>NC_090934.1:343221418-344471418 GCF_040938575.1 Ambystoma mexicanum | reverse complement strand
TGACATTGTGCATCGCTTTATCCATTTGTGGACCAAATGAAGAAGAATGCAGCCACATCTGTCCCAAGGCAATGAGAGAAAAAATTACTTGGCCAAGTGCCTCCTTCATCGCAAACTGCAGAGAAATTCCAGCAACATGTCCTAACCTATTCCCTCCACAATGAATAATAATAATGTCTGGATGATGGAGAATCAACAAAGTGGCACAAAGAGGAACCAAATTCAGCCTCTTCACTCCATGCAATCCATACCAGTGTACATCCACATGATGCAATCCAAGATGTGCAGCCACTCCACAGTGATTTGCATGCACTTCCAACCAATGTGTCAGGAGGCCCCCAAAATCCAATGCCACCTGAACAACACAGCCATAACCATAGCCATGCACACTCATCTCAGGAAACAGACATTCTGTCACAGTCTCTCCTTGCACATCACACCCAGGAAACCTTATTGAACAATCCCCTGGGCTCCACAGTCCCATTTCCATGCCTGCCAACATCAAAAGTCCTGGATGTGGTATTTGCAATCCGTGACCTACCGCAGGGATCGCGGATAAATCGGCCAATTCAAGGGGTGGGGAGAGAAATTTAACCCAGGGTAGGAGATATTTCCTATTCTGGTCGCTCTAAAAAACAAAACGTTTTTACGTGCTACTGAAGAAACACCTTTTGTTTTCTATTTTATTTCGGGGTTGTTAGGGAGAATTCTCTGTTTAGGCTGAATTTCATAACCTAGTGAGTGTAATTCCTTTTATGCCAATGTGTTCTATGGGCTATGGGGTCTTTTACTCCATAGGGTCTCATATGTTTTTCCATGTGTGTTACACCGCACCCTACGTGCCGTAACACTGGGGCGTCCTAGCGGACCTCCACCGTAGACTCCATACCCGGGGACTGACTACTGTCTCCCCGGGCATGTAAAGTCACCATTGGCTTTACTAGACCTAGATTTACTAACAGAACTAGTACAAACCATCTTATTGTGGACGTACTAGTGGGGGTAATTCGATTACTCCTGGATCTGTTAATCGAGGGGGCACTGTCCCGTCCCCCCTCGTCGAGTTTTGGCTGGTGGCAGTGGAAACTACTTGTTATGTCCGATCCCGAACATAACCCTATGGGATTTGTCCCATTGTTGGAGACTGATACTTTTTTCGTTAATCTCTAACATACCACCGGTTTACTTATCTTAAATAAGTTTATCTGATGGTATTTTCTGCCAGAACTCGGTTTGTAAAATGGCGTCTGTGTTCGTCTCTGTGACTCCTAAACCAAAGGTTGAGCCCTTTGTTCCACTTTTGGCGGGCCTCTGTACAGAGACCCTCCAAAGTGGTGCCATTCTGTCTGGGTTACCACAGGGGTGTGGGAGGGGGTTTAGGCACCCTGGACCGAGTTGCTTTGCCAACTCCGGTCGCACTCTGGAGTGATTGGCCCAGGTGGTGAGCCTTCCCGCTCAACACTTAGCATGTGTTGATTGACAGCTAGGCTGAATGAATGGGGGTTTTCTGCATAAAAGCAGGGCTTTTGGGACTGGATCTTGAGAAGTCGCCACAGGACCTAAACATCCGACGAGGGTAACGCTGAGCCGACCTGCACGACGACACCTCCGGTGGAGCCCTGCAGAACCGACTCACCACTTCCCGACGACAGAGGAGATCTCCCTGCCGGAGAGTCTCTTCCCCTGACTGGTGGGAACAACCAGTCCCCTTTGCTTTTTATTGCCTCAGGACGCAGTGGTCGAATTGCCCGTGCAAAGCACCTCAGCAACCGGACAGCCACTACCCCTGTACCGCGACCAAAAGGTGGTGCCTTGTGACAGAGCACTCCGCGGCTGGTCTCTTCCCTGGTGGTGCACCGGACTTCACTTTTCTTCGACGACGAGATCATCTCTACTCTTGGCAAAGACCCGACGTGCATCCACCACCTGGAACAACTGCCCCCGCCGGAGCTACCCTCCACAACAAGGTACCGTGTCCGCCTGGCTTCCCTTTTCGATCGGTTCGAGTGAGGTGTCTTACTCATCTCCCTTCCGTTGGGTCGCCTCCAAGCTTTTCTCATTTATTGTTCTGAACTGGTTCAATCTGCCGATAACAATTTGCTGTAAAGACTTGAATGCATCTCCATTAGAGACTTTTTGGGACATCGCGCCTTGCCTCTCTCCGAGTGGGCCTGGCCTCTGAACTTTACGATCTATTGTGATTCTTGCCTTCCTGCCTTGGATATTATCCGCAAGGGATTGAACTGTGTTGATTTATTAACCTGCCTATCTTTTTCTCTCCCATCCTAACTAATAGTAGAGTGCCATCTAGGTTGAGGTATACACCTCTGTCTGAAAATAAGTGATACCGGTAGAACCTAGACTTGTCGAAATATTGCTAGGGGGATTGATCGTGTTCTTCTTCGTAGAGTAATTGTGTTTGATTTGTTTGCCGTCAATTTGCCATAGTGTTTTTGATAGATGTTTCGTTATAAATAAATACCTTAATATCTTTACACTAAGCCTCTTTGCGTGTTTGCTTGTCTTGCTGTGAAGAATTGCCCTATCTTGTATACTCCACATACTGCTCAACTCTTCTTGAGGAAAGTCTGACTGCTCAGCCACAGCTACCAAGTGAATCTGTGTGGTACAGACTGCTACCAAGTGGGTTCACCGCAAACCACCTGTAGTCCTAAATCTTTTGCAGTGGTCCCAGAGCGAACTGCACAGGTTTCCGCCTAACACTGGTGTACAGCGGTGGGATTTGTATCGAGTATACAGTTTAGAGTGCTTTTCGACACCGTAGGATAACTAACCACAAAACTTTGCACAAAAAGCAACTTTCAAAAAACATGTCTACGATGGAAACTTACAGTCAAGAGTCTTTGTCAGGTGAAAATACTGAGAGTTTGCGAGCTCACTGTAGGCAAGAGAATCTTTCTATAAGAGACAAGAAGTCAGAACTAATCGAGAGATTGCTGGCAAACCAAAGTCTGGGTACTGGTTCAGAGGAACCAATCGCTGCAGCAAATGTAGATAACAGTAATGGTGTTGATCTGAATCGTGATTCTGATGATAGCGATGAGGAGGCTGACGAGGACGGAGAGGCTAATGAAACTGTCTCCCCTGCTCCTCTACCTGCCTTACCAGCTGTGCCTACGGGGCCCATACCAGGTCCCACAAGTAACCCTGCTTATTTTGAACTTGAAAAAATGAAGCTCGAACTAGAATACAAACGGTTCTTGACTCAATCTGAACGAAACCAAGAGCTCGAGTTCAGACGGATGAATGCCCATGCTGAGCAGAAGCAAGCTGAGTTAAGACTCAGGGAAATAGAACTTAATCTCGAGTTAGAGATGAAAAAGTTGTCTATGGAAAATGCTTCTCTCTCCTCTGGTTCCTCTAGGAGCTCCAGTCCCAAAAGACCCCGGATGCCGAAGGAATTAGTGGGTATGTATGAACCGAGATTGGATGTGTTGGATTGGTTAAAACTTTTGAATACAATCATGGGCTCCAGGACATCACTGGGAATGCGTTGCTTCCCTGGTCGTTCTCTAGGCTCCCTCCTGTTGCGACTGATGTGGTAATGGAGTTGGGGGAGGCGGATAAGACGGATTACGAAAGTGTGAAACTAGCTTTAATAGCTAGATTCGGGAAGACCCCTTCCCGGTATCTTAAGAGGTTTAGAACCCTCAAAAAGCATGATGGTACCCCTTGGGCTACCTGGGTGAGTGAAGGGTTGAAAAACTTAGAGGGATGGATTAAGGGTTACAAAGTGAACACTTATGAGGGTATGAGGAATCTTTTTATGTTGGAGTCTATTTATGATGCCTGTTCTCCTGAGCTCAGACAGCACTTGGCTGATTCGAAGGAATTGGATTCCAGGGAGCTAGCTAAGGCTGCTGACTTGTGGGTTGCCAACAGGGCTACTCATAAGGATTCTGGGGCAACTCAGAAAAAGGATGAGGGAAAACAGCCTAAAAAAGACTCAAAAGAGAATTCTAATAACTCACATTCCAAAGAGAGCCCCAAACAAAACCAGAAGGGTAAGCCACAAGGAAAACCTCAGCAGAATTGTGTGTCTTCTGGTGCCAAACCGGAAGGAGGTCAGAACAAGCCACCATTCCAGAAAGCATTCGGGAAAGGCTTTGTTTGTGGCTCGACTGACCACGTGAAAGGAGATCCCAGATGTAAGGGTAAACCTTCAGGGGTCCAGCTTGTCTCCTTAGCCTTCGCTCCAGAGGAGGAAGTCCAAATGGCAAGTGGAAACTTTCTACTGCTAGCTGACGAACCCATTGGAGTCTCAGCCAGCGTTTCTTTAGTATCTCTGGGGTTGTGGGAACAACAGAATTTAGATGTCTATAATTCTATCCCCGATAATACTAAAGAGTATTATAAGGACAGTGTCCAGGTGAATGGTCAGGAGACTCCTGCCATTAGGGACACTGGGGCCAGCATAACTGTGGTGGATAAATCGTTTTTTCAGGCTGAGGATGTTGCTAAGGCACCCAAACGCCTCACCAAGTTAGCTGGAGGGCCTGTGCAGATGCTTCCCCAATTACCAGTTCTCATCCAGTGTAACAACATGACTGTGAAGATACCTGTCAGAATACAGAGTGAGGTACCAGGACTTGTACTGTTGGGTAACGATGTGAAAACTCTCGGAGTTGTATCGCATACTCCCAGACCTCCTAGTAAACGGCTAAAGGAGCTAACCAGACCTGCAAGAGAGAGGACCATGCAAGGTACTCTCCAGGAGATGATGAAGAAAGAAATCACTCCTGCTCCACTGGAATTGTCGGCCGCTGTCTCCAAGAAATCAGAAGCGAAAGGGAAACCTAAGACTTCTATCCCGAAACCAGCAGCCAGCATTCCGCTGCAGCCAACACGGACTTCCCAGCGGTTGTCCAAAGTTACGCCCGTAACTCCACCTCCAGCCCTGTGTGGTAGAGTTAGACTCTGAAGAAGAGCTAATGGAAGGCCAGGAACTCATTGGAGATCTGGATCCTGTTGACCATCCTGAGCTGCAGTCTTTACTGGCAGAAGGTGGACCCAGCAGGGCAGACTTCAGTAAGGGACAGAGAGAATGTCCAACTCCGGAAGGTCTTCGCCACCAGGCAGAAGCTCAGGCTGAAGAGCAAGAGCCTGGGAAATACATGTTACACTGGGAAGATGGCCTCTTCTACAGTGAACCGACCGAGTCTGCACCTGGAGACTACAAACGACTTGTAGTGCCCCAAGAGAACAGACCACAGTTCTTGCAGTTAGCCCACGAGATTCCTTTGGCTGGTCACTTGAGTTTCAAGAAGACTAAGGAAAGGCTCTCTCTCTACTTCTATTGGCCAAAGATGGGGGCCGAAGTAGCTGCCACACCTGCCAGACCTCTGGTAAGGTTGGCTCCAAGAATGTGGCATCTTTAGTGCCTCTCCCAGTTGTGGGAGTCCCATTTGAGAGAGTAGGGATTGACATTGTTGGTCAACACAAACTACAGGTATGAATATTTTTTGTACAGTACATTTGCAACTCTTTTATAAATGCCTATGAACAGTGTACCTGCCACTTACCCTTCACAACCTACACAAAAAGCATACTGTCATTTGCCCCATCACCTATCATCAAGTGGTATTTACACTGCTATGTACTTTGAAAGTTTTCATTTACCCATATTACCGATTGTATTGTGCAAACTGTTATTCTGTTCTTTAATTCTGTCATTTTTACAACCACTTCCCCCACTAACATACCTGCTATAGAATTCCTAGAATGCAAACAGAAAAGGAAAACTGCATGTACCTTTCCAAAGCATAGCAAGTACATATATTGCATGCATTGAACAGGGTGCCTGCCACTGCCCTTGCACAGTTCACAGAATGCACCATTACTTAAAAAGCAAACAAATGCATTTGTGCATTCAGAACAGTGCCATTTGTAAATGTGGATAAAAAAATTAAACAACTGAAATGATTTCTCCAGTCATGTAGTAAGCATCTATCTGCAGAACAGTTAATGGAATTCCACACACAAAAACATTCTTCTTTCCAATCTGTACATCTTTCCAAACGTTTTTCTCACCCTATTACAACTTGCACTAATCCATTTCCAAACTAAATAGTCTTACAGCAACACACACACTTGCAAAACTGCACCTCATATGTCACACTAATACTTAAACCAGTGGAGCCCTTAGCAAAAATGCAGATGCTCTCAAGTCCCCATTCATATACAAAGCTATCCAATTTCACACACACACACTAACTCTTCCTGCCAAGACATCTTCCTTCAATTTTAAATAATGTATTCTCCAAATGCAATCACTATGCCATTAACACACATATGTACTTACTAACTTCTTTTGCAATTGTAGTGAACACCACTCTCCTGAAGCCAGTGGCGTCTCAAGTGGAAAATACAACCCAGAAGAAACCTACTCTCAACATCCAACAAAGTGCAATACTATCGTAGTGTTCTGCCTGTTACTCAGACAGTGCAGTGTTAATGTATTGTAGTTTACACAATTCCATCATCCCACCAGTATTTGCTTCACTCTTACTCACTGCACCTCAACAGATGCCTACTTCCTATTGTAATCTGAACACCAGTTTAGTAACACATAGATACCAGTACAGCCTTCCCAACCTAAAGTAACATCCCATTACACAATCACACACCTCTATATGTATGCCTACCCTCTATTCAAACACTCATGCATAGGGCACACATATACATTGCACAATCTCCACACCCACACGTTCCTTTTTTGCCAACAGATACTGCAGAATGCCTACCAAAAGGCAACTCTGTAGAAAAGAAACCAGAAATAGAGCAGATCAAACTAAAAGGATCCAAAATAGCCATCCGCCTCTAGCAGAATTTGTACTGAAAGTTCAAACAAAACAGCTAATACAGTCACTAAGGAAAACAGAAGCACCTAACAAGAAAGAAACTGTAACTCCTCTTTCAAAATGTTAAAAGAAAAAGAAATGTACTGAGAAGATTGCAAGTACCAGTGCACCTACAAATAGTAAAGTAGTCACAAGTAAGCATTCCAAAAAATACATTTTACAAAAAGTTTCACTGCATAGCCCTTTAGAACCTTATAAATACAAGGGAGAAATCACGCTCAAACCTTAAAACATACCGCATAAAACTGATCCTGGGGGCTCTTGTAGACAGTGCAATGCTCTTCAAAAGGAAATTCTTTATATTCATTTTAAACAGAATGAAAACACTAACACAATTAATTAATAAAATGCGACAGTACGTCGCAAAAAAAATGCAATTTCAGCATAGATACCTTTGGCAACATCTGTAGAGGTGAGTTGAGTCACACCACCAGCACAGAGCCATATTTCAATGAAGAAGCATACAAACAAGAGAAAAAAAACAAATTGACATACATAGCAGTGGGTGAGCGTATGAAAAGGTAGACAATACCATAATGGACGAAGAAACACTGCTTTCAAGAATATCCCCATCAAACTTAGCATCAACTTTCCATTCCACCGAACCAATACGCCCCATCTACAAATGGCCGTACACATCAATGTGTAACGTGCGCCAAAAAATCTATCAAATCTTTGCTGCTGTTCCTCAATCACTATGTGAAAGCCAAAGACAAAGCAAAAATGAAAATATTACAAACTATGGAATTGATATGAGAACATCATAATTCAATGCACCCATTTCAAACAATAATATGCCTTCAACCAAAAACAGCAAAATTACGTCCCTCTGAATTAGTGAAAGGCATTTGTGGCAAAGTAGTGTGTTTACCATTAGATATGAAAGAAAATGTACACACTCTAGGAGTGCAACGTCCAATAGATCAATCTTTAATTGTCTTAGTAAATTGTGTACCTACAAATGACAAAATAATTTTGCAACAACTTGTGGAATTACATAAAGTTAACAAGCCTTGCAATATCTAAAAGACAATAATGAATACTACACAGAAATTAACATTGGAGAAAACCTGAGGGAAACCACTGAACTAATTCAAGAGTCACCAGAAACTGGTCAATTTCAATATCTAGATCCTGCTACAGTATCCAATATTTTAGACCATTATACAATTCATCCATTACACTCTAGAGACACCGTAGATGATGCACTGGAAATCTACCAAATGTGACAAACCAAAGGATCACAAATCAGCATATGGGATAAAAGTATAGAAGCATTTGCCGTTCTTCTACTCTTTCCTACTGGGAAAGGAGGAAGGTACGATGATAGACCCACTCAGATAACAGCATCAGAATACTGCTCTTTACAAATGTATTCTGTAGATCCCAGATTTAGACAAAATATGGAATACATATTCCACCTTCTCTTTGAAAGTGAACTAGCAACTCTATGCTACGGAGTTGCACACACATTGAAACCAGGTACCCATTTTCAAAATATGTCAGCTACGCAATTACTACACAATGTGCAATAAAAATATGAGGTCCTACAATTAAGCATTACAAATCGTTTAGCAAACATGCGTGGTACAAACGAATTCTGGTTCCAACGTCACAGAGTTGTACAATGTATGATAAGAAACATTGGCCCACCCACTTGGTTTGTTACATTAAGTTGTGCAGAATATGCATCGGAAGATTTACATGATTTCCTACGCATAGCAAACAAAAACAAAACAAACATAGATATACTAACACCTGGAGAACTCTGCTCTCTAGATACTGTTAATGTTTCAAGATATTTCCATCATCACTTCATTGCCATGCTACACTTTATTTGTAATAAAACTGTTCGTCACCTATGAGAAGTGCAAAACTTCTTTTGGAGAAAAGAATACCAAGCCAGAGGAGCGCCACATATCCACATGCTTTTATGGATTAAAGATGCTCCTAAATTTGTTCAAGACAGTGATGCCACTGTTTTACAGTTTATCGAAAAATATGTCACTTGTGAAATTCCTTCACAAACAAAAAATAGTGACCTTCGTGCACAAATTTTACAATTTCAAAGACACAAATGTGGGAAATATTGTTGTTGCAAATATAAAAACAAAGGGAAATACTACATCAAATGCTGCTTTGGTTTCCCTAGACCAGTTACAACAACAGGTCAAGTAAACAACTTCATGTCTTCAGTTAGACATAGTGTTAAAGGTAAATCACCTAAGAACACATATTACATAAAAAGGACAGAAAAAGCAAAATGTATCAATGATTACAGTGCAATCATTGCCCTCTTATGGAATGCAACCATAGATGTGCAGTACATTGCACACAATTCCACTGCCATTGCACATATTTCACAGCCTACTTAACCAAAGCAGAAAAAAGAGCTACAAGAACTCTGGGATGATTTATCATCTGACAAAACACTGTCACAGACATTGCACAGCTTAGATATGAAAATGCTCTCTCATAGAGAATGTGGCTGCTATGAAGCTGCAGAACGTTTAACCGGTACTGCTTTGTATGGAAAATCTGAAAATATACTATGGCTAAGTCTTGGTCCTGCTAAATGTAGAAAAATAGTTCTCAAATCATATGAGGACATAGAAACAATAGCCAAAAATGATCCCAACAGCCAAGACATTTTGAAAAACAGTTTACTAGACACATACTACCCACACCTGAGTACCACTTTGGAAACCATGTGCCTATACTACATAGCCCAAAACTTCATATACAAACAAAGATAATACAGAGTGACAAATAGTGAAGGCAGCTTAGTGAAACTTACCAAATGAAGCTTAATTAATCATATCAAATTGCCATTAAAAACTCCTCAACATAAAGAACTATATTCCATGTCCCTGCTACAACTTTTTAAACCATGGAGAAAAGAAGAAGACTTACTAGATATCTATGACTCCTATAAAGACGCTTTCAAAGCAAATGAAAGTACTATAACAGATGTAAACTTAACACAGTACAAAACAATGTTGCACAATGAACAACAACATGAAGAATAACTCCAGACCCAACCAGATAAGGACACTCCCAACAGTAGTCAACCTTCTGTAACAGGAAGCCAAGAACCACTGGAATGGCCACTATTAACAAATGAGGCAGAATTAGCTATGACAGAAGTAGAAAACACCATGTCACTATGACCAAGATACAGAAGACTTCACTGTACTGAAATCAAAACTGAACAATGAACAACGTAGCATTTTCCAAGAAGTAACATAACAAATTGAACATGGACAATCTCCACACCTACACGTTCCTTTTTTGCCAACAGATACTGCAGAATGCCTACCAAAAGGCAACTCTGTAGAAAAGAAACCAGAAATAGAGCAGATCAAACTAAAAGGATCCAAAATAGCCATCCGCCTCTAGCAGAATTTGTACTGAAAGTTCAAACAAAACAGCTAATACAGTCACTAAGGAAAACAGAAGCACCTAACAAGAAAGAAACTGTAACTCCTCTTTCAAAATGTTAAAAGAAAAAGAAATGTACTGAGAAGATTGCAAGTACCAGTGCACCTACAAATAGTAAAGTAGTCACAAGTAAGCATTCCAAAAAATACATTTTACAAAAAGTTTCACTGCATAGCCCTTTAGAACCTTATAAATACAAGGGAGAAATCACGCTCAAACCTTAAAACATACCGCATAAAACTGATCCTGGGGGCTCTTGTAGACAGTGCAATGCTCTTCAAAAGGAAATTCTTTATATTCATTTTAAACAGAATGAAAACACTAACACAATTAATTAATAAAATGCGACAGTACGTCGCAAAAAAAATGCAATTTCAGCATAGATACCTTTGGCAACATCTGTAGAGGTGAGTTGAGTCACACCACCAGCACAGAGCCATATTTCAATGAAGAAGCATACAAACAAGAGAAAAAAAACAAATTGACATACATAGCAGTGGGTGAGCGTATGAAAAGGTAGACAATACCATAATGGACGAAGAAACACTGCTTTCAAGAATATCCCCATCAAACTTAGCATCAACTTTCCATTCCACCGAACCAATACGCCCCATCTACAAATGGCCGTACACATCAATGTGTAACGTGCGCCAAAAAATCTATCAAATCTTTGCTGCTGTTCCTCAATCACTATGTGAAAGCCAAAGACAAAGCAAAAATGAAAATATTACAAACTATGGAATTGATATGAGAACATCATAATTCAATGCACCCATTTCAAACAATAATATGCCTTCAACCAAAAACAGCAAAATTACGTCCCTCTGAATTAGTGAAAGGCATTTGTGGCAAAGTAGTGTGTTTACCATTAGATATGAAAGAAAATGTACACACTCTAGGAGTGCAACGTCCAATAGATCAATCTTTAATTGTCTTAGTAAATTGTGTACCTACAAATGACAAAATAATTTTGCAACAACTTGTGGAATTACATAAAGTTAACAAGCCTTGCAATATCTAAAAGACAATAATGAATACTACACAGAAATTAACATTGGAGAAAACCTGAGGGAAACCACTGAACTAATTCAAGAGTCACCAGAAACTGGTCAATTTCAATATCTAGATCCTGCTACAGTATCCAATATTTTAGACCATTATACAATTCATCCATTACACTCTAGAGACACCGTAGATGATGCACTGGAAATCTACCAAATGTGACAAACCAAAGGATCACAAATCAGCATATGGGATAAAAGTATAGAAGCATTTGCCGTTCTTCTACTCTTTCCTACTGGGAAAGGAGGAAGGTACGATGATAGACCCACTCAGATAACAGCATCAGAATACTGCTCTTTACAAATGTATTCTGTAGATCCCAGATTTAGACAAAATATGGAATACATATTCCACCTTCTCTTTGAAAGTGAACTAGCAACTCTATGCTACGGAGTTGCACACACATTGAAACCAGGTACCCATTTTCAAAATATGTCAGCTACGCAATTACTACACAATGTGCAATAAAAATATGAGGTCCTACAATTAAGCATTACAAATCGTTTAGCAAACATGCGTGGTACAAACGAATTCTGGTTCCAACGTCACAGAGTTGTACAATGTATGATAAGAAACATTGGCCCACCCACTTGGTTTGTTACATTAAGTTGTGCAGAATATGCATCGGAAGATTTACATGATTTCCTACGCATAGCAAACAAAAACAAAACAAACATAGATATACTAACACCTGGAGAACTCTGCTCTCTAGATACTGTTAATGTTTCAAGATATTTCCATCATCACTTCATTGCCATGCTACACTTTATTTGTAATAAAACTGTTCGTCACCTATGAGAAGTGCAAAACTTCTTTTGGAGAAAAGAATACCAAGCCAGAGGAGCGCCACATATCCACATGCTTTTATGGATTAAAGATGCTCCTAAATTTGTTCAAGACAGTGATGCCACTGTTTTACAGTTTATCGAAAAATATGTCACTTGTGAAATTCCTTCACAAACAAAAAATAGTGACCTTCGTGCACAAATTTTACAATTTCAAAGACACAAATGTGGGAAATATTGTTGTTGCAAATATAAAAACAAAGGGAAATACTACATCAAATGCTGCTTTGGTTTCCCTAGACCAGTTACAGCAACAGGTCAAGTAAACAACTTCATGTCTTCAGTTAGACATAGTGTTAAAGGTAAATCACCTAAGAACACATATTACATAAAAAGGACAGAAAAAGCAAAATGTATCAATGATTACAGTGCAATCATTGCCCTCTTATGGAATGCAACCATAGATGTGCAGTACATTGCACACAATTCCACTGCCATTGCACATATTTCACAGCCTACTTAACCAAAGCAGAAAAAAGAGCTACAAGAACTCTGGGATGATTTATCATCTGACAAAACACTGTCACAGACATTGCACAGCTTAGATATGAAAATGCTCTCTCATAGAGAATGTGGCTGCTATGAAGCTGCAGAACGTTTAACCGGTACTGCTTTGTATGGAAAATCTGAAAATATACTATGGCTAAGTCTTGGTCCTGCTAAATGTAGAAAAATAGTTCTCAAATCATATGAGGACATAGAAACAATAGCCAAAAATGATCCCAACAGCCAAGACATTTTGAAAAACAGTTTACTAGACACATACTACCCACACCTGAGTACCACTTTGGAAACCATGTGCCTATACTACATAGCCCAAAACTTCATATACAAACAAAGATAATACAGAGTGACAAATAGTGAAGGCAGCTTAGTGAAACTTACCAAATGAAGCTTAATTAATCATATCAAATTGCCATTAAAAACTCCTCAACATAAAGAACTATATTCCATGTCCCTGCTACAACTTTTTAAACCATGGAGAAAAGAAGAAGACTTACTAGATATCTATGACTCCTATAAAGACGCTTTCAAAGCAAATGAAAGTACTATAACAGATGTAAACTTAACACAGTACAAAACAATGTTGCACAATGAACAACAACATGAAGAATAACTCCAGACCCAACCAGATAAGGACACTCCCAACAGTAGTCAACCTTCTGTAACAGGAAGCCAAGAACCACTGGAATGGCCACTATTAACAAATGAGGCAGAATTAGCTATGACAGAAGTAGAAAACACCATGTCACTATGACCAAGATACAGAAGACTTCACTGTACTGAAATCAAAACTGAACAATGAACAACGTAGCATTTTCCAAGAAGTAACATAACAAATTGAACATGGTGTACAACTTGAAAATAAAAACGGTACCAGCCAAAACTACAAGCCTATACTTCTATATGTCAGTGGTCAAGCTGGTTCAGGAAAAACATTCTTAATCAAAATCATCAGCAAGTTCCTTCAACAATTGACAAACAACAAACTATCAGCTGTTGTAACTGCCTCCACTTGTTTAGCTGCTTACAACATAGGTGGTGTCACTTTACACAGATTACTACTCCTTCCAGTAGAACACCAAAACAAATTACATTATTAAAAACATTCTACAGAAGCTGCAATGGAACTACGCAGAGTTTTGAAACAAATTAAAATGCTACTAATAGATGAAGTGATCATGGTCTCCAACCTAATGTTGGCTTTCATTCACCTCAGATTATAGGAGGTACTCAAAACAGACTACGAAGAGCTTTTTGGAGAAAAACACATTATTGTTTTTGGAGATCGTCTTCAATTAACACCAGTGAAAGGTGAACCTATTTTTAAAACCTTAGGGCACAAACTCTGCCGTAAAACTGTTGACGGCATAGGAAATGTCAACCTTTGTCAACATTTCCAATACAGAGAATTAACAGAAAACATGCGCCACTCTGCAGACCTCACATAAGCCAACATTTTAAAAAGTATTAGAGTTGGTGTAATATCTCAAGAAGCACAAGCAATATTAAAATCCCAGCACATCCATGTACTCTATGGCCATAACTCATGTGCTACTGATGTCATGGAAATATTAGCACACACAAATGTCAATTGAATGTCAATTGAATGTCCTTGATACCAACTCTTGCAAGCTGTTCAAAATTTAATGAAACAATTTTGAAAAAAAAAATGCAACCAATAATAGAAATGTGCTCCACAGACTGTACTGGATGTACATGGTATGACACTACCCTTGTGTCAACAAGCCACAGCAATACTAAATACCTTAGAAAACTCTATCTCCAACACAGCTGGTTTGGAGAAAATGTTAAAATTATCTTTAAACTGTACAGTAACGCTTAAACGTAACCTTGACATTGACCAAGGACTAGTTAATGGAGTGCTTGGTACAGTTGTTGGCTTTCAAACTTACCCACATGACAAGAACATTCAGTTTGTCAATATTCTCTTTGACAAACTATCAGAAGTTAAAAGGATAGGAGGCTCAACACCCCGCTTCCTTCTATGATGCAAGTAAAGGAAATGCTGATATTTCTTGCATTCTAGAATACAATAGACTACGTTCACTGTACACCCCCATCTAAAAATCTATCCTGTCCACAAAAAGCAAAACATTGTAAAAGAAAACTACTTCAAACAGAAACGATACAGGATCTCACTGCAATTCCTCCAAAGGAAGTAAAAGAAGCTAATACGTCAATTACCACAACCAAAGAAGACTCTACTGCTCAAAGTAACTCAAGTACTTCTTCAAAGAAGCAGCACACACTCCGAACAAATGACTTGGACACAGAACTATCAGGTCCATTCAAATTTTCAAATATAACTGGTGTAAATTGCTACGCAAATGTAGCAATAAATATTCTATTCCAATTGCCACCAATTATTGACAACATTTACTTACACAATACAGACCAATATGTTTGCAAATGTTAGTCCTTCATAGAAATGCAACCAACAATCCTGACAACACCTACAGTGTTCATGGAATAAAATAAGAATCTGGAATTGTCACATTCATTATAAACTCACAAGAAGATCCACAAGAATTTCAAATGTACTTACTACAAGTACTGGAAATCAAAAAACATACCTATAAATGAAATTTCCAGATTTCATACATGTGGAAACATACATGCACTCTCTGCAGCCATGTGGCCCGGGAACAAATCCCTAATGAACGCTTTGTGTATGTATCCATACCTAACTGTGAATCCATTCCATTTCAGCAACTTGTACAAAATGCAAACCATGGCAGATTATGTACTACCTGCAATTCAGATAATCGCTCCACCTTACAAATACACCTTACAAATACAGACACATACAGACACATAGTAAATACATAATAGTAATGCTTTTACGTTACAATGCAGATGGTACCAAAAACAGCTGCAAGCTGACTGGATTCACACATGGTAAGAAAACCTTCACAACAATAGGTATAATCTACCACGCAGGAGCCACAAGTGACAGTAGCAGGAAACTACACTGCATATATAAAAAAGAATTTTGGAGGGTTCGAATGTAATGATAGTACCATTACACTAAAGCAGAGATTACCAGCAAATCTTATAAACGCTTATTTAATATTCTTAAAACCAAAATGTAATAACTAACCTGTGCTTAAACATTAACAAAACTTCAATTAGAAAACTATAAACAGAATACGCCAACAGGTATCTAACTGCCCCAAGATTCTGCAACAACCAAACAGATAGATCAATTCCACTAAAATATAACATGAAATAACCAGTTAGAATACACCAACAGGTATCTAACTGCCCCCAAAAATCTGCAACAAGCCAAAAGATAGAAGATTAGCATACAATTGTAAGTAAACAATTAGAATACAGCAACAAGTATCAAACTGCCCCAAAAATCTGCAACAAGCCAACAGATAGAAGATTAGCCAGAAACAACAAATAAGCACTGAAAACAAAGAAAGAAATATATTGTACCATAACAAAAAAAGGTTGTCTTTTTAAATCCAGCATGGATTATTTTCCCACAGACCCAATGATTTAATAAACAAACACAGAAACTGAACAAATTGCACAGTACAATGGTTTGAAATATAGTACTTCTAAAGTACTAAATATGAGGGTTAAATAATGCAGAAATGTCTATTACGCAATACAATAACTCATTATGAACTACCTACACTAACATACAATCTTTTCTTTTATCACAGAGAGTGAAAAGGAATATCTGCCCCAGTTACCCAAGTCATGAAAAAATATATCCAATCACAAAAAGTCAAACAGTAAGTATATAATAATTCAACTCACAAATACTGCTGCATAACACAACCATTCAAGTAGACATCTAACCATACACCACAATCCAACATGTTTACTTCCATGGATATGTTATACTGCAGTGCTTGTTACCAAACTCTGCAATCTTAATTGCATGACTTAGCCAAAGCTTCACTTACAAACTCTACAAATCAAACAGTATTCAAACTTTTGATTTGTGGATATTTGATGGATGTTTGATTCTATGGGTGTGTTATGCTGCAGTGGTTGTGGCCAGGGCCTATAGTCTTGGGTGCATGGCTGAAGGCTTACGTCCTTCGGCCATGCACCCAAGAATCTAGGCCCTGGCCACAACCATTGCAGCATAGCACACCCATAAATTCAAACATTTTAACTGTGGTATATGGGCTACTTATACAGGATATTAATTACAATCAATCCTCTACTAACAACCCAAAACCAACATCATACTAAAGTAAAATAGCTAGTAGTGCATTTATTATGTCTGTGGACATCAGTGAAGAACGCGGACATGACAAACACATCAGGGGCACCTGCCACTTAAACAAATACAACATTTGACCCATCTCTTAGTCCCCCACCCTCCCCAAGCACTCTTACACACCAACATACTCCACAAAATAGTATATTTCCCCCGTTCAATGCTGCGCTGTCTGCGGATATCCGTAGATCCAAGCTGGTGGGCGCATCAAAACAATGTGACGCACCTTACGCTTTGCCCCAGCCAATCACCAAACACATCACTTGTCCACGGACATGACGCAAGCTGATTAACCAATCGGTGTCCTGTCCGCGGAGCGAACAGAGAAATGTGTCCATGGAGTGGACATAGATATCACACATTTTTGGAGACCTACTTTTTGGTCGTTTTAAAAAAAAAACGACTGGACGGATTTCCACCAAATTTAGAAAAGCACGCTTTCGGGACCAAACCGCTGCTCCTGTCGCAAATTTGGTGCAAATCTTTCCAGCAGTTTGAGCTGTAAGCATGAGCACATTTTTTTCCTCATTCACTCTATGGTAAAAAAAGAAATGTTGGGACTCCCCCTATAACTTTACCCCGCTGCACCAAACCTCACTAAACTTTGCAAAAGAATTCAGAGTGGTCCATATACTTTTTTTTGCAAAGTTTGGTGAGGATTCGTCCAGGAGAGCGAAGTTATAAGCCACCCAAAAAGTGCTCTTCCTATGGGATTAGCAATTTAATCATAACTACATGGTCGCTACCGCAGGCCGTGTAATATACCTTTTTTTTAACAAGCTTCTATAAGTCTCTTCTACTTTGCGTTACAGGACATTTACAGTTATTGGTCAGCAGGTTGCTCTCCTTCTTATACTCATAATCACTTCATTTTAGGTACATGTTTCTCTTAATGCTTCAGTTACATGGTCAGTCGAGTTTATTTCATATCGTTTGGGTGTAGGTTCATACAACTTCTTTATGACATCATTCTGTTGTCGTCAGACTTTACTAAGAGTTCATCCATATTACCCATAGCCGCATTTTGGCATCTTGGCAGTGGGTATCCTTCCTGAGGCAGCCTTCTACTCCCTCAACAGGAGGTATATTCTCAATAATTTTCTGAGTGCATATCATCTCTCATACACTCGACTCAGCACAGGAATATTGCATGGATTCATACATGGGTTTCCAGTTGTAGCTCTCCGTCTGGTATTCCAATATGACAGTGGTGAGGGGGCAGAGACCAAGGAAAAGTGTCCACCTGCTCCTATACAGTATCATGTGCCAATTCAACAGGATTCACTGATGTGACAAAGTTTTCACTAATACATGGCTAAAGGGGCTGTAAGGTGACATGGGAAAATAACAAATACTAGTATACATGTGAATGAATAAATATATTGTTCCTGCTTTCCTTCCCACCCTATCCCCCCTACCTGCTGCTACCTTGCTCCCATTATCTTGGTTGAGTACAATGAGCAAGCCTTTCAGAGCTGCTTCTCTATTGATTCTTTCTAGATGCTGCCATAAACAGTCAGAAATCTGGCCAGAGAAGGGGAGGCCAATTACCTTCACTGCAGGCAGAAGAAGGACGAATCTGCCTGCGCTCCTACCCCCACTCTCTCCAGCCATTAAGAAAGGTATCTAACCCAGAACCCAGTCACCGGTACCAATGAAAATTGATAGCAGATGGAAAATGGTTGGGAGGCGGTGTGAGGGTTGCGTTGGAATCAGTGGTGGCATGGGAGCTGGACATACTGACTGGCGTGAGGCATTTGTGATTCGAGAAGACAGATGCAGAGGAGCCATGCCTTTGTGTCGGTGCTGGTACCCAGGTTACATTGATGATGTAATTTGCTGTAGTGCCAATACTGGAACAAACTCCAAACCCACTATTCTGAAGCATTCTTGGCAGTGGACACACACTGATACAACAGAATGGGAGCACATACTGATGAATAGAAAATAAACAGTGATTTATTCTGTTGGGGGGCAAATAGTGGGCCAACCTGTTCGGAGAACAGGAATGACACTGGTTGCTGGGGGACACATGCACATAACTCCTGGTGGGGAACATGAGCTGACATAGGCTTCTGAGGTACACACGAAATGAAAATATGTGTGTGTCAAACACTGCTGCAGGAACATCCTACCAGCCACAAACTGATTCATCATCCCATTAGGGAAAGAAAAGTGACACTGGCACATCCTTCTGAAGAACAAATAGGATGCATCATGTCTTGAACAAAGAAAGATGCCCTCTTTTTATGGATGCATTGTGAATAAATTGCGACATGTGCTGCAATGGTAGGAATTTTGATACAGTCTGCATAATGACTGAAACTGCCATATGCTAGTAAAAACAACCTGTTGGAACCCACAGAATCCTATGCATCACCTCAACACAGGGATGCTTGTTGATCATAATGACTGGGATGGAAGTAACAACATGGGCCACCTGCCATTACAGAAAGTGTAATCAGGTGACCTTTGACTCTGGTGTTATTGCATTATAGAAAGGAACCTCTCCCTTTTAAAAATCTTCAATAGGTGTTACGACTAACACAATAAAAATAGGTACTAAAGCACACAGCAATCTAATGTAATGACATTATTTAATTTCGACACAGTGCTTCCTTGGTATGCTATGAGTGCAGTCATGAGATTGCAGGCATAACATTAGCATAACATAGACCCTGGGCTCTACTTTTTATATGCCAATAACACATTCCTGGTTAACTACTGCCTTCCAATTATGCCTTAAAGACCAATGCATGGGTCATTACAGTTGGATAATGTTCCATCCCCGAGTTATTTCGGGAGGCACAGTCGAGGGCTTTTTTCATTCAGGGAAAACAATAAGCACACACAAGTAACTAGTAACATTAATTCAGTGAACATGGAACTGGTAACAATAAATATAGCATATTTTGTGTCCAATTTACAAAAAAAGCACTAAATCCACGCAAAGTAGGTAGCGTGAGTGCAAGCATTGCTCTAGCCAAATGCACAGCTCTAGAGAAAGAAAGTGTCCACGGGCTGTGGATCACTCGCATCCCCTGCACACTTCAGTTATTGCCACTGGCAATCAATTATTCAGAATATTTATGTAATTCTCTCAGAAATCTAGTCTAATACTATATTTATAGTCTGTGTTGCTCACAGAGAGGGATAATTGAAGTTTACCTGGAATAGCTGGCTAATATATCACCAGATAAGGTTACCTTTATCAATAGGTTGCTTGTAATGCTTTATACGTTTTCTTAATCTGTATTGACAACACTCATACAGTCACTTGGTGATTGATTTCAGTAAACAAAAGAAATGATTCAATTTATTAATACATGCCAGTCTATATTCAGCAATATTACCAATTGTTGATCATCATATAGTGCCATGTCTTCAATCAAACAATATATGCATTTTAGATACGGTAGAGGCATAACTTCTGTTCAATTAGCTCAACACGTTTCGGGAAATAGTTTCCCTTCTTCAGGAGCAGAATGTTCTATGTTATCAACTTTCAAGATTTCAAAATTTCAAGATTTCATATTTGATTCATCTGGGTTCTTCTAGGCAATCTGTTCCTCACTAGAGAGAAAATCACAGAAAAATGGGAATACTTTTTAGTGTACTGTTCAACATTAGTAATATATGTAAAGATCTGTCATATTTATAATACAAAAATGAATTACTACCTCTCATTGGTGCCCTTTTGGTACCTCTCTGGTACAGGTAATCGAAAAGTGGGGATGAGAGTCCCCTCTAATGCATTGATTAGGTCCCAAATGCACAGCTCTGGCACTGATTCATGAAATTAAATGCATGAAGAAACCTGCAGTGCAAAAAAACAAAACTCGGAGTGCCCGTCACACCCACAAAACGCCCCCAGGATGAAATGAACATAGTGCTGTACATAGGGCTGCAAACTACTTTTGCGCGGTACTAATGGAAAAGAAGTAAACAAGGATTATTCAACAGTAAGCACCATTACTTCTGCTCCTCCGATATGTCCACGTCCAAGCACCGCCAATAATGTGCATTTCAACACCCTACATTAATGTAGCACCCACAAGTACTCCCTCATCCCAGTACCTCCACTAATCTGTGCCCCTACATTAAGGTAGCACCTCCAAGCCCTCCATCGTCCTAGTACCTCTACTTATCTGCGCCCCAACACCCTGTGTTACGGCAGCACCAACAAGCCCTCTCTCGTCCCAGTACTTCCACTAATCTGCACCTGTTAGGTAAGATTTTCATAGCAATGATGAATGTTCCTGACCTGTTCAACCACAGAAGTTTTTGCTTCAATGGTGGATTATTTTCCTTATACCTCCGTGTGTGGGGACTTTTTTCCACCCACACATGATCTTTTACTCTTTTATGGGTGTATTTGTATCCTCTTTGACAACTTTTGGCACATACTTCCTATTGTTGCTGGGTTGCCCTTGGGGCTCCCTTTTTAAATTTCTCTGGCTAACCTTGTGAGAACTGCAGTTCTCAATGGTATAAAGGATCTTTGGATCCCTTTTACATTGTATTAGGTGAAACCACCCCACCCCACATTATGAGTAGTGCTGGATAGATACAGTGTTTCTCCTTTCTCCTGTTAACTGTAACAGTCATGTTACAGGCACAAGCTTACCTTTAATGGTTGGTGACAGTACATTTTTTTAACTAATTCGGTGCATGTTTATCACAGGCTGTTTCCATAGTCTCAGTAAAGGCACCCATGGCTCCTCATTTTACCAAAATTGATCATGTCTTCTTTTTTGCTATTTCAGTGTTTCTTGTCCTTTTGTGTTCCTTACCCTGACCTCCAGGGTGGGAAAATCCTTTGTGTCAACTTTATCTTCAGGTGGGGCGGGGGAGAGAGTCTGTGAAGGCAGGAAGCGAGGGAGGAGTCCAACACTCCACAGTCCTTTGTCTTTGAGCCTGACTGCGATAATCTAGTTCAAACTGAGAGACTAGCTGTCCTGAAAGAACTGCCAAACCCCCCAAGTTTGAATGTTACAAGTCTGTTTGATTGGCTGGGTCCCTGCATAAAAGTCTGATCCTGAACGCTCAAGAGGTAGTTGACCACTGGAACTAAAACCAAAAAGTATGATGAAGAAATCAAGGCAATTTCCAGCAACCAGAGAGCCTGCTGTTACCCTTCCTTCAAATCCCAAAACAGACGACCCTGACCTAGAGCCTAGTGTTACGGCAACACTAGACTTGAGAATACCTGCCTTTTGAGCCATCCCATTTCATGCTGTGACCTTGCCGGGCTGCAATATCCTGGGACCTCAAGCCATTGTGCGGTGCATGGTCTTCTGAATTCCGAAACTTGCTGAACTTTGTAGGCATCCCACTGGACCTTCAGCGACGTGAATCAAGTCCAAAAGGTCCCCTTACCAGAGCGCTGGACCTTGCAAACAACAAGAATCCGACCAGCGATATTCTGTCTTCTTCTGTGCCAAATCTACAGGACAATGTCCAACCATGAAGAAACCTTTGCCTGATGCCTTTTGTGTTGATCCTTGCTGAACCAGCCCATCCATGGTCCTGTAATTCTGTTCTCCTGACAGGGAATGCAGTGCCTAGGATTTTGGCTACAGATCCTGAAGTCCTCCTGCTGAAAAATCTTCTTCGGTGCTGAGGTACTGTGCTGGCTTGGCTATTTACTTGCCTTAAGTCTCTTGTGATTCCTGTGTAGTTTAGGGGTGTTTTCTCTGATTGGGAGGCCTCTCGTTCAGTTCACCCAGGCCCACTACTGGAATCCTCCTAGAGTATCTTCTCTGAAGTCCCTGAACCCTCAAGTAACTAACAAGATGAACACTTACTTGTTTGAACAGTCTTCCTCTGGAACTCTGAACTTTGCCTGCAACTGAGCCCTATCTCACCCTGCCTAAAGCTGGCTCCTAGAGCACTATGGTCCCTCTTCTGCCTCTGAGAGGACTAGAATTGGGAAGGGCAAGATAATTTAAAGTGTCTCCTTTGAAAAGTAGAACAAGTGTTGAAAAGTGTACTTACTTGTAAAAGAGTTAGATGGTAACTTTAAACTCTCAGATTGGATAGTAACAAATAGATATTACTTACCTTAGATATGTTCTGCCATTCTGAAAAGTATGTATAGGAATTACTTACCTTGAATAAGCTTTGTGCCTTTTTAAATAAGTACTGTCAAAGTCTTACTTTCCTTAGAAACTGTCTCGCAATTCTAACAGAAAGTAGATAGCATGTCAACTTACTCACCAGGGAATTGGGTTCCCCGCTTCACGAAAGTAATGCTGTTGGTTTCACTTTATTATTCCTGTTAGGATAATTGTATGAGTGTCTCCAATTGGGTATTGCTTCCCCTGACTTGCTGTTAGCCTGTCCAAAATGAGTCTGCCTAGCGCCTCATCGATGCTTTGGAAAGCCAGATGATCATATAAACAAAACAAGTCTCAATCATAAGACTTTTGGAGATATTGATGCATAGCCATTATATAGTGAAGAACATAAACAAATGTGGAAACATTAATGTTAAATCTGCATCTATTTGAATTACTTTCCGGGCACCATTAAAACCTACTCATAGACCATAAGGATACTGCAAGAAGATTCTTATCCTTCTTGGCAAGTCCAACAAGACATGTACTCTGAAGGTTTTCTGGAAATACTGTATTGAACCATTTTAATGGAATTATCTTTGTAAATACCCTCCTAAAGAACCAATGAAATGGGGGAAACACGTGTCGAGGGCAATATTGAAATTTTGAATTAATTAAATATTTTTTGTCACATGAATCAAGTTTTACAAATATTCACTTATTGTGAGGAGAAATCAAAGGTGCACAAGATTAAGTGACTAGCAATTTCTAACGTTTCCTCTGCCTAGGTCATACTTACCTTTTAGGTTGCTGGTAGCTCCTTACCAAAGTATATAGGTCAGGTTTTACTTACCTTGCACATCTGTGTGCCATCCAAAGTTAAGTTAACAAGTTATTGCTTCCCTTAGTCTGTGAACTGAAAAGCAACTATAATTGAATATTACACAAAACGTGTCTTACTAACCTGGTATAACTGTGTTACCCAAAACTTTGTTAAAGGTTGATACTGATCCTAGAATCTGTGTTTCACTAGATCAGAAAAGTATAATGTCCAGTTGACTTAGTATGTCTTGCTGAGCGTCACGGTACAACTGTTAGGGTCTACTACCCTGAATTACTGTAAGTAATACAAAAGTGAATATTGGTTTTGACTTCACTAGAACTACTGTCAGGTGTTCCAAATTAGGTTACATTCTTTGGTCCGTGTACCTGCAAGCCTAGTGGTGTGTTTTTATAATGTGTTTATATATGATCTGTGATAGTACGTATTTTCCCCAAGATTTATCTGGGCCTACTTGTATTAAAAAAAAAAAAAAAAAGAAAAACATGTATTTTTACAATACATAGTGTGTTAGTGTTTCTTGGGACCATATTTGTATTACAATTTCTTTGTACTGATTCTGCAGCACTCTCTCCCTCCTAAAATAAGCCTGGCTGCTCTGTCAATGCTACTATGAACTCAGGTGGTAAAGCGTTATACTAAGAGTGGAGTGTACTGTTTCATTTGAATAGTTTTACTAATCCCTTAGTTGCACTAACAGTCCCCCAACACTCTACATTAAGACAGCACCCACATGTCCTCCCTCATCCCAGTAACTCCACTAATCTGCATGCCAACACCCTACATTGCAGCAGCACCCACAGGCCCACCCTTTTCCCAGTACCT
Source organism: Ambystoma mexicanum (assembly GCF_040938575.1). Classification (NCBI taxonomy): domain Eukaryota; kingdom Metazoa; phylum Chordata; class Amphibia; order Caudata; family Ambystomatidae; genus Ambystoma; species Ambystoma mexicanum. The sequence goes on along the minus strand of NC_090934.1, from coordinate 344,446,696 downwards.
CCCCTCATCTGCGCCCCAACGCCCTACATTAATGCAGCACTCAAAAGCCCGCTCTCCTCCCAGTACTTCCAATAATCTTTGCCCAAACACCCTCTATTAAGGAAGCACCCACAAGCCCTCCCTTGTCCCAGTACCTCCACTAACCTGCCCCCCAACACCCTATATTAAAGCAGCACCCACAAGTCCTCCCTCGTCTCAGTACCTTCACTAATCTGTGCTCAAACACCCTACATTAAGGCAGCACCCACAAATCCTCCCTCATCCTAGTAGCTACACTAATCTGCACCTCAACACCCTACATTAAGGCAGCACCCACAAGCCCGCCCTCATCCCAGTACTTCTCCTCATCTTCACCTCAACACCCTACATTAAGGCAGGAACCACAAGTCCGCCCTCAACCCAGTACTTCCACTAATCTGCGCCACAACACCCTACATTAAGGCAGCACCCACAAGTCCTCCCTCGTCCCTGTACCTCCAGTAATCTGCATCCCAACACCCTACATTAAGGCAGCACCACAAGCCTGCCCTCGTTCCAGTACCTCCCCTAATATTTGCCCCAACACCTTACATTAAGGCAGCACCCACAAGCTATCCCTCTTCCTAGTACCTCCATTAATCTGTGCCCAAACACCCTTCAATAAAGCAGCACCCACAAGTCCTCCTTCATCCCAGTGCCTCCACTAATCTGCAGCCCAACACCCTACATTAAATCAGCACCCACAAGTCCCCCCTCATCCCAGTACCTTCACTAATCTGTGCTCCAACACCCTACATTATAGTAACACCCACAAGTCCTCTCTCATCCCAATACCTCCACTAACCTCTTCCGTAACACCCTACATTAAGGTAACATCCACAAGTCCTCCCTCTTCCCAGTACCTCCATTACTCTCCATACCAACACCCTAAATTAAGGTACACCGACACGTCCTCCATCGTCCCAGTACCGCCACTAATCTGTGCCCCAACATCCTATATTACGGCAGACACACAAGTCCTTCCTCATCCCAGTTCCTCCATTAATCTGCACCCCAACACCATACATTAAGGCAGCTCCCAAATGTGCTCCCTTGTTCGAGTACCTCCAATAATCTGGGCCCCAACACCCGATATTATGGCAGCACCCATAAACCCTCGCTCATCCCAGTATCTTCACTAATCTGTGCCCCCAAATCTGCATCACTCTACACCCTCTTCTCACCCACACAGTACATGCCCCAACAAGGTGCTACATCACAATAATGCACCATCAATACACGTCACTGCAACACCCACTCTGATCCTTCAATGCACAATACTGACACCAGGAGTTGGATGAATTGTCAAAGGTCTGAGTGAATACCCATTGAACCAGCTTGCTTGCAGAGGTCCATGATGAATCCCCAGTCCACTGTAGTAGACCACATACACTCCCATGTAATTTTGCAACAACACTTGCCTGACAAGCTCACTGGATGTCCCCTCCATGCCCCTTGCTGATAGGGGCACAGCAATCACACTCCCACAGATATATAAATCCTGTTGATTGCTGAACAAACAGAAATGTATGTTGACACACACTTATAATCTGTTTGGAAAAGGGCACCATTACATACCCGACAGTAATGCATACCCACACATATTCACTATCCCTACAAGGGGACAAACAGGCTTATGGAACTTGTTCACTGTGATGGAGGTTTTAGCCTCATAATCCTTACAATGTCAAACAAAACAAAGCCTTACAATGTAACTGCAATAACACTTGCCAGCTATGCATCTTGAACCCCCATGGCCCAGTTCACTACGGAGCACTTACCTTCCTCAGCTACTGTGGCCTGCATCTTCTATGAACTATCCCTGGCAGACATCCTCCCCCAACATGATCACTTGAAAGTAGTGCTGGTGAATCCAGGTCAGTCACTTCTTTCATGACTTCCCCTTGGATCACACTCAGCTGCACAACAACAGCCAAACATTTTCAATTTACAGCTACACCTTGGTCCCTTGATCTTCATGTGACATAGTCTCATGTGAGGGTCGGTAGTGCAGTGTATTAAAGTGAGACCACACCACCTATAGTCATCCCCAATACCAATACACCACATGCCTGTCTTGAGGTGTGAGCACATCTACATTGAGAAGAAAGTGCCAAATGTCCACCTAAACTGCTGTGGTAGCATGGAGGAATGCAACGTACAATAATCAGAAATCTGGAGAAGTGAAAGGGCAGAGGTCACTGAGCTGTCGCCAGATACCCCAAATATCCCTGCACTGTAAAACATCTGGCCAGATACATAATCAAATGAGTACCCATCTTCAATAAGAGACCTCGAACCTCCTCATAAAATATAACTCTCATCTCCAAAGGTCTTCACACATCACCACCAGTAGTCACACAATCCAAAACATACTGATACAACACTGACACAATGACAGGAAAAATGCAGTGCCCGAGCACCATGAATGCCATTAGGCAACCAAACCTTGCTACCCCACCCTTGCGATGGTCCCTTCCTTACTTGTGAAACCCATGCTCACATGGCCATATAGGCAAGTCAATCAAAGTAATGTTACCATGTCGACCTCAAACAACCCCCAACATGATTCAACACCCATGAAAACATTTTCAAAGGAAGTGCCATTCCATACACAGCATACATGGATGACATACCCAAGCACACCATGTACATTAAAGACCAGCATGCCTATACTGCAATGCACGTAAGTAGCCAAGCAACAGATGTGTATGATAAAGACATGAAACATGTGAAACTCCAAACATGTCATTTTGCTACATCTACCATTGTCCACATACGTACATTGTCTATGAAGGCATCATAATAAAAATCTCACTCACCTGAAGCATGCAGACATGTCCCCAGGCATATAGGCCAGTACCAATATGAGCCACTGAGTCTGCCATAAACCAACATGCCAGCCATAGGACATACTCAGTTGGAAATCAGGAACTAACATAAGGTGCACATGGACAAAGAATCACAAAAGTCTGCATACACCATCAACCCAAAAACAACCTGCACCTGGCACAAAGAGACGTCAAACGGTGGTGTAAAATATTAAAACATAAATGTATTTAATGCAAAACTATGTAAAAAATGGAAACAAAATAATATTCATGGAAAAAAAAGACTTACAACTACTGAAATATATACAAAACAAGAGTCAGTGGACTAGACCATACTAATCTCTGACAATGCCTCAGCCAAGGCAGATTCCCCTTCAACAGCTGCCTCTTGAAGGAAGGCCTCTGTTGTTTACTGGAGAACTTGCAGGGCCTCCCTCAGCCTCTACTCAATCTCCTCTGCTTCCCTGCAAGACTCCACTAGTATGACAGCCCAATCTCTCTGCACCATTGAACATTGCACTGTCAATTGCTGCCTGATGTGCCCTCTATCTCTCCTCATCCCGCTACCTCACAAAAGCCAGCTGTAAAGACACCCGGTCCTGCAGGCACCATCGTGCCTCTTGCCTCACTTGCACCTTGCATGCACCTCCTTGCCTCATCCTGCTAGGAATGGCATACAGGATTTGCCTCCTCACCAACAACATCTCCTGCTGCCTACCAAGGTGTTTGTGGTGCAGGTATTCCCTTCGACTGAATAACAGTATGCATCGGGAGTAGAGCACCTGCACTGCTGTTCTTTTAGGAAATTGTTTGGCAGAATATTCTTTCATCCATTTCCATTCCACAAACGTCACAGCGCGTCCGCAACGTCATACACTTCATGGTATTTATGTGTAGGAGGGATCGCCCTGCAAATTGAACAATGGTGAAATCAGCCAGTTCTCTTTTGCGTTTGTGTATTTTCCACATATTTTCAAAAGAAATTTGAACTGAAATCTAAACTGTATTAGTGTGTTTTATATTTGCCATTTTTTAGATAATTGAAAACTGACTTTGGGTTTTCCCGGACATTGAAGTTGGAATGTTTTCATGTTATGGGACTGTGTTTAGGGGTTTGTGTTTTTTTTAGGAAATTGTTTGCCAGGATAGTCTTTCATCCATTCCAATCATGACGCACCCCACAGCATGTCGGCAGCGTCATCCCCTACACAGCATTTATGTGCCCTATGCATTCTCTGGGCCGTAGTCAGCACTCTATAAATATTGTTTTACATCACATTACATTGCACTGCTGTTACACATCGCCGCAGATGGTCTTTGTGGGCACGTACCCGCTTGTGCGGTACTCTTCTTACAAGTAGTTCCAAGATGGATGCCCGTGGGATTCCCCATACTACCTGCAGCGGTCCAGTCTTTGCACGTCTCTCCGACGTACGGCCAAGCGCTCACGTGATCCTTTATCCGGAATCGAAGCGGACGATGCTTCACGTCGCTACTGCTTTTGGTGCTCCATGAGTTCGCTTCTGATCCTTTCCACTTACTTATTCTAGTCCATTCTAATTGTGGCTCTCATCTCTCCTAACCCTGTTCTTTCCCTTTATCCAGATTCGTCCTTCAGTCTTCCCCGGCTTATTTCTCTGTCAGACCAATCCGGCAGACCAGAGTATTTCCACGTTACTCTTAGACTTCCGTTAGAGTAAGTTTAGTCCCTTGAGAGATCCCCCTTCACTTCGATTAGGATTCTCACCTGTTGATTCCTTCCAGAGTCTCTCCCGCTGCTCCACTAACCATCCAATCTCCAGTCCTGAATATTCTTCCTCCATCTTCGTTCCTTCGATGGTGAGAGGGTTATTTTCTGTTTCCTACTATACCATTCTACTTTCTTCCCACCTCTTACTTTCTTCTGTTTTTCTTCTCCCGTGTACCTAGAAGAAGCCTCCCATGTGACTTCCTTGTTCTGCCATCGATCCGAGACACTTCAACTTCAGCCTCCCGATCCGCACGAGTTTGGACTCAACCAGGGTTTTCTTCCCATTAGAGGGTTTCCCTGGCGGTCCTGTCCTCTCCCCTGGGTTATCCTATCCCGGGTCGGAGAAACCAGGGCTGTCTCAGGGGAGCTTTCACTGCTGCATTGGTCCTCCCATTTGGATTCATCGATCTGTCAAGGTGAGCTTGTTGCAGACTTTGACGGTAAAAGTCTGTTTGACAACAGCTTTATTAAATTGCATACTGCAGTATTAACAACTGCCATCACTTGCCTGGTGTTCCTCCACAGCTGATTCCCCTTTAGGTTCCTGTGCAGGCTCAGTGACCACCTCATCTTCCATGGTACTGACATCCACCACCACGAGGGACACAGGCACATTCAGACTCACCAATGGCAGGACAGGGGCACAAGAAGCTATGGCAGTAGCAGGCATGGAAGCCTCAGTTGAGGTTGACTGGGGCACAGATATGGAGGAAGAGGGGGCCATTACAGTTCCCTGTCCATAGAGGCCACCAGCAAGCAGTGCTGCTGCCGAGTTGGGACAAGAGGCGGCCCATAAAACATGATGCTCTAATAGTAGCTCATGAGTTGCATGCACAGCATCACAAATAGACGCTTGCTGCCTCAAGCCACCACCAGCAGTGGGAGCACTTTACCCTTGATGCCAACAACATCCGGACGTGCAGGCTCTGTCTGGGTAGAGGCATCGCTGAAGGTGGGTAGTGCTGCAACAGATTGCCCAGGGACAGGAGCTTGTGCTAACCCCTCCATAGTGGACTGCTCAGCCTCCTGTATCAGGGCCAGGTGTGCAGCCAACACATACCCCTCAGTACCCCAACCTGGCACTGTGAGCAGGCCTCTAATGTTCTTCTCCTCCTTCTCCTCCTCCATCAGCCGGACAACTCCAATGAGGTCACTATACCTTGGGGACCCTGTGTGTCAACAACAACACCACCCTTCCGCTAGGCTGCTGAGGTGTCAACCATGATGATAGGATGCTGGGACCACCTCATCTTCCATGGTACTGACATCCACTAACCACCGGGGACACAGGCACATTCAGACTCACCAATTGCAGGACAGGGGCACAGGAGGCTATGGTGGTAGCAGGCATGGAGGCCTCAGTTGAGGTTGACTGGGGCACAGATGAGGAGGAGGAGGAGGGGGCCATTACAGTTCCCTGTCCATAGAGGCCACCAGCAAGCAGTGCTGTTGCTGAGTTGGGACAAGAGGCGGCCCATAAAACGTGATGCTCTACAAGTAGCTCATGAGTTGAATACACAGCATACACAGATAGACGCTTGCCGCCTCAAGCCACCCACCAGCAGTGGGAGCACTTCATCCCAGATGCCCTCATCAGCCGGACGTGCAGGCTCTGTCTGGGTAGAGGCACTGCTGAAGGTGGGTAGTGCTGCAACAGATTGCCCTGGGACAGGAGCTTGTGCTAACCCCCCCATAGTGGATTGTTCAGTCTGCTGTCTCAGGGCCAGGTGTACAGCCCACACATCCCACTCAGTACCCCAACCTGGCACCGTGAGCAGGCCTGTAATGTTCTCCTCCTCCTTCTCTTCCTCCATTAGCCCAACACCCCCAATGAGGTCACCATGACTTGGGGTCCCTGTGTGTCAACAACAACACCACACTTCCACTAGGCTGCTGAGGTTTCAACCACAATGATGGGATGCTGGGACTCAGCAGCAGTGCCATTGGAATGGGATTCTCACACAGGCAAACCACCCTTAAAGGAGGTGGATACAACTGGGCGTGTCTGGGGTCTGTGCCTGCCTCTGGAGGCTTTGGCCCTGGGATGAAGCTCCACAGCACAGACTGTACCCTCTTCTTCAGACACTGCAACTGTGGAAAAGCTAAAAAAGGAAATAGGAATCAGTCATGAGTGCCAATGCATGTGTACTCATTTGTATCAGAGGCATGTTGACATCATTAGTCAAGAATCAATTGTCTCAAAATACTCAGACCCATGCTCTGAATTAATCCAGTCCCACATGTGAAAGCAAAATTAAAATTCACAATTATGAACATTGCACATTGACGTTTGGCCACATACATATGACATCAACTAATTTCAAATCATAGTAACAATGAAGCAGTTACCCAAGTGTATCCTGTAGACAGGGCCATGGGAAGGGCATCTGGCCACGTGTCTGTACCACCATAGGCACATCTGCATCCAACCACATCTTGCAGCATGCACCCTGGAAAGTCCAACATGAAAGCATGCAACATGTACTTGCACCTGTTGTTGAGGATCATGCCGTTGCTCTCAACACAAAAACATTTCATGATGACATTCTATGTATCCCCCTTCATTCAGTGGCCTGACAGGTCTCAATGTTGATCCAGATAGTCAAATGCACTACATTGCATGACCAGACATCCAAAGACGTGTCAGTTTCTGCTGCTGAGTGGAGATGATGCATTCATCATACCCAACTGAACAACCCATAGAGTACATAAAAGGTAGCAGGCGCCCCTCTCTAGAAAGAACATTCCCATTTTGAGAGTCCGCAGCCATCGCTTCTAGCTCACTGTACTTTTCACAAAGGAGGAATATCCATTTACATATCAGTCAACCCACAGAGGCGGTATGCATGAATGTACCTCACATGCCCTCCATATCTCAATCTGGGTAGTGTTCCTGTCTGAGACCTCGCTGTCAGAATCTCACATTGAATGCACACAAGTATATTGTGTCACCAAAAGCTGCCAGAGCACATTCCTACACCTGTCCACTTCACAGATATGTGCCAATACAAACATCCAGTTTTGGAATGAGGCTTCGTGCCAGCTAAGAATTGGGCAATACACATGCTGTGGAAAGCACTAACTTGATCATTTCATGCATAACCATGCTGAACACACTAGATCTATGGACATGTTCAACCTGTGAGTACTCACCAGCAGCTTGGATGCATGCCTGCAGGTCATGGACCTGGTCATGGACTGCTGTGTTGATCATCTCCAGGATCCGAAGGTGAAGGGGTGTCTCCTGATGGTGGCCTACTAAGTACACCTCAGTGGAAGCACCTGCCTCAAGGGCTGCTTTCATCTTCGCCTGACTCCAAATCTTCTGATGGCCACACGTCCCAAGTTGCTTCTGCAGATTGTAGAGGGCATCATAATGGGCCAGGACCTGTTCACCCAGGATGCCAAAGTCTACAGCAGTGAAGTTGTAAGTCCTCAGTCCCCACTTTGGGGGGTGCTGGTCAATGTACTTGACATGGTGCACCTGAGGATGGTGGGGTGCACCTGGGCCCTGACAACGCATACTGTGGAGCTGTGGAGGTGTATTGAGCTTTGAAATTCTTATATGGTAGATGAGGTGGTCACAGACCTTGACAGCCATAGTAGAACATGCTGTGGAAGAATTTCCAGGCACTCCAAGGCAGTTCTAGTGCTAAGCATCCTGTGACACACTACCAGGCAGCAGGGTATGTAGAGGTTTGGAAGCAACATATGGCTGGAGGAGGCAGAAAATGGCACAATGCAGGAGGAACAGCAAGGCACAAGTGTCTCCATTTTATGCACAAGGCAGCAGTGACAGAATCAGAGGAAGGGCCCTATGTGCATATTTCTGCATTGCACGCAGTAAACATATGCTGGCATCACGCTGTAAATAACATGTTCACGAGCATCTCCATCCTGTGTCAAGCGGATTTCCTTGCATGTGCAGAGGTAGCAATATTTTGGGGTACATCCTGGCATGCGCAGAGGCAGCGATATTTGAGTGTACCAAACCCGCTACTGGGCATGCATGGAGGTGGTGTTATTTGGGGGAACCATGCCATAAATTCTCCTAATACTGTGCTTTGGAGGACGTGTACACTCTACCATTCCATTGCACCTTGAGTGAGGGCTCCACATAGAGGACAAGGACATGGATAAGGGTCCACCTGCAAAATGTGTTGGAGAGGCTACAGGTGCCTATGTACCATCATTTCCCACTAAGATAAGAGGGACCAGCCAACAGAGCAGACACAGGCAGTACCCAATGAAGAGCCACAGGTTAATGAGAAGGTGCCACCAAGTAAGAATCCCTTCACTGATGAAGGATCTAACAATCCTCACAGATTAGGTGGAGGAACCGCATGTGGACCACTGGGTGGCAGTACCCTTCCTGTGACCCAGCCTTGGAGGATGTGGCAGGAGGACACAGAGCTCATTAATGCCTGTGGTGTGGAGAGGCACATTGCAGAAGAGGTCCTCACTAGATATAGACCAAGGAGAAGCAATGCAGTAATTAGGCCTGTGCTCAGCTACTGGAGGTGGATATCCACATGTTGAGGAGCTAACTCCATTTGAAGAGGTTGCCAGTGCCCTCATCACCAGCAACTAGGTGGTTTGTTTGTTTGTTTGTTTGTTTGTTTGTTTGTTTGTTTGTTTGTTTGTTTATTTATTTGGTAATGCGCGCCAAACCCTTAGGTACCCGGGCACAATAGTGTAAACAAGAAATCTTAAGCTTCGTTACAGTAATTTTTGGCATGAGTATATAAAAACACATAGGCAAGAATATATACAAGAATGTAAACAAAACATATGTACAAGTATAGGGCATATCTTGGGATGTCCAGGGCACTCTAGCAAGTTTATCTACATAGATGTACAAACAGGTTTATAAGTCAGGCTCATAAATCTAAGTATCGTATATGGGCAGGTAGGTCATGATGCATGCTCAGTTACCTCAAGTATGGAGTAGATCAAGGGAGCAGAAAGGTCGGTGTGGGCCAGGTGTAGTAGACTCGGTATCAGTCAGGTTATGTGTCGTTGGCGCGCAGCCATTTAAGTATTTTGTGTCTGAATTTAGGGTACGGTTGTTCAGTTCTGAGGTCGAGTGGCATTGAGCAGCTTTGACAGGAAAACTAATTCCACCTGCAGTCGAGCGTTTGAACCTAGGAGTCTCTAATTTAAAAGTGTAAGCAGATCTCGTGGGACAGGTGGATGTTTTCCTAGAGATTTTTTCCACTATGTACGGGGGAGCTAGGTTGTTCAGACATTTAGATGTTGGTGTGGGAGGCTTGGACACCAATGCAGCCACATGAGGTGAGTGCATGAACAATATGAGCTTATCTCAACAGATAATATGCCATCAAACAATGTAATATAGTTGGTTGATGTCCTTCTCAAGCATCCATGAGAACTACAGTATTGCATCCATGATCACTTACATTATTTACTTATTTATTTATGTATTTATTTATTTATTGATCATTTGTACAGTACCTATACAACAGAAAGTGTTTCCAGGCACCACAAGACAAAAGAGGGAGGGGCGGACATAGGAGAAAACAACAATAATGATGCTAAGAGGCCTTGTGACATTCGATTTGTGCAAGTGCAGTATCAAGAAGTGATTCGGGGGAGGGGGCAAGTCAAGGAAGGGATGGACCAGTGAGAGGGAGAAGGGTAAATTGCTGGAGGGAGGGGGCCCAGGGGCCTATGCAAGTGCTAAGGGTTGCCCAGTTAGGTTAGTGCCAGGGAGGAAGGGGTAGGGTGATAGTGCGAAGGGGGCAGCCTCTGAAGGCTAATCAGGGAAGGAAGCCCAAGGGCAGGTGCTGGTAAGAAGGGAGGATGGCCTCACCCCAGCGAGACTCATAAGGGATAGCAGGTATCCAGTAGCATCAGGAGGAGATTTGCAGCGGAAGGGGAGAGAGACAAGGAGGAGGAGAAAAGGAAGGTCTTGAGGAGCTTCCGGAACTTAAGGCAATCCAGCATGAGACAGAGAGGGTCAAGGTGGCCGTTCCAAGTGAAGCTCATGTCAAAGAGAGAGATCTAACCCCCACTCTCTGCTTGGAGAAATGTCTGATCTGAAGAGAGTTGGAGCTAGAGGAGCAAAGTTCTCTAGCAGTTAGGTATTGGTCTATGCGGTAGAAATTGATCAAACTCCACACAATACCCTATACATAATTCCTTTTCAATGCCAATACCCATATATGTGCCATGGGCCTGCCAGAAACATCACTGGACCCACTCATGGTGTCATACTTGTGGATAGTACATTTTGAACACAAATTTAGCTTCACATGCAATAACACTAAGCGGTGCATGATATTAGGCGGCCAGTGAACATGGATGAGCAACAATGTCAGTTAGAAGTTGCATAAAGTTGTGTTCCAAACAGAAGTTGGAGTGATGTTTGATGAGTGATGTTAATTCCACATTTGGACAGTCAATTCTTTTGTGGCCATGCCAGCGCACACTGGTCATGTCCATGTTAAAGATGGATGTGAGTGTGTTGAACCACCATTGAGGCTTTGAACACTCAGGCAAAGGGGGTGATGTGGATGTTGCCAACACAAAATCCTGTAGGACAGTCATGATAGCAGGAGAAAACTTGATAATTGCATTTGCTGCGTGTATGCATGTATGATGTTGTGTATTGGCTAATAAATGAAGCACGGGACTCCATATGCCACCCGAGTAAATCTTCCATTCTCAAACATGTCTGGCTGTATGTACGGTCACCTACTCCTCATATCTGTGGCTTGATACATGGCCCAATGTGCCACAACCAGTGTACATAGAGCATTGGTTGTTAGCCACCAGTGCATTCCACAGTACAGAATGGACAGTTCCTAGATCTGATGCATGTGTGGCACGTCCTTTTGTGTCTGTATGCAGCTGATTTTGATTATGCATGTTCAAGTGGATATGTGGGCCTCTGAATATGATTGTCTGACTTTGGAGGATGCAGAGCTGGAGGATGAGGCAGAACCAACCACCAGTGCAGCCTAGGATGGTGTGTCTGGTGAGAATCCCCTCCTGTTGCAGGCCATCATCAGCAGGCCTGCCGTCTCGTCTTCCGATGATGCTGTCGAATCAGATGTGGAAAGCATATTGAGCGACATGGTGGAGGGCCAACCAGGAGTAATCCAGATACAATGTAACTCAGAGGATGGTGGGTCTGCGGAGGAGAGCCAGGAGGCCCTGGGACTGATATTGGAGAGGCCTGCTTCAATAGTACTTTCTGTGTCTGCAGCTTTGTCTCCTACTATCTTGGAATCTGCAGCCGAGTCTGATGTCAGTGAGAGGGCTGTAGTGCGGGAGCCAATGATAGTGCACTCAGTGCAGCAGGCTCAGGCTCCCAGCTTGGTAGGCCACACACATGCTGACGTGTGTCTGCCGACAAATTGGAGTTAGAGGACACTGCATGCAAGTGCCCAATGGGGCGAGGTCCTGCAAGAGATAGCTATGGACATCCATCACCTGGCAAAAAATGTCATCTCCTCCAATGACACACTCACTGCCCAACTACGCGTATTGAGGCAGAAGAGGAAGAGAGGACATACAACACCAGAGCCAGGTGACTCGCGGGGAGCGTTCTACATGATAATGTTTTGGCCTCAGGGGCTGTGCTGTGGCAAGAGATGGCCCTGCCTAAAGAGCTGTTGGCCTTAAGGGCAAGCCACTATCAAGACATGGATCCCTTGAGACAAACTCAGCATGAGGAGATGTTGGCATCAATGGAAAGTTGCCGTGCAGAAATGGATTCATTGAGACAATCTCTGTATGAGGATCTGCTAGCCTCAAGGGAATTCCGCCATCAAGACATGGAATTCCTGAGTCTCTGCATGAGGATTTGTTGGCCTCAAGGGTGCTGGTATGCACGTAAAGCGTCCCAGCCAGGCAAAGAAGTTCAGGTTGCGGAAAACCTATTAGAGCATAACATTATGGGAGCAGAGTGAAGGTTGTGCTGCGGACATTGTATTAGTTAGGTCTGACTCATTTTAGATACCTACATGTTGCAACACTGAAAGAGCAACACATGTATTAATGTTGTGGTTGCAGAGGTCATAGATAGGGCAGCAATATAGACCCAGTGTTTAGCTGTTGTATTGTGGTGAAACAGGATAGGATGATGTGCATGAAGGATTGAAATAAGTGGAAATAAGTGGAAGATGGCGTCAGCAAGGTAGTGTGGTTAAAGCGAAGTTGGTGTGTTAACTTGACCGAAGTGACCACATTTTAAATGTTAAGGCCTAGTACATGATGAACAGAAGAGAACACATGCCTTGTTGTGGAGCCGGGGCTCTGATACTTCAGCTCCAAAAACACATCCCTTTTCTTGTTTCCCAGGGAGCAGCCAAGGTCAGAAACACAGAGGGTGTGCCGATAAGCACTAATTGTGTCCAGCTACTGGGCCTGGATGTGATGGGAATGGAATGTTAATTGGTAAAAGAGCAGGAAGGGATGCACCCTTTGAAGGACAAATTCATGAGAATGGGGCACCAGGATCAGTGATGCCAATGAGCTAAGCAAAGATTTAGAAAACTACTGCGGTCACCTCATATGAATTACACTTAGGGCTTCATTACGAAAATGGAGGTAGCCATGGAGCTATTAGCTCCATGGCTGCCTCAGTTCCGGGTACATTACCGGGTTCTTGCAATGGGGACTTACCGGGTTACTACGAGATCGGAGGACCTGGTAAGTCCTCCATGCTGGAAACCATCAAAAATTCCCATTTGAGCCCCCATAGGGCTCAATGGGAATGGGGAGGGAGGTAATAACGGCAGAGTACAACTTGCCCATTATTGCCTCCGTCTTTCCCTCGCGGGACCCGGAAAGCACGCCTGCTTTTACTAGGCATGCAATCCGGGTCCCGCGATGGGAAGCTCGTAATCGGCGCTCCAGTCCCGTACTGGCCCCCTTCAATCCGGGAGTAGCTGGGTTAAATAGAGGCCCTTAGACACACATTTAAGCAAACAAATCCTCGAAATTCAGACTCAAGAATGTTTCCTTGGTCACATCATCCCTTGATAACTGGGGTTGGGAGGAGATAAAGGGGGAGCCATGCCTGGAATATCTTGTGATTCGGGACAGGGGGAGCAGAGGTGATGCCAATACCTTTAGTATAAGGAAATGGGTGTAACTCATGTGCAAAATGGTGTCTGGGTTAATGAGGAAGCCTATTGTCTCATCAAAAGCAGGGTTGGCCTCGCCAAGTTACTTTGATAATGTCTGGAACAGGAGGGTGCACATATCATGTGACAGTCCCACATCTACAAACCTATTGATAAGAACCCTCCAATCATATACCTGGGTTTGACAGTGACAATGTAGTGAACCACATGTCTTGGGACCACATCTAGCCAATCGGTCAAATTACTATAAGGGGAGTATATGTATTTTACAGAATGAGCTGTTCCTCTCTGCTGGATCTCTCATTAAAGTTGCAGCAAAATGGTCTAAACTTGTCCAAACTTCAGTTGTGGTATGGGCATATAGAGATGCTCACATGTGGCTTAAAACTTAGTATTGACTACAGTTAAAAAGCCTTGTAGATGATGCAGCATGAATTGAAGGTGTAGTGGACTTTCTATACCAATGAGGGCCTTACTAGGAAAGACCAAATGGTGAAACCAAAAAATAGCCAAGGCTGTAATTTTACAGTGTACTTCCAATGTGTTTATTGCACAGTTTAGCTCTTGATATGAACTACATAGTCATTTTTAGACACATGAACAACAAGGAAATGCTACATTGTGTGATAAACTGTTGCTCCCAGTGACTCACTGCATGACTCACTGCATGCTTTCAGTCTCAAATGTGTTTCTCTGTTTAAATAACTTCTAATGTTGCAGTGTAGTAGACTTGCAACGAGTCAGAGTGCAGGTATATGGTTATACGAATCAGGTTTCCTCATTCGCCGAGTACATTGACAGTTGGTGCAACTGCATGTGGGACAAATCTCAGGGGTAGGAGGTTGTCACACAGAAGGGATTACATACGATTTTGGCACTGTTCGGGGCAGATGAATTAGTCATCTATAGGTTCTGCCCTTCCTCCACACAAATATCATAAAGGTGAGAGAAGTTGCTCACTGAGACAGCCCTTCTGCCCTTATCCCCCACAGGCACAGCAGGTCTTGGGGACAATGTGAGCTGAAGATGGCCAAAGCATTCAAACTAACGAAAAAGTAAAAAAGCATGTGTTAGACACAAAGCGAACACATACTCCACATGAAAAACATGCACAATATATAATACATGCATTTTGACATGTAGAAAATGTGCACAGCATCCACAGACATGAATAACAATAACATGACCAATGTATAAGGTGAATGCAATATGAACAACATGCAAATATAGCTAATTGACACAGAAGAAAGAGTGTAGTAGGGCAGCCATCTTATTACAAATGGAAGCCGCAGCACGTCTCTGAATGAGCACAGGCCTTCTCAAAGCCTTGGAAAAACTCAAAAGAGTGAATCCACAGAACTACATATCCATGCGGCGCTCAGACAGTAACTGGCAACTAGGGCCAGTAATAGAGTGAAACAAGGGAGGATTGGAATGGCGCAATTCCCAAGATGCAATCAGTATACTTCCAGATTAATTAAAGTTTTAGAAGGGCACAAACTACTTTTGATGGTCAGGTGCAGTAAAGCAATATGCCAAAAGGCTTTATGAAATATATCCCAAGAGTGTCCCCAGTGGCAAAAGAAAACTCAACACGCAAGGTAATACTAGCTGAAATCTTAATAAATAGAAGGTAATTCAATTTCATACACAGTTTCATAGCATGTGTCCCATACACAGAGAACACTGTCCATTAATTTGAAGCAAAGTGCACTTAGGACACCTGGCGCACTCCCTAAATGCACATATAAACACGGTTGTCACACAAGGCCAAGATCAAAGGGATTGCCCAGTTTAATGGCCTGAGAATGAAGGATCGTGCCTTTTAATTGAAGGAAGAATGTTCCATGGGCCTCTCTCCTCCTACCTTATGTCAGGGCTCATATCCAGACAGCCTGTCAAGTGCCCACGGGTGGTTGGCAATTTATCAACCTATCAAAATCTTTAAAGTCATGCTGTGGGATATATTGACACACTCAACGGCATTGCCCTGCATCACTAAGCTGCATTTGTACAAGAAATAGCAACTTGGCTGTGGTGGCTCCTGTGTGCACCAGGACCTCAAAACTGTGGTTTGGCAGCAACAAAAAGATCGCTGCATCATCCTGCTTAGCACACTTCAGGCAAAATGGAACAAGGGGACAAAATGTAAAAGTATGCCAGTGTGTTCTGAAACCTATCAATGGAATCAAGTGAAGAAGCTCTGCTGCAAAAGCCAAAAATTCCCATCAAAATGAAACATTTTCACCCTTTAAAAAATGCTGCTTTGATGCTAATTCCATCTGTTCATTCTAAAACTACTGTCAGTAAAAAGGCCTTGTCATGCCCAGGATATTTCACTGTGCTTCGCCAAAACCAGGCCTAATTCCTGAGCGACAGGCCCAGTCAAACCAGCTATGAGAGAAATCAATAAGCAACTTTCACTTGACCAGGAACACGCATTTATTTATTTCCAAATGTATCCAGGCTCAGCAGTTCAAAGACACTGTAACTCTCTGAGCCAGGTCAAGTGTAAATGTATCTATACTTTTGATAACACTCCTGCATTCAAGGAAATTACTACAGCTACATAGACAGTGTGGACAGCTGAGGGAGTTGCAAAACCAAATTTAAAGAAAGAAATGCTAGCAGTTTTAACACATGTGGAAAAATGGGCTTTGCTGACTGAAGATAAATTGGGCTGTTTAAAAGTAAATTGTTAATGAAAGCCTACCTACTTAGCAATGTAAAGGGTTTATGTTAGTGGTGATAATACACAGATAGGCTATCTTCTTTCAAAGGTTTGTTTAATTCAGGACCCAAAATAAGAAATTAAATAGTTTAAAACAAATGGGCTGGATTTGCAAGCTCTCAGAAAAACCAGTTATTCCAGCTGCCAGCCATTAGACTTCCCCAAGGAAGGGAGACACACCATAAATCCAGGACACGTACGTGAAAAGTGCCAGCTTGAAAAACGTTTAATAGGCTAGGACAATGAAAGTTTGCACGCTCCTCAGACTTTCGTCTGTGCTCCAGGCTGGGACAATGGAAGTCCTGGGACCCTAACCTGTCAAGTGTAAGGGGCAATAAAACCTTCAATTAAGATGGTAAACCCCCCTTGCCTTGAAGGAAATGACAGGTGCTTGCAGTTGGAAGAAGAAAAAAGCAAGGTATCTAGTAACAATGGGCTGCCTTTTTTTTACAAACACTATTTTATAAAGAAACTTTAAAGACGTTTTATCTCTGCAGCAAGAATTAGTAAAAATGTAAAAAGTTCACAGTTTCAATTATAATTTGATGTGCTTTCTTTTAAAACTTGGTAGGACGGTGGCGCTGTTGAGCAGCGCAAGATGGCTGCTTAGCCTCTGAGCTCCGTGTGGCTCCGGCGAGAACCTGCCTAAAACTGCGGTCTACTTCAACGTAGACATCCCACATCTGGCTGAGCTGCTACATTCTCCCTCCTCCCTGCACCCTAAAAATCCCAACCGGGGTCGGACTTGGGAAGCCTGTCATTGGAACTTTGGCATTGGCTGCCTGGTGTTCTGCGGAGGCCACGGCGCGTGCCCGCCTCCCGCCTCCTCTTCTTGGGCTCCCCTTGCTTACAACTGGTGGTGGAGCCTGAGGTGCGGTGCGCGAGTGCTCTGACCCCCTCCCAAGGGCCCCCACTGTGCGATCTGTAGACGGCCACCGGGGGTGGGTCTGCACCATCACCGCGGCGGCCCCTCTTGGAGCATGCCATGGACCGAGCAGATCCGCCGGAGGGGCCTGCGTTAGGGCACGCCCTGGCCCCCTCCCTCGCCTCCGGTGCTGGATCCTCCACTATAGTACAACAGGAGGCGGCCGGGCTGGAGCCTGGCTGCTGCTTGGGGTCTGTGGCCTACGGGCCTGTGCAGAGGCCCATACTGACTAGGTAAGGAGCGGGGGGTGCCCATATTGGGGTTGGCATGGGGGCCCGGGCTGGCCTTCGGCCTCCCACCTTGCACGTACCCTGCCTGCCTACTCTGGAGAGTGGGCCCATAGGAACTCGTGCTCACAGTGCTGGACACCTTCCTTTCCCGTATCAATGGGGCTCGGGCCGCACCATAGCCCCCCCTCACTGCTGATCACTTACAATAAAAGGGCCCATACGAAAATTGTGTGCTTGGCCAGCATTTCTCCCCTCTTTTTGCAGCGGCTGTGCTCCTAGGGGAACAAGACCTGTTGAGCTGAACTCACATGGCACCTCCCAACCTAAAAGCGGAGTGAATCCTTATACCATGACTACTGCAGTTTGCCGGCGGCTACCTGCCATCGTGGGTTGGCAAATCCCCCCTCTTGGCCCCTGAGTGGCCCAACGCTCTCCATCTGACTGTGGCCTCCTTCCCTCCATTGCTGCAATAGCCTGCCCACACCACTGGTGTAGTGTATACTATCCTCTAATACCTCAGTCTTGTGGCCATACTTCCTCCCCCATTGGCTGCAAATCTGGGCCCCCGCCTCATCCAGAGTTATACCAGCAATGTCAAACAGATCTAGAGGGGCCTCCAAGGAGCCATGGATACATTTACCAAGACTGTCCCAAGGGTGGAGTCAGGCCACACATCATCCCTGCAGGAGGAACCTGAGGCAGACCCTCAGCCCTTTGCAATGGCCCCCGACTTGACTACACGTATGTAATCTATGGCCAAAAATGTCGCCTCCTTCCATGAAAAGTTGGACAACATCAATGCTAATGTCGCCTCCCTAAAAACACGAGTGGATCAGGCAGAGACCAGAATCACTGATGCCGAAAATAGAATATCAGCGAATGAAGATGAAATTCATGTGCTGCAGAACACAGTTGGCTCCTTGTCGCGCGACATGAAGAGTGTGAGAGCAAAGTGTGATGACTTGGAATCGTGCTCTCGCAGAAACAACCTGCGTATTATTGGGGTCCCTGAAAACACCCTTAAAGGGCGCATGGAAGATGCCGTCAAAGCCTTAATCAAAGACCTGCTAGGCAATCCGGCCCTTTGACCGTATTTCACAGTTGAACGTGCCCATCGGGCTTTGTCACCATGCCCCAAACTGGGCGACATCCCAAGGCCCATCATCGACAGGATTCGTAACTACTGGGACAGAGACCTCATCCTCCGCCTGTCACGTGAGAAGGGGGACCTACGCCTCGAGGCCCACACCATCAGGATTTTCCCAGATTTTTCAATAGCGGTACAACAAGAGAGGCGACAATTCCTCGGGTCAAGAAAATGCTTAGGGAACGCAGTGTCCCGTATGCCATCCCGTTCCCGGCACGACTCAAAATTACTCACAACGGCAAACTGTACTTCTTTACTGTCCCGGAGGAGGCAGTGAAATTCATTGAGGCGCATATTCCACTGCATAATCCTGTGGGCGACCGTGCCAGCGATGATTAACCTAATGCGACCAAGCCCAATGTGGCCTGACCCATCTAGTGATCCTTGATTC
The DNA here is from genome assembly GCF_040938575.1 of Ambystoma mexicanum. Taxonomy (NCBI): domain Eukaryota; kingdom Metazoa; phylum Chordata; class Amphibia; order Caudata; family Ambystomatidae; genus Ambystoma; species Ambystoma mexicanum. Next base: position 344,427,557 of record NC_090934.1, on the reverse strand, counting down.
TGAATGTGACGATAGCAATAATGTACTGAAAGCTCAGCAAACTCTGCCCCTACCACATGCATCCGGGCTATGGCTTAGCCTTTGGATAATGGTCATTGATCACTGTTTCTCTCCCATGGTGTGGAGCTGGCCATGAGCCCTAGATACTTCTTCATTGTTATCTTTATTTCGATAACCTACTGGCTTCAGGGGTCTGACATAGGGTCCGTTTACCGCAGAAACCTATCTCTGACAGCTCACGCTGTCCTACATGATGTTCAAATGGCCGACCACACGGCAATGGCACACCTCACTGCAATTGCAATGCTTATGTCTTGTTGGATGTTACTGTTTATTGGCCTTGAAAGGGACATATCCCTGTTGGATATTGCCCTCTGACCTCTGCTTCTCAGTAAATATCGGTTCAGTTGGTGACACCTGCAATTGGGGTGGGGGGATCTGCACTCAAGTTGGGTTGGGGGGAGGTAATGTTGCGGATTGGGGAAACGTTATTGCAAAAGGAGGGGGCAGACTGGCAGTCCACACGTCATCGGGGGGTCCACATGGGGTCGTGCTACGCCCTATTAGTAAGCCGTGACAACAGTGGTGGGACACATAAAATGCCTACAGCAGTGATATCCTGGAACATCCAGGGCATAAGTAATTACACCAAGACCCGTAAAATTATGGCCTATGCTAACAGATACGGTTGCAAAATATTACTATTGCAGGAAACGCACTCCATAGGCCCTCTGACTAAATGTATGGCACCATCACGGGGTCTCTATGGAGATTCCACCTCATACTCAACTCGGGCTAGAGGGGTGTTGACGATGATTCACAAATCACTTAAGTTCCTGCTCCACAAGAGCTACATAGACCCAGAGGCAAGATACATTATATTGCACTGCGCAATAGCTAAAAGAGAATATTTATTGGTGAATACCTACGGCCCTAATGTGGACTCCCCCGACTTTGTTGACCAGTGACCAGGTGGTATCTATTTTGCTGTGCTACATGGGGGTGCAGGATATGAACTTTATTTTAGCCATTACACTGGACAGAACAGGCACGGCTCCCAGAGCGCTATCCGGCGCGGCACATAGACTCCTAGCACACAACACAACACTTGATATCCGAGACGCATGGCGGGCATTGCATCCACAAATATGTGAGTACACTCACGACTCCTCAGTACACGATAGCTCGTCCCGAATTGACATGTTCCTTCTGTCAAGCGCAATGCTGGGGAGAGTGACGGAAACACAAATATTGGCTCGCACCCTATCGGATAATTCCCCTATCTTGACATCTCTAGAACTGGGAGTATCTGCCCCTATCATCAATACATGGCAATTCAAGTCTTCCGTCCTTCAGGACATTGTATTCAAGGCGGACATTCTTGCTGACATCCAGTCCTATTTTGAGCCTAATACACCCCAGTCCACCTCCTTGGGAGTCTGATGGGATGCTTTCAAAGACTTTATCAGAGGAATGTCCATATCTAGGGAAGTGGGAGTCCTTAAAACTATAAGAGCAGCCCTTGGCCGCTCCGAAGCAAGCTGCGCGAACTAGAGAGGGCTCATCCGACATCGGTTGACCCTGCCACTCTTTCCCAAATTAGCAAACAGGCCACTAGGGAAGCTCAATACTTTAGCTGTCCACGCGCTGCACGGAAATATGCAGAGAAGGATAGACCCGGTAGGACACTGGCTGCTTTGGCTAGGGGCGAGTGGGGCCAAACTCAGATCACTTGCATCAAGGATAGCCAGGGGGCAGTACTGTGGTCCAACCAGCAGATACTGGAAATCTTCACAGACTTCTACTCAGAACTATACTCTCAACCCACCGAGCACTGTGATTCCCACATGCAAGACCTCCTTGAGCAGATTCCCATGACCAACTGGACTCCCTTATGCTACTTGACGAAATAGTTCATGCCATATCCAAGTTCCCTAAGGGAAAAGCACCGGGCCCTGACGGGCTGACCGCAGAATTTTACCAAGAGCACATGGCTATACTGGCCCCCAAACTACTTGAAGTGTGGAACGAGTCACTCCGGCTAGGGTCCCTTCCCCCAACATTGCGGGAGGCCGCTATAATGGTTTTACTTAAACCTGGTAAACACAGCAATGAGTGTGGATCATACAGGCCCCTCTCGTTAATGAATTTGGACACAAAAATGTTCACCAAAATAATTGCCAACCACTTCCTTTGTGCCTGGGAGGTCCACATCCCATAATATTAGAAGGTTACTTAATGTCATGTCATGTATTGACCAGGATGCGAGTGCAGTCGCGGTCACATTGGATGCCCAGAAGGCATTCGATATGGTGTCCTGGAAGTATATGTGGCTGGTGTTGGAAGCTATGGCATAGGGCCTAACATGATTGCATACATAAAGCTACTGTACACCTCCCGGTAGCCAGGGTTCATGTCAAGTCCCAGACGTCGGGCCGGATCCCTCTCTTTAGAGGCACCCGACAGGGTTGCCCGTTCTCTCCGATCCTGTTTGCCCTGGCAATAGAGCCAATGGCGGACTATGTCAGGGAGCAACACTCACGCAAAGGGATACGGCTGAAAGACTCCCCTGAAATTATTTCGCTCTATGCGGACGACGTGCTATTGTTTATAAGAGACCATGCTGTTCACCTTGACCCAATCTTACCTGATATCACCCGTATAGGCACTCATTCCGGGTTCACTATAAACTATACCAAATCCGAGATCTTCCCACTCACCAGCTCCATGCTACAGCCCGCCACTGAATACCCGCTTTGCTGGTCCCCTGACGGGATCAAATATCTGGGAGTCCAAAGATACACTACTAGCTGACAACTTCCTGGCCGCGGCAGAGCAAGCTGAAGCTAAAATGACGCACTGGCGCACTCTTCCACTTTCACTGGCTGGGAGACTCTCGCTGGTGAAGATGATTTTACTCCCCAAGTTGCTGTACATTTTCAGCAATGTGCCTATCTGGCCCGGAAAGAGATACTTTACAAACCTACACAAGCAGTACGCTCAATTCTTATGGCACTCTGGCGCTGTGCGTAAAAAATGGTCAGACATGACACTCCCCTACGATAAAGGGGTTTTCGCCGCCCCGGATATGCTACGGTACTGGATTGCAGCACAGGCGCAGTTCGCTTCTTATTGGTATCCCGGGCCCCCATCTCATCCCCATGTCAAGCTGGAAACACTGGCAGCAGCAGGTACCAACGTAATGTCTTTAATTCTACATCCACAGTACGAACCGGATTCGCCCATTGACCCGGTTCAAACCACAGTGCAAGCCTGGGGTCGGATATTCAAGACTTGTGCCGAACAGCACCCATACTAAAAGTGGCTCCTCGCCTGGCGATTTCCCGGGCTGGAACCCACATATGACACCGCCCTGGCGCAACACTGGGAGGCCCTGGGGTATCACACTCTAACTGATTTCTACCGGGAGGGGCAGTTTATTACGCCACAAACGTGGAGACTGGGTCACTCGGGTTCCGCACTGGAAACTCTGCAGTTTTACAGACTCTGCGCCGCCTTCTGTAATGCATGGCCTGACTTCCCCAATGAACCCCCGGACTTTCCTGGGATTGCCTACATTGTCAATTTGGGCGGCGCCCACTGGGTGGTTTCTTCACTGTACAAGCTCTTACTGTCAGCGGCCACTCCCAACCCTCCAAGGCCCGGGACGACTGGGCATCCGAGCTGGACTTGGAACTCACTGACCATCTGTGGGAGAAGATGTGCTCTCATACCAACAGGGTTTCCTTAAACTTTCGCTATCGAACCATACAGTACAAATTACTAAACAGGCTGTACTACACCCCGTGCAGGATTTCCGGGTTTGTGCGTTCTGACCCATGGCTCTGCCCTTGCTGCGGTGCTGAGGGTGCTGGCCATTTACATATGTTCTGGGATTGCCTGGGACTAGCCGCATTCTGGGGCAAGATCTTGGAAACACTATCTGAAATCACTGATTCTGTAGTTGACCCCAACCCGCTGGGAGTTCTGTTTGGGGTTGGGCAGACTGAAGGGACTAAAAGTATGGCTAAGTTCCTGCATGTTAGCTGTAGAGTAGCTAAAAAATGTGTTTTACAGACTTGGAAGAGCTCCACCCCTCCTTCATTCCAGAAATTGTTAAATTTACTCACATGCTCCCGAAATTGTGAAGAAGAGTTCCTTTGTATGATCCCAGCTCGCTCCTGCCCCAAAAATATTTGGTCCGCCTTCAACAGCTACCTGAATAGCTTAGACAATACCTCCACAGTGGACGATTCCCCCCAGTCTTCTCCTATAAGTGCTCAGGAACTTGATGCTCCGTGATGTATCATTCCCTACTGCTGTTGTCTCATCGCTGCTGTATACCCCTGCATTCATTTGTACATGTACCAAATGTTTGGACCGCTCTGATGTATGTGTATGCTATATGCCTCTGCCAACAAAAATAAAAGTTTAAAAAATATATATATATTTGGTAGGACTCATTGCCGCATGGGGCACAGAAGTTACAAAATGTGACAGATTCCAAGGAAAGTATTAATGTTGCAAACATAACATTTTGTACATAGATCCCTGGGGATAATTTGTATCTGTGTACAAAGTTAGGGAATTTTAGGCCAAAATTACCAAAATGTATCAGAAGGGTGAAACAAGGTCGCACAGACTGGAGGATTGGATTGACCTGTGCTGCACATAATATGTAACCTGTGTGGATAATTTGCCAAGAGATTGTAATTATAGAAATGTATGTTTTGGGCAAAATCGGATTTTCTGGAAAGCAAATGTGCGAGTACTTTGACATTGTAAACCTCATCTCATAAACCTGACATCGTTCCCTTGGAAATCCAACCAGCTGAGAGCAAGGCGGAGACTCGCACCCCTGCCCAATCCAAGTAGTTTAGGGGCGTGTGTAGTTAACCCTGCCCAGCCTACACTTTGATGATGTCATTTTGCACTATAAATAAGGGTCCCTGACAAGACCCTAGACAGAGACTCTTCCTGATTTCCTGTGCTGCGTTCCTGTTCCATCTGTCCAGACTCCAGATCCCAACTACAAGGCCAAACATTGCTGATCCTGCTCCAGCAAGTCCTCTAATATATATTTTTTAAAAACACTAATCCCCCATTAACCAGGAGAACGCTGTGGTACTTTTGGCATCCTGATCTAAATTGGCTTGCTGCCACTAACTGCATGCTGAAGTGCTAACCGGTAACCAGTCCATGCCCAGCTGATCCGGTCCTGCAGATTTTGTCTGGCTGTTCTTTGTTAGATCAGATCTGTGTGGTGACCAGAGCACTGACTGTCCCAAATCCAAAAACAAAAAAGTGAACTGTGAGCATCAATAGGAACCATAGAACTTCATAGTATACCTTGCCTTGCTTTGTCCTATCCCAAACTCTAAGCTATCCTATTCTGACCCCGATATCTTGTTAACGTTGTCAGCATTATATGTGAAACCCTGCCTTTGATTCCGAGTGTTAGCGCCGATTTTCTCTTCATTTTTGTTTTGCTAGAACATAAGCCTGTAGCGATTTTGATTAAATAAATTAATTTTCCATAAAGGAAACGTGGTACACCACATGAAGAGTTACAACGGCCGCGTAACTGTGGATATTCCTGGGTGGCACTCTCTTTTTCTTAGTCATTAAATCCAGTTTAAGTAAAATTTGCAATCTATTTTAAAGCCGTTTTTCTATTGCTTCTCTGCTCCATTTTCTTAAAAATGAACCTCTCTAGATCTTGCATAACTCACTCAATTTTCCAGCTAGAGACCTAATTTCACTTCCATCTTGTACCTACAATCTATAGCTACCTCCTTCCTAACAGAAAAACCGCATTGTGATTTACAATATTTCACCCGTTTTTTATTAAAAACCGTTTGGGTAATTTCAGGCGGGAATTGCAAAGTTTGCTAATTTTCCAACGTGTCATTTGCTGCAAACATGTTTTAAAACTTGCCACTCATTTTCGAACTGTATGCTCTTGGGTATACATTGCTTGTGATTGTTTGTACTTCCATATGGTTGCTGTAGTGAGGAATAACATTTGTTTCAAGGTCTTTACAACCATTCATTCATTTATTCACACATTTTCGTGTGCCATTTCTAGCATTGCCAGGGTTTGAAATCTGTTTTTTTCTCTTGTTTGGGGAGGGAAGGTCCAATTTTCGTTCTGTTTTTTTATTTGTCATTCCTGATTACCTGCTTCTTCTGTTCATCCCTTAGAATTGATTATTTGTGGGTTTAGGGAACATTGCAGGCGGAAATTCTAACTCAAGTGCTATCTTAGCTAAAATCAGAAAGTGTTCCTATTCCCTGGTGTTTAGTAGATGTGTCAATAGAAGGTTAAACTAAGTGCATTGATAACATTCCTATTGTTCTTATCACCTCATTGGTGATTGCTGCCCCATATTAAAAATGGTATGATTTCTTTTAATTTTCAAATAAATAAATAAATATCATATTTTACCAACCACCCTGGTTCATGGTCCATTGTGACCCGGGGTATTTGAAAAGGGGGTGTGATATGAGTGGTGTACCATCTTAATATTGAATCTAATCATCAAACATAAGCATTTCAATTGTGCGCTGCATACTACGCCGAGACTAAGGTGTACGTCGTCTGATTGAAATCCTTAACAATGCCACCCATCAAGTAGTATGCAAACCAACCCATTGTCATGAAGATGATGTAGTTCAACCTTTGTTGATATATCAGTGTTTCCAGGTGGAGCCATCAGATATTTGTAACCCAGTAAAATGTTTAACCCTTATGTAATATATATGTAGCTAAACCCAGTAACATCCTTGTTACCCATTTGTTTTGTAAACTGATATTATGTTATGACGTTATTGATGACAAGTGTGTAATACTTAAGCAATTATTTTTAAATAACATGATGAGAGCAGTGAGACTTGAATGCTTGTATGCTTTTGTGGCTTTTTTTCGATGTCAATAAAGATGTGTTTTGCCATGCCTTTCATCTGCTCCGTCATTGAGTCTGGTTTGGATTGACTCAGATTCCTCTCGGTCAATTTGGGATTCTGGGTCGCCTTAACATATGGCAGCAGAGGATGGTTGGCTAAGGATCGTTGGACTGTCGAGGGGTCCCCGCTGTGTCCCGAGGACTACGGAGGTGAACTGTGGAGAGTGTGTTTACACGCAACAGAGAGAGTTCAACAGGAGCTCCCTGTGAATAAAAGTTCTGTCAGATCCATGCCAGACAGCCTTTAGGGCATGGAGGGCAGAAAGCTGATTGGGGAACATTGACACTGAAGACTGCAGATCCACGAATGTAAGTATGACATAGGCATGACAAAACAGGGGAGAGGTGTTGTTGTATATTGTGGGTTTGTGAAGAAATTAGACAGTGAAATAAGAGCTATCTTCCGACAAGTGTTGCAAAATACCATGTGGGAAGCCTCATTACAGGGCAGTAATAAAAGAGACAGATACCGCAGACAGTGAGGAGACAACTGTATTTTATTGGCATAATCATTGCTGGTGCCAGCCTTATTTTGTGAGATAGCTTAGGCTTTATACATGGTTTTTATCGAAATTGTAAAGGAAGTGAAGTGGTGGTGCAGACCGAGGAGTGCGGTCCAGAGTGGGGGCAGCAAGGTGGGTTTGTTTGGAGCATAAATGGTGTTTGTGGTGCCACTCAGAAGGGTTGAGAGAGTCAAGAGGCATGGTCTCGTAGAGGGACAAAGATTGTGTTTATTTTTGGGGACATATTGTGGGGAGAAGTGCATAAAGAGGATCAAAGTGAGCGAGAATTTAAGTAGAGTTTGGTGATCATTGGTAAGTTGCATTTTTTTCTTTATTACATTATAATTGGAGACAAAATAAGCAAACAACAACCAGTGTCCACACATGTAGAATATGACGAGACCTGCGGCTTGCACTTGAAGTTAACAGAAGCTGAAGAACAGTTTCAGTGAGAGGGTAGGTAGATGGCAAGGATGAGACAGCAATTGTACCAATTGAATGGATATGAGTGCAAATAATGATTACATTGGATGGAAGGAGCATCCATGAGTCTAGAGAGAAAGTAAGGGAAGTCACAGAAGGAAGGAGAAAGAAGAGAAAAGAGTGGAGGAGGATAGAAAAGAAGTGCGAGAGGAAGAAAAAAGAAGATGAACGAATAAGAAAGTGAGAAGGAAAACAAACAAGGGGCAGAAAAAAGAGGAAGGAGAGTTGAGAAGAAGAAAGGAAAATTGATAAATTAAGAGATGCAGAGAGGGAAAGAAAGAGAAAAAAGGAGTAAGAGAGGGAGAAAGAAAGACAACAAGATGAGGAAACAAGTTGTGAGAGGCGCTGAAAGAAAGTTGATGACATTGTTAAAAAGCATGAACTTCCAGACAGAGAAGAGGAAGGAACTATATGAAGGAATATTGGCAAGCTGTAAAGGAGTTTGAAATTAGGCACCAATATAGGGAACAGTAGTGGAGAGTCCCGGCAAGGTGAAGGAAGGGATTTATTGCAAGATGTAATGAGTGAAACATATAGGGTAAATCCCCTTGGAAGACTAGATGTTTATGATAGAGAGGATGAAGAGGACGAAGATAGTGAGGATACAATATTGGAAGACGAAGGGGGTGAGGAGAGTGAGGAGGAGGCAGCAGTAGCCCCATCCACGTGCACACAGATAGGGAAATAAGTAGTGTGGGCAGAGGTTGAAGATCTGGTGTTGAGGCCCGATCCCATTGAATATCCAAGCTGCCAGAAGGGGCGCTCAAAAAGTTTAGAAGGGAAGAAGCCATATGTGAATAGACTGAGAAATCTAACACGACGGAAGAGAGTTAGCATTAAAGACGTGGTGGCAAAGACAAAGGGTGCAGACGGGCTTGGACATGGCACCAGTCTACACAATTCCTCTTATTAGAGAAAGGGGTATGACTGCCAAAATATATCTAGGGTTCCTGTTTTAGTGGTCTCTATTTTATATCTCTCGGGTGTTTTTCCAGTGTTTTCCCATTTGTCCCTTTCAGAAAATCACGGATAACTGTTGTTTCCAGTGTAAACAGAGAAACAACATTTTATTGTTTCATTGTGTGCATAAGTAGGGTACTATCTCTCATGACCAGCTGCAAGAATAACATATACTCAGATTTGAGAGGTTAACCTCAAAATCCACCCTATTTCAACCATCGCTCAAAGCGTTCATCAAACACAGACTGTTTTTTAGTGTTAGCATTGTTCATGAAACACATATGCTAGCTTCTTCCAAAATGATTTAGTGTATTTTGTATGAAAAAAAAGGTTGGTGTTTGACATGACATTCATTGCTTCCACATCGGACACAGGTCAGTGGATGTATTAGACAATGGTTCTAGTATAATAAGTATAATCTTATACTTTTTTGCTCATTAAAACCTCCAGGAGAACAGCATTTAGGGCTGTCCTCGCTTTGTTCCCACTTCCTTCTTTTTAAACATTAGTGATGTCATCTAGACTTTGTGCACAAGGGGTTAACGCAGTTAATTAGCCCCTCATTTTGATGGAGACTGTTGCCAATAACAATGTTTTAGAGCTGGGGGAACTGACCATTTATTCATGTATGTGGTGGAGTAAGTAATTGAGCCTTGTTCCTCCAACATTATTGTTTTAAGCTGCACAGATAGGTGTCTCTTTCGGAGTTTGTGCAATGCTGAAAGCACTCCCTCTTTGGATCCTTTTATGTCCTTGAAAGGGAGATATCGGATGAGCCTGTGGATGTTTGTGGTGTAGGGACCTGCGGGGCCAATGGGATATTAGTAGCTGTCAGGGGTTTTGACCCGTGTTCGAGCTATTATGCTGCAACATTTGGTGCTGTGGACTTAGAAAATCCAAGATGTCGGAAAAGCCCACATTGCGCCAGAATCCAGGAAAACCGTGAAGTTTTAGTGCACACCAAAATGTTCCCCTGACCTGCCACCCACCAGTGCAAGCGTGATGGGCCAGGAGTCCCATGGGTGAAATGTGTGCCAAAGGAAAAACAGCAGTGCCGGTTAGCTTAGAAAGCGCTTTGAAATCACCTTTGTTTCTATGAAATGCAAGCTAAAAATGCCTATTTTAAACATTGCAAGATATTCAAAAATCTCAATTAACACCAGCAGACATTTGGCAGAAGGTAGACTTGTGTGCATACAAAATCTGGAAAGAGAAAGAGCCCAAAACAATGTTTATAACAAAACTGGCTGAGCTGTGGATGTCAGCAGCTGAAGTGAAATTGGACTGAAAGACACTAAAATCTAAATGTTTAAAATAAATGAGTGACCTACTGTTGAGTGTCACATAGCTTGCAACTGTTAAATGTCATAGTTTTGAACTTAGAATCAGCGTTCTAGCTGCATGTGTAAAAATTGTAAGTTTGATTTGGATGTAGAAAACTGGGAACCAAAGTGACATTTGGCTGAAGCCTGACTTGAAGAGAGTGAATTCTGCCCGGCAACTTCCCCCGACAGGAGTTGCAACTTGATCAGCAGCTGTGTTCCCAGGTCTGGCTGCATTCTGCTGCCCCTGCTAAAAGGAGATGACACCTCTCTGATTGAATTAGGGGAGTGGCACCTGGGGACTGCAGGAAACTAAACAAAGCACTGTCCTTGGCCCAGGCAAATGTTAAATTAGGGGGGTCGTAAATGGCTTCCTCTTGGAAGAAAACGGGGAGGGGCACTGCAACTGTGAGCAAGCTGAGCTTGGGGGAAGTGGATAAACCAGAAATTCCACCATGTGCTTTGGAAAACCACAACCCTCGGGGCCAGAGCATGATTTTAAAAAGATGGATAATTCATAGTGCGCACTTGTAAAAATTATATAAATAACATCATCATTCTTGTGATTTTTCAGTGCACATTTTAAGAGGTGTTAAAACTCTGTACCATGTTCTGAGGCAAAACCCCATGAATGATGGAGATTGCAGACACAGGGTTCACGCTAGAAAAATGAAAATTTACTGGAATATGTGTAGAAAGGCAGCGTACATGTGTGCTTTTTTTGGTAAACGTCCGATATTGGTAAACCAACTAAAAACGAAAATAAGCTGTCATTTTTGAATGCAAGCTCTTAGAAACATGAGAGTTGAAACAGAATGTACCATAAGTAAACTGTAATATGAACATGTAATGTCAACCACTTATGTATCTGGGAAATATGTATTTGGATCAGAAATAGATTTGTGTGCAATTTGATAAGGGGAGGATCCTCTGACCATAAACCTACCTCATCACTCTGACTCACAACCCAGTTCCCCCAATCAAGAGAGAGAGGAGAACTGGGCCAATGATAAGTTGAGAGGGGCAGGCTCAGTTATGCTACGCACACACCCACTTTATAAAGACAAAAGAGACACTGGAAGCCAGACAGGGACATTCACTTTCCACTTTCTTGCGGGACGCTTTACCGGGAGGCTCCATACTTCAAATCCATCAATCTCCAGAGACCAGAACTTAACTCCAGAACTTGTAGCAGAGAGGCCTGAATCCACAAGCTGAATCCTTTTTCAGCAGGCCTCCAAATCATTTGCAAACTATTCAACAGCCGGGCGAGCTGTTTGAATTCTTTTCCAAGAACTTTTGCCAGAACCGGTAGCAGACCCAGAAGGCAGAATTATCCAGAGAGACCAGACCCAGACCAGATCGCTGAGAGCTGACCCAAATCGCTGTGCGCAGAACCAGTACACAGTGGCGAGAGAACCGCAGCCAATCCTGACCCGATCCGTGACGAAGTCGCATTCCTGTCCAAAATATAGTGTGAGTACTCAGCCAGAACTGTGCAAAACCAATCTCTTAGTTTAAAATAATCAAATTCAAACTATTTTAAACTATCTTGAACTACACCATAGCATTGTGTGTCCTTCTGTGACTTTAAAGCTGCAAAACTGTCATCTGTCATTCTGAAACTTTAAAATTTCATTTCTGAAAATCTACCTCCACAAAATTGTCCGTATCTTTTGAACCGTTTCTGATAGAAGCGAGATTTTCATTTTAAAGCTAAGATTCTGGGATTTCCAACGAACCCTGAACCGACTTTCTATTCATTATACATTTTCCGTATTCGCACTCGACGCACTCGGAAAAAGTGCCGCGATTTGCGATTTGGCTCAAATTTCTTCACGTGTCAAAATAGCAGCTCCTTGCTTTCCATCGCTGAAATTCGTTTGCAACCTGACACTCATTCATAGAGCATTGCTAACGTGATCCTGAACTAATTTAAAGTAGCTATCACTCACCCTGAACCTCTAGAGGGAATTAAAATAATTGTTTGCATATTTTTCCCTTCTTTGCATACCACCTGTAAAGTACTTTACCCATGTTTAAAATCATCCTTGTGATCTAAGCTTGCTAGGGGGTAACTGAATTCGTATTGTACTGGGATTGTATTCCTGAAGACTTTGTGTGTTACTTCCACCTCCTTACATTGCATAGAGGGGGGGGGTGAATTGCCAAAAGGGGAAAAGCGATTATATTATGTTTTGCTGAAATCATATCAAGTTTATTCCTGTGTTGCTTCTTTTCCACCTTGCATTTCCTTGTACCATATAAAGCATTCTCAGCTACCCTATCCTCTATACTACTCCTAAGTAATTAAACCAGTGTGCTAGTATAACATCATCCATTGTTGATCACTCACTGTCATATGTCTAAGTGTGATATCAAATATTAATTTATTATAAAAGTGTGATAAATATCTATTGCTTAATTTTTCAAATAAACCTTTTTAATTTGTAAAACAAATCTACTTCTTGGCTCAGTGGGATCAGGGGGATTCTAAGAGAGGGGCGTGATACAAGGGTTCATCATCCAGATTATAACTTGTCATGAAAATATATAAATAAGGGCTTCCCTTGAGCAATCCCAGACAAGGCACTGACTTAGTGGGACTGTTTGATTGGAGTAATTAACATAGCACTGTTGTGTATGCTGGGAGCAAGTCACACAGGGTATGATATTAAGTTTACCTTTTCTGGCGTAGATTGTTTAAAATCACCTTAGTTGAATCTGGCAGCAAACATTTAGAGACTTATGATGAAATTGTGACCACTGGTAGGACTATGCAACCATAGTGCATATCAGGATAGACTATACTTTTTTGATAAATCCCTCTCAAACTGGAACATGTGCTATGTTGCTTGAAGGACTGCAAGTACCAGAATGAATTGCGGTTGCATTGTAAAAAATGGGGGTAAGTCTGTGATTAGCTTCAAGCCAGGTCATTTTAAGGATGTACATGCTTTATATTGGTGAATGGAGTTTATCTTTTTGTTTAGAAGGCTGAAGCAGAGATACACTGGTAAAGAGGAATGAGGTGCCTTTTTTATGGCAGGTGTTAGTGCTGCTGCATCTTCAACACCCCTTAGATTGTGCACGTATATACTGCACATCATTACCAGAGCACAGTTTACCTGGCACACTTTGAAATAAGATACCCGTAAAGATATTTCAATAAAACATGGCATACTGCACAATTTTCTTAGAGCTGTAATGAGGTTGCATTGTGAACTCGGTGTACACCCTGACCTACCTGGGCATGTGGCATAAAACCAACAACAATCTGCATCCAGTTCCTCAGCAAGTTCCCCAAACCAGAATCTGTGATGTTGTTTCCCAAAGTGACCCATGCCTTTGGGCAGTTAGGGTTAATAAGGGGATCAGTGGCACAGGCACTCCCTCAGGGACTGGCAGAATGGTGGGCACAGCTCGTGCAATTAGACCTGTGTGTCACCCTGGCACCCAAGCTGATGATGGGTCCACTGGCTGGGTTCTAGATATGCTAGACCATGCAACCCCTTCATCTGGCACCGGACAAAACAAAACAGTCAAAACAATGTTGTTGGACTGATTCCTCCTCTTTGCTCGTGCTTGATACAAATCTTTCTTTTTACTGTTACACACCAGTGGGCACGCTGCTTTGGTGGAACCCCTGTGTAAGGAAGGCATGATATCAAACAGTGAAGACAGACATAAGTGATCACAGTTCAAGGTTGTTTAATGAACTTCAAATGGGTTGGTTGAACGCCTATCTAAACCTAAATCTAAGGATGGGAGCAAGCTACGACTATCAAATAAAAATGACGCAGTCCTAGTTGAGCCTCTGTCAATTTAAAAGGGCCTATACTAATAAACCGATTGCCATTCCTTACTTATAAATACAAAATGCTGTGGGACAATAATGTATACAAAAAGAAAAGTGTTCAAGAAATAATATGTCAGTATAGTTGAGCAGTTGGCTTCCCTTCCCCATGTTTTCAGCACGAGGCAAGGTGGCACGTTCGAGCATCGCACACACTCTGGCTCCTCTGCCACGAAGATACAGTTCAAATGATAGGTATCAGGGCCTTCTGCCAAAGCCTCTTTTCCAACAATAGTCTCTTACTGTATAGGGCCTGTCATAACAAACAAGCACCAAAGTTCCCTTCTTATCAGGATTTTCACATGCACAAGTTCTCGCTTCCAGTGTTCATCATGGGTCTTCTTCCTTCAAGCTTGGAACCCTTTTTACCACAATGTTTACTATCGGTCTCCCTTGTTCGGGCTCCAACCATGGATCTGCTTTATTCAGGCTTGTATACCTTTAGCACAATATTCACATTTGGTCTCCCTCGTCCATGTAATCTCACTTTCTATGTTTTTCTCTTGATATCAAAAATTGAAGACCTTTGAAATGTGTGATGGGTTTTGCTTAATCCGTCGCAGGACCACTGTGATTCACTTCACACAATGTTCTATCAATCTTCTACTTTTGTTTCTGCCACTTCTTGGTGGCATACCTTACAGAGACCTTTGATTGAGCGCACTCACGTGCGGGACCACTCTGTCACTGGAGTTGTATCTTTCTTCTGTTAGTTCAAACATTCATCAGCAATTCAGCTTTCCTCACGTCTTTCTTCACATGCACTACAAATCTTCCTTCTTGTGATCTTTATACATGTTGCTGCTTGCAACCTTGACTTCAACACAGACCGCTCTTATATCAGTCTCTCCAACTCACCAGCTGTGTTATTCTTACCAGTGCCTCTTTAATCTTGGAGCCACGGATGGTACCACGGTGGCTGCTGCTTCTCCCCGGCTCGATCAGCCATGCAGGAGTGCCCCGGGAATCTCCGACACACAATGCAGGATTCTACAGTCTTGTTTCCTGGCCTTATGCCTTTTGATCCAAAGGACTTTGAAAAGTAACAGTTTTATGCTAGAAAGGTCCAGGGCATCTCCCTCCTGGTACACCCTCCTTGGTTTGCCGTCTTTCTCACCTCATTCAGCTGCTTTCTCGAAAACACTGTTCCTTTATGTACTTTGCCTCGTTCAGAGTGTTCTCTCGTGCTCTGCCTTTTATCCATGTGGTGAAGCTTAATAGAAGTCAGGTGTGAGTGGTTACCATAAATTGCCTGACCTTGCCTGACCACAGTAGTGGGACATGTCAGGTACAATGCTCGGGTGTGAGTCTGGTGGGTTATCCATGTAAAAGTGTTCATGTAGGGAAAAGGGGTTGAGTGGTAGAATTCTTAAATATCCTATCGGGTAGGATTAGGTAAAGGTGTTACAGGGATGACGGATACCGTGTCTCATCATCAGGTGTCCCACTCCCACTCTCCGAAGACCCCTCACCCAGGTGATCCCCCAGGAACTGGATCCAAAAATGATGGCCGTGTCCTGGCCACCTGTATGACAGAACCCCAGGGACTGGTGGGTGAGACACCTTCTGGTTTCTCACGCCCGCCATTCTAGAATATTCATATGCCCATTGTTGTCCTGATTCACATTCTCCAGTGCTTCTGGGGCATGTGTCCCCAGTTTTGTCAGTACCGTAGTCACCCCCTGCTTGTCGACCAGACCCAGAAGCTTGTTGAACAATTTGGCATTCAGCTGTGTTATTTCACAATACAATAAGTGACAATCAGTAAACAACCACAATGTACCATTAAATCTGTGCAACCTCACCTGTGCGAGCTAAACTGAACTTGAATTTGAGCAAGTGCGTAAAGTATCTTCCCTGGCTACACTGGGCACTACAAAGCACTCTATTTCACCTCGCCCTTCAGTTCTATGTCCACAGCAGTGCTTTAATGCCACCGCCCTTGTCACCAGTGTCTTGTACATTTTGTTGCATTGTTTGTCCTCACTGCTAAAGAGGCATTGCCGGGTCCTGCGAAAAACGCCCTTCATTTTAAATATGGACTTTTCGTAAATATCAAACATTTTGTATTTGCTCACCTGTTTCTTGGAATTCTCACTGAATTGTTTCTGCTATTTGTGATCTCATCAATGACATACGTGAACTGCACTGGGCATTTTCAGGTGGTACCTTCCCCTTATTCCCAAGGACATTGGTTGTAGCCTCAGCTTCTACTGTCATAGCTTGTTGACCTACAGCCGCACTAATTTCTATTGAAATTCCCACTGTGGGAAGTCTTGTTGTGTGTCATGTAAGCACAGGAAAGAGAGCAGAGTCTTTATTCCCTTCCTTTGAGAGGTTCACCATCAGCAGTGTCCAGTCATCCTCCAATAGCAGTGGGGGACTGCACAAAGCAGGGCTACACAGAGGTTGGAGGCAGTGTCCACAATTCGCTAGCATTCCCTTTCCCCAAAGACAGCTCATCAACACGCTTTGCATCTTCAAAGTGTTAGGTTGCATAATCAAGTGCAAAATGTGTTCTTCATTTACATAGACAAACCACAGCAATCAGCCCCTTGTGTTCTCATCCCGAGAGTGACATTCAGCAGAACAGTGCGAGGCTGACAAAAAGAGGTCTTCTGTGCACCATTAGAATGCATCATTATGCTCTTTCCTGTAACAAGCCTGGTTATTGTTTTGAACCTTTAATCCCCAGTGAGATAACAAAGGGGATGGTAGTGTAAGGACATCATTCTCACATTTTCAAACATCATAGGTAAAATTAATTACTTAGTAAATGAACAGTCCACAAGATGTTCAGATCAGTGTGATGGATTATACTGTTAATTCGACTTTCTGCCACAAGGTGTCAATAGTGGATGATGTCATATAGTAATGTCAATTCCAATAGCTATAACCACGCAGGGCTGGGAGGATGGCTCATCGGCAGGTCGTCTGTCTTGGAAGCAAGACAACATAGACCAACAGCGGTTTCAACCTTGCTCGACCCTGGTTGGCGATAGGATTAGTAAATTAAAATGATATAAAATGCTGGTGTTTATCAGAGTCCCCAGGGAAAATATAAGAACAAACACAGGGTTATTAACCAGATTTGTTAAGACTTCCCCAAAATGGAAACCCTAAATATATCCCATGGCCACAAATGGATAAACATAATTTAATTTGTTACCATCACTCACTGCAGGAACAGGCAATAGATTTATGAGTTGGAAAGGATGACGGCTGGTATGACATTAGTAGTAGGTGACATGAGAAGCCTGTTGCTGCCATATTGGGAGAGTAATTAGATGACATTTGGAGATGGGCAGGGTATTTTGGGGTGGCTGCACAAAATATCAAACATGACCGAGAGCATTTTAATAATTGTCTAGCTGCCGTATGGAGAGCGTTTGGGGTGCATTACTCAGACTCATCAGATATGAATGCAATTATGACCCATACAATAGGAGCACACAAGGATCCAGCTGCATATATGCAGGACAGTGGAGTCTAGAGGCTAGAGGACAATGGGAGAAAAACATAACTACTTTTTGCCATATTTTATGTCAGCTGAGAAAAAATGTGGGAATGGAAGCAAAACCATGGCCAGAAAAACAAATGACTATTGTCCACGTTGTCGACTAAAGCAAGTGCAGGATAGAAAGAAAGTTGAAGACAAAAAGATTGAGGAAGCAAAGTTGGTTTAGAGAAAACTATCAAAATGAAAGTGGCAGTACTGACAAGTGGGGGAGAAAGTTATAATGTACATGGGGAGCAACAAGCACAGCCAGGAATGAATGGAAATGTTGCATGAAGCAGAGAGTATAATTATTATCCCCATGGACGAAGGTTTGCACCAAGAGGCAGAGGGTTTGTATTCCAAGTTCTGCCAATGAGGAGGGCTTAAAGGAGGGCAACCACGATTAGGAGGACCTCCACAACAGTGTTGGGCATGTGGGGAAAAGTGGCACATTTCATATGTATGCAGAAGTAGGAGAGGAATGCAACAGAAATTGCAACTATTAGACCAAGAGGGGGGCCAGCATACCCCACACCGCATAGTGCAGAATCAACAGAATATTATGCCCAAGCTCACACAGAGTATCAGACCCCAGCTCTACAAATAATGCATACCCAGCAAGCAATGCAACCTCAGACACAGCAAGCAGCAATGCAGGCCCAGGCACCAGCACAACAGAACATGGTGGTACTGTGGGAGAAAAGCATATTACTGCAGGCACCTACACCTAGAATAGGGCTTATGACAGTAATGGCAGGGGATCGTTTCACCCAGTACGGGACGGAATATTCATCCACAATAGGACAGCCCACAGAAAAACTTGATATCTTCCATCCTATCGATTATACCAGACCCACAAGTGGAACCAAGTTTCAGGGTGACAATAGGTGAGCAGGCATTTTCACACTTGGTAGATATGGGTGGTGACTCGATCCTGTGTTAGAGGGGGAACATTCACAATGTTAGGCATTTCCAAGGATGCACAATGGTTTCCTGGGGCGACGACTGTAGTCCCTTTGACAGACAAGTGACCTATCCCCATAGGAGAACACAACATGTCTGTACCATTGTTATATTATCACACAACACCAGTTAACATATTGGAGAGGGATTTCATGAGTAAACTAAACATAACAATCTTGTTTACTGAAAAGGTGATAATATGCTCTACTCTGGGGATCTATTATGTAAATGCACAAGAATTCATAACAACATGTAATGGTTAGAAAGCACAAGAAGGGTGCCAGTAAACCTGGAAGTATTCCTTTATGGAGTACATGTGCTATTAGCATGGTTTCAACGAATATGAGATAAAGTTCTGAGGTTACCCGCAGAGTTTTTGTTTCAACCATAAGTACCCACGGATGCGGTGGAAGTGCAAATAATTACAAATGAGCTAGAAGAAGCAATAGTAAGAGAGGACAGATTGATTTTACATGGAATAGATGATGAAGGGGTGAATTGACACATAGTAATAGTGCTTGTCTCACATATCAGTAGCACATTGAGGACATGGAGATACCCCAGAGAATGTCATTAGTGAGGAAAGTAATCACTGATCAAGAAGATTTGGCACATGTACCAAGCTCATTAAGGACCAGCAGGTCATATGACTTTGGTTTCTTAAAACGAGTAGGCGCAGACAAAATTAAACTGAAGAAGAGAGCCATTTTACCATGAGTAAAACAGTATCCCATGTTAAGTAAAGCTGACAAGGGTCTCTATTAAACCATTGTCACTTTAGTGTGACGGGATATTAGCGCCTTCCAAATCATCATGCAACACAGCTGTTCACCTGATTAAAAAGACGACAGGGGATCATGGAAATTTATAAAGGATCAATGCCCCCAGAATAATATTGTTGAGGCATAGTTTCCATTGGTGTCAAATCCAGCCACAATATTATGTTACATCCCTGTCTACCGCAGAGGTACAGTAAATCACCCTCTGTCTTCAACATGGTGCTTCAGACGGACTTTAGAAATGTGCAATGAGAGCGCAGTCATCCAATATGTGGTGTTTTTTTGATGCATCCGCTCCCGATAGGCAGTGGATGTGTGGCAGCATTGTCGATATGAAGCAGAAGGGTGCGTAGACATTGCCAGATCCTGTTCGAAGGGAGTTTCGCGTAATGCAGGTGATTGTATAGTTTTGTCATTAGTGAAGAGGGATGTTTTGAAATGTCAGAGGAAGCACAATAGAATAATAGGAATTGTACGATCGGACTGAAAAAAAAGGTCAGACAATACAAAAAGTCAGATAAATGCTACCACCAAAGGTTTGAACACCAAAAGTTCAAACCTTTAGTGGTAGTATTGTAGGTAAGTATATTTAAAAAAAAGACTGTGGGGGCTGTCCCCCGCAACACCCCGATCACTATACTTTAGAGTATAGTTAGTAGGGTTTGAGGGGGAAACCCCTGCACCTCCCGAAAAAAGAAAAAAAAAGAAGAAAAGGACCCTGCAGTGCCGGTTCCCGATCACGGAAGTGAAAGGGAACTGGCACCACAGGGACTCAGCGTGAAGAGAAGGTAAGTAGGGTATGTTTATGTTGGGGGTGTGTGTGGGGGTGTGTTGAGGGTTTGGGTGGGGGTGTGCGTGGGAGTATGTAGGTGTTTTGAAAGTGTGTTTGCATGAGAAATGTACAAAGCTTTTGTGGTTCGTACATTTCTTATGCAAACTTTCAGGCAACGGCAAAATCAGCCGCGGTCGGATCACGTAGATCTGAATAATACATGTAAGGATGTTCATTTTAGTCAATTTTTTGTGTTTAGTATTTGTTGGATTGTGTGGCAGAAGCCGAGGTGGAAGGGTTGGCGCCGAAGATAATGTGTATTTAAATTGCGCTTGGCATAGTTTTATGGGCACCAGCCTGGAGTAAGTGCGTGGTCTGGCATCCGGACACCAACATTGGGAAAGGCTGGCCTGTAGAGAGGGCCAATGATATACTAACATGGAGCGCGTGCGTGGGCCTGAGGAGAAGAGAGTGTGCGTGGGAAGACCTGTGGTGAGGGCCAGTGGCTGTGAATAGAGGGTAAGGAGTAAAAAAGGCAAGTATGCATGTTTGAGAAGCGAATGAGAGTGAAGATGTGAGTGGGGAGTTTAGTGGAATGGGGACAAGAATCATTTGAAGAGTAGGGAAGGATCCATAGGGACACAGAGGGAAGAGGAAGTTCTAGTAAAAATAAGAGGGGATGCATAAAGAGAGGAGGGATAATGGCTTTTCAGGACAGTCCCCTCGATCACATGTGTAACAAGCTGTCCCAATATACTGATAAAATAATTAAATATAATTTTCAGTGGGCCCAGGACACTGCAGGACAGTGTTTCCATGCATGGCCAGGAGAGGGAATGTTCGACAGTAAGATTATAAAACACATGCATATCTGTTAGCAGGGAACAAAGATTCTAAACATAAGAACAACTAAATTATTTCAGGGCTTTGGAATTTCGATGAAAAGAAAAGGGAAGAGCCTGCAAAGCATGGTGGTCAGACAGACACTGTGACCAAAACACCTAGTGCCCCGCCCCCTCCGTACAGTACGTACCCACCATTAAAAACCTGCAGCAGTGTATAGCAACCCGTGACGTGTGTCTCCAGAGGAGAAGGATAAAAGGGGAAAAAGAGCAGCAGGGGGAGCGGACGAGGGGAAAGACAGAATAGGGGACACAACGAGTATCTGGCGAAAATAGATACAAATCTGCAACAGGTATATGCTTTGTTCAGTGAGGCAGAGAGGGTCATAGAGAAGGAGATGAGGAGAAAGGAAAAGGAATGGGGGGACACAGACGAGGGACAAGGGAGGAAACCGTAGATGATACAATTGAAAAGTAAAATGTTTTGATTACTTGGAGATTAGGTTCAATGAAACCGGGAGTTGGTCAGACCATTTCCTTAAAGCAAAAACCACCCTAAGTAAATACGGTGGGGCTATTCATTCCTTCTTTAAGAGTTATGGTAGTGGGGCAATCTCTCCAGCATTGGAACTATTTGAAAAACACGCTTTACCATCATCTCTTTATGGTTCTGAGATCTGGGGATATTCTAATATATTATAGCTATCTTCAATTGAGAACATCTTTTTGAAGAAGCTATTGCTACTACCGAAAAATGCCCTGACCTCACTGGTCTAAATGGACCTTCAGCAGTGGCCTATAGCTGACCAGATTGCCCTCAAACCTGCATTAGACTTGGTAAAACAATGGTCCTTCACAAGCTTAGCCACCTATAGAGATGCCCTGAAGAACATTTTACAATTGGAAGGTGCTAAGAGGTGTGGTTGGATAGTTCAGGTGAAGGATTTGTTATGTAGGCTAAATGTTAAAATCGTGTGGGATAATCCCTGTGTGTGCCAAATAACATTGAAAATCGAACTTAAACCAATTGCAAAGAGCAAAGTCTTGGAAAAGTTAGAGGCTTTAAGGTTCTCATTGAAGAACGGACCAGAGTGTTTACCTTGCAAAATGATGGGGACATGCAAACATATACTAGATGAAATCCACCTCCCCCTATCTTTATATATAGATTTGTTTTAGGTTAGGGATTTTGCATACAGCTTGGGATACGCAGGCATGGTCACTGTGGAGATCTGCCGAATGTCCTCTCTGTCGATGGGCAAATGAGACTCTGATCATTTTATGTTAATTGTTCCCACCACATTAGAGATAAGATGTAGATATTTAACAGCTTTATTGATTTAGGCAAGGTTAAGGAGTACACGAGAATATTTGCCGTTTTTAACATGCACATTGGAGTGGAAAGTTGTGTTTGCTTCTGGTGGATATGTTCACTGCACATGGTTATTAAGAGAGAGGATTTTAGGTATCTCCTAAACCTATACATTGGAAAGTTAGTTTATTATTTTATTTTATTATTTTATGAAAGTGTTATGAGGATGCAAGCTTATTCTCCTCATAGGGGGACATTCCATCTGAAAGACAATAATTATAGGTAGATCCTATTTTAAGTGTAATATGAGTTTTTAAGATTGCTGTGTGTATTCTATTTTCAATCTTGTCTAAATTGACAATTGTGATGAACTGTGCTGATAATCTAATCCGAATAAATCTTTTTTTAATTGAAATGGAATGACAATTTAAAATAGATAATAAGTAGTAAGACAAGGGGGAGGAGGAGACAGAAATGTGGGATGACGACAAAATTGTCACTGATGAAGAAGAAGAGGCGAGGGAGGTGAGGGGGGCAAGAACGGAGGGTGACGACCTGTGGACAGTGGAAAAGGAAAGGGGAGGGGGACAAAAGCAGAGCAGGAAGGGAGAGAAGGGGGATCAGAGTAGAATCCTGTCCACTATCCTCCACCACCATAGGGGAAAGACAAAGACAGGAAAGGCACAAGCATTGAGGGGGGAATCGGAAGGAGGGCCATGGGCAATGCAAATGCCACTATTGCAGAAAGGGAGGGAAACGCACACTTTGTACCATGGTAGAAAACGGACAGAGATAATCTCATTTGTAGCTTGCCCTCCCTCCCTGCCATCAAGCATGCACACCTCCCTAGACTAAATAGTGGAGATAGAGACAAAGGGGTGGCAAGACATACAGGTAAAAAAGTTGGTAATGGAGGGGGCAACACTCATCCCAGATGCTGCAGCAGTGGCCCCCACCGCACAGGGAGGGTTCCCAGTATGGAACATGCCCCAGCAAGGGGGATACATGCAGCCACAAAATGCCAAACAATGGGGAGGTACAGCAGTTGGGGAATTATTCACAAGAGAGGATGTACCAGCCAATGGGATATTATTCAAAAAGGAGAGGGCATATACACAAAGGGGCCGAGGGGGCTGGTATTGAGGTGCAGGATTTATGTTCATTGGACCATGCTTAAGATGCAATAACTGGGGACATTTCATGTGGATGTGCCCTTTTGGACAGCAAGCGCAAGCATACTAACTAGCACAATAGCAGGTTCAACCCATACAGCAGGCACATCCAGAGCAGTTCCCACAGCAGCAAGTGCAGCCTCAACAGCTACAACTGCAGCAGTCACAGCCTCAGCCCCCACAACCAAAGCCCTTTGCCCAAGCAGGACAGGTAGAGGTCCCAGGAGCACCCCCAAAATGTACTATAAGCACCTGCAAAGACACAAAGAGACAGTACAGTGCTGGCCAGAATGTGGTCACCCACTATACATCAGTAACAGTTCTGGGAGGGAATCCTTTCTCGTTCCCCCAAAATACAGTGTCCTAATAGGAGTGGTCACAGAAGGCAAGTGTGTGTACAGTCCTAGCAGTAACCGAAGACCCCAAGAGGAACCCGAGGTAGCGGTGAAGATAGGACAGAATGATTTCCCCTTTTTGACAGATATAGGAGGAACCAAGTCTTGTACAAGGTGGAGTGGGTTCCTACTGTTGAACAAAGTTATGGACACGCAGGAATTCTCTGGGGCTATTTTCACGGTTACAGTTATAAAGAATTTACCTTTAATGTTTGACATGCAACACATTGTAGCACCTTTGCGCTGTACTCAAAGAATACCCCTGTTAACATACTAGGATGGGACATGTTGAGCAAGTTAAATGCAACCATTACATTTTCAGAGAAGGGTATGGTGTGCTCCACTCCTGGTGTAAATCCAGCAAGGGTGACAGCCCTTATACAGGCCTACCATTGCTGCAGCACCTTATGAGGGCAATCTCTGCAACCAGAGGTGTTCCTATACGGAGTCCAGATACTACTGGGCTGGGTGCCGGGAAAAAAGGGAAAGACATTCTGACTCTCATCAGAGTTCCTGTTCAGGCCCAGGCGGGTTAAGGACATTAGCCCAGGCACAGGAATACTGCTTTACTTAGAAGAGGTGATTATACGAAAAGACATGGTAATACTATGTGGAACAGACAAAGACAACATGGAGTGGCGCACAGTACTCTGTATCGACCCCATGCTAACATTGACAGACCTTGCTGGCGTAGATATTTTTTCAGATGGGGATGTGGAAGAGGAGGGAGAAGTGGTATTTACAGTGCATATACCATTCCCCATAAGAGTGAAAGAGAGGCTGATACCGCAGATGACACAGCATGTCAAAAAAGAAGGGAGACACACTCCCGAAGATTAAAAGAACGTCCCTGGAAATTGTGGACAACAGGATCCCATGATGTTGGAGTGCTAAAAGGAGCAGGGGGAAGGGGCAGTCAGAATAAAATTAAAAAAGGCAGCATTGTTAACCACGGCAAAGCAGGACCCACTATGCCGTGAAGCAGACAAGCGTATATGCACCACGTTTCTTGCATTATGGCAACAAGGCGTAATACAGATTTGCATGTCCCCATGTAATACAGACATATACCCCATAAAGAAAGCAGAGGGGGGATTGTGGAGATTCATACAGGACCTTCACCCCCTAAGCAATGTTGCGGAATCCAGCCACAATATTGTGCAACATCCCATCGAAATCAAAATACTTTACAGTAATTGACCTTAAGAAAGCCTTCTTCTCCATACCACAACACCCAGATTCCCACCACCTCACAGCATTTACCTATAGAGGGGTCCAATTTGAACACACATAATTACCACACGGGTACTACAAATCCTCCAGTATATTCAACAGGGTGATCCAATTTGATATGAGTAATTTGCAGATGCCAAGCATTGTCATATAGTATGTGGGCGATCTGTTGGTATGCATTGAGATGGAAGAACAGTGCAGTCTAGACTAATTAATTCTCCTACAATGCTGGCAGACAAAGGGTATAAGTTGGACAAAGAAAAAGGTTACAGTATTGCCAGGAAGAAGTAGTATACCTAGGACAGACAATATTCACTGAGGGGTGGAAGATAACACCAGAAAGAGTTGAGACAATACACAGGACCCCCACGGCCCCGCATAGTGAAAGAGATGTAGCAATTCCTAGGGTTGTGCAATTAATGTAGAACATGAGTTTTCGATTACTGCACATTCACCAGGCCCCTCCTACAAGCACTCAAATATGCACAAAAGGTTACAGGCCCCATCAAATCAACGCCAGAGATTAATGAGAATTTTGCTGAAATCAAAGAGGCACTGGCCCACACACCAGTGTTGGCAAAACCCAATTACAAGGAACAGTTCTATCTGTTCTCCTTTTCGGATGGCACAGTTTTGACGGCGGTACTAACCCAGAAAAAAATACAGGTGCACAAGCCTCTGGCCAACTACAATGGTATCTTAGACCCAGTGATGCAGGGTTACTTCCCTTGCAAACAGGAGTTTGCGGCTGCCGCATTTGCCATGCAAAAGGCAGCATCGGTGACAATGAGGTGTTCAGTAGTATTATATGTGGAACACTCCCTTTTCACCATATTGGAAAAATCTAAATCTACAATGACCACACAGGTCTTCACGGTCTGAGATTATACTGCCACCAGCCTTTGCAGTTGTCAGGTGTCGAAACACAGCCACCTTCATAGTAGAACCAGCGGCACCAGGGGAGTATGTCCATGACTGTGCATCTTATATGGACAGGATGGAGGGGAACATTCAAGTGGAGGAAGAGGAAATAGATAGAGGGAGGAGACATGGTTTTCATTGATGGGTCCTCAAATATAGATTTAAGCACTGGACTAAGGCACACTGGTGCTGCAGTCGTATGCCACATGCAAGAGGAATTCCATACTGTCTCCCAGATGTGGTTTCCATCACACTTTTCAGGACAGGAAGCAGAGTTAGTAGGAATGCAGGACCCTGTGCTCTTAATGGCGCAAAGTCAGCAGACAAATATTTCGTGTGGCAGGTATAGATGGGGAATATGTGATAAACTAAGGTGAGATAATGGGCAACACCACATAAGGATAAAACACTGCCTATACACAGTGTACTGCCCGCAAGCAAACGGTATCGTGGATTGACTAAAGGGCCTGCTTAAGGAATGCTTAGCAAAGCCAACAACAGCTCTGAGCAGAAATTGGCTTTATTGCTGTCCTTTAGCGCTTTTTGCATTATGGAACTCACCTGGTGCAGACCATCACTTGACACTGCATGAAATAGTTACTGGCAGGAGAATGCATGTGCGTTACTCTTCTGCACATACAATGTCAGATGCGAACATAAATGCACAGGTTGTGGGAGACGAAATCAATGCATATCTGACTGAACTCTGTAAAGCTGTAAACTACATATTTTGTCAGGTACAGCCAAGACCAAGGCCAACGAAATAACACCACAGGTACACCCACAAAGGATGCATTTCCACAAGCTGTGCCCCTTTGTCCAGGTGAAAAGTTGTACATCCAGAATTGTATCTGCAGGTGGAGTGAGCCCAGGTTTACTGGGCCTCACAAAGTACTATTTGCGACACCTAAAGCAGTAAAGGTGAAAGAAAGGCATGCATGGATCCACGTGTTAGATGTTCGTAGAGACAACAGCTTCCACCCCCTGGAGAAGAGGAGAGGGGTTCAACTTGATGGAGGAGAAACAGCCAACTATCGTTAACTTTGTGTTTTGCAATAAGACTGCACAGAAGGCTTGTGGAGGAGGAGGTAACTGTGCATGGCAATAGTGAGGGGAATGGGAGAATGTATAAAAAAAGATGCACTTTGGACAGGTGTAAGACTGTTTTGCTTACTCCTGCCTCTTTTTTCTCTCTGAGTTTTTCTGCATAAACAGTCAGATAGCATAGTAAAAGAAAATGATAAAAATGAGTGAGCTAAAAGAAGTATATTTAACATAGAAAAACAAATGGAGGAGGGCTGGACATGACAACCGTGAACATGTGGTACAAGGAAATTAAATGTGTGGGGCAAGAGAGGGCTAATGGCACCTGCTATGTGTGCTCTCGAATACCACACATTAGAGGGACGCCCCAACAATTCTTGCCCCAAGAACAGCAGGGGAAGAGGGATGCATAATGCACCTGTTGTTATGTAAAACCTGTGGGCTTTTCCAAGGACAGTGTCTGTACACTGGATAGATGAAGGGGAGGAGGTGTACACAGACAATTAAATACAGCTGAAACATATGTCCACAAAAGAAGCTGCCAAGCATATAATACTATAATATGTAACAGAGGGGGCAAGAAGGGAAGAGCAGTTGTTTAGGACCCACTGCAAAGTGCACTGTAAATATTCTACAGGGCATGAAATTCCATGGTGCCACACCAGACCCCTGTTGAGATCAGGGATCAGTGGATACGTGGATCAGTGTTTCACCACACGAGATGGGAAGGGGGTATGGTAAAGTGTCATGCAGAGAGGTTGGTGGGATTTGAGAAAGATGTGGCAGCAAATAATTTCGACAGCTGTAGGGCAGTGTGAAACAGGCACATGCATGCTTTGACTTGAATAGATGAGAAATATCAACCAATTCACATAAAGCCTCCTACATAGTTCTCCTTGTATTTCAGGGCTACACGGTCAACAATATTGGGGGTCAATGCTGGCTGCACGAAGACGATGAGCACCTTGGCACTGAAGAGTGGGACAGCATTGGTGATGGACCAATGGTGGGCTTTCATAACCAAGCCTTATGCCCAGCTGCCTCCAGACTGGGGAAGAATGTGTTCCTTTCTCATGCTTCACAGCCCTTCATTGGTTGTGCCTTTTGCAGATGTAATACCCTTCAGCAACCACCCAGCGTTACTATAAAGGAAATTGGGTGAGGAACAAAGCACCAGAAGGTCCAGAGCGAACCATGCACAGGAGGAAGAGGAGCAGCAACTACTTGTCGGAGGAATCCTCACAGGGTTTGGATGCAATTATTCACTATTTTAGATTGTTTACCAAAGATTCAGTCTTCTTTGCCTCACTATTGCTCCCTGGAGTGCATGCAGTCACTAACATTAAGTGGCTACAAATAACAAGAAACAAAGTGCTACAGCTAGCAAATGCGACTGAGAAGGGACTGAATGCAGCAAGGAAAGAACTTTGTCCAGTACGATTGGTAGCACTTCATAACCGTTTTGTTTTGGACATGATCACAGAATTGGAAGGTGAGGACTGTCATAGGATAGGGAGTGGCTGCTGTGCAGCGACCCCTGCCAACGATGTTGTGAATGGGACACTGACTGAGGCTGTCGAGGAAATTCTTACTCTTTACGAAAAGATGACTAAAGAGACATATGACATCACACATTATATGATGGGCCTCATTACGACCCAGGCGCTAATGGGTTAACGGTGCCGTAAAAGGCTGTGACGCCGTTAACCTATTAGCGCCTAATTACGAGGCCCCTTTGCGGGACCCGACCTTAACGGCTGGTGTAGACCAGCCGTTAAAGTAGGGACCCGCAAAGTGACCTTGGTGCTAATTATGGTGCCGCAATTTGTGCCACCGTACTTAGCGCTTTCCCCATTCCCATTGAGCCCTATGGGGCAAAAATGGGAATGGGGAAGGGCCATGGAGGAAGGGGGAATTACCGCCCCGCCAACCTTGTAATGGGGTGGTAATTCCCCCTTTCTCCATGGCGGAGTCGGTAACTTACCGGCATTGGGCCATGGTGCTAATAGCACCATGGACTTCCGCCAGGCTCGTAATGAGGCCCGATATGATAGGTCATTTATAACGCGCTTAATACCCAGAGGTTTCTAAGTGCGGACCCGGGGATCAAACCTGTGGTGCTTCATGTCGTCTTGCTTCCAAGGCGGGCACGTTTCCCCTGAGCTAGCCTCCCGAGACTCCCATGACAATTAGTAAGATTCAGTGCTCGCTTGGTTGCCCACATGGTTGGTGGTGATACTTAAAGTGACTGTCCCCATGCTCATCTTTCTGTGTAGGATAGTTGATTGTCAAAAAAAGTGTAATTGCAGCAAGAAAAGAACACGCCATAGATTGTCTCCAAATGATGGTGGGAAAGAGGGTAGAGGAAACGATAACAAGACAGAGGTCCCATCTCCTGAAATGAATGATTGTGAGATGCAGGTGCTTTTTGCAGTGCCACCAGCTAATGCGATGGATGATTATGCATTTTGGATACCATGCTCATTGGAGGGTGAAGATTGCATGATAATAGTGTCCACCTTAGATTTAGATGGGTATGAAGAAGAGGGCGGGGACATGGACAGAGTGACAAGGTTATGGATGCCAAAAACAGGAAGCGAAGAAATGGTGGGAAAAAGTGTGCTGATCGATAGATTGCTCCAAGGTGGGAATGCGGTCAAGCTGCTGATTTCGCGCTGTCCAGGGGGCTGTTGGGCAGACTTATATGCAGTACCCTTTGGGAACACCACACACAATTAAGACTACAAGTGACAGTACAAATTCACCTTTGGTACAAGCCCGTACTAGACAGTAAAAGTGGTAGCTCTGGCTGAGAAGCCAGACATATCTCAAGAGTAAGTGAGTTGTATCACATAGTTACACAAAGGACAGCAATTACTATGATTCAAACAAACACTGACTCAAGGTTTCTCAGTAAAGGAATATACATTCATTTACACATCAGTTGTATAACATTTCCCTAAAGTAAAGCAGTTGAAAAACCATGTTAACAGTACAGCACACCACTCCCAATAGATGCTGGACAAGTTTAAACTCAAAACGAAGTGTGATCAAAATGGCACTCCAGCAACTTAAAAAGGGAGGGAAAAACAAAGTTAGGCTAAAATTGAGCATCACCAACAGGTAAGTAAGCAGGGCAATCTATAAATAGGAACTACAGTGATGGATCAAATCAAAAGGGCTTAGGGCCAAAGTCAATAGAACAAAAGTCTTTTTCTCAAGATCACACAGTTCAGGGTAATTCACGGTTAAGTCTTTGCCAAGAGTTCTGGACGAAGTTGGTCAGTAGAAATGTTTGTTCAAAGAGAAGAGAAGGACAAGTCCTCGAATTGGCGAAAGGTTTCACACACCTTCACCGCGGCTGGATGAAACGCACAACCGGATTTGCACAGTACCTTTAAATGGAGAAGAAGCTGTAGCTGAGGTGGACGTTCCTGGCAGTTCCTGCAGGCTCACAGTTCCTGAAGCGACTGTCGGTCTGACATGAAGTAGGAAGACCGGAGGGTCCTGCACTGCCCAGGGAAGAAACCAGCAGCAAAGAAAAACAACAAATAAAAGGTGAGCTTCTAAAAACCCAAGCAGGGTCCGACCTTCCTGGCTATCCGTCCCACTGTAGCTGTGTACAGTGAATTCGACCAGAGGAGGGAGTCCTGGCTTGTAGTATGGGCAAACTGGTTGGTCGCACCAGCTCAGGGGAAGAAGATTCCGGGAGGATCTTTTCTTTTGTTGGAGTTCGAGGATTCGGATCTGCAGCAGGGCTTCACCGGGCGGTTCAGTCGTGGTAGGGGTCCTCTTCCATCAGCTCCTCATCGGTTCTTTCGTTCCAGTGGTGATTCTGCCTTTCCAGACACAGAGACCTGCTTTTTATGCAGTTTTCCCCCATTCACACAGCCCGGCTGTCAATCACACAGCAGGGTGGCTGTCCTGGCCAGACAGTCACCTAGTCAATCAAACAGGAGTGTGACTTGGGTTACCAAGGGAACCCATGGCAGTGGTCCTAAGACCCCCCTCACATCCTGCCTACCCACACTTTCAGGCGCCTAAGGGGGGCTTCTGTGTAGAATCCTACAAAGAGAAAGTGAACAAAGGAACCAAACCTGGTTTGGCACACAGAGAAAAACACAGGAAAGACATTTTAAAAAAGAAATGGCAAATAAACCCAGCCAGAACCATATAAAAATGTATATGGTCTAGCGGGTTTCAGTTCGAGGGCACCAAGAACAGTACCAAGGTTATTTAAGATAACCGCGGCAGAAACAATAGGGTAGTTACCACTGTCACCAGCCAAGTCTTGATGAAAAGGGAGCAAAACAATGTTTCAAGAGAAACAGACAAAAAGGGATAAGTATTAAACCTTTCCAGTACTTCATGTAAGATGTTTTGTACTGGGTCTGTGGATTTAAAAAGACTAATAAAGTCAATGGCAACTTTACATGTTCTGGGAGACAGTACTCAGTCCCCGAAAATAGAGTCTGAGTTGGGAAGTCTAAAAGACAACACTGTGCCACTGCACTAAAGGTTCTGTGTAACACACAGTAAAAGGATGATGCCTGTGGAGTAGGTGAGGGTCCACAGCCCATGAACACAAAAATGTTAAACACACACAGTAAAACACATGTAAGAGTGGGAGAAAAGGCTCACACTTTAACCAGGTGAAACAAATAAATCCTAGAAATCCAGCAAAGCTGCTGAGGGACTCAGTAGGTAAGGGAAATTAGAACATTCTTGAGAATTCTCCCTAAAAGGGGGGCACACGTGCCGGCTGCGGGAATGATTGGAGCAGGGAACGGGCATTGTTGACAGCTGAATGATGCAATACATGTGCTGTGTGCGCACGTGCAGCTCAAGAAGGCTGCGGGCAAGACAGTAGGAGGGCTCAAGGGGGTACACTTGGGGTCTAGGTGATCTGGGGTAGGAGCTCAAGGTAGAAGTGATAGTATAATATGAGGTTAACCACATAGCAGCAATTATGGGGTGGAAACCACAGGTAAGTAAACATTTTGGGTTTAGCACTGTCAGGCCCTGCATAGAAGGCAGACATGAATTCATAGCAGAGCACCCCGCAATAACAGTGTGCTGGAGAAATGTTGCAAGCTAGCCCGTCCCAAGAGACGCAGTCACTGGGTAAGGGACTAGCAGATACGTACAAGAACGGCGAGCTGGTCTCACTGGCACTTGCAGGAAATGGAGATAATTAAACACATAAATACATGCATGGGAGGCACCGCCACAATGGAGTCAGCAGTTTCAAATTGCCCCTTGGCAGGTAGGCCTGGGAAAAAGGCTATAGGTCAGGGGGATGAGACAGTAGGGAGCCAATCAGCAAGTGATCTTTGGTGTCTCTGAGATGCTACAATGTTTTTCATCCTAACAGAGGTCCACAAAGCACCCCATTGGTCGGATACGATGTAAATGTCTCCCTTCCCACAAACTCAGGGTGTCTTGTGTTTGTCATGTGTGTGACAGACTCCTGATTGGCCGGACCCTTAAATTCAGTGGTAATAGCGTTATTTCCACATTTAAGGGCTACTGCCCAACTCGTGATGACCCAAATATTGTTTTAGAATTAAATTTCCTCTCATTTTTAACCTGGTTGTTTTGTAAATACTTACTCTTTTAAGAAACAAAAGAAAAAGTTCTTCTGACAGAAAAATGTGTCCTTTTAAAGAGATTAAATATTTTCTTTTAGCGCCTAGAAGACTGTATACCCATAGGTATCTGCAAAAGGTAGATACCCTAGCAGTCATGATAGGAGCAGCATTTTTCTCCTTTCTGTGTCTTTACTTTAATCACTTGCTCTCAGTGCAACACTACAGCATGTACAGCCAGGCTGGACTAGGCTTTCATGTTCTCCGTTTTGTTAATACCAGCACAATACGTATAGTAATGCCAACTGACATCCCGTGAGACATATCCCAAATGTAGCACTACAGGGAGGAGAGCAAAAAGAAGTATAATTGATCACCAATGCTTCATGGGAAGAATGTTGATAATGTTTCTAATATCTCAAATAATATGTAGTATAGACATATGAGCCGAGCGCGAACGAGACATCTAATGAGAGCTGTTTTGTGTGTTCTCTCATGCCCTATGCCATAAGTGCCACCAGAATAAGTATAGCCACCAAAGTACCAACACAGGTATCACACTGCCTGACACACCTCACAGCATACGTGACCAGAGGGCAGTTACAGGGCAGAAGGGCCTTGATGCACTGGGTATCAAAGGAATGTTCTCCACTTCAGGATAACTTCATAAAAGAAATGTCAGTGATGAGCAAAGTTGAAACGCAACATGAGATAATACCTTACATATTATCAGGCCTGAGAAGAGGGCAAATAATAATAGAAGACCACCAATGTATGTAATGCACTAACAGATGGGGAAGAAACATTCATGTTTGTTGGAAAAGAGGACAGTTACAAATAGAAGGACAGGTATTTACCACAGAAGGCTCGGTTGAAGGATTGATCAGCTGTAAAGCGGAGGTGCTTGTAGGGCAACTGCAAGTGGTTATGCAAAATATAAATAAGGAGTGCCTTACCAAATGGACCAAATACAAATAAATACTAACATGGGTAGAGGATTAAGCATGCCCACAACCAATACTCCCCTTGAAAATGCCCCTCGGTGCATAAGAAATATGGGCACAGTAAAAATAGGGTAAAATAAAGGGTGTATATTTTTGATGGGCCTGAGATGAAGGTACTGTTATGCTCACCAGGCTCCCACAGGGGCGAGATCTGAACTGGACAGCTGCGGTCACCAATGTGACGCATAGTGACGAGATGACGGACTGGACTGCCCCACCTAGCTTTGTTTGCTTGGCCCGTAGGAATATTCTTCTGCAAATGGAGAAAGGGAATTAACCACCCGTGGAGTGGAGCGTTAACCCCCCCACTCCCGCTGTTCTCCCCAATGATCACCTTGGATGTCCCCTCTTATAGTCTCACCTGATGGGCTCTCCATCCTGCATTGAGCGTATGGGCGCGTAGATAACCAGTTGCTTCACTGGCTCGAAGGAATTGGTGAGTTCCAGAACAATATTGACTCTGACATTCCCGGCAAGACGCCGTAAGTATGTAGTTCATAAGATTTCAAATGTACAACTTTCACTCTTGTCCGATTCCTTGCAGCTTGACCCTAGTGAAGAGTTCCTCGTGGCAACCGGTAATATTCAGGTAAGGATTTCTATTAAGGTGTTTGATAAAATAATGTCAATATGTAACCTGTTGCTTTCTCCCTTATTCTGGCACTCAGAGAAATTATGAAGTCTCGGGGAATAATGCCTCCGGCGGTAAAATCAAGTAAGTCTATTGTGGTGAGGAGGTTTCCCCTTGTTTGTCCCGTTGTTTCACCTTGCTGTCCTTTTGTTTTACCCTTAGGGGCCGGGGTTCGGCAAAGATGCAGTGGAAGCTGCGCCGACCCGTGAAGAGGAATAGTACCCCCGGTGGTAAAATCAGGTAAGTCTATGGGGGGTAACTAATATTGCCTCTGTGTACTCCCTTGGCTCACCTTGCTGTTCTTGTCTTCCCCTTAGGTGCCGGAGTGCGGCGAGAACATGCAGGAGGAGGCGGTGGAATATGAAGATGCTGCGAAGGCCGGTGAGTTCAGCGCGGCGCATAAAATAACATCTTTCTTCCAGCTCGAAGGCGCGATGGATCGGGAATTCAGGTAAGGATCAAAGGTATTGCTCTTGTTCTAACTTTTTCTCCTTCTTTCTCCCTTTTTCTAGGAGCTCCAGACTCGAGGTGGGCGTGGCAGGAGACTGGATGCAGACTTGCAGGCACGGTGAGCGTTACGCTGCTGGATGCAGAATAACGCAAAGCGTGTGCTGCTCTTCGGGTGTGGTTTAAATAGCCTCCAAGGTAGTCCCAGGTAAGTATTCCTCCCCAGCCCCACCCGAGTAAAAAATTTGCCCTAGGTAAAGTAGTCCCTTCCCAAGCCTCTTTTGGCTTGGAGCTCTTGCAGCATGGTTTGCATCAGGTAAGTTTGCAGCATGGTCTGCATCAGGTAAGTTTTAATCTATGAGCCTGGCGCCTATGGCGCCAGGACTGACTCTCCATATGAGCCTGGCGCCCTAGACGACAGGACTCCACCCAAATAGCCCCTAGCAGGGGTTGTTGGGCTTGCTTGGGATAGCTTGATGCCTGCTTCCGGGGTTGCTGGACTTGGTCTGGGTCCCCGGGGGTAGGCATCATGACAGCACTCCCCCCCCAAGGCCGCTCCTAAAGTCGTTCTTCCCTGTGGTTTCGGTTTGTCTGGGAAATTTCGTTGGAATTTTTTCACAAATCGGGGTGCATGAACATGGTCACTAGGTTCCCATGACCTTTCCTGTGTTCCATAACCTTTTACAGTCGATTAAATAAAAAAGTTTTGACTTTATCAGCTTGGAGTCCAGGATGTTTTTAACTTCAAATTCGGGTTCCCCGTCTGCAAGGATGGGGTCTGGTGGCTTGGTTAGTCTTGTCCCTGGTTGCACTGGCTTCAAAAGTGACGCATGAAAGACAGGGTGAATTTGCATATTAGCAGGTAAGCCCAACTTGACAGCCACCGGGTTGATAATGGCCTTAATAGAGTAAGGTACCAAATATCTGGGGTTAAAGGTCCGTGTTCCCTTTAGAGGTATATGTTTTGTGGCTAACCATACTTGGTCCCCTATCTGGTATAGTGGTGTATCACTTCTATGCCGATCAGCATCTTTCTTGTATTTTTCTTTCGCCTGTTTTAAATGTGCAGTTGCTTCCTTAAAGGCTTGTGTAATCGTAGCGTGCAGATGGTCCACGGCAGGCATTTCTAAGTGTTGGGGTGAGTCAAGGTTTGAGGTTCGAGGATGGTGCCCATAAAAGGTATAAAAGGGGCTTTGTTCAGTTCCAGAGTGTACTGAATTATTGTATGCATATTCGGCGATCCAAAGAATGTCTTTCCAATTACTCTCAGTCTGATGTAACATACAACGCAGGTATTGTTTGAGAGTCTGGTTGGTCCTCTCCGTTTGACCATCGGTTTTGGGGGTGGTGACTGGTCGATAACCTCACATCGATTTGCGCCAATTGACAGCATTTTTTCCAAAAATGTGAAATGAATTGACTGCCCCGGTCAGAGACCAATATAGACGAAAATCTGTGAATGCGAACAATGTTTTCGAGGAACTCCTTGGCCAGGATTGATGCTGAAGGTAATCCCTTTAAAGGAATAAAGTGGGCCATCTTGGAAAAAAGATACACAATAACTAGAATGGTGTAAAATCCATTGCTCGGGGGTAGATCAGTAATAAAGTCTAACGCTAAGGTTTGCCATGGTGTAGGCGGAATGTCTAAAGGTTGTAAGAGTCCAGCTGGTTTTTTCTTTTGACTTTTGTTTTGGGCGCAAATGCCACAAGACATCACAAATGATTTAATATCCTTTCGCCAGGTGGGCCACCAGAATTGTCTTTTAATTTTAGCTTCAGTTATTGCAATACCTGGGTGCCCCTCCATTAGGGTATCATGATAACTGGAAATGACTAGCTCTTGTAGTTCCTTGTGTGGCAGAAATAGCTGCCCTTGGAAATGAGGCAGGTCATTGGTGACAGAGTAGTCCGGGCCTTTCTTTATCCAGTCCTGCAAGGCTGTAGGATCAAAGAGTTGCAGGATCTTTACCTGAATGTCCTCTAGTGTCTGTAGAGTAGTCATTCCAAGAATGCTTTGTTCGGAAATAATAGGTACTGGTTCTGGGTTCACTTCTGCCTCTCCCATCCCTATTCGGGATAAGGCGTCTGCTTTACCATTCGTACAACCAGGTTATCACGAAATCAAACTCGGCAAAGAACAATGCCCATCGGAGTTGGCTTGACGATTGGGCCTTGGCTGTCTTTAAATACTGTAAGTTCTGGTGATCACAGTAATGGTATGCCTCACACCGAGAAGATAGTGCTGCCAAGCTTTGAAGGCGGATTTAATGGCTAATAACTTGTTGTCGGTTACCGCATAGTTTAACTCGGGTGCCGAGAACTTTCTGGACCAAAATGCTACTGGGTGAAGCTGGCCAGTTTCAGGGTCCTTTTGAGACAGGACAGCTCCCATGGCTAGACTGGATGCATCAGTTACCACTATGTATGGAAGTTCAGGGCGCGGGTGCTTTAATACAGGTGCAGACGTGAATTTCGCTTTCAGTTCCTGGAAGGCATTTTCAGCTTCTTCAGTCTACATAAAGCATTTATTTTTTCGCAAGAGTGCTGTGATGGGATGTACAACATGTGAAAAATCCGGGATGAATCTGCGGTAGAAATTGGCAAAGCTGAGCATGCTTTGTACTCCTTTAACTGAACTTGGTGATGGCCACTTAAGGATTGCGTCCACCTTTCCTGAGTCCATTCGGACTCCTCTTGGGGTCAGGATAAACCCAAGGAATTTAACTTCTGTGGCATGAAAAACACATTTTTCCAGTTTTGCATATAGTTTGTGCTGGCGCAATTTCTCAAGGACTGCTCGGACGTGTTTCACATTGGCAGATTCTGAAGAGGAGTATACTAGAATATCATCAATATATACGACAACACAGCCATATAATACTAGCAGTGGGATTTGAATTTAATAGGCTTGAAAACAAAGGAGAAAGGAGTTCCCTCCATGTTGTCTGTCAAAAGTGATTATGGATTCATATATTACTATTTTTAAGGAGAAATCATTGCACAATGTTCAGTCCAGTCAATATATTGTCAAATATATATATATTCACTAAAGAAAACGTTGTTAAGGGGACGTTATGGTTAAGTTGCGCTACTAAAAACCTGTGAGAATCACTAAATAAACTTTAGAAACGTGACATTATGGTTCAATGTAAAACCGAAAAACCCCTGAAATTCGCCAGTTATGGTAGGCTAAGCAACCATACCTACCTGCACCACTGTGCACTGCTAACACTAACACCCAGGACATGAAAGATAGCATCACAAATGTCATTAATGGCATCAGTGATGATATCACATGTGTAGCCCCTTTGTTTTTGTTCACTGCCATATATTATATATGTATATTCAGTAAAAAAAACTTTGTTAAAGGGACGTTATGGTTCAAAGTAAAACCAAAAAACCCTTGACATTCGCTAGTTATGGTAAGCTAAGCAACCATAACTCGCGCCACCTACGTGCATTGCTAAGACTAACACCCAGGACATCAAAAATGACATCACAAATGTCATTGATGATATCACTGATGACATCACATGTCTATAAACTGGAGGGGCAGCCCATGAAGGCGGAACCTAAGGCTGGGGTAAACAGTATGTCACACAGAGGGTAGCTGCCTGACAAGGTTAAACCATACTATAGATTTAGTATGCCATTACTTGTATTTGAGTTAGTGGTGGTTTTTCGGTTTTACTTTGAACCATAATGTCACGTTTCTAAAGTTTATTGAGTGATTTTCACAGGTTTTTAGTAGCGCAACTTAACCATAACGTCCCCTTAACAACATTTTCTTTAGTGAATTTTACGGGTTTTTAATACAGCAACTTAACCATAACGTCCCCTTAACAAAGTTATTTTTGTGTGTGAATTTTACAGGTTTTTAGTAAGGCAACTTAACCATAACGTCCCTTTAACACATTTTTGTTTACTCAACTGGACAGGTTTTCAGTACAACAACTTAACCATATCATCCCTTTTACAAAGTTTTTTGCTAAAGATTATCGGTTTATAGTAGGTCCACGCAACCATCATGTAAAGCAACTTCTGACTTATTTAAACACCTTGCGGAGAATACCACTTGACAATATGCTCGTGTATAGCACGGTAACATGTCCCAGAATCCGTAAACACTTAACAGTAAGATGTTTGCCTCGTGGACAATGTGGAAATAGATTTTATATTGATGTAGGAACGTCCACCTGCAATATTTAGCACCAACACGTATTGGTAGTCAGCCATTAACAAGGTATTACACATTACATACTTTTAACAAAAGGTTTAGTTATCTGAAAATGCCATCAGCTAAGGCCATCCATCCTCCCCAAGAAACAGCAGCACTACTGTAATGAAGGAGCATGACAAACACTGCCCCAACCTTAGAAATAACAAATGCACAATATTTTTGCACCAGCCCCCCCATATCACTGTTTGATGCGTCTTTCCTCATTTCCGTTCGCAAAGGCCTTATTAGCTGTCCTACCAAAAAACAAACCCATCCGTTAATCAAGTAAATGTTGTGTTAAGAACCACCTTTCACAATGTAAATGTATTAAAAAAAAATCGCATTCACTCCATGTACTTTATATTTCTCAGTAAAGGATATAGGCGCTATAAGATTTATCAGTAATAGTATAGATGTGCAAAGAAGTAACGTGTACTAAGGAAACATAGGATTTCTGGTTATAATCCTTTTTCAAGATTGCCACCATCGAAAGGAAAGGCGGTTGTTTCATACATGGCCCATCTTCATTTTCCATGGCAGCAAGCTAAAAGCAAAAGTATGTGCCGAGACGCAGTACCTGTACATAAACATACAGCGATTACAAAACAAAATCCTTTTTCAAGATGGCCACCATAGAAAGGGAAAGCGGTTGTTACATACATTGCCCCTCTTTGCTTTCCATGACAGCCTCCAAAAAGCAACAGTACGTGCTGTGACGCAGAACCTGTAAATAAACATACAGCGACGTATAATGTGGTACCTAACATTTCGAAATGATAAACAGGATTTTAAAAGAAAACAGAACATTTAAGAATTTTTAAAGTACTTTTATTTAACAAACAACTGTCAGAGACCAACGGACTAATCCCATTTCCAATTACATTGTAACAATGGTTCTAAGGGCAACATTGACAATGTTCATGGTGAGACACACTGTTCTTTTTGCATACACAAAGTATGCGTTTCTGTTAAAGCACCCGCTTTGTTTGCACAGGTATTTGCAATACGGCGTCATGACCATTGCCTTACACCAACATAAATGATGTTATGTCACTCCTAATAGCTAGTTCAGCGTAGGGACAGAGGGGGCCAGACCTGTCATCCCATAACATTATAATGGACAGGCAGTCGGTCACAAGCAGTTGCATCTGGCGTTGAAAGAAGCCGTCACTTTGCACCTGGAAACCATAGCATGCAAAGTACGGCAATATGTAGCTAGGCGGAAAACGTAAGAGAAAATCTGTGTCAATACAAAACCTTTAGGAAAACATTTCAAAACAGACACAAAGATTGTGGAAAGTAGTACACAAATGGAAGTGGACAAACATGACATTTTAAGGAATTATAGGCGTTGACCATGGGTAC
This sequence comes from Ambystoma mexicanum, assembly GCF_040938575.1. NCBI lineage: Eukaryota > Metazoa > Chordata > Amphibia > Caudata > Ambystomatidae > Ambystoma > Ambystoma mexicanum. The sequence goes on along the minus strand of NC_090934.1, from coordinate 344,387,280 downwards.
ATATAGTGCAAACCTACAAAGGCTGCGAAACAGCAGTCGCCGTAAGAGTTAAAAAAATGGCAACTACACAGTGAGAGGGTAATTCAGTTATGAAGCCAACATGAATGGACAAGCAAGAAAAAAAAATACATGTCTTGATGTTACACAAGACCAAAAGAACGTGCAAACTGATACACAAAGCTATATGGGCAAGCCTAACATTTGAAAGAAGAAGAAATAACGGTCAACAAGTGAGACTCTACTCATAGCCTGCAAACGCTAACAATGTGAAATCTCTGTTATTGATTGAAAAATATAACTACGCAAAAAGATAATACTTCAGTTACATTGTCACAATTAGTGTTTGGTAATATAAAATTAAAACGTGGGTCAGTGTAAAGTCGTCAAAATTAAACTTACATGATCTTGACAGCCTCCATTGCTTTTCGCAAAGTCAGACAGCAAGGTGTTCGCATCAAAGAATCTTTGTGAACTGATATTTCATGTTTCTTACAAACGATTTTAAAACATAACCTTATCAAATGGTATGTTTTTCCAAGCTCTCATTCTTTTGAAGTTTCCCTTTCGCTCAAAGTCAAAAAACAATAGCCCCTTATCGATTGACTTGGATGCGTGGGCCTACTGAGCTTGCAACCAAAAAAGAAAATCAACTGACCTTCACTCAGAAGGCAAATACATTCTCACTTTGCAACAACATATGACAATCCAATCATGAGAACCGCTACTCCCATATGCCTCCAGAACCACTGTTTCCAACAAACACTTCAGGTGGCGGGCTCAGATTTCAAAATGTAGGACACCAGTCCTACTTCAATATTAATCTGAAAACATTGTAACAGAGATGCAGGCATTGGGCACCATACATTGAGCACCAACTTCCAATTCACCGTATGAATTTGGTGGCAAGAAAACACTACTTTTTGAGTTTGCGCTGCCACATTCCATCCCAAGCTAATTAAAGCTCACCTTTGGAAACAGTATTTCATAAGTATAACAAGTCCATAGGTGTCTTGTTTTGTATATATTACCGGTCCATGTCCACCAAAACATGATCGAACGATGGCGGAGTCAGCGAAGAAATGTGACGCACTTCGTGCTGTTCCACAGCCAATCATTGAAAGCGCCTACGGATTAGCCAATCGATTTCTTGTCCGCGTAGCAAACAGGGAAGTGTGACCGCGGAGCGGACATAGATTTCACACATTTTTTCAGACCTACTTTTTGATCGTTTTAAAGAAAACTACTGGACGGATTTTCACCAAATTTACAAAAGCACACTTTCAGGACCAAGCAGCTGCCCCTGCCGCAAATTTGGTGAAAATCGATGCAGCGGTTTGGCCTGTAGGCATGCCCAAAGTTTTTCCCCATTCAGTCTATGGAAAAAAAATACATTTTGGGACCCCCATTTTAACTCCCCCCCTCCCCCGGACCAAACATCACCATACTTTGCGAAAAAAAAACAGAGTGGCCCATATACTTTTATTGCAAAGTTTGGTGTTGATTCGTCCAGGGGGAGCAGAGTTATAGGCCGTCCAAAAAGTGCTCTTCCTATGGAAACAGCAACTTAACCATAACTACACAGCCACTACCGTGGCTGTGTAATTTACTTTATCATGATACAATCCTACAATTTATATTTTACACAACACATATATCTTAAAACATACAATGTATGAAAAAAAGAACAAAACAATAATGCAATTAACCAAGAACGGCAAAATAACACTAGACAATAGGAATCTGACAATAGAACACTAAGATGTAGGATCTGTACCAAAATGTTACCAAAAAATTATTAGCCCAAGCAATAGAAGGCCAGGCATAAGACATAAAAAAACAGAGAAACATACAAACTTCCCATACCTCTTGCATACAACCCGCAATAAGAAAAAAAATAAGCAGCAACTCTTTCTTATGAGGGTTGTGTTGCCCGCTGTGCATCAATGCATGCAACCCATGCACTGCTCATAGTCACCTGATATGATATGAGAAGAATCGGAATAAGGCATTGAATCAGGTAAATGGGTAGTTTTACCAGTTATAAGTATGTATGTAAGACCCTCTTCATGTTAACAGTTTCCAGTAGCTCACCAGACAAGCCACTCCAGCTTCCGTCAATAATTAGTCCGGGAGCAAGACCTTAACATGGGATCAAACCTTAAAAAGAGAAAGCTGAAATCCCAAGGATACGGAGTTCAGGCAAGTATCACAAAAGGCTTCCTCAGTTATTGCCTCGTAGTTATGGACCCATTTCCCAAATGAGCACAAATATTTTGATCCTAACTTGGGGCAAATGGTCAGGACATGCCTAGTGGATTCCAGCACTCCTGTAGCCTGACAAATTCGACAATGCCTAAGCTCCGGTGCCACCTTCAAGCGAGGCCCCGTGATTGCCAAAACCGGAAGCTGATTTGTCCATAGCCTCAATAGAAATTGCCTCACTTCTGGTGCCAGACACAAAAGCAAATAAGGCTGAGGCTTTCAGTATCTATACGTGACATGGGATACCGCCTCATAGCCACTGAACTTGGAAAGATGTATAGAGTTCATGTCATGATCTCTGCTTCCAAAAGATCAGGACTTGCCCGACTCCCTTGGAAGCAGACCCATAACCCCGGTTCCGAGTGCCAGCCAGTCCCAATTGGGACCTTTTGGACCCTGTCCTGGCGCCAGTAAAGATGCCCAGTCCCAGCGCTGGAAGCGCCGGGCTCATTATGCTTGGGTGGACTTACCTGCAGCAGACCATGCTGCTTACTTACCTGCCAGTTGAACCCCTGATCCTCTTCTGTTTGGGACTACTTTTCCTGTTGGGTGGGGCAGGAGCCACTCCCTAGGTTCAGAACACTGGAACTCTTCTGGAAAGCAGGAACTCTTTTCTTACCTAGGCGTGGCTGTGGAAGGAGACACCTAAGCACTACAGGAGGCTATTTAAACCACACCCGATGGATGAATCTTGCTTTGCGTTATTCTGCATTCTCTGCAGCAGAACGCTCATCGTGTCTTCTGCTTCTGATCCTGGGACTAAGGGAACAAAGGCTTACCATCCTGGAATCCAGTCTTCAGCAGCACCTGTAAAGACAAAGAAAGAACAGGTTAGCACTACGGTCTTCAGTGGCAGCGCATCTCTTACCTGGTCCATCGGCTGTCACCAACGCCTCGCACTGCATTCCGGCATCTGAAAGACAAAGGCTTACCTACTCTTCGCAGGCTCCGGAGGTCTTCGCACTGCATTCCGGCATCTGAAAGACAAAAGCTTACCAGCTCTTCGCACGCTCCGGAGGCCTTCGGCGCTGCATCCCGCATCTGAAAGACAAAAGAAGGTGCGTTTAAAGACATTGGGCAACTTTATTACTCACGTGCCATTACTCCTTCCCAAGCCGAATCCAGTGGGTATTCCAGCACCCTTCAGCTTCTCTAAAGCTCCGAACTTGTACCTGCAAGATAAAAGGGACAGTTAGTGCGCATCGTGAAGCAGGCTACAAGCGCTTACTTACGTGCTTCCAGGCGCTTCTTTTCCTCACGCGGGTTCGATCCTCAACTCTCATCAGCCCACCATCCGCCATCGCCGGAACCCTGCAAAACAAGGGATATCTTTACAAAAGACTTTTAAGATATTTAAAGTGCCCAGAACTTACCGTTCGTGCAGTTAACGACGGACAGCAGTCCTCTGCGGTCAAGAGGCCTGCACCCTTATCCAGTGAAGAAACTGGTTACGGCACCCTGCCCCGAGGCAGATGGAGAGTTCGGCGTTCACTTACCTAAGACATCTTACTCTTCGAGTCAGACATACAGCGCAGAGAGGTCCAGCCCAAAGAGCCAACCGTGTGTTACACATCACCTTTGAAGATACGGCATTCACCCAGTCAAGACCGGCGCCTCTGCGGGAATCAGGTGAGCGTTACAGAACGCAAAGCCTACCGCAAAACTCCCACCCAGGCGCTATGGAAACCTCGGATACCGACCAGCTAGCCCAGTTACTTGGGGAACTAAGAGCAGAAGTGCATGCAGCCCGTCAGGAAACGAATGCTCTAAGAAGGGAACTGATTATTTCCAAGGAGCGAACAGACGATCTCGCTAGACAATTGCTACAGTCACAAGCCGGACAAACTCCGTTACCCGCATCAGGGGCAAATCTTCCTTCAACATCCTTTACGAACCCAGTGCAGATCAACCTACCTGGGAATGTACCTCTGGCTCCGCCCGAACGATTTTCTGGTGACCCAAAGAGGTTTGCAGTATTTATTAATCAGTGCTGGTTGCACTTCTTATGCCGGCCAGCAGCCTTTCCAACTGATCAAGCTAAGGTAGCTTTCGTGCTTTCGTACCTTAGTGGCAATGCGGCAGACTGGTCGATCCCTCTAGTTAATCAAGATGATCCGGTTCTCCATGATTTTCAAGCTTTTCAGCTCAGTATGAAAAAACTGTTTGCAAGACATTCACAGGGGCAGGCCTTGGACAATGAGCTCCTTTCATTGCGACAGGGTAATCAAGACCTTTTGGCTTATATTGCGTCTTTCAACAGACTGATAGTGGAAACTCGATGGCCTGACGACAAAAGGATTACGCTGTTTTATAGAGGTCTACGTGGAGAACTCAAAGATGTGTTAGCCCAAGTAGTGAATCCCCCGCAAGACTGTTCGGACTATATTGACTTAGTCGTTCAAATTGACCACAGACTGCAGAACAGGAAGGCCGATCGTTCCAAGTTTGATGCTCGAGTATTTTCCAAACCACCAACTCCTACCAAAGGAGTAGACTCCGGGGAACCCATGCAAATAGGGGGCCTGAAAGGACCACTAACACAAAAGGAGCGGGAAAGGAGAAAACAGCTGCAATTATGCCTCTATTGCGGAAACTCGGGGCACTTTCTTCGAGACTGTCCGGTGAAACCAGCCAAGAAGGCAGTAGGAGCTGCAGTTACCAGGGTCACAAACTCTGAGCAGGGAAACGACCTCGCCCGACAAGAATAGAGGTCCTCTTGCCGAGCGTTAAAACCAGTTCCGTGACCTCGCATTTCGTGATACCTATGGTCCTCATTAGCCCTGAACATCCGGATCGATTACATGCGATTGAAGCTTACGTCGACAGCGGTGCCATCAGCAATTATGTGGATCATGAAATGGTTTTGAGGATGAATCTGACTCTTTGTCCAAAGGCTGTAAAGGACGTCATTACTACGGTGGATGGTACGGAGATAGCCTCCGGACCAGTAACGCATACCACCCAAGAAGTGATGCTAGTAAGTCAAGATGGACACCATGAGAAGATCGTGTTCGATGTGATCAAGGCCCCTCAGTTCCAGATTATTCTAGGAATTCCTTGGTTAGAGAAGCACAATCCTCAGATCGATTGGCGAGCAAGAACGGTTCAGTTTCCAGAATGTGTCTCTACTTGTCACCCTCGACCTGGTGTTGCACTGGCAGCAATTTCCTCGGAGGCTCCCCAGTTACCTCCTGAATACCTAGAATTCCAAGATGTTTTCTGGAAGGATCAGGCTAACTCTCTACCTCCTCATAGGTCTTATGACTGCCAGATAGACCTGATACCTGGATCTACTCCTCCTTGTAGTAGAATTTATGCCCTCACCGAGCCTGAGAATCTTCACCTCCGACAATACCTGGATCAATACCTAGCGAATGGGTTTATTCGTCCTTCCAAGTCCCCTGCTTCCTCAGCTTTGTTCTTCGTTCCAAAAAAAGAAGGGGACCTTAGAACTTGTATAGATTATCGCGCCCTGAACCAGATCACCGTTAAGAATAGATATCCGTTACCTTTGATCCCTGAACTCCTGGACCAAGTCAGAAAAGCATGCATATATACAAAACTGGATCTTAGAGGAGCCTACCACTTGGTACGAGTAAAAGAGGGCGATGAATGGAAGACGGCCTTCCGCACCAAGTATGGGCTATTTGAATATCAGGTCATGCCCTTCGGACTTTGCAATGCCCCGGCCGCCTTTCAATATTTTATGAACGATGTCCTCAGAGAGCTCATAGATGTGTGTGTTGTTGTTTACATTGACAACATCCTCGTTTATTCTTCATCGGAAACTGAACATCGGAAACACATGAAAATGGTCCTCGAGAGATTGCGTCAACACAAACTTTTCGCTAAGTTGGAAAAATGTGTTTTCAACGTGACTGAAGTTGAATTCTTGGGATTCATATTATCACCTAGCGGAGTGCGTATGGATTCAAAGAAGGTCGATGCAATTCTCAAATGGCCATCGCCATCCTCCGTAAAAGGTGTTCAAAGCATGTTAGGCTTCGCTAACTTTTACCGCGCTTTATCCCCGAATTCTCTCGAATAGTCCAGCCCATCACCGCCTTGTTAAAGAAAAACAAACGTTTTGAATGGTCTACCGAGGCGGAACAAGCTTTCCAGAATTTGAAGACTAGATTTATCTTTGCACCGATCTTAAAACATCCTCGCCCAGAACTCCCCTACATGTTGAAACTGATGCTTCGAGCCTTGCCATGGGGGCAGTTCTATCACAAAAGGACCCAGTAACCAATCAGTTGCATCCCGTGGCATTTTGGTCCCGCAAATTCTCGCCTCCTGAAATCAATTACACTATTACTGATAAGGAACTTCTAGCTATCAAGTCCGCCTTTAAGGCTTGGCGGCATTATCTTCTGGGGGCCCGACACACCGTTACTGTGATTACAGATCACCGAAACCTGCAATATTTGAAAACCGCAAAAGCTCAATCCTCTAGGCAACTCCGTTGGGCACTATTCTTTGCCGAGTTTGACTTCATAATTACCTATCGACCTGGTACAAAAAACGGTAAAGCTGATGCCCTTTCTCAGATGGGAGTGGAAGAACATTTGATCAATCCTAAACCTGTACCTATCATTCCCGAACAAAGAATTCTAGGTGTAATCGCCACACAATCCATAGAGGAAGTTAAGGATAAAGCCAGGCTACTGGTAACTCCAGCAGACATACAGAATTGGCATCTGCAGGGAAAGGACTTTACGGTGAAGGACAACCTATTATATTTCCAAGAACGGTTATACCTGCCCAGCACAGATTTACAGAAAAAGGTAATCTCTTGTTATCACGATTCTTTAATGGAAGGACATCCCGGTATGACCAAGACCTCGGAAAAGATCAAGCGCTACTTCTGGTGGCCGTCTTGGAAAAAAGATATCAGAGACTTTATAATGTCCTGTGGAGTATGCGCCCAAAACAAGAGTCAAAAGGAAAAACCAGCCGGCCTCTTACGCCCTATTGACATCCCGCCTCGCCCTTGGCATACGCTTTCTATGGACTTCATCACCGATCTACCTCCATGCTCCGGATACAATACGATCCTAGTAATCGTGGACCTATTCTCCAAGATGGCGCATTTCATTCCACTCAAAGGCTTACCAACAGCAGCAACTCTGACCCGAGAATTTCTCGAAAACATCGTCCGACTGCACGGTTTTCCTTCAGTTCTAATTTCGGATCGAGATAGTCAATTTATTTCTCATTTTTGGCGAAGTTGCTGTCGGTCGGCTCAAATTGATGTGAGACTTTCGACCAGCCACCACCCTCAAACCGACGGACAAACCGAGAGGACCAATCAAACTCTGGAACAGTATTTGCGCTGCATGCTACAACAAACTGAAAAAACTTGGAAAGATATCCTTTGGATAGCCGAATATGCCTACAATAACTCTGTCCACTCGGGAACTGGGAAGACCCTGTTTTTTCTTTTATACGGTAGTCACCCTCGAACCTCGGAGTTAGATCCACTCCAAGATCTTGGAACACCAGCAGTAGACCACCTGCATTCTACAATCACCCAAGCCTTTAAGGAAGCCATTTCGCACCTTCAAAGGGCTAAAGAACAATACAAGAAAGGAGCAGACCAACATCGGAAGGAAGCCCCCCAATATCAAGTAGGAGATCAAGTCTAGTTATCCACCAAATATCTACCTCTAAAAGGACCACGCACATTCAACCCAAGATACCTTGGTCCTATTCCATCACTACCATAGTAAATCCAGTAGCGGTCAAGTTGGACTTGCCCCCTCACATGAAGATACATCCGGTCTTCCACGTCTCTCTATTAAAACCCGTGCAACCCCAAACCCGACTAACTACATCTCCAAAACCTATTCTAGTTGATGGAGAACTCGAGTTTGAAGTCAAAAGCATCCTGGATTCCAAGATCTCCAAATCTAAACTATTTTACCTGATTGACTGGAAAGGCTACGGTCCCCAAAAAAGATCCTGGGAACCTGCAGAATATGTCCACGCGCCTCGTCTAATCAAAAGATTTCATCGAACATTTCCTAACAAGCCCAAACCCCCAGAGAAGCCCGGTTTGGGAGGGGCCTTGAGGGGGGGTGCTGTCATGATCTCTGCTTCCAAAAGATCAGGACTTGCCCGACTCCCTTGGAAGCAGACCCATAACCCCGGTTCCGAGTGCCAGCCAGTCCCAATTGGGACCTTTTGGACCCTGTCCTGGCGCCAGTGGCACCAGGCTCATAAAGATGCCCAGTCCCAGCGCTGGAAGCGCCGGGCTCATTATGCTTGGGTGGACTTACCTGCAGCAGACCATGCTGCTTACTTACCTGCCAGTTGAACCCCTGATCCTCTTCTGTTTGGGACTACTTTTCCTGTTGGGTGGGGCAGGAGCCACTCCCTAGGTTCAGAACACTGGAACTCTTCTGGAAAGCAGGAACTCTTTTCTTACCTAGGCGTGGCTGTGGAAGGAGACACCTAAGCACTACAGGAGGCTATTTAAACCACACCCGATGGATGAATCTTGCTTTGCGTTATTCTGCATTCTCTGCAGCAGAACGCTCATCGTGTCTTCTGCTTCTGATCCTGGGCCTAAGGGAACAAAGGCTTACCATCCTGGAATCCAGTCTTCAGCAGCACCTGTAAAGACAAAGAAAGAACAGGTTAGCACTACGGTCTTCAGTGGCAGCGCATCTCTTGCCTGGTCCATCGGCTGTCACCAACGCCTCGCGCTGCATTCCGGCATCTGAAAGACAAAGGCTTACCTACTCTTCGCAGGCTCCGGAGGTCTTCGCACTGCATTCCGGCATCTGAAAGACAAAAGCTTACCAGCTCTTCGCACGCTCCGGAGGCCTTCGGCGCTGCATCCCGCATCTGAAAGACAAAAGAAGGTGCGTTTAAAGACATTGGGCAACTTTATTACTCACGTGCCAATACTCCTTCCCAAGCCGAATCCAGTGGGTATTCCAGCACCCTTCAGCTTCTCTAAAGCTCCGAACTTGTACCTGCAAGATAAAAGGGACAGTTAGTGCGCATCGTGAAGCAGGCTACAAGCGCTTACTTACGTGCTTCCAGGCGCTTCTTTTCCTCACGCGGGTTCGATCCTCAACTCTCATCAGCCCGCCATCCGCCATCGCCGGAACCCTGCAAAACAAGGGATATCATTACAAAAGACTTTTAAGACATTTGAAGTGCCCAGAACTTACCGTTCGTGCAGTTAACGACGGACAGCAGTCCTCTGAGGTCAAGAGGCCTGCACCCTTATCCAGTGAAGAAACTGGTTACGGCACCCTGCCCCGAGGCAGATGGAGAGTTCGGCGTTCACTTACCTAAGACATCTTACTCTTCGAGTCAGACATACAGCGCACAGAGGTCCAGCCAAAAGAGCCAACCGTGTGTTACACATCACCTTTGAAGATACGGCATTCACCCAGTCAAGACCGGCGCCTCTGCGGGAATCAGGTGATCGTTACAGTTCATACTCCAATCCCATAAATTACATTTTTGTTCAAATTTTGTTTTCTGGTGGATGAATGGAAAATGTGTCTTAGTATCATAAAACCAATCAATCTCCTAAAACAGGGATTTGTTTAGTTCTTTGAAATTCAACTCACGTGAATACCTCTCTGCCTCATAATTGTCACCAGCCAGTCACAGCAATTTACACCTGGGATCTGAGCGCGCTTTCAGATAGAATATGCCTCTCGCATGTAGCGCCATGCTTCTTAATGATATGAGGTCCAACTCCAGGCACAGGAACTGTGCCGAGCAAGATGGCCCTAATCCCAGTACAGTGCGCCAGTAGTGGCCCTCCAAATTATTCATCCATTTCAGGTCTTGCATGGCCAGTGCCTCCAAACCATAGAGAATGGCAGGTACAAAACACTGTTGGTATAATCTTAGGATACCTGCCTTGCTAAAGCCAGCTGATCCCTTTGTGAATTTACAAGCCTGCAGCATAAGCAATTTCGCTCGACGCTTTTTATGGATAATTATGGCTTCATAGTTAGATAAAGCTATGAAATACAAACCGAAATATGTGTAGGATTCAACCACAGCAATTCTACCCAGATCAGTATCAATACCAGAGCGGCTAGGGCCCTCTCTGGCAATAGCCACTATCTTTGTCTTCTCCAGGTTGATGATTAAACCTAGCTGAGATGCATAGAATGACAACTCATTTAGCATGCTCTTTATGCTTGATAGCGTGTGATAAAATATAATGAAATCGTCAGCATAGAGCATGCCAAAAATAGGGGTGTCACCCAATTTGGGGGGATAGTTTGACTTTATTGACATGCGCGGCAGGAGGTCTGCAATGTATGGGTTGTAAAGCATGGCCGCAGTTACACATCCCTGCTTTACCCCTATGTTTGTATAGATTGTGGAGGACACTTTCCACTATCATTAAGTCAGACCTTGGTGAAGGTATTACTATGGAGGGTGATTTATATACGCATTATCCAGACAGGGCAATTCATAGCTCTGAGTTTTGATCACAGGGTGTCACGCAGCACTAGGTCAAAAGCACTGCTGAAATCTATAAAAGATATGTACAAGGTGGCCTCCTTGCTACTACTGGTATTATTGATTATCTGGTCAAGGACCGAAATGTTATGGGTAGTACTCGCCCCTGGTCTAAAGCCTGTCTGTGCATAGTTTAGGATCTGATTTTCTAAGACCCAGATTTCTACTTCCTTGAGTACCAGTGTCATGAAGATTTTACTTGTGACATCAAGCATTGATAACTGCGATAATTGGCTGCACTCCCCCAGCTCCCTTTTTGTACACAGTGATCGGCACAGAATTTCTACAGGAAGAAGGCACCTGACAGGTTCTGCAGATTCGAGAGTATAGCATGGGCATGGGCATTAGGACCTGGAGCATTGGAGGACTTAGGTTCATGATTGTCTGTTTCACAATTTTATGGCTAAAATGGAGCGGCCAGGTCTTTACCCCCACAGGGAGACTGGTGGTAATTGTATTCTCCTTGAACAATTTATTAGAGATTAAGTCACCCCATAATTCCCCAGGAATAGGGTTCAAGACCCTCAGCTTTTGCTCACCCCCAGCCTGGGCCAAGAAGTGCCAGATTCTATGGCTGTTTCTACTGCAAAGAATTTCAGCAATTTCTGCCACTGAACTCTTTTCAGGGACAGGCGATATAATCGTAGACAGGAGCGAAACGTTTATATCTGAAGTTACTGGCACTCTTAAGGCACATACAAACCAAACATAGCAAAAATATGTGACTACTTAAAGGTTTATTCAATTCCATGTGCCAATTACATTTAGACATGTTATGTTTATGAGAAAATATCATCACTTTCACTTTAGCTAATCGCCTCGATGTGTGGGCACTTGTCCACCCTCTGCTCTTTATCACTTACTGATTTGAATGCACCCATGGCCTATGAAAGCTCAATTATCTGTGTATCCACTTGGCTTTCCTTGGCGGAAGTGGCTGTTACTGCAGTTGGTGCAATACAAATCACAAATATAAATTCCCCAAAACTGTAAAAAGAATTTGAAGGATTAGAAAAGCATTTTAAAATGAGCAGGTGTGTGAAAAACTATGATTATTTGACCCTTGTGGGGCATTACCGGTTGAATAGTCTTGCATTTAACTAGTACTCCACTACGAAATGACTTTCCTTTGACCTTAAGGCCGGTACAGAACCACTAACATTTTTAAGAAGAGACCAAAGATGTTCATTTTTAAGAATTAATTTTGATTTCAGACTGAATCTGGCAGTTGCTTGCCAACAGTTACTCCTGATACAAATCCCATCATTACACCCCTTTTTCCTCCACTCTTCCCTTTTCCAGCTTTACTCTTGCCCACTACATCTATAGCATATGCCAATCTATGGGCCATTACGCACCTTTTTACATGGATTCTACTTCACATATTCTCTTGAATGTTGATCTCCAATGCCTCTACTTTCAAACAGGAGGGATTCCAGGCAAATTAAAAGAGAGGGGGGAGCAAACCTGGTTTATATATAAAACCAGACAAAACAAGCGCCCTGTCTCCAAAGGTTTTGTGTTGTAGTCTCTAGGGTATATGAGATTTACCACTGATTCGATTCCAACAATTTCATGGGAAAATAATGTGTGCGGAGTATTCAGCCAGACAATGTTAGCCCAAAAACTCTGTATTGAAAATACATTATCTGTAACCACTTCCCTTTCCTTGGGGGAAGTGGCTGTCAATGCAGTTGGTGCCATACAAGTCACAAATATAAGGACAACATCATGATCCCTCCCACTGTTATTCTGGCAACGCTTTACCTCATCCACCTCTGTCCATCATACAGAGCTGCAACATTTTGTGAGTCCTGGCCAGAAATATGGCTACAGCAAGTACAGTATTCCCCTGGCTGAACACCCCCCTGATGTAAACTATGGTAACAAAGGGCCAATGTAATACAATGTATTTATTGTTATATATCTGGTGTCAAGAAATACAAATACAATGTCAAAGTCATATGCTGCAGTTAATTCTGTCTACCCCAAGTGAGGGTAGTCAGACCTGTTGAAAATATTAAAAGGTCTTGCTACTTGACATTAGATTTGACCATCAATCTAATTGCCAAAGCCCCACACTGTCATCATCCGTGGTGAAAAACCTAAAACAGTAAATGGCTGTAATATCTCCCAATTCCAGACTCGTGCTACTCTAGAGTCCCCAACTGATGTGCCCATTTACTCTTGCGCTGCAAAACCACTATAAAAGGAAACACTGTACACCAACTGTCTAAGCAATGTCTATTTATAGTGGCAGATTCAGAGTTTGTCCATATAATGTGGGAAGGACTAATGTGTATCCCATTGGCAGTTGTAGCAGTAACATTGAGCAGCACCCAATATTTTCATTTGTATTTTATTGTATTCATCATTTATATAGCACCCTTTCCCCATTTGTATGGCCTCAATGAGCTTTGCGGTTGGAATGCCCTCAGTGACTGCAGTCTACCTGGAGGAGTTTCTAAGAGTTTAAATTAAAGATGCGTGTGTGCATTTCTGCTGGTTAGGACTTAGGTGGGATGGCTAGGCTCCAGTAAGCATCCCGGAGGTCAGGCACGTGGGTGGGTGCTGTTGGAGGTTTCAGGATAGAGCTCTAGTGTTGGAGATTCAATGTGTGCACAGCTAAACCCGAATTTATTTTGTTGGTTGTCACTGTATACTAATGGCAATGGTGGTGAGGTACATCAGGGGTTTCAGTGCCGACGGCTGTGTGTGCTGCTAGACCGGAATGGCATAGCCATAGATCCATTCTAGGATGCATGGATGGGTGGCTGTGCCTGTGGCTGGTGTCCACAGATGTGGTGTAAGGTACAAATATTGAAGGCTTGACTGCAGTGTTCTTTTTCTCGGTCCAATCCGATTGGTTGATCTTGCTATTTGTGATTTACTTGGAACGAACATCTAAAGAGAGGGAGGGAGCCTGGAGGGATGATGGGGTGGGGGTGGGGAATAGGACAATAGTTTTTGGGTTTTTTTCAGTCTGCCTCTGTGAAAGCTGCCAGCATCCGTGGGCTATGGGTGTGTAGGGGTGTTGTTGTGTTTGGGTATGGAGGAGTTTGTCACGGTGTGCCACTGCGAAGGCTGCCAGTGTCCGTCGGATAGCAGTGCTGTGTTTGGGGAGGAAGAAGTGTGCTTCTGTGTGCCACTGCAAATGCTGCCGGCATCAGCGGGTTATTGGCAGATAGGGTGTGGTTGTGTTCGGTCAGCGTTTCTGTGCACCAGTCAGGAATGTGGTGGAGGTTTCAAGAGGAGGAAGGGAACTGCCAGGTTTTGAGGACCTTTCTGAACCAGGTGATTGTCAATATTGCAAATGCGCAGGAGAAGGGAGTTCCAGATGATCGCCGCTTGGATGGAGAAAGAGGATCTGCAGAGTCTGGAGGAGTTGTACTGAAGGACTACTGGGAGGATGCTGTGCAAGATCTGATAGTCCTTGAGGGGTGGTAGCATGTGACTTTGTCTGTAATTAATTCTAGCCCTATATTGTGGATGGTCTGGAAATGAAGCACATTGAGTTAAAAGTATGGTGTCGGCCAATATGAACCCAATGGAGGATTCTCAGTGTAGGGCTGATGTGTTTTCTGGGAGATAGATTAATGAGCCGGCGGGTTTCCGTGTTTTGTATTCTTTGCAGTTTCCTTAGCTAGATACCTGGTGCACCAAGGTAAAGGCAATTTGCACAGTCTAAGAGGGAGAGGATGATGGAAATTTTGGTGGAGAGACAGTGGGGGTAGGAGAGATAAGGGAAGATATTCCTTAGGATGCGAAGCTGGAAGAACCAGGTGCTGGAAACGGAGTTGAGTTGTTGGCAGAGCGATAAATATGTGTCCAGTGTGGTTAGGGAATGGGTTGGGGGAGAGGGGATGTTTTCCCACAGGCTAGAATTTCAGTTTTACCAGGATTGAGGAGGAGGTGGTTGGACGTCATCTGGTAGTCAATATCCAAGAGGCATGTTGACAGATGTGGACTGTTGGGACATGATAATTTGGGGATTTTGAGGATGATCTGCATGTTGTCTCCATAGTTGTAGTAGGTAAGATTGTGGGAACAAATGAGTGTGGGCAGAGGGTTTAGGTAGAGGTTGAACAGCAGGGGAGATAGAGATTCTCCTTGTGGGACCCCTTTTGTTACCAGACGAGAGGTGGAGGTGAATGGGTGGAGGTGCATAATTTGTGAACGATTAGTGATGAAAGAGGAGTTCCAAGAGAGGGCTGTGTCTTTGATTCCTAATGAGTGTAGTCTCTATAGAAGAATGGTGTGGTCAATGGTATCAAAGGCGAAAGAGAGGTCATAAAGGATAAGTACAGCTCAGTCATCCACATCGGATAGTCTTTTTAGGTTATTCCAAATTGACAGCAGGGAGGATTTTGTTCCTCTGGGTGGTCTGAAGCCAGATTGCACAGGGTCCAGGAGCTTGTTGGCTCTAGTGTAAAGCCAAGCTGTTTGTATGCTGTGCGGTCCATGAACTTGGCCATGAAGTGAGTGTTAGAGATAGGTCGGTAATTCTGGGGGAGGAGTTGGTCGAGTGTAGGTTTTCTGAGGAGGGATTTGGCATAGGAGGTTTTTAGGGCTTTTAGGAAATTTCCTGATGTTAGGGGGTGGTTTAGCGTGTGATACTGCCTGCACAGGTTGAAGGATGTTTTTGAGGAGGGAGGGTGGGCAGGGATCCTCAGGGAGCCTGATGGGAAGCTTTGTTATGAGAGCAAGAGGAACTCTTGATGGGTGATTGGAGTGAAAGAGGTGAAATTTTGTGTCCACAGGGGTTTCAACAGAGGTTGGGCTGTTTGTCGGTATGGGGTGTGGGCATTTGTTCCAATTTAGATGTGATGGCAGAGTGTCTGTTGATAGCTACATTGTGGAAGTCTTCTGATAAGGTGTCACATATGAATTCGGAAATGGAGCAGGTCGGGGAGCTGAATTCAGAGATGATTCTATGCAGTTCCTTGCTCAGGTTCCGAGAGTTTGAGATTCTGTTCCTGTAGAATGCTTTCTTGCATTTTCTGATTTACAGTCTGTATGCTCTGGATAGTCTAGCTAGGGCGGTTTTGTTTTGGGCCGTAGGGGTGGTTCTCCAGTTTCGTTCCAGACAGGTTTTAGAGATTTGAGGTTGGTGGGGTACCACCTGAGTGTAGGTCCTGATCTCTGAGAGGACTGTTTTGCTGGTGTGAGGGGTATGATGGCATTCGAGAGCCAGAGGTCAAAGAGTTTGATGGGGGTGGCCCTTCCTGGTGGGATAGTGATGGGAGAGAGGAGAGGAGGGCATTGGGTAGATATGGGGGGATAACAACTTTGCTTCATAGGAAATTAGAGTTGTGGGGGCTGGTGGAGGTGGGGCATGACCATGGGTATGAGTCACATTGGTTGAAGGTACACAGAAGCAGATTGCTGAGTGATCAGTCCATGATAGGGGGCATAAGGATAGTGAGGTTATGTTTTCTGTGGTGATTATTGCATCAAGGGTGTGACCTCCAGTGTGGGTCGGTGTGGAAATGCGTTTTGTCAGGTTGAGAGCTTCTAGGTTGTCTGTGAGGGGTCGGGTCATGGGGTTTAAGGGTGAGTCATACCAGATGCTGAAATCTCCTAGTATGGTGAGTGTGGGATGGAGATTGAGATCATCACAGAGTGTGTCTTGGAAGTTTTTGTTGTAGCCAGGGGGTCTGTAGATAAGTAGGAAGCTGTGTGAGGTGGATAGTGATAGTTGGAAATTTACCGGAAGCGATTCATAGTCTGTGGTCTTGGCTGAGGTGTACTTAATTATTTGTTGGAATTGGTGTTTGTGTAGTATCACGAGTCCTCTACCTCTTCGTGAGCGGTTCTGAACAATAAGGTTGTACACAGGTGGGAAGGCTTCGTGCAGGATGGGCTCATAGACTTAAATAAAACAGGTCTTTTTGATGAAGAGGACGTCTGGATTTTCTCAAAGATGTGGAATTTGTTTTTAGAGACCTACCTGGCATCGATGAGGATGCAAGAGGGTTCGTGGGGCACCTCTCCAGGTGCTCAACGGGCTAGGTTGGGAAATATAGGCATAGCTGGAGCAGAGGGCATTTGAGCAGGGGATGGCATAGTTGTAAATGGGTTTGTCTGGGAGTGTCATGGCGCATGAGTGGACAGTGGAAGGCATGTATAGGAGGCAAGAGGGGTCCTGGAGTGCCAGGGGGTGGGTGAAGTGGGGAATAGGGCTAGGACTGGGTTGGGTGCCGGCAGAGAGGATTGGGCCCTTTAGTGAGGTGGCCAGTTTTGGGATCTGGGTTGGAGAACAGGAGATGCTAGGAGGGGCCTCAGGTGGCCTTGTGCTGTGCCTTTCCTTGGCTTTTAGGTGGCCCACGGGGTGCGGGTGAGAGTGGGGGATGCTGTGGAGGTTGGGGTTTCATACAGGGCTGCTCTTGCTGTGCTAAGAGAGGAGAAGCGTAAGTTGGGGTTTCTAGGTTGTTCAGGAGTGGTGCGATCAGAGGATGCAGGTGAGTAGTTAGAGGGGGGTTGGAAGTTTGTTTGGGCTGGGTCGCTATGCCATCTGGTATGTTTTCAGCTCCAGCTCTCCATCGTGTGGCTCTTGATTGGGCGGAACAAGATTTATGTGGTTGAAGTAGCAGGTGGAGGGGTTAATTAGGCAAGGAGGAGGTACGTATACCGTGGGACTTTGCAAGGTGGCTGGGGGCTGCATGGTGAGTTGGACGATCAGGGTGATGGGCTGCGAGATGAGGTGGAGATTTGGGATGATGAGATGTGGCTCTGAACTGGCCAGTGTGTGGCAAGGGGGTTAACTTGTGGGAAGGATACATCGGCATAAGTGACTGGGTAGAGGGAGTGTGTCCAAAAAGTGGATGTGAGCTCACTTGGCCTTGGGAAACTGGTCCGGGGAGTAGCACTTAGGGTGTGGGAGGTAGGAACAGGTTTTGGGGCAGCAGGATTGAGGGGAGGTGCATCTATGACCGTGTACCACAAAGACAGCAGAACGCAGTAGCACCTAGATTTAGGACACATGGACACCTGAATGGGTTGCAACAGTAGACAGTAAAATGCACCTAGGTTTGGGTATATGTTGTTTGCATGTTTAAAACTTTTTTCTCCTGAAGAAGTTTCTATAATGTGGTATAGTGCAGATAAAGAACAAAACATGTTGGATTTAGATATGAACACCCATATTGATGTGGTTGTGTAACAACAAACTAATATCTGTTATTTAGGCAGAAGAGAACCGTGCCTTCACATGCACTCAAGACAAACAGCCTCATCAAGAGTTGGGCGGTATCCTTACTAGGATACCGCCCAACTGTACTTGAGTTACCACCCAACCCTCCGGCAGAAACTGTAATTCCCCATTCCACTAATGGGGAATTTTCAGTGTAATTACCACTGGTGCCATTACCGTGCGGTAATTGTGCCAAAAAGCATCCTTTTGAGGCACATTCACTCCCAGCTTAGATCTGGAGGTAAATGCTGCCAGCACGAGATTGGACAGACCCTTAAATGCGGCAGTAATAGCATTACTGCCGCATTTAAGGGTCACCGCCCAACACGTCATGAGGCCCAAAGACTTGCCAATAACTTGCAATTATTAAATGTACAAGTGCAGACTTTAAGAGACAGTATTTTTTTAGAACACATTGTGTAATGGAATATTTTGTGATGTGCATATGAATTTTTTTCAATTGCCGTATTATTTTCAAGCTTAAGTCACTTTTATGGTGGGCAGCACCGGTCACTTTATAAATCACAGGTTACTTGCTGATGCTTTTATGATTGAGAATTTTTTTATGCTATATTAAATGAAACAGACATTTTGGTTTAATTAATGAGGTGCATCTATGTTAAGGTGTCATGGGTACCAGGCAGGTAGTTGGGGTAAACTGGGTGGAGGCTTGGCAGGCCTCGCATAGGCACACAAAGAACCCATAACAAATCCCTCCTTTCATTCCTTCCTAGTGTTTGTAGTAACTTCCAGGTTACCACTTCCTGTTGCCAAACAGGAAGTGCATGATAACTCAGGAGCTCTCTAGTGTTTGGGTGTGGCCGGCTATATAAGCCACACCCAAGATTCTTCCAGTGCTTCATGTTTCTTACTTTGAGCTGTATCAGCAACACACTTGCCGTGCTCTGGATCAGCCAGCATCTGCTTACCTGCTCCGGATCATCCTGTTTCTGCTTACCTGCTGCGGATCATCGTGCTTCTGCTTACCTGCTCCGGATCATCCTGTTTTTGCTTCCCTGCTCCGGATCATCCTGCTTCTGCTTACCCGCTCCGGATCATTCAGCTTCATCTTAACTGGTTCTTACTCCACACCGCAGCTATCTCTATTCAAAAGGGGACTTCTACACCAGCACCTGTAAGAACAAAGAAGAACAGCATTAACACGCGCACATCAGTAACGCTGTGCATACTCACCAAATGTTTCCATGACGCTGGAATCCAGGTTAGTTGCATGAGCGCACAACCCCTGTAAGAAAGAAGAGACATTATTCATAGCGCTCGCTCCAACAACGCGGACACTTATTTCACTGCGCTCTCTCTCTCTCTCTATGCGGTGCATACTTACTAAAAGCCTCAGTGCAAACTTACCTAACCACCAAGTCTCCAGTAGCGCTGAACCCGACTTGAGGCACTAATACCACATAATTTCACCTGCAAGGGAAAGGGAGAGACATTACCAGGCACGCTCGAATTGAAGGTGCTGCCCAAACCTATCAGCAGCTAGCTTTTTCACGCAGCGCTACTCACCCACAAAAATATCAGCAAAGACATTACAGACAATTCTGGACACTCCACATTCTCCGCACAACGTTCACTTGTGGGAAGGACTTTCTAGCCAGTGAAGAAACTGGCGCCTTGAACTCTCGGCCTCGCTGTGAAGGCATAAAACAGCGTTTGGCATCTGAACTCAGACTACAGACATTGGCACCAATCACATGAGTGAATCGCGCCCCTGCAAATGCAGAATGGAGTGCACACCCTACTAATGATCAATCTAAACCCTTAGGGGGACATCACAGCACACAGTAAAGAGAAGGGGAGGGCCCAGGGGAATCAGGTGAATTCAGGTCTGAGTGTACACAGGAACCTACAGCAAGCCAAAGAAACACAGAAAAGAAACGCTGATCGCCATCGACGAAAAGCCCCAGATTATCAAGTGGGAGACTCGGTCTGGCTGGCAACTAGACACATTGCTTTAAAGGGTCCCAAGAAATGTCAGCCTAGATACATCAGCCCATATACAATAGAAAAAATAATTAATCCAGCAGCCATGAGACAGGTGTTACCTCACCTTATGCGTATACATCCCGTATTTCACGTGTCACTATTAAAACCAGCACACCCAGGAACCCGAACTTTCACACCTCCTGCACGCATACAAGTGGGTGAAGAAGCACCAGAATATGAAGTAAAGAACTTATTAGATTCCAAACAAGTACGAAAGACCCTGTATTAGTTGATTGACTGGAAGGGGTACAGACCCCAGGAAAGATCATGGGAACCCAGCATGCACGTACTTGCCCCCCGTTTGGTGCAGAAATTCCATCAGGACCATCCTGAGAAACCAAAGCCCTCATACACACCATTGGGAGGGGTCCTGAGGTGGAAGACTGTCGTGGGTATCAGGCAGGTAGATGAGGTAAGCTGGGTGGAGGGTTGGCAGGCCTGGCATAGGCACACAAAGAACCCATAACAAATCCCTCCTTTCATTCCTTCCTAGTGTTTGTAGTAACTTCCTGGTTACCACTTCCTGTTGCCAAACAGGAAGTGCATGAAAACTCATGAGCTCTTTAGTGTTTGGGTGTGGCTGGCTATATAAGCCACACCCAAGATTTTTCCAGTGCTTTGTGTTGCATACTGTGAGCTGTATCAGCAACACACTTTCCGGATCATCCTCTTTCTGCTTACCTGCTCCGGATCATCCTGCTTTTGCTAAACTGCTCCGGATCATCCTGTTTCTGCTTCCCTGATCCAGATCATCCTGCTTCTGCTTACCTGCTCCGGATCATTCAGCTTCAGCTTACCTGGTTCTTACTCCACGCCACAGCTATCTCCAGTCAAGAGGGGACTTCTACACCAGCACCTGTAAGAACAAAGAAGAACAGCATTAACACGCGCACATCAGTAACGCTGTGCATACTCACCAAATGTTTCCATGACGCTGGAATCCAGGTTAGTTGCATGAGCGCACAACCCCTGTAAGAAAGAAGAGACATTATTCATAGCGCTCGCTCCAACAACGCGGACACTTATTTCACTGCGCTCTCTCTCTCACTCTATGCGGTGCATACTTACTAAAAGCCTCAGTGCAAACTTACCTAACCACCAAGTCTCCAGTAGCGCTGAACCCGACTTGAGGCACTAATACCACATAATTTCACCTGCAAGGGAAAGGGAGAGACATTACCAGGCACGCTCGAATTGAAGGTGCTGCCCAAACCTATCAGCAGCTAGCTTTTTCACGCAGCGCTACTCACCCACAAAAATATCAGCAAAGACATTACAGACAATTCTGGACACTCCACATTCTCCGCACAACGTTCACTTGTGGGAAGGACTTTCTAGCCAGTGAAGAAACTGGCGCCTTGAACTCTCGGCCTCGCTGTGAAGGCATAAAACAGCGTTTGGCATCTGAACTCAGACTACAGACATTGGCACCAATCACATGAGTGAATCGCGCCCCTGCAAATGCAGGATGGAGTGCACACCCTACTAATGATCAATCTAAACCCATAGGGGGACATCACAGCACACAGTAAAGAGAAGGGGAGGGCCCAGGGGAATCAGGTGAATTCAGGTCTGAGTGTACACAGGAACCTACAGCAAGCCAAAGAAACACAGAAAAGAAACGCTGATCGCCATCGACGAAAAGCCCCAGATTATCAAGTGGGAGACTCGGTCTGGCTGGCAACTAGACACATTGCTTTAAAGGGTCCCAAGAAATGTCAGCCTAGATACATCAGCCCATATACAATAGAAAAAATAATTAATCCAGCAGCCATGAGACAGGTGTTACCTCACCTTATGCGTATACATCCCGTATTTCACGTGTCACTATTAAAACCAGCACACCCAGGAACCCGAACTTTCACACCTCCTGCACGCATACAAGTGGGTGAAGAAGCACCAGAATATGAAGTAAAGAACTTATTAGATTCCAAACAAGTACGAAAGACCCTGTATTAGTTGATTGACTGGAAGGGGTACAGACCCCAGGAAAGATCATGGGAACCCAGCATGCACGTACATGCCCCCCGTTTGGTGCAGAAATTCCATCAGGACCATCCTGAGAAACCAAAGCCCTCATACACACCATTGGGAGGGGTCCTGAGGTGGAAGACTGTCGTGGGTATCAGGCAGGTAGATGAGGCAAGCTGGGTGGAGGGTTGGCAGGCCTGGCATAGGCACACAAAGAACCCATAACAAATCCCTCCTTTCATTCCTTCCTAGTGTTTGTAGTAACTTCCTGGTTACCACTTCCTGTTGCCAAACAGGAAGTGCATGAAAACTCATGAGCTCTTTAGTGTTTGGGTGTGGCTGGCTATATAAGCCACACCCAAGATTTTTCCAGTGCTTTGTGTTGCATACTGTGAGCTGTATCAGCAACACACTTTCCGGATCATCCTCTTTCTGCTTACCTGCTCCGGATCATCCTGCTTTTGCTAAACTGCTCCGGATCATCCTGTTTCTGCTTCCCTGATCCAGATCATCCTGCTTCTGCTTACCTGCTCCGGATCATTCAGCTTCAGCTTACCTGGTTCTTACTCCACGCCACAGCTATCTCCAGTCAAGAGGGGACTTCTACACCGGCACCTGTAAGAACAAAGAAGAACAGAGTTAACACGCGCACATCAGTAAGGCTGCGCATACTCACCGAATCTTCCCGCAACGCTGGAATCCAGGTTAGTTGCACAAGCGCACAACCCCTGTATGAAAGAAGAGACATTATTTTTACTTTTTTATTTTTTTATTTTGGTTGGTTAAAAATGTAAACCTTTCAAAACATATACAATAGAAAAATATTGTCACTTTGATTTCAATACTTTGATTAACATATATTAATATTCTTCTTACGAAGATACATATTATCAAATGAGTAAAACATATAAACTGCATAAAATGTTCTACTTAAAATCAGCACTGTTAGTTAAAGAGGAAAATGAAAAGGCAAAGGAAACCAAACAATGGAATGAGTAGGAAAGGAAAAAATTAAATACATAAAATACTAATCAGATTTGAACAATTAATTCAGAAATTGCACAATTGCGATTCGAACCGACACTTTCTTATTGGTGAATAACCATTGCCACGCTTGTATAGGATTAAGCGGAGCTAATGTGCAAGTCACTCTGGAGAAGTGTTTTCTCCTCAAATCTATTAGGTCCGGACATTCAATCAAACAGCGTTAAAGCGTTTCTCTCTGAGACAGTGATTTACACCACCTACAAAAATTCTGATTTGGTGTTATCAACTTTCTTTTAGCTAGGACATCTCGTATATGCCAGAGATTGAATCTGAAGCGGGGATATTCTGTACGCATTCGGGGAGACGGCCACTTATAAAGATAGTCAGCCATGATTCCCAATTTTTTTTGACCAAATAGAGTAATAACGAAGTCCTTTGCTCGCGAGCATTGGCTGATGGTATTTATCCAATCCATTTGAAACAGTTTTGTTTTAGCTCTAGTAGGATTGTGTAAGAGGATATCCAATGAGATGTTGGCATCAGCAAGGGTATTTAAGGTATGTTGCAGCCATTTACTTGGGAACTGTTAGGGAGAATTCTCTGTTTACACTGAATTTCCTAACCTAGTGAGTCCCCCAGCAGCTTTGCTGGATTTCTGGAGTTTGTTTTTTCCATCCTGCCAAGAGTGAGACTCTTTTTTCCCACTCTTGGACATGAATGTGTGTAATTGCTTTATATGTCAATGTGTTTATTGGCTAAGGGGTCTTTTACTCCATAGGGTCTCATATGTTTTTCTATGTGTGTTACACCGCACCCTACGTGCCGTAACACTGGGGCGTCCTAGCGGATCCCCATCATAGACTCCATACCCGGGGACTGACTACTGTCTCCCCGGGCATGTAAAGTCACCATTGGCTTTACTAGACCTAATTGTACTAACAGAACTAGTACAAACCATCCTATTGTGGACATACTAGTAGGGGTAATTCGATTACTCCTGGGTCTGTTATTCGAGGGGGCCCTGTCCCGTCCCCCCTCGTCGAGTTTTGGCTGGTGGCAGTGGAAACTACTTGTTATGTTCGACCCCGAACATAACCCTATGGGATTCGTCCCATTGTTAGAGATTGATACTTTTTCTCGTTAATCTCTAACGTACCACCGGTCTACTTATCTTAAATAAGTTTATCGGATGGTATTTTCTGCCAGAACTCGGTTTGTAAAATGGCGTCTGTGTTTGTCTCTGTGACTCCTAAACCAAAGGTCGAGCCCTTTGTTCCACTTTTGGCGGGCTTCTGTACAGAGACCCTCCAAAGTGGTGCCATTCTGTTGGGTTACCGCAGGGGTGTGGGAGGGGGTTTATGCACCCTGGACTGAGTTGCCTTGCGAACTCCGGTCGCACTCTGGAGTGATTGGCCCAAGTGGTGAGCCTCCCCGCTCACCACTTAGCATGTGTTGATTGACAGCTAGGCTGAATGAATGGGGGTTTTCTGCATAAAAGCAGGGATTTTGGGACTGGATCTTCAGAATTCGCCACAGGACCTAAGAATCCGACGAGGGTAAAGCTGAGCCGACCTGCAACGACGACACCTCCGGTGGAGCCCTGCGGAACTGACTCACCACTTCCCGACGACAGAGGAGATCTCCCTGCCGGAGAGTCTCTTCCCCTGACTGGTGGGAACAACCAGTCCCCTTTGCTTTTTCTTCGCCTCAGGATGCAGTGGTCGAATTGCCCGTGCAGAGCACCTCGGCAACCGGATAGCCACTACCCCTGTACCGCAACCAAAAGGTGGGGCCTTGTGATGGAGCACTCCGCGGCTGGTCTCTTCCCTGGTGGTGCACCGGACTTCACTTTTCTCCGACGACGAGATCATCTCTACTCTTGGCAAAGACCAGACGTGCATCCACCACCAGGAACAACTGCTCCCGCCGGAACTGTCTCTCCACAAACAAGGTACCGTGTCCGCCTGGCTTCCCTTTCGATTGGTTCGAGTGAGGTGTCTTAATCCTCTCCTTTCCGTTGGGTCGCCTCCAAGCTTTCTCACGTATTGTTCTGAACTGGTTCAATCTGCCGATAACAATTTGCTACAAAGACTCGAACGTATTTCCACTAAGAGGCTTTTTGGGGCATATCGCCTTGCCTCTCTCCGAGTGGGCCTAGGCCTCTGAACTTTATGATCTATTGTGGTTCCTGCCTTCATGCCTTGAATTTTTCCCATGAAGTATTGAACTGTGTTGATTTCGTAACCTGCTTATTTTTCTCTCCCGTCCTAACTAATATTAGAGTGCCATCTAGGTTGAGGCATACACCTCTGTCTGTAAATAAGTGATTCTGGTAGAACCTAGACTTGTCGAAATATTGTTAGGGGGATTGATTGTTTCTTTTTCGTAGAGTAATTGTGATTGAAGTGTTTGCCGTGATAGTGCCATAGTGTTTGCATAGATGTTCCGTTATAAATAAATACCTTAATATCTTTACACTGAGCCTCGTTGCGTGTTTGCTTGTCTTACGGTGAAGAATTGCCCTATATTGTATACTCCACATACTGCTTGACTCTTCTTGAGGGAAGTCTGACTGCTCAGCCACAGCTACCAAGTGAATCTGTGTGGTACAGACTGCTACCAAGTGGGTTTACTGCCAAACACCTGTAGTCCTAAATCTTTTGCAGTGGTCCCAGAGGGAACTGCACAGGTTTCCGCCTAACAGGAACAAGTCCTCAGATGATGTTAAGTAACTGGCTAATACACCAATTACATTTACAGCTGTAAGATTGCTTAGGCATTTTCTAAGGAGTGCACATCTTTTCCACTCAACTTGTGAAAAGAGAGAGGGCAGCCCAACTTCGAAACGAATCATAAGTCGAGACGTACACTTGGGCAGGCACAAAATTCTTTTCCAGAATTTGGCTTCGATGACATCCCAAAAGTCACGTTCTTGGGGTGATGTTGTCTCCTTGCCATACTTTAGTATTGGGACTACTTTTTGCTTATAAAACAATACTATATGATGGTACGAAAATTGTGCACATTTATATGTTAACAGCTTTGCTTGATTCGTCAACAATTGCAACTTTTGTTGGAGTTCTATGGTGCCATTATCAATTCTCAGCAAATTTGTTATTAAAACGCTGAGATATTTTTAAATTGGAACTCTTTCAAGTTTATCTAATCCCAAGTTCCAGTCCAAAGATTTAACAGTCAAATTGGATTTACAGACTTGTGTTTTTAAGGTGTTTATGATCATATTATTTGAGGAGGCATAAGCATTCAATTTGTTCAGCATATTTTGCAGACCACTCAGAGTTTTCAACAGTAAAATTAGATCATCTGCATATAGTAGGTAATTAATAGTATGTGCACCTAGTTTAGGGGCATCACAGATAGTATCATGAAAATCATATTTTATGTCCAATATAAAGAGGTTAAACAGAGTTGACGCCAAGATGCACCCTTCTTTGAATCCTCTTTGCATTCAAATGTGAGAGGATAATAGCCCATCCAACATTAACCTTACTTGCATAGAGGTATGGGTGTGTAGAAGCATGATCAAGGCTAATAGTGATGGAGGACAATTGTACTTGCTTAGCTTCTGATATAATAGTAGCCGGTCAACAGAGTCAAAAGCAACTCTAAAATCTACAAAAGCCGAGTATATATTTTGGCCACGCTTTGCATATTTTGCTTTAATGAGATTTAGGATCATGATATTCAGAATCGTGCCCACTCCTGATACGAATCCCGTTTGTAATGGGTCAAGTAAATTGAAATTTGAGATCTATTTATTAAGCTCTTTGAGGAGGATGCAGGCAAAAATCTTACCAGGTGCGTCTAAAAGAGCTATTGGGCGGTAGCTACTTGGTACTTGGCAATCTCCTTTTTTATGTATGGGTACAGTTTGCTAAGCTGTAATTAGGATCAGATTGTGTGGTTGGCATGTTTACATTGGCGCTACTCCCCGATTTTAATGCTTCCACCTGCGGGTTCAATGGCATGTCCGATTTTATCATGTAGGGTGCATGTGTCAACATATACGCATCCACTGCCTCACGAATCTCTCGACGCTGCTGTGCTAGGGGGACACTAATCTGAGATTGAGACTTTGATTGTCGGGCCTCACATGATTGTTGCTTTGTGACGGCATTTACCAGGCAATCTAGAGGAGCATAAGGTATGATTTCTTTGCTCGCTATATTGTTGGAAGAAAAGGTCACCTTTTTTTGCCAGATCAAGTCTTTGATACTTTTTGGAGATGGCTTTGGAGGTAAGAAGTGAATTTTTAGAGGCTTTTGGCATTCATAATGCTTTGATGAACTGCTTAGTTTTGGTTCTGTTAGTTGTTGGTTGGGACTTCTAATTTTTGAAAGTTTAGAGCATGGGAGAGAGCCTAGGGAGGTTACCATGGCTTTATTGAAAATAGTATAGGCAGTTTTTTTGTTTTTTAAGGGTACAACAGAAAACTGCTGGACATTCAATGGCAGTTGTAGTTCGGTCACTTGCAACTCTGGGATGATAACAGGAAGTGGATTTGTGCCATTATCCACTACCTCCATACGTTGGATAGTGGCGTCAATTTCTATTATAGGATTCAGGAACACCGGTACTACCGCTTGCGTGACTGGATCAGGTGCTGGTTCACTGGTCGTCTGTGTGGAGGCCGCTACCAAAGTCACAGGACTTTTTAGATTTGGCTTTGATGTGTGGAATAACAGAGTGCTTTGGAGAAATGTTGACGTTTCTCGTTGCCACTGCAGAATTTGTTCTATCTGAGTGTGTTGTGTGCACATTTTCCCTTCTAAGGTTTCGAAAAGCTTAGTCATGGTTTGAAGAGCTAAGTTCACAGTTGTAAAGGTAATTTCAAGCACTTTTGCAATAGAATCGGGGGGACACTCTGGGGACTTCTGACAGATCTTGAGCTTTACGTGGAGTAGGTGCAGTATAAGAAGCTACAGAACTAACAGAAGCATGGCTTGAGTCCAAGAATAACACAGGAGATCTTGATAAGGAATGAGGTGTCACAGCACTATTAGAATTCACAGTTTGGTCATGCAGATCGATTGCATTTGACTGACTTTCTCGAGACAATACCTCCAAAACCTGACCTGGAAAAGAAGGCACATTTGACACAGAGTCCAAAAGCATACTATCGGAGGGAGCCAGATGGGATAAAAACACCACCGACTTCATCGGCTCACATGATAAGCAGGCGGTCTCACATGGAATAGCTTGCGATATGGGGATAACTATAACATTTGCAGAATCTTCCACTTGAGCCACTAGGGGATTAGGTGAGGTGAGCCCCTCCGGGTGCAAGTCTTTGCAATATTTTCATATGTCCACAAATACCTCAGATTTAGATACAGATTTTTTTCCTTTAGACATTGAAAGAGGTTTCGCCGGAGTAGAGCTCATTACGGTAGCAACAGTCCACTTCGCACTTTTTATGATGGATGATCCTGAGTTCAAGGGTTTAAGAGCGTATGGGCAGAGACGGGCATACCTATCTTCAAAGATTGCAGTATGCGGTGCATAGTGAAAAAATAAATCAGAAAATAAAAAAAAAATTCAATAAAAATATTCAGTGGCGCCGAGGATGAAAATCGATGCTTACACGCACCAGGCGGGGCTGTCGAGTGACACATCGCCCTCGTGCACTCGGCAAAGAGGCAAAGAGGAACTCAGCGGGCACTCTGCTTGGTGCGTGCGCGCTGGTGCGCGCAGGTGCCCGCTTTTACATTCTTCTCAAAGAAAGGGGCGTGGCCACGAACAACACGGCACAATACAGCTGAAGTAAAAACAAATAAAGCTGTAATCTTAGAATATAAGAGTCAAATATGCTCTGAGTGTTCACAATGTAGTAAGCCAAAATACTGATTCAAAATGGTCCACTGAAATCGCTTTAAAGTTGAAATGCACAAAGCAACTGGAGCAGCTGGAGCAGTTGGGAAGGCAAAGAGGCACTCAGCAGGCACTCCGCTTGGTGCGTGTGCGCTGGTGCCCACTTTTACGTTCTTCTCAAAGAAAGGGGCGTGGCCACGAACAACACCGGCACAATACAGCATGTCAAAATGGTCCACTGAAATCGCTTTAAAGTTGAAATGCACGAAGCAACTGGAGCAGCTGGAGCAGTCAAGAAGGCAAAGAGGCACTCAGCAGGCACTCCGCTTGGTGCGAGACATTATTCATAGCGCTTGCTCCAATAATGCAGACACTTATTTCACTGCTCTCTCTCTCTCTCTCTCTCTCTACGCAGTGCATACTTACCAAAAGCCTCCATGCAAACTTACCTAACCACCAAGTCTTCAGTAGCGCTGAACCTAGACTTGAGGCGCTACTATCACATAATTTCTCCTGCAAGGGAAAGGGGGAGACATTACCAGGCACGCTCGAATTGAAGGCGCTGTGCAAACCTACCAGCAGCTAGCTTCTACACGCAGCGCTACTCCCCCACAAAAATACTGGCAAACAAAGATATTACGGACAGTTTTGGACACTCCCCATTCTCCGCGCAACGTTCACTTGTGGGAAGGACTTTCTAGCCAGTGAAGAAACTGGCACCTTGAACTCTCGGCCTCGCTGTGAAGGTATAAAACAGCGTTTGGCATCTGAACTCAGCCTACAGACATTGGCACCAATCACATGAGTGAATCACACCACTGCAAATGCAGGATGGAGTGCACAACCTACTAAAGATCAAGGTAAGCCCATAGGGGGACATCACAGCTCACAGTAAAGAGAAGGGAAGGGCCCAGGGGAATCGGGGGAGTGTGAGTTTACACCTTGTATTTGACAGGTAATCCCCCGGGTGAAACAGGGGAAGTGAAGACTCAGGGTCAAGGGAGGTTCATCCATCGCTCCTGCAGAGACACAGGTGGGTGTGACATAATGTCGACTTCTCCTTTACTATTAGCGACCTCGGGTAAGATGGAGTAACACTTAGCGAGAGTTTGTTCTAGGAACACCTTGAAACAGATTGCCATAGCGACTTGGAGGTTGTTAGCTCTAGAGTGGGTTCCATGTAATAATGTCGCCACAAAAATATCGCCATGCAAAAATATCGCAACATTATTGCATGGAACATGCGGTGGACACCCCCGCAACCCTCACATTTTTTTTTAAATATATATTTTGCCCCTGTCGCCATATATATGGTCACCCAAATAATATCGCCATGACATTTTCCCGGCGATATTATTTACGGCGATCATATATGTTGCGATATTAATACCTGATACCTCTAGAGTGTGTGTGCACCTAGGTTTGGATAGAAGGATAAATGGCTAAATGGGATACAACATTCAACAATATACAGCAAAATGCAGTTGCACCTAGGTTTGGGACACCTGGATAGAGGGAGACATGCCTAAATGGGATACGACATTCAACAACATACAGAAAAATGCAGTAGCACCTAGATTTGGGACACCTGGATAGTGATAGAAACTCCTGCATGGAAATCAACATTAAGCAACATACAGCAAAATGCAGTTGCACCTAGTTTTGGGAAACCTCATTAGTGGGAGAAATGCCTACATGGGATACAACATTCAACAATATACAGAAAAAGGCAGTGGCACCTATGTTTGGGACACCTGGATAGTGGGAGAATGGCTGGGTTCTATCTGGTTTAATCTAAGAGTGACATGTGCCAATCTATGTAAATCAAATTAATTCACAATACATGACTGCCCGGAAGCCAGGTCAGTTCAGAATACAGAAATGCTCAAATGCCAAATTAATTGCTGTAATACTGATCCGCACAGATGCAGAGTTTAGAGTTTGTTTATTATACAGGACTGCCCAGATGGCAAGTCAAATCAAATTACAGAGTTGTGCAGCTGCTATTGTGGCTATACTCTGAGTAATTGGGCAAGGTTTAGAATGTGTTTCAATGGTGGGTGCACAGTGTGTGGCAAGTGTGCATGGGTAGGAGTAGATGCGGCGGGGAGGATTACAGTTCATATGTACCTGGTCTCCCTTAGTGCCTCCTAACTTGGGTGAGCTTTAGGGTATCATGTGAGGCTTCCAAGGGTTAATGCTGCCTGACCAAATACTCCCCTCCTAGACTCCTGTGTTCCTCTGGCACCAACTCCCTGCATTTGAAGCAATTTGCTAAACAGAGAGCTAGTGGTCGATCACTCTCCTCGGCGGGCTCCACCCTGTGGAATAGCCTCCCTCTCCCTCTGCGTCTTGAGCAGGACCTCCTTAACTTCTGAAAAAGACCTTTCACTTTACCACTTCCTTCTCCTCCTCTCTTCCCTGCTAATTATACAGTAGCATGACTGATATACAGGGCCCTTATACATCCTCTGGGCCCTGGCCCCCCACATCTCTCATCCCAACCACTGTCTATTGTCTGCACTTACTTAGGCCCATCCTCCCTTCGCAATGTTGCACTTCTGTTTTTCTCTTCTTAGCACTTTACCCTAGCCACTTCTCCATGAGCACCACAGCACCTATCCCTCTCACCCTCCCTCTGCACTTGCACGTTCTGAACACTCACAAGGCATGGTAGGTTCATCTCCCATCCCAGTTCTAATTTTTTTTTACTATTCAATGTTTTATCTTTTCTGTGATTCATTGAGAAATAATATGCCTACCTTCCCCTGTCCCCTCCCTGTAGCCTTGTGGGCGCTTTGAAACAGTTTTGATAATTGTATAAGCGCCTAACAAGTGACCAATAAATAAATACATAAATAGATAAATAACAGGCAAATAGGGAGATGAGCTGCACTTATCTGTGGCCCTTTGCTGGCTGCCCAGGCAAAGGCTGCCCTGTGTGTCCTATGGAAGAAGGTTGTTCTGGTAACGCGATTGGCCATGGAGGACAAATCACAGGCCGGCGAGGGCAGGTGTAGGCCCGGAAACAAACAGTATCCAGTGCAGTACTCCAAAAAAGATTTAAACAAATTCCTCTCCATGTATTGAGGCCGCCCTCTTAGCGAAGGGCTAATGCAAATACGCTTGATTAGCCTCGTGATTTCTTTTTACAGATTCCTCTGCAAAACACTTGCTGAGTGTTCCCATCAATGGTTGGCCCTGGAGGACAAATCACAGGCCGGCGTGGGCAGTATAGGCCTGGCAACAAACGATATCCATTGTGGAAATCCTCACAACTTTACAGTGTACACCAAAAAAGATTGAAACACATTTCTCACCACATATTGAGGCCCCCCAACCCCTCTCAGCGAAGCGCTGATGGAAATGCACTTGAGTAGCCTAGTGCTTTCTTTTTACCAATTCCTCTGCAAGAATCTTGCTGAGTGTTCCGTTCACGTGGTTGGCGTTGGAGGACCAATCACAGGCCAGCGAGGGCTGGTGTAGGCCCGGCAACAAACAATATCCGCACAACTTTTCAATATACAACAAAAAAGATTTTTAAGAAAAATCCTCGCCACATATTGAGGCCACCCCCTTCTCAGCCAAGCGCTGATGGAAAACTCAATGCAGAACAACAGGAAAAATCTGGAAAAAGGCCTAAAGTTGAATGTGTGTTCAGTTTGAAGCTGCAAGATAACTTTCATTTATAAGTGATATTTGTGATATCTTACACAGTATTCAATCGGAGTACTGCCAAGCATGAATGCTATTTAAAATCCAAAGAAAATCAGTGTGCAGCTATGAAAGATAAGAGGATAGAGTATATGTGTACGATACTAAAATGTGTACCTTGCAGCCAATGGAGGGTGTATCATAATATGGAATTATATTACCCACCACATATCTGAACACACAGGTAACTGTGACAGCATCGGATAGTGCAACACTTAACATACATAAGGATTGTGTCCAAATTCGTGTCCCCAAGATGTAACTCTTTTCAAACGCTTGACTATGCAGTGAATCAATTGGGCCCTATTGCATTTATTTAATCAGCTCCTCTACCATCAAAGTACAGTAACGCTGCTGCAAAGTAGCCTTTGGGCTACAGCATGGATATGGTAAATGGCTGTATGTGGGAGAGCTGTACCCAACTATAACAACACTGATCCCAGAACTAACATTAATACCACTGGTTGCACCTCACAGCAGCTCACAGTATACATTTTATTTATTTATCACATTTTAACGGAAAAGCATGTTATCTGAATTGACTTAGTGAGGTAACCAGGGAGGCAGACCTGGTATTTGGTGCTCATATGTCATCCCACCCATGTTTTGTTTATAAAGGGTTAAGAATAGTAAGGCTTAGGAATACCTCCCATCTTTGTAAATACTTTAAAACCCTGCTAGGTCAAGCAACCTAGTTTGCCTACTCTACCTAAGAGAAATTCACTCAACCATTGGCAATGACCGACAATTGTTTTCCCAATGATTTCTATAAAATGATGCATTTCTTCATAATCCCTTTTCATATTTGGAACACTGATGCCACCCAGAAGCCAGCCACTCACAGGAAACTTTTATTTGACATTTACTGCAAGCAAAGATTGTTTGCAGCAAATGCAAAATAGAATTTTCAAGCATCCCAGAATTCCATTTACTTGCCAGCAAGGTCGAGTAGCATTCAGATGGAACTATTCCTTTATAAAGTAGATTTTGCGAGGTGCAACCTTGTATAGAAGTAGAAAGTTAATTAGGAAGAAAAATGTAAAGAAGGAAAAGAAGGAACTTCCACAGGATACAAAAGAGAAGATCAAGGACAAAATACCAGATGAACATGTCAAGCAGCAAATAGAAGAAGGGAGTGTAGAAGAGGTAGGTCTTTTCTAGACAGAGGAAGAATGAAGCAGTGGACAGATCAGAGTCCCAGGATGACATGGGGCCTCATTACAAGATTGCCAGTCCAGTAACAACGGTACCAGTAAGCTTGCCGGCACTGTTGTTACCGGACCCGCAAACTACGAGTTCTGTTGACATGGCAGGCTTACCGGCACTCGCGAGCACAGCATGTCGTATTCACTGGTACCATTCTAAATGGTGCCGGTGCTACCGATGCCCCATTCACTTTGAGCCCTATAGAGCTCAAATGGGAATCGGGAGTAAAGGTTTCCGGCCCCTGGCAATGGGAAAATACAGGGTCCGCCAGTGTTGTAATGGCCCTGTATTTCCACATTGCCAGGGGCTGGAAAAATTCACAAGTTTGGAGGCAGCCTGCCGGTTTTACCAGCAAGGCTACTGCTAAACTTGTAATGAGGCCCATGGAGCGCTTCACCTCAGTAAAATACATCCTCAATTATGAACTAATTCCAAGTTAACTAAACTAATTAGAAAAGGGTTTAAGATTGTGTTTATAATACAGGGCTGCCCAGATGGCAAGTCCAATCAAATTAGAGAGTTGCCTAGCTGCTGTTGTGGCTATACGCTGAGTAATTGGGCATGGTTTAGAATGTGTTTCAATGGTGGGCGACAGTGGGTGGCAAGTGTGAAGGGGCAGGAGTAGATGTGGCAGGGAGCATTAGAGTGCAAATGTGGCTCGTCTCCCTCTAGTCCCTCCTTACTTGGGTGTGCTTTAGGGTATCTTGTGAGGTTTCCAGGGGCTAACGCTGCCTATCCAAATACTCGCCTCCTAGAGTCCTGCGTTCCTCTGGCACCAACTCCCTGCATGTGAAGCGGATTGCTAAACAGAGAGCAGGTGGTCGATCACTCTCCTCGGCGGGCTCCCTCCCTCTCCCTCTACGTCTTGAGTCAGAATACAAGTTAAATATTGGACAAAGAAGGATGAGGATAGAAAAAAGAAGGAATCAAAAATAAGTGTACTAAGTTAAACTAACTAACATAACATCTACATTTAGAGAAACAAATGAGCAAGGGAGACTTTGCACTCATAATGATGTTAATAATTTGACAAAATGCAGCAGATTAAATCTTGATATACCTATTGCAACAATACATGCAAATTTGGAAATGAGTTTTGAGATACAAGTTCAAACATAGAGGTTAGTAATTGATGATGATGACAAGTAGAAAATTAAGAAGAATAGGTTATGATGACATGCTCGGACATGACCATTCTAATGGCTTTCTCACTTGCAGATTACAAAGGAATAATTAATTTTGCGACATTATGAACTGACTGCACAGATATATTTTAAAATACATTCAGATCTCAAAAGGTATGTAGTGACGTTTCTACCATCTCACATTGAAAATAGAAACCACAGCACTTAGTGATAACACTGACCGCCTTGAGACCTTTGGGCGTTTGGTGCTATGCAAGAAACAAATAAAAACGTAACTATATTGTGTATTGCTATTCTTGCAGCATGTTTTGAGCATGAAATTAGATCATGAACAACGGAGCGCTTTACATTGAGAAGGAGGCATTTTACATAACCACAGTACTATTGGTGGAGGGAGTGATTTGTATCTGTCTAGCAAGTATTGTTGAAAGAACACTTACAGTCAATATAAGTGCTTAGACAAGCCCTTTCTCTTTATCCTTTAAATTATTTGGGATAAGGAAGAACACCCGCTGAGAATGTCTTCCTGTCTTGGCATACATAGCAATATATTGACAGAAGCATTCAGAAGCATTCAGCCATGAGAGAAACACAGATTAGATCTGTTTTCAATGTAAACAAAGGGACTTATTAAATGCTGGATTAAGGGTCTAATGTTCCAACTTAAATGCAAAGTAAAAACGAGTGAAATCAAGTAATGTTTGCACACTAAGAACACAGCCAGGGTGAGGATGTTAGTATCTGTATTGACGTGGCACATTGTTATAAAGGTACGGTTTAATATTGTAAACATGATGAGTTATTGAACGTATGTATAAGACATGAATACAATATTTAAAATGTGGACATACGTAAGTGGATGTGATGAAACGTAAGGCGAATAATTGAAAATAAACGTTGGAATACAATAGAAAAGCTGGAAGAATCATACATTACTGAGAGTACACAGCATTTATTTATTTTAACGTTTCTGTATTTGCATTTCTACACTCATTTACATGTCACATGTTCCCAATTATCACTGTAGTTATTTTAGCGTGCTTGTTCGTAAATTAGTCACAATGCTATGTATAAAATTGTAATATAACAACAACAGTAAACCTAAAGGAGCATTCTGCACTCAATGTGCTTGGTCACACAATCAATTATCAACCATACAGGGTAGGTTCACAAGGGGACATTGCTGATAGTTTTCTATCGGGTAGCCGATGTGAAAAATATAAAAGGACATGTGTTCATTTAATGGTGACATATGTATTACAACCCCTCAATGTGTACTCATCAGTCATCTGTGCACCTGCGCCAAACATCTTAACACTTGATTGTAATCCTGTTTTCTATGAATCGTCGCTTACTTGCACATGCTCTGAACACGTGACCGTGCCGTGTTCCGCACAGCCAGCATGTCGTAATAGACAGAGATCTAGCTGATTTAACATCAGCTGCACTTATGCCACCAATAATGGCACACCACGTTGTGTTGATGCGTGCAATGATACATGCGGACTTCCACGCTCTCTCAACGTCTGCATGCAATCACTTGTCGCCATACAAAGGTAAAATATACTCCTGCATCTAATTTAACACTTAGAGATTTTCCTTTGAGATTTTTGTTTTGTTTTCAAAGATATAATTTCTCATAGAAATATAGAAAGCGCTTGACACAGTAATTGTAGCATTTGTATTAACGTTTCATTTCAGCAAGTTAACACTGCGTTATTAAAAGAGACTGCAATAGAAATGACTTAAGCTTGGTTTAACTGGGCAAATGCAAAAAAATAAAATAAGATACAATTTCTTTCAAATACATTAGTGTACAAGGTGGGCAAAGTCAGTTACTTTTATTAGTTCACCCCATTCCGACAATGTGAAACTGTATTGGCACTTTTATCGTTTTCTTTCGGAGTGATCTATTGTCGTCTATGGAAAACAGTTCTTTGGTGTCCATGAGAATGATTCCAGGTGGGTTTCCATCTAAACGAGGGTGAGCTTTGAGGTATGCTTTATTCAGCATCAACCACACGTCTTTCTGGGGCCTGGGACCCCGCTACATCCAACTCTCTCTCCCTGAATACATCCTGCTAGAGCCCTTGGGTCTTCTAGGTCCAACTCTCTGCAGATCAGATGCTTTCCAAGCAGAGAGTGGGGGATAGCTCTCTCTCTCTCTTTGGCAGGAACCTCCCTCTGTAATGGCCTCTGTGTCCCTCTCAGGCTTGAGCCGGATCTCTTTAAGTTCTGGAAGCTACTCAAGACCCTCCTTCCCTCTCCCCCTCACCTGCTAATGCCCCCCAATGCTCATTGACTGAGACCTTCTGAATCCTATAGGGCACCAGGCCCTTCTTGCCCAGGCTACCCCAGCACCCCGGTCTGCATGACACCCCCCTTACCTGCACTTTCCCTTCTGCGTTTCCTTGCCTTAACTAGCCTGACAGGTTGTGCATCCCTACCAAACCTGGTCCACCCTGTCCTTGCACTCAGCCTGTGGGCCGTTCCCTGCATCCGCTGGCACTTGCCCACCTGGCCTCCCCTGAGCACTTGCCTAACCCCATGGGCCCTCTTCTTCCCCTCTTTCCCCCTGCACTTGAATACCTACACTCTGCCCTGCACCTCCCCCACCCTTGCATTATCCCTTCTGCCCCGACTGCACTCCCCAAACCCACTCTTCTCCCCATTCGCTTCTTGTTACTGTACTTGCATGATCTGCATGATACAACGCCTAGTAGGACCGTTATTGTTGTCCCCCCCAACTTTTTTTTGTATTGTGGCACCTTGAAACACAATTTGCTGTATAGGTGCTTTATAAATACACAATAAATAAAGAAATAAAGAAATAAAGAAATAAAGAAATGCGTGACAATTTGGTGCATGACTGAACATGGGGTATCCACAAGATCACAGGATCACAACACACTAATCATCACTCCTCTGAGAACACTGACACCACTGTGGGATGACATCCACAGTTTATTTTCTCTGTTAGTCATTTCTTCATTGTCATCTCACAAATAGATGTGCAGGGTATTGCTGAAAATCACTAAATCACTGGCACACCTTTGTAGCCATGGAGCTGGTTTTGCAGCAGGAGCTACAGAAAAACAGAATAGGTGATGGATGGAAGCTTTAGAATTAATCTTAACCTCTGGCATTGTTCTGGACAACCCTCCAGACCATCGTTCTTCACCTGCAAAGCCATTACAAAAGGGGAAAGTTCATATACAAATGAGGCTTGGTCCCACCCCAAAAGGGCCAGTCTAGTCCAATCTGCTTGGTAACATCCCTTCTGCATGAGACCACAGGCCTCCCCCAAAACATGTTTCAGCCTTTTTGAATCTCATCAGTCGGTAGCAGCCTGGGTCTCTATGCCCAGCAGGTACGGGACTCATGTCTGGGAATACCCATACCACCCAGGGTGCCTACAGAAAAAACAAAAGAGGTGATGGCTGGAAGGTTTAGAATTAAACTTAACCTCTGGCCTTTCTCTGGCAACCCTCCAGACCATTGGTCTTCACCCGCCTAGCCATCACAGCAGGGGAATGACCATATGCAAACCAGGCCTGGTCGCAACCCAAAAGGGACAGTCCAGCCCGAACTGCTTGGTCACATCCTTTCTGCACAAGACACAAGCATTCCCAGAAATGTTTCAGCCTTTTTGGGAATCATCACTGAGGACTTGCATGGGTCTCTAGACCCAACAGGCACGTGACCCATGTCTGGGCATACCTGTCTCGCTCGGGGTGACTACAGCAAAACATAAGAGGTGATGGCTGGAAGGTTTAGAATTAATCTTAACCTCTAGAAATGCTATGTGTTGACTCTCCAGACTCTTCCCCTACCAAGCCATTACAAAAGGGGAAACAGCATATGCAAATCAGGCTTCATCTAACCCAGAAAAGGGGCAGTGCAGCACAAACTGTATGGTTGCTTCCCTTCTGAACAAGACCACAAGTCTCCCCAGACATTTTTCATCCTTATTGGGCTTCATCAGTGAGGATTAGCTAGGTTCCCTAGTCCCAGCAGTGATGGGCCTACCTCTAGGCATACCCATCACACTTGGGGTGACCACAGCAAAACAAACGAGGGGATGATTGGAAGTTTAGATTTAATCTTAACCCTGGCATTGCTCTGGTCAAACCTCCAGACCATTGTTCTTCGCCTGCCAAGCCACTACAAAAAGAGAAGGACATATGCAAAACAGGCTTGTTCCAACATCAAAAGGGCAGTCCAGTCTGAACTGTTTGGTCACATCCCTTCTGGTTGTGCTTTTGTCAGCATGAACTGACAGACAGTTGTCTTTTTCGGCATGAAATCCCGACTGCATAGCAGGGGCTTGTCAAATGGTCATTCCAAAATCCACTAATCTACCAGAGAATGTCCCTATAACTCCAGAGAATACTCCCCCAGCCTGGTCTTCTACACAGGGCATCTTCATAAAGTGGGAAGGAGGCAACTACATCTACCATAATCCCTTCTGGATCAGGAAACTGAACTCATGGTGATATGGTCTGGAGAACTCAAGAGGAGAGTGAGCCAACCCAAACAGGGTGGAAGATAACGAAGAGGCCACACACCTCTTGCTCACTGGAGGGAAGAATGTGACACCCCTCCTCCTCTTAAAATCCAAAGTAAAGAACATTATATTTCTTCCTGTAATAGACCAGCTGCGGCCCCACACTACCTAGGGGAAGATTTAGGGTTTAGGAGGAATTCGAATATATCAATCAGGAGAACACACTTGCTGTATGAGGGGTATGAGTGGCGGGTAGCAGCTAAGCAGGCATTGGCAGGACCAGCTAATGGGATTCAAAATGGCAAACTCACATGATATAGCCTCTGTCTCAGTATACAACCCCTGGAGAGACTGTGAAAGGAAAAGTAACTAACTAATCATCAGTTAGGCCACCCCTACTTGCCCAGCTGCAGCTTGTTGCCCCGAGATCCAACCCAGTGGTGGGACTAAGGGAATATATAAGAAACAGCTCTGGTCCCAGTCAAGCAGTAGGTGATTGAAGGGGAAGAAGGAAGAATCAATTGTAGTTTGAGAACGTAGTCTGGAGCAGGAGCAAGGAGGAGATTGCAGAGCAGACTGCCGCAGAAGCAGTGGAGTTTATGAGTGGAGGAGAGACCAGGAGTGGAGACTGGAGGACAAAGCAAACAGGAGCGGAGAAAGAGTGGGAGGAAAAGGTATGATCTGGAGTGTAGTGAAAGGATAGACAATGAGCAAAGAGATGGAGGGAGGAAGATATATTGAAGTTGAGTGGAGAGAGACAATACACAAAGGACAGAGCGAGGATGTAAAATCAGGAGTGTAGCGAAAAGAGATAATACAAGAAGGGAGGTAGGAGGAAATAAAACCAGGAACATAGTGATGAAAGACAATACTAGGGGGAAAGAAGGTAGAAGAAAAACCTAGCGAGGAGTTTAGTGGAGGTGATATTATAACTGTTAAGGAGGATTCATGATCCAAGGAGTCTGGCAAGGGGTCCCATAATGAGCTGCTAAGGCAGCAGGCGATTGAAGATCTGATTAAAATAAAGGAAAGATGATGAGGAGTAGAGAGGTCTGGACTATGATAAGATGATTTGAATGTGGACCTTATTAGCTTTGGAGGCCTTTTATGGAGGTGAGGGTGATAAAACTGTAGAGATGATCTGGATAACACAGTCCCCATCCTATTCAAAGAAGCTCCAGTCTTCAAGACACAAACTCTAACACATGCAGGGAGAAGTAAGGAAGTTAAAGGGGGAGGAGTTGAAGGAAAAGGAGGAGGTGCCCAAATGTTTGAACCAACAGGGGCCTAGAGGAGCAACGAATGGACAAAAGGAAAGCCAAATAGTGGAGAAAGAAGGAGCAGAAGACATGGAGGCAAACAAAAGTGAGAAAGGCACCAGAGGAGGAAATAATATGGTAGAGACTGAGAGAATCTACACCCTTCTGCACCCATTGGGTTTTGAATATTCCATCGCCTGGGCAGAAATATGGGAAGCCAAGGGACATTTGCATTATGTGGTGTCCCAACATGAAGGGTGCTGCAGGTCCCCTGACCCAGAAGGACTGTCAGGCTGTTCAGTGCCCTAACATGAAGTGGGGTGTGGGTACCCAAATCCCAAAGAATACTCTGACGGTCATCATCGAAGAGAGCAGTGGGATGCGGGAACTCCAAAACCTGGGAGACTTATGCATGGAATCCTTGAAAGAAACGTTCAACTTCAGTGTCTATTAGTTCATTCTTTCCCACTCTACCAGACCACCTTACTTTAGTTGTTACATCATACAGTTATGACACACATGTTTCCCCCTCCAAGACAAAGAGTGTTTTTCTGTTGTCCTTCCGACCCACTTGCACCTATTTATTATGTATCCCTTACTTTTGTAATTCCTTTAATAAATCCCATGGAAAGGACCATCATTCTGTGTGTCTAATAATTTACCTGCTCTGTGCCTATCCTGGCACCTGCATTAGAACTCTAAACAATTAGGGAAAAGTGTTTTTGCAGGCTGCCTAAACAATCCGCTGTTTGGTAAAGTAATGCCATGATATAAGCATGCTCACCGAAAGTATCTTTCAAGGGTCATAGCATGTTTTTAAAAATGACAATCTTGAAACCAAACCGAAAAAAGCTCAACAATACCTTCTATGTACAATGGCCCAAGAGTGTGACGACACTGGCATGATTTTGCTCATGTCTGTTTATAAGAGCACCTGGAGACTTCCCTCGGGTGGTAGCTGTGGGCACTATAAATCATCATATCATAACATAACATAGGGTAGGCAAACCCAATCTAATTCCACCTAATTGTACAGTCCCAACCTACAATGATGGGGAAGAAACAGACAGTCTTTTCAAAACTTACATTTATTTAAATTGAAAAATTAAATGTGAAATTAAGACAACGGTTTATGCAGGGGAAATCACCACCATGATATATGATCACAGACGGCTGGTCTACAAAAACAGAGATGAACTCCCTACATGGATATGATTATCTCTCACAAACAGATTTCCATTTACATAGCAAATATATATCTTTATTAGTTCTAAATTATAATAGGTCTGCTTATCTATTTCTGACATTTATCAGCAAGTATTTCAGCAATTCCTTTACATTAAAATATTTGAAAATGATACATGAAGTTACATTTGCAAATTATGCAAAACCCTTGCTTTCCCCAATGACAGCAATACATGCTACAATTAAACAACCGTTCCATGTTTCTTGCCTCCCTTGTAGATATGTTGCTGTGGGCTGCTAATATGTGTATGCAGTTTAAAGTATGCTAATAATGATTATTAGTAGTATTCTGCACGTTTTGGGTGAGGGAAGTAATGTTTTCAATTTAGAATGCACAGACTATATGCTAGAAGGGCATATGTTACGGCGGGGACAGCAAGTTCCTTGTTAAATAGTTATGACCTTCACTTAATAAATATTATCAATAGGCTCTGCTATTGACATCTTCATATCACAGTCGAATGTTAATTATTTTTGGGAAAGCGCTTTGGGTACAATTTGATAAGATTATGATTTTTTTAAAAGAGCATTGCGCTGTACAGAAATGCTATCTTTCTGACACTATGCTAACATCATAATGCAAGCGGTATTCTTAAAAGGAAATCTCACTTCCACTTAACTGTAGTGAGAAACAAAATGCATTTCACAATGCAATACACATGAATTCTATTGGGAATTAGCACCCACTAGCACGTCCAAACCGGCAACTCCCAGGACTTAACATAGAAGGGGCTGAAGGGCAAGTCTGATTTCCTTTAGTCGATTTGTATACTCACTTCAGGGTAATTCCTTTAGTTCATGGAAAAAACATCAGTTAGGTATTTGGCCCCTCTAGTCTCAGGTGCCATCTGTCACATGTCAAATCTGTCACAACCAGTTTGATGCCCTCCTGGTCAAGGCACCTAATTTCCAGATAATCCCAGCTCAGAACTCGTCCAGTTGGGCAGACATTGTATTGTTAATCATAAAAAAGGTGTTCCTTTGCAGCAACATTTTCCAGTGTATGAATGCTCCCATATTTATGTCATAATTACACAAAGATGTCTGGGAGGCCCTCAACCGAGAACAAACACGGCCCAACAAGGCCAAAATCTGTGTCTGGGGTTGCTTTTGGTGCTCTTGTTCAGATAAGATTTGCCTAGCATGTTGGTGCTAGACTGCCCAAGTTGTTGGGACCATACTGATATGTAAATGGATGTTTCTTTTCTGTGAAAAGTAAAGTGAGCTAAAATGGGGTCGGCACTTTCCCATAGAACAGGTTATTTGGCCATGCGCATTCTCAGTACAGTGGCTCCCAGACTTTTTTGCATATTTATGTCAGAATGATGTCATACCATGTGACTGGCCAAGTTCTTTCATTGGCATACCTCATAGTGAGACACACCTATTGAATTTAACCCCCAAATATGTGCCGGGAGGATATGTCAGGGGCAGCACATTTGTCTCTGAAGCAGGACAACACAGAGCAACACAGATCTGAATCCCAGTCCCGTGCTTAGACACTGGTTTCGGGTCTTAAGCGTGTAAGAAAATAATTAATTAAAGCTTCATTGCATGATTATCATTTCTATACTTGTGATCAGAAAATGGTGGGGACCAAAAGTGCTCCTAAATACATTACATGCTAAATCATTCATCTAATATAATATAGGGTAACAAGATTCAAGCTCAGTGAAACTGAGATTATTGGAATCTGTGCTTGCAAACTCATGATTTCATATACAGCATCACTATTTGTCATAGTGCTTCATAATGTTATGCATGTTTCTCATTTTAATAAATGAATTGAATTTGATGTCAAATTAGCACAAGTTTCTGATCTTCGAAACATGATATCTTTCATGTTCCTAGGTCTTGTAGTTGCAGAAATATGAATATTTGCTTTTGCATTTAGAGTTAATGGTAAAAGATGTGCTGTTTCAAACCAATGTTTGGAATGTCTTTGTCAGCATAGGGGTTATATAAACAGCACTTTGTGAGATCTTGATTAATTATTAATGTGAATGAATTGGCAGGGATATTTTGTTCTGCTCTCATTAAACCAATGGACATATTGTTTTTATGAAGATGCATGTGTCAACAAATGACAAAAACTAACACGTTTACCATCAAATGTTAATCTTTACATAGACTGCAAACCTCACGCTATTGGACTTTTAAATT
Organism: Ambystoma mexicanum; assembly: GCF_040938575.1. Lineage (NCBI taxonomy): Eukaryota > Metazoa > Chordata > Amphibia > Caudata > Ambystomatidae > Ambystoma > Ambystoma mexicanum. The sequence continues at coordinate 344,343,285 of NC_090934.1, read as the reverse complement.
ACTTTCCAAAAGTCCCCTGTAAAGTATTCCCAAAGGCAGTGGGACTAGCTTGCTCTGAGTTTAAATATCAGGCTGAATCAAACACCAATGTTATTCAAGTCAATACAACAGAATAACTACTTTTCCACATATTCTACTGTAGGATAATATTTAAGTCCACTTTATTATTATGAACATTGTACAATAATCTGACAGTTGTTGGAGAAATACAACATTATATTAATACACTCTGAATGAATGATGATTGCTTTCGTTCATTTGATGTACAGTAGGAAATGCCTAAATGTGCAATCAGGAGCACTTGACAACATCCTGCCACTAGACCTTTATCATCTTAAAATGTCTGTAACATTATCTGTGTTCTGTGGTTAACATGATTATATGATTGACAGATTCAGGCCTCTTCACACTTTCAGAAATGAAATTCCATTTTAAACTGGTGAATTCAGCATCTTCAGTTTCCTTTGACATTGGTACAAGCCCCATATCTGGCCGAAATCTACTCAAAGGCGCAATTTATCAAGTATTACGTTTCAGGTGCACAGGTGATTGACTAACTGAATCCCACAGGTGTACACTTGTCATGGTAGAAGTAAGAGACAGGAATCACAACTAATACGATGCATTTTTATGGCTCCTCTGTCAATTAAACATGAAGCAGTCTCCAATGTTCTTTGATTCTCCCTTCACTGAGACACCTTCCTCAAAATTAAAAGGAGCAGTGCAGTTCAATTCTTTTTCGACACCATCTTTTAAGGAGAATAGAAAACAGTGAAACATGTTCTTGTTGATGCAATTTTAGCAGAGGCTACTGGTGAAGCTCAAATCTAACTGTGTTACTTTTAAATTGACAATGGCCCACTCAACTCATATGAGGAGATCAATGCACAAACTGAAGCAGAAAGAATCCAGACACATTGTTGGAGTTGGAAACAGGAAACACTATGACCTTAACTGAATGAGTAAATGCAAGCCGTGCTTAATTCATGGGAGGTTCCACACGACTTATTTAATAGCAGAATCACAATGATTAGGTGTTTTAGAAACCATATGATTTTAACTGTCAGTCAGTCGTAGTCACCTAATTAGCAGCAATAGTGTGCATAGGACATGAGCCTCTGCATCATGGGCCAGTTCAATGTTATTCATGAACCTATTGATCCCTATTAGCACTGCTGTGCTAGATATCCATTATCATGAGTAACAATGAGACAGAAGGTGAACTAGCGGGTCCTGCATGGCAATGCTGCTTCTCCACTACTTTAATACCTTTCTTCTCTGACTTGCATGTTGTGTGGTTTGGGCATGCTGTAGGGGCAGCAGGCAGACATGCATTGTACCAGGGGCAGCTAACAATTTCAGACTGTGTTAGTAGTACACATCTGTCAAGATTTTCCATTACTTACATGAGCATGACATCCAGTCCTAATTGAATTTGTGATTTCTGAGACTTGCAATTGGGCTTTTATCATTTTACATCAAGCCTACAAGTCCCAGAGCCTTAAGAAAAATAAACAGGACGAGAAAGCCTATACACATATGGGAATGGGGAAACATGAGCGATGCATTGGGGGGCTGGCATTTGGAATGTATGGCCCTGGTGCTGCTATGCCTCCTCAGACAGAAACATTTAGTTGGCACTTGGAGCAACTTGTTAAACTTCACAGTGCTCCTTTTCTCTTCTGCTATGCAGTCAGCATAGGGTATGTTGGTATGCACGTGTGTGCCAGGTGGCTGACTCAAAGAGTCTTAAACACACACAGGCATGTGACTCTAATCAGTGCTGCACAGTTTCCAGTGCCATTAGGGAGCACCAGGTACACAGAAAAAAACAGAAGGACAATTACACACCAGCCAGCAGCACCAGCAGGGTCGTCCTTTCACCAAAATGCCAGGGTTAGTGGCATCACACAACCCCTGACCTCTGTGATGATGTGACCCCAACCCCAAGTGACATCAGAGGAAGTGGTGTAATGTAATTTGCCCCTCCTTCCCCCAAAAGGACATCAGAGGAAGTGATGGCACATGACCTTTCGGCACTTGAAATCACAGGAAGTGGCATCCTTTACTTTCATACACAACTCAAATGACACTTTGCACAACACTTCTGCCATAAGGGCACAGCAACCTTTCATGACAAAAATGTGAAATGTAGCTACACAAATAATGACTATGCTCTCACATACCCCCTCTAGACTATCTCTCTAGACTGCCTCTATCTACCCACCCACATGCCAACTTTATATGGGTGGCAGGCAGACACTTGGCCACCCCTTCGTATCCTTGTATGGGCTATAATGCAACAAGCATACTAGCACCTCATCGAATTTCCCATACCTTGGACTTTGGTCCCTCCAGAGGGTGTTCAAACTACAGTGTGTTGTGGCCATACCAATGGTGAAAGGTGCTATACAAAAGATGCATTACCTCACATTACATTGCAACGTCCCACAGAACATTAATAAAAACATGGTTATGATATCACTGTAATGTGGCATATATTTCATACAAGGATCCATCACAATGTGTAGTGTTATAATCAGAATTTCAAGGCCAATGTTACTATGGGAAGTGTATGAAGACACATCCCCACTTTATGTTGATCCGTCCTGTTATTTCAACATGACTACAGAGTGAAATCACATTCTGGGGTTACAGGGGTGGATAGGCGGGTATAGGGATTGGGGAAACTCAGGGGAAATCCAGGATAGAAGGCAAAATGGAGAATATTTCAACACAGAACATGGCAAACAGTTCAAAAATTTTGAAATGTACCTTCAGCAGTTTTTTTCTGATTTTCTGATTCGACAAGTTGCCTTCAGGGTTTCCACTCAGTAGGTTGTGTTGTGTTGTGATGTGCTGTTTGTGGTTGTTTCATGGACTTCATTATTCCTGCAAAACACAGCCAGACGCCTCTGATACACATCACCTTCAGACCCGAGAGCTACGTTTAAAATAGGATTGAGTATGTCTTGGCAAATACTGCTACCTGTTCATCGTCCTCTAGGATAACTCTTCAAAGTGCTTGCATAACTCAAGTGGAACAAAACATGTCAAGTTCTTATTTCTAGACATTACTTGTATCATCCACTCACAGTTTCAAACAAGTAAACAAGTATAACTTTTTAGTTTCATGTACACATCCTAAAATACAAGGTCTGTAGAAGTTTAGAACTCTTAACATGTTGGCAGAGGCGCTACCTTGAGAGACAGTGGGAGAGGGGCAAACATACTTGTTTGGGGGCAACTTCTTTACGCATTGTAAGGCTACTATTCTAGTGCAGCTTCAATGTTACAATCAGTTAACACTCTCCTTTACATCCGAAAGCACCTAAGAACTGCTGTGAGAATGTGTGGTCTCCTGGCATCCCTACCCTTGCAGTCACTCCCCTAACAATTGCCTAAAAACTTATGCAAGTGCTAACAATTAAACGTTTTACATTAGTAATTGCTGGACCTTTGTCAGCTGTGATATCCAAGACACAATTTATTGTATTTGACCTATCCTGTCCTGCTAGGTCTCTGTAAGTCAGCCAGGTCAAGTCAACATACATAGCACAAGATTTCGGGGGGAGTGCTGTACCCAGTTAAATCACCACCCTCCGCTCACTGATGGGTTGAAGGTGGCTGCTGTATTTCACTGGGTAACCAGGAGCAAGTAACCAGCGCACTGCAAATCTAGCTTCAACATGAGTTGCACACTTTAACATTTTGTCCATCATGCTTTGGTTATCTTTCAATGTGTACTAGATGTGCCCTAATTCGTCTTTATTAGCATTCTCAAATACTCAAAGTTAATGTCACATATGCATTTTTGAAAGGCAGCAATCGTCCTGGGGAGACAAATGTAGCTCCTGTTGTTTTTTAGCAAAACAGGGACTTCTACGATAGACGCAGGCGCTATTTATATGGGAGCTGGCTTCCACTTTTCAAATGGGGCACCTGGTAACGGTCCATTCGCAGTGAGTGCTGCCACTGATGCAAGAACACTCACTCACGCAGCCAGTACTCGTGCAAGGAAGAGGCGCCGATTAGAAGTGTGCATTGTAAACTGTATACCAGAGGAGGAAACAGGAATGTATTTATAAAGACACAAAAAGTGCCCCATGGTTGCTTGCAGACTCTACATAAACACATGTGGGTGATACAAAACGGTGCAAAGCACTTGACCTAGCAGCACAAGCCCTCCCCTACAATTTGAAGATCGGCTTTTTGAATCACGGCTGCACAGCGCCTGTATCTTGTGCGGCTACCACGTTCTGATGGGAACTTTATGCATCTCGCCACGCTCTTGACTTCATTAATCAGCAATTGTGTGTGTTGTAAAAGTGTGTTATTCAGAGAATGTATATGAATAACTGGCTATGGATAGCAATCATAGAATGATTTAGATCTTGAGAGGCACTGGTGGGCTGGATACATTACAATTGCGGCAAATAGCAATGCTCTGGACAACACTACAGGTCACCCCATTTTTTGGTATTATGCCAATATTGAATAAATGTGCACTCGGGTTTTTGTTCACGAATTGGGGATACTTCAGGAGGTGTAAGGGACAGGACTGTTCAATTTTTGAAGTCTCAATACATATTTCCTAAAATCAAAAACATAATGTTCAGAGTAAACTGGTAAAATTGGTAGAGCTTGACCTAGTGCCAGGGTGATATTCGGGGCGATTGGCCTTTTATAAATGATAGGCTGATGACAGAGCCCACTTACCTGCGACGACAAAGACAAACAATGTACATTCCCTTACAGAGCTCTCAAGCTTCCCCATTCCATTATTTCCATTCTAGGGTGCAGAGGTATGGATTGAAAATGGGTATGGCAAACTTCAAGTGCCAGAATACAAAGCAAAACTAAGTGACCCATGTCTTTGTGAAATTGCTCTGCGTGTAGATAAACGAATGTGCTGTTTTACAATCTATTGTTAATGAGAACCCGCACACAAACACCCTCCGGAGAAGAAACTGCACAATGTAACCATTCATTTTGTTGTTGCTTTAACTATATTGCTTACATTTCCGACTGAAGCCATACATGTATTCCAAGGAAAAAGGAGGGATTCTGGATTGCATGAGGACACTCGTAGCGCTGCTAATTAAACCCACGTCAGACAGGTCTAGCTCCTCCTGCATTTTATTTTGCATTCAAGGCACTTTTCTTATTTATTTTTTATTTTATTGGGTTTAACCTACAAAAGTAAGCTTTTTACAAGTGGAGAAACAGAAGAAAATACAAAAGTTAGTCTTAAAACAATAATATAACATTTCTCCAGTAGTCCAAAAGTGTAGTTAGTACATCCAGTGAATACATTTAGAGCTTAAAAAAATCATTCTATTTGCCTCAGGAAGATACATAAAAATGCATGCAGCAGCAAAATCAATTTCACTGAGTTACCACACATACGCCTAAACCAAAACATATATGTCAATAGTGCTTCACCCAAATAACACAGCGCAGCCTCCCAAAGCCGGGCCAAATAAAGATGATGGCCCTCATTACGACCCTGGCGGAGAGGGGTTTACGCCAGCGTAATGCATGGCGTACCTCTCCGCCAGATTAGGACTTTCCGTAGCGCCATGGTGATTTTTACGCCCGGATTTTCCGGGCGGAAAAATCCATGGCGCTACGGGACCCCTCGTTAATTACGCCACCGTATTCTACGGTGGCGTAATTAACGCCTTCCCCACTCCCATTATACCCTATGGGGCAAAAATGGGAATGGGGAAGGGTAAATGGGGATTGGGGACTTACCGCCCCGCCAAGGTCGGAATGGGGCGGTAAGTCCGCCAACCCCCATGGCGGAGTTGGCAGCTCTGCGCCATGGTCCATGGTGCAAATTGCACCATGGATCTCCGCCAGGGTCGTAATGAGGGCCGATGTGTTTCAGGGTTTCTACAGTGATGGACTTAAAGAATCTGAAGTTGTTTGTTAATGTCTTATCACACTTTGCCCTCCATTCCAAAGTCGCAAATTGATTCAGACGCAAGCGCAGGTAGATACCCCAGATCTTTGGGCAGGGGAATAGGTACACATACATCAAGTTAACCCCACGCTCCCTTCCAAACCTTGTGAACTCTCTGTAAAGCGATAGATTTCCCAATAGGTCAGAGGGTTCAGCCCAATCGGCAGGGTATAATTTACTCTTTACAACCCCCGGCACCGCCCTGAACACCTCCGAAGAGGAACCTATCTGACTGGGTATACCAAACATAGCAAGCTTGAATTGAGTCAGAGTGGAAGCCGATTGAGTTTGGTATGGTTCACCCAAAGGTTGATATAAGGAGTTGTACGGAGGATTCAGCATTTTGGCATATTCAGCTATCTTTTTCGATAAAGCTCTAGCCGCCAGAGAAACAAGACACAACTCGTGTCTAATCACAACGTTGGGCACAGAATTATTCAAAACCAAGGTTCACTTCAATAGGAGCCCCTGGAGGGTGTTAAGTTGAGCCCCCAGATCAAAGCGGACTATGCCCAGACCACAAAGGACTACCAGTTCGACGTTTTGGAGGAAGACCCTGATCAAGGGAACCAGTAAATAGCGACATAGTTGGCAATACATTTGCTTCATTTTGGCCAGTAAGGTGGTAAATCTCTATTTAAAGAGGGAAGTCCAAGCCCCCCAAGAGAGGTTATTCGAAAGATTGAATCCCAGGTACCTCATTGATGCCTCCCTTTCCAAGGACTGGTCTCCCACCCTCTAGAAGTAAGTTTTAGGACATTTGTTGGAGGAAAAGATAACAACTTTGGATTTTTGCCAGTTGACTTGCAATATATTCTGAACAGCGTAATGGAAGAATAGTGTCTGTTTCCTGTGGAGGCCAATTGGTGTTTTATCAAAAAGAATGATATCATCGGCAAATGCTAGCCAGTTTAAAACTATGTTTCCCATCTTTACCGGATTGGTGTTACCCACCTTCCACAGGGCTGCAATGTCCGAAACATACAGATTGAAGAGGGTTGGGGCAGTCATACAACCCTGCCTCAGACCCACAAAAGTAAGAACTGGGGCAGAAGTTGCCCCATTCCTCGTCAGGCTGACCCTCAAGGAAGACTCCCTGTGTAACAGTGCCAAGAGCTGAACAATTTTTATTGGAAACTTCCACTCAAGGAGCTTACTCCAAAGGGTCTCTCTGCTAAGCGTATATCGAAGGCGCTGGACATGTCTGTGGAAGCCATATAGACAGAGCACACCACCACCCTTTTTTACGGCCACAGAGAGATGTGAGATGATAGTACCATTTAGAGAGGTCCTCATTGCCGAGCAAAACGTCACCTGATATTTGGACAAAAGATTAAGTTCCTCAACATGATGGGAAAGGTCTCTCAGGAGAAGTGAGGCAAAGATTTTACTGGCTCCTTTAAGAACAAAACATTGCAAAACTGCAAGTCCCAGAAGGATCAGAAAAATACAGTGGCTTGGCTATTCCTCTCTGACGTGGCTAATTGACAGCTCTGGGCATTGGCCCTGACATTGGATGGGGTTAACAGTCGGACCAAAACACCCTCTGCGTCTACACCTAGAATTGTCTCCATAATTAGTAGGACAGCTGAATAAACGTATTACAATGTAATAAACCAAACCAACCAGACGTTCCCTCACTGCCCTTAAGTGGAAGCAAGGTGGTGACAAGGCAGAGCCATGTAATAGGTGGGGCTGGATTTCCAAGTCCGGTTTTAACATTTGGCAAAGGTATAACCTACGGGCTCCCTCTGCCACTTTAGCTAGGCACCCTCCCTCAGTCTCTGACCCGCTTCAGCCCCCACCATGCCCATCCTTAGTTTGATTCATTTTTCTAGCTCGTCCATTACCCCAAATCCCTCATCACTTTGGTTCTGCTTGATGCTTCCCCCGTTACGATATGCTTACCCACCGATTATGAGACGGTCAGCCAGCAAGGAGACTAAACAGTAAATGCCCTCTGTGGGGTCAGGTGCGGTGCATACTTTACAATTGCGACAAAGATAAGTTTACTAGCTGCTGATTACGAGATTGCCAGTAGCAGGGAGCTTAAACAGTAAACAGCACATGCCCACTGAAGAGCTCCATGGCTGTGGGGTGCATTATGCGTGCCATGGCTCTCTGCAGTGTGCAGTTGCTGTTTAAGCTCCTTGCTGGCTGGTAGGCCCGTAATCAGCGGCAGCGGCAAGTAAACTTAGCTTTGTCGCAATTGTAATGTAAGCACTGGGCATGCATTATAATTGCAACGAAGATAAGTTTAATAGCCACAGATTTTGAGACGGCCAGCCAGCAGGGAGCTTAAACAGGGAGCTTAAACAGTAGATGCCCACTGAAGTTAGTTACCTCTTTATCAGCATTGAGCAAGAGGCTGATTTTGTCTCTCACTGCACTACACAAGGGAGGGCCCCCGGCGCCCCCTCCTCCTCCCTCCACCAGGCACAGTGGCAAACAGGACACCACAACCTAACCTGCAGGACAGACAGTGCTGTGCTCTCCCGCAGCAATGACCTTTGCCCAGAGGCGGAACCCTGGTCCACTGTGCTCCTCCTGCTGCTCCCAGAAGCCCATCGCCCATGCCACAGAAAAGGAGGCAGGCCGCCCAACCATGATGCAGGCCCAACCATGATGTTGGCCAAGGGCTGGCGTGCAGGCACAGCAGGCCCTGCTGCACATCACTGCTAGCCCTTGGCCCTATGGCCCGCATCATGGTTGGGCTGCATGCAGCCAGCACAGACATCACTGAACCTCACCCTCACCCACCCACTTCCCGGCTAGCATCCATTCACTTCACCTTTCACTTTTCAACCACAGGTCTGCTCCACTGCTGCTTATCTACACATGTGCTGGGGTCGCTGATAAAAAATGGTGCTCAAGTGGCCCGTACTTGCCTCGCTTTCGAATTAGCCAAGCCCCTCCATGCCAGCATTCTGATTGGAGGATTGCCTGGGGTCGCAAGGTAGTGTCAGGGCTTGCAAACTAACTGCCAGGGTCAAAACTGCGACCCCTAGCAGACCCCAAATGACATCCCTCGGAACCACCACTTAGGCAATGCAAGCCCAAAAGGCTACTGCCAAGTTGAAGTGCTTGTTTTGAGTGCTGACTTACCATACTACCCGAAAATACAGAAGAAATAAAATGAATGGACTAAAACACCGACTTTGGCACTGAAACCCCCCCCCTGAAATCGATAATGTTAAATAAGGGGAGCAGGGGCTGCAGGGGTGTCCCCTGCTCCCCTTGATCAACATTATGGGAATTCAGGGTTTGCAGGCGTGTACCCCGCTTCCATAAAAAGGAAAGTGGGGACAAAGAAAGTAAAAACAGTATCTGAAAAAAACAGACACTGCAGCGTAAGTTCCGTCCCTCAATAGAACTCATGTGGCAGGGAATGACCCCCGGAGAAGGACAGCAGGTAAGTGTGCTGCTGGAGGTACGTTTTAGGAGTAGGCGGGTGTGGGCATTGCAGTCGGTGGGTGATGTACGTGATTATTGCGTGCCAGACATTTCAAATTTGTAATGTTCTGATTTGAAATCTTCGGCTATGAAATAATCACGTAAAACCCAGACCTACAAAAGAAGATCTTGCAGCTGTGTTTGACAGGCAAGTTAATCAGTTCAGTAAATACATTTGCCTGCATTGGTTGATCCCTTTTCCTTAAGAAGTAAACACAGTCACTCTTTTTTTTGTGGATCGTCGGTCAAAATACCCCAACATCTGCCTAATGAATGAGATGAACATGATAAAGAGGATAGCTCTTGAGTTAAAACATTTTTGGGCCCAATTCACGGAATAGTGTGCAGATATCCTGCAAAGCCCACGCACCATTCATGGAATTGTTCGTGGAAAGCAAATGTATACGCAAGTCTCGGACTGAACGTCCCCGTCATGCCCCCACACAAAGCAAAAACAACCCGAAACAGCTACCTATGAGTGCTCCCAGGAGCGAATACATGCACCCTTAGAACAGTGTGTGGGGTCCCATGCAAGCAAGCTTGCATCTCAGGGACCCTGCCCGTGGTCCCCCATAACTGTTAACGTAACCCCGACAACATGCATACGATTTATCGTAACTCAGGTAAAACTCCTGAAATCTGTGTGTCAAGCCCTGTAAACCGTTCCTGCACCCTGCTGCACTGTGTACCCACACCCCTAAGTTAGATAGGATCCCTGGCTGCATAGATGCACCCCTAAATTCGACACCCGATCTTATCTCTGCGGTGAATCCTATGCACAAGTGTCTGTATGCCTGGTCTCGGGTGGCAGATAAAATGAGGGCTTTGCGTGGCCATTTCCCTGCCAAGAGGTTCCACTGTCGGATCCATGGAAATGTATAATTCCACGCAATATGGCCATGTGATGGACTGCCTGTGGGCCATCCCTCATAATGCCCACATTTTCGCTTGTTCTTCCCCTTTTTACAAGTTCCGGCCCTTTCTCTTAGCCCTCTGTGCAAGCCACACCTGTGCTCTGTGTGGTGTCTCGCGCAAGGCATTCGGCCCCTCGCAGAGATGTGCTGAGCCTGCGCAGAATCCCTGCAAAGTACGAAAAGTGTCACGTAGTCGATTCCATGAATCAATTAATGGGATTTTGCAAGCAGTTTGGCGCACAAAGTGCCTATTTACTGTGAAAATTCCATGAATCGTGCCTTTTGCTTCTCATATCAAAAATCCAACAAGTAAGAACAATATTTTTGTATTATGTTCATTGGTATGTAAATCGTACAGCTTCTATGGGTAGGGAACACCCACAATCACCAGTTAATCGGCGGGAGTTGCAGCTGCAACGCCAACCATGTGGAGAACAGCAACGGGTGGTGGCAGCAGTTACAATATGCTAGAAAATATTTGGATCGCTTATTCTTTTTACATATTAAACACTGAATGCACGTGTTCAAGGATTCAAGTAGCAAATACATTCGATCTCAGTGCAATTTCTGAACTACTTCAACTTTGCTGTCGTTCTTTAGATTGGTGTATTTATGTCCCTTCAAGGTTTCAGTGTGGACACTTTTCACTGTAGCACAGGCAACATTAACATTTTCCTGCAGTGGGATTAGTACTCAATGCAGGCTGTTTCATATTCATGATATTTTACCTGTGCATGCATATTTGGTCCATGATATTTGGTACTGGGGCAGGATGTATACTATTATCCTTTAACAGGGGGGTACATCTCTGTTCAGGGTGACTATGCTATGCATTCACCTACACTGTTTGCTAACTCTGCCTGTGGAGACTTGACCCCTGACATTTGCTTCTTTAAGGTGTGCGGTTAATTTATTTTTTCACATACTTCCACATATTGTATACATTATATTTCATTCAGATTCTTATTTTTGTGGACGTTTAACGATTCTTTGAGGGATAAATATCCCAACATGTTGCCCTTTTAGATTGCAGGGAGTCCTGGTTTGAATCCGTATCATACGGGCAACTACTACACACAACAGACATGCCAAAAACCTTGACAGATCATTTTGATCTATTCACTTTTCAAAGTTATAAAATGCATCTATACATCAGCACTCGTATAGGTGAAAAATAGAGTCACGACAACCCCAAAAAAACAAAGAGGACCGCATTTCCAAATTGTTATATTTCACTTTTTATGTTTTTAGTTATTTGGTATCCACCTAGACATTATGGGATGTTGCTGCACGGAAGAAATATGTCAAGACTTGGATCATGTCATTTTGAGTTATTCGATGTTCAAAAATTCTAATAAATGTATGTATAAATTGGGCATGCGAACACTGCACGGAAGACATACAACCATCGCACCAAACGTATTAGATGGCTGACACCCACTGTGCAGGCATTCAAAAAACACACGGAAAACACATCCACATCCATCAAGCAGCCAACAAGCAATTCCGCAATGTGCAGACATGCACAAACTACTTAGAAAGGGTCTTACCACAACCACGAAACGCAGCATGAATGATCATGTGCAGAACACAATACAAGAATACAAATTTACACCCCATACTCGGGTGACAGATATCTAAAAATGTATCTGCTTCGATTTTCAAGATTTTCGTATGCCACCGACCTTATGTTATGAGAGCTGGTGCACACAACAAAACATTGAATATTTTGGAATTTTATGTCATTCACTTTTCAAAATTAAAAAAAATGTACGTATAATTTGGGAAAACAAACAACATTTGGGAAACAACACCCACTAACACCATGAAGGTCTCATCAGACATGTAGAAATCACCGATAGAGCTGCCAAATGGTGTTAACACATGCCTAAAACATATAATTCAACATATGCAATGCACATGCAATACACATACACGGATATGCTACGTTTTAATGTTTTTGCATAGAGTAAAAATGAGAGTGGTAAGGGACAAATATCACAACATGTCTCACTAAATTAAAGTTTTCAAAATCATTTCAAGTAATTATGGAGTGTTCACAACTCTAACAATGCAGTTTTATACGGTTGTGCACGTACAGCATGTGGGAAACCCAACAGCACACACAGATATGAAACACACAGCCAATAACCAGCCTTAAACCACCCCATCCACAACACAATTTGTATATTTGTTTGTTTGTTTGTTTTATTTATTTATAATGCACACCGGACCTGAAGGTATTAGGGCGCCAAAGGCAAAAAGAGGGTTGTTCAGCTTAGGTTACAATGCTGTAAGGTATATGTTAAAATACATTCCATTACAATACGTCGGAGTATGAAGCTGTGTGCCGACATATGCATGCAGTTTTATACATATTAGGGAAAAACATCAGGAACATTATGTACAAAGAACAGATAACACCAGATGGTGTAGGTAACATTATGTACAAAAAACAGATAACAGGAGAAGGTGTAGGTAGGGACTAGTTAGGTTAGATGTCGTTTTCCTTGATCCATTGAATGAGGTTAGATCTGAAGCATAGGTAGGGTAAGTCTTCCCTTAAGGAGGTTGGGAGTGAGTTCCAGTTCTGGGCGGCTTTGACCTGGAAACTACTTCCACCTGTTTTTGTGTATTTGAATCTGGGCACTATGGGGAGTTAGCTGTAGCTGTTCTAGAAGGGCGGTTGGAGGATTGTTTCATAAATCTAGATGTAAGGTATTGTGGGGTTGCTTGGTGTAAGCATTTGTGAGTTAGGGAGACTGTTTTGAGGAAGATTTTGTCTTTAGTGGACAGCCAATTGACAGATCCTCTCAGATCAGATATGTGGGAGATCTTGGGAATATTTAGGGCTTCTCTCAGGGCATTGTTTTGTAGGATCTGAATCTTATTGGTAATGTATTTATTGCTCCCTGCATATAGGGCATTGCAGTAGTCTAATTTCGATAGTATAAGGGCTCTTGCTAGGGTGATACAGTTGTTAGGTGAAAGGAAGGGCTTGGCTGCTATGATTAGCTTGCAAGTATAGGCCGTGGCTGAAGCCATGGAGTTGACTTGTTTTTTGAGGGTGAGAGTGGTATCTAGGTAGAAACCAAGGGTTTTGACTTCCTTGGCTACTGTGATATTGTTGTTGTCAATTATGAAGTTTGAGTAGAAGTGGCCCAGTTTGTTGAGGTTGGCCGAGGTGCCGACAATAAGGAGTTCCGTTTTGTCATCATTCAGGCATAGACCATGAGAAGCCATCCATGCCTGGATGATGAGATACACTCTGTTCACAAAGGCCAAATCCTTGTAGTAGTCTCCCGTCAGCGGGATGAGGATCTGTGTAGCATCTGCGTAGTTCATGTAGGTGATACCCAGGCCATCTAGATCATCAAAAAGGGGCTTTGTGAAAATATTGTACAGGGTGGGTGAGACGCAGGAACCCTGGGGAAAACCACAAGTAATGGGTATTGGGTTGGCAGATGCTGAGGGTGAGAAGACCTGCATCGTTCTGTTGTTGAGGAATGATTGAATCCATCCTATAGCTTCTTGTGAGAAGTTCGTGGCGGAGTCTAAGTGATGGCAGAGGGTTTTGTCGTCGACCAAGCCGAATGCTGCTGGGAGGTCAAGTAGCAGTAGAAGTGCTGTTTTGCCGTTATCTCTCAGGGTGTTTATTTGTGCTTTAAGGTCGATCAGTGCAATTTCCGTTCCATGTTGTGGTCTATAACCTGATTGGCGTACTCCTAGGAGGTGGTTATGTTCCAGGTATTGTTGCATTTGTAAATATGCCACTTTGTCTAGAATTTTAAACATGAACTGTAGTAATGGGGCGATAGTTTGTAGGTATGGCTGGGTCAAGTGTTTTTTTTTAGAAGTGGGAGGACCCACGACTGTTTCAGGTTGTCGGGGACGATGCCAGTGGAGAAGGAAGCAATTATGAGCTTGGTGATGAACGGGGAAAGGTCCTGTGCCACATCTTTTATAATTTATGCTGAACTGGGGTCTCCATGACAGTTAAATGGTTTCGGAGTTAAAATAACTTTTTCAACTTCTAAAGTGGATACTTTCTTGAAGTTGAAGCGGGGTGTGGATGGGATAGGATGGGCGGGAGGTGAAGGGGTTGGGATCGTAGAGGTGGTGAGGTATTAGGATTAGAGGCCAGGAGGGGAGAGTCTTTTTTGTTGTTGATTTTCATCTGGATGGTTGTAATCTTGTTAGCTAGGGTGCTCTGAATGCTTGTTCACCAGTTTTTATCTTTGAGACAGGTGTTGGTGGCTAGAATAGATGTTTCTATTTCCTTTAGAATGGTGAACAGTTCTTTGGTATTAGAGTTTGCTTGGGAGATGCAGAGATTGTAGGATTCTTGTTTGGCTATGATTATTTCTTTTTTGTATAGTGAGGCTCATTTAGTGAGGTTGTATTTGTTGGTATCGGATGATCCGTCTCCAAATTACTTCGCATTTGCATTTCTCTAACCTAATAGCTTTTAGGTGAGGAGAGAACCAAGTATTCACATGTTTCTTTTGTTTGCACTTTCTGATTTTCAGCGGTGCAATAGTATCAAGAGCTGAAAGCATTGATTTATTGTACTCTTCAATCAATGTGAAGGGGTCTGTAAGGGCAGGGAGAGAATTGAGAGTAGGAAGGATTAAAATAATGAGTTTGTCAGCTCTAATATTCTTTTTAACTCTAGTGGGGATGGCGGGAGCTTTGCTATCAATAGTTTGGGGGGATGTGGCTTCTAAGGAGAAGGAGATCAGATGGTTATCAGACCAGGGCACAGGTATTATAGAAGTAATGGTGGTCTGGCAGTTTATGCTCCGCTATCCAGTCAAGAGTTCTACCTTTGGAGTGGGTGGCACCAGTTATTTTTTGTGAAAACCCTAGTTCCTCAATCAGCGAGGAGTTAGGATCCAAAGGGTCTTTGAAGCCTAGGTTAAGGTCTCCTAGGAGAAGGCACCCAGTGGTGTTTTTTACAGGTTATTCAATAAGGTATTGGTGATATCTTCTTCAAAGGATCCTAGAGGACCTAGGGGTCTGTAAATGAGGTGGAAGGTGTCAGTTGACTTCAATTCAGCAATCCCACTAAGTCAGTGCCTCGTCTGGGACGCCCAAGGGAAGCCCTTATTTATATATTTTTATGACAAGTTATACTCTGGATGATAAACCCTTGTATAACACCCCTCTCTATGAATCCCCCTGATCTCACTGAGCCAAGAAGTAGGTTTGTTTTGCAATTTAAAAGATTTATTGGAAAAATTAAACAATATATATATATATATCACACTTTTATAATAAATGAATATTTGATAGCACCCTTATGAATATAATGTTGATCAACAATAGATAATCTGACATAGCACACTTCTTTACAATCAATGAGGAGTTAGTATAGGAACGATAAGGTAGCAGAAAATACTTTTATGGTTTCAAGGAGAAGCAATGAGGGAAAAATGCAGCACAGAAATAAACTTGATATGATCTCAACAAAAGATAATATGATCACTTTTTCTTTGACAATTCCCTCCCCCCCTATGCAAGATAAGGAGATGGAAGGAGAGCACACAATTCTCAGGAATACAAAATGCAATACAAATTTCCAGTTCCCCCCGGTGAGTTTAGAGAAAAACAGGTATGATTTTAAATCAGGCAAGATCCTTTTAAATGTGGTGGGAATGAAGTGAAAAATATGCTGAAAATGCTTTTAATTCCCTCTAGAGGTTCAGGGTGAGTGAGAGATACTTTAAATCAGTTCAGGTCAGCCCTACCAATGATTCAGGGATGGTTATCAGGTTGAAAACGGGATTCAGTAATGGAAGCAAAGGACAAATATTTTTACACGTGGTTGAAATGAAGCAAACTGTCAATTCGCTGCACTTTTTTCCGAGTGCGTCGATCGTGAAAGTTAAGACTCGCTTCTAGCACAAACGGTTCAAGAGATACGGACGATTTAGTGGAGGTAGATTTTCAGAAATGAAATTAAAGTTTCAGAATGACAGATGCACTTGGAAGTTTTGAATCAACAGGATGGACACATGATTCCTTATGATGCAGTTCTAATAGGTTAAAATAGTTTGAATTAGATTATTTTAAACTAAGAGATTGGTTCTGGCACAGTTCTAGCTGAGTACTCACACTATAAATTTGAAATAGGCTGTCAAGGTCTGATCAGGTTTGGACTGGACTCCAGGTTTGGACTGGACGCCCACCTTAAAGGACTGCCACAGTCGGCCGAGCGGCGTGTATTTGCTGCTTTTTGAACTAGCTCACTGAAAACGAACGTGCGTTTGTTTCCATTACCTCAACAGCAGCACTGCGAGTCAGGAAGACTCTTGCTGCATCACGCTCGCTCCCCGGAGGGGGCGGAGACTGCTGCCGGTCACGTGCATTATCACGTGACCTCCACCCACCTTAAAGGACTGCCACAGTCGGCCGAATGGCGTGTATTTGCTGCTTTTTGAACTGGCTCACTGAAAACGAACGTGCGTTTGTTTCCATTACCTCAACAGCAGCACTGCGAGTCAGGAAGACTCTTGCTGCATCACGCTCGCTCCCCGGAGGGGGCGGAGACTGCTGCCGGTCACGTGCATTATCACGTGACTTCCATCCACCTTAAAGGACTGCCACAGTCGGCCGAGCGACGTGTATTTGCTGCTTTTTGAACTGGCTCACTGAAAACGAACGTGCTTTTGTTTCCATTACCTCAACAGCAGCACTGCGAGTCAGGAAGACTCTTGCTGCATCACGCTCGCTGCCCGGAGGGGGCGGAGACTGCTGTCGGTCACGTGCATTATCACGTGACTTCCACCCACCTTAAAGGACTGCCACAGTCGGCCGAGCGGCGTGTATTTGCTGCTTTTTGAACTGGCTCACTGAAAACGAACGTGCGTTTGTTTCCATTACCTCAACAGCAGCACTGCGAGTCAGGGAGACTCTTGCTGCATCAAGCTCGCTCCCCGGAGGGGGCGGAGACTGCTGCCGGTCACGTGCATTATCACGTGACTTCCACCCACCTTAAAGGACTGGCACAGTCACCCTTGCGGCGTTAAGCCCGGCCGCGGAGTAAAGGGAGGTGCATCTTGTCTTTCTACAAGAACTGTTTTGCCGCTGTTTGGCCCTGGCAGGCGCCGATATCGGGACCTGACAATCAGATGACTTGCTGAAGGTCCTACACTTTGGACACCAGGTAACCACTGTCTCTCCTTGCATTACGTACTCTTATTTCCAGCACGCCTACCTGCATGATACTGGCTTGATCACTTTCTAGATGAGTGCTCATTAATATTGGGAAAATTGACGCCTGAATATTCCTTTGTTATGAACATGCTGTGACTGCGGGCTCTAGCCTTTGAGCAGCATTTTCCTTAGTCACTCGACCTTGCACAATCTGGGTACAACAATAACACACTACCCATTGCCGAAGACTGCGGGATCCAAGTTCCCTTGATTCGGCTGATCAAGTGAATTAAGTAATCTGTTCTATTAACAGACACTTACTAACCCAGTCTAAAAGTAGAGCAAGGTGAACTATTAATACTTCTAGCTACGCACCCGTGCATATATAAGGGATGAAACTTCGCAGCAATCAACCTGAGGATGATCTTCGGGCTTCTGAATGGGATGAGCCAACACCATCGACTGTCTCCCCCATTAATGGATCAATGGATACCCAAGTATTTCCTGCGAGTCAGCCTCTCTCCTATGCAGCGCCTCAACACATCACAGCACAGATTCACTCTGAGTCAACGAATTCTACCCCAATTAAAATATACACAACACATGAAGCTCATGTCCCTCTAACTGAAAACTGGAAAAAGGGACTTGATTTTACTGTTACAACAACAAAAATACAGAGAAAAATTGAAGATCATTTTGGGGAAAAAACTCACAACGAAGCGGTTCCACTGATAACTCATGGTGAATCTCCGAACATCCAGAGCTCTTCTGCGTTAACGTCATTAGTCTCCAACACAAGTACGCAATCCTTGGAGAAGCTACATTTATCCAATTTAGATGGGGTTTCAGATTCTTTAGTTTCTGATCAAGACACTAACTTGGTAACGCCTCACACTCCATCTGAAGCTCAAAACCTGCAAGCTGAACCTTGTCAGAATCCATCCGAACCCTCTACACATACATTAAGTGCACTTAGTTATGTATTAAACTCTTTAGTATCTGTATTCGAATTACTGGGCGAAGTTCAATCACAGACTGGTTCCCTTTTGGAATTAACAAAGGAAGTCGCCTCGCTAGATGGAGCTATGGTTGGATGTTGCAATCTTATCAACACCAATATCTTGCAACAAATACAGGAATTTAAAGTAGAATCAGCAAAACAAGGTATGGATCTCTCTGCAATACAGAGATCCATGGCCCTCAAAAATAGTCTAGAGGACACCAACAGACTCTCACTTCAGGAGCTCCTGTATCATTTGTAAAATTCTGCCATCAAAGATTTGCCTCCGCTCACCCAAGTTAATGATAATGACAGAAACCAGCCTTTACACGACACTCCTTTGTCTGAATCAATTGTCGATTAATTTCGAAGGTTGGCCAATGTAAGTATTGAGTGCGAAAGCAAAATCACCTTAAATTCATATCCATCAGTTGGCCCGGCAATCATCAATGAAGATCAAAGTGTAGAAAAAAACCCTCGTCCACAACATATTTCGTTATCAGGTGGTAGGAAGGAAAGGAAAAGAGAAGCAAGAAGACGAAAAAGACTACGAGAGAAAGTCACAACTTTAAAACGTGGAAAAGAATCCATATCTCGAAAAATTATCAAGAACAACACTGAACTTGATAAACAACTCCATGAGGCAGCCCTCAGCAAAGATATGGAGAGGAAAAAGGAAACAGTTTTGATGACATCAACAAGTTCGCAAACTACTAAAGTGAACTTCGCACAAACCGTCGGACTCACACCACCATCTCTGCAGAAGAAACTAAAAATAGCCCCGATTTTTCTCAAAAAGGCTCTTTAACAAAGACCTCGGCAGTTACAGTGTGCGGCGGGGCTGATGAAATCATCGAGGCCCCTCGAAAAATTGCCCCCATATTTTTAAAAGATCACTATGATCAAAACCAGAAAGCAACGTGCGATTGTGGGGTGCGAATAAAGCTTGGCACTGGTAAATTCAAAACTTTGAATCTGGTTGGATCAAAGGAAGGAAACCTTGTGAACGCAGGACAAAGATTAGATGCAAACTCAATACCACATGTTCTTGAGAAAGAAGCTGTCGTCCTCAACTCTCGCCCCAACCTTCTGCTAGAAAAAGTTGCAGTTTCATTGACAGACAAGAAAAAATCAAAAAATAAAGCTCTACCCAAAAACGTCTGCACCTCCACAACTAAGCGATTCATTAAATCCTTAGTAACCCCACAGAAAAGCATTTTACTGGCATCAAAAGCAATTTCCAGAAAGTATCATCTGCAGACCTTAGCTCGTCAAGATAGTGCTAATAGTTAACATGAGATGACTAACATCTCTGCTGAACATCATGTGAAATTCGCTCAAGATAACTTGGTTACTACTGCAAATAGCACAGAGCACATTTCACCCATTACAAAACAAGGATCTAAAAATCAAACTAGTCAAGATACCTATTTACATGGATCTTCACAGCAGATCCTGGAAGAACACAGAAAGGAGATTCGGCATGCGGTTGACGCATATATGTCCGCACAACCAGCGCAAAATTATCTTACACATTTTGACTCAACTAGAACCTCCTCTCTATATGGACAAGAGTCATCTGTCCCAGATAGAATTGGAAATCTTCGTCAAGCCCTTGAGGCTGAAATTAGGACCTCTCATGCTCAACTGTTGGCCCAAAAGTCCCTAGGACCTATTTGTACTAAGGTCATTAATCAGACTCGTTTAGCTGAACCACCGACTATGGCAAGAACAACATCCGAAACAAACATTGCACTTCAGGAGAAAAATTTGATAACAGCGCTGGGGCCAGAACTTCAACGGCTGATTGAAACAACTATACTAAATTCTTTTGATAAAATAGCATCAACAAACTTAGTTTCTGTTAAAAATGGTCCCGATCCATTACAACACAAAAAAACACTTAAAAATGATTTGAAACGTCCAGCATTACATTCACTGATTATTGCATGTCGCCAACCTCCAAACGTGCAATATGATCTAAATCGCAGATCGATTCTCACCATCTTTGCAGAAATCCCTGAGTTGGAAGATATTCAATCTGCTGATATTCAACTAGTGGAGTTCGAAGATGCGCATATACTCACTTCGGTAAAACTGTGGATCAACTCTAGAGTGGTTGTGAATACTATATGGTCAGCTAAAAACCAACTATATGATCTAGGTTTTGTTATCGAAGTGTCTCACCTTCCCTCCAAAACTCCATCAGCAAATTCATCACACTCAGTAATCACTCATGAGAGGAACATTGAAACAAGTGCCACCCAGAGGTCCACAGATGGCTCCACAAAGATCTGCAATTGTCATCTCACTCACAATGTGCATTAACTAGATCAACCTAATCAGCGAACTCATGTCTCTCTAACCAGTTGGAATACGAGAGGGTTTCGCCATTTGTTAAATACTGTTGAGTCAAGCCTCGACAACGTTGATATAGCCGTATTTCAAAAGACATGACTCACTAGTGTCCCGGTTTGGGACAATTATAATATACATATAAATTTAGCCCAAAAATTAAAGCAAGGGCGACCAACGTAAGGCCTCCTCATAGCTGTTAAACAAATTCCTCTCTTTGAATCTGAAGATTGATCATCTCCAAATCCCTTTCAGCAGATGATAAAACTAAAGGTTGGCAACTCCACATATGCCTTGATAAACGCATATTGGAACCCTACTGGTACTTCCGACCACATATTTATGAGAGACATGAACTCCCTAATGCACCTGGTGGGTCTTGATAACTCCATTAGATATGTCATCATAACAGGAGATCTAAATTTGGAACCATTTTATTGAAATGCATAATCTCCAAATGTTAAATGGTTCATTTGCAGATGACATTCCTCCACAGCCAACGTGGCACAGAGGTAACACATCGGCAATAATTGATTACATTTATGTAAATCAATCTCTCATTTCAGAAGTTTTTAAATTTCAGATTAATCTGTCGACTTTGAGCGATCATAACAGTCTCTCAATGCTGTGGAATATACCTGAATCAATAAGTATCCAAGCAGTTACTAACACCCTAGATTTTGTAATTGTTAATCCCGGTGGTCATCGATTATATTGGAATGAAACCTCCTTAAAAAGATTTAATCATTTTTATGCAAGGCTAGCTGGTAAAGTAATCGCACATCCTCAGCTGCAAATTCCATATCATAAATGAATGCAACTTTTTCAATATAAAACAAATAACATCATGTCATTCAAGTCCCAGACTTGTCCCAGACATATATTTGACAGGGAAGTGGAATCTGCAAAAAGAACATTTCGCTCAAAAAGGCGACAAGCCTCGAAGCTTCCACCCATTATAAGACACGCTGTCATCTCTCAATTAAGGACAAATTATAAGAATTGGTTAAGATCACACAAAGCAATTTTATTTTTTTATTTCAGAATGATAGCTCTAAAATGTTAAGCATGCTAGCAGGAAAGAACACGTCACAAATTTGGTCAGTAATCAATCAAGTGACTACATGTCATCAAATATTCCATCAGTCTAATAATGTGTCAGAACAGGCATGGGTCACACATTTTTCAAGTTTATTTAAGCCATGTTCGAACATAAGCAAACAAAGATTGCCAGAATTAACAGAAAAATGTTCTTTAACTGTTGATAAAAAAGACATTTTATTTTTCATAAATAAGGCAAGTTCATCTCGAGCTCCGGGTCCTGATGGGCTCTCGAATTTCATGCTAAAACGACACCTGGAAATTTGGTCTGAGATATTATACAACATCTTCTCAAATATCATTCAGACGCAATTAATTCCTGACTCATGGAAACGTTCAATCATTCTCCCAATATACAAAAAAGGTAATAGGTCGGATCCAGCCACTTATAGACCTATTGCCTTGTTGGATGCACCGGGAAAGATCTTCAATCGTATTGTACTCAGAGATCTGACCAACTGGGCTTTGAACTTAAGAACGAGGGACCCTTTCCAAGCGGGCTTTGTGTCGGGGTTAGGGACAGCACCAAATATCATGACATTGAACATGTTAAAATCACAGTATGCAGCCCGGAATCAATTATTATATTTAGCATTTATTGATTTTAGGATTGCTTTTGATTCTATTGATCGCAATCCACTCTATCAAAAACGTATTCATTTTGCATGTCCCTCTTCTCTTATTACTATTATAAAACAACTCCATACTAACA
This sequence comes from Ambystoma mexicanum, assembly GCF_040938575.1. Lineage (NCBI taxonomy): Eukaryota > Metazoa > Chordata > Amphibia > Caudata > Ambystomatidae > Ambystoma > Ambystoma mexicanum. The sequence continues at coordinate 344,320,624 of NC_090934.1, read as the reverse complement.
CCTCGATCCAAGTTCGTCTTACCATGGAAGGCTTGCTCTCCAGACTAATTCTAACTGGGCGAGGTCTTAAGCAAGGCTGCATCTTGGCGTCCTTTTTGTTTAACTTGTTTATTCTTGATCTTGGAGAATCGTTTGCAGACATTATTAGTGATGCACCAAAACTGGGACAACAACGCATAGCTGGGATGCTGTATGCGGACGACTTAGTCCTCTTGTCACAGACCCCTAAAGGGCTACAGAATTTATTAGACAAGCTGTACGCATACTCAATAGAAAACAATCTCATAATTAACTTAGAGAAAACACAAGTAGTAGTCTGTCAAAAAGCCAAAAAGGTTTCCCGTGGAAAAAAATGTAAGTGGCACCTTAACAATGTCACATTAATGAATGTTTAAAGCTATAAATATTTAGGCTTAGCCATCTTTAACACTCTAAATGAAAAAGCGTATATTGTTACATTGAACTTGAAGTTAGAAACGTTGAAATCACAGGCTAATATACTTGTGTATAAATATGGGAAGTTTTCATATAGCCACATTATGGCTTTCTATCAAGCAAAAGTAGTTCCAATCTTACTATATGGAGTTGATACCAAACTGCCCATCAGGAGAAACACGAGGGATCTATGTGAAGCACGATTTTGGAGATCTGTTTTGAAAATCCCGAATTGTGCTCCACTCCCCATGATTCGTTTTGAGATGGGTTTAGTGTTGCTATTCTCTCAATTATTGTGGAAAATGTGTGCACTATTTAGAAAATGTTTACTGGGATTGGCAAAGAATAACATCTTAAGCACAGTTGCGTTTCATCTTGTAGGCTCACAAGACTTTTTTCCATCTAAATGGCGAACTTGTGTACTGAACGCTCTGGTAGATGCAACTATATCCCTTGAGACACTTCTTATAAACCCTGATCGAGCCAAGTTAAAGCTATTCCAGTATGACTGGATATGTAATACTGCCAAATGTTCCACCTATAAAGATTTTAACGAACAGTGGTTTGGGCAAAAAAGGCTACGTACTATGGCAAATTACCTGGTTAAATTTCCCGCGCCAGATATTAGACACCAATATCTACGGTTCAGGTTTAATTTACTGCCGACAAGGGAAATAATGGTAAGGAGAGGGATGGTTCTGAAACAATTAAATTACTGTCGATTCTGTGAAAACATAGACCTCTCTGAAACTTTGCAGCACTTGCTAGTGAGCTGCCCAGCTTTAACTACACTAAGAAACTCCTTTTCCACTGATTTATTATGTGCTTATGTCCCTATGAATGAAAATGATATTTGGATCAGACTATTTAGAAGCTCAAAACTGGTTATTAGAATTGCAATAACACAATATTTAAGTGCTATTTTACCCAACAACCACAATGAAATCGAATGATCATTTCCTATATTGTAACATATCAAGTTTGTTGTATAGATCGTGATTCTTGGTTAATTGAGCAATTTTATACTTTGATTGTTGTTTTAATGAATGAATTGAAGTCACAGCTCTCTGGGTCAACTCTGCTCTGCACTTCACAGCGGTCTGGTCTCTGGTTCTGGCAAAAGTTCTTGGCACTGCAGAGCGGTCTGGTCTCTGGTTCTGCAGATAGTCCTTGTGGATATTGTCTGGTCCGGCAAAATGCGTCGCAAGAAAGTGGAAAGTGAATGTCTTGCCTGTCCAAGCAGTCTCTTTTTATGTGTTTTGAAAGTGGGTGTGTGCGTGGGCATAACTAAGCCTGCCCCTCACAACTTATCATTGGCCAAGCTCTCCTCTCTCCCTTGATTGGGGGAAGGAAATGGAGTGTCATCGTGATGAGGTAGTTTATGGATCAGAGGATCCACCCCTGGTCAATTTGCACACAAATCTATTCTTGATCCAAATACACATTTATCTATGTACCATTTTTCTAATATTATATGTCCAGTTAACATATTTTCTGTAGCACCAAACCATCCGATCCCTGTCTTTGTAAGATGTTGTGTCCACTTATCACAGAATTCTGCCCTTTTCATCAAGAACACAACCTCTAAACTTTTCCAGAATTTACACAAACATGCACAAGGAATATGGGCATCAGATGATAAAGTGTCAGATTTTTAACATACAGAAATTCGGAGTAATACCTTATTTTCCACTACTACCCCCAAGAACATAACACAGAGTCCTAACACCTCTTAAAATGTGCACAGAAAAATCACAAGAATAATGATATTAATTATATAATTTTGACAAGTCCGTACTATGAATTATCCATCTTTTTAAAATTATGCTCTGGCCCAGAGCGGTGTGGTTTCCCAAAGCACATGGTGGAATTTCTGGTTTGTTCACTTCCTCCAACTCAAGTTGTTCACAGAGGCACTGCCCCTCCCAGTTCCTCTCAAGAGGAAGCCATTTACAACCCCCCCCCCTAATTTAACATTTGCCTGAGCCAAGGAAGGCTCATTGTTCTGTTTCCCTACTCCCAGGTGCTCCTCCCCTGATTCAATTAGGGAGGTGTCATCTCCTTTTGGTGGGAACAGCAGAAGGCAGCCAGGCCTGGGAATGCAGTGGTGCAGCACGTTTCCACTCCTGTTGGGGGTTGCCGGGCAAGATTTCAATGTTTTCAAGCCAGGCTTCAGCCAAATGTCACTTTTGTTCCCAGTTTTTCTTCATCCAAATCAAATTTACAATTTTTACACATGCAGCTAGAATGCTGATTCTAAGTTCAAAACTATGACATTTAAACAGTTGCAACCTATGTGTCACTCAAAGTAGGTCACTCATTTATTTTAAACATTTCAATTTTAGTGGCTTTAAGTCCAATTTCACTTCTGCTGCTGACATCCACAGCTCAGCCAGTTTTGTTATAAACATTGTTTTGGGCTCGTCATCTTTCCAGATTTTGTATGCACACAAGACTACATTCTGCCAAATGTCTGCTGGTGTTCATTGAGATTTTTGAACATCTTGCAATTTTTAAAATAGGCATTTTTAGCTTGCATTTCATAGAAACAAAGGTGATTTCAAAGCACTTTTTGAGCTAACAGGCACTGCTTTTTTTCTTTTGGCACCACGTTTCACTCATGGCGCTTCTGGCCCACCACACTCGCACTGTTGGGTGGCAGATTAGGCGACCATTTTGGTGTGTGCAAAAACTGCACGGTTTTCCTGGATTCTGGCGCAAATGTGGGCTTTTCCGCCCTCTTGGATTGCCTAAGCCCACAGCACCAAATGTTGCAGCATAATAGTCCAAACGTGGGTCAGGACACCCAACACAGGACATGGTCTTCGTATCCAAAATGGTCAGTTTGGCAGTCAGGGTTTTGCAGGAGTCCACATTAGGTGGAGGTGTAAGTCTTAATGCTAGGCAAGTTTTGGCAATTATGGCGAGGCCGCCACCTCGGGATGAGGTGCGGTCTACTCTTAAGAGTTTGTAGTCCTCAGGGGTGGCTAGTATAATCGTTGGGGCAGCTGCTTGGAGCCAAGATTCAGTAATGGCGAGGAGGTCAATTCTTTCAGTTAGTAGTAGGTCGGCTATTACTGTGGCGTGTGCCACCATGGAGCGGGAGTTTATAAAGGCTCCTCTTATACCAATTTGTGTGGCCGCAGTTGGAGGTGTTGGGGCGTTGAGGTGGTGTCTCGTAGGAGTGGTGGGGCCTCGAGTGAGACGGCTATTTAGCTGGAGTGGATGCTGGGTGTTGGTGGTTTTGTGTTGCAGGGTTGTGGTGATGGCCTGGAGGTCTCTTAGGCTTCTGGGAGTTTTATTGGAAGTACGATGAAGTGATTTGGCTGGAGGTTCATACATTCTGGGTAGTCTAGCACGAAATTTCAGGTTTCTCTGGGAGAGGTTACATGGCCTTGTGACCACATTGTAGTGGTTAGTAGGTATATTAAAGATGGTCACGTGCACTGGTGGAGGCAGAGTATGTGACATAGTGAGTTCTAGTGTGTTAAATAAGTATGGGATAGTCCTCAGTAGGACGATGTAGATCACAGGCATACACATGGTTTGTAAGTGAGTATTTAGCTATTGACGTGTGTGTGTCATATAGAGTAGATCCAAAAAAATATCAGGGGTCAATCTAGATGGGCTCGCTAGATTCAGGATATGCACTAAAGATGCGAATAGAAAGGGCAAAAATGACTAAGGCTGTACTGGCACAAGGCTGAGCTATAGGTAGCAGAGAGTGCAGCAGGTCACTAAAGGCACAGGCAGAGAGATCAACACTACAATATGTGTACAAGATGTGGAAAATACAGAAACACGTACAGACGCAGGACAGATGTGCTCATCGAAACACCATTTTGTCTTAACACACATTAAAACACTGATGTCACACCCTTGAATGCTCACACCAGAGAGAATACAACCCACTAGTGAAGAAAGGCTCAAGTCGATCTTGTAAGGATAACACGTTTTAATCAAAGATGACAGCAGCAGCAAAGAGCTCTGCTGCCAAAAACATTTTGCCAAAAAAGGGTACAAGCAGAGGCTTAAGAGTAGACACATCATCATCATCATGACGCAATACGATAGAGTGAAAACCCATGCGGCTGATTGGTGTGCGCCTATACAGGATCTGCCTGCTCCATAAGAGATGCCAGGTCATAAGTTCCAGCCCAGTCCATCCATTTTCCATCATGTGGGTGCTGCAGAGATCATCTTCTTCTCACTGATGAAGGTCATAGAACAAATTGACTAGACCCCCTAACACAATGCTACTTCATCATTATATTGTGCAGGCTTTAAGACAGGCACAAAGGAGGTTCTGGAGCACACTGACCTCCACACACACATTTCACTCACTCCCTTTTGCACCATCTGCCTCAAGGTCCCCACCCTTGTTTTGAACTATAATGTATCCCTCCATGTAGTACAAAGACGTGCAATGTCCATTCTCTTTGAACATTCAGGCATTGTTACTTTAGGGTTAGTGGTTGAAGGTCACCTGGTGCCAATGAATTCAAAGATCTTTGGGTCCTAGTCAGCTATATGGGCTATAACTCATGGTCACCTGGGGGTGGGTCGGCCAGACTCTGGCCAGTGTGAGACAACATGCACACCAGGCTCCGGTCTAAGATTGCGGCCTTGTACGGCACTTTCTTTTCGAGTAGAAAAAACATCTTTGCAACACTGTTAGAACAATGAATTTGCTTTTTGGTGGTTGGGGGTGTGGGTTGTCCTCATGGGAGCTCGACATGGCTGGAAGTTTTCCTTGCAATTAGGGCCTAGTGCATGGAATGCTGCATTCGACACGGAGGCCTTGTCTCTTCACTATGGTAACTAACATCTACCCAAAATGGCAGTCTTGCTTATGCTCTGCGCTACACTATGTGGGTTGATTATATTGGGGTGGGGTCTTACCACTGCCCCCCTCCCCTTGGCCCATCATAGTACTTTGAATGCCACTCATCTTACTCTAAAGCACTTAGTGGGGTGGGACGGGGTCACCCCTTCCCAACATTCCCCCCTTTAGTTGCTTCTACAGTAACACACTTCTTAATAGCCCTATGTTCCTACTGTCTCCTCTCTGCTTCCACGTAACGGTGTGTTCCCTTTATTGGTATACAAGCCCTTAATACTGACTGCAAACTCTCCCCTTACGCGCATATTTCGCAGGTGAGCAAGTCATATAGATGCATTTGCCCTCCCCCTCCAGCTCCACCCAGACCTCTGCATAGTTCTCTAGATCCGGTAGAGGAGTAATGATAGTGTGGTATTGGTGGTCAACTTCTTTTTCCATATGGGATGGGGAGCATTTCACACTTAGGGTTACTCTGAGGGAAATCAGGCTGTACTTCACTATCTTTTGTCTAACGAGGTGCTTTTGAAACCTCAATTGATACCATCAGTCTGGCGCTATTGGGTGCCACATTGGCACATCGAAGGTCCAGTTGCCAGGTGCAGAAGATAACTGGGGTGAACACGATATTGCGCATCAACATCTTCATGATCACTCCCAGCCAAAACTGGCCCCAGTTAAATGTTAAGGTGAACCATTAACTCTCCTGTACTCCTCCCTCCTTCTTCATTAGAAGACACAGGTCATGGATGGCTGCACTGATGTGGGATAACAAACAACACATTCTCTGTATCTTCTAAAGGCACAAATGGGCAGCAAGAATTGCCAAACATTTTGCAAACCCTCCTTCCATTGCTGTTAAAATGTCCCGAACGTAGCAGTTTTGCATCGTCATAAGTCTCAAAGCACACAACTCAACCTTGATCACTTTGAACCTGTTCTCTGCGTCATTTGCGAGCTGGACCATCTCCCAGCGCATGATCTGTAGCCATTTGGCGTTTGATGTGACCTGCACTCCTGGCAACAGTAGAGATGTGAAAAAGGATTCTGCTGAGCTAAAGAGTCAGTACTCCTCTGGTGTTTCAGCAAGCAATAGAGAGGAATCTTTGGATATGTAATTCAATCTTTTATTCCTTTTTAGTTGTTGAACTGTCCATTCCTTGGCAGGATGCAGAGCTCTTGTGTGGACAACATGTTCTTTTCTTCTTTTTTGAATACGGGGGAGGGAGGGAGTTGGCTCCTTGGCAGGCAGTGCCCCCCCCCTCAGGTGTTCTTCTGGGATTACTAGTAGTGCTGAGTGCAGTGTGGCTAGTGGACAATAGCCCCTCCATGATGGTTTGAGGTGCAAGTAAGCTTATTGGCCACAGAGCCAGTAGTAATCCCATGCCATTCCCACCTTTATGTCTGGAATAAGGAGAGTCGTATTGCAATGTTTGTCGAGCCAACAAAGATTGCACTTTTGCTGCAAAAACAAAGTCCATATACTTCTTCACTGTGCACTCGCACCGGCTTTTCCATTGTTGCAATCCACGTCAGCTTTGTGATGTGATCTGTCCATGTATGTGCACAGAAATTATCGACCCGCGCTATCATATGTTTCCAGTCCTTCTGCCAGGCAAGGTAGTGTGGTGTCCTGCCATTTGTTATTGACATGTTTACACCCTTTCACCATCAAATAGGGTAGCTCCACACACTTGATGTTTTTTGGATCATTGTTGCACTTCACAAGATGAACCAGATATGGTGCCGCTATAATTGGGACTACTTGTGGTACTAACACCTTGGGAGCCCCTGACACGTGTAGAATGAGTGAACACACATAACAGCTTCCATTCACAATGTTTCTTCCCACACCAATCATGTCAGTATACCAACTTTTGGTAAACTCGGGGTGGCATATATCCTCAATCGCATCCAAACCTACCCCTTGATACGTATCATGCTTTTTTCAGACTTCCGTTTTCATAATTCTATACACGCTCTCGGTGGTGCTGGCCTTAACATTGCTATCGAAAATATCATCATAATGTTTTTAATTATTAAACAGTCCTCAAATTATTGGAAACAAACTCTTTACTATTACCGTCATTGCCAATTGTGCACATACGCTTGTTATGTTGTGCCTGCTATAATCATCACCAATACTTGTATTAACATTATTGCTACCCCCATATGAATTTCCAATAATATTGTTAACATTCATTTTGCTACTAATATATGTAAATCTACTAATATTATTAACATGTATATGTACTGTCCTGTTTAAGTATAGAGTCCCATTCCCCCCATCATAGGACCTCCCACTATAACATACTCACCCCAATAAAGCCCCAATAATGCCATCAATATCATACATAAACCTGCAATAATGGTCATTCCACAGTAATAGGCATAGGCCTGTATATTATCATGTGTGCATCTACACTTCAGATCCCTACTCAACAGTTATTTATATTGGTGAGGTTCATCATCTTCTCTCCTGAAATGGAAGCAGAATGCACAGAACTACAAAGAAATAGAGACATACACAACATACCTTTACAGAAAATGAGAGAGAAAGAGAGAGAGAGACAAAGAAAGAGAGAGAGAGAGAGAAAAAGAGAGAAAGAGCTCCCAGAAGAAAAGAAAAATACAGAGCTAGCAGCTGACATTAGAGGAGTGTGCCACCACACACTTGCTGTGCCTGCACAGGTCAGTGGGGTAGATAGGGCGCAGGTACTACAGTCACTCCTTTAAGATAACTGAAGAGCCAACATGTTGTCTGGAGGTGCCCTGCCAATGTCGGAGAGGTGGACCCATTATAGCAAGCCTTTTATCTTCACAGCGAGGGGAATGCAAAACACCACCTCTTAGGTCCTGTGGAACCGAGGGATGTTCCACATATGCAAGAAATTGCGAATGTACACAAAGTCGCCAGGCTGAAGTGGTTGTGTGGTTATGCACTCAGGATCAGTCACCGTCGTGGTTGCTAGGTCTGGTGTGTCTGCTGTCTCAATTCTGGGAGCTGCAATCTGTCGGGAGACACATTAAATTACATGCATTAGTGTGGTCAAATAATCTTTGAACCGAACACCTAACACTGCTGCTGCCTTATGTGCATCTGAAGCTTTTCTTACAGGAGATATGGGTGTGTGCATACATTGACCAGTGACCACCTCGTGAGGTGACAAATGGTGGTCTTTGCTGGACTGTGTGTGTAAACTAAAGAGGGCCAGTGGCAAACAGTGTACCCAGTTCTTCTTCAATGTGGTACACAGATTGGACAATTTGGTTTTTCAAAACCCGTTCATCCTCTCCGCAATGGCGTTTATTTATTATTATTTATTTAGTTATATAGCGCACAAAACCCAAGGGTATCTAGGCGTTTATACTTAAGAGATTGGTTACAGTGTTTCTGGTTAGAGAGAGGAAGCGAAGGAGAGTTTACATCGTAGAGAGGCGTACAGAGGTAATTACATCACAAGCAAAGTGCAAGAAAGAGTGCAAAGTGGGCACCTTCATAGAGCCTGACCCCATGTTGCTGGGCGGCTGTGACACAGAGATGCAAAAGTCAAACAAGTGGGCATATTCATGGAGCCTAACCCCATCTTGTAGGGCGGCTGCGACACAGAGATGCAAAAGTCAAACAATTGGGAATATTCATTGAGTCTGACCCCATGTTGCAGGGCGGCTGCGACACAGAGATGCAAACGTCAAACAAGTGGGCATATTCATAGAGCCTAACCCCATGTTGCAGCGTGGCTGCGACACAGAGATGCAAAAGTCAAAAAAGTGGGCATATTCATGGAGTCTCACCCCATATTGCATGGCGGCTGAGAGACAGAGATGCAAAAGTCATACAAGTGGTCATATTCATGGAGCCTAACCAAATATTGCAGGGTGGCTGTGACATAGAGATGCAAAAGTCAAACAAGTGGGCATATTCATGGAGCCTTAACCCCATGTTGCAGGGCGGCTGCAACACAGAGATTAATAAGTAAAACAAGTGGGCATATTTATGGAACCTAACCCCATGTTGCAGGGTGGCTGCAACACAGAGATGCAAAAGTCAAACAAGTGGGCATATTCATGGAGCCTAACCCCATGTTGCAGGGCAGCTGCAACACAGAGATGCAAAAGTCAAACAAGTGGACATATTCATGGAGCCTAAACCCATGTTGTATGGAGACTGCGAAACAGAGATGCACATATTCAGACATATGGGAAGGGGATTGTGTCTCACCCTGGAGCGTTCTCGTAGCGGACAGGGAACAGACAGGGGCCTTGGGAGTGGGCTTTGAGACGAAGGCCGGCCGAAATGTGCCAAGGTAGTCTCCCAATGGCAGCGGGAGAGGCACAGAGTGAGCAGCAATGTGCTGCTTCGAGACGGAAAGGCACATGGAGATGATGGAAGGCTGGGTGCTGTGGCCAGCAGTGGGCCTTGAGAGCAGGGCCAGTCAAGCCTGCCAGCTCTCCAATAGGTGAATTGAATTAAGCTCCAGCCAATTATGTCACCGCAGAACAAAGCCCCAAGCGCTCCGGTGCAAAAGGCACAGGCGGCCATCATGGAATGGCCAGCCCAACACAAATTACAATGCTAAAGGGTGTGCTGCCTCCAGGCATCACGAGGAGGAGCGAATTGACAAGGGGGGGTCCTGGGAGTCTCTCTGCCAGACATTAGTCCTGGTTACGAGAGACTTACCCAGAATCTTTCACGGAGAAGAAATATCCCAAACATATCAGTCTTTGTCCTGCCCTGGGGCAGTCCAGCACCGAAATGCTAGGCAATTCTCCTCTGAACAAGAGTACCAACAGCATCCCCAGACAAGTGTTTCAGTCTGGTTGGACCTCATCAGTAGGGAGGAGCTGTGCCTCTCTAAGAATAGTGAGCGAGGGGTCCACTCCTGGATTCCGCCAGTAATTTAGGGTGAGACCCAAAGTTACTTAAATATGCAAATTGACAAGGGGGGTCCTGGGGGCCTCTCTGCCAGGTCTCTCTGTCAGACATTAGTCCTGGTTACGAGAGACTTACCCAGAGTCTTTAGTTCACTATCTTTCACAGAGAAGAAATAGCCCAAACATATCAGTCTTTGTCCTGCCCTGGGCCAGTCCAGCACCAAAATGCTAGGCAATTCTCCTCTGAACAAGAGTACCAACAGCATCCCCAGACACGTGTTTTGGTCTGGTTGGACCTCATCAGTAGGGAGGAGCTGTGCCTCTCTTAGAATAGTGAGCAAGGGGTCCACGTCTGTGAATGCACAATTTAAATATTGAAAAATGCAGGCCTGTTAGTGGTAAATTGAATTCATCTGGTGCTTAATGCCAAGTAGTGCTGTGATGTGCTGAAAAAGTGCATTGAAAAAACGTGTGCCATTGTCTGATCTTAAAAACTTGCATACACCCCATAGAGGGAAAACCTTGCATACCAAATATCTAGCTGCACATTTGGCATTCGTATGTGTGCAAGGCCCTGCTTCCAACCACCTTGAGAAAGGGCAAATCACTACTATGAGATACCTGGAGCCATTGCAACACTCACCAACGTTGGCATTATCTATGTGTAATTCACAGAATGTCCCAGTGGGGTGGGGCAATGTGTCCCTAACGTCCGTAGTGTCATCCCTGTACTGAAACTTTGACATGTGATGCAATGTACAACCATTTCTGTGATGCTCTTCTGAATATTTTGTATGAACCTGTCCTCCTGTATATCTGACGCAATGTTCTGCTTCAAACTATGGGACTGTGGGATGGGTAGTATAATTGCTCAAATGCTACTGCTAGCTGCTCTTGTGGCATTACCATCTTCCTGGGGCTCTCTTGTCTCCACAATAGATCTGTTGGGGATTGCTTGCACCCCTTCATAGCCACAATTCCTTCTCCCTCTCTGGTGCCCTTCGCTGTAACCTGATTATCTGGGAGATACCATGCTGTGTAAGGTTTCGGATGTTTGCTTGCTGGTGGAGTGGTCACGATGTACTCAGCAGGCAATTTTCTTTGGCATATATGCCACGATTTTGGCCGCTTCATAAGCAGCTGCATTTTCCATTGCTACTTCAACTGTCCCGTTAGTGTAGGTGGTGCACCTGACGACAGCCACAACAGATGGCTGGGATAATGCTCCTATCAGTGTTTCTAGTAGTGCTACATGCTGCACTGGAGACCCATCTGCCCTCCGAGACCCCCTCCTCTTCCAGCAGGATAGACCAGCATGCACAGGTGTTGTGAAGTACATTGAGTCTGAAAATATTGTGACATGGCACCCTTGAGACGCTCTCGATGCTTCGATGAGCACTGTGAGTTCTGCCTCCTGTGCTGAATGATGCATGGACAAACTTTCCATGACCAGCGTCTCGTACACCCCTTCTTCAAGTCGGACCACCACTGTCCCTGTATGTCGTGTCCTCTCTCTTGGTCAATTATGGATGACCCATCAACAAACAGTACCTCACCCTTCCTCAATGCACAATATTTTGCTATGGGTATGTCATTCTCCTCCCCCTTGTATGTGGCACAGTTGTGCACCGATAGATCTTCGGAGTGGGCATATCTGTTAGAAAAGTGGCAGGATTCACTGTTTTGCATCTAACCACATGAATGTGGGTCTTTAAAATAATGATCTTGTATGCCAAAGGTTTCTGTGTAGTCAGGGTGGATTTTGACCTTTCTAGGATGGCAAATAGAGAGTGTTACACATACAACGTAATGAGCACCCCATTACAATAGTAGAACTTTTTTCTATTGCAAATGCAGCAGCTGCTAATTCTTGTCTGCATGAAAACTGCCCTTTCATCATTGAATCCAGTGTGCCGCTGTAATAGGCCAATGGCTTATGGCCCATACTACTCTTCTGTGTCAACATTGTGGTCCTGAGCTGGTCATCTGAATGGATAACAAGTACAATTCCTGTGTGTAGTCTGGTGTGGCCAGTACGGGTGCTGAACTAATAGATTCTTTTAGATCCTCAAACTGTTTGATCATATCTGCAGTTGACTGTAGCTTATGATGCTTTGTTTTTGTGCTTTCTTAAGGGCCTGCAGAAGTGGACTTGTGTATGTCGCATAATCTAGGATCCATGCCCTACAGTAGTTACACAGCCCCCAAAAACCTCTGCATTTATTTAACTAAGGCTGGTCCGTGGCTGGCCTATACTGACGCTGCCCTATCTGGTAGTATTATTTTACCATTCAGTGATATGAACTGCCCCAGATAGAGCACCTCCTGTTGGCAGTATTGCAATTTAACCTTGTCAACCTTGTACCCCTTATGGGCCAGCAATTATAGGAATATAATGACATCCTTTCTGCAGTGCTGCTCACTGTCACTACACACTAGTAGATCATCCACATATTGGATAATCCTGCTGGGTACCTGAATGTTCCCTAAATCAGTGTGTAGTATTCTGTTAAAAATGCTCAGGCTCTCACAGTACCCCTGAGATGACCTAGCATGTTTGAAATGCATTTGGCCCTGTGTAAATGCTGTGAGATACCTTAACTCAGGATGGAGTGGAATCGAGAAGAATGCATTCTTCAAGTCCACTACAGTGAAGTATGTGGCTTCTTTGGGGATACTGCATAGAATTGTCATAAGATTAGGAACAACCATAAATTCTTTCTGTACCAAATCATTGAGGGGGCGTAGGTCCTGAATCATTCTCCAATTGCCACCTGTTGATTTCTTGACAGTTGTGTTACACGGAGACGTGGATGGCAGGATGATTCCCTGGTCCAGTAGGGCCTGTAGTGTATTTACAATACCATCCTCTGCCTCCTTTGATATCGGATATTGTTTTACCCTGGGTAGCACCGCACCTGGCTTCAGTTTTATATCCACATGGTCATGTTTTTCAGTAGTCCCACATCGTGTGGATTTGTAGTCCACACATGCAGAGGCACATGTTGTAAGTCTTTGTCAAGAAATAGAGGTGGAGTTAGTACTGCCATCAGATAGCGCAGCACAGCAGATAGCACAGCAAGTAGAGCGCTCGCTTTGACATCCGTGCAGAGCCCGCCGATGCAGGTTTGAATCCCGGCAGGGCCAAACTTAGCCTTTCATCCTTCCAAGGTAAATCAATGAACACCATACACTGTGTGGGTAATGACAAGCAGCGCTCAGAGGCCTGAGGGTTTGTAGCACTATATAAATTCTAAATTATTATTTATTATTATCAGGGGGCACTGCACCCTGCGGTACTGTACCATTATGTCGCAGGGGATACAAATCTCTGATATTATCTCCCCATTTTTGTCATTGTTCTCAAACAGCTTGTCATCTGTCACGTCCTTTAAATGTACTGTTGGAATTATTCAAAGCACTGTGTGCCAATCACACCCGTCCCTGTCTATTCCGAACACAAAAACCCTCTTGTCAGAGACCAACAATCCCTGTAAGTCTAGCAACATTATTGTTCCTGCAATGACCTCAGGTGACACAACTTGACAGACGATGAAATCTGTGGGCACTCGCCAACACTGTTTAGCAATCTGAGGCACCGCCTCCACGAGCACAGTAATACCATAAATGAACATCTCCAGGGCTGCGGGAGTCCCGCGAACCACCATCTCCCTTGTCCTTGTGAGTATTATCAGCATTGCCCTTGTTGCGCACATCCCAGGCGTGCAGCAAGCACGATCTGTAAATGATATTTTCATGTCATGGCAGATCCCTGCTCAGCAAATTGACAGGGTAACTTTAGTAACAGATTCCACACCACCTTCCCTCCCATGTTTACATCCAGCTACATAGTGTATGGAACAGTGGAAATAGTCCCAGAGAATCTCCCCTCCATGATACATGATTTTGTTGCACCTGATTCCACCATAAATATGTACTGCTTGTTTCCTATCTCCGCCCCCACCAAGGGTTCCTTTTCAGGGTGGATGGTCGTTGACCAGTCTGGACACGAGAGTGCTCTCTGTGGACTGTCCTAATCAGAATATGTTGTTGTTCAGGGGAACGAGAAGGGGTTACCCCCATCACTGTTGCTCCTCCAAAGGGGGCGGTGGTCCCGCTCGGTACCCTATTGACCGGGGCAACACCACCCTGCTGCTGATGTGGCGGGTGCCGCACTTGTATGTCAGATGCTTGAGGCTATATGTTTTGTGCTGCCCTTGTAGATACCCTTGATTCTGATACCATTGACCCTGTTACGGATACCCTGGCACTTGAGGCCTTGGGGCCCTTTGGTCCCTTGTTCCTGCTGCTGTGACCTGCAATTACAACCCACTGCAGACATGCTCCTGCATTCCCTTGCAAAAAGCCCCCATGTCAAACAACTTCAACATTGTGATGGTCCAAACTCACCCCCTCTTGTTCCAAATCTCCCCCTCTTGCTCCTCAATGCCCCCTCTTCTTCGCTGCGGTCCTCCTGGCTACCACTGTGAGCCGGGATACTGTTGTCTGCACCCCACTGTCCTTGTCCTCGCAATAGTGATGTTCACGACCTGTTGGGTGCTCACTGTCCCCTCCACCTGTACTGGCATTGATACTGGTGCCTGGACAACATTTGCCAATTTCTTTTCTACCAATTTCCATTCCTCTGTTTGATGCCTTTGGGCTGTTTCTCTGTCCCGCTCCTTGATTCTTTTACAATGGTGCACTATTATACTCTGTATCTCTGGCTGCCCCTTTGCTTCGATCTATGTTCCCATATTCTTTGGCAAAGTTCTGTTTTGGTTTTGCCAATGTAAAGCAGGTTGCACGGACATCTAATTGCATAGATATCCCACTTGGTTTTACAGTTGTACAGTTTTTTTGTATCGCCACATCAATCCACAGAGATCCTCCATTTTCATATTGCGTGTTAGAGGGCATACAGAACAGTTTCTGCATTTGGCTTGGCCTACTACTGGTGGAAGTCTGCATGCGTTCAGGATCGATCCCTCTTCAGGTTGTTTCTGTTCGTATGTGTGTACCAGCATTGGTTTGAGATTCTACGACTTCTTAAATGCGAAACGTGGTTTTGGGGGAGTAAAGTTCTGTGTTTGTGAGATATTCCAATTTTTTTAAATCACTTTTTTCAATGCTATGCTGATAGGACTTTATGTTCATACACACATTATTCTTTCTTCTTGTATTCGTCGGCAAGTTGTCAGGCAGGCTTCTCAAGGTGTGTGTCATGCTCTTTCTTTAGCTGATCTTATTATGGTCCTGGTGTAACCCAGTTCTTTCAATCTCTCTTCCAAGATTCCTGTGTGTTTCATGAATTCTTCTTTTTGCGAGCAGTCCCTTCTAATTCTTAGGAATTTTCCATAGTTGTATACTCAATCTTTTTTGTCTGTTAGTCCACCCTGTCATGATATATTTGCAGGGCCTTGTCCATACACTCTATTGTTGTTTCTCCCCCCATGCTGGTGTTGCCTATGTATTACTGACCCAATGCAAATCCCTGCTAATGTGCCGCATACGCTGCCGCTGCTTGTAAGAAAAAAAAGGAAAATCAACCCCCCACCCTTTTCTGTACCACTCCCTTGTGCACACACACTACTTCACACAACCATCCAATGCCACACCACACCCCTCCTAGGGCCTGTTCTTCATCTAATAAAACACAAATACAGTGAACTAAAATAACAACCACTACTTGTTCCAGGCCTGCTAATTATATAAGACCACTACTTTTATTTCCGTTCTGTCTCATTTAAATAATATATTTTATCGTGGTTTCACCTTCCTTCCCCTTCGGAGGAGGGACTCCCTGCCGTACCTTACCTTATAATGCCTTGACCAAAATAATCTCTTTACAATATAAACACCAATAATAAATAAAAACAAACCACACCCACGTCACATCAACAACCTCTCTCTCCACGTGTTCGCACCTTTCACACTTCCCCGTGCATCTGTCCCCTACTTGTTATCGCTTACAAGAGTCTACTCACATATGCATGCTAACCTGAACTCCTCCGTCATGAGGTTCCAACACCGGCCTGCACTCTCCTTGTAGGCCCGCTTCAAAGAGCAGAGAGGACTTCTCTTAAACTGGCTTCTGCTAAACCCTTAGAACACGTGTTTTCTTGGGACCGGTTGCTGTAGGTGGGCTTTGGCTCTTTCTGAAGAAGCAGCCTGGAAGCCTCTGCAAATACGAGGGGGCTGGTATCACGCTGGGATCACATCAGGGTCACCAATTGAAGGCACGCCCCTGAACACTCGGCCCAGGGAGAATACAACCCGCTATGGAAGAAAGGCCCAAGTCGATCTTGTAAGCATAAAAAGTTTTAATCTCACACAAAGATGAGAGCAACAGCAAAGAACTCTGCTGCCAAGAATGTTCTGCCAAAACAAGAGTACAAGCAGAGGCTTAAGAGGAGACACATCAGCATTGTGACACAATACCATACAGTAAAAACAAACGCAGCAGGTTGGTGTGCGCCTATACAGGATCCACCTGCTTCATAAGGGATGCCAATTCATTAGTTCCAGCCCAATCCTGTCCGTCTTCAATCACGTGGGTGCTGCGGAGATCATCTTCTTCTCACTGATGAAGTTCAAAGAACAAATTAACTACACTCCTAATACAATGCTACTTCATCATTATACTGTGCACCTGGCAGGAATTAAAAGTGGCACAAAGTAGGTTGTGGGGCACTCTGACATCCACACAAACATTTCACTCACTCCCTTTTGCGCCATCCGGCTCCAAGGTCTCCACCCTCGTTTTTCAACAATAATTATCCCTCCCAGCACTTCGAATACACATCATATTATTGTAGCTCAAAGACGTGCAATGTCTGTTCTCTTTGAACATTCAGGTCTTGGTACTTTAGAGTTAGTGGTCGAAGGTCACCTGGTGCCATGGTATTGAAAGATCGTGGGGCTTAGTCAGTTATATGGGCTATAACTCGTGGTCGCCTCAGGGTTGGCCGGGTCAGGCTTTGGCCAGTATGAGATAACATGCACACGATGTGGCGGTCTATGGTCACGGCCCTGTAGGGCACATTCCTTTTGGGTAGAAAAAACATCTTTGCAACAGTGTTAGAACAATGAATAAGCTTTATGGAGGTTGGGGGTGTGGGCATGGCTGGAAGTTTCCCTTGTCTCGCAATTGGGGCCTAGTGCATGACATGCTGCATTCGCCGCAGGCCCTGTCTCGTAACTCTGGTTACTAACATCTCACAAAATGGCGGTTTTGCTAGCATTCTGTGCTACACCATGTGGGTTGATTATATTGGGGCGGGGTCCTACCACTGTCCCACTCCCTCCTGGCCTATCATAGTGCTTCGAATGCTGCTCACCTTACTCTAAAGCGCTTAGGGGGGGTGGGACGTGGTCACCCCCTTTCCAACAACACACAGAAACGATTAGAAATAAAACTGCCATGCACTTACACAGCCAACAACGGGTCTTAGTACATGTGCAAAGAACACATTTCAGGCATGCGCAGCACGCACAAAACACACAAATAGGTACATTTCATTACATTTTCCCTTTATTCATTTATATTTGTAACATGCTAGGCATATTTTTACATCAGGCAACCCTGAGTGACGGCATTGCACCTTATTCATTCTGATTATCCTTCAGGTAGCGATCGATCCCAAAATCTGCAAATCATGATTTTATCCAGTTGTTACAATGTTATATTGTCTCTATATCTTCGTGTTTTGCCCCAGAATTGTTTCTGTATGATTCCGACCAGTGCTTAATTTGTAAAATAAAATGAACGCTTGGACTCAAATATTTTGTAGTACACACATGACACGTCAGGATAGGCAGTTCCCTGCTCCCTGTGACACTACAATCGGCTGCTCCTCACAATGTCAACATAGAGGGGGTTCAAGCTGAAAATCCTACTGGCTCTTTGGGGTTGATGGATGTACTGACTATGGCAGATCTGTCATTTAGAAATATCAATAAACATAACAAAAATAACATAATTGTGACTTGATATGATACAAATGTCTGCGAATCTTTAAACACAAACATCGCTAACATGTTGTTCTCGCTCTATAGGTGCTTCTTATACGACTGACAGTTAAACTAATGAAGTTGCCAAAACACCACATCATAATCAACATCAGTCTGAGACAATAACTGTCAGGGCTTAGAAACATGTGCCTAGCAAACACCCCCACAAATAAATCACTGATTACGACACTTCATTTTAAGATCTGATAACTGAAAACATGTTTTAAGCTGACACCATTCTTTTATAGCAAATAGCTATGTAAATAGATATATTCAGGCTCTGATTATAATTTATCTTAGACATTTGTTTTACTTATTTATTTTTGGGTGCACGGTTTAATTGTTGATATTGTTATGGTTTTGGTGCTATAAAAGCAATCCCCTCGTTTTCCAGTAGTTGTTTTGTCCCATATGTTATCGCTATCTGAATATTTTTGAAAATAGCCATCTTTAGGCTCCTAATTTTATTGAGTCACATTGACAACTCTCATTTAGGGCCTGATTTATGGAATTTTCGTTACGCTGAAACTTGACTTTGCACACTTTTCTGCGCTCAAAAGTCAGTTAATCGATTCATGGAAGTCACTTTGCATGCTTTTCTGGGTCCTTGTGGGCACTTTGCACAGGTCCGTCCCGTCTCTGCATGCAGTCCAGCGCAAAGTCTGGGAGGGGCCTACGCAAAGAAGTAAACAGTGGGTGGAACATGCATATTCTCCATTCCCCACGCAGAATGAGGAAGGACAAGGCATTACATGTGTGTGTCGAGGGACAGCCTGTGCAAGGAAATCTCATGGCCAGCGCTGCGCATAACTCAACATATTCCTGGATCTGACCATGCAACGTCACGTCTGGGAAATCAGCACCCAAAGTTTGCGCTTACACGGTCACATGAAGACGTGTACAAAGTCTCAATCGCATAGGAATCAACACGCAAAGGTAAGGTCCGATCAGGAAAATAGGGGTGCGGGTACGCAGTTGGGGTGCCTATTGCAGATTGGGGTGCGTGTATGCAGATTAGTGGGTGCAGCCATAGCTTACAGGTTTCGCAGGCAGATTTACTGAGGGCCGACTTGAGTTATGAGTCATGCAACGCATGTTGTCAGGGTGCAACTATGGGTTATGGGGGACCCTATACAGTTATGCCAGGATGCTGCCTTGGTTGCAAGGAGAAGGCACACAGTATTGCCGGGGTGCATGCCTTTGCGGACCAGGAATGTGCATAGGTTGGTGTATGTGGCTGGTTCTGCTTTGCAAGGGGCGTGTCATTTGCGTTCCGTCTGCTACTTGCGTCTTGGTATTTTTTTGTGGTTGAAGTTCCCTGAATACGCTATACGAGCATGACATACATTGATTTGCAGGTATGGGCAAAGTGGTGTTATGCACAGATGACTATGCAGGGTCTATGCGCCTTTTCTATATTTCGGACCCTTAGTTTGCTGAAGAGAATAACAATTCTGCAATTGGTTTCAGACAGTTGGTGTATGGAATGGAACCGAGCTAAGAATAGCAATCATGAGACCCCTACACTCACACTCACACTCAGGGCGTCTAAACCAAACAGAACTAGAATGGTGGTTGACTACAACTGATACAGGTGTGTTTTAAGATAACCACATATTGCCAACACCATTGCTATTGGGAAGAAAGCACTGCCAGAAAGTTTTTTGGTCGGCATGACAACTGGAAATACTGTAGTATAATCAGCCAATGCATTAGATGAAATTTCTTGTTATATTACTCTGATGTGATCCAATAGAGGGAGTTGGGCTATATGTGGGCTATTTTGCTGACCCCGTTGGGCTACATGTAGGATTCCCTTTCTGGATACTGTTATCAAACAAGACAATGGCCCCCATTAGGATCCAGGCGTTAAGGGGTTAACGGCGCCGTAAAAGGTGTCAGCGCCGTTAAACCCTTAACGCCTTTCTTCGAGGTCCTTTGCGGGACCAGCCGTTGAAGTAGGGGCCTGCAAAGGGACTCTCGAGGTAAGTACGGTACCGCAATTTGCGGTACCATACTTACCGCCTTCCCCATTCCCATTATGCCCTAAGGGGCAAAAATGGGAATGGGGAAGGGCCATGGTGGCATGGGGAATTACCACCCCGCCAACCTTGGAATGGGGTGGTAATTCCCCATTCCGCCATGGCGGACTCCGGCATCGACCATGGTGCTAATAGCACCATTGTTTTCCGCCGGAGTCCTAATGAGGGCCAATATATTTTTTACAGGTGCAGTACAACTGACAACATACAGAGTTACTCATAATAAATCCTATGAGGACATCTGTATGTTGTCCGTGATATTGCACCTCTCCAATATAAATGTGATTTCTTATGAGAACATCTGTATGTTGTCAGTGATACTGCACCTTTCCAATAAAGTATGTTGTGAGGACATCTGAAAGCTGTAATTCATTCGACAGGTGCAGTACCAATCACTGACAAGGTCTTTTTTGCGCTCTGTGTAAATTGGAGATGGCGATTCATTATATGTACACATAGGCAGCTCCACAGTGCCACATTTGGTTATTTGTACAGTGGAGACCAAATGTGCTGGCTAAAAGGCGGTGGACACGTTTGTACGCCACCTTTTTCAGTGGCATTTTAAACTACGCAATGCAAAGTGCGTAAGTGCTGCCTGCAATGCGAGCATGACACGCAACATTTACCATTGATCCCTATTGGGTCTGCCTGCTTTATGGTGGAGCATAAAGCCGACAGACCCCATAGGGATCTCCAGCATTTGTGCTGGCATGAAAATGCATGCCGACTCAAATGCTGCAGCATTTGTACAGTGGAGAGGAATGAAGATTGTGGAAATGCAAGTTGCGTTCAGCCATCCCTCTCCATTATACAATTGATTGAAAATAGACATTGCATAAGCAAAATGAGTAAAAGCCGTTATGCAATACTTTTACACATTTTGCTTACACTATACCGTGCCAAAATGAGCCCCATTGAGATCAAAACTACAATATAAGACAACTACGACCAAAGGCAGCACTTACACATACAACCAACAGACGGAGTCCCCAATTGTGCTGTTGCTTCTTTCCCCCTAAGTGGTGTACTTCCTCCCCCAGTTGTGTCCCTCCTTCCCCCTTATGCTGTCCCTCCTCCTGCTTATGCTGTCCCTCCCCCTTGCACTGCCCCACCTCCCCACTTGTGCTGCTCCTCCTCTCCCCTTGAGCGGTCCCTCCACCCCAATGTCACTCCTTTCCTTTCGCAGTGTCACTCCTCCCCTCTTGCACTGTTGCGCTGTGGCCATATGCTGTTGCTCATACCCCATCTGCTGTCACTTCTTGCCTGTGTGCTGTTCCTTCTTCCCCCATTGTGCTGTTGCTCCTTCCCCCTTGTGTTGTCGCATATCCTCCTTGCACTGTCCCTCCTTTCCCCTTGTGCTGTCACTCCTTCCCCTTTCTCTGTTGCTCCCTCCTTTGCTCTGCCGCTCCTTCCCCTTGTGCTGTCACTCCTTGCCCTTGTACTTTCAGTCTTTTACCCTTGCACTGTCCCTCCACCCTTGCGCTGTCACTCACTCCTTGCGATGTTGCTACTTCCCACTAGTGCTTTCACATCTCCCCCTTGTACTGTCACTCCTCCCCCTTGTGCTGTTGCTCCTTGCCCCTTGCACTTTCGCTCCTCCCCTTTTTCCCTGTTGCTCCTTCCCCATTACACTGTCACTCCTTAAACCTGGTGATGTTGCTCCTTTTCCACCTTGTGCTGTCGCTCCAGCCCTCTTGTGCTGTCCCTCCTCCACATTTCATTATCCCTCCTCCCACCTTGCGCTGTCTGTCCTTCCTCACATGTGTTGGTCCTCCTTCACCCTTTTGCTGTCTCTCCACTCGCTGCCTTGTACTGTTGCTCATTCCCTATGAGCTGTTGCTCCTTTGCCATGTGCTGTTGCTCCTTCCTCCCTTGCGCTGTTTTACCTTCTGTCCTTACGCTCAACCTCCTCCCCACCATTGCACTGTTTCTCCTTAACCCCTTGTGCTGTCGCACTTCCCCCTTTTTCTGTCACTCCTTCCCCCTTGTGCTGTCGCTCCATCCTATTATTGTGCTGTTCATCCTTCCCCGTTGCCCTGTTGCTCCTTTCCTCTTGTGTTGTCACTCCTTCCCTCACTGTGCTGTCGCTCCTGCCTCCTTGTACTGTGACTCCTTCCCCCTTTGGTGCGTTGTTCCCTTCCCCTTGCTCTGTCACTCCTTCCCCAACTGCGCTGTCTCTCCTTCCTCCTGTGTACTGTTCCTCCTTCCCCACTTGTGCTGTCCCTCCATCCACCCTTGCACTGTCACCCCTTCCCCCTTGCAGTGTCGCACCTCTCTCTTGTGCTGTCGCTCCCTACCCCTTGCGCTGTCACTTCTTCTCATTGCTCTTTTGCTCCTTCCCTCTTGTGCTGTTGCTCCTTCCCCCTTGGGATTTCGTTCCCTCCCCCTTTCTGTGCTGCTCTTTAACCCCTTGCACTGTTGTTCCTTTATCCTTGTGCTGTTCCTCCTCCCCTTTGTTCTTGGCTTCTTTGCCCTTGCACTGTTTCTCCTCCCCCTTGTGCTGTCCCTCCTTCCCTTTTGCCCTATCACTCCTTCCCCCAGCCTTATGGCTCCTTACCCATATGCTGTCACTCTTTCCCCATGCGCTGTTGCTCTTCCCCCGTGCACTGTCACTCCTTCCTTCCTTGTGTTGTTGCTCCTTCCTCTTTGTGATGTCACTCCTTCCCCCTTACTCTGTCACTCCCTCCTTCTTGCTCTGTCACTTCTCCTCCCTTGCGCTGTCATTCCTTAACCCTTGCACTCTTGCTCCTTCTCCCTGCTCTATCCCTCCCCCTTGCGCTGTTACTCCTTCCCCCTTGCGTTGTCACTCCTTCCCCCTTATGCTGTTGCTCCTTCCCCCTTCCTCTGTCGCTCCTTCCCTTCTTTCACAGTTATTCCTACTTATTGAGCACAATCAACAGTGGCTTTGTGTTGCCTGATTCAGGCTGTGTACATATTTCTAACTGCTTCGAGGTTGCAGCATTCATGTACGCGTGAAGGCTGTTTGCTCAACATTAAATGTCACTTGCGAAATAGAGGATTATTGGTTTTGGTAGATGATGGTGAGCTTTGTGATGACTTCTGCACATTTGAGATTTGCAGTACCACTGACAACATACGGGTGACCTTGTAAGAAATCACACTCGGTTCATTTTCGAGTTAACCATAAATTGGGGGAGAGGAGCCAGTACATGTGGACATACAGGTAGGCAGCTCCCCGGCGACAAGTTTTGGTTATTTGCATGGCGGAGAGCAAATGTGCAGCGCAAAAGCCAGTGGACACGTGTGTACACCACGTTTTGCACTGCATTTTTGCACTCTATTGTACAAAGAGAGTAAACGTTGCCTGCCGTGCTCCCATGACAGGCAGTGTTTAAAATTATAATTAAACACTCCTGCCATGCATGCATGACATGCTGCTTCTATCTGAAATTGTAAATTCTCCCTGTCATACGAGCGTGGCAGTCAGTGTTTACAATTACAATTAAAAGCTGCCTGCCATGCAAGAATGACAGGCATTTTCTTTGCGCTATACTGAGCCGAAAGTGAACCCCATTGAGTTCAAAACAACAATATAGCACAACAACATCCAAATGCTGCATTTATACATACAAACAACAGATGTCCTCCCCACTTGCATGTTTGTTCCTTCCCCCTTGTGCTGTTGCACCTCCCCCTTACACTGTAGCTCCTTCCCCCTTGCGATGTTGCTCTTTCCCAGTTGTGATGTTGCTCCTTACCTCCTTGCGCTGTCCCTCCTTTCTACCATTGTGCTGTAGCTCCTTTCCCTTGCTCTGTTGCTCATCCCCCTTGTGCTGTCACACCTCCCCTTTCTGCTGTCACTCCTTCCCCTTGCACTGTTACTCCTTCCCCCTTGCTATGTTGCTCCCTCACCCCTTGCTCTGTCACGCCTAGCCCCTTGCGCTATGTCTCCTTCCACTCCTTACGCTGTTCCTCCGTCCCCCTTGCACAGTCCCTCATTCCCATATCACACTCTTTCTACTTCCCCCCATTGTGCTGTTGCTCCTTCCCCCTTGTGCTGTCGCATATCCCCCTTGTGCTGTTGCATCTTCCTCCTTGCTATGTCACCCCTTGACTCCTTGCTCTGTTGCTCCTTCCCTCCCTTTCTTTGTCACTCCTTGCGCTTTGTTGTGTCGCTCCGTCCCTTTGCACTGTTGCTCCTTCCCAATTGCCCTGTCACTCCCCCCTTTGCCCTGTCACTCCCCCCCCCATTTGCACTGTCACTCCTTCTTTCAAATGCTGTACAATGCAACTGCGTACTGTTGCTGGCCTAGCTTTCATCAAATTGATTTTTGTATTTACCCTCGGGTTGACTTTTATTTCTTAACCCCCTCCCCCACCCACAGTGCTGCCGTGGCCATACCATAGCCCCTTCCACCCCAGGCCCTACCCTTCATTCCTTGCCATGCTGTAATTTCCTCCTTTCTGTGCTGTCATTCCTCACTCCAGGCTAAATGTCAGATGAAATAAGCAATTACAAACGCCCAAACTATTGCCATTGCCAATACTTTTTTTGTTTTCTTTTCTTGGATTAGTACTGCAGTTGATCTCACCTACCCAATTCTGGCAACATGCTTGCAACCGAGGTTCGGCTTTCTCTGTGCCTCAGCCAATACCTGTTTACTTTCGAGGCACAACAGAAATGTGCATGAGCCAATGATATCCTTTTTAATGGGAAATGTTTGATTTACAGGGCAACACGGATGCCAGAGTAAAGGATTGCATCTGCTCGCAGTTTTCAACATAAATATACATGGTGATAGGATTTCACTTCACGGATTACAACAAAAACACCGATTTTGTTGCAAGAACGCAGAATGTGATAATTACATATATAAGCTTTCAATGAAATTCGTAACAATTTGTAAATTAAAAATGTCATACGTTGTCAGTTATTGAAATGCACTGCATTACAAATGCAGAGCAATGGAACATGCTGTAGGACCAATTGCATATTGTGAATGAATGTGGAAAAATGTATTGGCAAGATAGAAAGTGGAAGGACAGACTTTAATATTGTAAAGTCCTTTAGTAAGAGTAAACTGCTGCTTTGTACGTTTTGAAAGGAATTGGAAGACATTGAGCTTGACTCGCCAATGTATGAACAATTGCTGTGGTGGAGAGCAGTCAATAATGTATGTGTATTTTGTATTCCTCCAAAGTGCTGAACATTATAACAAATAATGAAGTTAGTGATAGCCAATGCATTAAGAAAGCGAAAGAAACAGTGAAAGAAGGAAGAGAAAACGTCAGTTACTAAAAGAGACGAGAGAAGGTGTGAAACGTGTCGAGTTTGAACAATGCGAAGAGAGAATGTGAATGACGTGAAAAAGGATTAGTTCTGTCTCACCAAAAAAAACCTTTCTCTGAGTACCCACTTGTGCCAAGTCTGTTAGGGAAGTGGTATGTGGTCTGCCCCTAGTAAGTGATAGGACATGTTTACACCAGTAGCCTCGAGGAGAAGAACACAATTTTACCCCCATTGTCAGATCATGACTATGCTCTGTAGACTTTCCACAATCAATTTATTTTCCAATTTTCAAGTGCTGCCTGATGAGAAAATACACAATGGGCCTCATTATAAGTTTGCCGGTCCATAAACAACGGTGCTGGTAAGCCTACGGGTCTGACTGTGCAGGGCACAGTAGCCACTATAGGCAAGCTGTCACGGAAGAACCAGCACCCTTAAAAATGGTGCCAGTGATTCTGTGGTCCCCATTCCCAGAGGACTCTATGGGGATGCGGATTTACAATTTCCCAGAGCCTTACTTCCCGGACTGCCGGAGTTGTAATCCCTCGGTATTACTGGAAAGTCAGGCACTGGTAAATAATTACGGGTCTGGTGACAACCTGCCGGTAGCACTGGCACGGTTACTCCGAGACCCGTAATGGGGCCCAATGTCATCTATGGAACTACAGCAATGCTACTGCTTCTTGGAGCAGTTTGTTTTACACTTCAACAGCAATGGTTTGCACTGGGTGTTTCAAATCAAAATTGCTCCAACTAAAATACTTCTATGCTCTGACAATCTCTGTGGTCAACAATTGTGCTATTCCTCATCTTGGTATTGCAATTTTCGAAATTCAAGGGTCCTTTTCTCAAGGGTGATGATACTCAGAGGATTCAATGTGGATAGATAACACAAGTGGGCTCTTAAACAACCAGAGATGCGCATTAACAAAAATGGTCATCATAGCCACACTTGCGGCAAGAAATATGGATTGGCACAAGAGGCTGGTGCTTTGGCTAGATTGGATAGGCAAACGCTATTTGAATAGGCAGAAAACAGATTATGTATCGAGCTGTGAACATATAAACATGCACACCACGAAATAAATGGTTGCTAGCCCTGAGATGAGTGTACTGGAATGATGACATAAGCGAAGCAAGATAGTAAAGCAGGACAGTGTAGGCTTGAATAATTATCCGGGTCTTTAAGAGTATCCTTAATTGTGATAGGGAGGTTGCTTGGTGATTGGTGGATATACATTTGTAGAGTGTATTCATTTTGGAGCCCTGCTCTGCCCACTGAGAATCTCCAGTCGCTTCTGCCAGTGTATGGATGGGAGGACCGTTATTCTCAGCTGGTGTCAAATATGCTGATTGTGACAACACACTGGACTCAACTTCTGTAGAAAAACACGCTCTTCTCCTGATGCAGGAGTGGAGTGTTACAAGATACAGATCCACCGACAAATCAAGTGCAAAGAGGACCCTGACAGCAACCAGACACCTGCAATGAAACACATAATAATTACTCCCACTCCGATAGGCCCCTTGTTACCCAGTATCCCCTAAATGCTGCACTTACCCAGTCTTCAGTGTTTTCATGTTCTGGTTCTCCCTAAGAGGTAGGCCGGAACATCATCCGATAGTGAAGATGAGGAACAGGACATCCCGAGCAACAAGTCTGAAGAGTCTACAAGGGCCTAACCCTGCCAGTACGAGGATATCTCTAGGAACAGGGAAGGAAAAGGCAGGAGAGGCCGGGACATCTCACGTGCCAAGGAAGCAGGTGCAAGTGGGAAAAAGGCGTCCTCAGACTATTGCAGTGTACATGTGGTATCCAAGAATCAGATGAGGTCAGGTTTCCAGAGCCAATAACATGCACGAAACACAAGAATCTGCGAGCAGTCCAAGTCTTTAAATCATACAACCTCTCCAAATGAATCCAAAATGGAAAGCCAGGCAGTTCCCAAAGGAAGTCCAAACCAAGCTCCAAGAACCAGAAGGGAAATCCAAAGGCGGATTCAGAAGTGAAAACGAGGCGAGAATCAAGAAATCCACAGAATCTATACAAGGAACAAATGTGCTGGTCAATGGCATTGACGAGAGTTGCACACTGCTTCTCTCTTGGTCTTTAAGCTGTAGCATTTCCTGATGAGGCGAGCCATGGCATCATGACGATGTGCCCGCCGAGAAGTCCTGCAACTTGGCCCAATTTCGCAAACCGCACAGGTGTTGCTAAATGGCATAGAGCATCATCGCTTTTGGCTGCTGATGGCTGACAGCTGGTCATTCCTATCGCACATCTGGTAAGTGTTAATGCTGTTTTAGGTAAAATAATGCATTTGAATGTCAGGTATAGAACTTTGAGTGAAATGCAGTGTTTTACTGGGGGTCTGTGGAGTTCTCTCAAGAATGAGGCAAGGACAAATGTTTTTGAATGACAGCAATCAAGCATCCTGTAGCTTTTGTAACCAGTTGTATGCATTTAAATTGCTAGGAAGGGTAATTGGTGTGAAGCGTGTTCACATACTGTGAACCGGATTTGATAATGAAGTCTAGAGTGGCTGTATGTTCTTCCTCTTGGATCAAAGGACTGACTTTAGTTAGAAGAACAGGTCTTAAAGCCAGTGGCGGCTGGCACATTTTTGAACTGATGTAAATGGATGGGATTATTACTGGGCGCAGTGAGGGAGCTCGAACCAAAGATGGGGTGTTCGGGGGGATTCTCGCCCTGAGACATTTTTTAAAACAATGGGTCAAATAAAATGGTGCATTTTACAGCACATTCTGTGAAAAATTGCATAGTTTGTAATCATTTTTGTATGGTAGCAAATGAAAAACTTAGAAAATGCTAGTTACCAACAGTGCCTAGGACCATTTCCAAATGCATTTTCATTTTGGCTTTGCCCACAACATATGCTTGCATATACAATATTTTCATGCTTCCTGTGCCCATACATGTCCATGAATGCTCCACTAATATGTACGTATTACCATACAAGGAGGCCTAGCTAGTAAAAAGAAATGCTACAACACAGAAAGAAAGTATATCCAGCTAGCTAGACTGGCCTGCATTTGATGTAGCCCGTGACAACACTTGTCATGTTGGCTTTCCCCTTGATTCTGTCAAGATGCACAGTAACTGTGCATCAAGGGTAAAGCAAAATCAAGCTTTATTATGTCAGTAGACTGACCTACATTCAATGTAAAACAAGTTTAATCAAGTGACAACCATAGCTGTCAACTGACCCGCAACTCACAGGTTTGACCCTCAAAAGAACAACAAATCCTTGAGGGCGCAAAGTGTCAGAAAACCCGAGAGCAGGGAAGGCTGAGAAAAACAGTCATCACTTATTAAAGTGATTCCTTTTCTACATACAAAGCGAGCCTTTCCTCTCCATACAGTGGCTTCTCTGAGGTCTCCTTCTGCCAGTGACAGAGCTTTGAAATCCATTATCTCCTAAAGTTGGCAGACTTCACATCTAGGAAGTGTATGGCCTTGATGTCACATCTCGAAAAACAAGCATTGACAATGCCAATAGTTTTAGCGTTTCCTGTTGTTCTTTGCATTTTGCATTTAAAGGCACCAGGGTGCAAGGAGGAGAGTGCAAAGTTTTAAAAGAGGTTGTGATAAGGGGTGCAGGTGTGTAATGGAATGAGAAGGGGAGTAGAGCAACAGAGAAAGCCATTGATAGTGGTCACTATGATGAGCAATAGGAAACATGAGCGATAGAGGGTGAGAGAGTAAGAGAAAAAGCGAGTGTGAGAGGAAGGATGAGAGAACAGGTAAGGGCTGAGAGCAACGTGAGAGTTGGAGAAGACGGAATAAGGGGATATCGAGAGAGAGCGACTGCGAGTGCAGGGAGAGAGAGTACCAAAAATGGGCCAAAACCAAATATACATCCTCTGAGAGCACCATGCACTTGACTATTATCTCCTGTGAAGCCGAAGGTGAGCCCCCTACCCATAGCAGCACAGATATAAACCTCTGCTGGAAGGACAGGGAATGCCCAGCCCCCTGATCCACACAAACGTTTAGACGAGGGTATTGCAATGTTGTGGATATCACAAGTATAACCCAGTCTGGTAGGTATGCATCAAAAGAGTCTCTGCTGGTGGTGGGCCACCATCTATGGTGCCCTGAGAGGCTAGCGAAGATTTAGGTAAAACTGACAAGTTGGTATTGCTAGTGCTATTCAAAGTCTATTTAATTATACTTAGAGTGTATTTTAAGGATTTGAAAGTGGGGTACTCAATGGCTAATGCACGCCAAGTTTCCAGTGATTCCGTGAATAATCCCAGTAAAGATGTACTGTTTGTAAATGTACCTTTTTTTATCTTGAGCACAGGGCGAATACATTATGCATGATGCAAACTTCACAACTATGGTACGATTTCTCCACCAGGCTGCAACACACGACTATAATGAGTTTCAGACCTATTGAAAAGTGAACCAACTCTGTTAACAGGTCACAATTCCCATGACTGTCCTTGCCTTTTACAAACCACTATCACTATATGTGAAGATGTCTCAATCGTTCGGTTAAAGTTCACCAGACTACAACTTTCAGAATGTATTGTTCTCTTAAATGAAAGCCAGGGACTGGGATACTGTCCAACTGTATTTGCGTTACCGCCCACCCGTCCGGCGCTATTAGCGCCGGATCAAGGATTGAGAAGTAATGGGCATTCCCCATTCCCCATTGGGTCCATTGGACCCAATGGGGACTTTTCTGCGCAATTGCCACCAGCGGTATTAACGTGCAGTAATTGCAACCGAAAATTGCCATTTTTCTGGTGCATTTTCCTCCAGCTTAGAGCTGGGGATAAATGCTGCCAACTCATGTTTGAGCAGACCCTTAAATGCGGTGGCAATAGCATTACCAGCACATTTAAGGACTACCACCCAACTCGTGATGAGGCCCACAGAGCCTTACAGTCCTTCTGAGCAGATGCTGTGGTCGTTTGAGCAATGGCAAACTGCAGTTTTTTTGAATAGATACAAAGCATCATTGGATATACACTCCTTCAAACGAATAACTGGAATGTATATGCTTTCAAACACCAGTCATTCTTAACCGTGTCCATCGCTTCCAAATAAATTAACCATAGCACAACCTAACAGGATCCTCCGGCTTTCTTTAGTGCATGGCTCCAGACCCTACCTGACCCCTCTTTGATTAAATGTCAAAAGCCTGCCTTGGAGGTGGAGAACAGAAAAAGGTTCCTTCTGTGACTCGATAAAAGTGAAATAAATTCTACTGACATCTTGTACATTTTTATTTTCCATAATGACTGCAGTACCCATCTGCGACCCAGCGGTTATTAGAAGGGAAAGCATTGGCCTTTCGGTATTACCAAACCGCATAGAACCGTAATTGCCAGTGGAAGAGATTAAGTGCAGACACTAAACTTGTTTATTCACAATGAATATGCAAAACGATGGGTAGGGAACAGCACTGGAAGATTAAAAAGAGAGAAGCCAGAAAATGCACCTATTTTGTGGGTTACCCCCAATCCA
The DNA here is from genome assembly GCF_040938575.1 of Ambystoma mexicanum. Taxonomy (NCBI): domain Eukaryota; kingdom Metazoa; phylum Chordata; class Amphibia; order Caudata; family Ambystomatidae; genus Ambystoma; species Ambystoma mexicanum. Next base: position 344,289,668 of record NC_090934.1, on the reverse strand, counting down.
CCCATTGTGCCTCGTGTGTGGTGCGTCTGTCTCCTCTTTTTTTTACTCCATATCTAAATCCTGATTTATCCCATAAAGTTTATTTTTGGAAAACAATGGAAGAGGACTACATGTCAGGCATCCTGGAATGGGGCAGGCTCTGACCCGCCCGTCTCGGCTTGTCAGCTAACCTGGACCAAGCATGTTCCTGTGGTGTATGGAGCTCCTCTTTGTTTTTAGATAATGTGGTATGTCAGACATCTACTCCCACTAGGCCGCCTACTTCTGGTCTCATGCCAGTGACATGCCAATCATGTACCTGCATCACTGTGGTGTGCGGCTCATATTTGCCCAGTTGGAGCAGTTTGCCAACCAGCAGCCAGGGTGCCGGCCCTGGGGCAAGTTCAGCTGCATCATCTTCCAGTGGGCCACCAGCAGGAGACGAGTGCCAGCATAGTCACAGCTGCCTCCTACTTCTTCCTTGACTAAGCTCTGCCACACAGGTCATCTGTGAGAGCCAGCTGAAATCTGCGACGCCCCTCCCCCTTCCGCAGCAACAGAAACACACTTGGCTAGGCAAATCACTCCGCCGCAGATTTTAAACGTAGTCCGACCGGAGTTTAAGTGACAAAAACCTTGGGGCATACACAATCATTTTGCTCCTACTTTGGAGCGTGCACAGCTCCCTGGCAGCAGCAGCAGGCTGGCTGACGTGAACGAGAGGGTCAAGGGCCAGATGGTGCTTGGGCCATTTTATCATCCAGGGTTCGGCAAGTTGTCATGCCAATGCCATACACTGTTCCCACACTCCCCTTGCTCCTTTTTCTTTTACATTTACAGTAGCAATGTTTTGCTGGTTTGGTGGCTTTTGCCATCCAGTGCCAAGGGCAAAAAGATTCAAGGGCTTTGGAGTCAGGCACACAAGTTATTGTTAGATCTGGGTTGAAAAAAATGCTAAATTCTTAAAGTAAAACATGCACTTATATACAAGTGTTTACAATTGGATTAATTTAAGTCCAGATAATTGCGTTTGCCTCATCACTACATATATTCATTACTGATGTTTCCATTTGTCAAGAAAGTCACTGCTAGTAGACACGCATTGCCCAAGATCACTAGGAACTCCAGTGCAATCCCATCACTTCTAATGAGCCGTTAAATGGTAGCTCAGAAGTACAATGTAGTGCACAGTTTAGCTGAGTGATGCAAATAAGATGACATACTTGTCTTCAAACTAAACACAAATCCTATCTAATTGTCTGCTCTAATGGGGCAAATATACTTACGTATGTTATTAAACACTATTACAACACGAATTGGCAACGGCAATAGTTTTGGCATTTGTTTTTGTTCTTTGGATTATGCATTTATAGGCACCAGAGTGGAAGATTGTAAAAATGTTTTCAGGACACATAGTACTTCTTACATTATATTACTTCAACCTCACATTGGGAATTCCCAATACATACAGAGATGTAATCAACACAAAAATCAAAATAAATCACTTTGGTCCTCCAACTAAAATGGACCAAATTAAAATATATTAAATTAAATCCAAATACCATTGAAGTAAATTGCACTTGCGCACATCTAGATTCCCTTGCTGTGCCAGTCGCACATTCTGTTGAATCCCCCAGTCTTTTGCCACTTTCTGTCAGAATAATTTAAAACTAAACCAGTACTCCCCTCCCAAGTTCAACCACCCCCAATTATCTCAGCTTCTGCCTTTGCTAACATCATCATGACATCAATGCTTTCAAAAATCATGATCAGAAATGTTAGCAGAGCCAGCTTACGTGAAAGGTGAGCCGTTGATAGGAGCCTGTGCCACAAGTCCACTGCTATAAGGGCCACTGGTGAATTAACAAAGGGCCCCAGCATAAGAATCCTTCTGTCCCTTTGACTTTGGCAATCCATTACTAAATGTTGGAGTGATTCTATTTTATGACCTCACAGTCTACAAACTCTCAACTCTGGGGGATACCCCACTTGGGCCCCATTAATTTCAGTGTCGGTAGGCAGTTAAGCGTGAACTTTAAGTACCAGAATCGGAGCTTAGCTGATGGGAATGTCTTTAAGTATAGCCTGGTTTTCTTTGTAGGTAGGAGCACTGCTTCATAGCCCCTATATCTTTCCAATCGGCTTATGTCGCTGATATCTGCTATACTGTCCCATCTTTTTATCGTAGCCTTTAGAATGTTATGAGAGACCGGACCCTGTAACTCCAACTCAGCCATAAACTTTTCAAACTTTGTAAACAATTTTTAGAGGAAGGGTTTCAGACCCTTCTCCATTGTAAGGTTCAGAAAGTAGTCTATCTGTGGTTGTTCTGCTTTTTTCTTCTTAAAGAACACAGTAAGGCTGCGCTTCATGAGTTGAGCTGACCACAGGAGCAAACCCAACTCCAGTCTAATTGTGCTCACAAGCACTGAAACTGGCAGTCCTACAACCCTTCTCAGGAATTTCCCTTCCATAACATTGTAAAGCGTCCTACACCTGCTGGTAGTTAACTCACACCCATATAGAACCACCACAGATATCTTAGCCTGGTAGAACTCTATAAATGGGAGTAAAGAGAATTCGCACAACATACCCATCACTCTCTTGGCCAGTGACAGACAGGCCCCTACCCTTTCTTCCATCTTACCATCCTCAGTTCTACTTTTCCTCTTGAAGCACACAGGAAATCTAAATATTGCAGACATTCTGCTTTCCTTATCAGTGACCTATTGATTCTCCATGCGTAGCTAATTTGCTTCCTCCTCTTAGTACATGTCATTACTAGAGACTTCACTGGATTTACCATAAGATGGTTCTTTTGGAAGTAATTCCCAAGCCCATTCAAACAGTGCTGTAGCCCTGCCAGAGTATAATCCAACAGGACCATTGTCTGCGTAGGCAATGCAGCCGACCCACAGCTCCCCCCATCTTGGTGCGTACCCACCCCCAGTTCATAGTTTACTTCCCTAAATCAGCCATGTACAAGTTAAAAAGAGTCAGAGCTACTACACACCCTTGTCTGATTGATTGTATTTCTTGATTCCATTTGTTATAAGGTGCTTCATGCCTGTAGGCCTCAGAGCGCTGCAAGAGAAGGATGAGGAGGAAGAAGCATCAGTGAGGAAGAAAGGATTTCTAATCGGGTAGATTAAGCAGTAATTTATTCACATGTTTCTTAAAAACAGTAAACGATTGAGATGTTTTCATATTCAATGGCAGGGCGTTTGATTCATGTGGAGCACTGCATTCAAAACTGCAGTCGCCAAAGTTTTTTTAACGGGTTCTCGGCTGATTAAGCTGGAGAGTATCAGAGGAGCGCAATACTCTGTAGGATGATTTCCTCAGCAATCTATTGTTGAGATAGTATGGCGCATTAGAATATTCTGGCATTTATATGTGAGAGAAAGAATGTTATGGCTAATTCTTTGCCTCACTGGAAGCCAGTGAAGTTTCTTCCTGAAGGCAGTAACATAATCCTGTCTAGTCAAGCCAAATGCCGCTCTCCCGACTCCATTCAGAGCAGTTTGAAGTCGATTTACGTTTCCTTGAGATTTCCCAATCAATAGACTATTACAATAGTCCAATCTTGAGTTTATAAGTTGACAGCACCAGCCACCTCAAATGATTCATACTGTTGGGAATGATTCTTTAGCCGAGGACTGGAGGCCATAATAAGCAACTCCGTTTTGGAGTCATTGAGTGCTAGTGAGTTGTGTGCCATCCAAGCTTGGATTTCAGAATAGACACGAATCACAGCTACCACATCCTCCTGATAATTACCAGAGAGCTTGAAAAGGATCTGGGTGTCATCGGCATAATTCGCAAATTGAACACCCAGATCCTGGAGGAGATCGAGAAAAAGGTCTAATATAAATATTAAAGAGCAAGGGAGACAAGCATGAACCTTGCGGAACACTGCATGCGATGGAAGTAGGTTTGACATGAGCTCTCTCAACTGCCACTCTAGAAGTTCTGGGACCCAGCAAGGACGCAGTCTGTTTTGCTGCATTCCCAGAGCAGTTGGAGACAGTTAGCAATCTATTATATAATAGATTGTGATCAATGATATCAAATGCTGCTGAGAGATCTAATAGTAAATGCATCGCGGGATGTCTTCTTTCTATAATTCCAATAATATTGGATTTAAGGTCCAAAAGAGCGGTCTCAGTGCCATGGTGGGCACGAAAGCTGGACTGATTTGGATTGAGGAGTTTGTGTTCCTCGATAAATTGTAAGAAAGCCACTCTATCTAAGATTTTCAGCAGATATGGGACGTTAGTAATGGGTCTATAGTTTTAGGCCAATTTAGGGATCTAATGCCCCATTAGATGCTATCTGCCTAAATAGATATAAAATATCCGCCCATAACTGCAGATTATTTTTTCAAAAACTTGTTTCTAACACCCTCTGGACCAATTACCCTGGAATTATTAAGGTTCATAATGATCAGTTCCATGTCCTCTTCCTCAAATTTTGAATCCCACCCTTGGGTAAATTCAGTGGGATCCTCACTAAACTTCCATTTAAAGAAATTAACCCAATCTTCCTCTGCCACCCCCGGCGTTTGTAATACTGATAGGAGTCTCTGCTTTTGATTTTGATTTAGAATCCACCATTTTCCATGCATGTTTTTATGTACCAATTTTACCAAGATGGCCTGATTATTGTGGATATATTTCCTTCTCTTGTGATTGTTAGGCAGAATTACATGCAGTACCCTCTGGGACCACGACACACAATTAAGACTACAGGTGTTAGCCAAACCAACCTTTGGTATAAGTCTGTACCACACAGTTTTTGGTAGAGAGCTGAGCAGCCAGGCTTCTCTCAAGAGTGAATGTGAGCAGTACAAGTAATTACAGAGAGGACCTTCAATCACAGTGGTTCAAGTAGAGACTTATACTCAAGGTTTCTTGGTAAAACACTTATTAATTTGTTACACAATCATTTAGAAACCATTTCACTAGAAGAGACAACTTAATATTATCAACCAATACACTTCAATACAAAACTCTAAGATTTTGAGACAGTTTGAGCTCCCCTGAGGAGCCAAATGGCAATTCAGTTACTTAGACGTGAGCAAAAGGGAACAAGGTAAGTAGAATAGATCACATATACTTAGTAGACAGTGCAAATAGTTTCAGTTCACCAGAAGAGTTCAATTCAAGTCAAAAGGCCAGGTCAAATCAATGGGCTAGTGTTCTGGATAGGAAAGAGCAGTTCTTATATCAAACGGTAAAGTCTTTGCAAAAATTCTCAGAAGTAATTTAGGCGAAAAAGAATCATATGTTGGGTCATAAGCTGATTAGCCCTGTAAGTTGGGAAAGTTTCACAAACTTTTACAGCGTTAGTGGCGTTCTCTCAATCGGGTTGGCACAGTACCTTACTATGAAGAAACAAATGCAACTGAAGTTGTTGGTTCCTGGCAGTACCTGCAGATCTCACTGTTCCTGAGCCTCAGTTGTGGGGACAAGAGGGAGGACATCGGGGGACTCCTGCACTGGATGGGATCGTCGAAAAAGCCAACAAGATGGAGTCACTTCAGTTCCAGTAGCTCTAGATCCAAGCACACAAGCTGATTTCCCTCTCCCTGGTTAATCCTAACCAGCCTTGAGAATGGTATACAGGTGGCTTACAAGTTGATTAGTCCCACCAACTGAAAGGAAGAAGTCGTCCTTGAAGGGGCTTCTCTGTTGAGATGAACTTTCGGACCTGCAGCAGGGCTTCACCGGGCAACCCAATGGTCCAGGAGTTGCAACAGTTGTCTTCTTCCATTTCTTCTTCAGCTCTTTCGTTCCAGTAGTCAACTCTGCTTTCCAGTCCAAGAGACTCGCCTTTCAAGCAGTTCTCTCCCTTTCATTCCAGCCTAGCTGTCCCTCACCAAGCAGGGTGGCTGTCCTTGCCGGATAGTCAGCCAGCTAATCATGCCGGAGTGCATTTGGGTCTCCGAGGAGACTAAGCACAAGGAATTTCGGGCACCTCCCTCACTTCCTGCCCACCCCAGACACTCAGACACCAGAGGTGGTCTTCAGTCCTGAAGCCTGCCAAAGGCATACGAACAAAGGGACCAAACCTGGTTTGGCACACAGAGACACACTCTAGAAGGACCTTTCCAAAAAGAAACGTTGAAAAAAGAAGACCGGGGCCTGTTTAAAGAATTGGGTTTAAGGCGCCATCTTGGCACTCGTGATTTTTAGCTACCGGTGTTTGCCGTCGGGAAAAATCATGGTAGTTCATTGTAAAACCACTGCCACCAGCCTTTTCAATAGGAAAGGGTAGCATTTGACTGCTACATGAGTATTTAGACACAGGGGATACTATTTAACCCCTACAGCACTCCATTGTAAGATGGTATGTGCTGGGTCTAGGAATTTGGAAAGACTAGTAAAGTCAATTTTACTTTACATTCTCTGGGAAACAGTACTTTATCCCAGAGAAGGTATTTAAACCTTTGGGAAGTTTAAAAGACATCCCTGTGTCACTCTACTGAGGGTGCTGTGTAACACACATGAAAGGCTGATGCATTTGGAGCCACCTAAAACTCCATAATCAAAGAACACAAGTGTAAAACACACATCAAAATACCTGAAAGAGTGGGGAAAAAGGCTCACACTCTTTCCAGGTAAATAAAATCAAGTCCTCAAAATCCAGCAAAGTTTCTGGGGGTCTCTAAGGTAAAGGCAATTAGCACATTTATGATAATTCTCCCTAACAGTGATGTTTACTCCACAACCTCTATTTCTGCTTCAGTGCGGTAATATGTGACATATTCTGCCCCTTAAGTATTTTCACCAGCCTAATTTCTTCAGTTAACAGTCGTTTCTTCTCACTCACCTCCCTGTCAAATGTAGGTCGGTGACCTTCATTGATTAACCTTAGGCGTCCCTGCACTGATTCACCCAATTTTCCCTGGTTTTGCGAGGAGGGCATTCCCGTCCTATCCTTTAAACTAAGCTCCTCCCACCAGGATGCCAGCCTTTTGTTTGCTAAACTCACATTGGAGCTCCCCTGGATCAGACTTCCCCCTACTGCCATTATAAGAATATTTGTATCATCCATAGTTTCCTTCTTTTCCACCAAAGGAGGGCATTACAAGCTGTAATCAAGAGGAGGGAATGGTCGTTGTGTGTAGTGTGAACTATTTCTAGGTGTTGGAGTCTAGTACAATCTATGTTTCTTGTTAATATATAATCTATGGTTGCAGAGGTGAATGTATTCGCCCAGGGAGTGGTATCCTTTAACTTCCCATCCCCCATCAAATTTGTTTGAATGAAGTCCCATCTGGATAGAAAGAGTGACTCCCACCATAAATTAGCCCTTCTAGTAAGGCCAATAGTAAGTTTTTGTCGCCATCCCGTCCAACTCCAAGTGGTCTCCTGCTGTCAACATACAATTGCAGTTGAAGTCTGCTCCTAGGACAATAGGTCCTCCTCCCCCTCTTTATCAGTCGAGCATAGTGTTTTAGATCTCATTACTAACTCTCTCAAACACGCTCGACGTGGGATTGAAGTAGATATTAATAAGGAAGGGTTGGGTCTTGCGGCCATCCCGCCTGTCAATTACTTTGGTGATCATCACGCCTTCAGTGTTCGTTTCCACTCGGTGTAGAGGCCTCCACCTCTTCATTTTTACTGCTACTAATAACCCATTTGCCAGTCTCCCTTTCTGTCTCTTCTTAGCAATGCTCACAATAGACATATAACCGTCCAAAGAGGGGATCTTCCTTAGCCATGTTTCCTGTATGACGATAATGTCTGCTCCCTTAAAGAGCCTCTCGAAGGGACAAGGGCAGTATTATTAGAAGCCTGGGTGTTTTCTTGGACACATTGGGAGGGAGCTAGATAGCCACCCCATTCTACTACTGTGTCCCCATTCTGTTTGGTCTGCCTCCAAATCAAGGTCAAAGTGGCAATGGTCAGCTTTTCCTTCGTTCTCAATGGTGAAGCTTCTTCGTTCACATTGTGATAATAGGTTTCAAACCCATTTATCAACAACTCTTCTTGGCAGTTGCTTAACAATTTTTTCGACTAATCTTGAGTGAAAGAAGACTGTGCATTTACCGAGTTGCTCACGATCATACAAGTGAACAAATTGAATGTCTGCTGAGGAGATGTGTTTCAATGTTGGAATTGAAGCCAATAGGGTCAAAATGCAACATCTGTTCAGTGGAATGTTTTTTTTCCTCTTTGTAAAAAGATTCAAAGATGATGGGCCAGGTGTCAGATTTTTAAAGCTACATCTCCCCAATCCCTGACAACTGTTTCCGTGTTAAGGACCTCTGAGCCCTTGGGGCGTCCGCAGCCAGGAATTTTGGCAAATTATGCTCCTAGAGTATTGAGCAGCACTCTGCCCTTGTTGAATCGGGCTGCAAGTGCAAACTTCCTTCATAATTACTCTGGGTCTTCTTTTTATGCCACATTTTTCGGATAGTCTTTTGTAGCAATACTTTTATCCCATGTCTGGGATTGGAAGTTAAGGCTACCTTACTGGCATGATTGTGGGCCTTAGCTGGCTCCTCTTCTCTCTTCAGTGGGGTGCAGTTGCCTCTTTCCTTTCCTAATAATGATAATAATTAGGCATTTATGTAGCGCTACGAACCCTCAGGTATCTGAGCACTGCTTATTAAAACCCATGGTGTGTGGTGCTAATTTATCGACCTCGGAAGGATGAAAGGCTAAGTTTGGCCACGCCGGGATTCGAACCTGCGTCAGCAGGCTCTGCACGGATGTCAAAGCGAGCGCTCTACTCGCTGTGCCACTTGACCGACTAATGATTGGTTAGCCCTTGGTTAGCCCTTGTTTAGCCCTGTCCTCTGTCTTCTTGTTGTTCAGCTTAATCTGCGCAAGAACTGACATCTTGTTGTTGTTGGTGAATCAGAGAAAAGACATCAGAAACGTTCCAGACCCTCTGTGGTGGTCGTGGCTACCCATTCTTTATGTTCTTTGATTTGCTGGAGTTCAACCAGGACTTAGCCTGCAATAGGCTAGGATAGTTTGTCTGAAATGCTTTTGGCAGAGACTCTGCCCCTGTCACTGAGCTCCTGCACTCTAGAATTGGGGTGGTGGACAGGGCAGAGGCTTGATTTTAGGGGTCTAAATTAACCCCCTGATTCCGTCCCATCTCCCGATTATAGAGATGACAGCATTGCCCCTACCCAAGTTTTTTACTGATGTGGGTCAGTGCAATAGTATTTGCTTTAACTTCTAGGGCAATTGTATCGACAATCTGATGAAAGCTTGTAGTACGATATTCAGAGCTGCCAGTGAAGACGTCCCCGGAATTTTTTGGTGTCTAAGACACGTGGTGCGTTTGTATCGCCTGCTGGGGATACTTGATTGTAAAAGGGGCGTGTCCTCCTATCCAGGTGATGTACACAGTGAGGTTGATGTGTCAATTACCTCCACCTCTTGTGTTTTGAAAAGCCCAGGCGACATACTCAGGTGCTCATAAACACTTCAAGCGATTCTTATTTCCTTTTCTGGCTATCACAAACTTCCACCAGAGGGAAGCTTGCCTCTATTTCCACCTGGGATAGGACCGCCCTATAAATATCCAAGTCAATCCTTGTACCCTCTGCATCCACGTGGATACTCTGATTTATTCGCCCTGGATCTGTGCTCAGCATAGACATATTTATAACAAGGCTGACTGGGCCAGGCCAGCAGATTGCGATTTTACTGCAGTTTATTTACAATTTACTGTTTGTCATTTTTCAAGTATAAAAATAATTTTGTTTCTCTAAATCTCGCTGATTCACAAAACTGCATGTAATTTTGAGCTGTTAGCAGTCACTTCACTCTGACATATAAAGTCTTTGATGGCCAAACTTGTATACATGCTTGATATTTGCAAAAACTTTATTGTTAGGGTATTTATTTATATATATATTTAGTGAAAAAACTTTGTTAAAGGGACATTATGGTTAAGTTGCGCTGCTAAAAACCTTTCAAATTCAGTGAAAAAACGTTGCTAAAGGAAAGTTATGGTTAAGTTGCGCTGATAAAAACCTATGAAATTCAGTGCAAAAACTTTGTCAAAGGGACGTTATGGTTCCAAGTAAAACCAAAAAACCCTTGAAATTCACCAGTTATGGTAAGCTAAGCAACCATAACTCGTGCCACCACTATGCACTGCTACGACTAACACCCAGGACATCAAAGATGACATCACAAATGTTTTTTTTCACTGAATTTCATTGGTTTTTAGCAGCGCAAGTTAACTATAACGTCCCTTTAACAAAGTTATTCCACTGAATTTCATAGGTTTTTAACAGCGCAACTTAACCATAACGTCCCTTTAACAATGTTTTTTCACTGAATTTCTTAGGTTTTTAGTAGTGCAACAAGAATTTCTAATGTACTTACTACAAGTACTGGACAACAAAAACATACCTATAAATGAAATCTTTCAGATTTCATACATGTGGAAACATACATACACTCTCTGCAACAATGTGACACAAGAAGAAATCCCCAATGAACGCATCATATATATATCAATACCAAATTGTGAATCCATTCCATTTCAGCGACTTGTACAAAATGCAAACCATGGTAGATTATGCTCTACCTGCAATTCAGATAATCGCTCCACGTTAGTAATACAAACACATTGTAAATACATAATACTAATGCTTCTATGTTACAATGCAGATGGTACCAAAAACAACTGCAAGCTGACTGGATTCACACATGGTCAAATATCACTTGGTAAGAAAACCTTCACAACAATAGGTATAATCTACCACACAGGAGCCACAACCAATTCAGGGCACTACACTGCATATATAAAAAAGAAATGTGGATGGTTTGAATGTAATGATAGTACCATTACTCTAAAGCAGAGATTACCAGGAAATCTTACAAACGCTTATTTGATGTTCTTAAAACCAGAATTTGATAACTAAACTGTATTTAAACCCTAAGTAAACCTGTGTTAAAAAAATATAAACTGTTAGAATACTCTATCTGCTATCTAACTGCTCAAAGATTCTACAACTAATTAGATAAATGAATACCATTAAATTAGACCAAAAAATACACAGTTAGAATACGCCAATTGGTATCTAACTGTCCCAAAATTTAACAATATTCAAATAGATAAATCAATACCACTAAAATATATCAAAAAATAGAAAGTTAGAGTACGCCAATTGGTATCTAACTGCTCCAAAATTTTATAATATCAAAACAAATAAATCATATGTTACTCCTCCAAAAAAATGCAACAAGCCAAAGTATAAAGCATTAGCCAGAAACGACAAGTGAACACTGAAAACAAACAAACAACTTGCCAGCGAACAATACGGACAGCGTTTTCAGGACACCCCCTACGAACATTTCAGAACAACGCAAGAGTTCTTAGAACACATTCAACTTGACAAAGAGCAATACGGACAGCGTCCTCAGGACACCCCCATTTTGTTTATTTGTGAACATTTCAGGACACCGCGAGTGTTCTTAGAACACATTCAACTTGCCAGCGAACAATACAGACTATGCCTTCAGGACACCCCCTACGAACATTCCAGGACACTGCGAGTGTTCTTAGAAACGTCTTCAGAACACCACCATCTTGTTTATTTGCGAACATTTCAGGACACCGCGAGTGTTCTTAGAACACATTCAACTTGACAGAGAACAATATGGACAGTGTCCTCAGGACAACCCCATTTTGTTTATTTGCGAACATTTCAGGACACCGAGAGAGTTCTTAGAACACATTCAACTTGCCAGCCACAACCCCCATTCATATTTGCAAACATTTCAGGACACAGCGAGTGTTCGGCAACGTCTTCAGAACACCCCCATTTTGTGTATTTGCGAACATTTTAGGACACTGCGAGTGTTCTTAGAACACATTCAACTTGACAGAGAACAATACGGACAGCGTCCTCAGGACACCCCCTATGGACATTCCCCGGACACTGCGAGTGGTCTTAGAAATGTCTTCAGAACACCCCCATTTTGTTTATTTGCGAACATTTCAGGACACCGCGAGTGTTCTTAGAACACATTCAACTTGACAGAGAACAATACGGACAGCGTCCTCAGGACACCCCCTATGGACATTCCCCGGACACTGCGAGTGGTCTTAGAAATGTCTTCAGAACACCCCCATTTTGTGTATTTGCGAACATTTCAGGACACAGCGAGTGTTCTTAGAACACATTCAACTTGACAGAGAACAATATGGACAGCGTCCTCAGGACAACCCCATTTTGTTTATTTGCGAACATTTCACGACACCGCGAGTGTTCTTAGAAGCGTCTTTAGAACACCACCATCTTGTTTATTTGTGAACATTTCAGGACACCGCGAGTGTTCTTAGAACACATTCAACTTGACAGAGAACAATACGGACAGCGTCCTCAGAACACCCCCTAGGAACATTCCCCGGACACCACAAGTGTTCTTAGAAGCGTCTTCAGAACAACACCATCTTGTTTATTTTAGAACATTTCAGGACACCGCAAGTGTTCTTAGAACACATTCAACTTGACAGAGAACAATACATAGAGCGCCCTCAGGACACCCCCATTTTGTTTATTTGCGAACATTTCAGGACACCGCGAGTGTTCTTAGAACACATTCAACTTGCCAGCCACAACCCCCATTCATATTTGCGAACATTTCAGGACACAGCGAGTGTTCGGCAACGTCTTCAGAACACCCCCATTTTGTGTATTTGCGAACATTTCAGGACACTGCAAGTGTTCTTAGAACACATTCAACTTGACAGAGAACAATACAGACAGCGTCCTCAGGACACCCCCATTTTGTTTATTTGCGAACATTTCAGGACACCGAGAGAGTTCTTAGAACACATTCAACTTGCCAGCCACAACCCCCATTCATATTTGCAAACATTTCAGGACACAGCGAGTGTTCGGCAACGTCTTCAGAACACCCCCATTTTGTGTATTTGCGAACATTTCAGGACACCGCAAGTGTTCTTAGAACACATTCAACTTGACAGAGAACAATATGGACAGCATCCTCAGGACAGCCCCTACGAACATTCCCCGGACACAGCGAGTGTTCTTAGAAACGTCTTCAGAACACCCCCATTTTCTTTATTTGCAAACATTTCAGGACACCGCCAGTGTTCTTAGAACACATTCAACTTGCCAGCCACAACCCCCATTCATATTTGCGAACATTTCAGGACACAGCGAGTGTTCAACAACGTCTTCAGAACACCCCCATTTTGTGTATTTGCGAACATTTCAGGACACAGCGAGTGTTCTTAGAACGCATTCAACTTGACAGAGAAAAATATGGACAGCGTCCTGAGGACAACCCCATTTTGTTTATTTGCAAACATTTCACGACACCGCAAGTGTTCTTGGAAGCTTCTTTAGAACACCACCATCTTGTTTATTTGTGAACATTTCAGGACACTGTGAGTGTTCTTAGAACACATTCAACTTGACAGAGAACTATACGGACAGCGTCCTCACGACACCTTAATTTTGTTTATTTACGAACATTTCAGGACACCACGAGTGTTCTTAGAACACATTCAACTTGCACGCCACAACCCCCATTCATATTTGCGAACATTTCAGGACACAGCGAGTGTTCGACAACGTCTTCAGAACACTCCCATTTTGTGTATTTGCGAACATTTCAGGACACAGCGAGTGTTCTTAGAACACATTCAACTTGACAGAGAACAATATGGACAGCGTCCTCAGAACACCCCCTACGAACATTCCCCGGACACCGCGAGTGTTCTTAGAAGCGTCTTCAGAACAACACCATCTTGTTTATTTTAGAACATTTCAGGACACCGCAAGTGTTCTTAGAACACATTCAACTTGACAGAGAACAATACAGACAGCGTCCTCAGGACACCCCCATTTTGTTTATTTGCGAACATTTCAGGACACCGCGAGTGTTCTTAGAACACATTCAACTTGCCAGCCACAACCCCCATTCATATTTGCGAACATTTCAGGACACAGCGAGTGTTCGGCAACGTCTTCAGAACACCCCCATTTTGTGTATTTGCGAACATTTCAGGACACTGCAAGTGTTCTTAGAACACATTCAACTTGACAGAGAACACTACAGACAGCGTCCTCAGGACACCCCCATTTTGTTTATTTGCGAACATTTCAGGACACCGAGAGAGTTCTTAGAACACATTCAACTTGCCAGCCACAACCCCCATTCATATTTGCAAACATTTCAGGACACAGCGAGTGTTCGGCAACGTCTTCAGAACACCCCCATTTTGTGTATTTGCGAACATTTCAGGACACAGCGAGTGTTCTTAGAACACATTCAACTTGACAGAGAACAATATGGACAGCGTCCTCAGGACAACCCCATTTTGTTTATTTGCGAACATTTCACGACACCGCGAGTGTTCTTAGAAGCGTCTTTAGAACACCACCATCTTGTTTATTTGCGAACATTTCAGGACACCGCAAGTGTTCTTAGAACACATTCAACTTGACAGAGAACAATATGGACAGCATCCTCAGGACAGCCCCTGCGAACATTCCCCGGACACAGCGAGTGTTCTTAGAAACGTCTTCAGAACACCCCCATTTTCTTTATTTGCAAACATTTCAGGACACCGCCAGTGTTCTCAGAACACATTCAACTTGCCAGCCACAACCCCCATTCATATTTGCGAACATTTCAGGACACAGCGAGTGTTCAACAACGTCTTCAGAACACCCCCATTTTGTGTATTTGCGAACATTTCCGGACACAGCGAGTGTTCTTAGAACACATTCAACTTGACAGAGAAAAATATGGACAGCGTCCTGAGGACAACCCCATTTTGTTTATTTGCAAACATTTCACGACACCGCGAGTGTTCTTAGAAGCGTCTTTAGAACACCACCATCTTGTTTATTTGTGAACATTTCAGGACACTGTGAGTGTTCTTAGAACACATTCAACTTGACAGAGAACTATACGGACAGCGTCCTCAGGACACCCCCATTTTGTTTATTTGAGAACATTTCAGGACACTGCGAGTGTTCTTAGAACACATTCAACTTGCACGCCACAACCCCCATTCATATTTGCGAACATTTCAGGACACAGCGAGTGTTCGACAACGTCTTCAGAACACCCCCATTTTGTGTATTTACGAACATTTCAAGACATCACAAGGGTTCTTAGTACACATTCAACTTGACAGAGAACAATACGGACAGCGTCCTCAGGACAACTCCTGCGAACATTCCCTGGACACCGCAAGTGTTCTTAGAAGCGTCTTCAGAACACCACCATCTTGTTTATTTGCGAACATTTCAGGACACCGCAAGTGTTCTTAGAACACATTCAACTTGACAGAGAACAATACAGACAGCGTCCTCAGGACACCTTAATTTTGTTTATTTACGAACATTTCAGGACACTGCGAGTGTTCTTAGAAGACATTCAACTTGCCAGCCACAACCCCCATTCATATTTGCAAACATTTCAGGACACATCGAGTGTTCGACAACGTCTTCAGAACACCCCCATTTTGTGTATTTGCGAACATTTTAGGACACCGCGTGTGTTCTTAGAACACATTCAACTTGACAGAGAACAATACGGACAGCGTCCTCAGGACACCCCTTACGAACATTCCCTAGACACCGCAAGTGTTCTTAGAAACGTCTTCAGAACACCCCCATTTTGTTTATTTGCAAACATTTCAGGACACCGCCAGTGTTCTTAGAACACATTCAACTTGCCAGCCACAACCCCCATTCATATTTGCGAACATTTCAGGACAGAGCGAGTATTCAACAACGTCTTCAGAACACCCCCATTTTGTGTATTTGCGAACATTTCAGGACACAGCGAGTGTTCTTAGAACACATTCAACTTGACAATGAACAATACGGACAGCGTCCTGAGGACAACCCCATTTTGTTTATTTGCAAACATTTCACGACACCGCAAGTGTTCTTAGAAACGTCTTCAGAACACCCCCATCTTGTTTATTTGCGAACATTTCAGGACACCGCAAGTGTTCTTAGAACACATTCAACTTGCCAGCCACAACCCCCATTCATATTTGCGAACATTTCAGGACAGAGCGAGTGTTCAACAACGTCTTCAGAACACCCCCATTTTGTGTATTTGCGAACATTTCAGGACACAGCGAGTGTTCTTAGAACACATTCAACTTGACAGAGAAAAATATGGACAGCGTCCTGAGGACAACCCCATTTTGTTTATTTGCAAACATTTCACGACACTGCGAGTGTTCTTAGAAGCGTCTTTAGAACACCACCATCTTGTTTATTTGTGAACATTTCAGGACACTGTGAGTGTTCTTAGAACACATTCAACTTGACAGAGAACTATACGGACAGCGTCCTCAGGACACCCCCATTTTGTTTATTTGAGAACATTTCAGGACACTTCGAGTGTTCTTAGAACACATTCAACTTGCACGCCACAACCCCCATTCATATTTGCGAACATTTCAGGACACAGCGAGTGTTCGACAACGTCTTCAGAACACCCCCATTTTGTGTATTTACGAACATTTCAGGACATCACAAGGGTTCTTAGAACACATTCAACTTGACAGAGAACAATACAGACAGCGTCCTCAGGACAACTCCTACGAACATTCCCCGGACACCGCAAGTGTTCTTAGAAGCGTCTTCAGAACACCACCATCTTGTTTATTTGCGAACATTTCAGGACACCGCAAGTGTTCTTAGAACACATTCAACTTGACAGAGAACTATACAGACAGCGTCCTCAGGACACCTTAATTTTGTTTATTTACGAACATTTCAGGACACCACGAGTGTTCTTAGAACACATTCAACTTGCCAGCCACAACCCCCATTCATATTTGCGAACATTTCAGGACACATCGAGTGTTCGACAACGTCTTCAGAACACCCCCATTTTGTGTATTTGCGAACATTTCAGGACACCGCGAGTGTTCTTAGAACACATTCAACTTGACAGAGAACAATACGGACAGCGTCCTCAGGACAACCCCTATGAACATTCCCCGGACACTGCGAGTGTTCTTAGAAATGTCTTCAGAACACCCCCATTTTGTTTATTTGCGAACATTTAAGGACACCGCCAGTGTTCTTAGAACACATTCAACTTGCCAGCCACAACCCCCATTCATATTTGCGAACATTTCAGGACAGAGCGAGTGTTCAACAACGTCTTCAGAACACCCCCATTTTGTGTATTTGCGAACATTTCAGGACACAGCGAGTGTTCTTAGAACACATTCAACTTGACAATGAACAATACGGACAGCGTCCTGAGGACAACCCCATTTTGTTTATTTGCAAACATTTCACGACACCGCAAGTGTTCTTAGAAACGTCTTCAGAACACCCCCATTTTGTTTATTTGCGAACATTTCAGGACACCGCAAGTGTTCTTAGAACACATTCAACTTGCCAGCCACAACCCCCATTCATATTTGCGAACATTTCAGGACAGAGCGAGTGTTCAACAACGTCTTCAGAACACCCCCATTTTGTGTATTTGCGAACATTTCAGGACACAGCGAGTGTTCTTAGAACACATTCAACTTGACAGAGAAAAATATGGACAGCGTCCTGAGGACAACCCCATTTTGTTTATTTGCAAACATTTCACGACACCGCGAGTGTTCTTAGAAGCGTCTTTAGAACACCACCATCTTGTTTATTTGTGAACATTTCAGGACACTGTGAGTGTTCTTAGAACACATTCAACTTGACAGAGAACTATACGGACAGCGTCCTCAGGACACCCCCATTTTGTTTATTTGAGAACATTTCAGGACACTTCGAGTGTTCTTAGAACACATTCAACTTGCACGCCACAACCCCCATTCATATTTGCGAACATTTCAGGACACAGCGAGTGTTCGACAACGTCTTCAGAACACCCCCATTTTGTGTATTTACGAACATTTCAGGACATCACAAGGGTTCTTAGAACACATTCAACTTGACAGAGAACAATACAGACAGCGTCCTCAGGACAACTCCTACGAACATTCCCCGGACACCGCAAGTGTTCTTAGAAGCGTCTTCAGAACACCCCCATTTTGTGTATTTACGAACATTTCAGGACATCACAAGGGTTCTTAGAACACATTCAACTTGACAGAGAACAATACAGACAGCGTCCTCAGGACACCCCCTATGAACATTCCCCGGACACTGCGAGTGTTCTTAGAAATGTCTTCAGAACACCCCCATTTTGTTTATTTGCGAACATTTAAGGACACCGCGAGTGTTCTTAGAACACATTGAACTTGCCAGCCACAACCCCCATTCATATTTGCGAACATTTCAGGACATAGCGAGTGTTCAACAACGTCTTCAGAACACTCCCATTTTGTGTATTTGCGAACATTTCAGGACACAGCGAGTGTTCTTAGAACACATTCAACTTGACAGAGAACAATATGGACAGCGTCCTCAGGACAACCCCATTTTGTTTATTTGCGAACATTTCACGACACCGCGAGTGTTCTTAGAAGCGTCTTTAGAACACCACCATCTTGTTTATTTGTGAACATTTCAGGACACCGCGAGTGTTCTTAGAACACATTCAACTTGACAGAGAACAATACGGACAGCGTCCTCAGAACACCCCCTACGAACATTCCCCAGACACCGCGAGTGTTCTTAGAAGCGTCTTCAGAACAACACCATCTTGTTTATTTTAGAACATTTCAGGACACCGCAAGTGTTCTTAGAACACATTCAACTTGACAGAGAACAATACAGACAGCGTCCTCAGGACACCCCCATTTTGTTTATTTGCGAACATTTCAGGACACCGCGAGTGTTCTTAGAACACATTCAACTTGCCAGCCACAACCTCCATTCATATTTGCGAACATTTCAGGACACAGCGAGTGTTCGGCAACGTCTTCAGAACACCCCCATTTTGTGTATTTGCGAACATTTCAGGACACTGCAAGTGTTCTTAGAACACATTCAACTTGACAGAGAACAATACAGACAGCGTCCTCAGGACAGCCCCTACTAACATTCCCCGGACACAGCGAGTGTTCTTAGAAACGTCTTCAGAACATCCCCATTTTCTTTATTTGCAAACATTTCAGGACACCGCCAGTGTTCTTAGAACACATTCAACTTGCCAGCCACAACCCCCATTCATATTTACGAACATTTCAGGACACAGCGAGTGTTCAACAACGTCTTCAGAACACCCCCATTTTGTGTATTTGCGAACATTTCAGGACACAGCGAGTGTTCTTAGAACACATTCAACTTGACAGAGAACTATACGTACAGCGTCCTCAGGACACCCCCATTTTGTTTATTTGAGAACATTTCAGGACACTGTGAGTGTTCTTAGAACACATTCAACTTGACAGAGAACTATACGTACAGCGTCCTCAGGACACCCCCATTTTGTTTATTTGAGAACATTTCAGGACACTGCGAGTGTTCTTAGAACACATTCAACTTGCACGCCACAACCCCCATTCATATTTGCGAACATTTCAGGACACAGCGAGTGTTCGACAACGTCTTCAGAACACCCCCATTTTGTGTATTTACGAACATTTCAAGACATCACAAGGGTTCTTAGAACACATTCAACTTGACATAGAACAATACGGACAGCGTCCTCAGGACAACTCCTGCGAACATTCCCCGGACACCGCAAGTGTTCTTAGAAGCGTCTTCAGAACACCACCATCTTGTTTATTTGCGAACATTTCAGGACACCGCGAGTGTTCTTAGAACACATTCAACTTGCCAGCCACAACCCCCATTCATATTTGCGAACATTTCAGGACACATCGAGTGTTCGACAACGTCTTCAGAACACCCCCATTTTGTGTATTTGCGAACATTTTAGGACACCGCGTGTGTTCTTAGAACACATTCAACTTGACAGAGAACAATACGGACAGCGTCCTCAGGACACCCCCTACGAACATTCCCTAGACACCGAAAGTGTTCTTAGAAACGTCTTCAGAACACCCCCATTTTGTTTATTTGCGAACATTTCAGGACACCGCAAGTGTTCTTAGAACACATTCAACTTGCCAGCCACAACCCCCATTCATATTTGCGAACATTTCAGGACAGAGCGAGTGTTCAACAACGTCTTCAGAACACCCCCATTTTGTGTATTTGCGAACATTTCAGGACACAGCGAGTGTTCTTAGAACACATTCAACTTGACAATGAACAATACGGACAGCGTCCTCAGGACACCCCCTACGAACATTCCCCGGACACCACGAGTGTTCTTAGAAGTGTCTTCAGAACACCACCATCTTGTTTATTTGCTTACATTTCAGGACACTGCGAGTGTTCTTAGAACACATTCAACTTGACAGAGAACAATACGGACAGCGTCCTCAGGCCCCCCATTTTGTTTATTTGCGAACATTTCAGGACACCGCGAGTGTTCTTAGAACACATGCAAGTTGCCAGCCACAACACCCCATTCATATTTGTGAACATTTCAGGACACAGCGAGTGTTCGACAATGTCTTCAGAACACCCCCATTTTGTGTATTTGCGAACATTTCAGGACACAGCGAGTGTTCTTAGAACACATTCAACTTGACAATGAACAATACGGACAGCGTCCTGAGGACAACCCCATTTTGTTTATTTGCAAACATTTCACGACACCGCAAGTGTTCTTAGAAACGTCTTCAGAACACCCCCATTTTGTTTATTTGCGAACATTTCAGGACACCGCAAGTGTTCTTAGAACACATTCAACTTGCCAGCCACAACCCCCATTCATATTTGCGAACATTTCAGGACAGAGCGAGTGTTCAACAACGTCTTCAGAACACCCCCATTTTGTGTATTTGCGAACATTTCAGGACACAGCGAGTGTTCTTAGAACACATTCAACTTGACAGAGAAAAATATGGACAGCGTCCTGAGGACAACCCCATTTTGTTTATTTGCAAACATTTCACGACACCGCGAGTGTTCTTAGAAGCGTCTTTAGAACACCACCATCTTGTTTATTTGTGAACATTTCAGGACACTGTGAGTGTTCTTAGAACACATTCAACTTGACAGAGAACTATAGGGACAGCGTCCTCAGGACACCCCCATTTTGTTTATTTGAGAACATTTCAGGACACTTCGAGTGTTCTTAGAACACATTCAACTTGCACGCCACAACCCCCATTCATATTTGCGAACATTTCAGGACACAGCGAGTGTTCGACAACGTCTTCAGAACACCCCCATTTTGTGTATTTACGAACATTTCAGGACATCACAAGGGTTCTTAGAACACATTCAACTTGACAGAGAACAATACAGACAGCGTCCTCAGGACAACTCCTACGAACATTTCCCGGACACCGCAAGTGTTCTTAAAAGCGTCTTCAGAACACCACCATCTTGTTTATTTGCGAACATTTCAGGACACCGCAAGTGTTCTTAGAACACATTCAACTTGACCGAAAACAATACAGACAGCGTCCTCAGGACACCTTAATTTTGTTTATTTACGAACATTTCAGGACACCACGAGTGTTCTTAGAACACATTCAACTTGCCAGCCACAACCCCCATTCATATTTGCGAACATTTCAGGACACATCGAGTGTTCGACAACGTCTTCAGAACACCCCCATTTTGTGTATTTGCGAACATTTCAGGACACTGCGAGTGTTCTTAGAACACATTCAACTTGACAGAGAACAATACGGACAGCGTCCTCAGGACACCCCCTATGAAAATTCCCCGGACACTGCGAGTGTTCTTAGAAATGTCTTCAGAACACCCCCATTTTGTTTATTTGCGAACATTTAAGGACACCGCCAGTGTTCTTAGAACACATTCAACTTGCCAGCCACAACCCCCATTCATATTTGCGAACATTTCAGGACATAGCGAGTGTTCAACAACGTCTTCAGAACACTCCCATTTTGTGTATTTGCGAACATTTCAGGACACAGCGAGTGTTCTTAGAAAACATTCAACTTGACAGAGAACAATATGGACAGCGTCCTCAGAACACCCCCTACGAACATTCCCCGGACACCGCGAGTGTTCTTAGAAGCGTCTTCAGAACAACACCATCTTGTTTATTTTAGAACATTTCAGGACACCGCAAGTGTTCTTAGAACACATTCAACTTGACAGAGAACAATACAGACAGCGTCCTCAGGACACCCCCATTTTGTTTATTTGCGAACATTTCAGGACACCGCGAGTGTTCTTAGAACACATTCAACTTGCCAGCCACAACCCCCATTCATATTTGCGAACATTTCAGGACACAGCGAGTGTTCGGCAACGTCTTCAGAACACCCCCATTTTGTGTATTTGCGAACATTTCAGGACACTGCAAGTGTTCTTAGAACACATTCAACTTGACAGAGAACAATACAGACAGCGTCCTCAGGACACCCCCATTTTGTTTATTTGCGAACATTTCAGGACACCGAGAGAGTTCTTAGAACACATTCAACTTGCCAGCCACAACCCCCATTCATATTTGCAAACATTTCAGGACACAGCGAGTGTTCGGCAACGTCTTCAGAACACCCCCATTTTGTGTATTTGCGAACATTTCAGGACACCGCAAGTGTTCTTAGAACACATTCAACTTGACAGAGAACAATACAGACAGCGTCCTCAGGACACCTTAATTTTGTTTATTTACGAACATTTCAGGACACCACGAGTGTTCTTAGAACACATTCAACTTGCCGGCCACAACCCCCATTCATATTTGCGAACATTTCAGGACACATCGAGTGTTCGACAACGTCTTCAGAACACCCCCATTTTGTGTATTTGCGAACATTTCAGGACACCGCGAGTGTTCTTAGAACACATTCAACTTGACAGAGAACAATACGGACAGCGTCCTCAGGACACCCCCTATGAACATTCCCCGGACACTGCGAGTGTTCTTAGAAATGTCTTCAGAACACCCCCATTTTGTTTATTTCCGAACATTTAAGGACACCGCGAGTGTTCTTAGAACACATTGAACTTGCCAGCCACAACCCCCATTCATATTTGCGAACATTTCAGGACATAGCGAGTGTTCAACAACATCTTCAGAACACTCCCATTTTGTGTATTTGCGAACATTTCAGGACACAGCGAGTGTTCTTAGAACACATTCAACTTGACAGAGAACAATATGGAGAGCGTCCTCAGGACAACCCCATTTTGTTTATTTGCGAACATTTCACGACACCGCGAGTGTTCTTAGAAGCGTCTTTAGAACACCACCATCTTGTTTATTTGTGAACATTTCAGGACACCGCAAGTGTTCTTAGAACACATTCAACTTGACAGAGAACAATACAGACAGCGTCCTCAGGACACCCCCATTTTGTTTATTTGCGAACATTTCAGGACACCGCGAGTGTTCTTAGAACACATTCAACTTGCCAGCCACAACCCCCATTCATATTTGCAAACATTTCAGGACACAGCGAGTGTTCGGCAACGTCTTCAGAACACCCCCATTTTGTGTATTTGCGAACATTTCAGGACACCGCAAGTGTTCTTAGAACACATTCAACTTGACAGAGAACAATATGGACAGCATCCTCAGGACAGCCCCTACTAACATTCCCCGGACACAGCGAGTGTTCTTAGAAACGTCTTCAGAACACCCCCATTTTCTTTATTTGCAAACATTTCAGGACACCGCCAGTGTTCTTAGAACACATTCAACTTGCCAGCCACAACCCCCATTCATATTTGCTAACATTTCAGGACACAGCGAGTGTTCAACAACGTCTTCAGAACACCCCCATTTTGTGTATTTGCGAACATTTCAGGACACAGCGAGTGTTCTTAGAACACATTCAACTTGACAGAGAAAAATATGGACAGCGTCCTGAGGACAACCCCATTTTGTTTATTTGCAAACATTTCACGACACCGCGAGTGTTCTTAGAAGCGTCTTTATAACACCACCATCTTGTTTATTTGTGAACATTTCAGGACACTGTGAGTGTTCTTAGAACACATTCAACTTGACAGAGAACTATACGGACAGCGTCCTCAGGACACCCCCATTTTGTTTATTTGAGAACATTTCAGGACACTGCGAGTGTTCTTAGAACACATTCAACTTGCACGCCACAACCCCCATTCATATTTGCGAACATTTCAGGACACAGCGAGTGTTCGACAACGTCTTCAGAACACCCCCATTTTGTGTATTTACGAACATTTCAAGACATCACAAGGGTTCTTAGAACACATTCAACTTGACATAGAACAATACGGACAGCGTCCTCAGGACAACTCCTGCGAACATTCCCCGGACACCGCAAGTGTTCTTAGAAGCGTCTTCAGAACACCACCATCTTGTTTATTTGCGAACATTTCAGGACACCGCAAGTGTTCTTAGAACACATTCAACTTGACAGAGAACAATACAGACAGCGTCCTCAGGACACCTTAATTTTGTTTATTTACGAACATTTCAGGACACCGCGAGTGTTCTTAGAACACATTCAACTTGCCAGCCACAACCCCCATTCATATTTGCGAACATTTCAGGACACATCGAGTGTTCGACAACGTCTTCAGAACACCCCCATTTTGTGTATTTGCGAAGATTTTAGGACACCGCGTGTGTTCTTAGAACACATTCAACTTGACAGAGAACAATACGGACAGCGTCCTCAGGACACCCCCTACGAACATTCCCTAGACACCGCAAGTGTTCTTAGAAACGTCTTCAGAACACCCCCATTTTGTTTATTTGCGAACATTTCAGGACACCGCAAGTGTTCTTAGAACACATTCAACTTGCCAGCCACAACCCCCATTCATATTTGCGAACATTTCAGGACACAGCGAGTGTTCTTAGAACACATTCAACTTGACAATGAACAATACGGACAGCGTCCTCAGGACACCCCCTACGAACATTCCCCGAACACCACGAGTGTTCTTAGAAGTGTCTTCAGAACACCACCATCTTGTTTATTTGCTTACATTTCAGGACACTGCGAGTGTTCTTAGAACACATTCAACTTGACAGAGAACAATACGGACAGCGTCCTCAGGCCCCCCCATTTTGTTTATTTGCGAACATTTCAGGACACCGTGAGTGTTCTTAGAACACATTCAAGTTGCCAGCCACAACACCCCATTCATATTTGTGAACATTTCAGGACACAGCGAGTGTTCGACAATGTCTTCAGAACACCCCCATTTTGTGTATTTGCGAACATTTCAGGACACCGCGAGTGTTCTTAGAACATATTCAACTTGACAACGAACAATACGGACAGCGTCCTCAGGACACCCCCATTTTGTTTATTTGCGAACATTTCAGGACACTGCGAGTGTTCTTAGAACAGTTTCAGTTTGCTTGCGAACAAAACGGACACATATTGAGTCCTCAGAACACCCCCCATTCAGTTTATTTAGAACATTTCAGAACACCCGTGATGTCCGCAGACAAATCGAACACAAAAAGAATGTCTAACATATAAAAAACACAACTTTCATCCTATCTCATACACTCCCACCCTCCCCAAACACTCCTACACACCAACACACTCTACTAAATACAAATTTTGAACAAAGTTTCCTGCGCTGTCCGTGGACGACCGCGAATCCAAGATGGTGCACGCTACCGAAAATCTGTCACGCTCCACGGCATCCAATCAGCGAACACGTTGCATGTCCGCGAACATCACGCAAGCCGATTGGCCAATCAGGACACTGTCCGCGGAGCGAACAGGGAAGTGTGTCCGCGGACCGAACACAGATATTTCTAATTTTTTTTTTCACCTACTTTTTGGTCATTTAAAAAAAAACTACTGGACGGATTTTCAACAAATTTGCAAAAGCACGCTTTCGGGACCAAGCCGCTGCTCCTGGTCCAAATTTGGTGAAAATCCGTCCAGCGGTTTGGGCTGTAGACGCAAGCAAAATTTTGTTCCAATTCAGTGTTTGGGACCCCCCCTATAACTTTGCCCCCCCGGACGAATCCTCACCAATCTTTGCAAAAAAAAAGAGTGACCCAAATACTGTTTTTGCAAAGTTTGGTGAGGATTCGTCCAGGGAGAGCGAAGTTATAAGCCGCCCAAAAAGTGCTCTTCCTATGGAAACACCAACTTAACCATAACTACATGGCCACAACTGTGGCCATGTAATATTTAAAAAACACGTGTACCAAACCCAGCATGCTTTAGGTATTTAGTGATTCGGTCATACAACTCTCCCAGACATATATATATATGACAGATATAAAGCTCTTTGATCATTCTTATCTTCCCGAAATGCTCTTTAATATGCAAGATAGCCAAAACGTAATTGGTTTTATTGGTGCTGCTTCACATTATCTTTGGAGCGCTTTCTAATCAATATACACATACACTGTGTTAAGTAATCACTTTTATATTCAAATACATGACATGTATTTTTTAAACCTTTGCAAAAATGAAGGTTAGAAATGATGCATCCTTTTACAATATTAAACGCATGCCTGCGCTTAAGTCAAGCATAGAATTTCCACAGGTGGCAATAAAATGATGTTCAGAAGCAAGCACTCATTTTCCTCCTTGGATGTGTCCCGTAAAGATATCCATTCAACCATCTTTACAGAAGCTGCTCACTGCTAAGCAGGTAAATGCCATCCCTGCTGGGTTTCTCATGTGTATCTGTGATGTTATTCTGCTGCATGCTCAGTACTACCCGGAGAACCAACTGCAAAGTATGTCACACAATGCATAACCGTGATGCTTGTAAGTAATCGTTACATTTATTATATTATTTAAAATACAAGGTAGGACGTTTATTGTGAAACACTACTTCAAACAACAGCAGGACATCTATATCTATACCCACACTTCTCAAAATGTTCCTATATATTGTACAGTCCAACCAACTCTACAGAGTTAACAAACATTTAAAATTATCTTAAATGCAAGCTCCCAAGACTCCTAGCCTAGACCACACCTAAACCACACCTACAAAGGTAGTATTGTGCTGAAACATCCAACTCATTGCTCAATTTTACTCTTGGAACGTATTTTGAACATTTGCACAAACAGCAATGATGTAAACAGTGTGTACAATTTTATTTGTTATAAAAGGTGCCGCCGTTGTGCAGCTACAGGGAATGCTGTTGCTTGGCACACATTAACGTTCAGTGTCGCCCTTATCCATTCCTCCACTGTGAGAATGCAGAGCCAAAGTTTCCAAGAACCTTCTCCATCTGTCTTTACTCTACTGAGGTTTTTATGCCCAGGCAGAATTTACAAATTTCACTTGTGATTTTGCCATATTTTAATGGCATTACAGCCCAAGGGATTGGAGATGCATCGACTGTAGCAGGTAACTTGCATTATTTCCACCATTTGCCCCCCTGTAAACACCAGAGCTCTAACCATGAGAAGGGGGTTGAGTTCTTTTTATTCAACATTTTTATAAGATGTGTTTGTACCACTTGCATTTATTTCATATGTAAACTTTACCATTTGACAAGACGGATGTTGAAATTTAGTTATGTTGAATTAATATTACAGACCAGTCTAGGTGCTTCTCATCGAGTGAAGCAGGCAATTTGTGAGAGAAACCAGATATTACCATTGAAAGCAAAATACCTCATTCCCACCATCTCTCACTTGTGTCCATTTGGCAGACAGCTTCTGTTCTTATCACCTCCTCTAAAATATTGTTTTGAGACCTAATCGAAAGTATACAATTAGCCGTGACAATTACCTCTAGTGTACTCAATTGTAGAACACACTGCCTTCTCCAAATCCTGGGCAGCAGAGATCTGAAAAAACTCTTCAACTAACATAACATAGAAGATGAGAGGCTTGAATTAATAGAGAGGAAGAATATCTTTCTAATCCCTGTAACTATAAAAAAGTCTTTATTTATTTATTTATTTATTGTTTTTTTATTGGTTGTAAGTTTCATGTTACCTGTGACTATCCCACACACTGCATGACAGTTCTACAGGCAGAACCCAAGCCAGTAGCACAAACAAGGCTACAGTCGTGCAATCCTTATGACGGTCCTGCAAATCCACTCACAGTCCCACTGACTTTATGAAAGTTTCACACACCATGCGAAGTTCCCGAGTATCCCATGGCAGCACCACTGGACGAGAAACAGCTCCACGTGGATGCAATACCACCACGGATCCTGCAATAGTCCCAAGAATTGTGTGAAAACCCCCACATACCATCTGATGCCCCCTAGAAAATGTATTTATTGTTCGAATTGAACTTTTATAACAGCAAATACATCACATATAATAGACACACACATCATCACCAGTGACACATTAGATACACTAAATATCAACTATATTAATATCACAAAATATTAATTCATTAAAACACATACAAATGCATTCTGTTCTACCATAACTCTAAAGACCTTTAATAGTTCTCACAGAGAACATAATTCATATTTCGACATACATTTTGTGGCATAACACAAGCAGCAGATTATACATGCATGTTTTATGTATTTATGTCATTTTTAATGATGTACATAGTCATTTTCCATACATGGTACAATTCTGTGATCATGACTTCAGATGAGGTATTTAAAAATAAATGCCAGAAATGTATACACGCAACATATTCATAATTATGCATGTAGCGACTATACATACACCTATATAGAGGTATACGTTTAGGGCACAAAGTCACATATATATGTCTTATTATATCCATGTTACCTTCAACATCACATATACGACAATACCTTTGGGATGGCGCCAGTTGCCATTGTGTTCCGTGTGTAGCTCTCACCAGGAGTTGATTGAGTCGCATAAACAGCCTAAATCTACGCACTGCTGGAGACGGACATCTAATCAAGTACCGTTGAGGACAACGATAGATGTAGGTGATCACCTCCAGGTATACATAGTTATGCAGCTTACCCATATGGTCAAAGTTGTCAACCCAATCTTTCATCCAAGATTTCTGTATGAAGGCTCCATTAATGGCACAGTATCTACCACAATTTGAACGATCTAATGGTCAGTTAAGAACCCCGTACAAATCCATACAATGTAGATCGTACTTTTCTGGATACTTGCTTCTTTCTAGATTAAGACTCCTTTTCCCATAATTCTCAGAATGTCACTGACCGGATGACACATTGCTTTGCAAAGGAAGTAAGTCTCTTTGGTATTGGACAATGGCTTTTATATAAATTAAACCACATTCCACTGTTATATATTGAATGGGACAAGAGGGAGGTAGACTTAATATAGACCGCCAGAAGTGCCCTTTAACTTTATCCAGCCATGATAAATTATCAAGTGTGAGGGCTTCAAGGCCATAGACTAACACTGGTATAACCAATTGGGTATAAATCAGCATGACTCCTTTCAAGGTATACCCAGCATATTGCAAGGCATAATTGGATACTAAATTAGTAATGTTTCTGGCTTGCTGGGATTTCATTTCTAACAATGGCAGATAACCAAGTTTAATATCCATCTATACTCCAAGATATTTATAGGAGCACCTGTAATCAATAACACCCCAGCTGATATTCATTACAGGTCTGTCTATTCATTTTTCTTGATACTACCAGCATGGTTGTGTTCTTTTTTTAATTAATAGTCATGCAATATTCACTTGTGAATCGGCCCAGTTCTTCCAATATGGCTTTCATGCCCTTTATATTACGGTCAGTAATCAAAAGGTCATCAGCATACAGTAACACTGTGACCTTAGTGGTTTTAAATCTAATAGGGCAATGCGCATGTTTTTCCAGGTGCCAAATTAATTGGGCAATGTACAAATTGAAAAGCAGTGCCAATAATAGACAACCTTGTTTGATTCCCTTGTTCATTTTTATTAAGCGAGTTAATGTTCCATTGTTATCAAGTCGAACTTGCGCTGTGTTGTTTTGATGCAACTTCATCAAGAATTCTAGTAACCATGTAGGACAGCCGTATGATGATAGGATCTCTCACAATTTATTGCGGTTGAACCTTTGAAGAGCAGAACTGAAATCAACATAGGTGACATAAACTGAGGGATTACAGCGCCGTTTAGCCCTGGTCATAACTGCGTCCAGTATTCGGGTGTAATACAGAGTGCTTGGAAAGGATGAAGGATCTTATTCTCATCTGTCTAGCTTTGCAGATGATTGAGAACTATAGCTGAACATCTCTTACTCATAGTGTCGAGTAATGATAAGATTCTATAATTACCAGGCATGTTTCTGGACCCGGCTTTGTGCATGGGGATCAGAATCGAGGTAGTCCATGAGTCAGGTATTTTTTTCCTAGGCACACCTTTTTATAAAATGTCATCAAGACCAAAAACCACCTAAAGGATCATGCTTTACAACAGCCGAGGCAAGGCCATTAGGGCCAGGGGCTCGGCAGTTGTTAAGTTTGCCTATAATGTTAATTATCACATTTCTGTTAAATGCCAGTGGCCAGGCTTCTGTTATACATGCACATTTTTCCTCTGATTGTCATACATATTAGCAGAGATATAGGGCCTCATTATAACTCAGGCGGTCCGGAAATAACGTTGGCGGTAAACCCGCCGCTACCGTTGATTACGGACCGCCTGATCCCGACTCCTGCAGACGGGAGGTGATGTTCTCGCCAGGTCTGACCTGGCGGGTTTAACACCGCCGCCTGCAGGCGGACGAGGAAACACGGGCAGCATTACGAGATGCTGCCGGTGTTTCCATGATCCCCATTCCCATAGAGTCCGATAGGACTCAATGGGAATGGGGATTAACACCATTCCGCCTCCGTGATTCCCGGAAAACCGGGGTTGTAATGCCCCGGTAATTCCGGGAATCACGGAGGCGGAATGGTAATACGAGTCCGGCGGTAACCAGGCGGTTTTACCGCCGCGGTTACCGCCGGACTCGTAATGAGGCCCATAGTCTGTCCATGTCTGTTCACCAATGGCATTCAGAGACTGGGGCAAGATATTACCTCTATCTTCATTTAACACTTTCCATATGGCTCTGCTATCGCCCTTTTGAATGGTTGCAATCAAACCTTGCCACCTAAGGTTGCTTTTTTCAGAGCGATGATACTTGCACCATCCCTTATACCTATTTATCAAGCGTTTGCTTTGAGTGTTGTATTCCGTCAATGAGGATGATGATCTCTTCAAGTTGCGGAGTTCACGATGGTATAAATGTCTTTTACTCACAACCTCTCTATCATATGGAAACCTATGACTCTTGCCAGATACAACGATCGGGGTGCCACGCACAGAGGCTACTGCATTAGTCAATTTTCCAAAGAGGGTCTCTTTTGCGTCACAATCTAAAAGAAAGTAATCATAAGATAATCGACACAAAAATGGTTGTAATCTTTTCAGACATTTTCTTGATTTTGGTTTGATTCCATCTTATTTTACACCCATTATTGGCAACCTCAATGTTAGTGGGACCTCAAACATCGAGGCTAGCCAGAGTCAAATTGAGATGATCTATAACCAAAGAATGATCAATAAAGGTTAACAACACAACTTCAAAATCACTCATGTAGCCAAGAGCTGCCGTGTTCCCACAGATATGATCAAGGGTAAACGTCTTTATAATGTTATGGAGCCACAATTGGGGACACAATGGGGGTGAAGAGGCCTAATTTGGGCAGAGTTTGTTGAAGGAGTGGAATTTGGTGAAGGTGCAGTGTCTGGCAGAGGTGGAGTAAAGTGGTGGAGGCCCATGCACTTATTTTACCTAGGACAGCAGAAAGCCTAAATATGTCACTGGTCCTCAGGACTTGGCTCTATAGTGTGTTCCCCCCTCATTGGGAAGAAATTTGTAATCTTCCATTGAAGGACATTGCCGCCTTTTATGCCTCCCCCCCTTTGCATCAGTTTCAGTAGTCAGTGCCTGAGAGTGATGAATATGTTAATCGGAGCTGCTTAAATGGTAGCGTTTAGTGCTTGGTTTAAATGGTTTGCTCTTTCCTTTCATATCGCAGGTGTGTCGTTTATATTGGCCCTGTGTTCTTGAACAGATGAAAGGGTTATAACCCTGCAGTCCCTGTTGGTAACGATAGGTAATGTGCCCTACAGCCGGGGCCCCAATAACAAGATAGTCCCTAGTGTATAATCCAAGGCAGTGCTAAAGGCTAAAGTGAGCCACACACCTGGACTTTCCAGCACCTCACCGCTCTTTCTTAGGCCACTGTTGAACCAGTCAATGTCACACTCGTTCAAAGACCACAGATCCACGGAACCACTGAACACGAAATACAGAGCAATGGAAATAATAAAAGCAACCACTAGCGCCTTGGCCAAGGGTATTTTTAAGCTCAGATGGTGAAACTTTGCCTTATTATTATCAGTCCTGTCACTTGTCCGTGGCCAGACCCACGAAGTGTCCTGTGAAACTGCCAACTTGGAAGAGTCATTCAACTGCAGGGGGACAAAACCTTACGTTTAGCAGAGCAGCATTTGAGAAGATGGAAGAAGGAACACTGTGACCTGGGAGCAAAGAGAAAAGAAGATGGTGTGAAAAGGCAGGGTTTTCAATTTTCATTCGTGTAAGGGGGATAAGAAATCAGGGGATGTAGTGGTTGAGGTGTCAACCTCACAGAAGATTAATCTAAATGTGGTTCTGTACTGCTAGATGCAGCCCCACGATCAGAGAAGCCTGATAGGTTGCCACGCTTGCCTCAGATCTGAAATGGCAAATAATAGATCAACTGAGACAATACGGGGCGGGATCTGAATATGTGAATGGTGCAATAACACTTGGGCACCATTCTAGTGGGGTGCTTCAACCAACCACCAGACTCAATGATGTATCAGAATGCCTTATAAAACATAAGTGATGGCAACATACGAACAGCTCCATGCTCTTGAAGGTATATAAGGGTTTAAGCCACAAACTAGGGAATATAATCCATTTCACTCTGGGATACATATATCTGATTTAAGTATATTAATCCCCTTCAAACGAAAAAACTGTGGAAGGTTGATGGTAAGGCTTTGGAAGACAAAGAGGGTACCAATGGGGAAACATGGGATGCAGATTTATTAGGACTGTCAGCAGTGATGAGAAGATCCCTGACAAAAGAGGATATGCTTGATGTGTATGACCAGGTTTGGAGA
Organism: Ambystoma mexicanum; assembly: GCF_040938575.1. Lineage (NCBI taxonomy): Eukaryota > Metazoa > Chordata > Amphibia > Caudata > Ambystomatidae > Ambystoma > Ambystoma mexicanum. Next base: position 344,256,656 of record NC_090934.1, on the reverse strand, counting down.
GACTTCAATAATTGTATGGCAGCTAAAGCAAGTGACAGACACACATATTTGCTGAATGGCTCTGTACCATACACAGCTGTTTCACCTCCCTCTTCTCCTCTCTTATTGGTTTTGTTGTGGTGTGGCTGTACTCAAATATTCGGCATTCTATAAGTGATACTGGACGACCTATTGGTGTGTGATTTGTTCTGATTTAGTCTTAATAATTGTATCACATACATTTATATGGATTAGAGTCTACTGTGTAGACATATATTACCTTCAAAATATAGGGGTTTGTCTTTAAAGTATGGATATTCTACCACAATATATACTTGCAAAGAAAAATGGCCTGCTGCTCACTGCATACAACGTATACAATCCCACTCTGTTATAACACTCATTACACTTGCATATTACACTGTTCCTTTGCCGATTTCTTCATTTCTTTGAATACGCCAAAACGTAGTAACCAGTGCAATTTAACAATCCCAAATTAAAAAAGTAGGTATACCTGATGTAAACATATATTTGCGTAGAGACAAACGCAGTAATATTAGGATCAACATTCTTTCTAGGCTGAAGAGTATAGTCAACAATATTTTCATGAATTTGATCAAATATAGACATTAATTTTCATAATCAACTACTTCTTAATAAATATATTGTGGGCGTTTTAATATCTTCCAAGAAAAAATTGGGCGTAGATTGCATTGACTCTTGATAAAAGAAAATATCACAAATTTTTATTATATTAAATCTCAATATAAATGGTACTAAGTTTGGCTATAAACTTATTTTGATGTGATCATTTATTACATACATGTTGCAAACTGGTCTCTCCTGCGCGGACAAGACTTTACAAGCCCCTCTTACATATTGCTTTATGAAAGGCCCCATACAGGTTATATACTGAAAGGATGTTTCTGATGTGTAATGCCCCATAAGTAGAAAACAGGGGAACATTGAAAATAAATAAATAGATTCACAGAAATGTTTCTGATAATTTTGAAAGAGGTCCACTAAATATCTTGAAGTGGATTCAAGGGGAATCATCACTGTCCCCAAAGAAGGTTTGGAGTTAGTTGTGATTGGTCTGGAAGGATAGCTCAGGGGCAATGTGTTTGTCAGACAAAGTCCTGCGCATATAGAAGTTCTAAGGGGTCTAACTTACACGGGGCTGTCTATTGTGGGACATCAAATGACTGGAGGGATGTGATTTTATAATTCCTTTGATCTGAAGAGTGAGTTGATCCAGAATTCATTTTTTTCATTGATATTATCAATTCTAACATTTACAGATAGAAAACATGTGCTACGAGTGGCTGATAGAATAGTCATGGGGAGCTGGAAGAGAAATAGGTAATTGAAAATGAAAGACTGGGTCCATTCTATGATGCCCACAATTTATAGAGGTGCATTAAGGATAGTATGTAGAATCCTTATGTCTGAGAAAGTGTGGACAAAATACTTCGTAATTTACAAATAGAGTCAATGGCTTGAAATACATATATATTTCACCACTGAAATGGATTTGTCCCAGGTGAAAACATGCATTGTAACACTACATTTTAGCACCAGTGCAATATGTGCACATGTTCAAATGCTGTGCAGAACTGCACTGCACCAGTGTACATAGTAATACAGGACAATATATCACTTACATGTGTCATCTAATAAGTTGGCGGGTGGAGAGTGGTTAATTTAGATCTGAGATAACTAGAAAACTGATAGACAGTGTCTTATAATTTAGCATCTTTCACTTGGCCACATGATACTGTACCATTTATTTTGTGAATTTGTTGATTTGTTAAGGTTTACAAGGAAATAATACATTGAACAATTCAACAGACAGCACTGTAGTTAAACTTTATATACATAGTCCAAGGGCAATACGCAGTGTTATGGCTTCTGAAGTTCAAGCTAAAGGCCAGAGCAAAGCAATGGCATTTACCAAGGTTCAGGGGCCCATAAGGGCTGGTACAGCTTGAATATGGGGTCTACAAGCTAATATAGACTGCATCACTCTTGATAGGGCAAGGTATTTTTATTTTGTATTTATTTAATTGTTTAAAGCATGGATTTAGCTTGAGGGCAGCAAAGCACTGTACCGAGTGTGGGTAGCTGGCATTTGGGCTGGCTTCCTTTACATTTAGCGCAGTACTGTGAGGTCTGTGCATCGGTATGTGTGTCCATTGGAATCAGTCCTTGGTCAGGTATTGTTAAAATAGCCATGTTTTGAGAAATTTGCGAAATTGGAGTATTGTGGGGGCATTCCAAGCCATCAGCAGGATCATGTTCCACAGGGTGGGTGCATGACAAGAGCAGGATTGTTTGTGGGTCCTCTCTTTGAGTACAAGTTGTGATTCAAGCCTGTTGGAACACGCTTCCTAATGAGCTTAGAGCAGAACCCTCATTCCCGAGATTCAAACACCTTACGAAAACCTGGCTGGACCGCCCAGGACATTTAGCTCTGGGTTCTCTGGTTAATTTGTACATGTATATACAATCCGCTTGTCCTCTCATTGCTATTATTATACCTGTAAATTCTGTATTGTAGTGGTAAACTTTGTAATTATTGTTCTGTCTGCTTTTTATGTTGTAACTAAGTGATGCGCCCGGTTGCCCCTGGGCCTGGTGCCCTATACAAATAAATAAAAATACAAAAAAATACAAATTGGTCAATTTGCTGCACTTATATATAGAAATAGAAGTTATTTGTACATAAATGAGCCTCTGTGGTTGGAGGGAATTGGCTATTGATAATCTCCATGCTGCCAGGACCCTTGGAATGTAGTGTTCTGAACAATCTGACAGCTAGGCAAAAACGAATCTGCTGACTATACTGTTTGTTTAGCCCACAGATTGTCCAATAACAATGAGTTATAATTAAGCAGTAATCCCATGGCCCTGGGCAATACAAGCGTTTATGGCCACAGACACATTACTTTTTAGCCTGCTAATGACCCATAACTACCACCTGGTGCAGGATTTACTTCTACTAGCATGCATCCACAGGGCTTGGTCATATGCTTTGACATTATATTTCCTGCCTGTACATTTGACGCTATGCATATGCCATTGGAAACTGGAAAGAAATGTTTAAGCAAAACAAATAAAAAGCTTTTAAGGATATCCTCTAGGATATCCTCTATATGAAGCACAAAAAGTCTGCCTGTGGATGAGTGTAACCCTTTTTCGATGTGTGTGCTACCTACACAAGAGGCACAGGCAATAGTGTATGGTAGGGGATTCCCTGGACTACATGCCACCCCCAGCATGTTACCATCAAGAAGTGTGCACATTTACTCCGGCACTATTTACTTTCTGCTGTCCTTTTGTGTGGGCAAGGTCACCCAGGTGGACCCAGAGCATCTGTGCAACTCTACCCGTACTTCATAAATATAGACATGAACAAATGAAGAATCACATTAAGAACTATTTGTGCATAATGTTGTCTTGTCAGTCTCTTTCTCTGCCACTCAATTTAAATGTACCCTGAGGGCTGCGTGATGTAACCAACATTAGAAAGATGTCATCTTCACTCTGTAGAAGAACTATTTATGTATTGTAACACAATAACCTGCCTAGCTCTAGGCAAATCAAATGAGGGGGTTGAGGGCAAAGGTGGTGGGTAAAAATCTGATTAAGTAATTAAGTTAGTATATTTTAGGCAGAAAGTATAAAAATTAAATTAGTATTTCTTCCAAAAGAACACACTCCCTCCCACCTTGTCTAGTCAAGTAGCAGGAAAACTGCACCAATGACAAGCCAGGGGTGGAGGTTAGAGGGAAATATAATGGAATACCCATAGGACACAGGGGGGTTATGGACTATTGGGATAGGAAGAGTCAGAAGGGGAACAGACTGGAGATTGTATAGCAGAAGGAATAATTCTACTCAGATGCTAGATCTGTCTATTGAATTAGACAGAGAGGAGAAAAGACCATAGAAGGAAAACCAGTCGGTGCATTGGGGATTGAGTTCCAAAAAGGCCACCTGAACTGAGGGTTTGATTAACAGAATGCTGCCTGGCTGACTGGCATATTTGCTGGATCAACCAAAACCAGAAAATACATCTCAAAAGATAAATCTAACCCAATCCCCAAAATGTTCGATTTGATCACCGCACAATATGGGAAGATAAAAGGACTGGTAATGCAGGGTGCCAGTGTCCCAATGTTCTGCATTCCCTATATACATCAAATAGAAAATGTGAGATGTTGTTTCTTTAGGGCCCAGTCCACTTTGCATATGAAAACAAAATCATAACCTGAAGATTTTAACTGCCACTTTAAAGTTGTATTGTCTTTGTCACGTTTAAACTGCTGTGGAATCATGGAGGGTCATAGTGCAATGTCAAGTACTACAACCTGGGACAAAATCATGCATTTCATGCAGTTGGTGAGTGCCATAGTCTTAGGTCAGATGTTTGTGCAATAAAATAGATGCTGAAAGAATTAATTATATTCATTAAGAATTGTGTGAAGTACACATCCTCTGCATATCCCTTTGTTTCAATCCATAGGCAGAATCAGGTGTTTAGAGGGAAGGGAGTCTTAAAATAAGTATCTGTTACTGGAGAATAGTACATCGTCAACCCAGAAGTCTAAAGAGTCTGAAAGCATTACAAGCCAGCCCCTGTTTTAGTGAATGCATTTAGATTGAAAGGAATACATCCATATTCAAAGAAAACTAAACACACACACACACACGCACATGAGAGAACAGCTCCATGTTTCATTTAAACCATATACACATGCCTGCAGAGAGCTGCATCCACACATTCATAAAACATAGGATACATGTGGAATCAGAACAGAACATATAGATTCCTGGGAACATTTCCTGTAAATTCAAATTTACAAGAGCCAATGCAAACAAGATAACTTTTGCATGTACCCAGCTCAACACATAGCCCCATGCTAGCCGGTTGTTGCCTACATGTCAAGTGGCCTCTACACAGTTAACCAGCAACACTATACAACAGTCTCTGTAGTTATCTTGGTCAATAATCACACATCCATGCAAATCTCTTTAAGAGTTCACACACATACAGGCTGTCCCTAGGAAGAACACCCTGTCCCTGTATATATGTTCTTTCCCTAGCCTAGGCTGTGGATGGTGTGTCGCCTATCTAACAGGGATAGTAGAGAGTCTCTCCCTATCTAATCTTCGTTCATACCAACATAAAATACATTAAAAAACAATGAATTAGGTCTTGACCACGTATTCTCTGAAACAGCGTGTGGCACATTGCTTTCTGGGTCTTGGTGGTACCAAGCTGTCTTCTAATCTGGATTTCAATCTGTGTTTTATTCACCATTAAACTTAAAGCAGTTCCATCTGCTATAGTCCCAAATATTGTTAGAGGCTAAAAAAACTAATCTCAACAGAGAGCAAGATAGAAACTAGAAGCTGGGGGAGCTTTCTAGTGTAAAACTGCTAGTTCAGTCGACATGTCTAGACGTTTCTCTGATGAATATTGTCTTCTGCATGAGCATAACTCATCTCATGCTTTTTGGGGTCGGCCGGTTTCAATAATTTGTTTGGCTGTAATCATCTTCTTCAGGACCTTTCTTTAACGTGGAAATCTACCTTCTTCAGACAAGCAGAATGATCTGTGTAAGCACATCAGCTTCCTGCAGGGAAACATAAGGCAGAGAACCAGGGATGAGAATCACCCCTAGTACTACCCAAAAGTACCTTTACTACAGGTAAACTGGTGTGTCTATTATTTACTTAGTGCTTCTCAGTATAGAGGATGCTGGGGACCACAGATTATAGAGGGGAACTCTACTCCATATCTGTGCTCATTATATTCACATGCTGTGGGAGGGAGAGGAAAGGGAACAAAATGTATCTAATTTTAAGCCCAGTGCCTAAAATGAGGAGAAACAGGCATATCAGGGAGAGGGTGTGCTTAGAGGAATCTAAATCTCTGGTCCTACACCCTGTGGAGTGCCCATCTCTATCCTGGGCATATCACCATCTATGTCTTAATATGCCACCTGTGTGTTATTTGAAAACATACCCTTTTCCGCGTTGTATGTTATTGCGCGGTTTCGGATTAATTGCTCTATTTCACTATGTTCTCTCTGATTCAACCATGTAGCGAAGCCAAAGCTGGAAACAAGGGAACCCTGATACGGGCATGTGTACAACATCAAGCTCTGCATAAGTTCTATAATGGGCTCAAAAGTTTGTCCGATAAGGAGCTTACCTAAAAGAGCAGTGCAGTAATTTTGAAAGAGCTTCTACTTGCTTTTTTATGCTCCGTCTCACAGGCAGACTCAGTATCTTGCTGTGTCCGCTGTCAGGTGTATATTTTATCTCAGAGGGCACTGTGGCTGCTTACGTCTCGATAGATGGAAAACAGGGGGAGTGCCATCACTTACATGCCTGTTTCTAATGTGCCTCGGGTTATGCTTAGTTCATGTAATTACAATGGGAGCCATATTGTCACCCCGAGCCCTGTTTACCTGTTAATCCAGCTCTGTGTAGTCAGATACGTCATGGCTCTCTGAAGCGCTGTGTTTGCGGGAGATCTGGGCCGGCTGTTATTGGACGTAGCTGATGTAGAGTTACATTACTGTCGCTTGCTCGCTATTAGCTGATGAATAGAGTGTGTGTGGGAGAGTGTTAGGTCTCCTGCATTGGTGCTGCTATGGGCGCCATGTTGGGAGTATTGTGTGTGTGGAGAACTACACAGTTAACACATTCACCATCTCACGCCTGCCATAGGGGTGTTGGTTAAGTAGAAAGGCATCTTGATTGTTATGTTTACATTAATATTCTCCATTGCCATTGTGTCTTGATGCTGGAGAAAATCAAATGTTTAATCATACTTGCATTATCTGACATAATTTTAGTTATGTGTTATAAAAAAAGCCAATGCTAAGTAAATGTTAGAATGTGCAGTGTCTTTTAGAGTATCATAATATTTAGAGGACGACTTTGTGATTGAAAGTGGATGCCTTTGAGAACTTACGATAGTCAGATTTATATAGGCAGTTAAACTTTCGTTTCATGTTTGTGTTAGTTTGTGTTAGTTATATACCCTATTGCAGCCATATTCAGGGTAACGTTGGAGACCCAGTTATCTGAAACTGTACTCTTCTTTTAAATACATCTTGATTTCAAATACCTCAGTGTATGTTCTTGCCCTGAATTCTGGGGTGCGATTGTATACATGGAAGTATTAAATTAGCATTTTGTATCTTAGTGAACTACTAGCCAGAAATACAAATTGCTCATCATGCTGGATACGAAAACTTGGTTTGACATGCAACTATAACACATATAGTCCATTACAATAGCCTTCTAATTGAATGTATAATTGCATAATTTTTATATTTATCATTATTTTACACGATTTAAATAAAATGTATTTCAAATGAAAGCAGATCCTTGTTCAATGTTATGCTTAATTTGAAACTTCATGGCAACATTTTTCAGGTGAATGTAGAAATAGGTGATGGTTATTTAGCTTTCTTGCATTTTGTCCCCCACTGTTTAAAGGGAATGGTGTAATTATTGATTTATCTGAAGGGTTGCTCTCTATTTCACAAGTTCCATATTTCCTGTTTCGAGAGGTCAGTCAAGTTTGAATGCACTAAAGTGTCATTGTTTCTTTTAAAAGAGAAAATGGGCACTCTGTAGAAGCAGAGCAAGCTACCATTCTGGCACCTCTTATTCTGATTCTGCCAGTCTCCACTTTTCTTCACTTTTCCATACACACAATATGCACACTTTCCTGTAATAGAACATCTGCTAGTCATATATAATATTTCTCTAGATGAGCATGACCACTTCCCACACCAGCTCATCTTTATCTCCGGTGCACCCTCTACCCCTTCCATCAAACAATATACATATGTATTCCAACTTATGACATCCAGATATGTGCTTCGATCCATCCTAACCCTGTGTCTCATTACTGGTGCACGTATAATTCGTTCTCACTATCCACATCCAATCCGACCAACCACCAAAGGTCAACTATCATCTCTACAAGGGCACAAAAGGCATCTCCTTCATTTGCATACCGCACCCCTAGAGGTATTTCACAGACTGTCCTTTTCCCCCTCATGTTGTATATTTAAGATTGTTAAGCCCCTTTCCAAAATGTTTATTATGTATGTATGTATGTATGTATGTATGTATGTATGTATGTATGTATGTATGTATCAAAGTATGTATGTATGTATTTATGCAGGCATGTGTCCATGTAAAAATGAATGAAGGTAGTTGATTTATAGGATGATGGGGCACACACAATCGATCCTCACATTAGAAAGCAATGCCAAGTGGATAGATCCATCTTTATCAACATCTCCTTTTATTCAGTTTGTTTATGATCCTTTTTGGCTATCTTCCTAACCCAGGTAAACTGGCAAATATCCTGGAATAGTTTACCTTGAAACCCATCTATTAGAGACGAGATTGTGTATTAGCCTCTGTGAATGTCATTGTTCTAACAGATGGATGACATCTTGAACAAAATATCCATTGAGCTCTACTATTTCTCTTTCCACCGTAGACCAATTCGGGTTACCTTCAATCTCTTACTCATATCTTTCCACCAGGCCCTCCCAAAATAGTCACTGCTTTTTATACATAACATCAACTTCTTACAACTAATTTTTGGCCATAGTACCAACCCTTTTGGAACAGGCTTTAGTATGTCTAATCTATTTTTACTATGCCCCATCAGTTTGTTCTTTTCTGCTTTGGAGTTTTGGAGTATTGGGTGTTAAGTTGCTGTACCCCAGAGAACTCACCTAGAGGGCAGTACACTGAAAATGCACTACTTAAGCGTTCAGAGTGTTGCTGAGCAACCCTTTTGTTTGGCCACATGGAGCTTGATTCACAACGTTCCGCGCTACCTGCAGGCTGGGCACTCTTCGAATAATACGGTAAGCCCTTGAATGCTGCCATCCATTTACGATCGGATAAGGGGAGCACGTGCTGCCATTTAAGACTATTGACACACCGCTGGCGAGCACAGCCAGCCCTCACTTGGGCAATCAGGAACCATCAAAGGTTACATGCAATGAAACCAATCTATGTGCATGCACGGACGCCAAAAACGATGTGGATATCAGTGCAGTGACCCCATGCCAGGAGCCATGATAATTTGTGTGCCTGCAAACATATATCCAAAAACAAACAAAAAATGTAAAAATGATAATGAGAACTAAAACTGTTCAGATGCATTAAGACGCGGCAGTCTTGTGCAATAATATGCTTAAGGGGATGCAGGGAAGCGCTGGGAATAACACTGACTTATGCACAGGCTTTGTAGCAACCGCGAGATAGAAACAAGCATGGTGGCACTGTGCGAATATCTCTGATAAATTTTAGATTGCACAGATGTTGCATAAACAAAAAAGCTGACCATCATAGGACAGTACAGTTTGTAGCAAGGGAAATCTCTGTCTCATTGGCAGAAGCTCTCAGCTATCTACAGAAGGTGGGGCTCTGGAATGTCATTAAGAAAGAACATGAGATGAACCAGGTGGTATTCATACTTAGACTGTGCTCAATTCTCTGTCCTCATTTACTCACTAATAGTTGTCATAGAAATATAAAGGTGTATGGCAGCAAAACACAGATTCCTTTCCATTCAGAGAAGGCATTGGGTGTCAGAAATAGTGATGCAAAAGCATAAGCCAATCCCTGAAGAGAATATATGATTCTTAAGGGAGAGAACATACAAGTCTGTGAGAAAACAGAATCCTGTGCGATAACATTGAAAAGCGAGTGGAAGTTGAAGGCCACTGGAGGCGGGGATATGCAACACCACTGAAAGGAGAGTGGAAGGCGGAGGCTACTGGAAGTGGGGGCACACTATTCGAGCACAGCTAGATATGGAGGAAGATACTCAACCTTAGAGACTATCATGAATACCAACATCACAAAGTTTGTTGACTAATATGGAATATTACTCAACTGTGTTAACAGATGGCGATAAAAGAAGACTTATCAAAGCAATCTGGACAGTGCCATCAACCACCTACGAAAGAATCTCAAGAACACAGGAGGATAAATATATACGCTGCTACCCACGAATATTGAAACATGGAATGGACACTATATGGAAAACCAATGGCCTGAACATAGTTGGTAAGTTGACTAGAATCCGTTCTGTAGCAGTTAGGCTGAATTTAAGTTTTCAGTGATATTTTAATTTAACAGTGCTGCTGCTTTTGTGCCTCTAGAAAGTCCACTATTGTCAGAGTATGACTGGTATGTAGAGACAGATTCAAGAACACATTTCAGGAGTTGGCTATCAGGTGGGTTGATAAGGCCAATCCTACTTTATAATTCAGAAAGGCAGGAACTAGTAACAGGTATCTCCCTTAATAGTTTGTTGGCTCATGACAGGCAAAGAGCACATTGTCACTGCTGAAGGTTTCCACGAAATCCCTTGTATTGTTTTCCAAAAACAAGAGGAACGTCTTGACATGCTTGATTCGGGAGAGAACAAATGAAATGTGTGACTAACATTTGATGATCGTGAGAGTTCAGTCCTTTTTATCTGTCGAACGCTCCTTTTTGCAGGTGATTATGTTTTGGTGAACACTCCCTGGAATCAATGAATGGGATACCCACTAAGAACTAGTGTTGAAAACAAGGAAATTCCCGGTACTAATGTTAGGTGGTTCTCCCTATGGTTGGGGGGAGAGCAGCAACTTGTAGGGGTCTGGGGCCAGAGATACTACACCTTACCGCACACATGTGCGAATGGGAACACAGGGGGGATGGGGATGGTTTAGGCCTTTCCCTATTGGCAGTCCAGCCCTGGTGGCTAGCTGTCCTACGGGTGAACCAAGATCAATAAACAGTCACAGCCTCATGTGATTTGGTAGGAGTAATCTCCTTATTTATGTAATATTGTTAGAAAAAAACTGTACGGCTTCTCGGTATGTCCAAGTAATATGTAATCTACAGTGTCCCCTAGCTCAGGTGCTACATAAACATTTAGAAGTCCTTCTTTCATTTCCCCGAATAGTTATAATACTCTTTAAACTCCAGGGTGGTCACTTGGGGTGTACAAGAACTCTCCAAGTGGGTAAACCAAAAATTGAATACCTCAGTGGGAGCACTTAAGAGCTTGATAGTTCTCATTTGATAACAAACAACTGTTTTCCCTTTAGTGGCAGCACCTTTGCACATCATCCTACCCATATGGTAAGTAACTAACTATTTCACATGGATGGGGAACACATTTGAGTGAGATTATTCACATTTTTTAAATAAATAACTTTTTCACCTCATGGGGAGCATTGGCGAGCGAGGTTGTTCACATTTGATGAATAAATAACCCTTTCACTGCAGGTAAAACACTTACAAGCGAGATTATTCACATTTGAAAAATAAATAACTTTTCAACTCATGGGGAGCCTTTGCAAGAGGAATTATTCACATTTAATAAATAAATAACTTTTTTAACTCCTGAGGAGCCCTTGCAAGCGAGATTATTCACATTTGATGAATAAATAACTTTTTAAACTCCTGGGAAGCCTTTGCGAGTGAGGTTTTCCACAATTGCTAAATACGTAAATCTTTCATTGTTTTTAGCACTTCCCAGGCCGCTGCTGGCTACCCCTTTCACCCCACATACCGTGCAGATGCCAGTTACACAGTACCCCTATGTCCTGAGGGAAAATATCCCTCACCAGAGCCACTCTGTGGTGTGGGCAAGTTTTGGGCCGTTACCCAAATACCTACTTCAGCAACCATTATGAGTGTACCCCCCGGCTTAAGAGCTCAGCAGGGTTTGATCTATGTAGCAAGGTCCAGCGGTGTGCCTTGATACAAGTTTTTTTTTTCTTACAAGAACCGCCATGCCAAATTCTCTCCCCACCGACAGTGGCATGTAGTGAGGCCTATGGTGGCACCCCTACATTTTAGGATTTCTCAACTTTTCCCGCCTTCCTCGCTTTGCTTACTTGCGAACACTGCTGATTGTCAAAACATCAAATAACCCTGCTAATCCATGTTCCACTACACTCCGCTGCGTTCTCTTCATAAAGATGGGACAAGAAACTGACAGTGCTTCCATGGCTGTAAACTGCCAGACAATATATTTTTAGGCTTCCACAGTGCTGCACTATGCGGCCCGCTCCATAAGCTTCCCCACTCCTATCTCTAGTCACAGAGAGGGGAAAGGCAGACTTGCGTCCGCCATCGCCTGTACCTCAAGAAGGGCGCAAACACACAGGCACTACCAAACCGCGCTGGGCTGCCTCCAGCACAACGCTGCTCGCTTTCCTCAACCCTGGGAAAGGGAGAGCGCAAGCCAGCCCGGCACTGCCCACAGAGGACCTCTTCACATGATGGCCCTGTCCACCTGTCCGCCTGACGCGGGAAGACAATGACAGGATTTTTGCTTTAATCACCTCATCCACGCTCCCATTCCCCCTGCGGGTGGGCCATTCCAGGTAGTCCCGGGATCTAGGAAGAAAAAGTACCCACAGACATAAAAACAGAACTGACAACTTGCTCGTAATTGCACCATCAATACATAACAAGGAAACGCCCACGCTGGAATGTGGGGATTTACACTAACAGTATACAAACATGTAAAGCCTTTGTTTGCAAACATGTTTGCTAATTAATGTGAAGTGTAATGTCACATAAATCTTCCTATGCAATTAGATTCTTGTAGAGTTATCAAAAATCATGACATTTAACAATTGGTTGTGATAAAGTAATTAAAAAATACTTTTCAGAAAAACAAATATACCACATAGAAGATTGTATACAAATATAAACGCCAACTATTCTTTAAGGGCATAGCATGAAGTGATACAAATACTCAAGATCGAACATATGTACATTTTTATAAAAAACACATGTTATGTTATGTTGTTATATTATGTTGATTTATGCTGTGCACCACAACCATTTGCATGGTCTCCAGGCGCTCACGTGACTCTGCACGAAAGTTGGTGGGGTGGGTTAGTGAGGGAAGAGGAATAGGATAGAGGTTGTGCTCTTCTGTCCTGCAGAACAAGGAGAAACTGGTGTATGTGCATGTCGGCTTTCTGACTGTGCTTTAACTGTGGGCACTGGGCTTGTTGTGTCTGGCGGGGAATGGCCCAGGGTTGTTTGTTGTTTAAAGTTGTTTGTTCTTGTGGTGGATGTGTGGTTTGTGTGTTTTGGTTTGTAGTGTGACTGGCCACATACCAAAGCACTTCTATCTACACACATCTGTAAGCAATATTTCCTGTGCTCAATGCTTAAAGAACCTCAACACTCTATTATCCACAGGCAGGTGCAGGACCTTCTTCTGGCAGGGGCTAAGGAAGAACCACTAAAAATGAGTCTTGTAATTGATCAATGAGGATGGAGGTTTCAAGAAATGCTATCACTTATCACCCACATGGGTTGGGCGCAGGACCTAATGTGAGGTAGGGGAAAATATTGCCTTAACTGTGCTGAACTACTGGGATTGGCTGTTTCCAATGTGGAAGATCAATTCCTTTGAAAGGAAAGGCCGATGTTGGACATGCTGAGCCTGTGATCCACCTAAAGTAATACAAATTGAGTGAACTGTCTTCATGTGGTTAAGCAGTCGACAAAAAAGGGAGCTCACTATGTGTGCCAGAGCAGAACCACTCAGAATCCAGTACTCGGCATCTGACTATTTGATAACAAAATCTTTGTTTGCATGGGTCCCTAGTGGCAAATTGATAGCAACAGTGGTTATTGGATACAGCAGTCCTCATTACAAGTTTGCCAGTATCCCGCCGGTATTAGCGGCAGGATACCCCCAAACTGTAATACGGTTTCCGCCCCTCTGTCTGTGGCAGAAACGCTGCTAAATCCCCATTCCATGGAGTCCCATAGAACTCCATGGGAATTTGCTGGTATTACGAGCACTGGTATTTATTTTGCTGGTAGGGTGGCAGATATACCTTGATCTCAAAGCTTGGAGTGTGCCGGTGCTGTAACATGCACGAATGAGGTAATACTGGCACATTATTATCGCACTGGCACACTCATAATGAGGCCCAGTATTTTTAAAGATGGCACAATGTTTAGATGATGTTGCAATTTATAAGTTTACTTTCATTGAAATTCCCTTGGGGCCTTTCTGGGCTGGCCTGGGATATGCACATGGATGCTCACCCTCTCTTTCATTCCCATGATGCCCCCTACACAACTGTCAGCGATCTCTTGAGGTTTACTCCATGTTGCAAAATCAAGTGTCTCGGAATGCAGCAAACCTCCAAGGACGGTAAGCTGGACCCAGAGCCAATGTTTCTTTTCAGGAGGATGGAGGCTGATGACTTGGAGACACGGATTGCGCTGGGGATCCAATAAGTACCCCAGGTAACTAGAGTCATATAGACCAAAACGAAAATCTGGCTACCTCTATAATCATTATAATCATAATTGTGCTTGTTCTTTTGATAAAGTTCTATTTCTTCCAATTAATCAAACAGATTTGAAAATTTAAACTTGAGTTCAAGTTGTGGTGCATTTGTACTAAAATCAGCCAACAGTTGTTTTGTGCCACAGGCCAGTTTCTCAAGGGTTTTATTGATATGATATGATGATATAAGAAGTCATTTATAACGCACCTTTACACAAGTGTTTCTCGGCGCGAAAATATTAGGCTTGGCAATTCATCTTACTTAAGGATGGCCATGCAGAATTTGTAGCCCTAAAAAACCAGCATTTCTGTGGATAAGTGAGATCTTCCACTTTATCATCCTCACCCAAGATGATAGTGTTATAATCAAAATCCTCTTGCAGTAATAGAACCTCATTAATCTTTTCAGTGACACTCCTCCAAAATGTCCTCAGTTCATAACAGTCCCAGATCAAGTGTTCAAAGGAGCCGACATCATGCTTACACCTCCAACAGGACTCTGAGTCAATCATCCCTCTCGCATAAAGTCTCTGGGGAGTCCAAAACACTCTATTAAGAATTTTGATTTGGCGGCATTGTTCTCCAAGATTAATGGAAAAAAATGTTTTGAGAAAATGGAAATGTGATGAGAGACCGACCTGTTCAGAATGGGTGGAGGACTTGAGGCAAGTGGCCAGAATTGAGAAGGTTATCCTTCGCAGGAACAAAAAGTTGAAATTGTTTCATGATATGTGGGGTGGGTTTTTGGATGATATGTGATAATAAGTTGGTCTGTTTTGCTTTTTAGATTCTGTGAAGGTTGGGGGTGATTATGGGGTGTGGATTCTATGCAATGAGTTCTACGATTACAATGCTGATAAGTTTGTTGCTTGTATGTTTTCTATAAAATTCAATAAACTTAATAATAAAAAAAAAAAAGGATGGCCATGCGTGAGGTGGCAGATGCCATTGGTTGTTTCATAGGGTATCATGCTTGGTTGCAGAAACTGATCTTTTTCAAAAATAAATATATTGTTTCTTCTGGACTCTATTGACACTGCATTTATTTTTTTTCAAAATGTGCTCTTGCCTAGTTTCGAGCCTGGGGCATAGTACAGATTCATAGGTGGAAATATTTGCCCTATGAACCATGCTGCAACTAGATGAACCCTTCAATACTTGCATCTTATGAGGGATCCCCGATTGGTGGGCAACTGACACACCTTGGCAACTGATGCAATCGCGGTATATCTGCCCACAGCACCGACACCTGCGATACAAGGCTCAGATTGCAGTCCTGTTCCAATATTTAGAATCCAGCAATCCAGCAGGGGATGGGAAGTAAATAGTTAAGTTGTGATTAGCATAGAGAATGCAGGAGACTTCTTGCAGTTTCTAGCCATCTGGTCCCATTTACACTTGAGCAGAGTGCCAGATTCAGTCATTTCTTTATTTATTCCCAAGACAAGATGTGAATTGCTGAGATAACATATAATAAACCGCAGGAAGCAGCGCTGCTGCTAAAAAAATGAAGACTGTGATGAAACTAATGAGAGTGGGATGTCTGCTAAAAGATCTGCGAGCAAGTGGATATTTTCATACAATGAATGCTCTGTTGCATTTATTCGAAGGTGACATTTTCTACAATCCATTGTGCGCTTCCAACATAATTACGTTATAGCAATGTCGTTGCCAATGCTTGGTTTTCTCATCGGATCGTGAGCCCTGGGGGAACATATGCACATTCATTTGCAAAAGAGTTATGTTCGCCAAAGTGAACAACAGTTTTTAAAGAAGAAACAGACCTTTAGTGGGCATTCAAGGGGAACTGCTCTGTTCTGCAGGGTAGACGGATGTGGCAATCCTACTTCTGTTGGACTGCCAGGCAGTATATGAAATTGACGTCAGCAGTACCCAGGATTTGGGAAATAACTCCTGGAGTTGTGCCAAGAAACGATTATACTTGTGTATTGCTCTGTGTAAGCCGCAAATGGATGTGTCGCTTACCGCCATATTAGACGATATTTCCCAAATCACTGGTACTCATTTCATTAACGTCAGAAGATAAAAGTCTGAGTCCTCCCCGTCTGCATTTGAACCTGTGATCTATGGATTGCATAAACATGGCTGAAGCAGGTATGTTAACCAAAGAATCTTTCATAGCACAGTTTAATAAGAAGGTAAATGCTATTCAAATAGTTCAAATTTTCGCTACGTATCACTTCCTATTAAAAGTTAGATTTCAATGTAATTTGCAAATACTATATGAAATAAAGTAACCCTTACTGTACGTTATAAGGATGTTACAAGCCACGGAGGAGTTATGTGACCACATATTGGCTGTGTTCCTTTATATAGACACAGAACTACGAGGTGACTTGCAGTTACTTTTTTATGTATGGTATGGAATATGTTATTCCATATAATACATGGCCGTACAGTCATCCCCTATAATACCTGCTCTTTTGCTCAATGCATTGTAAGAGATCTTCCAGTTGCTAATACATATAATCAATGTAGAATCTGTTTGAATAAAAAACACATAGTACTGCTTCTAATTTGTTGCAGAAAAATAGTTTAAGCACTTAATAAAATGCATCTAAAACATTGGGTTGTGCTTCAAATTAAGCAATAACATGCATATTCTGCTCTTTTGTTTCCAATCCCAGCAGTGCACAAAATAAACACACTACAATAAACAGTTCCTTATACCTTAATGGCTGTAAATTATTGCTTTAATTGGCTTTAAATATTTGCTGCAGTGGCAGCTGGAATGCTGCTCTGTACTAGTTCAAGCAGCCGACACTGTGATGTCACAAATGAAGAGTAATAACTGATTACAGAGCAGTAGTGATGTTTTTTTTATTACAGGACAGGAGTTACGTCACAACTTGCCTGTAATAAGGACAGGTGCCCGCTCCCTCCTTTCCTGTAGCTTTCTGGCCGGCCTATTTTGGCCCTCTTCCTGCTCCCACCTGCAAGGCTAAAAACCTTGGGGTCATCTTCAACTCCACACTCTCCTTCTCTCCTCACATCTCTGACAATTATATGAAGTCACACTACCAGCTGCACCTCCTCAGAGGTATTCTTCTTTTCCTGTCCTTCCCCCAGCAGCTCACTGTCTCCAGAGCTCAGGTTCTCTCTAGGCTGGATTACTGCAACACCCTCTTTCTAAATCTGCCTGCCTCTTCTCTCCACCCTTTGAAATTCATCCAGAACAGGACTGCAAGACTTGTCATTGGCCTCAAGCCCAGGGATCGTATCTCTCCAGGACTGAAATCTCTGCACTGGCTCCCAGTGGCTGCGAGGATTAAGTTCAAACCCCTATGCATTGTCCACAAGGCCTTCTGGGGCACACGGCTTCAATTCCTTCAACTCTCTCTTCCTAAATATCTTCCTTCTCGAGCTCTTCGCTCATCCGCCTCCAACTCCCTCACGGTCAGTCACTTCTCCAAGCAACGAGTTGGTGGTAGATCTCTTTCTTCCGCTGCGGCCCCCCTCTGGAACAGCCTCCCTGCCTCCCTTAAACTTGAGGAGAACCATCTCCGGTTCCGGAAGCACCTCAAAACCTTTCTCTGTGCTTCTGCTTTTTCTCCTCCTCTCCCCTGCTGACCTCCTGGCTGTAACCGGGACTGCACTGCTTACCTGGACACCCTCTTATCTCGGGCCCTGGTCCCTCCCCCGCCAATCTCACATACCTACACTGCCTGCCTGGCAACCCCCGCACTTGGGGACTGTTTCTGTATCCCTACAGTCCCCCTACCAGCACTTGACACCTGATCTCTGCACTTGCCCTTGCACTTGCCACTTGCTAGATGTTACTTTTACTTATTGTTATTATCTATTCCCATGTACTGCACTGTCCGTTCCCCATTCCCAGGCACTTGCACGATCTGAATGACACCAGCCTAGTAGGATCGTTGTCTGTCCTCCCTTTTGTTCCCCCTCCCTTGCCTCGTCGTACCTTGAAACACTTGTTTATAGGCATGTTATAAATGACATATCATATCATATCTTAACATTATTTACAGGCTTTAATACTGGTTTTGCAGGCTACCATGTATAATAAAGACTATCACTAAGACATACAATCACCAGAACACACAAGATATACAAAGGTAAACACCTTCATTTATTTAGGATGGGCTGGTGAAATGCCTATCGGTTTAAGGGAGTCAAACTAGAAATGATGAAGGTAATTAAAATATGGGTGTTCAGGTGGTTAAACTTTAAACATCTCACTAACTTGACTATGGCAGTGCTAGTCTTCACTGTGCTTCCCTAACTAAGGGTTCTTAACAGTATTAGTGGCAGAGTTATAGTGCCCTGCTCGCTTCTTGAATATCTGCTACAAGCAAGCATGGCTTCACCCTGCTTAGAGTAATAGTCAGGCTAGCTAATCTGGGCCTTTAGCTGAGAGTCGCTCTCCTAGGCAGCTTCAATACCATTCAATAAACACTTACTGCCCTGATTTGCGATTTTGTCAGATTGTGATACTGTCACCCTCTTCCCAGGGGTTGTCTTCCTATAGCTTCAATATCTCATTCAGTCTGAGGGATATAGTGTCCAGCTCACTTCTTGATTCCTTAGTAAGATGTATCTTTCATTCTCTTTCTCTCTCCTCTCGCTCTCTTATCTCTACTTTCTCAACACTCAAACATGCTGTCTCCCTGTGTCTGGGGTGCAGTGCTCACCAAGCTATGTGATATTTCCCAATATAACTCAGGTATTACTCCCAGTAGCATTCAGATGTTCTCACATTTCAAGCCTGATCACAGGGTTATGGTTCGCTGCAGTGTTCTCCAGCAAACACCTTCCAGTCTCAACCCTTCACTCTCCACTCCCATACTGAGGTTTAGAGCATTGTTATGTACCTCCTCTTTATCCCCAATCACCCCATGTCTTCACAATTTGTGGGATCAAACTTGCAAATAGACAAGCAGCCATTTAGCATTAAGGTGGGTGAGTGCATCATGCTTACGCCTCATGTCATGCTGTACTGCGTCTCCTTGACTCTCCAGACTCTGGGTTGCATCCATTTCATGCTGCCAAGTCTTGCTAGTGCCCTCACCTCTCCCCACTGTGGCTTCCACTGTTAAACCAGGTCCATACAGTCTTCTTTCCTGGCTCTGGTTTCGATTACCTGTCTGGAAACCATGATGACACACCTGCTGGATCTCCTCCCACACTCATATCACTGGTGGGCTTCTTCCAGGTTTCTTTTTCCTGTCAAATGTGCTTCTCCCAGGGGGTCTTCACTCTGGTTATTGGTCTCCCCAAAACACACTACTCAAACAGGCATTTCTTCAAAACCTTCAAAGCTGACCAGGTTCCATACATTGGTGTGCCCCAAAGTTCTGTGACTCAGGATTGTGCTGCTGGGTCACTCTTTTTAGCAGGCATATGGTAACAATTGTGAACCAATGCAGTGATCTGAGAGTTAGAGTAAGCTGTAAGGCTCCTGGAAAATCCATCTTTACCACCTCCAGGTATCACATTACACCATAAGTAGGCATACATTTTCCCCAGAGCCCCTTTAAGCCCCGGAGGAGGGATATCAACAGTGAATTCATCATAATCCTTTCATCTTTTCAGTCAGATACCCATATTTTCCACCTTTCTCTATTTCCCTGTTTTGAATGTAAATCTTTTGGTCTACAACCTAGAGACCACTTCACCTATAGATGTTTTTGAGGTATTTGCTTAGATGACCCTGCAGCTATGATGTCTTGCGGTGAGCAAGGAAACACTTTAGCTCATTTAAGAGATCTTTCTTGTGACCAGCAATCATGTCTGCTTCAAAAGGAAATGTGGTGTCATCTAATCCCCAATCTAAGTATGCGTACAGACAACTTGATAGAATTCTTGATTAACAGTTCCAGATGTATTAAGTCACATCTGATGGTTATCTCATAGGTACCAGAAAGCAGACTGTTTCTGGCACCTGTTTACCACCCCCAAAACTCCAAGATCAAACTCCTCCTGCTGACCAACTAAACCGAACATCCAGATTTCCAGACCTGGCCATCCGGTATGAACCTCAATGGCTTCACAACCCAGCTGACCATCAGTCCACTGGGTTATATATATATATATATATATATACCTGTGGAACATCAAGCCCATTATCCCAGCAAACAACTTCAGATCTGCTGTCCAATTCTTGGTCCTCTCCCACTTGGATGGTGGCAATACCTTCCTGGAACTCACTGCGATGCCCACTCTGGATCGCTGACATGTGCCCTACATTCTGCAGCTTGAGTCATCAAAGGTCTCTACACATTCAATCACAGTATCCCAGGCCTCATCAACTGCAGTGGCTCCCGCTGCAAGCACATATCAACTTCAAATCCTGCAGCATCATTTACATGGACATCACCCTCAAGTCTGGTCATCATCTCCAGAGGTCTACATACAAAAGAAGCAATGCCATGTGCAGAGATAAACTGCGTTGATACACAGCTGAGTTGGCACCAACTTCCCCTCCTGTGGAAAATTAAGCCCATTAGCCCAGCAAACAACTTCAGATCTGCTTTTGAATCCTTGGTCCTCTCCCACTTGGATGGTGGCAATACCTAACTGGAACTCACTGCGGTGACCACTCTGGCTCCCTTAGATGTGCCCTACAAGCTGCAGTTTGAGACATCAAAGGTCTCTACAAATTCAATCACAGTATCCCAGCCCTCATCGAACTGCAGTGGCTTCCACTGCAAGCACTATCAACTTTAAATCCTGCTGCATCATCTACAAGGCTGTCACCCTCAAGTCCCCAAGATACCTCCCAGAGATGGTCAGCATCTCCAGAGTTCTACATACAAAAGAAGCAACGGCATATACAGAGATAAACTGTGCTG
Organism: Ambystoma mexicanum; assembly: GCF_040938575.1. Taxonomy (NCBI): domain Eukaryota; kingdom Metazoa; phylum Chordata; class Amphibia; order Caudata; family Ambystomatidae; genus Ambystoma; species Ambystoma mexicanum. Next base: position 344,235,455 of record NC_090934.1, on the reverse strand, counting down.
GTGAAGGTAGGAACGAATCAGAAGACAGGCCTTTTCTGTCTACCCCCTCAAATGTGGAACCTCCTTCCCATCAACACAAGAGTTGTCCTCTCACTTATACAGTTCAGGAAGGTGCTCAAGACCCTCTTCTTCAAGAAATGGACCATCCTTAACACATGGGTCTACACACACTCCATTCTCCACGTAACCTTTTTTCAGCATTTGTCTTCTGTAATAAATAAGTAATAAGATTCATGAATGATTACATGGGAGAAATGATGAAAGGAGAGAGCTGTCCTTTGCAGTAGAAATCACAGTTAAACCCATTTGATCTGAGGGAACAGACCCAATGCTACTGTGCCCCATAATGCCCCCAGTTTTCCTTTTCTAGCTGACTTTTATTAGATTAGCCCTTGCCTACTTTTGGCTAAAGGAATGGGCCTCATTATAACTGTGCTGGTCCGGAATGGTTCCGATAAGCTTACCGGCACCTTTTTTCCTGACCGGCACACTACAACTATGCGTCTGGGTGCCATCCCACCTGCCAGGGTTAGACCTTCCCGGGAGAACGGCACCGTCCCACAGAGTTTCACGGGAGCACCGGCACCGTTAGTAACAGTGTCGGTGCTCCAACGTCCCCATTCCCATGAAATCCTATCAGACTCCATGTGAATGGGGACTAATAAAATTGCCGGTGGATGACTTCCCACCCGCTGGACTTGGAATATCCCAGTGGCACCAGGAAGTAAGGTGCCAGTCATTTTTTACGGGTCCGGCGGAAAACCCACTGGTAGCACCGGCAGGGTTACCATTGTATCCGTAATGAGGCCCAATGTTTTCCTTGCCACATATTAAAGGACATGTGCAGGCATTAAGAACTGCAGGCTCCATCCCCTCAGGGGATGCTGGAACAGGATTACTGGCCTGAGGCCAGCATAAAAATCTGCTACAACTGTACAATGGCCTGTTTTGAGTAACGTTGTGACCACAAAAGTGATGGGTGGAAGGTTTTGAACGAATCTGTACCACTGGCAATGCTCTGTGCAACCTTCCACACGATCGTTTTTTTAGCCCGTCTGCGCTATTGCAAAAGGGATCCAGCCATTGTGAGTGTTAGCATGTCCACTCTTAGATGGAATTATGAATGTTAGCATGTCCACTCTTAGATGGAATTGTGAATGTTAGCATGTTCCACTCTTAGATGGAATTGTGAATGTTAGCATGTCCACTCCTTGATGGAATTGTGAATGTTAGCATGTCCACTCTTAGATGGAATTGTGAATGTTAGCATGTTCCACTCTTAGATGGAATTGTGAATGTTAGCATGTCCACTCTTAGATGGAATTATGAATGTTAGCATGTCCACTCTTAGATGGAATTGTGAATGTTAGCATGTCCACTCTTAGATGGAATTGTGAATGTTAGCATGTCCACTCCTTGATGGAATTGTGAATGTTAGCATGTCCACTCCTTGATGGAATTGTGAATGTTAGCATGTTCTTAGATGGAATTGTGAATGTTAGCATGTCCACTCCTAGATGGAATTGTGAATGTTAGCATGTCCACTCTTAGATGGAATTGTGAATGTTAGCATTTAGAAGTATGCCGGATAGCCCTCTGAAAAAGATACACTAGAATTTGCATTTAGAAGCTGTCCCCAATTAGCCTCTCTGTGAAAGTTGAATTTAAAATTGTTCCCACCTGCATTTAGAAGTGTACTCAGTTGCATTCAGAGGCTGCGCCCGATAGCCTCTCTGTGAAAGTTGAATTTAGATCTGTCACCACCCGCATTAGAACTGCTCCCACCTCCATCTAGAAGTGTACCCAATTGCAGTTGAAGTTGCGCCGGATAGCCTCTCTGAGAAAGTTGAATTAGAATTGTTCCCTCTTGCATGTAGAAGTGTACCCAACGGCATTTAGAAGTGTACCCAATTGCATTTAGAAGCTGCACCCAATAGCCTCTCTGAGAAAGTCGAATTTAGAATTGTCCTCACCTGCATTAGAATTGTACCCAATTGCATTTAGAAGCTGCGCCCAATAGCCTTTCTGCGAAAGTTGAATTTAAATCCGTTACCACCCGCATTAGAACTGCTCCCACCTGCTCCTGGAAGTGTATCCAATTAGAGTTGGAAGTTGCGCCGGTTAGCCTCTGTGAGAAAGTTGATTTAGAACTGTTCTCTCTTACATGTAGAAATGTAGCCAACGGCATTTAGAAGTGTACCCAATTGCATTCAGAAGCTGCACCCAATAGCCTCTCTGTGAAAGCTGAAATTTAGAACTGTTCCCACTTGCATTTAGAAGTATACCCAATTGCACCTGAAAGTTTGCACCCAATAGCCTCTCTGTGAAAGTTGAATAAAGAACTGTTCCCACTCGCAACTAGAACTGTACCCCGCACCTCCTCAGAGAAAGTTGAATTAGAATTGTACCCTCTTGCAATTAGAAGTGTATCCAACAGCATTTTAGAAATATACCCAATTGCATTTAGAAGCTGCACCCAATAGCCTATCTGATAGCTGATTGTAAAACGGTTCCCACCTTAATTTAGAAGTGTACCCAATAGCATTTTAGAAGTGTACCCAGTTACACTTGAAAGTTGCACCCAATAGCCTCTCTGTGAAAGTTGAATTCAGAACTGTTCCCAGCAGCGTTTAGAAGTGTATGAGGGTGTGAACTAGACGATGATAATGACTGAACGAATGTGTGGAGCGGACGAATATGAGGAACGGACGAATTTGTACAACAGACGATGCTTAATATGCTTTGGAATGAAGGAAACACTTGAAAACATACATCATACCACACCCCACGCTTACTCTCCCTCTTACACCACCACTCATCTAGAACACAGAGATACTATGACACCATTCGGTATAACTGTTCTCATATCCACATCTCCCTCTTACTCCACATCACTCTAAGTAATCATTGCTGGATTCACACCCCCCAGCCAGGCGTTCTCCTCAGGCCTAACGCAGCCACACTCGTTCTGGGTAAAACCGACCAGAGCAAACACATACTCCTGACCTCTCAACCACCACACGTACAACTAAGAAGCAGCTACCACTCGATTTCCGCACCAGCTGCACACATACCTAGTGCGCACACGCACTTTTGGACTCCCTCTACTCTCTATACTGACCTGAACTTCGGTTCCCAAGGGCGTTCAACCTACCAGCGCCTTCAGACCATACCAATGGTATATAAGGCGCTATATAAATGCAAAATAACAATAACAATAACATATGCAAATCAGTCAGGTACTGCCACCAATGCTAGCAGCCCAGCCTGAACTGCTAGGCCAGGTCCCCTCTACATGGAAACACAAGCAACCCCAGACATGTTTCGGCCTTGTTGGGCCTCCTCAGTGAGGTGCAGCTTGGTTCCCTGTGGCGCAGCGAGCAAGGGACCCACGTCTGGGCATACCCTCTCTCACGTAGTGAGACAAATTGTGACCACAAAAGTGATGGGTGGAAGGTTTTGAACGAATCTGTACCACTGGCAATGCTCTGGTCAACCTTCCACACCACTGTTTTTTAGCCCGCCTGCGCCGTTGCAAAAGGGGTCCAGCCATATGCAAATCAGTCAGGTACTGCCACCAATGGTAGCAGCCCAGCCCGAACTGCTAGTCCAGGTCCCCTCTGCATGGGAACACAAGCAACCCCAGACATGTTTCGGCTATGTTGGGCCCTCCTCAGTGAGGTGCAGATTGGTTACCTATGGTGCAGCGAGCAAGGGACCCACTTCTGGACATACCCTCTCTCACATAGTGAGACAAATTGTGACCACATGTCTGGGGATGCTTGTGGTCTTGTGTAGAAGGGATGTGACCTAGCAGTTCGGGCTGGACTGCCCCTTCTGGGTGGGGCCAAGTATGATTTGCATATGGTCTTTCCCCTTCTGTAATGGCTTGGCAGGCGAAGAACTATGGTCTGGAGGGTTGCCCAGAGCAATGCCAGAGGTTAAGATTCATTCTAAACCTTCCAGCCATCACCTCTTTTGTTTTGCTAATGTCACCCCGATTGGGACGGGTATGCCCAGACGTGGGCCCCATGCCTGCAGGGCCTAGAGACCCAAGCTACTCCTCACTGATGACGCCCAACAAGGCTGAAACATGTCTGGGGATGCTTGTGGTCTCGTGCAGAAGGGATGTGACCTAGCAGTTCGGGCTGGACTGCCCCTTCTGGGGTGGGGCCAAGTCTGATTTGCATATGGTCTTTCCCCTTCTGTAATGGCTTGGCAGGCGAAGAACGATGGTCTGGAGGGTTGCCCAGAGCAATGCCAGAGGTTAAGATTCATTCTAAACCTTCCAGCCATCACCTCTTTTGTTTTGCTAATGTCACCCCGAGTGGGACGGGTATGCCCAGATGTGGGTCCCGTGCCTGCTGGGCCTAGAGACCCAAGCTACTCCTCACTGATGACGCCCAACAAGGCTGAAACATGTCTGGGGATGCTTGTGGTCTCGTGCAGAAGGGATGTGACCTACCAGTTCGGCCTGGACTGCCCCTTCTGGGGTGGGGCCAAGTCTGATTTGCATATGGTCTTTCCACTTCTGTAATGGCTTGGCAGGCGAAGAACAATGGTCTGGAGGGTTGCCCAGAGCAATGCCAGAGGGTGAGATTCATTCTAAACCTTGCAGCCATCACCTCTTTTGTTTTGCTAATGTAACCCTGAGTGGGACGGGTATGCCCAGACGTGGGTCCCGTGCCTGCTGGGCCTAGAGACCCAAGCTACTCCTCACTGATGACACCCAACAAGGCTGAAACATGTCTGGGGATGCTTGTGGTCTCGTGCAGAAGGGATGTGACCTAGCAGTTCGGGCTGGACTGCCCCTTCTGGGGTGGGGCCAAGTCTGATTTGCATATGGTCTTTCCCCTTCTGTAATGGCTTGGCAGGCGAAGAACAATGGTCTGGAGGGTTGCCCAGAGCAATTCCAGATGTTAAGATTAATTCTAAACCTTCCTCCCATCACCTCTTTTGTTTTGCTGTTTTGAGTAACCACACCTCTCGGCTTATGAGGTGAGACTGGAAACAATTCTCTGAAGGGTTTGCCACCTTTTTTGTCAGGTCACCCTTGGCTGGCAGTACATCCGTGTACATCACATTATAAACTAACTCATATCTTAAATGAAGGGGCTCATTGTTTGGTGGAAGGTAGGGTTAATGTGTCAGACGGCCTGGTAAGAGGTTTTCTACAACCTTCATTTATCAGATGACCAGAGATCTATAAAACTAACGGGTCTGGTGGGTGAGTCAGATCAGTTATGTGGGTTTTGTTATGGGCATGATGCTGCACAACCTGACTTGCAAGACAATGAATAAATGACTTATGTTTTCCATCCACCTGAATTCAAGTGAAAGACTAGATTCCCCTGAAGTTGATGACCACGACTCAGAACTTTCGCAGAACATGAGAGAGCGACAAGCTTTTCGCACGGCATCCTTACGACCGCGCCACCTGCACAACAACAAAAGAGCTAAGGAGTCCTGGTTAAAAAACTCCAAGGTGTAATGGGAAGGAGGTTAGTCATAAGTGGTGTGCTTGCATCTGCCGCTCACAGGAGGCGAGAGGTTTTTTTCAGTATAGTGAAACAAGACATTGGGACTCATTACAAGTCCGGCGGTAACCCTGCCAATGCAACAGCTGGGTTGCTGCTGGACCTGTAATATTTAATGGTGCCTGTCTTACCATTAACACCAGGGAAATACAACCCTGGCGTTCTGGAAAGTCAGGTGCCAGTAAATTGTAATTCCCATTGAGTCCCAAAAGACTCAATGGGAATGGGGAACAAGGAAGTACTGGCACTGTTAATAATGGTGCAGGTGCTTCCGTTACTGCTTGCTTACCCTGGCCGCTGTGTCCGGCAGTGTCTGTCCTGGTGGGCAAAGCAGCTCCGGCAGGCAAACCCGTACTGTGCCGGTCTGGAAAGTACAGTGCTGGTAGGCTTAAAAGCACCGCTGTTTCCAGACTGGCACAGTTATAATGAGGCCCATTGATTTCAAGGTTACTTGAATATGAAGTTGATGTTTTTGGTCAGCTGTTTGTTTTTTTGTTTTTTATTGTGCATTTGGTTAATAAGAAAAACCTTTAGCACGAAATACAAAACAAGACAAGCATGGAACATTAAAATACAATTCATACATACATCACCTAGCCATATTACCATTCACCATGCAAAATTAAGAAAAAGAACCAATATTACCGTACCATATCATAAAATAAAATCTTAATAGTAGAATTAATCTAATGCTAGCTGGTTCATAAAATATATTCTGGCAATCTACTTAAAATATACAATATACTTTAAAATAAAAATACCTGTGATTACATACAATTCATAGAGAAAATAAAGAAATTCATAAATAATCCAATTAAAATTAGTTGGTCTTAAGTGCAAGGCACAACTAAAAAAGAATATTAAGTACATTGTGCTCCTCTTTCCAAACATAAAAAGCAGCTGTTATAACCACAAAGGACACAGCCCCAAAAATATGACACCAGAACTGTTCAGTCTCAACAAATTCAATTGCGGGGGAAAGATCATTGAATCTCTTCAAATAAAAATGTTTTAACTTTGGGCAACTCGTTTAAATGTGCCAAGAAGTAATCACATTTGCACAATGTCGACATACTCTGTCTCTATGTGAAGGGTGGATCCATCTTCCCTGGTCCCAAGAATGTTAAGCTGCATATATGTTATGAATCGCATTAATTATATGGAACATATTTTGATACAATACGTACAAGGGAGATGAGATCTAAACTCTGCTGGCTATATGTTAGATCATTTCGTTTCTGAGCAAGATTACAAAGATTATTATCTATAACGCAAGCAGCGCTTTTCTCTTTTAATAGCATGCCAGCATTAGGCAAACTTTGAGTTGCTCAATATCAAATCCCAAATAATTAATATAATTCTCCACAGTTAAACAGAGTTCAGACAGAAAGCTATTATGCTGAGAGGAAACTAACTGCTTAGCAGCCAAGCTCAGTAAAGTATCAGGGCATAATAGAGGTGATGGAATGGAGAGAAACACATTTTGTGCGCTGTAAAGTCCAAAGGGATCTGTAGGGTATTTTGTGGAGATTTGGGGCCTGACGGTATTTTATTACCGCCGAGAAATAATTTAGCAATAATCACTCTTTGTATTCAGATTTGGCCATGTGCAACAATAATACAATGGACATGCATTATTTCAGCACCCAGACCTGCATATTTGGTATACGTGGTTGGTGGTATTTTGGTGAGCATAATTCCCTTGTTTTATTTGTGGCCCCAATGTCCAGAATCCCTTATCTTCGCTTAGATTTTTCGTGTGATCACTAGAGAGACCTCAGACCTGCATTCTAGGGAAACCACAATTTCCAGGGATAGTGTTGGTGCGCCACCATGGGCAAACTCACTGACTTATTTACGACAGAGAGCTATATGTGGTAGTCTTGTGGTAATTTCCACTACCTTATATACGGTAGGGAGCTATGTTCAGAGAGTCTCTCTTCCCGTTGGCTCATGTACCTCCAACAAGTTATACTACAGTCACTCACAATTATTCATACTGATTCTGACATACACACATCTGTTTTAAAATGACCATTGCACTGTTTAAAAATCTCCCCACATCATTGGCATTGTAATGGTAAATAGAAAATAAACCACCCGTCTGTTTTCAAATATTTTCTGTATTATAAAATTTGCATTTAGACATGATCTCATTCTTTACAGCAATAAAAGGGAACAATCCAAGCATTTTCAATGACACACTGCGATTATAGTGGCGGAGAACAGAACTTAAATTGCAACATTAGCACTTGATTAAGACACGCACGGGACTTTCATTTTTCTACACTGACTGCATACTTTCGTGCACACACACAGCTCCCCCAGTTAGGTAATTACCTTATCTGTTCAGAGGATTCTCTCTGTGAATGTGGCTCTCTTGGCTTAACTCCAACAAAAAGGAACGCTTGCCTTCTCAAGCCGGGGTCATTGCCTGGAATTCTCAGCTTTTTCAGATAGGACTGCCTCTGCCAGTGGAAAGATAATTCTTTCAGCTTTCCCCAGTCTCGACTGCAGCAGGACACCCCCACAGCCAGGTCTTCTCCCCAGTAGTGCAGAAAGATGTCTGCCTGTCTTTTTCCCTGCTACTGCCCACTAAAACTTTCCTCTCAGCCCTCTTTATGACGTGTTCCAATGAAATCCATCATCTCTCATCCTCCTACTTTTAAACAATAGCTTCGCTTATACATTTGCAATTGTTGCAAATCTGACTTCCTTCCTCCTGCAGTTACTGTGCACAACAACACGGATAATCAGGCAGAGAAGAGAGGAAAAATCTGCACACTCATTTAACTGGTTTTCAAAGTATGCCTAATTCTGCAGTAGAGAACACATTTTATTAGTGAGTTATATTAAAATAAGGTTTTATTAGTCAGGTTAATGGTTAATATGTTAGCTGTTAATTTTCAAATGTGTCTCTAGCAATATAGGCATTTCAGGTGAAAAATAGTGTGCATTTTTAAATGAACACGTGTGCTTTTAACTGTAAAAATAGCTTTGCATCTTATATGTTAAAATCGTTTTTTGACTGAATAGCCTGTCTTTCCTTGTTAATCTGCTAACCCATATAGCAATGCACCGCACCCTTGTGGTGGTGCTGCAAAAAAAAAAATGCTACTTATGCAGTAGTGCTGTAATGCTACTTGTGCAGTAGTGCTGTAATGCTACTTGTGCAGTAATGCTGTACTCTGTGCTGTAACATGCCAAATATCCTTACATATACCCTCCTTTTGTTTTTAGAACTTGGCTATAATCCAAGCCAATTCCTAAAAACAACTTGTTCTATTTTTTTTTACAATATAGCAATCCAACAAAATGAATATTCATGTGCATCAATGAAAATTTGCAATTAACATTTCATCTGAGTCCATCAGTTCATAAAATGTTCCACATTTGCCTTCTCAGTGGAAGTGGCATTACTTTAAGTTTAAATTTTCCAAGTCAATTAAAAACAATGAAATAAAACAATTAACTAAAACAAATAAGTAATATAACAAGTTAAAATAAATAATTAAAATAATAAATACGTGGAACTTCATATGCCGGAACTTTTGCTTTGTCTCTTTTGGTATATCCCGACCAGCGAAGTTATTCGGTTCATTCGAGTACTCTTTCATCTTGGCAATCTTGAATCCACAGTAGTCATCTCTTTTGGCATTCCGGTCATTTTGTCTTCACCTCCACCTGGAGGCAGGCATCTTTTGGTCTTCATCCAGGGGACTCCAGGACTCCATCGTCTCCCGTGGCCTCTGATCCCGGAACCTCCGATCAAATAATGTTAATCGTCTAAATCAAAATAGAAAATAAACAGATTAAGTACATAGCACAATACTAACTTCATCCTTTTGCCAAAAATAAAACATGCTTGGTAAAAATACTTCTTTTTTTTTTTTTTTTTTTTTTTTTTTTTCTGAAATTAAACACAAGTTAAAAGAAAACAAACACATATAAAACAGCATTCAATATTTAATACACTTTCTCTCTGCACACCAACCACGAGCTTCCGTTATATGTGCATTTATTTATTTATTTATTTATTTATTTATTTATATTATATATTTTCACATATATTACAGTGTTTATGTGCCATCATTACAATCAACTTTTTTTTAACTTCTTTGTCACTGCCTCCTGATCACACCCATTTATTTTCTCAAGGGACTCTATCCGTTTCCACATGCTCAAGCTGCCTGATTTCATGTCTGGGATGGCATGGTTTGATTTGATTTACATGGACAAACTGCTCTATTGCTGTTTCACCTTCATTTTTCAAAATTTTATACACTACAGGAGAGACTTTATCTATAATTCGAAATGGCCCCTGCCAGGCTGCCAGAAATTTAGAATTTTTCTGTTTACTTTTTCCAAAATGAAACTTGTACACCTGATCCCCTACATTGTATTCCTTTACTGATGTCTTTTTGTCATAATATGACTTAGCACTGTCAGCAGCTCTTTCCAGATTTCTCTGCACAAAAGCAAATGCATGTTGCAAATGCCTCCTCAGTTCATCAATATATTCATGAACTGTGGATGCACTCACTAGAGTTTGCTCATGTGTTCTGTATAGTAGGTGTTGTGGTAACACCATTTTCCTACCTGTTAAGACCTCATGGGGGCTAACACCTGTTGCTTTGGCAGGAGTCGACCTGATTGCCATCAAAACCAATGGTAAACGCAAATCCCAGCTGGAACCTGCTTCTGCCACAAATTTCTTTAAAATGTCCACAACAGACCTATTGCTTCTTTCAACTGTACCTGAAGACGCCGCCCGATATGCGATATGTAGTTTCCTTTTCACACCTAGTATTTGCCATACCTTACTCATTAGAGTACTTGTGAAATGACTTCCTCTGTCTGACTCAATTCTTTGTGGCAACCCAAACCTTGAGAACACATGGTTCACCAGCAATGTGGCTGCTGTTTGCGCACTACAATCTGGTGCGGGAATGCACTCAATCCATTTTGACATCAAACATACCACACTCAAAATATAGCGGTGTCCCCTGCTCGACCTTTTTAAAGGACCTACATAGTCTATTTGCAAATCTGACCATGGGAGAGTTAGGCCTCTTTTCATCAATGGTGCTCTATGCATTGGTGAAGCAGGTTTAAATTGGGCGCATACTAGACATCCTCTAGTATATAATTCCACATCTTGGGACATATGTGGCCAGTAAGCATAATCTTTTAGTATTTCTAATGTCTTTTGTGAACCTCTATGGCCTGCAGTTATGGCATCGTGTGCATGGTGTAGCATTAGTCCTCTGAATGAAAGGGGTACTACCCACTGTATTTGCCCTGTTATGGACTCTCTAATCATGAGTCCATCCTGTAATCTAATTCGTGTTTTGTTCTTTAATAACACCCTCAATTCTTCTTTTCCCATGCAATCATTTTCTGTTAAAGGATTTTGTTCAGGATCTATCAAATGATTATAATAGATTCCCAAAATTTGATCATTCTTTTGTGCCTCAATCAAATCTTGGTCTGGCGTGTCATGACTCCACTGCACCACCGGTTGATCTACCTCCTTTGGTGCTTTAGAACGTGTGACTGCATCAATTTGTATTTCACCCATTAAATAATCAATAGGTAGCAATTCTCCCATCACAGCCCCAATCTTAGCCAGATGGTCTGCCTTATCATTTCCCTCCTTATCCTCTCCTGGTGTTTTTAAATGCCCACGAATTTTTCTCCAGTATATTGTTAAATTATTTTCTGACACCAATTTGTCTATGGCTTGTATCATTTTTCCATGTTTAAGTGGCTTTTTGTTGTATGTAACCATGCCTCTTGCTTTCCAACCAGGCAAATACTCCACAAAGCTATTCCGTGCATAGTCAGAATCAGTCACCAGGACAATTTCACTGAACTTTTTATCAACTGCAGTAGCAATTGCTTTATAGATGGCTGCCAATTCCGCCACCTGACTGCTCCTATCTCCAATCCTCATCCCTATACTAGGAACGCCTTCACATTTCAACCAGACATTTCCTATTCCTGCCACTAATTGTTTATTACTGTCATTTTCAATGTGAAAAGCACAACCATCCACATATACAGTTGGCAAATCCTTGCATGTTTTTTCATCAAAAGCTTTGTGTGGTGATTGTTCAAATTCCTGTAAACTAGCTTCCACATCCATTTCATTTGTTATTTGTCCAGCTGCACAGTCATGTAAGTCAGCTAACCCTTGAGCAATTGGGCTCTTTTTATTTTGTCCATATCTTACTTCTACGGGAAAACCTTGTAATGCCAGCGTCCATGAAGTGATTCTGGATTGCGCTAGATTGCCTGATCTAATTCTTTTACTCTCTAAAAATTGCAAAGGTTGATGATTTGTTTCAATAATCACCTTTTCTCCCTGAACAATGGGGCGGAAATGTTGTAGCGCCCACACAGTGGTTAATAGGGCCTTTTCGCATTCATTAAATTTCATTTCAACTTGGGAAAATGCCTTACTTGCATATGCAATGGTTTTGTGATTCAAATCGTGTTTTTGTGATAACACTGCTGACATACAATGTTCAGAAAAGCCTATTTCTATAAAGAAATCCCTGTTCTTTATGGGGTATGCTAAACATGGTGCCTTTACAAGACATTCCTTCAATCTAGCCACTGCATCAGACTGCTCTCTTTCCCATCTCCAGGGAGTATTTATTTTAAGCAGTTTAGTCAATGGTTGAGTGATTTCTGCATAATTCTCAATGAACTTTCTGTTATAGCCTGTCATCCCTAATAAACTTTTTACTCCTTTCACATTTTTAGGATCTTTTAATCTTTGTATGGCCTCTATTTTCTTCCTTTGTGGATTTAGCCCATGTTCAGTCACTTCATGCCCTAGAAAGTTCACTTTTTTCTTGCACCATTGTGCTTTTTGCAAAGATACTTTGGCGCCTGCTTTCTGCAATTGGCCAAGCACATGTCTTATTTCATCAAAATGGCTTTTAAGGTTTTCATTTTTTATCAAGACATCATCCACATAAACTATTGTCCCTCTTTCCGCTGCATCCGGCATGGCCTTTCTCAAAAATATGCCAAATTCACTCCCACTATTGATGTACCCGAACGGAGCTCTAAGCCAGGCATATTGAGTCCTGTCAAATGTAAAGGAAAATAGGTGTTGTATCTCCTCTGCCAATGGCACACACCAATATCCAGATGTGAGATCTAACGTGGTAAATACATTTGAACCATGTATCTGAGCTAGGCCCTGATCAATGAATGGTAGTGGCCATCTAGATACTGGTACTCTTTTATTTAACTCTCTTAAGTCTGCACACAGCCGCCATTGACCATTTGGCTTTAACACACCTAAAGTAGGCGTATTGGATGTGCTATGAATGGGCCTAATTATTCCCCGTGATTCCAAATTTTTAATAATCTCTGCCAATGATTCTAAACATGCCAGCGGTAGTCTATACTGGCGTACAAACACTGGATTTCTGCTACAACCTTCTGGTAGTGTGGCCACATGTAAATCAGTTAAACCACAATCATAAGCATCTTTTGCAAATACATCCTTAAACTCCATAAATATTTCCCTCAGATTGCGTCGATCCTCATCGCTGTTACATGCATCCGCTAAGGAGATCTGCTCTTCTACCATTCTGGAAAATTCTGGAAACTCTTCTGGTAAAGGAATCTCAGCGCTTTCCTCTAACTGTGTGGCTGTGTCTTTTTGTAGAGCTGCCACTTTCAAATATTTTGGCATATCAGCTTCCACTTCAATGGGCTGATTTCCTGTTTCATTTTCATTTAAATTAAATATTATGCAATCCTCTTGATGGCAGCACACTGTCTCATTTGAATCATAAGGATACACAGAATGAATTTTAAATATTCCTTTGGGCTGAGAGTCCAGGTGTTCTGGCAACTCGCCCTTGGCATCTACATATTTTTCAGGAATATTCCCAATCACCATGTTATTTAAATCTGCCGTATAATGTGATTTTTGTATGGCCATTCCTAATGGGGAGTTTTCCTCTAAATGAATATCCTGACAACCTTTATTATTCACCATGATTTTTACAGATCCCTCACCAATGTCTACCAATGGAATGTATTCATAATCCAGGCCTTGCTGTTTTATGGATTCATTCAGGCATACAAATGCATCAGAGCCTTTCATCTGCTGTCCATTTTTGCATTTCAGTGTTATTGCAAACTGTTTTGTAAATGCAGGAACAATAGTATTTTTCCTCATCTGTAATTCGACTGCATAAGGAACTAGTTGTGCACAATGATAAGCCCTTCTTTTGTCTTCAAATTCAGGCGCCGGCCCACCTAGGCGTGACCATATTTTTTGATTAAGGAAATCTAACACCATACACATTCTGTGCATGATGTCATTGCCCATGTAAAATTCATTTTGTGCTCCACTCACTATCCATACATTATGGTAAATTGCTTTCTGCCCAATGCTAATTTTAAGCATGCATCTGCCTGTAATTCGGTTTTCAAAGTCTGGACTGTCCAACCCAGAAACATATTGGTTTTTAATCCTAAATTTCGGGATTTCTTCCCTCTCCATAATTTTTTGCAACAATTTCTCATTAATGAAACTCCTTTCATGTTCAAGCGCTAAAGTGGCTTTTATTGTTTTAAGATAATCATTTATACCAGCGTGAACCCATGGTTGCTCATCTTCCATGTGTATCTCTGCCAGAGTGGTAATGTGTTTTTCTGAATCTGTTTTAGGAACAATATTCTGTTTGCATGTATTCTCTTTTAAATAGAAACGTAATGTGTGTTCGTCTATGGCAGTCTGCCAATCTTTCCTTGGGTCCAAGTATATTTGTACAGGTAGTTTTTCATTGTCGCTCTGATCTTTGTCTTGACACCTTAATATAACAGTGACACTAGGTATGCAGCTATTCTGGAGATATACCTCCACAGCATCATTTGTTTTGGCAACGGTGTGACATTCTTTTATATTGCTGTTTTGTGATTTTAGTTTCTTAGGCCTCAATGGTTTTTTGGTTAAGGACCACAGCACTCCATTCACCCCATCTATGAGAGGAGACAATCTTTTCAGGCAATCTGTCCCCATCAGAAATGGAATTTCACAAATAGATGTGATCAATACCTCTTGTTTCATTCTGTGCTTTCCTATTTTTATGTCAACCTCAGTTACACCTATGATGGGCACCTCCTCCCCATTAAAGTTATGCACTGGGCCTTGATTTGCCTTCACTGTGATCTGACTCTGTGGAGGCCTCCCTTCATTGATACTCTTTACCAGCTCCTTGGACATAATTGTGGCCTGTGCGCCAGTGTCAATCATAGCAAAGGTGTGGCATTTTTCTTCTACAGTGATGGGTGCATAATATCTGTCCTCAACTTCCTCTAATACACATAAGAAATGTGAATTCTTACTGATTTCAGGGCTCACCTTTCTCAGGTCTTTTTCACTTTTGGCTAAGCACATTGGTAAATGAAAAGACATTTTTCCCTCCTTTTTACCCATTTCTGTGCGAGATATTTTATTCATTTCTCCATGTTCAGAGGTTTTTTGGAGTGTGGCCACCGTTCGCCCATCCATCTGGGTAACATCAGAGACCACATTACAACCTTCCAACTGAACATGTGTCACAACATCATTCAGCAATTTGTCATTTTTTAATTCTGTGCATTTGTGATCATTTAGTGTAATACCAGCCCTTTCAGCCTCTTCAAAAATATGTGGCTCAAAGAATTTTTCAGGTGATTGACTTGTACCCTCCTTGTGAGTATTTCCTTTTTCTGTCTGTGTTTGGTAATTGTTTTGCTTGCCCAGGGAAGGAGCTATGGCATCCCCACTTACTCCCTGTTCACTGGTATTCCCCATGCATGAGTCATTTTTCTTAAATCTGTCCCTTTGTTCTTTTGGAATTCCTAATGTTTCTTTTTCATTTGTGCAAACCTTTACTGTTTTATTTAGCTCTAAGTTAAACCGTACCTCTTTTTTAGAAGTATTTGCACTTTCTGTCACAATTTCATTTACTGGTACTTTCATTTTTAATCCATTAGACATCTCAGAGTCGTTATGCAAAATTATATCAGAGCAATCTGTCATTTTGGCACTGCAGTTATCATGAGTACTTAGTCACTTTTCGGAAGCCCCCCGGTCATTGCTATGGCCATCAGCCCCCTCTTTGGAAGGTTGTTTTTGCGCTGTATAGAGCTTTCCTATTTGCTCAGCTAACATTTTCACTTGGGCCTCAAGGCATTGGAACCTTTCCACCTCTCTAGGATCCTCTTTCTGTGGCCTAGGTCGATATTGGTTGTTTTCCCCCTGATTGGATCTATTCTGATACCTCTCAGGTGATTGATACCGGTTGGGATGGTTTCTGAACTCTTGATTCATTTGTGGAGGGGAGCGGGTTGCACCCATCCTTTGATTATAGTCCCCTGGTGGGGAATCATTGTACTGGCGTGGACTGTAGTTCACGTTTTGCTTCATGTCCTGTCTCTCAGATTGTGGGTACTGGCCCCTATATTGATTTCCATTATCAGTAAATCGATCCACATATCGGGGCCTATCCTGATTACCATATATCATGGTGCTGGGATCAAATCTGCTCTGTGTCCCCAATGACTGGTAGGGACCATCATTTCTTTGATCTTGATTTTGTCTCTGGTTATTGTTCATACCTGCCATATCAGACCGGTATCTTACCCGGGGTCTATCTCCTAAATATCTAGGGCTGATGTAGCTCTCTCTATTACTAGGATCATGTGATTGGAACATTGGTACAGTAAATGGCGATCTTTGTTGATTACCCCTTTGTTCAGGTGTCACATTATTTTTACCTTGGCTTTGAGCAGACTCAAGGGACATTTTGGCTGACCTGATTTCCATTACTGTGGCTGAGGGTTCTTTAGATTTAGGCCTAGTATCTTTCATTTTATCACTTTCTCTACCCTGACAATAGAGTACCTCATATAGCTTGGTGCTTTGATGTACAATCCATTCAAGGGACTTGTCACGGTCAAATTCACGGACCAATTGGGATATGATGTCTTTCTGTAGCCCATAGAAGTATGCGGTTTTAAACTCATTGGAATTTGAGTCAAAAGATACATCAAAGCGAGAGAATGCTCTTTTTAAGTCTTGTAAAAATTGGCGAGGTGATGTATTAGGTCCAGCAGTAATAGTGTACGCAACTTTCTTTGCCTCCTGCAATGACTGAAAAGGAGAAAAATGACGCCTAATTTCTTTTTCAAACTCCAGCCATGTCATATTCTGCTGTTCATTTAATCCCCTTATGATGCTGGCCGTCGGGGCATCTAAAGTTAAATGAAAATATTGTCTGTACTGTTCCTTAGGTATCTGGAGCGCTTTAAAAATGTCATGCACCGCTTCTAAGTGATCCTCAATGCAGCATTCACCTCCCTTTTTAAATGGTTTGATCAGGGCTTTAATGGATTTCATTATTTTTATGGGGCTACTTGTTGCAATGCATGGAATTGCACTATTTTGTGATTCAATCCTGTTTTCAGGTGTATGAGATTGGTGGCTGCCCCCAATGGGAGTATCAAATCCCCCAAGGGCGCTGCAACCAAGTTCAGTCACCGGCCCTGTCACTGGGGCACTAGCTCTTTGGGCAGAGCTAGAATTCACCTCCATTCCATTGAATGTGGTACCCTGCCGCCTCTCCTGGGACCTGGGAATGCATATTTGCTGTTCTAAGTCCTTACACTTTTTAAGGAGTCTGTTGGCTTCATCATGCAAATAATTATTTTCATCACTCATTTTATTAATTGCCTCCTGCATATCGCACATTTGCATTTGGCATTCATTGAACTCTTTATTTCTCTTGTCTCTTTCTTGAATCATTTTAATCATTTCTTGTTCTACACTCTGGAGATCACCTTCTTTTTCGCAATGTTCTTTTTGTAAAATCTGCATTTCTGAAACAACCTCATCTTTATCCTGCCTAATGTGATCCACTAAGGCTTTTAAGTGTGTCAATTCTTGCTCACTATCTTCAAATTGTTTCTTGCTTTTGGATAACTGAGTATCAAAGTCTCTGCATTTTAATTGCATGTCTTTTTGGCATACATCCAATTCTGCTCTCAACATTTCCTGATTTTTACTTGCCCCATCTAATTCAGTCTTTAACCTGTTAATTAGCTGAGTATCATTCTCTTGCATTTGCAGTGACTTGTTTAAAATAAACCATATTTTGCCGCATAGCCGTATTAAACAGTCTTTCTCTGCACTTTTATCGGCTGCATTCAATAATCTTGTAAGGCAGACCTGAATTATGCTGCCTTCTGCAAAAATATTGTCTAGTTTTTCTTTCTGCACCTCACCCTGAATGCGGTTACTCCATTCTAAGGTACTGTTCGAAGACCAATTCCCATGTGCAAATAACTTTGCCTCTAAATATTGTACTAGATCTGAGAATGTGGTTTCCCTTTGTGACATTCTGAAATTCGTTTTTAGTGGCACACTGCTATTATAAAATGGGTTCCCTTTAATGTGCAAATGGCAGTGTGAGACACGCTTGCCACGCCCAGTAGGTACTCTGTGATCACTTTCCCGGCCTGCAACGCACCATAAATATGTAGGGTATTTTGTGGAGATTTGGGGCCTGACGGTATTTTATTACCGCCGAGAAATAATTTAGCAATAATCACTCTTTGTATTCAGATTTGGCCATGTGCAACAATAATACAATGGACATGCATTATTTCAGCACCCAGACCTGCATATTTGGTATACGTGGTTGGTGGTATTTTGGTGAGCATAATTCCCTTGTTTTATTTGTGACCCCAATGTCCAGAATCCCTTATCTTCGCTTAGATTTTTCGTGTGATCACTAGAGAGACCTCAGACCTGCATTCTAGGGAAACCACAATTTCCAGGGATAGTGTTGGTGCGCCACCATGGGCAAACTCACTGACTTATTTACGACAGAGAGCTATATGTGGTAGTCTTGTGGTAATTTCCACTACCTTATATACGGTAGAGAGCTATGTTCAGAGAGTCTCTCTTCCCGTTGGCTCATGTACCTCCAACAAGTTATACTACAGTCACTCACAATTATTCATACTGATTCTGACATACACACATCTGTCTTAAAATGACCATTGCACTGTTTAAAAATCTCCCCACATCATTGGCATTGTAATGGTAAATAGAAAATAAACCACCCGTCTGTTTTCAAATATTTTCTGTATTATAAAATTTGCATTTAGACATGATCTCATTCTTTACAGCAATAAAAGGGAACAATCCAAGCATTTTCAATGACACACTGCGATTATAGTGGCGGAGAACAGAACTTAAATTGCAACATTAGCACTTGATTAAGACACGCACGGGACTTTCATTTTTCTACACTGACTGCATACTTTCGTGCACACACACAGCTCCCCCAGTTAGGTAATTACCTTATCTGTTCAGAGGATTCTCTCTGTGAATGTGGCTCTCTTGGCTTAACTCCAACAAAAAGGAACGCTTGCCTTCTCAAGCCGGGGTCATTGCCTGGAATTCTCAGCTTTTTCAGATAGGACTGCCTCTGCCAGTGGAAAGATAATTCTTTCAGCTTTCCCCAGTCTCGACTGCAGCAGGACACCCCCACAGCCAGGTCTTCTCCCCAGTAGTGCAGAAAGATGTCTGCCTGTCTTTTTCCCTGCTACTGCCCACTAAAACTTTCCTCTCAGCCCTCTTTATGACGTGTTCCAATGAAATCCATCATCTCTCATCCTCCTACTTTTAAACAATAGCTTCGCTTATACATTTGCAATTGTTGCAAATCTGACTTCCTTCCTCCTGCAGTTACTGTGCACAACAACACGGATAATCAGGCAGAGAAGAGAGGAAAAATCTGCACACTCATTTAACTGGTTTTCAAAGTATGCCTAATTCTGCAGTAGAGAACACATTTTATTAGTGAGTTATATTAAAATAAGGTTTTATTAGTCAGGTTAATGGTTAATATGTTAGCTGTTAATTTTCAAATGTGTCTCTAGCAATATAGGCATTTCAGGTGAAAAATAGTGTGCATTTTTAAATGAACACGTGTGCTTTTAACTGTAAAAATAGCTTTGCATCTTATATGTTAAAATCGTTTTTTGACTGAATAGCCTGTCTTTCCTTGTTAATCTGCTAACCCATATAGCAATGCACCGCACCCTTGTGGTGGTGCTGCAAAAAAAAAAATGCTACTTATGCAGTAGTGCTGTAATGCTACTTGTGCAGTAGTGCTGTAATGCTACTTGTGCAGTAATGCTGTACTCTGTGCTGTAACATGCCAAATATCCTTACAGATCGCAGAGAGACCAGCCCTAATTCACACCGTGATGCTACACCAAGAATGGATCATACTAATTTCCCTTCAAGCTTGTCCAGCCTTCGTCTCAGGAGTACTGCCGTACCATATACAATTTGTGGGATGATACTAGTTTTTTAAATGGTGATAATTCCTTCAATATTATAACCTTCGCTAGTGGTTATACATTTCTGTATTACCTGCCGTTTCCTTATAACATTAGGTAGAACAAAGTAATAATGATAGTGGTTTATCATTAATATTCCATGTAAAGGGGATTTTGTAAATCTAGATCTACCCCCCACTATTAAATTGTTTGGTTTTACTGTTTGGTTTTGCCTAATTTATTATCAGGATTCTTGGAATGATATACTTGTTATCTGCTGATGTAGATCCAGGTGAATACTGACATTTTTAAGGTAGTAAGGGCAGATCTGTTAAGAGCAGATAGGTTCTAATTAATGGGTGCTGGTAGTTTGCTATAGATATGAATGGAAAAATATACATGGGAAAATTAAAACAGGGAGAAACTCTATTGCTTAAAGTAAATAGGGATAGATGGGGCAAGTACATAGTGAGTGCCCGATAGAACTTTCAGGACCAATTTGTGGAATCTGTGTTCATTTCCCCTCCTATCACAGGACCACCCCAGAGTGGAACCAAAGTGTGAGTAACACAGGGGTAAGTTGGACTGGGTTGTTGGTACTAAAACGTGAGACGAAATGGGGGAATAACAATCTAAGCAGGTGGAAGCCCCACCTAAGGGCACACCTGCCCATTCTATGTTTGCCAGTTATAATATTGCCACTTGTGAGTTTCTCGCAGTGTGGCACCTGTTAACCCAAGGAAAATGATTTTCAGGTAAAGTACTTTTAATATGAATAAGTTGGCATCTTTGAGATGTGCGTTAGAGGCGCAGAACAGAAAGGTAAGCCTGAGAAAGTGGGGTATGTGTGCAATGTGGAAAGAAGAGGCAACAGAAAGAGATACAATGCATCAAAGGTAAGCAGGCTGAAATATTCTAATGTGTGACTGAAGGGACACATTAGAATCCTGAGAAGAAAAGGAGCTGTTAGATCATCCATTTTGCTATGCCCCTATACAATAGGTGGGACAACATATGAGAAGCAATATGAAGAAGTGCTGTTAAGGCAGATGCGGTGGTCTCAGGTGGCGGGTGGGTAAAATCCCCATTTACTTAATGTCCATGTGCTCTCCTGGGAATTTGCATGAAATAGCTGAAGAATTTCATTGAGGAGATACCCACCATTATTTGCTTGGGATGCTATGAACTAGTTTATGAGGGTAATAATGACTCCGGATATAAAAAAGAGTTTAACTCCACATGCTAAATGGCCAGTGGCAGATCTCAGAACTGGGTTTACCCTCAAGCAAGCCACGATCAGATTGATCATCAATATCTCTGAGATCTGCCCCTGAAAAACAAAATTGGGGATCAATTGGGATCTGTAAGCAAAACACAGAAAATCACCTGTAATTTATTTAGATCAATTAAAAATAGTATTACACAGCATTCAGGTATTACGAATCCTGAAGAGACTGCTCAGGAAGGAATAACTAATTAGTTTGTTTCTGGTTTGCTTCCCAAGATAGAAGCTCAGGTGAAAACTATCTTTATTTAATAGCAAAATAAACCATATAAGAATTGGTTTTGGTTGTGAATCACTATGTGGCATTTCAGGAACAAAAACAAATATTGTGAACAAACTAATGACATTACAATTTCAAAATCTAAGGGGGCAGGGAGAGGCAACTCCTGTAGCAAGGGGACAAATTTGGGGCATGGTTAGTAGCAGAGACAGAGAAGCCCCACATCAGGCTCCACAGGGACAGCAAGGAGTGCAGAGATAACAGTTACAGCAGGGTTATCATGGACATTTGGGATGCCAAGGATCTAAGGGATATAACAGGCAGCAGGGGTACTCTGTTGACCCATCAGGGTGCAATTTCTGCAAACTGTCTAGTCACCAGAAGAATGAATGACGCTATAGACCTCAGCAAAGTGTGTTCCCCAGTTCAAAGTACCAGGGTTCTACGCCAAACACCAGAATGAGTACATTAGGCCCTTACTCCCACTGCAATGCAACTATGTCTGGTCCCTTTCTGAATGCTAATGCACCAAACTTTACCGAAAACAGATTGAGGTCACTGTTAACTCTTTGATACGTGTAGATCAAGCCGAGCCATATGTACAATGTGAATGAGACAGAAAATATATTCCCAGCTTGATTGCTATTGGTCTTAGTAAGTCTGCAATATATTCTAAATAATTTACAGATGAGCCATTATCCAGAGATATTGTAAAGGCAACAGAATGATCTAATATTCCCAGGGTACAGCAGATTACAGAACCCCCTCACAGTCACATTAGGTCCTATAACAGAGATGCAGGCTTTCCTTCTTAGTCCTTCTGCTCAACACTCATCTGTTAGGGATTGTTTGTGTAAATCCTGCTGCATTATCTATTGTACACCATAAAGAGTGTTTCTGAGCATCCTCAGTCCGAATACTGAAGCACACTCAAGAGATTTGCACAACCTCACAGATTCTATACCCCAGTCCATGCAGTCAGTCCATGATAATGAGGTGGTTTACATTCCTAATGCTGAAACTGTAAAGATTACAATTGATCTTTCCAAGAGATTACCAGCATTGCCCATTATCCTATGAAAGAAGGCAGAATAAATGATCACTCTTGTCAATGAACTGCTCCAGCGGCAAGGCATTATCACCCCTTCCACTAGCCCATGCAACACTCCGATATTTCCAGTCAAGATGCATGGTAGTAACTCCTACAAATTTGTGCAAGACCTGCGGGACATACATTTAGTGATCATTCATGGTGTTTTTGTGTTCTTTTTCTTCTCTGGTCCTATATAGAAAGAGAGTCATTGGCCCTCATTATGAATGTGGTGGAAAGGCACAACAGCGCTGTTAGTGATACCGGCACCGTTGTTACCTCTCCACCATATTACGAGTTCTGCTCGTGGGTGCCGGACTGCACGCCTGGTCTGACCAGGCGTGCAGACCAGCACACACGAGCAGAACCCATGATTGCACCGGCACCGTTGTTAACGGTGCCGGTGCAACCATGCTCCAGACCCCCATTCTGCCCTCTGGGGCAGAATGGGAATCGGGAGGCCGGCCATACCGGCACCCACGAATGAGCAATTATAGGGTCCTCCAAAATTGGCATGACCCGGTTCTTGCCCATTCACAGGTGCTGGAAAAAATGCAACTCGGGCAGCAGCTGTCCCTTAATAAGTGCAAGGCTACCTCCAGAGTTGTGATGAGGGCCATTATCCATTTACTTTTTCACATAGAAGGATCCAGTGCATGTTGACTCCACTGACAAAGATATAACTACCCTGTTTTACCAGCATCCAGTTATTTTTTTGATAGGAATCCTGCCAAAGTACTTTACTTTGACAGAATTCTGCCCAGAAAATATTATCCAATTATATAGGGGGTGAGGGGGCAAGGGTTTAAAATGGGCGGGGAGGGGCCTGGTATAGGGGGATTAGTGTAAGGAAACAGGAGGTTTGGGTGGAGGCCTCCAAATTTAAAACAAATGGTATGTTTTTTTCTAGCAGAATTCAGGTGAAGTAAAGTATTTCGGAGGCATTTCTGTCAAAAAAATAACACAGAACCTTTTATCCAGGAGATAAAGAAAGATCTAGATGACATAATCCAGGGAAAACCAGTTTTGGTGCAGTATAGTGATGATTTGATTTTAGCATCCCCCTCCTATGAGGGTTGCAAAATGGGCACACAGGCACCATTGGTTGCTCTGGCTAATAAAGGTCTCAAGACATCAGTGGAGAAGTTAAATCTATGTAGGGAAAGGGTACACTATTTAGGATGTGACATTGTGATGGGCCATCGAGTCATATACCTTTCTCCAGAAAAGAGGCTACATTCAACATTCTAAAGCTGCAAACATTCACACCTATGAGGCCTTTCTTGCAAGGCAGGCTACTGTAGACAATGGATACTGGGTCAATGGAGAATTGGTAATGCCTTTACAGTTCCAGATAAGAGTTAACACTATGCAACTATTGCAATGGTCACAAGAAGCTGAAAAAGCAGTCACTAATATGAAAAGGAAATTGGTTGATGCACCTCCATTGGGTCTACCTGATTGCAAGAAGTAGTTTACTCTATATTTTCATGAAAGAAATGGGATCACCCTTGCATTGCTAACACAGAGGCATGGGTTCAATCAAATGCCTGCCTCAGATTACAGTAGGGAACTTTATCCAGCAGCAGCCGGTATGCCACCTTGCTTGTGGTCAGCA
Source organism: Ambystoma mexicanum (assembly GCF_040938575.1). NCBI lineage: Eukaryota > Metazoa > Chordata > Amphibia > Caudata > Ambystomatidae > Ambystoma > Ambystoma mexicanum. Next base: position 344,211,332 of record NC_090934.1, on the reverse strand, counting down.
GCTGCAGGAGCAATAGCAGTGCAACAGTACGACAATGTTGTGCTAGGATCCCCCTTGGAAGTAGCTGTGCCTCATTCTATGGTGTCCTTATTATTGAAAACTAAAACGAAACACATGTCTGTGTCACAGGCTAAGAACTGTAAGCTCTTCAATATTGTCTTGACCCGATTTGCAGTCCTGAACCCATAGTCACTGCTTTCTATTACCAGTATGGTAAACTACCTGAAACAGAACACCATGACAATGTTTCTTTTACAGATTTTCTTTTAATGCCTAATTGTGATTTAACAGACATTCAATTACACCATGAAGAAATAATATACTTTGTAGATGGTTCTTATCACCAAAATCAAAATAGTAATTTGGTGGCGGTGTACACTATGTGTGTCCCAGGTTATGGAAAGTGGGAAATTATCCCAGGTTACCTCAGCACACATATCATAGCTTGAAGCATTAACTTTATCATGCAAGCAGGCAGAACAGCAAACCATGAATAAATAGATTTATTCTAGGTACATCTTTGAAATTATACATGATTTTGGACAGTTGTGGAAGCAGCAAGCATTTGTAACTTCCTCCGGATCACCAATCAGAAATCATCATTACATGAATGGCTTGTGGGATGCAAATATGTTGCCTAAATAAATAGTCACAATACATGTGCAGCTCACCAGTATTTGGACAATGAGGTGATTTGTGGGAATCATTTTTCTGATTTCACTGCCAAGCTAGCAGCAATAATTGACTCACAGAATGAATATATGCTTCCCATGAGTGCATCCCCTAAAACACCTCCCTTTAATACCCTATTAGAATTGGCAGAGATACAGGAGAATGCCCCACAAGTAAAAATAATGTGTGGGCATGCAAAGGCTTTGAGCTTCACAAAGACTATCTGTGGAAAGTTGAACGTGGTCTGTTAGTAGCCCCAAAAATAGTGTTCACCCATTTAGTCAGGTCATACCAGAGACAAGCATATATTGGAAAGAGTGGAATTATTTCAACACTAGGGAAATATTGGTTCACCCCTAAATTTGCTGCCATGGTTCAATATTTGTGTAGGTGTGTTGTATGCATCCAGAACAATATAGGGGAAATTGTCCCAACCAGACTGGGATTGCATTCTCCACCCTATGACCCTTTTGTCACCCTCCAATGGGATTCCCTTCAATGACCCTACTTCAATAACCTTGAATATGTCTTTGTTATATTCAATGTTTTTGCAGGCGTGAGCAGTGACCTACCAGTGCAGACGAGCCAATGGCACCACAGTTGCAAATATTTTAAACCAAGATTTGGATTTCCTATCATGATAAACAGTGATCATCTGACTCATTTTGTAAACCACTTAATAAAAGAATACTTTACTGCTTTCAATGTACAGCATAATCCCCACTGTCCAAACCATACACGGTCAGCAAGGAGTGGAGAGCCAGAAAGGATTGATCAAAAATAAGCCAGCTAAGCTTTGTCAAGAGACTGGCCTGAAGTTGTCTGATGATCTTCCTTTAGCCCTGCTAAGTATCTACAATACCTCAAATCGAAGGACAGTTCTGAGCCTTCATGAACTACTTTATGGAACGCCAATAAGGCTGCCCTATTGATTCTGCCAATGCTAGCATCCATCTATCAGATGATAATTTTCTTGATTACGTAAAATACTTATCCACTCCATTAGATCTGTCTACAAACAGGAGTCCCTTCCAACAACACCATAGAAAGCACAGCATTGTCTGGAGCTTTGTGATTTTGTGATGGTGAACACTCACCAACAAAAATCTATATTGGCACAGCAGTGCTATGGTCCTTTAAAAGTACTGTGGTATTCAAATTCTGCCATAAAGGTTGCTGAAATCCTCACATGCATACATGCAACACAGAGAAAGTGAGCTAAAACACCTCTGCTCCGTGTTTTCTATCTCAAGATGTTCTCTTTTTTGAACAAATTACATCCTATGTCCAGAAGGCATAGACCTTGAAGAAAATATAATTTATCTCATGTGGTAACCACTGCAGATGTTGAATCATGTCCATGGAAGTGTCAAAGGTACATTGTATTTTGGCAAAGGCATGTGTTGCAATCTCAACAGGAGTTGGGAATGTGGCAACAAACTTCCTTATGGATTCTAACCTATACCATCTCAATGCCAGCACAGTTAGTTCCTGTACCCATGTGAAACACTCTCGGATTGGGTCTCTAATGAGAGTTATACCTGAGCCTTAGCTGCAGACTAACATCCATTACATCCATCCATACAGTCCAGTTGTTCAGAAGGAGACTATACCTAACAATGTTAAACCTACTAATGTGACAGAAACTTTGTCTGAGCTGAAGCCCATTTCTGATTGAATGCCCTATTGTCTCTTTTTTCTCACTTTAGAGAAGGGGAATGGGAAATGCAATGGACCACCTTATGGATTCAGATTCGATCAGTCACCAGAAGTCAGTAATGAGTAAATTAACAAAATAGAATTTGGAAGCAAAACCTGCATAGGTTTGGGGAAGTATCTCTAGATGAGTTGGGAAATGTCTTTTCTTCCAATTTGTACCTGAACATGAAGTTGGGATTCGGCCTTTGGCAGAATTTACCACCAAATGGAAAAACACAGATATAAGAGAACAGTTCTGCGAATCCTTTTCAGGTGCTATAGAAAAACACACTCACTTTCTAATATATAGTCCCACATGCAATCCATTGAGGAGAATTTACTTTGGTCTGTTGTTTCGTGGTTGCAATATTACCACCACCAGAGATGCAATTTTTGTTTGTTTATTAAATAATTAATGTATGGTGGTTACTAATGACATTCTCTTCTTGTTTGGGGCTTGGCTAATTCGAGTAAAGATGGAGTGTGAATAATTTTAGATAGCTAAGACTACCATGTGTTCACTAGTTATTTTAAGCCGAGCTTAATACCCTCGTAGATGGGCAATCTATGTGCAAATTTGTGCCTGTATCTCTTTTCTTTTTTAGGCGTAGGTGATTCGGGTCACTTATAGCAGTGCATGTCATGTTTTTAATGGTGTATGTACATTGTTACTGTGTTATGTGCTTTTGATGTTGTGGTGCATAATATCCAAAATAAATTTTGATATGATGATGTATACTTTTTACACATTGGGGCATCATCATATCACAGGGTTCCACCTGGGATTAAGAAGGACACAGAGACTTGATGTCAGATTTTCTATCTTTAATGAAAGGTGTGTTACAAGTTTGGGCAACTCATAATGTAACGTAGAATATTCCCAGATAAAATAAGTTTCAGGATGGTATCTAAATAAAAGGTATAGGCCCTTTTCTCCAATCCGCATGTCTGGCTGGTAATTTGGTGGTCTGTGTACACCGGAGGATGCTAATGGGTCAAGGAATATAGATGGGGCTATAGTTTTCCTGTTGGAATAAAATTGAAGCAAAGTTCTGGAAAAAAGTATTGAATCTCCCTAATTCAACTCCAACTGCTCTTCTTCGATTTGAGCTAGGTACTCTTTCTTTCTACATGCAAGTATCTTGGAAGAGATGTTATCTCTTTTGAAAATGCGTAATCGGCTTAGCTAATAATAATTTGCTTAAAATATTGGCAAATGATTTAATGCGTTCTGAGCATTTGTTTCCATCTAAATGGTGAGCTGCTGTTCTATCAGACTTGACTGAAGCAAACATTTTGCTAGATCTCTTGCTCAGTAATCCAACTAGAGCCAAACTCAAATTGTATCAATTGGATTGGCATCTCACCCAACAGAGATGTTTACAATTAAAAGACTTTGACAGAGCACTCTTTGGACATAAACAATTTCGGCAGGCTGCTGATTACCTATTTAAGTGTCCTTCATTTACACTAAGAAATGAAATATTAAGGTTTCGCCTGAATTTATGGCCAACCAACCAAATTCTATTGAGAAGAGGTCTAATTCAAGTGGAACTATCGTATTGTCACTTTTGTAAAGTTGCAGAAACTAAAGAAAGATTGAAACACATACTAATTGAGTGTGTTGCTTTGAAAAAAACAAAGGGAAATCATCTTTAATAAATTAACCCGAAAACATCAAATAATCCGCTCAAATTATGAATTATGGCATGAGTTATTCGCCACACCTAAAATATCATTAAGAATAGCTACTATTCAATTTTTAAATACATTACTGCATACAATGTGTTTTGGTAGTTTTTTCCTTGCCTTTTTAGCAGTCTAATTTCTTATGAAATATTAGATATTTTACATGCTGAAATGTTGCAAGGAAGTTGTGTGTGGCTCTTAATAACTGGAATGATGCAGTTAAGTAACTTAGATAATGTCATTGATATAGATTTTATTCTTTAGTTAAACTGTTGTATTATATTTGTGATGATGTTTTGGTTTTGTGTTTAGAATATGTTTTATCTTTTTATTGTATTATCATAATAGATTTGTTTTGAAAGGTTAATTAACCAACCAAAATAAATAAAAAATAAAATATAGTTTTCCTGTCCACTGTCTTGTATTTTAACCTTTGCCCTCTGCCCCTCCTGGCTACTGCCTGTGCTATACTGAGCTTTTTGTTATTCCTAGTATGTGATTTCTGGACAGAAAACAAAACTAGGTGCGGCTTGGAGATTTCGGACCTCCAAAATATATGAGTAATGAGGCATTATAGCAATTGCAATGAACACAATATTAATCGGCAATGGCAACGGTCATCCACGACTGAACACATTTTGGTCCCCTTGGAACAATTTCAGAATATATTGGTTCTATTGATCAGAATGTTCCCATACAATGTAGCATCATTATTCAATAAAGATATTGTTCTATCCAACTCATATTTTGTTTTATTTTTATCTGGTTTCAATGTTAATATTATTATGGCTTCTTTCCAAACACATGGTCAATTATTAAAGAGATCTTTCAAAATAAGCCCTAAACCAGAAAACAATTCTTCATGTAATTCATTGGGAAGCCCCTTCTTGGTACCTGTTAGCTGTCATCATCTCTTCCTGCTCTCCATTCATTGGGAAGTCTGTCAGTTGTTTGTATAATGTCCATAATCTTCTCTAAAGTGATTATCTCCTCCATTTCTTCATTTTTCACTTGATGATAATTTTGGAACATCAAAGTCTTCCAATAGGTCATTTATCTTGTTTTCAGTTGGGAATTTATCCCTGAATAATATTTGAAATAGCCTTTGAAAGTCAACTATTATCTCAGAGTCTAAGGTTGCCTCCAGTTGGTGGGTTAAATGGTGAGGTCTTAATTGTGGTAATATAATTCCTATTAAGTCCTTTTTCAATTCTCCATGAACGGATAATGAAACTCATTTCTCCATATTCAAAATTGTCTTGCAGGTTAGCCTCAATTGTTGGTAAGTGACATCTGAAATATTCCCTGTAAAAGGTTCTCCTGCATGCTTAAAGTGTCAGCTTCTGATTGAAACCTACCAAGTGTATTTTCTAATGTGACTATCACCTGCCCCAAGAAGGTTCAATTAACTCTGTAATTTTGATTTCAAGTCCAATCAAATATTCCACCGAGTATATAATCATTGATACAGAGCTGGCATTGAAAGCACCTAATCAACTATGTCATTTGAGTTTGAAGCTGAGCATAAAATATAAATCCCTTACTCTACTGAACAAGGATTCCCTATAATCTAGTAGTCAACTTCTGGGCTGAAAAGAACAGAGAATTTGCTGAGACTTCGCTTACTCGAGGTAGGACTCTTAGGATACACAAATATCTTACTTCCTACCTTGGAGGTTTTCTTAAACCATTCTATGCTTTTTTGGACCCCCAGTACATTAATATTCCAGGATAAAAACATAACTTCCCTATCAGTGGAAATATAACTTGTAGTTATTACTTAAAGATGCATTGCACACATCCCTTCCTATCAACATATGCCTATTTTTTTTTAACTTGGACATTTTTATTTCCACCTTTAATACTAACAGGCATTTTGATTCAGCTCATGAATTGTGTGTTCTTCTGGAATGTGCATGGGTTGAATCTCTGGGGTCAGCTCCTGTTGAGATCCCTATACTGACACCATGTGTGCCTCAGAATCAACAACACACACATTAAGACAAAATCATATTTCAAGACTTACATTTATTTTGTCAAGAATGGTTGGTGTAACACCAATAGGTTCTAAGGAAGTTGAACTCGAAGTTGCCAATGGTGGATAGCCAATGGTGGTTTATTGTATTATGTATTTTTTTCACATGTATTAGTTTTATATAAACTTTTACATTTAAATTCTCCTATTCATGATTTACAAACAATAAAATCCTATGGAGTCGTTATAGTTCAGCAAGCAGATCTTAATCCAGCAAAGATGTCATTGGGGCAGCGAGTCGATAAGATTTTCTTCCCATCACTCGTTCAGTTTGATAAATAACAATTTTTTCTGATATTTCCATCCAATACTGAACAACTCTAAATATAAGACTCTTATGATTGCCTACAAGGAAGGTTGCCCACCACTCCTCTTGATCTTGCATAGTCTTTTCGAGTGGAAGTATCAGCACAAATGTTCTTCTTTCCATATCCAAGGCTATACATTCCATGAAGATGTGGTAAACTGTTTGAAATGTGTCTAATTTTTGATAATACTTCTCTCGTGGGTAGTATATTGAGGCGTAACCAGAAAAAAGACATCTTGCGTTTTTTGACAGGGAAAGAGCTTCAAGTATTTTGGTATTTGATTGAACGCTCTGGAGTCATATAAACCATTAAGCGAAAGTTGATATTGGGATTTTTTTTGTCAATTTTGTGCATCCAATGATTTTGCTGTAATTTTCTTTTAGCTTCAGTCGGTCTGCATGTCAGTGTCTCTTCGGTGATATCAAGATTTGTCATTGAGTATTTGCATGCTTCCTTCCATGAATTTAGGATAACATCGTTCATGGATTTACTCTGAGTCCATAGCAGATGAATCGACGGGATGTCATCATTTATTATTGTTTGTCTATACATGTCTGGTTTCACCATCACCGTCTTGTGGCCAATGCTGGATTTGACTATTTTGGACGTCATTGATTCACAGTGCGTCACCCTTTCTCAACTTGCATGCTGGACTTCCTTCGCATCCTGTACTCATAGTGGCCCTGAATCATGCTGTTCCCATCTTCATCTTGTATCCTGGCTTGCAACAATATGTGTTACAACTGACTTCTGAAATTGTATTCACTCTCCCCTCTTGCTTCTCCACTCTTTTTGACTGCTTACCCTCTGTTCTCTCCTCCTCTCCCTTTCGCCCTTTTCCAATCTCCTCCCCTCCTCCCCTTATTTTCTTCCATGCACTTACTCTATCCGAATTCAGATTTGTCCCTGGACCTATTATGATAGCAACCTCCTCTGTCTCCCCCCAACCCCTTGCTCCCGCCTCCAGCACTATCTGAAATGTTGTCAGGCCTAGAACGGTATTCGCCTGTCTGTTTCCATTTCCTTCCCACTCTCTCCCTCCCTTCCTTATCTATGTCTTAGCTCTTGAAATGTTGATAGGCCGAGTACGATAGTTAATTTCACATCCTTAGTGCTCATGGCCTGTATGAAAGTCATTGTATTTTCCCTTGTCCCCTCCCTTGCGTTGAAGCGCTTTGAAATACATTTTGTATAGGTGATATATAATTAAGCTATCATATCATACATGTCTAGCGCTTTCCATAGTACAATGGACTGCATGGCTCAAATGGAATGAGTTGCACTGGAAAGGATTTGGGTAAGGATAGGACTTTTCTCCAAAATCTCCCGCCAACATATCCCAAATCTTCCATGATAGATTGAGTAGTGTTTCACTTCCATAAGTCACGATTGCTATGACCTTCTGTTGATGGAACATGATCAGTGGCCTAAATGAAAAACACCTGAATTTTCTATGACGCACTATCCGTTGCCAGGCCAGAGAATCAATTTTGGCAGTCAAATGTGCTAACCATTCATTTCCTCCAATAGTCTGATCTATCCATACACCCAGATATTTAATGGTTTGTACATTTTCTATTTTTGTATTTTTTAGGTTGACTTTTGTAACTTTCTTTTTGTTTCCTGACTATCTAAGTAAAGTAATTATTTGAGATGTTGTCAGTAAATTGCTTATATGATTTTCTTCTGCATAGCTAGATAGAGCATTGACTCTTCTATGGAGACCTACCTGCATTTTTATCAAACTACACTTGGTCATCTGCATGCATTATCCATTTTACTGGCGTCCCATTTAAGATAGGTCGATTAGCAATTAAGATGTTTTGATTATTGCAAAGTCTGAGGTATAAAGATTAAAGAGGGTGGCTGCCAATGGGCAAACCTGCTTCAAACCATTCCAAGTTCGAATTTCTTTGGATACAGCACCCGTTTGTGACAGTCTAACTCGTACATTGGTCAATGAGTATAAAGCTTTTATTGGCCCAATAATATCCATAGGACATTTCCATGTGGTAAGTTTCTGCCACAGTTTTTGCCGATGGACGCTGTCAAAGGCCATTTGGAAGTCGATACAGACTGCTAGAGTCTGTGTTTTAGTTCTCATTGCCTCCAATTTAAGTAGGTTTAGAATTAGTAAATTAATGTTCATTCCTACTCCTCTTGTAAATCCTGTCTGTCTCACATTACGCTTATTGTTTGATATTATCCATTCTGTCAATCTGCGTTGTAGAATGGCTGCAAATGTTTTCCCAATGGGATCTAACAATGCTATCAGAAGATAGTTTGTCAGCATTTTTTCGATCTCCTTTTTTAAAAATCGGAATTAATATTACTGCTTTCCAAGAAAGTCAGAATTTGTTTTGTGTACCATTATAATCTGAAAAAGATGTTCACAAAATTTGAACCAGGCTTCTGGATTTGTTTTTAATATCTCGTTGCTCAGTCCATATGGGCCTGGCATTAAGATGGTTGATGATCATTAGTATTTCGTTGTAGGTCCATTCTAATTCCCATGATTTCTGCTCAGTTTGTTCTTTATATTGCATCTTTGCATTACCTGTCACATCTGTATTCCGGAATGTGTCTGGTAGATGTTGTATGTGTTTCTCTGTTATACAGAGACGATTTACTCCATGGTTTAACTCCAATCTCAGTGGATTCATGATATATAAATTATTCTGATTACCTTTTCACATCAGTGTTAGGATGTTATGGTCGCTAGTTGTATTATCAAGGATCTTCATCACATCCAACTCAGACCAAAGTGAATGAGTTGCAAAGATGTAGTCTAGGTATACAACAGAGTTCCCTTTCTTCCATGTCGGCCTTGATGGCATGTCTCCTCGCAGATGACCATTCAAGAGACCAATGTCTTGTAGGGAGCATTTTTTCTTCCAAATTTGAGCTTTCTTTGAAAGTCTGTTTTGTGGGATCTCGTTATCAGTGTTTGTAAATAAGTGAATGTTGAGATCACCACAAATAATGATTTGCTTATTGGGATAACTGTATCCTAATTCATCCATTGCCATTAAGACTGCATCCATGAATAAGTTATCACTGATGGCTATTGGGTTGCAGTAAATATTAAATATATATAGAATCTTCAGATTCTGTTGTCCATTTTCCCCATTCACATTAGTGTCTATATTTGTATAAAGGGATTTAAGTTGGTTGTCTCTAAACACATGTAAATTTGCAGCCACGTTAATCATTGTCAGAGATCCTGAAGATGGACAACCTTTTAATCGAGTGATTGCTGAATTCATGAATATTGTGTATCCGTCACATATCGGCTGCTTGCTAATCCAAGTTTCTTGGAGGCATATTATGTCATCAGTTTTAAAATTCTGCTTTTCGCCCTCAAATAGGTGTATGGAACCGGGCAAATTACAAGAACATAATTTCCAAGGATACTCTGTTATTGTGCCATTAAGTTATGCTTTCTTACTTAAGGTGTTGTTGTTACTTTCTGCATATTTATTTTGTTTTGAATCTGCTGCTTTTAATGTTTCATGCTTTTCTCGTGATTGTAAGTTAGTACCATCTAGTTCTCTTCTGATTCCGTTATTTATTAATTTGTTATGAGTCACCTCAAAGACCAGTGAGGGGAAGGCATTTATAGCCTCTATTATTGCAATCACTGTTCTTCAAGAGGTTAGATGTACTGCTACATGTCCAGTTTGATATTCAAGCAGAAATTCAATTGTCTTGATGTCTTCCGATTTAATCGAATACAGATTTGGCATTGCACGTAAGAGACGTAGCACATTTGTTCTATTCAGGACAAGACCATCATCTCTCTTCCAAAGGGACTTAATGTTAATGATCTTGTCCAAATAAGATCTTCTGGGATCATCAAAAATTGGTCGTTTTTGTGACGTTTCTTCTTGCTATGTATTGGTGGTATTATACGCTGTTTTTCTTTTTTGTAGTCTCTGAATAGCCTTAGTTTTAGTTGGGGATTTCATAGAAATGTCCACTTCAGTGTCTGAGATATCACCACTAGATAAATTCTGTCCTCCTTGGATGCCACTTGTTCCGTCCATTCGCAATCTGCATCAGTGTTAGGAAAGATTTCATAATTGTAGGTAATTTTCCTTCCATGTGGCAACCCCCAAACTTTTTGCTGTTGATTTACACCCTGATCTAGACTTTGCCAGAGAAGCGCAGCCTTCCGCCGCACTCCTCTGGAATTTCGCTCCTTTCTTATGGGGAAACTGACATGCCCTTAAGACAGTCAGTACCGGGAGACTTTGTTTCCCTTATTCCTTTCCTCGTGTTGCAGCTTTTGAGCAACATGAAACAAGAGTGCAGCGTAACTTACATTACCGTGCTCTTGGGTCTCAGTCATTCCAATGGCCCTAGAAACTCTCGCTGGACTTATCATGAAATGTGCAAGTATGTCACGGACGGGACTGGTGTATCGTTCACCTTCCCCCAGGTCGAGCCGACCCGGCCAGTCCTTATTTGGTCATGCACTTTCCTGCGAAACACAATGCTTTCGCTGGGCTTCTGCATGCCTTGTGTGTGCCTCCAGGATGTGGGCTGGGATATCCGTTCCCAATACACATCCTGGGTGCCAGAGAGTCTAGAGTGTCCTGAATGCCTGGGACCACTGTGGTCCGTGATAGGTCCACGTATGGTGTGAGTGTTTTGTGAGCCGATCTCCCATTGGGCCCTCTCTGTTTTGGAGCGAACGGAACTGTGGATAAGAGGAGGCTGAAAACCCCACTACCAGGTCGATCTCCTGAGTTCTCACGAACAAAGGATAAGGAGCCAAGTATCCTGCGACTAAGAAGCTGAGTCGAGGAATCGCCGGTAACCCGCTGAAGGTTTGGCACCCTGCACTGCTGTCATCCTGCGAGACCACTCGGCCTCTGAACGTACGAGAAGGTCTGCAAAGGCGCTTTGACCCTTTAGAATAGTGGGAACAACTATTCTTGGCATCTTCACCAAATCCTGTACGTAAGCCTTCGGAAGCGTCCCTGGGCCATCCAGTGGACTGACCAGCCTACACAGGAATTGCTCTGTCACCGCCATCTGGCTGCTGCTAAATTCCGAGTCCTCCGCACTCTCACACGATTCGTACACTTGGCGTTCCCAGGTCTGAAGTGAGACGTGTGCTTTGGGACTGGAATACATGCGGTTGCCGAGTTGCCCTGCTGTGGTAACAAACCTGTGTGTGTTCGCTGCATTTGGGACACCCTCGACCCTGACTCCTGCTGTCGCTGAATCTACACGGCATCGAGACATCCTGCTGATCGCATCTGAACCTGCCAGTACCGAAACGGAACCGGAGAAGCCTGGGTCTGCCTGCATCAGGGACCGGTGAGTAGTCAGTACCCTAACCGGTCACCCTCCTGCAGGATCCTGTGGCTCTCCACCGCTGTTGTAAACAGCAACCCTTTTCTGCACTTCTGCCCACAAGTGGAGGCCGCGCTTGAGTAGCGGGGAACTGTTCATCATCATTTTGTTCACCTCTCTGAACTGCCTAATTTCCATGAAGAAACTCCCCTTTGCCCATTGGCACCTGCATGTGCAGGTACTTTTGAGCACAAGGCTCCACTCTTCGTAGGGCTCGGACTTCCTTCTAGTTAGGTGGCCTCTGATGTCGAACTGGGTCTAACTATTACTTGCACTGCCTGTTTTCCTCCCTATCTAGGTGGTCTGCATATTTTGTGCTTCTAATTCCTTAGACTCCTTGGTCTAGTATATATATTGTATTGCTTGTGATGTGTTGGTTTATTGGAGTTTTACTGTGATTCTTTACTATGGTCGATGTTACAAAGGCCTTGTAATAAATGTGTCTATATTTTAATCTAACGCCTGTCTGGAGTAATTTGAAAGCGTCCTTGCTTTGTGTGCTCATTGCAGGCTTTCAGTCACCCTCACCCCTCTTGAGACCTAGTCTTGACCGCCATCATCGCTACCCTGATTGGTCTGGCTTGTCCAGAGGTTACCCTGTTCCAAGAAACTAGGCTGGCCTTCTGAACCTCTGCCCCACCAGGACAGAGTTCAGAAATCCATCTTAACAAATTGGTGTACAGTGGTGGGATGCGACTGAAGGTATCCAGTGTTGCGCACGAGCAAGGGCATTTCAAGTTATTCCTAACAGGACACGTAGTGAATTGTCATAGCATAACTCTTTAAAGGCCATAGTCCTGTATGGAAACAGGTACCTTGTTAACTTTAAATGCTTCTAAATCCGAAACATTGAAAAAGATGTGTGCTGAAAGAGGTGTCTCCTCGCAAGGCACAAAAATGGAAATGATCCAAAGAATCATGGCGTGGCAAGAAGCTCAACTTGACGCTATAGCTTCCGAGGACAGTGCAGTTGGAGGTGTGGCTGCTCTCACTTGTAGAACTGACAGTTAAACCGCTGCAATAGTCCACTGCGACCATGAGGACAGGGAGGATGAAATGTCCAATGTTTCCTCTGCCAGTGCTGATGGGGAGGCCATACTTGAATTCAAGAAGGAAGAAATGCTGTTTAGGCAGAAGGAGCTTGATAACAATATGGCCAAACTAAAAATCGAACAGGCAGAAAAACAGAAAGACAAGGATCACCAGTTGGAACTGGCCAAGCTTCAAGTTGCCAATGGATCCAAGGGTCCTGGACATGGGTCTGGGGCCTCCTCTCATCCACGGTTTCCTAAAGATCTGCTCAGTGTGTATGAGGAAAAGAATGACATTATGGACTGGCTGAATACATTTGAGTATGCATGTGAAGTTCAACAAGTTGACAATGCTGATACAATTGCCTGGTTACTCAGCAGACTGCCCCGTTCTGGCTGCAGTGCCATTATGGAAATGTCGAAGGCTGAGCGAGCAGATTTTGCAGTGTTGAAGCAAACTCTCATTTTAAAGTTTGGAAAGACTCCTGCCCAATATTTAAAACGATTCCGAGAGTATAAGAAAAAAGAAGGTGGTACTTGGGTATCTTATGTAACCAAATCCTTAAACAACTTGACTGGCTGGGTCGAAGGTTATAAGGTTTCTACCTTTGAAGGTATGATAAGCCTTGTCATGCTGGAACATATTTTTGCATCTTCTTCCCCTGAGCTTAAGCAGCATTTGGCAGATTCTAAGGAGATAGATCCAAAGAAGCTTGCCATTGCAGCAGATTTGTGGGTGTCAGATCGAGTGTCCCATAAGGACAAGACTCAGCCTGGTAAGCAGGAGGAAAGGAAAAAGTCCAAAGATAAGGAGGGTGGAGAAACTGATAAATCTTCTTCTCAAAAGGGCCACAAAAATAAAAATAAGGGTAAGACACAAGAGAACTCACAGGGTAGTGGAGGTCAGCCTCCGAAACAGAACTCTGGTTATAGTAAGCTTCCCTATGTAAACAGACCCAATGGATCTTGTTTTGCTTGTGTAGCAACTGACCACGTAAAGGGGGATCCCCAGTGTAAGGTTAAACCTTTGGGGGTCCACTCCGCTAATCTGGCTTTCTCCTCCAACGAGGAAGAAGATATTACAGGAGCATCCTTCTCCTCAGACTCCTTCCCCAGTAGGATAGAAGCTGAGGTAGTTTTAGTTTCCCTGGGTTCCCGGGAGCCTAAAGTCGCAGAGGCTTATGCTAGGATTCCAGATAATACCAAGCATCACTTTAAAGACAGTGTGCTGATCAATGGAGTAGATACTCCAGCTCTTAGGGATAGTGGGTGCAGTCGAACTGTAGTAGATTCTACCTTGGTAGACTCAGAGGAAGTTGCCAGAGCTACTCTGATGCCCACTAAGTTGGCTGATGGCCCACCTCGCATGTTTCCAGTAATACCTGTAAATCTTACTATCAATGGTACAGCAGTCAGGATTCCAGTGAGCATTCAGAGGAACGTCCCAGGAAAGGTCTTGTTGGGAAAAGATATCAGAGCTTTAGGGCTCGTGAGAAACACTGCTGACAGACCCTGCACAAGGTCTCAAACACCGGCAGCATTGGCCAAGACCAATGCGCTGCCCCAGCCAAAGGGGAAACCCAAGGCTAAAGGAGTAACAAAACCAAAACGAGGGAAAGAAAATATTCTCCCAAACTCACCTACCACTGCGGTGGAGGAAGTTGGTCAATCGGCGGGACCTGACGAGGAGGCGGCGATACCTGAAGTATTTGACCCTAATGACCATCCTGAACTAAATGACTTGTTAGTAGAAGGTGGTCCTGACAGGGAAGAATTCAGTAAAGGCCAACGTGAGTGCCCATCTCTGGAAGGCCTAAGGAGACAGGCCTGCTCCCATCTTGAGAGTGAACCTCCTGGGAAGCATCGGATTTATTGGGAAGGTGGACTCCTGTATAGTGAGCCCACAGAGTCTACAGAAGGAGACCATAGGAGGTTGGTGGTTGCCCTTGCTGTAAGACCATTACTCCTGCAGCTGGCACATGAAGTGCCCCTTGCTTGTCACCTTGGTATTAAGAAGACCAAGCAAAGGTTATCCATGCACTTCTACTGGCCCAAGATGGGGCTGCAAGTAGAAAGTCACTGCAGGAGTTGTGCCTCCTGCCAGTTATCTGGTAAGAGTGGCTGAAAAATCCAAGCTCCATTGGTACCACTCCCTGTTGTGGGAATACCATTTGAAAGGGTAGGGATCAACATTGTTGGTCCCCTTGACCCACAAACATCCTCAGGCAATAGGTTTATCCTGGTGCTGGTCGACCATGCTACCAGGTATCCTGAGGCCATCCCATTAAAAACTGTAAGTGCCAAGTCAGTTGCAAAAGCATTACTTGGCATCTTTACTAGGGTTGGCTTCCCTAAAGAAGCTGTGTCTGACCGAGGCAGCAATTCTATGTCAAAGTATATGCAGGCTATGTGGAAAGAATGTGGGGTCACCGACAAATTCTCTTCCGCATACCACCCCCAGACCAATGGTCTGGTGGAACGGTTCAACAGAACGTTAAAGAGTATGATTGGGGCTCTGGAAGAACCCCAAAGAAGAAAATGGGATCTTCTTTTACCATGCTTAGTGTTTGCGTACCGACAGGTACCACAGGAGGGTGTTGGCTTCAGCCCCTTCGAACTTCTGTTTGGTCACCCTGTGCGGGGACCCTTAGCCATAGTCAAGGAGGGATGGGAGATGCCCACTCCCCCTATTACTACCAACGTAGTAGACTATGTGTTAGGGCTCAGAAAACGGATGGTACTTCTGATGGGTCTGGCTAGTGACAAGTTGAAGGCAGGACAAGCGTTGGTGATACATTGGTATGACCTGAAAGCTTCCCTCATCAACTTTACCCCTGGTCAGCAAGTCCTGATCATGAATCCCATAAGGCCTAGAGCTTTACAGGATACATGGTCAGGACCTCACACTGTGGTGGAGCCCCTGGGTGAGGCCAACTATTTAGTGGACCTTGGAAGGCCTGGACAGGCTCCAAAAGTGTTCCACGTAAATAGGCTAAAGGCTTTCGGCCCAAGAGTCAAAATCGCAGCACTGCTACTGGCTTCAGATGTTGAGGAAGAGGAGTCTGAACCTCTCCCCGACCTGATCCAAAGCGGTCCTTCAGATAGCTCCTTCGAGGGTGTCCGAGTGGCCCCTCACCTGACTTCTGATCAGCAGGCTGAGGTGAAAGGATTGCTTAGGCAATTTCCCCCCCCCTGTTTTCGCAGTCCCCTGGTTTGACACCTTGGTGCAAACATAACATAGTCACAGGAGACAGCATACCTACCAAAAGTAGAGGATACAGAATGTCAGACAAAGTATGGTCTTACATTAAGACAGATGTCAACAAAATGTTAGATCTTGGGGTGATTGAACCCTCTAGTAGTCCTTGGTCCAGCCCTGTGGTTTTGGTTCCAAAGGCAGGTACTTCTGAATTGTGGTTCTGCATGGATTACAGGGCTCTGAATGCTGTCACCAAGACAGATGCACACCCCTTGGCTCGAACAGATGAGCTGGTGGATACCTTGGGTGCCTCCAAGTACCTCAGCACGTTTGACCTCACTGCAGGCTATTGGCAAATAGCCCTAGCAGAACATGCCAAGGAGAAGACAGCGTTCTCAACTCCAGACGGTCTTTACCAGTTCAGGGTAATGCCGTTCGGGTTGACGAATGCACCTGCCACTTTCCAGAGGCTTGTAAATCATGTGTTGAATGGATTGGATGAACTCTGTCTCGCGTATCTGGATGATATAGCAGTTTTCAGCGCCACCTGGGAAGACCATATGAAACACCTCAGGATTGTGCTAAAGGCTCTTCAGAAAGCACACTTGACGATAAAGGCTAGTAAATTCCAGATTGGACAAGGCTCCGTGGTTTACATTGGACATGAAGTAGGTGGAGGGAGGATACAGCCTCTACCCAGTAAAGTACAAGCAGTACAAGACTGGCCTACCCCCACTACACAGTCCCAAGTGAGAGCCTTCTTAGGACTCACAGGGTATTACCGCAACTTCATGGCAGACTATGGTACCATAGCTGCCCCTCTGACTGCTCTCACCACTCTGAAGAAACCCAAGAAGGTAACTTGGACCGATGAGTGTGAGAAGGTCTTCAACGGCTTAAAAGACTCCTTGTGCCAGGCACATGTTCTCAGGGCCCCTGCATGCCTTGTGTGTGCCTCCAGGATGTGGGCGGGGATGTCTGCTCCCAATACACATCCTGGGTGCCAGAGAGTCTAGAGTGTCTTGAATGCCTGGGACCACCGCGGTCTGTGATAGGTCCACGTATGGTGTGAATGTTTTGTGAGCAGATCTCCCATTGGGTCCTCTCCGTTTTGGCGTGAAGGGAACTCTGGATAAGAGGAGGCTGGAAACACCACTACCAGGTCGATCTCCTGAGTTCTCACGAACAAAGGATAAGGAGCCAAGTATCCTGCAACTAAGAAGCTGAGTCGAGGAATCGCTGGTGACCCGCTGAAGGTTTGGCACCCTGCACTGCTGTCGTCCTGTCAGACCCCCCTGCCTCTGATCGAACGAGAACACCTGTACTGGGGCTTCGACCCTTTAGAATAGTGGGAACAACTATTCTCGGCATCTTCACCAAATCCTGTACGTAAGCCTTTGGAAGCGTCCCTGGGCCATCCATTGGACTGACCAGCCTACACAGGAACCTTGCTCTGTCACCGCCGTCTGGCTTACTACTAATCCCCTGTCCTCAGCACTCTCACACGATTCGTACACTTGGCATTCCCAGATCTGAAGTGAGACATGTGCTTTGGGACCGGAATACATGCGGTTGCTGAGTTGCCCTGCTGTGGTAACAAACCTGTGTGTGTTCGCTGCATTTGGGACACCCTCGACCCTGACTCCTGCTGTCGCGGAATTTACACAGTGTTGAGACATCCTGCTGATCGCATCTGAACCTGCCAGTACCAAAACGGAACCGGAGAAGCCTGGGTCTGCCTGCATCGGGGACCGGTGAGTAGTCAAAACCGTAACCGGTCGCCCTCCCGCAGGAGCCTGTGGCTCTCCATCGCTGTTGTAAACAGCAACCCTTTTCCGCACTCGCGCCCTGCTTCTGCCCACAAGTGGAGGCCGTGCTTGAGTAGCGGGGAACTGTTCATCATCGTTTTGTTCACCTCTCTGAACTGCCTGAACTCCCTGAAGAGACTCTCCTTTGCCCGTTGGCACCCGTGTGTACAGGTACTTTTGAGCACAAGGCTCCACTCTTCGTAGGGCTCAGACTTCCTTCTAGTTAGGTGGCCTCTGATGTCGAACTGGGTCTAACGATTACTTGCACTGCCTGTTTTCCTCCCCATCTAGGTAGTCTGCATATTTCGTGCTTCTAACTCTTTAGACCCCTTGGTCTTGTATATATATTGTATTGCTTGTGATGTGTTGGTTTATTGGAGTTTTACCGTGATTCTTTACTATGGTCGATGTTACAAAGGCCTTGTACTAAATGTGTCAATGTTTTTAATATAACACCTGCCTGGAGTAATTGCTTTGTGTGCTCATTGTGGGCTTTCAGTCACCCTCACCCCGCTTGAGACCTAGGGGGTCATTATGACCCTGGCGTTAAGGGTTTAACGTTGCCGTAAAAGGTGTCAGCGCCGTTGAACCCTTAACGCCTGATTACGAGGTCCCTTTGCGGGACCCGACCTTAAATTAGGGTGCCGCAAAGGGACCTCGGTGCTAATTATGGTAGCGCAATTTGCGATACCGTACTTAGCGCCTTCCCCAGTCCCATTGAGCCCTATGGGGCGAAAATGGGAATGGGGAAGGGCCATGGTGAAATGGGGAAATACCGCCCTGCCAACCTTGGAATGGGGCGGTATTTCCCCATTCCACCATGGCAGACTCGTTACAACACCGGCACCAACCATGGTGCTAATAGTGTCATGGTTTAGCACAGGGGTTGTAATGAGGGCCCTAGGCTTGACCGCCGACATCGCTACCCTGATTGGTCTGGCTTGTCCAGAGGTTACCCTGTTCCAAGAAACTAGACTGGCCTTCTGAACCTCTACCCCTCCAGGACAGAGTTCAGAAATCCATCTTAACAAATAGTGATAGAGATATCCTCGCTATCACATTGTACTCGTCTTCTAATATGATTGAGCCTTCTTTCTCTTCTTCTCATGTTTAGGTTGATACATTCAACATGAGATTTCTCTACCCAATGTCTTCCTCAGTTAAAATCACCATTGATTTCTCCTATGTTACTTCATGTTCTTTACTCACATATGGTGTGCTAGCCTTTTTTTCTCAACATTTTTTATGTCTGATCTTTGGCTAGAAGTGGGAATTTTACATTTCTTAAATAAGCACGAGATCCCTTCATGCTGGCCTTTTTTCTAGATGATTTATTTTTTTACTTTCTGACCAGACATTTTTTGTTTTAAACTGGCATGTAATTTCACTGTTTTTGGAAGACCTTAAAATATGGACAAAGTTGGTTGTTTCTCATCATTTCATGGTTAATTTATGTTTATTACTGTCCTGAACGTTTTTTTTTTATCAAGTTCAGTAGTTTCCTTTTGTTGTTGTATAGGAATATTCATTGAGACTTGGTTGACTTTCCTTGTGTTTTCTTCTTTTTCTTTTTCATATTCTTTTTCATATTCTGGATGTTTCTCTTGTCTTGACTTGTTCTTTTCTATCTTCGTGCCAGCTTTTAAGGTTATTTCATCTTTGGTGTTAATACTTTCCCCTCCAGGGATTGTCGCTTGCGATCTCGTTTGATCGTCTTGCATAATCAAGCAATTTCTATTTCTATTACCTATTTGCAGATTTTTGATCATATTTATCAGTGCAGCTTTCATATCCGTCTTTTCATTATGATCAGCTCTGGCAATGTTGAAAAGGCAAGCTTGCCATTGGGCCAATATCTCTGCTTCAGTAATCTCACTTGTATGCGCTTTATAAATGCTTCCATATTATTCTTTTTTGTGAGGATTAAAGCAAGTAGAGTAGCTTGGTCTTTCATTGCATCGCCATAGGTTTCCAGTAATTTTAGGAAAGGTGCCAGAGCGAAAGTAGATGCTGCCATTAGCGAATTCTGGGGATCTAGCAATGTAATAGGAATTGGTTGGGTTTGTATTCTTTTGACAGTGACAATAATGAGTGAGTTTCTATGTTGTCATCATTCTCATTAATTTGTGGTCTTGCTTGATCAAGATATTCTTGTTCCTCGAATGTTAACGGTTTGGAGTGCTTCAATGTTCCATGATCCTTTTTATTGGTGAGCTGTTGGTGATTGTATTCCAATGTGTGTAAGTGTGCCCTGTGTTTCTTTAGTAATCTGATCTTTATTTTGTAGTCTAGTCTTGGCTCCCTTCTGTAATGGGGTTGAGGTCAGCTCTGTATCATTAGATGTTGTGTTGGGTATATTTTGACCAAATATTGATTTATTTTCTCGTGATTCGTCATAAGGGTTTCCATCTCAATTATGTCAATAGATAGTCATTCCATTCTACGTGTCTCCATCGAAATCGAGGGCATAAACGTATTCTCAGTGTTGAGGGTATAGAACTTCTGTTGCCATCTTAGTTTAGCTTGTTCTGTTCTAAGCCTTAGCATAGTAAGAGGGGTTGAAGCATTTTCTATTCTGTTTCTTCTAACCTCTAATGGGAGATGTTTTATCTTGGAAGAATGGATATATCTCAAGCTTTCATGTGAGTCATCCTTGTTTGTTTCTTTTGTCGTGGGAGACTTAGGACTGATTGATCTTTCTAGTATTGTGAGTTTGCTATTGAGTGCCTCATTTGCAAGGCAGTTTTGCTCAGTGTTGGAATTCATGGGCAAGCAGTTCAATAGATGTGGCTTGTCAATCACTTCAGTTTGAATATTTTGGGTCACCGGGCTGGGCATGGATGTTTCTTTGGATATTTTAATGGGTGATAGTGCTTGGGTGCTTCATGGTCTCCTCCAATACCTGTATTGTGGGTGTTTCTCTGAGTGAACAGTCACTTGTTTATTGATAACTACAAAGTAGTGGTGATCTAATATGATTTTGAGTATGTTTTTCCATTTGGTGTTTATATAGTGACTCAAATCTGCGTTTTTCATCACGTAGTAATGTGTGGGAGTGTTGACGTTTTTAGTAAGGCTTCACTTATCCTATTTTTCTTTGTTTGGTTGCGCGTCTTTGGACTTGTTGATGCCACCATTTTTCCGTCCTTCCAGCGCGATTTACAATACTCCACAGACACACTCACTTAGTTAACAAGTCGAGAGGGAATATTAAATTATTTGAGGAGAAGAGATCCCTTAGTTTGATTTTGCCACAGTCGCAGGTTTTTTCTGACTTTAACAGTTTGCGACGATGCGACCAGCACAGCAATATCAAGAGGATTTGTTAAATGTACACAAGATTAGATCGCTTTTCGTTATTAGCATTAGATATTAAGTCACTTTTGCTGGGAAATATCCTGGAGGTGATAAAGATATTACACATGCTTTATACTTGCCTTCTTCTCTGACGCCGTCAGGCCCTAAGACCATAAGACTCATCGTCCGACTCCGCAGCCGCTCTGCAGTGAAAATTACCTTTTGAAAGGGGTTCTTCCTCCTCCCTCTCGCAGCGTAGTGAACAGTGAGAGGGGACTGTGCACTAATTGCAAACAGTAAGAGGGGACTGGTGCAGCTTTTTACCCCTGCTCTGAATCACAACCAGTGAGGGATAGCATTGATTGCTGGATCCAATATACCTCAAAGCAGGATTCCGCAAGAAATCAAGTCAGACCATAAGACTGAGTGTCTGACTCCGGTACACGAGTAATGCATTTGTCGCTGCTGTGACAGCACACTTCTTGACTTCTTAGTCAGATATGCCTCTCTGTCTCTCATTTTTCTCAAATCTGGGAAAGGTCCCACTGAGTGCTTTATTATTATTATTATTATTATTATTATTATTATTATTATTATTATTATTATTATTATTATTATTATTATTAATAATAATTATTATGACACATACCTAGCTTGGAGCAAGTAGCACTGTGTAGATCATAAAGCAAAATATTGGTACCAAAAATGGTAAAAGTCATTAAGGAAACATTAGTGGTAATTACCACAGTTCAAGATAAAGTGTTCCCGAGTTAGCCAGAATCTAGGTTATACCAAATTGTTGTTGGAAGCGCCAACTCTTCAGTTCTTAATTAAACAGGAGGAGACTTGGAGCTGTCCAGATTACCAACACCATTGCGTTCCAGAGGACTAGTAGTGCATTGCATAAGAAGGAATGTTTCCTAGTTTTCTCCTTGTGAGCTGGTCTAGTGTTTTCATTCGGGTGGTCTCACAGTGAGGTGCCACTTGATGATTTTAGTTTGGCCAAAAGGTAGGTTGAAGTATCAGCTTGGGTTGCCTTGTAGGTGAAGCATCATGTTTTGCACCATATCCTAGCTGGAGGTTAGGGTGATGTGGTCAAATTTCCTAGATCTCTCGATGATGTGAGCTGTAGCATGATGGGTTGCTTTGAGGGGGGCCAGCTGACTAGGTGGGAGTCCTGAGAGGAGGGCTCACCTTCATTGATATGCAAGATCACTAAGGCCTGAATCACTGTTCAGAAGTCCTGGGGTCTAAGGAAGGGTTTGATCATGCGGAGTAGATATGCTGTTGGAAGAAAAGATTGCTATCCAAAATGAAGCCTTGGGATTTTCCTGAGTGGTTTCAAACCGTCCATGGCATGTCATCCAGCGACCTATGAGTGTGTTCTTGCTTGAAGGGGTGGCTCAGGAGTACAAATTCGGTCTTGGTGGGGGTTAAGCTTTAAATAGGCACTTGTCGGCATGAGCAAAGATTAATAATATCTGGTGTTATCTTGAGCTTTAGGTATAATTGTGTAAAATCTGCAAATAGTTGTATTGAGATGATGGGGTCATCTAGGAGTGAGCCCAGCATTTCCACATGTGAAGGTCAACTGAGATACATGCACCTGAGAGATCCAGGAGGACAAACAGGCATGAGCTCCCTTTATCCATAATCTGAAGGTAGTTGTCAGGAACCTGTATGGTGGCTGCTTCAGTGCTTCATTTGGAGCAGAATACGGATTGTTAATCCCCGAGCAAATCGAGGTGCATACTTTATGTAAGTAGTTGGTTAGCAACTACCTTCTCTATGACTTTGCCAATAAATGGGAGGCTCCTGATCAGCTGGTAGTTTGCTATGTTTTCTGGGTTGAGGGTGGGATTTTTTAATTTGTCTTTCAAAACTCTGGTGTAGGACTTTCCACTGTATGAGCTGTAGCTGTCAGCAATCTTTGTGTTCTCTTTCTCAACTCTGATCTTTTCAGTGCCATAGGTGAACATCTCAGCATTATCTCTGACCTCTCGCTCAATAATGGTGGTATCACCGCCAGTAACCTCCATCATCTCACGGGTCACAAGGACTATTGCATCCTGTATGGCTGTGATTTGGTTCTCTCTGATGCTCTTCTACTCATAGTCAGTGGTCTTACTAAGTCACCCATATTGAAACTTTGGGCCTTGTTATTTCTCACCATTATTCTCAAACAATCTCAGTGGACCATGACTTTGAAAAAGCTTTTTCAATGCAGGCAGAAGAGTCCTGCATGACCTGCATCTCACGTGGCTTTGTACCTATTGTCTCTTGGCCTATCTGGGCTCAGGATACCTTTCTCTTAACGCTACAAGGTCCTGATGTTGACCTGAGCTATCATCACTGCTCAGCACTGTAGACGCAATTGTCTTTCCTGACACAAATTGTCCTTGCCTGTTTGTTGATTATGATGTACTGGGTTATTCTCCTTGAGTGAGCACCTTGCTGGTGGGCCTCTCCCTGGATGTTGGTTCCCAGTAAGTGTGCTTTCTTCTGGAGTACATCTCTCCAGGTGTTGGTCTCTACTGGTCATCTTAGACCTGCAACGCCCATCGTCAATCTCATTAAAAGGGCATTTTTCAAAGACCTTTAAGCATGACCATGTTCCATACTTTGGTGTACAATGAGGTTCTGAGTCAGGGTCTTCTTTTGATTTAATTTAATCATGTATATGCTGTATAACCCTAGAGTACTGAACAAGCATTGTCTACCTGTGGGTATGGATAAAAAGTATAATACATCAGAATTTTAAGATGAGCTAATGAAATATGCTAAGAGAAAGATGCCATATACCAATTATGTGAAAAGGTAGGTTTTTAACTTTTTCATAAAGCTCATCACGGAATTCAGTGAGCAGAGCTGTAGCAAGAAGGTGGTCCCAAAGGCCTAAAACCGAAAAATCCCTATCTCCTCTGGTTGAACAGTGAGCTTCAGGAATGTTTGAAAACCCTGATAAGAAGAATGCAGAGGCCATGCTGGGAGATATGGTTACATATCAATCCATGGCCACATTTAAAAAAACACTTTAAAAATGTTAGAGAGTGTATGCTGGGAAATAGGGAGCCAATGCAGAGCACATCTGTTCAATTCAGGAAGCTCTTAGGAGATTTGCAGATTAACCTAACTGCTGTATTTGAGGTAGTTTGTAAGTGGCTTATTAGGTGACCGTACTTTTCTCAAACGGCATGAACCATGCACTGGGGGATCATACACTTCTTACCACATGGATAAGCTATATATTCTACAAAAAGAAGGCATGCTAACCGGTGTCTAAAACCTGAGACATTACTCTGACAATGGGTATATCTGTTGCCCCAAAATTCACACATGAACGTTTAAAACGTTTTTTTTCATAATCATATAAATGCAAGTACTCATAAAATTATCACATTACATTACATAAAACTCCATAAACACATGTAAAACATATATTACTCTGAGACACAAGAAAGTACAAACAATATGGGTTAAATCTCTTGATCGCTAGATCAACGCCATGTGATACATTGGAGCTGTTTTCCTCTTTTGCGGTAATCTTATTCTTGTTTTCTAGACCCAACTTGCACACGTTTCTGTCCCTAAAACACAGATAAATGTAGGACATTCATATCAGGGGTATTATGTTGCTTGTGTTGTATGGTGGTGATAAGGTCTTCTTTCCTATCACTCCTTCTTTGCC
Source organism: Ambystoma mexicanum (assembly GCF_040938575.1). Lineage (NCBI taxonomy): Eukaryota > Metazoa > Chordata > Amphibia > Caudata > Ambystomatidae > Ambystoma > Ambystoma mexicanum. Next base: position 344,186,543 of record NC_090934.1, on the reverse strand, counting down.
AAGTACGTTCAATAAGTTACGAACCCTGTAGGTTAAAGACACTCTATTAGAACTTAGTATTCGTATCTATCTACTATCACTGAGATCCTATAATAAGACCTTGATAGTGGTGCCCCCGATCCACCTATGAGGCTAGGTATGTTACTCTCTTACATACCTTATAGATTGTGGTAGAAGTCTTCCACAAGCTGTGTTGTACCAACAAATGGTAAGGGGAGAAGAATTTCCTTTTCTTGGGGAATATCTCTCCAAATATCTTCTATTCTATAATAGGTAAGTACAAAGGACACTGTCTTAGAATAATAAACTTATGTTTGACACTAGAAGGTCCTTTTACCTGTGGGGAATAGAGGTAAATACTGTGCTCCCTCCAATGTTAAACACTACACCATTTTATATTAGGTAACCGGCCATCCATAAAACAGAACATTGGCATAATCAAGCCGGGAATTTACCAATGAGTCGCATGCATTAGATAAGGGAGAACCCACCTCAGCATGCGCGAAGAATGAAATGAGGATCTGACAATGCCATTAACTTTACTAGTTAATTTAATTTCCGGTTCCCAGATGGCTTCAAGATTCATGCAAACCTGGTAAGTAGATCAAATATTGTAGGGGAAACAGGGCATCTCACTTGGCTGGGTTGAGGTAAAGTTTGGTGTTAATTAAACAAAGTTTAACTTCACAAAGACAAAACTTTAGGTGGGAATAGTTCTCCTGGGGACACCAGAGCTTGAAGGGTCCTAATTATGGGAACATTGTTTCTAGCAAGCATATGACACTGATTGGGATCCAAAGCAGTTTGGTGAGGGTTAGTATAGCCAGGGGTCTCTTAGAAATCCTCCTATTACCATCTCCAAATATCATATCCCAATGCAGGAGGGTATCCTTGGTCCCCACAGTGCCTCTAGGAACTAACGGAGGGAGATCCAATGTGGCTTTGTCAAATGCAACAGAAAATGAAACCATATGACCCTGGGCCTCATTAGGTACGGGTCCGGCACCGTTCATTACGGGTTGCTCTATTCCGAGGTCACAGTGGGACCCGTTAAGGACGTCTGGTCTGACCAGATGTCCTTAGCAGGACCTGATAGCAGTAGAGGGTGCTAACAATGGACCTGTTATCATCGGGCCCATTGTTAGCACCCTCCCCATTGAGCCCTATGAGGGCTGAAATGGGAATGGGGATGTACCGGGTCCGGGTCCCACAAAAAGGATTTATCAGGCCCTCCAAGGTCGGAATGGCCCAGTAAGTCCCCTTTCACAGGACCCGGACCAGGTACCCGGTATGTATGCAGCCATGCCCTTATTAAGGGCATGGCTACCTCCATAATCGTAATGAGGCCCCCTGACTTTGCAATACTTGTCATACTCAACATGTCACAGTAGCCTTCAGTGTAGGCTCTCAGTGCCACAGCCAAGACAGAGGCTGGCGCACTGTGATACAGTGTGCTATTCCTGAGTTTCCATGCACTTGAAAGCACTTCATGACCACTGAATTAGGAGCATAGAGGACCAGACACTCAAATGTATAATAAATCAATAGAATGACTGGAATGACTGGTGGCAGCTGCTATCAGCTACTTTAGACACATCTAGATATTAAAAACGATTTCCATTAGTAAGCACATTAATAATAATAATAATAATAATAATCATCATCATCATCATCATCATCATCTTCATCATCATCATCATCATCATCATATGAGATATCAGGAGATTAACGCTGTCAAATAGTTGTCCATCGCTGAGTTGCACACAATAGCATTTTACATATAAACCAAATACAGTAAACAATGTCAACCAGTACGATTAGCTTTTGTCTATCTTTTAGAATAGAGAATTAGGCATTAAGAAGTAATAAATGGCCTTTGATAAAATTATTTCGGATTGTTACAGCACCCAACATGAGCTGGTATACTGTGCAGTTGGGGAGGGATATTAATAATTTGAGTTATATGAGAATCCAAACTCAAACAGGTGTATTTAGAATGGATTACGTTTCCTACCTTCTCGCAGATCTTTTGTATTTATGCAATGAGAATGATATACAGTTAGGTGTAAATACTTGTGCCTATAACACTCCACTTGCTAGTGTTATTCTCCTTGTGACAAAAGATTTCTTTAAACACAGGCCCATACATTGTGATAGAGTACCTTGAAAACAACAATATATGTAATGCTAAAATTACACAGTGGCTTCTAATTCACCTTTAACCTTACAAAACCCAATTAAAAAAGATCCTCTCCAAAGATTTGTTTTCTCCTTTGGTAAAAAGCCTAAAGATTAATCAATGAACGGTTTGTAAAATACTACAAATACACACTCCTAGCATTTTGTCCCATTCCCCAGTATAAAATCACAGTTAACAGCATGCACACTAGCACAGTCTACATGCATATGACTACTTGAATAGCTACTAATCCAATGTGATACTCATTGTGAGCTTCTTCAAGGAATACAAAAGGGGAACACATAAAAAAACTAAATTAAACTGCACACTAATCATATGTTTCTTCATCAAATAAGCCTCATTTACTTTAATACGTTACTCCACTCCTCTCATTTACATTGCAGTTACATCAATCAGTTATTTACATTTAGTTTAATTGCTGCTTATAACACTGTACATAGCAATGCCATAAATCCATCTCTCATTATCAAATCTAATTCTTCCAATTGGTTTGTCCAATAATTTTAACTTCTGTAGTTATACGTTATATTCAACCTGTTGGTTCAATGGTCCTCTTTTGTGAGTAATGCATTTTCTTTTCATGATTTCATTCAATTGTGTCTTCATGTCATCTCACTTCTGATGTTTAAAATTCTGCATTCTCTCAATATGATATACATGTTTCCCATGCCAAACAAATTTCATAGTTTTGTAATAAACTGTTTCCTCAACCCCTTTTTAATGAAATATTGTAACCAAAATCTTCAACCATTCATGCCTTTACTAACTCATTAATAATTCCTGGCACACATTCTTTAAAAAAAAAATATCTTCATGTGTGTTACTCAATCCAAACTATTATTGCTTCTTCCTTATTTACCTACGCAGTACAAAACATCAGAACATTTTTGAAAGACATCTGTAATACTGAATTTGTTCTACTACCTATCAGTTTTAATCACTCCCCATATTGGCTTATTTTGCCAGTTCTCCTATTCACACTTATTCACATGCTCCTACTTTAATATTTGTTGATTGAAATGTTAACCTATAGCTCAGAAGGCGTACATTCTTCTTGACAACCTTTCTTTAATTTGGTTGTTTCATTACAGGTGTGTTTTTTTAATTTTAAAAATCAAACATAATTCTTTTACTCTTATCTTCAAATTACCTTCTTAATTTCCAGTTACTGCTTCCACCGGCATGATGACCGGGTGGTTATGCCATGTTCCATCTTCCTCACACTCCATTTTGGTTCTCAATATATAGCGTGTGCAATTAGTCAACAAGAAAAAGGACTAGTAAGCCGCCCGACATTTACTATTCCTTCTCACTGCAATCTTTGCATATTTTTACCTTTTAACTTTTCTGTTCTTTTTGAGCCCTTGTTCAAATTATTATTTTACGTATTTATTATGTTTGTAATCCTTACCTTTTTGTCACTGTTGATTCATAAACCCTAACTTCTAAATTGGCATTCTCTTCACATTACCTAAAAAAAATATTTTTTCAGAATTATTTTAATGTAATATGAATGCACTTCCATTGTTGTTTTTAGTGATTGTATTCCCTTAATATGAAATTCTCAACTTATTTTCTAGTGCATCCTCCTTTCCACTTTCTTCTTAACATATTAAATCCTTCCTTTGTTAATAGCCATTGTACTTATGGGTCCTAGTGACCTCTAACCAGAATATGTGTCATGGCATTGCTGTCTATTGTCATTCTCAAATGCTTTACATTATGAGGATAGTTTCCCCATTGTCAGTATTATGCATTAACTCACCTTATTATTGTTTTCAATATTAGTCACACTACTCAATTCCTGTCACTTAATCAGCTTCATACTGCCAAATATGTTTGCTTGTAAACCCGTTCCGGGTAACACATACAAATTACAAAAACAATTATTAAATTTGTTATCCAAGTTGAGTCCATCTTTAATACTTCGTTATTGAAAAATGAATCTTGCTTCCTATAGTAGCAATTTTTGCTCTCTTCCACCCCCTCGAGTATCGGTTTGGATCTTGTCAACGCACGGATTGACACCCTGTGATGCAACACTTTGTTTACCCAATACAGTACAGAATCAGTTTAAGATGTACGTATTTTTCAAAATAACAAGCTCCATCGGATCTCTGTCTGAGTGCATAAAGACAAAAAGCCCAGCTCCAGTCGAATTAAAGCCACCTGACAACAGTTTATAATTTTCAAAACCGCTTTCCAAAATTTCAATTCTCGGACTCAAACCACTTTAGTAGTACTTCAAGTTCACTCTCCATTACATAGGTAGACATTGGGACTATGTTCTGCTTGTATGCCATCTTGATGGGATTGAAGCGAAGTCCCTTATGTCAATTGTGAATGCTAGTTAAACAGCAAAAGTCCGTTTCATTCTGTCAAAATATTCTTTCAACACTCAAATATGTATACTCTTATACTGCTTTGACCCACTTTGGGACTAACTTCCACACACAATTCTTTTGCAGGGAACGTCTGGTTGAAATAATCATAATATTAGATGTGTGTGTATTGATCACACGCTTATTTCTGCGAGCATACTCTGATAGAGCATTTAAAGAACATTGTAACCCCATTCGTGTGTGATATAACACGTGCAATTCACCAGCATAAAACAACCACTGTAGTTTAAGTGACCCCAGTTTTGGTGGCACCAGAGTTACCCTTTAAGACATAATGCAATGCCATTTCAGAATAGGTTGTATTCCCTTTTGTAAATATAACTCCTGTATCATGATGCTTCATGTTTTTCTCTACGGGCTTCAAGCCTGGCTTTTGGTTGCCGCTGCTTCATGCTCTTTTTATCTACTTATGGCTCTACCACCAACCAGCACCCCAATCTATTCATCACTCCTCTACCCCAAGCTCCCTTCTGGTAAGTTCTAGTCCTAATCATCTGCCCATGCTATTCTGAGCTATTGGTCTGAAGGAACCATACCGTTTTAGTCATAAGTGACACACAATTCTAGGCTATTGGTAACTAATGGTTCAAACCTCAGATATCTTTTCTAGGGCTCACCACAGTCACAAAGGGGATCTTTCTTTTTTTGTACACCCCACCCATAAGTGTCATTGCCTGATGTAATTACTGAATCCTTTGAAGGCCCTAGATTGTCTTCTACCCCAATGCCGTTGTCACACCCAGAGAGGGAAGGTAGTCATTTTTCTCGACTTCCAAGCCTCACTTTTACTTGTTGAAACCACTAAGTTTGCTTCCCTTCAGATGCCTGGTCGGAATTGTTGAAACTATGCCCCTACACTCCTTGCTTTTTCAATGTTGTAGAATGTTAAACTTTCTGACAAAATTCTCAAAGTTTTCCGAACCTCCTATAAAAAGGGTTTTATGCTGAAGGTGATTAAAGATTTAACATTCTTCCTTAATCCAGTAGTTGAAGATGTTTGGACCCAGAAAGTACCTTTAGTCACGATACTTTCTCTTGTTTTGTACAGACGGTTTGCACTGCAGAACTACATTTGTCAAAATTGCTTTTTTATCCTGCCTCTCACTGACACACTTCACCACTACTGGGCCATATGTATCTCTGATTCAGAGATGGTGCTTATCATTTTATCAATAGGTTTCTCTTTATCATTCAAAGGAGGGTCCAAATATCTTCACCTGCATGTGCTGGCTACAAACACACTGCTAACAAGAGGACAATGGTAATGTATCCACCGCTCCTTAAAGGATTTATTTTGGGTCAGAGAAATTAATGTGGGCAGTTAGTAAATATGATCAGTATTTAGTGTACCTTATTTATTGTATACATCTATTCCATGCTGTTTTTATAGTATATCTTGTCAATAATGTATTTATTATTTCTTGCAGTTCTGAGATACTGTATTGCTTTTGGGAAAGAGAAAAGGGATATAAAGTACAGGGGTTCTGCTATTGTGTGCGTTGCAAATCAGCTGATGCTACAAATGACAATTATAGCAACTGTTACTGCACAGTAAATTCAAGGCAAGAATGAGAGAATCATGCAACCCTACAGCAGACATACTGCATGCACATGTTTGAAAGTCATGCTGCCAGCGGGAGATGTAGGCCAGTTAGGTGTTCGGAATCATTTGTCTTTGAGCAGTGCTTCATAAGCACCCTGAAGGGAGGCACCCGCCAATCAGGACTCTCAGAACGCAGGCTGTACCATACGGTACAAGCCCACGCTCTGAGCAGCAGCATGTGCAGTTAGTACCTCCTTCCCTTCCCCGCTGCCCCTTACCCTTTAACATAGCACCAGTGTAGTTTCCTACGTGGGTGCTAATGGTATTTTCAAATAAACAAAAGAACACACCTTTCCTGCACGGCGCGGCAGTGCTGCTGTCCCCCAAGTCAGTGTTCCATACTGATGACGTCAAACTCAACAACACGTAAAATGGACGAATGCTTTCAGCTGTACTGCGTGGCCCGAATACAGCCGTGCAGGAAAGGTATGTTTATTTTTTTTTTACACAAAAAAAATCATTAACACCAGTGTAGGGAAGTACACAGGTGCTAACGGTGACATGCCCCAAGGTGGTGTGCCGTTCCTGTTGGTAATGCCCCACCACCCTCAATAAGGGACCCTCACTGCACCTTAACTTGGGTGGCGGGCCGTTACCTACAGGGTCAGCCCACCATCTCAGGGGATTTTGCCACGGTAGAGACTCCCAAAGCTGCATTTCCTTTTTTCTCGTTAGAAACCTAAAATGTCCTGCATCTGATAGCGCTATAGCTAGAGTATTAGATCCTCTTTTATTATTGATTACTAATGTTTTAACCATGGCGTACAATCATCCGTAGCGCTCCTGTAGCCAACAATATTTTGATAATCACCCCATTCTTTCCACTGTATGATGGGTCTCTAGAATTAAAATGACTATCCTTTATGGATGTCCTTAGACTGTTAATTTCTCCTGACATTTAATCCATTTGCATCAAATTAGAGAAACCAGGCGCACATGCTGCAATAAAACACTGCTTTTGAGGTGAGAGTTCTAAATAGACAAAACAGCAGGCTAGAATGGGATCACTTGTCTTTCCCTTATGTAGCGTGGACCGAGCTCAATGCTTACTCTTAAAAGGCATAAGAAGCGTGATAATGTTATAGAACGCAACCAACATCTCGCTATAGCATTCTAAGACATTCATCAAAAGAGCATGTGTATACCGACCGTCCTGTCACAGCTACTATACAACTGAAAAGATATTTGCCAGACAAACCCTTAGTAAACTTTGCTGGTGTTCCAGAAATGCTGCCAATACGGTGGCCTCCCCGAAATGTTGCCAGAAGTAAATAGTTCTATGTGAGAATGTCCCGGCAAAAGTGTTGCCATGCAAGAATGGCGCCGTTTTTTTTGTGGCAACATTATCATCTAGGAAGCCATCAACTCCATGGAGGCTGGATTCTATCAAACTGCAGGCTTCCACAATTGCATTCATGGCATGGACTGTACACGAATGCCATTGGAAGCCCCCATGCAGGGCATCAAGCCCACAGAAACCAGAAGCAGGCGCATTCCCTCAACATACTGATATGTGATTCTCACTTGAACATCACAAACTCTGCATCTGGTTTCCTGGATCACACCATGCTGTCATGTCCTTGTGCACACTTCTTATAGAAACAAGGGGCTCAACAATTGTTGCTAGTCGCAGTCACTAACTCAACAGCACACATTGTTGCAGCTCTATTAGGTTTATTAAATGAATCCATGTCATCAGAACATCATCCAAGGGTGCAATCAAGGGCTTATTTGCACACATATAAATACATCTGGGAGAAGTAAACGTGGATCACAACAATTCGGTACAGTAGCCTTCAGTAAATGTGTAGTGAAAGCAAAGGCTGCAACTGTAGAGAGAGTCCCTGGTGACAATGAGACATGTGGTCACCTCAACCAACACCCTGGTAAGTGAGCATGTAAGATTGGCCAGGGTCTAGATGCACAGTTGGCTTGCACTTGATTCTTGGCTAACAGTGGTAAGAGACATCAGGCTGTGAGCAGGAAGCAGCATTTCTTCAGACAGGATGATAGAATTGAGATTATAGTCCGGGGAAGATGCAATTATGTTTTCACAAATTGTGTTCATTTTTGTGAAGAAGCAATATTCTATGCTAACTTTTTACCTAGTTTAGCTTTTTACCTGGGTTCGATGAGATTGGCTAGGTTCTTGATTTCCCCATCTCTATGAAATTAGAGCTGGCAGCAATGTAGAATGTTTGGTTTTCATGGATTTTGTTTTTGCACTTGGTTTGCTTACCTTTTAGGATACATTTGGATTGAGAACTGTTCGGGCTGCACCATTTTATCACCAGTCATTCAAGGTTCTTTTTTATTTTTTCGAGCAGGGAAGTGTAAGAAAGTGGTGTGCTATGGTCCGCGCTGGGAAGTAAGAAGCAGGAAAGAAGTCTCATTTAAGAACTATCTTGCAGTCATTCGGCACTGGAGGATTTGGTAGTGGCAGAGGTTAGTCTTCCATATAACTGGATGCTGGGAGGTTAGTCCATGCACTTCAGAAGCCCTAAATTGCATCCATAAGATCGGATTAATTAAAATGATTACTATACCGCCAACATAAATGAATTTGTGTTTTTAGTAGCTTGTACTAATGGCATCGCCAAATTTCCCATAATGATGAGAAAAATTAATGACTTGCTTAGAAGTCACTCAGTACCATCGGGGACCAATAAAGAAGTGCAGGCAGCCCCGACAGTTATAAAACCCTCAACAGTTATGATGACTACTGGGGTTCCACCAGGCCCTGACCATACTCAATTAAGGGACCCGCAGGAGGTGGGGATCGTAGAGAGTGATCCCCCTTGAGCAGATGTCTACCCCAAGGGTACACAAGGATCAGGTTGCTCAAATGAATATATGGTGAGCGTGATCCTAGCTAATTTAGGAGAACCGCAGATACAGCCTTAGTCCCATGGGTAGAAAAAAGCCTTGGGAAAATGAAAGAATTTGGTTATGGCCTGCACAACACCAACAGCAGGACAGAAGATTAAAGACTTCTTCCCAGAATCTGGAACGAGAATAGAAATCAGACCTCTGATGCCGATGCAAGCCACACTTACTGCAGACGGATCAAAATATTAATGATCACAGCTTACTGGAGGCCGCGGGGGAAATGGGCTGCCTGTTAGCTGATTTAGAACGGGAGCTTCAGGACCAAAATGATACATTGCTTGAATGTTCTACCTCCCAATTAATTACGAGGTTTGTCCAGAAACACCTATGCTGCTGAGTCAAATACTCTTTTCAAGTAATCTGTTGCAATGTCAGAACACCAGCCTGAGAAAAAGAGTGTCATTACCTAACACATTAAGGGTAGAGGATTAGAGAATCAAACTCACCTCACCATTTCATCTCTGAATTCTATACTCAGCGCTTTTGTTAAACTAGATGACAACATTAGAGATGAGGTCAGGGCAAAAAGATTTACATAGAGTGACATCAACGTGAAAATAGAGATGCTGAACAACTTGGTACATTCCTTGCTGACCATTCCCCCAGAGTGAACATGGAAATAGGATCTAACCAAACATCAAAAGTGGCAATGAGTAAATCTGATGGAGTCAATTATTCTGCAAAATCCAGGCCTGGTGATTAATTCACAACCTTCCAATATTGACCAGGACAGTAGGCCTGAGTTGGAGCTGCGATACCCCACAAGGAAAATAAAAATAATTGTGTGAATGTACCTGCTGTGTCTGTTCAAAGTGGGATGGTGATGGTGAGAGATGTGAGAAGAGAGCAAACACAGAGCAAAGGTGTGACAAGAGGACAGGGACCGAGAATAGTGATAAAGAGGTGCCTCCAGTACCTGAATCACATATTTCTAAAAGATTTGGTGTCTAAGCAATGTGACAAGGAAATGGAGTCGTGCTTAGGACAGAAGGCAAAAAAGGCATAAAAAGAAATCAGAAAACAGCAGGAAGAACAATGCCAGAAAGAATTCCAGAAGGTTTCTAAAAATGTTCATCTGAACAAAGCGGAGGAGGAAAGGTCTAGGGGATCCTCGAAGTCGGAAAGTGTTATCTCTATTTGTCTCTCTAAATACTTTAAATATGTAGTCTAGTGTGAAGAGTAAGGAAATATCTATACAAAGATTTGCAATGTAGCTAAGGCCCCAATAGATCTGACTCGGCAGCACCTTAACGGCTCTCTGGCTGGCCCCCCTAGCCCTCTTCCTTCTCCCACCTGTGAGGCTAAAAACCTCAGGGTCATCTTCGACTCCACTCTCTCCTTCTCTCCTCACATCTCTGATGTCACTAAGAAGTCATACTACCAGCTGCATCTCCTCTGAGGTATTCTTCCTTTCCTCTCCTTCCCCCAGAATCTCACTGTCTCAGAGCTCTGGTTCTCTCTAGGCTGGACTACTGCAACAGCCTCTTTCTAAATCTGCCTGCTTCTACTTTCCGCCCTCTGCAAACCCTCTGTATTGTCCACAGGCCTTCTGCGGTATGGGTCCTCAATACCTCCAACTCTCTCTTCCTAAATATCTTCCTTATCAATCTCTTTACTCATCCGCCTCCAACTCCCTCAGAGTCAGTCGCATCTCCAAGCAACGAGTTGGTGGTAGATCTCTTTCTTCGGCTGGAGCCTCCCTCTGGAATAGTCTCCCTGCCTCCCTGAAACTTGAGGAGAACCATCTCCGGTTCCAGAAGCACCTCAAGACCTTCCTCTTTGCTTCTGCTTTCGATCCTCCTCTCCCCTGCTGAACTCCTGACTGAAACTGCGCTGGTCACCTGGCTACCCTCTAATCTCGGGCCCAGGTCCTCTCCCCCAGCAGCTCCCACCTGTACTGCCTCCCGGGAAACCCCTGCACTTGGGGCTGTTTCTGTATCCCTACAGTCCTCACCAGTTCTTGACCCTTGATGTCTGCACTAACCCCTGCACTTCCCACTAGCTGGCTGCTCTTTTACCTACTCTTTTTATTTATTCTATTTATTTTTTACTGTTGATTCTATGTGTTGCACTGCCCCCTCCCCTACCCGCACTTTCCCTTTCCTCCCTCCCCTGCACTTGCGCAATCTCAATGTCAGCTGGCCTAGTCAGATCATTGTCTCTGTCTTCCGTCTAAGCTACCGGGGCAGATAGATGCATGTTAGATTTGCTAAACCGGTACAGAGTCATAGGAAATAAAGTGAAACAAATAGCATTCCGTGCATCACAGCTAAGCACTGTAGGATTCCAACATCCCCCCGTCTCCAATGTACAACAAGAGCAGAAGGGTTGGTCTCGGATAGAAATGGTGACAGGCTCCAGGTCCTCTCCCAACTCGCAATGCTCAGAATCAATTTCTAATATGGAAAAAGAAACAAACACCATCAGGAAAGAGAGGGGCACCCAGACAGAGTGCCAAAACGGTAGCTTGTTGCTGGGAGAACTTCTGACTGATCCACCATTACAAATTAACCCGCTGATGCGGATTTTTGGCATGGCAAGAAATTCTAAAGATGATATCTGTGATGCTGACTAATCAGTTCGGCAGTTTTCTCAAGTGAAACTACATTGACTTCAAGAGGACCAATGAGCTGGATGATTATAGCATCTATACATCTCGAAACAACCTCTACTGTCACAACTAGGTGATCCAATAAAATTCAAAAGAGTAGCACAAATGACATCCAGCAATTGAAAAGTTTGTACATGGAACTCAAAGTAAGAATAACAATCAATGTTATTCTAAACAATTTGAATATTTTAAAACTTCTCAATGACGTACCAGTGTTTTGCCCTCTCATTTCATGATATATAGAATATGTAAGCTTCCCTAATGATACCTGTTCTGATATGGTGGAATTATCCCATAAATCTCCATTTGTTGCAAAACTATTGTTGGAGGAGATAGATGCTATTCAACGATTGGGCGGTGCAATTTATTGGGAGAGGAAGAAAGTGAAGTTTAAGGTACCTGGGGAAAAAGGTCGGCCCAATACCTATATGATCAATGACATTGGAGAACCATCAAGGAACTTATTGAATGAGATGGAGAATAAGAACAAAGGGGTTGGTTTTGAAAAAAATGTAATAGTAAATGTATTCAGAAGAGGCAAGAAGACTGGTCATGACTTTTGAGAATGTTAGGGGTTTCCATAGTTTCATAAATGAAGATTCCAGGACTCATGTTTTCAACAACCAGGACATAATTTTGTTCCAGGAGACATGGCTTACTCCAGAGGTTCAGATGGATGTGTTCTCTATTGCACAGTTGCTGGCCTCTATTCCGAATGGAGATCATCCTTCTGGAAGCCTAGTGAAACAACTAGGAACTCAATTACTAAAAATGTACAGATTATATCTGAGGAAATACCTGGAATCTTAGCTACAATGATTGATGTTAATGAGGGGGAGAAAGATTTGAAAATATTGGTGGTTAATCTTTATTGGAACCCATCTTTCCCAACCTGGATGTAGTTCTAGTGACTGTTACCAAGCTTTTGGCAGAGCTGATGATTTCTAATGACTATAAATATTATAATTGCTGGAGATCTGAACTCCCATTGTCTCCTGAGGCCTTTTAGTTGCATGAAAAATGCATGTAATATTTTAAACAGTCTAAAGTGGAGAAAATGTTTGAAGAATGAGATTTGTCATTAGCGTATAGGAATATACACAAAGACAAAAAAAGCGGGGGTCACATGAAAGAACAAAATAAGCATGTCATCAATAGATTTTGTGGCTATTTCTAGTACAATATGGAAATAATGTAATGATTTAGGCTAGTAGAGACAACGTTAAGCAACCACAATATGTTAAGCGTGACCTTCACACTGTGATCTAAATCATATCAATCAATAGCCCATACAGGATTGATAGTAAATCCAAGACAAAACAGCATAATGAAGCTTGCAAGCAGGGCTAGTAGGCTCAATAGAGAATTGAAAAACTTCATGAGCGCTTATCCAAATGGTCAACTGGAGATTGTTTGTGAAGTCCAAACTTTCAATGATTTCTTTTGAGATAGAGTCATGCAGAAATGTCCAAGTGTGGACCTGAAGGTGGATCGCAGACATATGTTTGACCAGTTAGTATGCGAAAGGAAAAGGGCCTATAGAAAGCAATTTTGGGCCCAGAGAAACATTAGTGCCACCAATGAAAGTTATATGATAATGAAGAAGAAATTGATGAGAGACTATAAAAATAGGTTGAGAGGTCATAGATATTTGATGGTTCAGACGGACGAGGAGAGCATATTCGCCACATTGATCAATAACAATTCCCATAATTTTTGGATGCTGATGAACAATTAATTAAAACCGCAGAGTCACATACAAAGTAATGCATAACGGGGATAACAGAACATATGGGCACTTAATTTTGATAGGGAGGCTATAGAGTGATTGTTCACCAGGGCATCTTACTATACTATAGCTTAGCACTATAGCTGACGATTCTGATGGTTTGACAAGGTAAATATTAAAGGCAGATAGACTGCGTTGGCCCCAGATTCTCCTCTTACTTTTTTTAATGATATCATTCAATCTAGCCAAATGCCAGATTCGTGGAAGTTATGATATTCGTACCTATTTTCAAGAAGGGTGATAGGTCTCATCCCATTAACTATAGGCTGATTGCCCTTCTTGATACTGCCAGTAACATCTTTGCTGCTGTTAGAAAGTTTAGAAGTTTTAGTAACCAGAAAAGGAATTTTACCAAAGCAGCAAATAGGTTTCAGGAAGGGGATGTCTACAAACCTCAATGGCCTGCTGTTGACCACTATGCTAGAGTGTGTCTAATGAGAATGCCACCTTGTATGCAGCATTAATAGATTTCTCAAAAACATTTGATACAGTGAATTGTGGTTGTTTTTTTAGCAGAATTTGAAAACATGGGGTATACCACTTCCCCTACTAGCCATAATCGAGTATATGCATGATAATATGCAGGACCGGATCAAATTAAATGAATCACGCAACCTGTTGAGTTTAGTGAATATGGAAAAAGGATTATTGCAGGGGTGCATTCTAGCCCCCTGCCTTTTTAAACTATATCTGGTGGATCTGGGGGAAACATTGCAAAATGTTACATTTATTAGTCCCAAAGATGGAGGAGAGAGGATCTGCTGGATGGCCTATGCAGATGATATTGGGCCTCATTACGACCCTGGCGCTAATGGGTTAACGGCGGCGTGAAAAGGCTGCAGCGCCGTTAACCCATTAGCGCCTAATTACGAGGTCCCTTTGCGGGACCTGACCTTAATGGCTGGTCTCGTACTTAGCGACTTCACCATTCCCATTCTGCCCTATGTGGCAAAAATGGGAATGGGGAAGGCCGATGGGGAAATGGGGAATTACCACCCCGCCAACCTTGGAGTGTGGCGGTATTTCCCCATTTCACCATGGCGGACATGTTACGATACCGGCACCAACCATGGTGCTACTAGCGCCATGGTTTAGCGCCAGTATCGTAATGAGGGCCATTGTATTATTGGATTAGACTCCAATAGGCCTCCACTGGTTCCTAAGTGCCCTCTGTAAATATGCTCCAATCAATGATTTGGAAATAAATTTAAAAAAAATCATACCCCATCCATTTAGCAAAAAAAGCAAAGAAATGTGTGGGGTTCAAATAGTTTATGGACAGGAAAGAAATAGCTTTGGTCAAAGAGGCAACTTATCTAGGTTTTAACATAATAGGGCAACCAAATGTTGCTGCAACTCAAACAAGACTAGAGAGGAAAATTGATCAGTTGGTATTTCAGATGCCAAGGATCTTCCAAAAGTATTGTAAATTCTCAATTTTACTGTTGATCAATTTCTATAAAGGAATGGTTATCCTGACCATCCTATATAACACAGAAATTGAGCCACAGGGATGTGAACTAGCATGGGAATGATTGGAGGGTAGAATTTGGAAAATGTCTTAAACCTCCCCTCTCTGTTCCTATGGCATCTCTGCATTTCGAGCTTGGTTTAGTGTCACTTGAGGCCTGGCTCCTGTGGCGGTTAGTTTCATTGTATGGGAGGATAGTATTTCCCTTGAACCCATATTTGTATGAAGAGTTGAAGGTACCAATGGTTACGGAACCAGCTCCTTTGTTAATCAAGTTAAAATAAGGTGTTGAATTGATATAGGAAAAATGAGCTAGGTCAAAATCGGACTTATTGGAAAAACCAGGTTGGGTAAAAAAAATTATAATACGAGCAGTCTTAATAGTAACAATTGATTGGATGCCAAGCTATAGCTTGCATTCTACTTTTTCCAAATTCGATAAACCATTGGGAATTCTACCAAAGTATTCAGGTAAATGTCATAATGCTCTCTGTTGAGATACATTTTTAAGATTTCACTTAAACCTATTGTATACAGAAGAGATCCAGGAAGCTTGTCTGATTGTACTGGGTCATAATGGACTTTATCAAATACATTTAAAACAGGATATGAAGCAAACATTAAACACATCATAGTAGAATGCCAGAGACTGCAAAATCTCCATCAAAAATGTTTGAGTCAATTGGTTCATGAGATAGAAGGGATTAATTTGGATGAGTTCTGGGATAAGTGTAATTGCATTTTTAAGTGTTTTTGACTGATGAACATTTTGTATAAATCTTGTATACATTTTGTAAGTATTATGTGAAAGGTCAAATTAATTTGGCTATAACAAAAACAAATAAAAAAATCAACCAGCTCATGCGTTTGCCATTTTTATGATAGTCATTCAGATTTCCTGATTGTACATGCTTCAGTGAAATGATGGCACCACATTCTATGCTAAGAAGATTGTGCAAGTCGCAGAGAACTTACGAAGGGTCTAAAGGCATAATGAAGACATCTTTAATTTGAGTTTAGTGAACTTCAATTAATTTCATTGTGACTATGGGCAGATTTCGTTGGGTGATTGAATGTCTGACATGTTAATTGAATCTGTTAGATCTGGGTTTCTTGGGTAGTTAGATTTGGAATGATATGCCAAGTGGTAATGCAAAAACATGGGTAGACGAGAAGAGACAGATGAAGTCATAACTAAATATTCCTTTCTCCGCTGCTATGGAGGCTTGAAAAAGGATGACACAGAGGTTTATTTTCCATTTACTACCAATATGCACATCTGAATAGGGATTCTGTGGGACATTTCAGAATAATGGGTTGAAAAAAGCAGATTACCTTTCGAACGTGTATATTATTTAAATAGCCTACAAAAACTGCAATACTTCTGTGAACCCTTTAGAAGGTTAAAGGCATGGTTGTCTGATGCCCCCCAGTGGAGGTTCCAGCCTTAGGATGGATGTTAAACTCTCAATGCCATGAGATTAAGACACAGGGATTCAAGACATTAAGGGGATGTTGGGCCCTCACCCCCATGACATTAAGATAGCGCCATGGTTCTCCTCCATCCGTGTAATGAAGCCCAATGTCTGTTATTGTAAATTGGGGGCTCTCTTCCCTCAGGAGGAAGAGGGAGCCTCGAGAACATCCATAATGGTGATGCCGCAGTCTTGTATATGTTGATATTTTTAGGGGTGGCAGAAAGAGAGATGATGAGAAACAGAATAAAGGTGGCATGGAATCTTGTTCAATTGTTGGGGAGCAATCACAGAAAAAGAAGTTCTGAGCATGGCATGGCAGAATTTGTTTGGGTACTTGAAAAAGCAGAAGCTGGGAAGAACAGAGTGACCAGGGTGCAATGTATCTTTATTTTAAAGGGATGCCAAGAAATCTGGCCAGGTTAGAAAGAAACATTTGTGAGCTATGAAAGAGTTTAAAAAATAATTCCTGCTCGGACCCAGTGGAAGGAGAAAAGAATTGATCTGATGTAGTGATATGTACTGGTAATCAATCATACTGTTGCAGTCTGACTCAGACAACAGATTTTGTAGGAGGGGAGACAAATGTCAATAATCTGCATGAGTGCAGAGATAACTATTGTTAATGCCAGGAAGGAAGTATCTCATGAAACACTCTGAGTTCATGAAAGCAAGATGAAGCTATGTTGCTGATTTGTGGGGAGGAGGTTTTGGTGGTCACAGACATGTCGGAAGAGAAGGAGGCCACATGAGAGGTGACCACAGAGTGATGGAGGTGACTTAAAGACTATGACCTCAGTCTTATCAGAGTTCAGTATCATGGAGTCTATCCAGAAAGAAATAATGGCCATTCAATCTTGAAAGCAGATAGTGTCATTGTTGAGGTGAACCAATAGTTTAGTGTCATCAGAATGGTTCCACGTAATAATGTCCCTGCAAAAATGTCTCCTGACAAAACTGTTGTTGTTTTTTGCAGATACATTATTACATTGAACATCCGGGTAACCCCCCACACTCCCTTGCAACCCCTGAATTCTTCTTTTTTACAAGGGGAGCAGGGACATCTCGCAACCCATCTCCATACATATTGGCACCATATATAACGTTGCCAATGGCTTTTCCTAATGATATTATGTATGGGGACATTATTATCTGATACCATCAGAATAGATAATTAATGGAAAGCAGTGAGATTTGATGATTGATGTGTACCGGATGACCTCTGCCAGAAATAATCCAAATGAAGAAAAAAAATCATCTAGAGGCATCCATCAGGGAGGACACTTTACCAAAACCTTTCCCTGCTAATTGCCTTCTTCTTTCATACCCCAGCACTCTGACCTCGCAGCTCCCTTCTCACACCTTGCTGCCAAATGTAGTCTGACAAAACTATACCACACCGCAACTGGATTTTAGTAACATTTATTTGAATTCTATTTGTCTGCCAATTCTTCTCAGGCATCCAGGTGTCTAGCTCACGGAAAAGTCTACAGCCCTTTTATTATGTGCTGTCTGCAAAATTGCTTTCCTAGCATGGGCCTACCAAAAATGTCCTTCTCTACTGTTGACATGTTGCTCAAAAGCCCTCTAACCACATTACCCCTGAGGCACCTTGCACCTCCACCCTGTGCCTGCGCTGTGCGAACTACCCCATCACTGCAACATGTTGCCCATCCCCCATTGCGTTCCCCCGTGGGACTACTCACGCTGTGCCAGCTCATGTGTCATAACACACTACACTATCCCTAAGCAGCCATCACCGTGTTCAATGACATCTCCACTCCCGATGTCACCCACCCCATCACTCTTGATGTTACCACATTACCTGGACAATTGATCCTTGCTCCCCCTTAGCAGCATTGAACCTGGAACCTTAAAACAGATGCAAGGGGCTGGACATAAAGGTTTAATAGAAGGAGGGGAAGCAAAGAGCCCTCGGGTACACCACAAGTGACGGATGGGCAGGTGAAGTGAAGGGAGGTGTCACAGCCTCATAATGATTTGAAACAAAATAATCATGCCAGTGAAGGGCTGTGACTCTGCCAACTGTAGGATAGAGATTGATAACTAAAATCGTATGATCAACCATGTAAGAAACCATGGATTGGTCTAGAATAACTAGGGCATTGGCTGTTCCATTATCAGCGGCTGTATGGGGCGGTTGACTGCCGAAACCAGTGCTGACTCAGTGCTCCATTCTGGGCAAAAGCCTGCTTGAAGCCTGCTTGAAGTGAGTTGAGTGCTCTTCAATGCATGAGAGTAGGTCAATTGCTACGCTATTGTCTGTTGTCTGCACATAATTTTGCAAGTTACGTGAACTTTTGCAGGAAGCCTTTCTTTGCTTTCCATTTTCAGGCCTGCCTGGAGGGGGACTCTTGTACACCAACACATGCGAAGTGTGTGGTGTGCACAGTGTGTTTCTGTGTTTGGGGTGTCAGGGAGCTGGTGAGCGGCATATCTTGGTTTTCTACTGAGCCAGTCGTCCGGGTCGCTAGATGACTGGGAAAGCCTCCCTACAGTTTGCTGTCTGCACAAAGAGATCTGTACTGAACGGCTGAGAAATATACTGTGTAACCTAGTTAGCCTAGCCTACATAAAGTGACTCTCCTGTTGCCTGGAGATGGCAGTGTACATTGCAGGGAAACACTTACCTTCAGCAGTTACCAAAAAACTTTGAGGAGTTACGAAAGTTGGGTGTTTGTACTTACAGCCATTGGGGAAAAATGCAGCAGCATAAGCCCCCTGCATATACTGATACTATCTGCACAGCACTGGTCAGGGGGGAAGTGAACCGAGGGTTGTTTATCCTTACCTCTAATAACTATGCCTGGGAAAGCACTGTACAAACAAAGAGTTTAACATCTCAAAACTAAAAACAATCAGCCTGGTAAAATGGCTACAAAAGACCTGTGGCAATTGCATCTCCTCCCACCCAAGAAGGAGTACGAGGAGAGGGAAAGGTGGTGGTGTGAGGGCCTACCACTCTGAGGGGGGAAAAGTCACCTTCACCTACTAATGGCCAAATCACCGAATATTTTAGATCTAAAAGTGTAAAGCAAACACGTGGCCAAGTGGAGCCACAAGTTGGGGATGTGCGCTTAAATAGAGAAACTGGGGCATGTTCCCTGGGTGTCGATACCAACTCAACGTTTGGGGACATTGATAACTATTCTCTATTAAGATTTTGTTATCAGATGTGCTTGGTGGTATCATTGGTATCATTGGAGAAAAAAGGGAGGTGTTCACCATGAAAGTCTTGAATTCGACAGGTGTGGGTGCCCACACCACCATGGCAGCCCCAGCTATGCCTGTGCAATTAACTTCTGACTTTACATCTACCGTGTTTGGTTCTCCTTCTCCAAGTGGACATTTTCAAAACATGCCCCGTGGCATGGAACCACAATTACTTGATGATCGACTTTCCACTTCCTCGAAGATGGTTCTAGCGCCAACCCTGTGTCCTCCACGAGGAGGAGACGGGAGAGCATCAGGATGAAATTGCAGACAATGCAGCTGGAAACGAATTGCTCAGGGTTGGCTGAGCATTCAACGCAGTTGGAAGTAGGTGCGTCATGGGACGTGCTAAACTTTGCAGCAAGAATATTGCTTAAACTGTGTGGCAGAACCCACAATGAAGTTATGAAACATGCCAAGCAATGGCACCACTACAGGAAGGGATGGAGTCCTGCGTGGAAGGGATTCATAAGAAGGGAGTAGGAACAGAGGTCGGGCAGCAATCAGAGATGGAAGTGGGATCGGCAGAAGATTGCCCGATTGTCATTTTATCTCAAAGTCCAGCCCAAGCTCATGACAGCTTGGATTTAACTGCTCAATCACTGCTAAGCTATGTGATCCATAAATAGAGACAGTTGCACAAAAAGCAAAATAAAAGAGGCACAGAAAAGCAGGGATGACCCTGTTGTACCCCATAATTCTGAGTGCTTGCATTTAAACTCAACTACAGCATCTGGATTGAGCCAAGGAAAGCTGGCAAGGCACCGAAGAAAGAAGCAAGACCAACTGAGTGCAGGCACCTTGACCAGCTGGCTCCTAAAAGACCAACTTGAAGTAGTGGAGCTTTTGACGACACCCGACCCAACCACATTGGTGGGTGGAGATACTGCTATTACAGCACCTGCCACTGCCACCCCATTCCAGCAAAGACAGTAGAGAAAGGTGCTGTTGGTGATGACAATCGGGGTAGAGCAGTGCTATCTCATGGTTCCCCTGCTGTACCATCAGAGGCAGGGGTGCCATAGGATCTCTGGAAATTAACCATTTTGAAGCTGGGGGATCAATAAAGCATCACCTTATTAAAAGAAGCAATCTGCTCAGAGTATGTGGCAAAATTCCATCGCTCCAGATTTTAAGCTCTGCTGACTTTGAGTTTGTGAAGCCAATGAAGGGAGAGCCATGCACTGTAGCTTGCCTGTCACAGCCTCCATAATTGGTGCCCACATGGAGTCCTTGGAGTTTCTGGGGTACCAGCTGGATAAGCCATGTAATTGCTATGAAAAATCTAAGATCCCTTTAAGGGAGGGACCCCAAAGCAGGGGTGCCCCACCTATTCCCAGGTTAGACAACGTTCAGGGTTGGCTATGTCTGATATCCATGTTTGCGGGGGCTGAGGGCCAGTCACAATGAATGTTGTCCTTAGCCTCATGGAATACTAGAGGCCATGCCCATTTTCGGCAAAAGGGTCCATCCCTCGAGTTTCTGTTAAATTGTGCAGTGTGTATGCTTCAGGAAACCTGGCTGGTTGATCAGTTCTTGGTGGATGCGTTCCATATTCACCAGACCAATGTGAAGAAGGGCCAGCTGGGGCGCCCTTTTGGGGGTTGGTGAATGGAGTGACTAACGATCTGGAATCCAGAACAATTACTCCAGACGATCTGGGGGCAATGTCCTCATGGTCGAGGTGCTCCTGGGGTGGTCCTCATTGCCTAATCGAGTGCTCCTGGTTGATGTGTACGGCCACACGGGTGGTGCCAGGATGGATGACATTTTTGCTTATATCTATATGGTGATCACAGAATGGGAAGTGGCTGCTGGTAATGATGGCATTATTTTAGGAGGGGATCTGAATGCAAGCAAGGTGTGTGAACACACGATTGAGGGGAATTTTGGTGATGTGAGCTCAAATAACATAATGCAACTAGAGACAGTAAATGGGAAGGGGAAAAAGTGGCTGAAGTTCCTTGGTGAGTGAGAACTGGTCGTTTTGAACCGTAGAACCAAGGGTGACATACCTGGGAAGCCAATCTGGCAGGGTAGGTCCAGCCAGGCAACACTGGACTATGTGGCTTGTAATAACATCTTGGTAGAGAGAACAAATTGCTGCCCTAAATATGGAATGGTCGTGAACCCCTGGGAGTTGAAGCAACTGGGACCGGCTGACCTGTGTATCTCACATGGCGGAAATAGATTGTAATGGTCAGAAGGCAATGTCATTAGGGCTTGTGAAACACTACAGGTAGATCTGTATAATCAGTCAATGAAATGGAGAAGTGGCTTGGGGATCTTGCTCGCTCCACAGGTTGTAAAAAACTGGGAAAGCTCATGTCTATAAGTATGACCCAGAAATCAACATGGCTAAAAGAGCCTTGAGGAGACAGCTGGGTGATTTAGCATTCTCCGATGCCCCGCCCTACAAGGTAAAGCTGACTCCACTCAATTGACAAACCAGTAACGTAATTGGGTAGGTAGAAGGAAAAGGGATATGATGATTGGCTACTGGCAGAATATGATCAAGGCATTGCTGAGTTGTAAATCAGGTGCCATGTGGAGAATTCTGGCAGGGGCCAGGAAGCCAACTGATCAGATGATCTTGAACCCGATTGAGGAAAGGGTGTGGGTCAAGTTCATAGAGAATAACATGTTTAACACAGCTGATATAGGTGATACCAATGGGCAATGTACCAACAAAAGGCCCTTAAATGTATCCCAAGCAACATCTGCATCCATTTAGATAGACTTAAACATTCTAGAGCACTGGCCCAAGCGGCCTCTCATCAGCAGTTATGAAGGAGGGTCCTGAACTTTGGGCAGAAGTGTTTCATCCCATTCCTGGAGGAAGTCCATGCCGGTCCCAGTACATAAATCGTGGTACCGCCTGGCCCCGGAAAACTACAGGTTGTTATCTTTACTTTATGTTACCGTTAAGGTATAAGCAGCGCAAGTCCTGGAGCATTTGCAGGCATGAGTTAGTATGGTGAACATCATGCACCCCATTCAGACAGGTTTCTGTTCTGGATAGAGTACCATTCCTAATATTAGAGTATTAGATACTATTTTAGCCCAGGCCAAAATTCCTGCCAACCCTTCAATATACATTGCCTTTGTTGATTTTAGGTCAGCATTTGACCAGGTGGGCTGCAGCATTCTGTGGAGAAAAATGTGGAAATGGGGGTGTCCAAGTTGGCTCTTAGAAGTCATTTTGGCTTTGCATGTGGGCAACACGGCTCGGATTCAGCTGGGAGATGAGGGCAACTTGTTGGAGATGATGCACATTAGCAATGGGGTAAGGCAGGGTTGTGTGCTAGCCCCCCTGCTCTTTAACAGCTATGTTGCCGACCTCCTGGCAAGACTGCTGGCCAAGGCCGACAGTACGCCTAAGATAGGCCATTTGGGATTGAAGGAATGCTATATGCCGAAGATCTGGCTATCTCTGACCATCTGCTATCAGGAATCAAGGCAATAAGGCAATGTTATGTCAATGAAATTAATTTGTCAACAAACCTAGGTAAAACCAAGTTTATGCTGTTGTCGTCTAAGAAAATTAGCAGAGTCATAATGATGGCTTCAGTGGGAACCATCGATTACACATACTCCTACAAATACTTGGGGCTGGAGAGCTGCGGCACATCTCGGTATGTGGATATAATAGACTTAAAGGTAAACAGGGCTAGGCAAATTTGCAGTAGAGAAAGCCGGCTTTTCTCTGTTAGGGGTACTGATCTTGTATAAACAGTGGCAACGCCCTATGCTCCTGCATGGTCTTGAAGCCTTAGCAATGAAAGATTTAAAATGGCTGCACGGAATGAGGGAACGTTTCTGGAGAACTATGTCAAGACTGTCAGGTTCGGCCTCAATAGAATATGTGCTTCTTGATTTGGGGCTTATTTCTCTACGAGCTCAATGTCTGCACGTAGGGGATGTTGATGCTGAAGGTAAAAACAACTCTGACTTGCCCACTCCTAGGTATCTTGGGATCGAGCTATGATCTGAATGTGGTGGGGAAATGTGCGTTCCACATGTAAAATTGTTTTACAATTTATGTGCAAAGATGGGCTGGTCCCAGATTTTGAACGATGTGCTGCTTTTGAAACACTGAAGGGAGCATTTATGCGCCAGCTGGCTAAATATGATCACCTCTCCTCCCTTAAGAGCTCCCAAAGTGTTGCGCGAGTGGTACACCGTTATATGAAACCAGAATGGTATCTTCAGCTCTGCCATGATCCGGAAGTGCAAGATTTCTGACTGCTACTGCGTATTAACCAATTGCCATTGCTGACTGTGTATGGCCCCAAAAGGAACTTGCTACCTGAAGCTAGATATTGCAGGATGTGTAAAATTGAGGGCAACTTGGATTCTGCCAAGCATGTCCTTACGGAGTGCCGAGATGGGGAGCCCTATAAATGGTATCATTGGGACATCTTGGGCATAATTTGGTCACTATTAAGCGCACCATGTTTTGGGTGTTTTGTTTTAATACAGCCTCTATCATTGTCCTCCTGGCCCTATATAGAGTCTGGAGGAGAGTCTCCCGTACCTCTGTTAGTGTGATCCGGGGTGGATACATCTGTATTAGCAGATGGTGCAGGTATCCAAGTGCGGTTTGTCTTTATTTGAACTAGTGCCTGGTAATAGGTGGGTGAAATAATGTAGGGTGAATCCCTGCAGCAGCATCTATAACAGGGGAAGTGTCCTTGCTGGTGATAAACAGGAAATTTCTTTTGCTTAGTGCTGGATTCGGCTTTGCTTTTGCTGTTGCTTTGATGAAATGCAAACCTAAAATGTAAATGTGTAATCTAATGTAGATAGGTAAAGGTTTTAGCTTTCTTTTTTTGTCTCTTGTTAGCTTTAGTAATGTGATAATTAACATTTAATTTGAATGTATTTGAAAGAATTTTAACAAGTGTGCTAATAATAATTGTATTGATTGTAAAGGTTCCGTTTTGAACTATGTACAATATATAATAATAACAATTGTCACTTGGGCGTTCAGGATGTTGGAAAGAGAAAGCATATGAGCGATAGGGAAAAAGTTAGATGGCACACCTTGGTCCAGTAAAGGGTTCTTGAGGGGTAGAACAACCTCAACCGATTAACAAAAAAGACCATAAAAGGCATAGAAAAGATAGGATTAAAAAGAAAGGGTCACAAAAAGGTCTGAGAGCCCCTCTACCGAGAACAAACACGGCCAAATAACCTGCTCTATGGGAAGATACCCACTCAGCAGGGTCTCCAACCATGTTTTAGCTCACAGTACTTTTCACAGAGGAGAAATATCCATTCCATATCAGTCTGCATATCAGTCTTTGTTCCACCCACAAGGGAATTCCAGCACCGAAATGCTAGGCAATTCTCCTCTGAACAAGGGTACCATCAGCAACCCCAGAAACATGTTTCGGCCTAGCCGCGACACATCAGTGAGGTGAAGATGAGCCTATTTAAGACAAAGTGAGCAAGGGGTCCATGTCTGGATTGCCCTGGGTTACTTGGGGTGAAACCCCAAGTTTTACAAAGTTACAAAGGAGTGTGGGAGGCCCTCTACTGAGAATGAACATGGGTCAAATACCCAGTTCTATGGAATTTCTTCCACTCAGGAGGGTCTACAACCACGTTTTAGCTCACTGCACCCTTCACAGAGGGGAAATATCCATTTGCCCCAAATTGATATATCTTCAAAGAATACCTGTTCCAGGTGCAGAAATTGATTTGTCAAGAGAGGGTTCAGTGCATATCTCCAGTCACTAAAGGTTCTTTTTTATTTCAAGCAACTCATGTGTTTGCCATTTTTATGACAGTCTGATTGTAGGTGCTTGAGTGAACTGATGGCATTACATTCTATGGAAGAATATTGTGCAAGTCGCAGAGAACTGATGAAGTGTCTAGAGGCATACTTGAGACATCTTTTCTTTGAGTTTAGTGAACTTTAATGGATTTCATTGTGACTGCTGGAAGGTTTCATTGGGTTATTGAATGTATGTTAATGGAATCTGGGTTTCTTGGGTAGTTAGATTTGGAATATTATGCCAAAGTGGTAATGCCAAAACATGGGTAGAGGAGGAGAGACACATGGAATCATAAGTAAATAATACTTTCATCAAGACTACATTTTCTATCCTGCAATGGAGGCTTGAAAAAGGGATACCACAGCAGTGCCTTCTCTGTTTACTTGCCATATGCACAGCTGAATAGAGCTTCTGTGGGACACTTCACAATAATGTCCTACAGGAGCAGCATTGTGGTCTTTTGGTAGGTATGTGGTTTGGGGGCGTTATTCCTCTTGGCATTTGGCATACTCAGTAATTATCTGGATCTTGCAGATGTCCCCTTTGGTGACGAGATCCCTAACCTTGTGTTTACAGATGTGTCTCCCCACCTTCCAAAGACTCTTGACATATTCCACCTGCTTCTCAAACAGGGGCTGGGTTGGAAAAGCAGATAGCTCACATTACATATTGTGATTCAGTTCATTATAATGTGATGCTACTTGTTTTGAATGATTCGCACTAAATACACATCTGTGACAACCACAGCAGGCTCTTGTCTGTGGGTTGGTAAAATTACAGGTGTCTCAATGTGCAGCCATGTAGACAAACGCTTCTTGAAAACATCAGTTTGAATACATGATATTTTTTGAAATGTCAAATGAAAATAAAACGTTTGAGAATATTCGCTGTAATAAGATCGACATGTGCATAATAACTGCTCCTTGAGACGCGACAAGTGCAGCGCACTGAGTGCTTTATACGGGAGGAAGCAAAGGAGTAATGTTGTGCACGCAGACCTGGCATTGATGGCGGACATGCAGTACATCTGGGATGCGTCTATAAAGGCAGATTGAGGATGAGTATGCAATATGTTATTTTCAAGACATATATCACAGAGCTCTGTCGGAGTCAGAGATACACATGTTTACATGAGTTATATCGCACTGCAGTTACTCTTTTTAAGATGATAATGTATGGAAACATCCACCTGCCATCCCCACACAGCCTCAGCTAAGCCCGACTGACTCCGACGCAGACACACACAGAACACTCATTCAGACCAGTAACCCAACATTGTCCTGCACACATTGATGGCAAGCAGCACAGGACAAGACAGAACATGGCACACCTCCCTTTCTTGCATACGTGATACATTCAAACACCCACTCATTCACCAGCACAACACACCTCCGACCCTTTCGATGACAACAGCAACATTCTAAGACACACACAAAACATCATATGCATCACGCACACATCTGTTGCATTTACCGACACATAGCTCACATGGGCACCACCTCACAGCAGCGCAACATGGGCATTCAGAAAATACACCACAAAGAGGGTGACGCCAACTCCATGAAAAAAGTTGCATCAGTTCACACCTCACAGCAGTACTGGGCATGTGGACCGCATCTCCCCTCACATTGATTCTTGACCATCACCACCACCCCAATGAGACCCTGCTTCAAGTATGAGGTAAACAATGGTCAACCCAGACCTAAACTGTAAGCCCCAAGCATATGGCACAGAAATCACACTAACGGTAAACAGAAGTAATGCGTGCCTCTTCCCTGTTCAGAAGGGGCTTAACACCCAACTTGTGAACCTTCACACATGAGGGTAAAATAAAATGGCCATAATTCTAGGACACGACAATACTTAAATACAAAATGTCCTCTGCACACTCTGGAGGACAGGCAGCACAGCAGTGCCCTCTATACTCAGGCCACACTTACTTTGGTCCGAATACCAGGCTTCTCTGGGGCTACTGAGGGGCTACTGAGGAATTTTTGACAAATAAAGGTGTTTGACAGGGCTGCCCAATTGTCCCCTTGATGTTAATTATTTTTCTTTTAGACTTCATGACAGATCCATCACAGTTAGGTTTGACTCCGCCGTATTTGAATGCAGTCTTGTACTCCTCTCTTTTGTATGCACACAATCCTGTTTTATTAGATCTGACCCCAAAAGGACTAAGGATCAGCTTGAGGTACGCAGCAAGATACTCTGAGGCCACCAGCTTGAGCTTGAATTTAAATAAAACAAAGATAGTGGCTTTTGGCACCAATAAAAAGAAATACACCTGGTCTATAAACAACATTAACATTAAAACTGCCTATTCATGTTCTTATTTAGGTGTGCTTTTCTCAAGTATTTGCTCATGGGCTGCATGCCTTCAGCTGCTGGAAAATGTTTATGAACAGGCCTGGGGGGTCTAATGAGATGTTATTATAAATATCGTAGCTTTCATCTTGACAAATATATCCAGGTATTAGAAGCAAAGGTATACTCATTTGTGTTGTATTGCAGTGACATTTGGGGCAAAACGTGTAGCTTGTCCCTAGATTGTATTTATTTGAGGCAGCTCCTGGGCTTGGGCCCAAGTACCCCATGCCTTGCTCTTGCCCTTGTAATTGGAGCTTTATATATTGGCGAGCGAGCTGAATTTAGATTTCTTGATTATTTTCGGAAATTGCATGCAGGTTCTTTGGAGAACCAAAACATTAAGAATGTGATGGATGAGTTAGCAAAAACCACCTCTTATGATGAATATCCATGGTATAATAAATGCTGTTTGCTATATAGAAAACGGGGCATTGATTTTAAGCAGTTAAGCGGTGGTCTGTTGACCATGCAACACTTGCAAAGGAAACCAAGAAAGTTAGAATTTGATCAATCCATAAATAGTATGATACATTTACGTGTGTTGGGTCATTTAAAGGTGGCGCGCAGCACTCACCTGCAAAATTTTACGATGAGTGCAATCCGGTCCCCCACTCATAGACATATTCTCGCAATGGTAAGATTAAATGTTCTACCACTGAGGGGCCGGAAGTCGTAGCAGTTCAGGTCAAAGCACTGCACTTGCGGTAGTGGTGTTATCGAGGATTTACCACATTTTATTTTCTACTTGTACAAGATTGTTAGATCTAAGACAACAGTGGCTCATAAGAAATGTTATTTGATCTCTTATGGAGGCAATGCATTTTGTTTTGCCTTGTGCTAATGTATGTTTTGTAGGTGATTTATGTGAGTATATTGTCGCCTCTTTTAAGCCTCTGGAAAGAACATTTTAATGTTATTTCTATTATTATTTATGGATATAATTGTACAATGTATATTCTCTTAATAACAACTTTTGTAATAGGGTTTAACAGGTGTATTCTTTTTTTATTATTGTAAATTTTGTTTGTAAATCATGCAAACCCAAAATAAAGTATTACTCTACCCAGAAATCCACATACACATTTTCTAAAGGTGTGGTCCAAACATTGGCCCCTATGCAAGGCCTCGATGAATTCCACAAAAAAAGTCAACATGAAACAATTGGTCCTGGTGGCAGACCGAACCAAAAGCACCCCAACATTCCAATATTTATCATGCATTGCAACATATAAGCCTGCATCAACCAATTAATTTTAAGAGGAATCAACACATAGATGGGACAAATTAGTAAATCTAATTTATCCTTATCATGTAACTGCTTGTTAATGAATCACAAACTGTCTGCCCTATATAACATTATCCAACATAACATCCCCGTTTAGCAGGCCTACTGAGCCATTCACCACATCAGTAGGGCTGTGATACCCAAATTCCCATGTGGAATCAAATGGGGCCACAAAATGTCAGTCACTCACCCAAAATACAAAACCAAACCCATTGTAAGCTCTGACCCCTCAGCTACATATTATTATGACTTTATAATAGTTACTACTAAACTCCTACGCTGCTCTAAGCAACTCTACTACTGGTACCTAAATCTTCCATGAGGCCATAATAACGGCAGTCATATTTGCTTGCACATATGCAGGTGCCATAAGGAACCTGTGCAAAATGAAACTATGAGTAGACCAAGTTCTCTCCACTGAGGCCAAATCTTTGATGGGCAGTCATAATTCCATCCATTACGTTATTGTTTCCATGCACATACCAACAATACATTTGTAGGCATAAGTCTCTGGCTCTCTAACAGCGTGTGGCTATGTCATTTGTGATGAATCTGGACAATTTGGCCCTTCCCCCCCACAGGGGAGCCACCCCCTGTGAGGCTACAGAGGTGTTTCCACTCTGCAAGATCCTCCCTAGGGGTCTGGGCGAGTGGTACTTCACTGAGAGTGACTCCCCTCTATGGGACAAGGACTCCCAGTCCAATGGGAACCTCCCTGAAAGGATGAAATTGTCTGCGTACATGGAATGCACTAGAACTGAGAGTTCTCAGGTTTTGCTACAAATACCAGCATTCCTCCTTCCACTCTATTGGCTTCAGGTAATGTTGACTCTTATCTGAAGACTACAGTAAAGGAAGACAAATATCTGAACCTATTGACATCAGATAATGCTGACTATTATCTGAGGACCATCATAGAGGAAGAAGAAGTAAGTGCCAGAAATCCCCCTTCCACCCTACTGGCTTCAGATAATGCTGACTGTTATCCGAGGACCATCGGAAAGGAAGAAGAATTAAGTACCCAAAATCGTCCTTCCAACCTACTGGCTTCAGGTAAATCTGACTGTTATCTGAGGGCCGCCATAAAGGAAGAAGGACACACATTTTCTGACCATGATGACATATGTGCACAGAATACAAAGTGTGACTGGAGAGACTGGGGAAGTTGTGCGCAACTCCTGAGCTGGGAGAATAATCCACTGTATGCAGAGGCGATCCTGTGGAAACATGTCCTGGAGGGGCAAAGACAGTGGTGGCTTAGCGGGAGCGAGGCCCGCTATCTGGAGTCTACGAAGCAAGTACTCTGAATAAGTAGGCGGCTCCGAGCACAACAGGAGCCTAGGCGGAATGCAATCCGTTTTTTATGGTGGCATGACCACTAAGCTCAATGGTGAGGCGGGCTCCCGGCAACCAATGCTGAAACAAGAACAAAACAAGGAGCCTGAGTCACTGAGCTCCACATGACAAGTGCCGGTCCAAATGAGACAAGCATAAACCGGGAGGTGGATACTCACACCATGAGGACACAAGCAAAGGCAAGAAGCTGTGGGGTTGGAGACAGCCGAAACCAATCCCACTATGAAAAACAGTTAAATGGAACTAGCCCAAGACTCGGGTAATATAGAATGAGAAAATTGCAAATATCGCATGTAAAGGCTGGAGAAGTCAACTTGTGTGTGGAAGTCTGAAAGCATGGAACAGGCTTACGGTCCCATGTAAAGAAAGTGAAAGAAATACAAACACTATGTATGAAGGCTGGGAAAGCCGAGTTCAGTATCAGAAAGGGAGAGCATTGTATGGACACATGCCCTGTGGACCAAGGAGTCAAAGGAGAAACCAACACATGTACTAAAGTGCTTGAATTTAGAGGTAACAATCCTACCTCAGAGCCACAGGACTTTGGGACTTCTACCCAAGAGGTGTGATAAAGAAGACTACATAAAAAGAAAAACCTGAAGGGATTTTAATACTGGTAAAAGTCGAGTCAATCCTCAAGGGATTTAACCAGTGGTAAACAGCGAACAATATAAAGTAAGAGGAATTGTTCCTTTTACCAGAGAGGGGGGGAAGCAAGAACTGTATATAAAATACCACAATTCAATTGGTGAACTGTACTTGAGGCTTGGGTACTCTGTAGGGATAACCTGACAGAACGTTGAGACTGAGGTAAGTCTTCCAAGAACCAGGGAGGCAGAAGCCCATGCCCAAGCTGTTGTTTAAGCCTCACTTCCTTTTTAGATATGTTTTTTCTAAAGTGTTAGAGACTATTAGTAGTAAGGAAGTTTGACTCAGGACTCTTTATTTTGGACTATGATGAGCACACTTAGTTTTGTTTTAGAAGGCAGGGCATGTCCCTCACAGGGGTAGGCCCAGTTAGACATTTTTCCTTTTATTTGAATAAATAGGTATATGCCATGACACATTGTTGTCCGAGTCCTCCTTCTGCTTCACCACACATTCTACAGTTCATCCACATATCTACAAGATGTACCTAGACTGTGGCCCACAGTACTAACTGGCCACCTGGGTGCACTGCAGGTCTTTTGCTGGGGTCCCTAGACTTTGCAGACCCTCTCTGCCATTCAAGTCATTTGTTGTTACTGAAAGCCATCAGCAGTGTAAAGGACCCATTTAGCTGTAACACCAAAAAATACAATGAAGGATTTTGTGCAGCAGTGGTTTCACTCATTATATTCCTCTGGCCAACAGGAACTCATAATTCTATGCCACAAATCAGATAAAGGCACCCATTAGCCACTAAGTATGACCACGACTGTCACCACTGGTCGTGCCACTGCCAGGGAGCCTGGAGCAACTATGTGCCTTAGCCTCAAGGACCACTTGTGGATGTGTGCTCTTTGACTCTGAACTCTTCATCCTCACACACTTAAACTGTGATTTCTTCATTGGTCTCATGCTGACAAACAAGCATTGGTATGAGGGGTTTCTTGGCATTAGACTGATGATTTCAGGAGAGGGACACCTAAATGTCACCTGGGATCTGAACATTTACATTGAAAGACATTGGTTGAACTGGATATGGGCTACAAGACAGTATTATAGGGTGGTGGTCACTGCCCTATAGTTTAGGTGAGTCGGAGACACATAGGAACCCCTCAAAATCCTATTGTTAAGAACTTTTGATTCGAGAAACGGATTTGGCCAACATTTTTAATTCAATGTCTGCGGCCCCCCCAGACTGTAAGGTTTTGCAAAGATTCGAAAAAAAATAAAAAGTTATTAAGCGTCCCAAAAACATTTTTTTTCCAAAAGTTCAGCCTACTTCCCATTCATTTTCCCATGGACAAAAAAGGTTCATATTTGCCAAAGCGCACATCTTAAACCACTGGATGGATTTGGACCAGGTCTGAAAACAACTTGGGCATGAAGCTTTGACTCGCGATGCATGCATGGTTTGGGGTTATTCCATGCTATAGTTATTTTAACATTTGATGGAGAAGGGAGTCCCCCTTCCCCAAAAACTATAGTTATATCTCCCATGGTGCATTATGCATCACGGTTTTCAGAAATTAATCAAAGCAAAAACAAAGAGATGATGGCTGGAAGGTTTAGAATGAATCTTAACTTCTGGCATTGCTCTGGGCAACCCTCCAGACCACTGTTCTTCGCCTGGCAAGCCATTACAGAAGGGAAAGACCATATGCAAATCAGGCTTGGTTCCACCCGAAAAGGGTCAGTCCAGCCCAAACTGCTAGGTCACATCCCTTCTGCATGAGACCACAAGCATCCCCAAACATGTTTCAGCTCTGTTTGGCCTCATCAGTGAGGAGTAGCTTGGGACTCTAGGCCCAGCAGGGATGGGACCCACGTCTGGGCATACCCGTCCCACTCGGGGTGACAAAGCAAAAACAAAGAGGTGATGGCTGGAAGGTTTAGAATTAATCTGAACCTCTGGCATTGCTCTGGGCAACCCTACAGACCATCGTTCTTCACCTGCTAAGCCATTACAGAAGGGGAAAGACCATATGCAAATAAGGCTTGGTCCCACCCCAAAAAGGGCAGTCCAGCCCGAACTGCTAGGTCAGAAATTAAACGACTGCCATCTTGTTTTTCTCTCGATGCGAGAGCTATAGCTGAGGTATGGGAAAATGAAATGCAGTAAAATGCTATTTGCAGGTCAAAAAACATACAAATGGTAGAGGTGGGATGATGGCTAGAAACCATTGATTGAAATGTGGGAGTTGGAGGGAGTCCAGTGACCGAGTTTGCAACACAGGGCTTTCTGTAGCCTCGGCTATAGCTGACATCTAAAAGCAAACTGCGTCACAGAAGCAGCATGTGCGCTGGGGTGAAAGCAGGCCATCTAGGGGGAGGGGTGAGCTTGCACAGATGAGGGGTGCACTTGGTGATGGCCTGGGGGCGCAGGGAAGCATTGTTTATTCCACCTGTTTTGCCGATATTAGCTATCAGAGGTTACAAAGGACTATAGATGACTGTGGATATGTGTAGTTCGATAAGGGGTGATAAATTCCTGCCAATGGCCAAAGGCTATTACCAGTGACTCAATGTCCATCCAAGTCACCCATCCATGCAGTAACCAGGAGAGACTCTGCTTAGCTTTAAAGTGAGAAAGGGGCCAGCCTCCTCAGGTCATTTTGCCTGATAAATGAGCGACACTGAAAAGACCACTTAGAGGAATGGGCAGTCCATTTTCTTGCTTTGAAGCTAAGTAGGGTCAGCCCTGCTTTGAGCTAAGCAAGGACAGTCCTGGTTACTGCATGGATGAGCGACTAAATGGGCATCTGCATTATTTACTTTTTTTAAACCGTGCTACTGTCAGTCCTTGAAGGTTTTGCACTCAGAGAAAATGTTTTGCCTTTTGCTGAATTGCATTCTGGTATTTGTAGTCTACCAGTCAATACTACTAAATAAAAAATAGGCATTTTTAGAGCAACAGCAGGTTTGCATCCTTGCAGAAACTGGGACAAAACCCTTCTTAGCTTCAAAGTGAGGAAGGGGTCAGCCCACTAAGGCCATGTTGCCTAATATATGCTACCACACTTAGAAGAACACTTAGAGAAATATGGCCTAAGGGGGCTGGATCCTTACTCACTTTGAAACTAAACAGGATCGGTCCCCAGTTACTGCATGGATGGCAGATAGCCAACGGTCCTGAATGACGTGTGTTTTCTTAGTTTTACATATCTCATAAGATACGGCATCTGCATTTCTATAAAACATTAAAAATCAAATAAAAAAAATGCTGAACACTGCTATCAAAAAACCCAAGCTTTAAGGAGTTTGAGATGCATCACTTAACCATTATGCTACAATTATGTTATTTTTGATATTCATAAGTTTCATACCTAGCCTTTTATCACTGAATATATCAAATTATAGGCTAGGTATGAAATGTGTGCCCCATTAAGCACCAAGCCATTGTGACCTAGTGGTAAAATACTGGGCCTTGAACTCTGGCAAACCAGGATTTAAGGCTATATGTTTTTTTTTTAATGTTGTTAATTTAATTTCATTAAAAGAAACACAACGCAAGTGGGAGGTGGCAAGGTTTGTTGCAGTGCAGTCCTGTGATATTTTTTAGCATGAGGGCATTGAGACATGGTTGCAATGTCAGCTATGTCCAAACATCCCTTGTACCAAAATAACGGCGCCGGAAAGGCTTATGCACATAAAAGGGCTTACAAAATGGGTGCTGCAGTGGAATTGGGCATGCCAAATAGGCACATGCCAAAATGATGGTGCCGAAAAGGGTTGTACCGCTTGGAGAACGCTGCTTAACCAAAGTTTGTGCTCCATGGCAAATAATTTAATCTCACTGCGCATTGCCTAAAAACATTGTGAGTTTTCAAAGCCTGCAAGCCAAAGGCCATGGCTAGTGGTCTGGTCATGTTTTAAAAGGGACAGTGGGCACCACCAAAGCCCATGCCAACTGACCATGGCCGAACACCATGCTAGTGGTCTGGAAGCATTCTAAAACATATCGAATATCTAAACCCTTGAAATTTAATGAAAAAACTTTAGTTGCAGGGACATTAAGGTGAGCAATGCTTTGTAACAAAACCTTTGAAATTCAAGGACACATCTTTATTTGCAGGGCCGTTAAGGTGAGAGCTTAATGCGACAATACCATAGAAATTCAGCTAAAGCCACCTTAACGTCACGCCCGTGTTGCGCAGACTATGACCACAATGATGACATCACAGATCAAATCACTGATGACATCACTAATTACATGTTTTATGGGAACGCTGATGACATTGCAAATCACATTACTGATGCCATCCCCGGTGACAACACTAATTGCATTGTATATAACTGATTACATCAATAATGGAATTAGACATAACATCATTTATAAGTTAGTTCATGAAAACTTTGATTACCTTAAAAACAATTTGGGCCATGGACTTGGCCATGACAAATGCTGGGGTTACTGGCCAGCACCAAAGGCCATAGCTAGTGGTTGGTTAGTGTTAAAAAAAACAATGTGCATAGTTAAAAGCCATGCCTAGTAGCCCGTCACAGTTTTCAAATATACAGTGGGCAACATGGAAAGCTGTAGTCAGTGGCCATGGCTAAAGGCCATAGCTAGGGCCCAGTAATATGTCAGAATGTACAGTCGTCATAGCCAAACGCTGTGGCCACTGGCTACTATTGTGTTGAAATACCATGGGTAGGAGCTGGTTAGTGTATATAATATACAATGGGCACGGCCAAAGGCCATCACTTATTGCATTTTATTATTTTAAAATGTACAGTGGACATGGCCAAAAGATGTGCAATTGCTTTCCCTGGCAGCCCCAGAATGGTGGATTCTCTACACGGATGCTGGGGCTTTTGGGAGAATTGACTATCTTCTTCTTTAGATGTGCGCCCATCCACAGTATGTTTGTATAGCACTTTGGCAAAACAAGTGGGGTATTTGTTTTGCCAAAGTGCTACACTAATTTGAAATCATTCAATACATTATTAAATATTTATACTAACCAGTACCTGACTTATCAATCTTTTATGTGAGGTGCATCTTTGAGACCTTTTTGCGGTTTATAGTGATTTTTTCGAATGGCATATTTCCAAATGGCATTTTCTCGACACAAATTTGCCGAATTTTTTTTTTTAGAATTTTTATTTTTTTATTTTATTTTTGAAATGGGGGGTAGCCCCTCAAACCTCCCTTTTTTTAAACACTTTATTTTACTTACGAAACCCAAAAAAATATAAAATAAAAAAATAATACTTTAAAAAAAGAATTGGCAAAACTTTTTCAGCAAAATGGTGTTTCGGAAATACGTTTTTGAAAAAATGACCGGATACCATTTTTTGCATATATCTAATTTGGGGTGCGCTAGGGAAACATCCATGACAGTCTCCATTGCTACGCACTGCTTTCTATTCTCCGGGGTTCTCAGCACAGGTAGTGGGATTACTCCTGTCTTTGCAAAATAATTTAGTTTGCAAACAAACTTGCAGGCTCAAAATCATTGATCGAAAGTGCAAAAGATACATGAATATAGACATATTCTTCTAATGCATGTAGGAAGGGCCCCATTATTTCACTGAGTTATGAGGATACTTCTGGGCACTCAGGCATCAGCCCGAGATGAGTGTAGTGGCCACGTGTCACATACCCTTTCTCTTGGAAGTACCTTTGAATAATAGAAGTTTATAGTGTTTGAATTGAACACCCACTGTGTTGCACTCCAGCTAAGAAGCTAGTTTAGCGCTTCAGATACCCTTGTAAGTCAGGAAGGTTGCCCGTAAGCATTTGCAGTCCAGGTAACCAGGATTCAAGCAGCATACAGGCCTTGCCCTATCAACAGATCACTTCCATAGATCCCCTGGAGTGGGTGGGGTATGTTTGACTCTCTTATCTTTATGGTCACCTCCAGGGCGGGGGCTCTGTGCAGACTGTATTCCAATAAAGATCCAGGTGAAACCGTGCTTTATTTTTTTTAAGTGTTTAAACACAGCACTAGTTTGAGACAAGCAGAGTTCTGTACAAGGTGTGGGTAGCTAGCAATTGGGCTTGTATTTAACAGTACTGCAGTACTATGACTTATGGCCTGTGCATTGTTCTGTGCATCCATTGGGATTAGTTCTTGGTCGAGTGTTGTTGAAAAAGCCAGGTTTTGAAAGATGTTCAAAATTGGAAAATTGTGCCAGCATTCTGAATCAATACCCAGGATCAAGTTCCAGGGGGAAGAGAAGGACAAGAGAAGGAGTGTTTGCGGGCCCTCTCATTGCAGACGAGCTGTGATTCCAGCTGGCTGGAAGATTTGCTGTGTGTGGCATGTGGCACCAGATATATGGAGGGAAGTTTTTGGATGGGTTATAACTTTGGTACAGTTTGACAAATCTTCATGAAACGTCGGAAAATAAATATAGAGCCAATCAGAATGCCTTTGCAAAGTTGTGTGTGATTCCATGAATGGGAGGAAAAGTTGTGGGGGTTCCCAAAACCTTTGAACTCCTGATATACTGAATGTAAAAGAAATTTGCTTGTGCCTACATCCCAAACTACTGGGTGGATTTCCACCAAACTGATGCGAGGAGCAGTGGCCTGATCCTGAAACGCGCTTTGTAAATTTGGTATTAATCCGTCTAGTAGAATATTTGTAAATATTGAAAAGTAGATGAAAATAAATAAGTATTATCACCGTCCAGTCCACAGATTTACTTCCTGGTTCAGTGCCTGCGGATACCTCTGGCCCAATCAGGAACCATATAACGTTTGCGTACTTCGTATGCACCACCTGATTGGACAAATAAAAGTGTGAGCTGTGTAAAACATTTGAAACGGACACCATATTGAATCTGCAAACCGCTCATTTTGTCCGCAGGGACCACTGTAGAAAATGCCTTTGGATAATCTATTTGGGGTTGTTTTGAAGATGAAATAGTGGTTGGGGACAATGGAGGGGTAAAGAAAAGGAAAAAGGGAAGTGATGCTGTGGGTTAGAAATGGCTTTGGGTTTGTCACAGAGTCTGCAGTGTTTTTTACCGTCTGCTGTCATTGCGGACACAAACAGTGGTCTGCGTACTATATTTGACCTTGGAGGTGTTATGTTATATTTTACAAGTTACCAGTTTTGATGTTACTGCTAGGTAATGATCTATGGCTATAGAAGTGGCTAGATTGTTTGTGACCTCGTTAAACTATTTTGTTGTGGCCATGGCTATCTGGACACTGGCTATGGCAACAGTAATGATGTAATGGATGTGAACATTGGAAAACCAATAATGTGGATATTGGGCATGGATATCATAACATGTTCACTCAATATTGATGTCTATTTGTAATATCAATATATCTTTTGTGGCTATAGAAGTGGGTAGATTATTTGTGAAATGGTTGAACTATATTGTTGTGGCCATTGGCCATGGCCCCAACAATATGGACACAAGCTATGGACACCATATTGGTGTAATGGGTGTCAATATTGTAAAACCAATAATGTGGATATTGGACATTGATATTGTAATATTTTTACTCTGCGCTGAAAACATGGCACCACCAATTTGGACACTGGCCATGGCCACAGTAATGGTGTAATTTGGGATTGTATAGTTATGTAATGAATGTAATGAGTGGGACTAATATTTATGTGTAGTTGTAATAATGGTTCTATGTTCTTTCATCGTCAGGCTTTTAATGCCTACCTTTTAAAAGTGGAAACAATAGCAAAAAAGTTAATCACATACATTTATTTGGGGGGTTGCACCCCCCAACCTCCCCTCCCGCACCTAATTTTGTCTATTCCTGCCCCCATTCCCGTATCTGCCCTTTCCCAACCCCCATAAAACATTCAATTAACTTTTTTGTTATTATTTCCACGTTTAAAATCCAAGCGTTAGAAAGCCTGGTGATGAAAGAACGTTGTACCGTAATAATAAGGAGTAACGTAGATGAGTGGGCACTGCTTCTGTCTAAATACTATTTTAAATACATTTTGCGGTCCTGTAACCAAATTTCCTCACTTGGACTGTGAGGTATAGTAATATAGTGAGAATGGTTCCTAGGTTGATGTGACCCATGATTTTGGAAGGACCTCATGTGAGCAGCTCACATAAACTTCATATATAACAATTCACATATATTTTTTTGCGATTTCATACACAAAAATAAAAAAGAAATGGGTCTGTGTTCTTTTCTACAAACATGTCTGAGTCATCAACTTGGTTTCCATAAAGGAAAAGTTTTGTTTCAAAGACACAGGCTTTTTACAAAAGTCCAATGCATTTTGGTCCAAGGGACCATCTTCAGGGACCACATTATACAGGCAAATTAAAATATATACAAATTGTCAATGTATAATGTGACATGTGAGAAACCTGAGGGCATCCTCACATCTACTTCCCTTGGGTCCTCTTGTCAGGTGTCCAGGGAATGGCCGTTGCTCTTGGATCCTGACCCTGATGATGGAGAAGCGAGGGAGGATCACACGGGTGGAGGATCTTTGGGATTGAGAATGAGGTGTCCTCAGACGAGACACAGTATTCCGCACTGCCCTTTAAGGAAGAATCCTCTGTCCCAGAGGAAGTTATGGAATATTGCTATTCCCGTCCCACTGACCAGAAAAATGCCTGCAGATATTACCACTCTAGCAGCACCTGATGCCGATAAAGAAGAGACATTTTACAGGCGAGACATGGGACCTCATTACGACTCTGGCGGTACGGAGTGAACGGGGCCGTAAAAGGTGCCGGCGCCGTTCACTCCGTACCGCCGTATTACGAGTTCCCCTCGTGGGACACGGTAAGTATGCCTGGGAAAACCAGGCATGCTTACCGGGTCCCGCGAGGGGAAGAGGGAGCAAACAACGGGCCATCTCGTAATGGCCCGTTGTTTGCTCCC
This sequence comes from Ambystoma mexicanum, assembly GCF_040938575.1. Lineage (NCBI taxonomy): Eukaryota > Metazoa > Chordata > Amphibia > Caudata > Ambystomatidae > Ambystoma > Ambystoma mexicanum. The sequence goes on along the minus strand of NC_090934.1, from coordinate 344,146,594 downwards.
TCTCCCATTCCCATTCAGCCCTATGTGGGCTGAAATGGGAATGGGGAAGGACCGTGTCCGGGTCCTCGGAGGGAGGAATTACCGGGCCTTCAGAACTCGGAATGGCCCGGTAAGTCCTCATTCCAAGGACCCGGACCCCGACGCGATTTTGGCGGCAGCCAGGCTGCCAATAGCAGCATGGTTACCACCAAACTCGTAATGAGGGCCATGGTATTCCCCTTTCCCTATCGAAAACCAATCTAATTTTCCCCTGACCTTTATGGGCTATTGTAAAATCTCTCCCCTTTGCTCCCCAGCTTTTACCTCTGACAGTACTGGGATGCAGAAGAGGTGCCTAAAATTGATAAACACTAACACCTCATTTCACTGCTCTGGTACTGGGATGCAGAAAATGCCTGTAGAGTGCTTTAAAGGTCAGTTATGGCCTTTTAATTATGGTCAGGCAAGCACACATGAAAGTTCACACCTGCAACCTGTTAAAGGGTTGCAGCTGTATAAAGGGAGACCAAAAGTGCAGCAGATAGAGAAACTGGGAGGCCTGTATGAGGACTGAGCGAAGGCCATTACTTCCAGCAGCAGGTGTGAAGAATCGGAAGCAGAGGTGGCGTGACAGCCTTGAGGGATGTGGCAGACTGTGTATGCTGTCGGGAGCAGAGCATGTTGGGAATGAGGATACATGGATGTATAAATCCTATCCCGTGAATGATATGATATATACATGATTTGATATGATATGATAAGTCATTTATAACGTGCCTGTACACAAGTTTTTCTAGGCGCAACAAGACAAGGGAGGGAAGACAGAGCAAGGACAAGACAATGATCATACTAGGTTTTGTGCCTTTAAGATTGTGCAAGTGCGAGAATGAGGGGTGCAAGGGGAACTGGAGTGGGCAAGGGAGAGGGGAGGGGAAAACAGGGCAGCAATGCTCTGAGTAAATGCAGCGAGGGCAGCGCAGCTCTGGGTAGTGCAAGACGAACAAGGGATTGTAGGGTTACAGTTACAACCCCTAGGTGCGTGGTAGGCTCGGAGGCCATGCAAGGGTGACTCATCAAGAAAGAGCCTGGTACCCAGTGAAACTCTGAGGGTCGCCAACCAACCAGTCGGTACAGCAGACAGGTAGGTCAGGTAGGCCAGCAGGGGAGGGAGAGAAAGAAAGCAGAGGAGAAGAGGAAAGTTTTGAGCTGCTTCCGGAACTTCAGGTAGTCTGTCTCAAGTTTGAGAGGGGCAGGGAGGCCATTCCTGAGGGAGGCACCTGCAGAGGAGAGAGATCTATCCCCCAACTCTCTGCCTGGAGAAGTGTCTAACCCTTAGAGAGTTGGTGGTAGCTGAGCAAAGGGCTCGACAAGGAAGGTATTTTGGGAGACAGTGTTGTATGTAGTGTGGGCCCCAGCCTCAGAAAGCCTCGTGGACAATGCAAAGGTTCTGGAACTTGATCCTTGGAGCCTCCAGGAGCCAGTGGAGAGATTTCAGGGATGGAGACATGCGGTCCCTGGGCTTGAGGCCAAGGACACATCTTTCAGTTCTGTTCTGGATTAGTTGCAGAAGGCGGACAGTAGAGGAAGGCAGATTGAAAAAGAGGCTGTTGCAGTAGTCCAGCCTAGAGAGAACCAGGGCTCTGGAGACAGTGAGCTTCTGGGGGAAGTGAGAAAGGGAAGAGTCCCTTTGAGGAGGTGCAGCTGGTAGTGGGACTTCTTGGCGATGCCTGAGATATGAGGAGAGAAAGAAATAGTGGAGTCGAAGAAGCTCCTACTCTGTGCGGCAGAAGTCATTCAGAAAAATCACTAAAGTGTTGAAAGGGGCTGTCTGACGCCCCAGTGGGAAGCCAGAAGCAGCAGCAGTTCACTGCAAGGTTCGCCATGCAGAAGAGCACAGTCAAAGAGGTGAGTGAGTTTTTCAGAGCCCTGAAACCCCAGACCGTAATGCACGTGAACGCTGAAAAGTAACGCTGCAGTATGGTTAAAGCGATTCCCTTTATTTGAAATGACACGCAAGCTGAAGCTAAATAACAGACCATTGTGCAAGCGTTTACTTCACATAGCAATTAAAGGGCAAGTTGTGTGGGAGGATTTTCAGTACTGGGAGACCGAGTCTTTGTATACCTGGTCAATGAAAGTGGCATATAGCACAAGAGAAATGCTCATTATAAAAGAAGTTTATTGAATATCAAACTGAATGAAAATTCACAGGAAAACTAAATCACATGCATTGAATACAGAGCTGAAAAAAATCTAATGGGCAAAGCTAACAGTGGATGATAACCAAAAGCCACTTACTGAAAAGAGCATAAGTGTGAAAGAAATGCAATAGCAAGGTGGGGTGTGAGAAATACCACCACAAAGTGAATGTTGTGCACCAAGGCCAAAGACTGACAAGAAGTGTTTAACATGTTGTAGCAAAGCCAAGAGGTTAACCAGGAAAAACCAGGAGGGTGTCAAAGTGCACACAGAACCAAGAGGCCGAGCAATAGAAACAGGTGGAGGTTCCTGCTTGCGTGACCTGTGATGGGTCGACCGGGTGGTCTGACAACTGCGCCTAGAACAGTGAGCCCTGAGTGGTGAAAGTCAAAGCCACTTTGAAATAAACTAAGGAGTACTGTGCATGAACAGATGAATCAAACTAGAAGGAGGGTCAAATGGATGCAGTTTTGTGTTGAACTTTGAAAGATTGAAACCCATGCAAGTTTTTACATTGAAATCTGGCGGAAGGGAACCCTGAGATTTGATGAACAGAAAATTCTGCCTTGAGGACGGAGCCTCAATGCCCCTTTTGTGTAAACAATGTTGCATTGGTCTTGGGGATGGGAACCCTGAGGACTGTGTGGAACTGTTTTACCTTGAACTGGGAAAAGATTATATTGAAACGTTTGTGCAACTTTCTTGTACTTGGGGAAGCGGAGCTGAAGAAGAAGCTGAGAGCTGGAAGAAACTCTGAACTTTGTGTTGATCATCATTTCTTTCATTATTGACATCCATACTCATTGTTTAGCTTTAGTTTTGAGGGGAAGGATAGGTTTTTGATACTGACAGACTTTTATGTTGAACACTTTGACTCAAACTTTCCTTAGTTTTGTTCAGGTAGGTAAATCCCACCTTAGCATAGGGCAGGATAGACCTTACACCGTCCTGACATTTGAGTTAATAAACATCTTTTGGTTCAACTTTGAATCTGTTGTCTGTGTCTTGCTTCATGATGCCTTCACAGACATTACACATGGTCATGGAAATCCTATTGATGCCTAATTACCTTAAAATTGTGGTAAACACTGAAATCGATAGCAACACACTCTGCCGACATATAATGAAAACTAGTTTGAATTTGTATTTAAATCGCTGCAAACTGAATTGCATTACAAGTTTTGCAAGATATGTGTAACAATTTTGTGCCAATTAGAAAACTGAAGTAGAATGAAAAAGAACTTGGAATTAATGTTTTGCATTTATATTAAGATTGTTGACTGAAACTGTAACCATCCGGAAAACACTGTGACTTGATTGCGCAGTGAACCTAGTTAAAAAAATGGCAATATACACTAGTGGTACAATACACCATGTAATGCAGATGATATATGATTGTAACACAGTCAAAATAAAATACTATTTGTCTTGCATATAAACTCCTAAAGAAAAGTAATATTAATAATATATCAGTTACATTGTTGCATGACCCTAGAGCTTCATGTAGGAAATGTTTTATGTATGCAAACTATAGTTTGTGACCACAACTGCAACTATTTTGAAATTATCACAATCATTATCAGTTAGATTGTTTGATGGTCTTGGAGCCTAATGTATGAAATTCTTTCTGTATGCCAACTAAGAGTTAGTGACTGCAACTTAGACCATATTCAAATTATCACTAACCCATTCCATTGTAAGGCGTGACAGGATACATTTGCTTGTATCAGTGATACAAGTGAACTGGTGTAGATTATTACAAGTTGAAAAGGAGCGTGCCAATATAACAAGACACATCAGACCAATTGTATGTGCTCAATCAAATTCTAGCTCAATATGTAAAAGTTTAGCAAACATGAAAGATGTACTAACAATTGTGCAAGATAGTGACACAACTGTAAAATATCTAACCAATGAAAACATAATATATAATGTCATATATAGAGGCAACATGCACAATATCTAATAAAGCAAACATCAGAAGAGTTCCTTTCAAGCCACATAGGCCCGTATGGGCTAAAATAGACAATGAAAATGGGTGCCGTCATGCAATGACATCACTTTGATGTCATCACCTTAGGGCCCGTCGGCGCTATTTTCAAAAAATAAAGCTCTGCCGGCAATGGGTATCTGCTTTCCAGCAGCCTGCATGAGCATGCCAGCATGAGAGGAGTTATCTTGCAGGTAAGCGGCTATGAAATAGGGGGAAGCAGCTCAGGGACAATAAATATATGGAACTAAAGTACATTCTTATGGTGTCCATTACAGAAAACATGGGATGATAAATAGATATGCTACTAGACCACACACCTTAATCCAAGAGGTATGCTTTTTATTTCAAAATGTTAGTGTGCACTTATTTAAACCGCTAGGAGAATTTTACAAGGATGATCACATTAAAGGCTTCAGTTATAATGTATAGTGCCCAAATAAATCTGAGCAATATATACCATTGCTAAAAAAAAAATCCTTTCATTATTTCATACGGAAATAATCTGGGTATTTGCCTTTTCCCAGTTTGTTAACATGAGATGGCTGTGGCCACATCAACGGGAAGAGCTTCATGCTGCTCTGTTGTTGCGCCAAGAAAACCACTGACTGAAAAGTCAGAAGCTGCTCCTTCAAATCTGTCAGGCTGACACTCTATGAGATAGACTATCAATCGTTCTTTCTTCCCGTGCCTCCGTTGACAGCTCGTTTAATGGTTGCTGCTCTGAATCTGTCTTTTTTTGCGAGATGAGATTTTATAAACATATGCCTTCAAGCTTAAGTGGTGCAAACACTGTACAAATTGTCATCACTGACCTGCTACTGATGGCTGATACACGTGCCTAATTCATAGAAAAAGTGCTATGTCCCTGAAAACTACTACCTACTTTGAGGTTGTGAAAAGTTTGCGCAGTTCGCAGATTCATGGGTTCTAAAGTGCAAAGTAACCCAAAGTGCAAAGAATGGGTTGTGCCTTGAATGCCCACAATATACCCCCATGCAAACAAAAACCAGCATCAAAAAACGACATTTGTGCCAGTTTTTGAAACACATCCAGCACTCTGGTGATACTACGTACTGTCCGCTATAACTCAAGACAACACCCCAGTGATATTGCGTACTGTTCCCCATAACTATAGGCAGCTCCCCGGCGATACTAAATACTATCCCCCATAACTCTAGGAAGCACCCTGGCGAAACAGTGATTGTCACCCCTAACTCCAAGCGGCACCCAAGCGATACAATGTCCTGTTCCCTGCAACTCAAGGCAGCACCCCAGCAATATTTCGCACTGTCCCCCGTAACTCAAGGCACACCCCAGCAAAACAGTGGACCATCACCCCTAACTCCAAGCCGTACTTGACGATACTGCGTACTGTCCCCCGTAACTCAAGGCAGCACCGCAGTGATACTGAATCCTGTAAACCGTAGCACAAGGCAGCAACCTGGCGAAATAGCAGACCTCCACCCCCAACTCCAAATGGCACCCCAGCAATACTGCGTATTGTCCCCTGTAACATAAGAAAACATCCAGGTGATACTGTGTACTGTCATCTGAAACTCAAGGCAGCACCCCAGCGAAATAATAGACCAACACCCCTATTTCCAAGTGGCACCCCAGCGATATTGCATGCTGTCCCCCGTAAATCAAGACATCACCCATTGAAACAGCGGACCATCACCCCTATCTCTTAGTGGCACCGCAGCAATACTGCTTACTGTCCACTGTAACTCTAGGCAGCACCCCAGCGAAACAACAGACCATCACCCCTAACTCCAAGCAGCACCCCAGCGATACTGCATACTGTCCCCCATAGCTCAAGGGAGCACCCTGGCGAAACAGCAGACCATCACCCCTAACTCCAAGCAGCTCCCCAGCAAAACTGCGAACTGCCTCCCACAAGGTGAGACAGCACCCCTGCAAAACTATGACTGTCACGCCTAGTTTCAAGGCATAGCAGCCCTCTTCCCCAGGCCCCTCAAGTGCTAACACCACCCCACTGACCTCCACCCCAACCCCCAGTCAGTCCCACTGAGTCCTGACACAACCCACCACTCCCACTCACCTCTGCCCCAACATCCCAGGCAGCCCCCTTAAGTCCTGGCATCAACCAGCAGCCCCACTCACCTCTACCCCAACCCTTATGAAGGGAATCCCCCCAAGTCCTGACCCCACTCACCACACCCACCCACCTCTGTCCCAACCCACAGGCAGTCCCCTCAAGTCCTGACACCACCCACCAGCCCCAATCAGCTCCACTCCAACCCTTAGGCAGCCCCCTCAAGTCCTGACACCACCCACCACCCCACTTACGTCTGCCCCAACCCAGAGGAACCCCCATGTCCTGACACCCCCCACCACCCCCACTCACCTCTGCCCCAAGCACCAGACCGCTTCCTGTCAGTCTGGCCTACTTCCACTACCCCCACTCACCTCCGCCCATCACACCTGACTTCCCCCTGTCACTCTGCCCCTTATCAGTCCAATGTGGAGCTTCAACTTACCTCAACTGCTCTGGCCTACCTCCACCAAGAATTATACCTGCCACATATCCCCCTCCAACACAATCAACTGGGAGCACTGCTGTTGAATCCAGGCCTGGAGCATCTTCCATTACTCCCTGGTTGACCACAGTCAGCTGCACAGCAACAAGACAGCACACTTTGCACCACCTACTCCTCTGTGGTCACCCCATGCACATGTGATTAGTAATGCAATGCAGCATATGTATAGTACCTTTGGGCCATTGCAATAGTCTCAAAACACTGTAACTGAATGTCTTTGGAGGACAGACTTCCAAAGAATCATAGATTGGGGACATTTTAAAGAATGTCTGGGTGTATTTTATCCTGGGCAAAAGTAGGTAGATAGGCAGGGGTGACAAAGTCCCTGCCAGTGATTAAAGCAGAACAGGCCCGTTTATAGGTGATGTGAAGCCTATCAGAGAGTGTGCGACTCAGGGAGAAGGAAAATGTGTGCTACTAGACTGAACCATCAATCATGGGACTCAGCTGCATTCCAGTGGGAGAAGTGATGCATGAAATGAGAGCAGGTAGTGGTTGATTGCAGATGTGTGCTGGTGGGTGGCTGCAATGTGGGAGTGACACAGAAATCTGCCATCCACTGCACAAGTGATGGGTTTAACCCACCCATCCACAATGAGGCCACATCGCACTGCAACACCCACAATACCAAACAGCCCTACCAGTGATTGAACTGTGGGCACTTACATATTGACAAGCAAGTGCCAAAGAAATATCTAAACATCAGCTGAGCAAGAAGGAACCCAGTGTACAATAAAATCAATCCCCAGTAGCAAATGACCAGAGGCGAATGAGCTGTCATCACATACAATAAGAAAGTAAAACATGTTGAACATTTGAAAATACAAGTGAAGAAGTGAGTATCCATCCACAAAGAGAGGCACCAAACACCATCATCACACATCTCACATATAACCACAACCATCCATGTATGCACACCATACACACACACACTGACAATGTCACTCCACCAGCACCAACACATTGACAACAGATAAACAGTGCCCCTGCACAAGGTATGGCATCAGAGAAACAACTATAGTCCCCTCCAATTGTCTAATGTCCCCACTCCTACATGTGAACCCCATGTGCACATCTCCAAGTCAATCCAAAGAAAGCCACCATGTCAAACAATAGCACAGAACATCAATAAACACACTAGAACACACCCAGCAATGGAGTACAAACCCAACCATGACATACAACTATCAAGGGCTGCACTACATCTCAGATGGCCTCATGGCTGGAAGTGGGGGGTCACTCTGGGTGGAGACATTACAGAAGGTGGTCACTGCTGCAGCAGATGGCCCATGGTCAGGAGCTTGTGCAGAACCCTCCAGAGTGGACTGCACATCCTCATTCCTCTGGGTTCAGGGTTCAGCCTGGACACCCTCTACGATGCCCCTACCTGACCTCATCGGCTGGGATGTAATGGTCCCCTACACCACCTTCACCCCATTAACCCAGAAGCCCCCTGAGAGCCCTCCACTGTAGATGGCCCCTGTGTGTCAGCACCCTGTCCCATTGCTGTCGCCCATGACAACCAGCCCTGGGACGTGACCCTCAACAGCTTCACTTGATGGAATTGGGCACGGCTGGAGCCTGCGACTGGGTCTGGAGGCCCTCTCCCAGCTCTTCGGCTCCACAGCACTACTTCTGCCCTCTCCTCCAGCTGCAGCAACTGTGGAAAAATAGACAAAGAACATAGACATCAGTCAACAGTGACACTGCATGTGTCACATACAACAGTAACAGTACTATGTATTCAGCACGAGTCAACCATCAATTGCTACACACAGACATGCCTATGGTGTGATTATTTTTGGGGTGCTTTTCATTTGTCTGCACCATGAGCGAGAAGGTTCTGAAAGGGAATGGGAGAGGACAAGAACGTGGTGAGGACACATGTGCCCCATCACCAGGAGGAGGGCATCGTGTACCCCAGTCCTCAGATGACCTGAAACCTGAACGAGTACATGATTGGAGTCCTAAATGTGGCACAGCACCACCAAGGGCCACTAGGGCCAAGAGGGGACACCCCGAAGAGCAGGAAAAGGCACCACCACATGATCAGGCACAGGTGATGGAGAAGGGGCCACTGAGGAAAAAGCGCTTCATAGATAAGGAGCTTGAAATCTTGTATGTGCAGGAACACCTTGGAAAATCTACCACTTGGCTGGCAGCACCTGCTCTCCCACACAGTGTATGAGGATGTGTGAGGAGGTCATGGACCTCATTAATCCCTGTGGTATGAAGAGGCACACTTCTCAATAGGTCAACAGATGGATGGATGACCTGCTTCGAAGGATCAAGGACAAGCTCAGTGTCAACCTGGCCTCTGCCCAGGCCATTGGAGGGGGACCACCACAGGAGGAGGAGCTGACTCTGTTCGAAAAGGTCACAAGTGGACTGATCCGCAGTGTGCAGGTGCAAGGCATGGGAGGCATGGACGCCTATGTGAACACATCTGGTGAGTGTCATTTGTGCATATCGTATTTGTTGACAATTCTGCATGACATGTGCATATATATGCGCTGGAGTACAGTTGGCTGCAGTTGGCAGTCATCCATGGGCACTGCATGATTGCTACCATGTACACTTCTTTCACATGACGTGCATTCAGGTAGGAGGATGTGTGGTTTACGTGCATGGTACATGTTGGTGTCAAAGTACACATCCATGTCTGCTGGCTTTCACTGCTGTGCCACTACATGCATGAGTGGCAATGGCATGCAACACACATATCATTGTACACATTCACAGTGTCATGCATGAGTATCGTCTATTGGGGGAGATAGTCATGACTCACATAGAATTACTAGGATGTGTGTATGATGTCACATTCATCCATTCCCTGGTCCTGGCTGCCAGTGGACATCAATGAGCCACAATGTCTGTGCAAGGACACATGAGGCTGTCTTCCAACAATTGGTTGGCCGATGGTTGTTTCAGTGTAGTACATTCCGCATTTGGAGTATCAATGGAGCAGTGGCCTGCAGGCATGTTTTGGTCAGTGTCTCCTCACACATGGTTGCGAGGCATGTGATTGTGACCAACCATGTATCTTGTGTGGGGCTATGTTGCAATGATGGTTGGGGAGATCATGGCCTGCACTGAATTTTAGGTCGACAGATGTACAGGTCACACTTCCACATGTTGCAGCAAGAAAATGTTGGAGTGGAATATGGGCTCACTGATGATGCACAGACCTCCATCCTTCCACTGTAGTGAATTACTGGCAATCAAGTCAGTGTGTATGCGTACTCTTGATACCAAAAAAAATGTCATGTTGCACAGCATGATATACCAAGCCATGATTGCACAGGTCACTGAAAGCCATTCATCTGTGCTGTAAGTGCGCTCAGTCACAATGTGTGATGTATGTGTGTCTAGGCATGTTTTATATGTATGCATTGTAATGCACATGTACATGATCTGCCAGGTAGTCATGCCTCAGAATTCTGTAGTCTGTCCTTGTGCAGGTGATGATGCAGCAGATGAGGAGGCAGAGAAGGAGGTCACACACCAGACCACCAGTGAAAATCTATTTGTTGTACCCCATGAGAATCCACAGGTGCTGCAGGCACTCCTCAGTAGGATTGTCGGCTTTTTTCGGACTCTCCATACTGAAAACTACTGCCATGAATGTGTGATTCAAAAATGCATATTTTTAATCAGATATGGAGGACACACTGAGGGACATGGAGGATGCACCAATGGGCAGTCCAGATGGGGCTGTGCAGTCCGAGAAGGCTAGCCAGCAGTCACAGGTCCAGTCAATGAGAAGCCCAGTGTCTACTGTGGTTACGGCTGCAAGATTGCCTTTGCCTGTGTCGGAATCAGCAGCAGGGACTGATGTCCAAGGGACAGTTGCAGACCTGCAGCCAAGGACAGGGGTCCCATTGCGATGGGCCAGGACCCCAGCATCCTACGGCCTCTCGCCCTGCACACATGGTGGACGTGTGCATGATGGACAGTCAGAGTGGGAGCAACCGATGTTGCATGCAACCATCTGACATGGTGAGGAAATGCATGAGATGGCCTGGACATCCATTGCCTGGCTGGGAACATCTCACCAGCTGGACGGGATGCAGAGCAGCAGTTGATGGACAGCCTGACAAGGACACTGCATGCAGAGAAGCAGTCCACAAGGCTCTCCCACAAACTGAGAATGGATACCAACATCAAAAGATAGTAGGCTGATCTGATGTCTCTGTGGGATTCCCTGCATCGAGATGCGGTGGCACAGAGGAAAAGCATGCAGCTGGAGATGTTGGCTTGTCGAGACTCCCATTGTCGTGAGATGGAGAGCTTGAGGGCTTCACTGCATGATGAGCTCCTGGCTACAAGGACCCACCTCCACCTGGAGATGGATGCCTTAAGGAAGACGCTCTCCCAGCAGGATGATGCATCATGAGTGAGTGCACATGCAGACTCTGTGGACTCTCGGGTGGAAGTCCATCGAGATCTCTCCGCCATTTGGTTACTTATGCATACATCTGTGTCACAAGTGCCCCTACACAATGAAACCAGGCTTTGGCACAGCATGGACAGGATACTCCACCACCAGCCCAACCACCACATCAGGAACCACCACAGGATGGTAGTCCTAGGCCACTCACGCAACCTGCAATATCAACCACCTGTGCCCTGATGATCTGTTCACTTATGTGGACACATCCACTCACTCCTCTCCCTCATCCCCCCTCCCCATGGGTGGACATATTTGTTTTACCCCTGTCTAACATGGACACTTTTCTTTTTCTTGTTTCGCCTGTAGGGATGTGCAATTGCCCTCCCAAGGCCTTCCTGAGTGGATGGCTGGACATGCAGTCAGGCACAGTGGACTTAACTGCCATGGTTTACATGGCTGCAACAGACTCACACATACAGGTACAGATTGCACTCTACATTGACGTACACATGTGCAGAGTACATGAATGGCTCCTTTTGCTGGTACAATCACATGTCCTATGTCATCACAGGTATGACTGCAATCCCTGCAAGAAACACCCAGCACTCTTGTTCCACCTTAGTCCCCATACCCCTTCTGACCCACTTCCCTCTATTCTTATCCCCAAGATCTACCCTTTCTTATCCCTTACCTTACCACTTTCTTCAACACCTGCCTCTCCTCATCAACCTTTCCCTCTGCTTTCAAACATGCAACGATTATTCCTATTCTAAAGAAACCCTGTGTCGATCCACTTATCACTGCTAACTACAGACCTATCTCTTTTCTACCATTCCTTTCTAAGCTTCTTGAGTGCCTAGCCTACTCTCAGCTCTCATCCTTTGTCACTACTTCCTCTCCCCTTCCTCCCTTCCAATCTGACTTCCGTCCCAAACATTCCACAGAAACTGCTCTCACCTCTATCCTTAGCTCCCTCCTCTCTGCTCAGCATGCCAAGCAATCCTCTATCCTTATTCTCCTTGATCTTTCTGCAGCTTTTGGCATTGTTGATCATCCATTCCTGCTCCACACTCTTTCCTCCTTCGGGTTTAATGGCCCTGTTCTAAAATGGCTATCCTCTTACCTCTCCTCCCATTCCTTTGCTGTATCATGGGGTGGCCAGACCTCTCGTTCCTTCCCTCTTATTTACGGTGTTCCTCAAGGTTCTGTACTTGGTCCTTTCCTCTTCTCTCTTTACACCTCCTTCATTGCCCCTGTTATCTCTTCGTTTGGCATCTCCCACCATTTCTATGCTGACGATACGCAACTCTTTTTCTCTTTCTCCTCCTTCACAACTGACCTTCACCTTAAACTCTCCTCCTGCCTCACTGCTATCAAGAACTGGATGGCCTCCTGCTTTCTCTCTCATAACATCGATAAAACCAAAGTCATTTTCTTCCCCTCTAACTCTCTTCCTCCTACCTCTCCAACCCCTTTCATTCACTTTCCTCCCTCCAATCTCCCTATCTCTCCCAAAGCTCGTAATTTAGGCGTTCTCTTTGACTCCTCTCTCACCTTCTCCCAACACATTTCACTCACCTCTCGCACCTGCCGATACCACCTCTACAATATTCACAAAATCTTCCCCTCCCTCACATTCCACGGTACCAAACTCCTAATATCCTCTCTCATCTTTTCCCGTCACTTCTAGTGCTCTTCTCTACTCTTTGGACTTCCCGCATCTTGTCTTGCCTCTCTTAAATCCATCTACCACTCTGCTGTCCATACCCTTTGTCTCTTTACGTCCTGTGACTCCATCTCTTCCTCACTCTCTTACCTTGGCTGGTTACAATTTCACTTACAGCTAAAATGTTAATTTCTCTCCCTTGTCTTCAAATCCCTCCATGGTCTTGCTCCTCCTTATCTCTCCTCCCTTCTCTCATTCTACTCCCCCTCCCCTTCCCTTTGTTTCGCTGATCATTTCCTTCTCACTGTACCTCCATCCACCTGTGCTTCCTCCCGTTTCCGTTCCTTCCAACTCCTTGCACCTCTGCACTGGAACTCACTCCCTCTTACAATCCGCTCTACCATGACCTTCACCTCATTTTGCACTTCCCTTAAATCCCTCCTCCTCCATTCTCCTCCTTGAAAACTCCCCCTCTGCCCTTGCTACTTCCCCTCCCCCTTCCCTCTGATATTCTCTCTTCCCTCTCCTCCTCCTTCTCTCTCTCCCTTCCATTTCCCTCGTCCAACTCATCTCCACCCCCCCACACCTAATCCCACTCCCCTTCCCCCACCTTCACTTAATTGCTCTTTGCACTGTTTTGTCGAATGATTCATGATGTCATTTTGCTCCCACTGTTATCTTGTTGTTGTTATCTTGTATTATGTTGCTCCACTGTACAGCGCCTTGGTGTAAAGCGCTCTATAAATAAATAAATAAATAAATAAATAAATAAATAAATAAACTGTGGGCCTGACGCTGGCCCACAGTTACCCAATGCGGAGGCGCAGTGTTAGGTTGAGGTGCTGGGGGAATCACAACACAACAGCTCCTCTGCCAGCAGGTAAGGTTGGGCACTTTCAATCATGTTCATGGCCGTTGTCGTTTTCACCCAATATTAACATGCGATGGCACATGTAGGGTTTGCATGGATCATGTGAATTCATGATGCTGAGTGTCACTGAAGATGTGATTTGGGCAGAATATATTTCTGTGTGTATGTTCCCTTGATCTATGCATGTTTTTTGTGTTTCTGGTTGCACTTCCATAAAGGACAGCAGACTCAGAAGTCTGTGCTGAACGTATCCTCCTTGAGCAATCGGCAGCATTTGAAACTATTAACTACAACATCTTCATTGACAGACTAAACTCCCTAGTTGTCATGGACTCTGCATTTATATTGTTCACCTCTTACCTCGCTGACTGTTCACTAATCTTATTCCTACAACAGTTCTCCTCTTCCCCCGCCCTGTCCACAGGGCCACTGCAAGTGGCCTCCTGATCCACCATACTTTTCAACTTGTGCCTGAGCGTCCTCACCACCCTTATCCGCTCACATGACCTGTCCTGCTACAACTACACTCATTACACCCACATTCTTTCAAAGATCCCCAAGACCTCGGTTGCTCTCCATCATGACCTCACCTCGGGCCATACAGATTTAAGACACTGCCTGGCAACTAACCAACTCCTCCTAAATCCTGGTGGAGGACGAATCATGATTTGCAGTAATATAGCACTCTTCCACCAACCATCCCCTGGCTGAGCTCCCTACACTTTACTGCCAGGGCATCCATCTCAGTTAAGAACCTTGGATTCACCATGGATTATTACAGAACACTCTATCACCACATGGAGACTGCTCGTAGATCCTGTCATCTACACCTCCACATCCTAAAATGATCCTTCCCTGGCCTATCCTACCCTCACAGTCCTCTCACACCTACACTGCTCTTATTCCATTCATGTGTGTGCCCCTGTCTATCAGCCCAGAAAGCTACAACACATCCAGAATAACAGCCTGACTCATCCTTGCACTCACCCAGAGAGAGCACATGACTCTTGCAATCCAGGTATTGTCTGATGCACCACCTTCAGGGCCATTTGCATCACCAACTGTGCCCTCCATGAGATGTGCCTTGAGTACCTAAAACACTAGCTCAAAAGCTGTCTAACAACACTACATAAACCTCATATCAGGCTCTGGAATACTCCTTGTGATCCCTTCCCACAATGCAACTTTGAGGTGCCTCTTTCTCTGCTAAGGTTCCCACACTCTGAAACTCACTCCCACCAAGTGGTGGACCACCTTTCCTTCCGCAAGGCACTACCCTGTGCAATATCCCAGCACAGATTAGCCTGCTGGAGGCACCCTGCTGGCCCATGGCAATGTTGTGCTGCATATCATGGCTGTGATGGTTTTCAGGAATCTAGCTTGTTTTGGCCAGCAGGGTTCCTGGCCAAAAGGTATATAACAGCTCTCGTGCACACAGATGGCATGGCAGCCTGCTCATATGACTACCTGCACTCCACAGAACCGATTTAGCACACTGCGACGATCAAGATTTGTACTGCTTGGCACATGTGGATCACATCCTGTACCTTTGTTCCACATACACGTCACTTGTTGCTTATTGTTGGTTTGCTGTAAGTTCTCCCATCTTCAATGTACTGAATGCCATTTCTTTTCAAAATTGTTATTCAAATCTTGCACTGTGAGTGGCTACACTGTATGTGACTGTATATTGTGGGCACATGCATGTGAAAATGTGAAACATTATCCCCTCCCCACTGCTTATGTTCATATGCTGTCAATGCATATTTTTGCACTATACCATATGATCCCTGCCCCCTTCCAGGGAACGGCTCATCCTGGGTGTTGGCTCTGAGGGAGGGGGAAATGACAGCTGGCGAGTGATGAGTTGTCAATGTACTATTGTGTGCCGCAGGAGGGGGGTAGGTGGGTATGGTGGAGTCTGGAGTCGGGATGTCACAGCCTTACATGTTTGGGGATTGAGAACCTGAGTTCTTTCTGGGTTGCATCCCGTGCTGTATTGACCATGTGGGTTGGAGGATGTGAAGCTGAGGAGTCCCCTTTAGCAGGTGGCCTTTCTTTACCAGTCTGCCATTTACCCTCTCCCCCTATTGTCCTCCTTCACCCCAACCTATGCTACTTTTACATCAGTGTGATTCCTGGCATTTCTGCCCCTGCTTCCTTCTTTTAATCTCCTGTCTGTTTTCCTCTCTTCTCACCTTCTCTCAGCCCTCACCCACTCTAACAGCCCCCTTTTCTACCATCTTACCACCAGCAGAACTTCTCCTTGCTCCCCACTTTCACTCTCTCTTTGCTCTTCAGCTGCGCATTATTCACCCTGTCTCTTACCTCCCCAGTCTCTCTTGCCCTCTTTCATCTTTTCCATTAGCTCCCACACTAATATTTGCACTCCCCAGCGCTCCCACTCCTCCCTTGCTTTCCCTCTCCCTCCCCTGCATCCAAGCGTATCCCACAGGCCACCAGGCATCCTGACAGTGGGTGTGCCAACTTGTATGCCTGCATCTTAGGGCCCTGTGTTCAGAGTGCATTACTTACTCTGGTGGCAATTTGTTTACTCCACTGCCAGTGATTACTCTGTTCCTGAGTTTACATTTTGCTGTATTAATTGGTGCTCCCTCTCTCTGATGAGACCTTCTGGTTGTTGCCATAAAGGGAACCCAGTCCATCTGTGCATGCAACGCACCCTCATTGTGTTGGTTGCCCCCTGGTCCAGAACTGTGGCTCTGCCTGGGGGCACCTTCACAGCCATCCCCATTCAGGCGTGACTCACACATTCATGGCAGCAGTTTTCAGAAATGGATTACAGCAACCTTGGGACTGTGTCAAGGGTGTACCCCCTCAGGTGGTCCCCCTTCTCTGGTTGTCTTCCCCCTACACACAGGGTAGAGGCTGAGGATTCTGGAAGCTCACTACAGGCCAGTTAATAGTGAAAAGTGTAGGGTGTTGTTTGAAGCAGTGTGGGCACTCTCTGCCATGCTTTTCAGCCTTTACCATCGGGCAGGTATGTGCAGCAGTTCAGAAGAACCATTCTGTGGGGTGCCAGCCCACCATGTCACTACACTGGTGTGGGTGTTTGGTGTACCCCTTCCCACTTTTATTTATGCCCGAGGCCAGTCTCTTCCATTCCACCACCACTCCTGGTGCAGGCCCGCCTGCTGGTGCACATGTGGGTGACCTGTCATGCTCTCTTCCTTCTTTCCCACAGAGGTACCTGAGTGCATGCAGATTAGCCCAAGGTGGGTGCAAAGAAACCCCATTGCTACACTCAGGCAAGTGCAGCTACTGTGAGTACACAGCCAGTGGAATTTGCTTGTCCCAATGAGTCAGCCACACACAGGTTTGTACACATGGCTATTAGGGTAGCAGTACAACTGGCTCATTGTGTTAGTGACATCCCCTTTGACCGACCTACTGGGATGTGTGCATTGATCCTACCTAGTACAATATCGCATATTGTGGCTGCTTCAGTGACTGTAGCTACACTTGTTCAGTTTGCACCTCCCTGTGACAGCAAACATGCATAGTGATGTCTGACAAGCCAACTCCTGTGCCTGCCATGGTGTTCACACTCAAGGGTGAATAATGTTTCAGCTCAAGTGCGAGATCCTGACAAACAACCACCACATCCAAGGAAGGCAGCAGGCATGGTAATTGGGCAACCCCAATTTCGGGAGGTAGTGACTTTAATTGATGTCACTGGATTCTTTAAATTCCCTGTGTTCAGTTCACATCCTTTAACGGGGAATCATTGGGGGGCCAGTCTGGTGGCAGCAGCCATGGTGAGTCCAGTTCCACATGCATATGTTTCAGTTGCTGCACTTGTAATTTGCTCTAGTTGTATCATGTAATGGGGCTGGTGGTCTTGCACAAGGCACACATATGCCTGTCCCAGTCCTGGCCACAATCACCGTGTGTATGGCTGCCATGCTGCCAGAGAGACCAGCAAGCAGAATTAGATATCAGTGCACTGGGAACACGTTTGCTCTTGTTGGACCACCAAGTGTGGATGCTAAAAAGGGCAGTTGTTGCAGAGTACTCAGGGGGGCACACATTGGTGGTGTCGTAGGTTGTGATGCTGTCACTGTGTGGGGTGTTTTTCCATTGTGTTGGCCGGAGGTGAGCAGGTCCATCTGCACTGGGTGCGGGGGAAGATACGGAGATGAGAGGCTGGCAATTCATTGCTTGCAGTTTTTTCATGGCACTCAGGGGGCACACATTGGTGGTGTAGTGGGTGTCAATGCTATCACTGTGTGTTTTATTTTTCAATGCATTGGCCTGTGGTGAGCAGGTCCATCTGCATTGGGTACAGTGGGAGTGATGGGAGGTTGGTGAGACATTGCTTGCAGTTGTTGCATGGCAATCAGGGGGACCCAGGCTACAGTGTCATTAGGTGCAGGCATGTGTTACCTGCTATGACCTTGTTTTTAGTTACTTCTGAGGCATTCTGCTGGGGGACATGGTTGCTGCTCTGAAGGACACAGGGCTGTAGAATGTCTGCACGCCACACCCCTCACCAGTTTTGGCGGTTTTGAACACCTACAGAGAAGTGCATTGCTGAATGAAATGGGACAGCTGGAGCAGAGCCTGAAGCGAAAAGAGGTGAGATGGGCATCTTTCTTGAACTGAATGTTCCAGTCTATATGACTATTTCTATACAGATGTTTTTTTTTTAGCTGTATTGGTGGTAGAGAATGAAGTATCCACTCCACCTGTATATGGGGATAAAACAAGCCTATGGTGGCCAGATCAGTTCTCAAAAGTATTTGTTCCTGCTTACAACATATGCTGTGACTTTCTACTTGTGTTCTCCTGTGTGTTGTTTGGTGCACAATTTTTTGGGGTGAGCATGTGGAAGTGATTACAGGTTTTGTTGATTGTATTGTGTGTATTTTGGTGGGCGACAAGGATACTGTTGTTTCCACTTGCTATGACTGTGTCATTGGTTTTTGCAGTTGATATGGGGGCTATGGACACACACACAGTTTGCCTCTCCCAGACACACATTCTCAGGGTGTAGTTATTGGGCAAGGTGTATAAGCCCAAATCCATCATGGAAGGGTGCCAGGCATATGGCTTCACTGTGTGCTCTACAGGGGCTGCTATTCATGCAAAGTATGTTTGCACAGGCTTGTTGCATGCATCCTGTGCATGTGTCCTTTGGCCTACCAAGGGGATGGATTGTGCCTATGGTTGAGGGCAATGTCTCTCCCACAGCTCTACTGGTATGCCACGCCATGCGGACACATTGTACAGGGCACAAGATGCCACAATGATCTTGCATCCTACTGGTGGGGCATATAGCAATATGGTGAAAACAATAGTAGAAAGCAGGAGGTGCTCTGAGCTCACCTTTCCCATCCATAATTTATGTTCACATGCTGGTAAATTTCCTAAACTGACAAGGCTTGCACTGACCTGGCGGATGGTGCCAGGTGGAGAGACCAGATCTAGCCAGACCAATCAAAATATATGTCCTCTATAGACTGTAATTATGCCTATACTGTTCACCCAATCTAATGCTAGCAGCGGAGATGTAGAAAGGATCTAATGATCTGTTGGCCCAATGGAGCAGTGGATGTTTGAATCAATTAGCCCACTTACAAACTGACCTCGATGAATTAACCAGGAATCCAGCAAAAGTAAAATGGAAACTCTGGCAGGATGACTGGGTTAACTCTCAAGAGGATAAGAATGCTTTTCAGTTTCCCATGGCAATGAAGACCGAAAACAAACAGATGGGCACTTTACCAAAATACTTGAACAAATTCCATAATAACTGGTACAGGTCTCAAATCCTACGTTGCAGATTTAACCTCTTCCCTACTTACCAGCTGAGAAAGAGATAAGAGTTAACTGAATCAGCAGACTGTTCGGTTCTGTAAAAAGCTGGGCATTTCAGAAATGCTGAAACATATCACTTTATTTTGCACAGGCTTAACAGATCCAAGAACAAAGTTCATGGGTAAATGGATGATGGCCTTCCAACAAAGAGACGCTGAGGCCGTTTGGCTGTGCCTATCGCAAGGCCAAGACTTTACGATAATCTTTAGCCTCACACAATATCTTAACAATATCTTAACGAGGTCTTTGATGGGATTTAGATAACATGCTCACAGAGAATGAGGACGCTTGACAGGCCTTCCGTAAAAGTGTGAATACATTGTTGGTTGGTTTTATTTGTTGTTCTATTTGTCTTATGTCAACACAACGTTTTGTAATGAACCATGAGTCTTAATGAAAAAAAAATGGTTCCCTCCCGTTTGATGTGATGTCATCTTGGAGATGTCTGCATTAAACAATTGCAACTTTCTTAAACGCTGTGTTCCTCACATGTGATTGTGTTGCTAATCTCGTCATCAGGCTACTTTCACTTAGGTGAATCAAATAATTGAATTCACAGCTCAGAAAAACAGGCGCTCTGGCACAGACTTCCGGATATATAGATCACAGGCATGAGCCATACCTGCGAAAAACATCAAAAACATCAGAAGCATTGTTTTACATTTACGCTGAAAGACCTTTTCACCCGGAACATTAAAGAAAAATAACTCTCTAAGTCCTTCTGTTCAAAATGTACAAGTGATTGATTGATTCTCCTTGAAAAATTCAAATGCCATTTTTTTTCTTATTTCCAAAATATGACATGGTGTCTCCAGTTACTCTGCCCATAGGAGAACATCTAGTTTCAGTTCCTTCTGGAGATCAGGTTTTGGGAATTTATGACCGAGAGAGTGTTATTGTCATGGCAAATGAAGTACATAGTTTGCAGGAACATTTACAATTCACTCACATGAATGATTCCAGGATCTGATGCCCCTATATGACATCCAGTCTTCAAATGTGCACTGTTTTCTTCGACCTTGAAGATGGGGAATTTGATTACTTGAGAGTTGGACTGCTTCAGAGAGCATATTTGTTGTATATTTAGGGTATCATTGCACTGACCTTGTGGCAGATGAAAGTTGTAAATTAGCAGCTTTTGTTTTTATTACCAGGGCATGTCTCTGTGAACCAGGATACAAGCACATTTCTAAGGTTTTATGGTGATCTTTTAAGGCATGTGTTCACACTTTTGTCTTGGGAAGCATGCTAACCCCGTCATGTAGCTTGTTGGGGGATGGATGCCATTTGGCAATCCATGCCAGGCTTCATGCAGGCTGGTCTCATTCAGAATGTCAGCCTTTAAAGTCACACTGTTTCCACGTTGCAATTGTCACCTAAATCATAACAGCATTAGAATGTTTTCTTCGTAATCAAAGTCCTGACCAAGACTTATATTTTTGTAGGTTTCTTTCTACAAAGCCGATACCCAATTTGGTGTTTCCTCTTCTGTTAAATGCTGTGCATTTCATCTCAGAATGGACAATTCCCCAATTAACAAAAGATTGCTGGATTCGTCCATGTGACTGAAAAGATTTGTTTTTGGGCTTTGTCTTTTACTTTGACCATATATTCTGATTATAGGTGGACTGCTAGCTGCACATTTCCTCACATGTACTTGCAGGCTGCAACTCACATCTTGATTTTAAACTGGTGCTATTCTTTCTTTGCATCCCTTTCTATAGCATAGATATCCAGAATCACAAGTCCATACATTTGTTTCCGCTAAGGCTGTTTGGAGCTAGAATTATGTGCAGAGCAAAGGTATAACAGTTCATAGCAGAGTTCAGAGATACTAATCCCGATTCACAAATATGTGCATTGAAGCAAATCAGAAATGCCTGTGAGCAACTCTCTTTTTCATAAAATTCTTAAAGCCTATATATTGATATTGAGCAAATCTGGTGGTAACGGGAGCATCTCTGATTAGCACTTGAGCAAATCCTTGTGCTCCAGACATCTTATGGTTTGCTCTTGTCTTAGTCTTTGTGAATCAACTGTAAGGTTGCATGAGCAACTCAGAAAAACTCTTCGGCATCTCTGATTTCCAGTGCAAAAGGTTGTGAATTGGTTCCTCTGTGACAAAAGTAAAGGGGAAGCAGAAGAGAGAGCAGAGAGGCAAAAGGGGACGAGAAGCTGTAGAAGTCTAAGTAATAGAAGAACAAGAAAAAAGAAAGAAGAAAGGAGGCGAGAAAATGCAGAGACATGAGTTTGAGACAGTCAAGGTCAGGGCAAGGAAGGGAAGAAAAGAAAAGACGAAAGAAGACATGGTGTGCAGATAAAAGGAAAGTACAACATCAGAGCTAGAAAAGGAGACCGTTGTTGGTAGACAGCAAGGCCCAGAGAGAAAATCCAGAATTTTCTAAGACATGAGGCCATAGGGGTGAGAGGGTACTAAGAAGTGAAAGGTAAATTCAGTGGGTCCCAAGCTGAAGAGACACCAGCATGCCACTGGTAATGCCAATTAAAGCTTTGTGCATCTTGGGCCAGGGATGTGTAGGGACAAAATCTAACATACCCAAGAAAATGATGTAAATTGAGTATCGGGCGCAGTGAAAGCCTGAGGATGGTAATATTCCATATGTTCTTATGAGGCCTAGATTAGGCGTGTTATTAATCTTGAGATTCTCGTGCCTTTTTTTTGTGTTAGTAAGTAGGAATTATGCGTGTAAATTAAGTTATTGTAAGAACTAAGTTGCTTTTGAATGGTTTCTTTTTTCTCTGTTTATTCTTTATTAGGTTTGTTTTTCTTATCTGTATGTAATTGGATTTTGTAGAGTTGTAAAATTATTTTTATTGTTATATGTTATCTTTTAAGATGGAAGTGTGAAAAGTTTATTTTGTCAACTATAACAAACTACCTTAATAAAAGAAAACAGGGATGGGACTACCCAGTATCAAGTACTAGTACCCATTATTCCAAGAGACAGTATTGCAGATGCCCCCTTAACATGTAACAAAAGGGTACCAGTGTATTACCAAAATACCAGAATATGAGTTAACCAAGATTCAATGGCTGTAGAGTTATTGGTGCCTTTGCTCATATTGTGAAACTTGTTCAATCAGTTAGCAGACCACCTATGCTAATGTAAGTAAAGACCCCTTACAATCTTTTCCTATTATTGTGGTGCCCCTTTCTAGGATTGATGGACATAATGGATAGCAATTATATACTTATCATCATAGACTATGCATCACCTACCTGGAATCATTTCCTCTCCAAAATAATAACAGCCAGGAAATATTGAAGTACCTATTATCTTTTCTTGCAGTATTGTGTTTCCACAAGAGATCCTCACAGGTAGGTTAACCATTATTATGTCCTAACTCATGGGGAGATAAAGACCATTATTTATTTCTGCCAGCAGGTGAAGGGGTTTGAAGGTCAATCTTTCCAATCGTTCTTTCATTGTCTGATGAAAAGCTCTTTCTAATTGCTCTTCCCCTTCTCCTCCTGGTGTTCTGCAGGGTTCTGTTATTGGGCCCCTACTGTTCACTCTCTACACTTCTCTTGTTCTTCCTTAATACCTGGGTATGGTTTTCAAGTCCACCTCTATGCAGTATGACACTCAGATCCTAGTATCATTTCCATTGTTTACTGACTCTATACATCAACACATGCCTGCTTGTTTGCCTGCCAAAAATGTGTGGATGTCCTCTCATTTTCTTTGCCTAAATCCCAATAAAACAATCATTATTTTCTTAACTGATTCCTACTAAAAGATTTCTCCTCCTCGGTTCATTTATTTTGCTCCACTCCAACTCTTTCAAGCCAGGCTTGTAATCTAGGTATTATTACAAATCCTGTTGTTTCCATTTATGTAACATCTGGAAAATCTATTATTTACTAACCTTTTCTGCCACTAAAATTCTGCTTCAGTCAATGGTTCTTTTCTTGTTTGCATTACTGTTGTTCTCTTTATGTTGGACTCCCTAAATTTGCTCTTTTTCCTTTATGTTCTATATTGCACTCTGTAGTTTGTATTATTTTTCTTCTTCATATGACCTCTCATCTTACTTCTTACCTGGCCTGCTCACATCGGTTAACAATTCAGCATTGTTTTGAATATGAGTTTCTTTGTCTTGTCTTTAAATGTATTGTTAGGATAGGCCCAAATATACCAATAACAGGAAAAACTAAATAACGGAGTAATTCCAAGTGCAGGAGAAAACGCAGCTTCATTTGAATACAAATGGCTGCTAGAAGAGAATCTCAAATTGGCGTTAGGGACAACAAGGTTTTAAACACAGAAAACATAATAGCTGATGTGATAGTTGGTAATCAACATAAAATCTTCTGCTCTCTCACTGAATTGGTTAGTGGAATGTAGAACACATAGTCATCTATAGGTGAACCTTTTATTATTGGTTATTAAACACAATTAACTCCTCCTACATACATACATCTATCGGGCCGGCAGGATAGCTCAGGGGCAATGCACTCGCCTTGGAAGCAAGCAACAAAGGTTCGATCCCTGGGTCCGTGCTTAGAAACCTCTGGGTGTTAAGCATGTTATAAATACCCAATTACAAATTTCAATCTAGCATGCCATTGTTTGGCACTCTACTACACTAGTTGATAAGAATATGGTTTTGATTGGTCAGTTATTTGCTCATTCAGCCTCAGGCACTTTTATGCGGTATCAAGATATGTGGTGGGGAAGAAGAGATGGGCGAATAGCTAATGTTGCATTTTATTAAAGAAGTTACTCCCTTCTCGTTCCCAGGCTTGAGGCCTTAGTCTGTTTAAGGCCTTTGCATGTCACCTCTATGTCTGGATGTGCTACGGAAGTGGCAGATGCACTATCTAATTGGGCCTGGAATAAACAATCATTGCTTTGATCACGTGGTGGAGGACCACTGTTCAGAACTCATTTTCGTCTATTTATTTGATTTTCTGCCATTGTCACATTTGTGTGCTTTCATTTGGCAGCCACTCGGGTGGTATGTATTTGTTCCTTATGGTATCAATTGCCACGGTAGCTATTTGTACTAGGATATATCTATTTCTTACTGCTACCAATTGAAACTAATTATCTTTAAAATTGTAGACTTTGTGTCCTGGGAAATGTTGGGCCTCATTACCACAACAGTGAATGCTAACAGCGGGTTGCCACCATCCTCATAACACCAAATCCGCCGTCTGACTTCCCCGTGCCACCAGGACATTACAAGTCCTGGTGGAGTGGGAAGTCAGGTGGCCAATTTTGTAAGTCTCCATTCCCATGGAGTCCAACAGGACTCCATGGGAATGGGTTCACGGAAGCACCAGCACTGTTGTTAATTTTGCTGGTGCTTCTGGGACAACTCTGCCTTCCAGGGCCGTTCCGCCAGGCAGGTAGACCTGCCGGGTGCAACTGCCCCAGAAGGCAAAGTTGAAGTGTGGCAGTCCAGAAAGGGTGCCGGTACGGTGCGACCGGCACCCGTGTTTCCAGACAGCCACACGTAGAATGAGGCCCTTTATCTGGTGCTCTTTTAACTGTTAAGCAGAACTCCCTTTTGCACACTAAACTTGGTATTTGGCCTGCTATCTGAGCTTCATGAGGCCTGCAACTTGTGTTAAGCAATTTTATGTCAGTATACAGTATTTTAAAATTGAGGCCTTGCAAAGTTTGGTCTGAGCAATGGCTACCAGACCACAAGTCAGAGTATAACTGTCCTCCGCCTCCGGAACCCCTATGTATTAAACCTCTGTGACAAAGCTACAGCACAGGAACTTTCTAACTAAAGCGAGGTTTAATGTTTTTCTGCTGCCAGCATGGACATCCAGATTGAAAGTGGGTGCTAACCCATGCTGCTGGCCAGTAGAGACTCTGGTGCATTTTATTAACTTTCACGCAATCTACTCAGACATCAAGGAGACGGGACTATTGAGCATTTTAAGAAAAAGTGGTTTAAGCTACTATAGACATTCATTTTCTTACTGGTATGCTTGAAAGCGAGTATGGCTTTTGCCCTGGCCAGCTTTCTGAGCAGCACATGGAAAGGAAACACATATGTAATGCTGTCACGCAGTCCAATTCTGCCTTCTAACATGGAACATAGATTTCTCTAAAGATGGTTGTAACTCTGAACTCGTATGCAGTTTGCTGATTGTAGTCCAACTTGTCTGATCATCTGTCATGTATTTCAAATCTGTGCTGCTGGCTATTAACCTGCACCTGTGTGCACTTTCATTGTTTTTGCCTAATCACTCTACTGGTATCTTGGAGTGTCATTTACATCTATGGCATTTTGATAGTGCTGAATTATGTACATTTGCATTCAAGGTATTCTATCAGAGATACACTTCTATTACTAGATTTGATGTGTTTTAATGTATCTACTATCTTTCCTTGTTTTACTATATTTACAGTAATATTGTTTTATAATTGCTTTCCTTCAAACCACTGAATATAAAGTATTGAATTGAAAGAACATTCTACAATTCCGAAGATTATGCACCACTACGTGCTGGCCTCAAACAATGGCTTAGTGGAACTCTTCAAGCAAACTCTTATGATTTGAAAGGATGTCAATAACTGGAACTAGGATGACCTATTGCATTTGTCCTTTTTATTCCCACCTGGAAGACCCTACACAACTACACTGATTCCCCCTGATTCCCCCCTTGAAGCCACTGTAGAGAAGAGAACTTAAATACTAGTTTAAGGAAAGATTGGAGGGACAAGAAAATCTGACATTGAACACCAACAAGTTTGTTCAGTGTATGAAAGAGCATATAACCCTGGTTCAGGAACTAGTCCATCAACATCTGAAAAAGTATTGGTGTTACTTCCTACCTTGAACAATAAGTGATTAGCCCTATGGCAGGGACCCTATTTGGACTCCGTGGAGATGACTGAACTAAATGACTGAATACAACATTTGACAACTGGAGGATCTCACAAATATATCACAGTTACTGGTTTATAAAGTTATTTTATGTTAGGGCAATTTATTACGCACACTATCAGCCGATGGCATCTTGGTTCGAGGATAGCCGAGAGATGGGGACCATAGCAGGGACCTTAGAACAACCATGTTTTCAGAGCTTACCTGAATTTAAGATGCTACGGCTCTCAGGCCAGCAGGTAGCTCATTCCAGAGCCGGCTGGCCACAAAAGAAAACGCTTGCCCCAGTAGCTTAGCATCTCCTGACTACAAGGGTCAGCCAGGGACATACAGAGAGAACTTATCCTGCAGATATCCAGGTCCCTGTTTAAGGAAAGCATAGTGTACTAGACACAGGGACTTGAATTGGATCCTTTGGGCCACTGGGAACCAATGAGGTGACCGAAGTACTGGGATTATATGAGCACCATAAGGCGACACAGTCAGCACCCTGGCAGCTGCATTCTGCAGCAACTGCAGCAATTGAAGACGGTGCACCACCCTAAGCGGCTGTGCCAGATAAAGTGCAGGAAAGTTGAAGTATGACTGAAAGTCCCCAGTGATTGCCACAGCCAAGACTTTAGAGGAACCAGACAGCCTGACTGAGAAACTATACATTGTGTTCCCAGAGGGCCTACCATCTTATCAAACCCTCAATTAACAGGACTTTATCAATTTAATTTCGGAAAAACCTGAAAAACCTGAAAGGGTAACTGAGTTTTTTTTATATCAGATTCTCTCCACCTGTAAGTCAGTCCATTTATGTTCAGACCCGAAACCGTATGTCTAATGCCAAATCATATACAAACAAATGTAGAATAGGTTGGATGTATGTGCCATTGAGTGCTCCCTAAATCAATGTCCACTCTGAGTCTGTTAGTAGGAAAACCAAATGGCAGCTGGCATTTCTGTATTGTCTTCAGGATAGTCAACAAAATCTTCCAATTTGATGCCTAACCGTATTATTAAATATGATACCACATGAGCAAATGATACTGACAAGTTCATGTAAGGGAAGACCGAAAAGTTAAAAGCACACCCTTTTTTGTACCCTTTATATCTTTTGAATCGTAACACGGATGTGCATGAAACTTTCCAGTCCTGTAGGAATATTAAACACCGTCCTGATCCGTCCTACAGCTCAAACGTTATTTACCATAGAAGCTTTGCTTCTCCTATGGATGATGGGTTTCACCTTCACTATAGTGCAGCTAACGCAGGCCTATAATATATATATATATATATATATATATATATATATATATATATATATATATATATATATATATATATGGTGAAAAACCTGATGTAACTTTAAGGTGACAGTTTAATGCAACACATTCAGCAAATGTTGCAAGCTACACCACCTTAACTCTGGGTCCACTGATAACTTCACATTTGACATCACACATAAGATCACTTACATAAGTTCAGGTAATAATAATAATCACTAACATCACTGGAATTAGAGCACATATATTACACTAAAACCAAAGTCAGTATTTTATTTAAGAAAACTGTGCAGTTATTTTTGAAGAATAAATGCGATTTCGTGCTTGCTAGAATTTTGTATGTGAGATGTATTGAAGCTGCCCTTTTTATTCAACATCAATTTTGCATTACTCTCCTGCATTATGGTCTACATTGTTATGATCTATATAGCAAGGCACCGAATCCCATCCTAAGGCTAAACCCTGGTCCAAGGTCAGTACCTGCTCAGAAACCATTTCAAGCCCAGAGACCCCGCCCAGCCTTGAGATCCACGAGTGCTACGTGGACATCCACACCTACTCATTACCTAATTCGTATTCATGGTGAGAGAGTAAATAAAAAAAAAACAATATGTATTTAATAACCTTCGTTCGCACACAAAAGTGGAAACTGCATCGTTGGCAGTACTGTAAACAAGAATTTAATTCAATAAATTCAGTAACATTTTCGAAGTGCTGCTTAATCATGTTCTTTCTTTTTTCGCTGAATTCAAACTACATTTGTTACAATGAGAGGTTTGTGAAAGGGAGATGCTTTTGTGAAAAGATCATGCATTATAGATGCTCA
Source organism: Ambystoma mexicanum (assembly GCF_040938575.1). Classification (NCBI taxonomy): domain Eukaryota; kingdom Metazoa; phylum Chordata; class Amphibia; order Caudata; family Ambystomatidae; genus Ambystoma; species Ambystoma mexicanum. Next base: position 344,118,121 of record NC_090934.1, on the reverse strand, counting down.
AAGCAAGCGGACACCAGCTCTTTGCACAACATGCAATTTAAATGAGATGAGCAGTACTGTAATCCTATACAGTAGCTCATCTCGAAATAATGAGTAGTGAAAGGCCATAGTGTAGTTCTCCTTCCTCTTCTTCAATATACGACTTGCATAGGAAATGAAATAGCCCACACCTCTACCCCAGTCTCCTTTGCCACAATCCCAGGACTTCCCCTCCTCACTGCGGAGACTAGACAGGGAGCAGATGCATTAGCAGCAAGCGAATCAGTAATTCTTCAAAACCACGGACATCATTTTGGGGTCACCAGGGGTCGCAACTGCAACCCTTGAGGTCTCCCTTGCTACCCCTATAAAACAAATAAAAATACATCTTTTTTAAAAAATTTTAAATGTGTATTTATTTTTTACAAATGGAAGCCCCTTGGCTGTGGCCAGCATCAAGGGGCTCTTTGTTTCTGGAGAGACTGACTTTCTTGTTCAGGCCTCGTAAAAAAAACAGGGGGTTCCACAAGTGTAACACTTTGAGCAGTGACCCTAAATCAGAAAGAATAGGAGTAACACCTAATTTTCTTTCTGGAATTCTGTACAATAATTGCTCGACTCATTGAAGGTTTATGTTAGGCACACTTCAGGGGGTGAGTCACTGATTTAGTCTGTTCTTAAACACCTCCCTCAAATTCACAATGCAGACAAAAACGTCCAGAAAGCATTTAGAGTAGAATAAGCATCCATTTCAGACTATTTATATTACTTTTCTCAAGTTGCAGTTATAGCATGTTTATTTCTGCCGTTGTTTCTATTATGATCATCACAAGACATTCCATCTTGGTGTCCTCGCTCACTTGACAAACCCCTTGTGACTAAAAGCGTGTGTTCAGTGTATAAAGTGGCCCTTGATTTCATTGTGCCACAATTAATGCTTTGTTGTAATATGTCTATCTTTCCTGTCTCCATGGCATGCTGTTCAGGATGTTTGTTTGCATGTGGGAAAGAGTATGGTATGCTGTGTGAGTGCGCTGCATTCACACGCTAATATACATTCTTTAATACAGTGTTATGAATTCTCCCAATGGTATCTATTTTGCCAACCTCTGAAGCCTGAAAAGTAGATCCACAAAGGCTTGACATGTGGCCAACTTTGCACCAGACCTACAGATGAACTAGACTGCTGTTAAATCTCAGTTGCCAGTGTAATGATATCTGCTACAAGTTCAATTTGCTTTCTGACGTTGAGAACATTCAGACATGTAATTGCTCATTTTACTATAGCCGGTAAAATAGCTATAGCCAGTAAGATAACTGGGTTGAGTGGTCACTGCTGTGATGTGTGTGCGTGTGATCTGCAGGTTGTAGGTTTGAATCCCAGCAAACCAACTCAGCCTTTTAACTTCCTCAGGTTGATAAATGCGTACCAACACAGGTTGGGTGATGTTTTATGTATATTAAAGTGCTTAAGCGGAAGTAATATATAATTACACATCATTATCATTTGGCCTTGGAGATGATTGACAGTAATTTGGTAATATTGTCCTATACACATTGCAATTAATGATACATTTGCAGGCCGATTCATGGAGTGAATGTGCTCTGAAAATTCCCGCGCAAGCGAGCAAAACCGTGAAAATCGCAGTGCAAGAGCGAAAATCGCAGCGAAACCCGCGCACATCAATTCATGGAAGTCCGTGCGCGAGTAAAATCTGGGATGTGCGCTGAAAATCTGCATGGTGCACGCCGGCGCACAGGTCATCTAACAGTGTGCCCTACGGCCACAGCGAAAGCGCACATAGCGCAGCGCACATAACAAAAATAGGCGTAACATGGGGCATGACACGCGGAATGGGGAACAACGTGTGAAAATGTGGGCGTCACAGGGGAAGTACAGGAGGCAAGTGCGCGGAACGCCCACACGCTCGCCTACAACACGTATTCATGGAATCGAATAGGGCAAACCAGCGCACGGGCAAAGACGCGCACAGGCCTAAACACGTCCGCCACACGAAGGCAGGCGATAGCGTCCCTGCGAATGAAAAAAATGTGCGCCAAAATGTGCGCTAACAAAAAGCACGTATATACAGCTCTGATGAATGTCCAATACAGTGGCCCTCTAGGACAAATGATGTGCAAAGGGGTAAGCAACAAACACGGACACCCTCTGTGTCAAAAATAGTGTGTGCGTGTATTTTGGGGGTGCACAGGAAGTTTCACACGCGATTGGCCTTGGGCGAGCGGGGTACGTGTAAATCTGGGGTTTGCGGGAAGTTTCACACGCGATAGGCCCTGTGCGAGTGGGGTGCGTGTATTCCTGGGGTTCGTGTGAAGTTTCACATGCGATTGGCCTGGGTACGTGTAAATCTGGGGTTCGCGGGAAGTCTCACACGCGATTTCAGCAGGGTATGTGTATTTCGGGGGTGCCGTGGAGTCCTACACGTAAATTGACAGTTTGGCTCCTCCCAGGTGTTCGCTCTACACCCTCCACGGCCCCTGCAGGCAGCCCACACCACAGGGTACTACCCTGCACCCCTGGTCATGTCCCGCAGGCAGCCCAACCACCATGGGCATGCCCCCAGGCAAGCCACATGTCAGCTTGCACTACTGATCACCAACGCATGACCCCCTCCACCCTCACCCCCTGCACCTGCCAGCAGGCCCCCACCCCAGCACCTGCCAGCAGGCCCCCACTCATGTCCCCCAGCACCCCCACCCCCAGCAGTGCAGGGCACCTGCCAGCAGGCCCCCACTCATGTCCCCAAGCACCCCCCCAGCAGTGAGGGGCACCTGCCAGCAGACCCCACTCATGCCCCCCAGCACCCCACCCCCCAGCAGTGCAGGGCACCTGCCAGCAGGCCCCAACACATGTCCCACTCATGTCCCTTTGCACCCACACCCCCCAGCAGTCAGGGCACCTGCCAGCAGGCCCCCACTCATGTCCCCCAGCAACCCCACCCCCCAGCAGTGCAGGGCACCTGCCAGCAGGCCCCCACTCATGTCCCACTCATGTCCCCTTGCACCCCCACCCCCCAGCAGTGCAGGGCACCTGCCAGCAGGCCCCCTCTCATGTCCCCCAGCACCCCCACCCCCCAGCACTGAGGGGCACCTGCCAGCAGGCCCCCACTCATGTCCCCCGGAACCCTCACCCCCCAGCTGTGCAGGGCACCTGCCAGCAGGCCCCCACTCATGTACCACTCATGTCCCCCAGCACCCCCACCCCCCAACTATGTACATCAACACACGTCTGCCACACGAAGGCAGGCGGTAGCATCCCTGTGCATTAAAAAAATGTGCGCTAACAAAAAGCACGTATATACAGCTCTGATGAATATCCCATACTGTGATCCTCTAGGACAATTGACGTGCAAAGGGTACGCGACAAACACGGATACCCACTGTGTCAAAAATAGGATGTGCGTGTATTTCGGGGGTGCGTGGGAAGATTCACATGCGATTGGGCCTGGGCCAGCGGGGTACGTCTATTTCAGGGGCTCGCGGGAAGTTTTACACGCGATTGGGCCTGGGCGAGCGGGGTACATGTATTACCGGGGTGGGCGGGGAAGTACAGGAGGCAAGTGCGCGAAAACGGCCACACGCTCGCCTATAACACGTATTAATGGAATCGAACAGGGCTAAGGCATGCGCCAAAAAAGACGCACCATTCCGGAAAGACGTACGCCAGCAGGAAGCATGTGCGTGCAAACAACAAACAAGCTCAAACGCCAGGATGAATATACTGTTACTAGCAGCAGTGGCTGTAGGATACCGCAGGAGGAGGAGGAGGAGGAGGATAGTCATGGCCAGAATTTTTACACCCAGAACAAGCCTTTTTGGGATGCCTGATGACCAGGTGTATGGGAGGTACAGGTTTCCACCTCACATAATACTCGACCTGGTCAGTGAGTGGGAGGATGACCTCACATCACCCATTCTGTGCTCCCAAGCACTCAGCCCCCTGGAGAAGGTCCTCAATGTACTGCACTTCTTGGCCACTGGATCATTTCAGCGGACAAGTGCCATAGTGGGGGTGGGTGTTACAGGCCACGCAGTCACGCTGTCTACACCAGGTCTTGGCCATCATCACTGCACGCCCCTCAGTCCGCAGGCACATATAGCTGGCCAGAACACCTGCAGAAAGGCAGGCTGCCGTCCAGGATTTCTACGAGGTGGCACAATTTCCCAAAGTGCTAGGTGCCATTGATTGCACCCATGTGGCTCTACGTCCTGCCAGGGCATCTGAGCACATCTATAGAAACCGCAAGCACTGGCATTCCATCAACGTGCAGGTAGCATGTGATGCCAAGGGAATCATCACCTCAGTGTATGCCAACTATCCAGGGTCCACCCACGACAGTTTCATCTACAGAATGTCAACCCTAAACCGGGACCTAGAAACCGGGCGACATGGCGACACCTGGCTGCTTGGTGAGTATAAATGCCACATCACATGCATGCATGTCAGATACTGAGCAATGTCACAACCCCACTAATGATACCCACCACCACCTCCCCAGGGGACAGTGCCTACCCTCTGAGCACCCACATGATGACGCCAATTCGGAACCCCACCACGCCACCCGAGGTAAGATACAACACAGCCCACATTGCAACCCGGGGCATAGTGGAGCGCACATTCGGAGTGCTCAAATCACGCTTTCGCTCCCTTGACCGTTCTGGCGGGCAGCTGTTATACGCTCCCCCAGTGGTGTGCAGGATCATAGTGGCAGCATGTGTCCTGCACAACGTTGCAACATGCCGGGGCCTGCCCGTGGACATGGTGGTGCCCCCACATCCCCAACCACAAGCACGCCCGCTGCGCATGGGAGGGGAAAGGGCACGGGGTGAGGCATCCTGTACACAGCTGGTGGATAATTACTTCACCTAAAATCACACCGCTGTGGAGTGCACACAGCCCTGGCACATGCCAGCTGACAATCAATGATGATGACATAAGGGACAGTCAACTGTCACAACCATACCAGCCTGAGATTGGTCACCTGGAAGTGTTACATTGTGTGCCCTACCTACACAAACACCACCAATGCTGTGTTCTATGCTGCAAAAATCATTACCCCCTTGCAAAATACAACATGACAAAAGTGCCATGTCACCCAATCCATCCCCAGCACCGCCACCCAACATACCATGGCATGTCATGCTATGTGAGAGCAAAAAAAGCCATCCCCAAAACATCACACAAGTGTCAAAGTACAGTGTCCTCAATGGAAACTGCCCACACACAATATGCTCCCAGTAATGTAGAACTAACAACACACATGACCAAATACTTACCAACAATACAATGCAGCTACACAACCTCAAACATAGCATAAACATGACAAAACTAAGTTAAAGTAGTGGTAGTCTTACAACCTGATTATGCCAGCACATCGGCCACTTCCAACTGTACAGTGCTGCTGCCATGCAAATGTCCAAGTGCACTGCTTACAACATGAACTTCATCTCCAAAGTAGACGGCCTTGTAAAGACATGAGGAATTAACCTGCAAATTAGGTGAAAGACATGGATGCACAAGCACATAGCAATACACCGTGCAGTGTACAATTCAACAATATCCACTAGGAATGTATACACAGTATTGACTACAGACTGCCCACACAGCTCATGGCAGTCCTACGTCACCGTGTAAGTCAATGTCACTTGGGCACACCCTTTGCAAGCCCATGGAAACGGGAAGCAGGAGGGGTGTGTGTCTCATGAACCCAAGCATATAACCCAAACTCATGACATGCCTGCATGTGCCCAGCTGGAATACAGTGGATGCCCACGGGAGCCACACAAGGCAACACAATGCAACAAACAAAAAAAAAAAATCTGAAATCAAAAATCAAAAATGGCCATATGGGGGAAAGGAGGGGGAGGCCACCCAGGAGGTCCAAGGACAGGGTGCGCACCAACACCCACCTGTGTGGATGTTGGGAAAAAAAAACACCTCGATGGGCTCATGGCCTGCACGGCTATGCCAATGTGGGAGAACTGCTGCTGTCGCTATCATCACCCTCTGCTGCTGCCACAGGAGGTGGGGCTGCCACAGGAGGTGGTGGTGCAATGGGAGGCATCCCACGCAAAGCCCTGGTATGGTCCTCCATGGCAGCAAGCATGCAGGTGTGGTAGGTCTCGTTTTGGAGGATTATAGTGTGGAGATCCCCATGCAGCACCTGACGTGATGCACGGATCTCCTCCCGAGTTGCCTGCATCTCAGCTGAGAGCGAACATGTGAGCCGTTCCAGCTGCTGTTCTGTCCTCAAGTTAGTGGAAGCCTCAAGGTCAACAAGAGTCTCCCTGAGGTGATGGAGTTCGACCCTCAGGGCTTCCCTGTGGCCCTGGGACTCTATTGATATTGATTGGTGTAGAGTCTCCAGTGCCGCTCGTCTGTCCCTGTTGGACGCCAACATGTCCTCCCTGTGTGATTGGCAAATGGAGTCTGTTGCTTGCTGTAGTAGCTCCATCTGCCTTTCATGGGGGACAATGGAAGTGGCCACCCTCTCCATTGCTTGAGCCATCATCTCAACTGATGCTGCCTGTTGGGTTGCCATACCGTAAATGGATTGTTCCCATGCGGTATTGCCTGGTGGCGTACGGCCCCCGCATCGGCGGGAACCACACCTGTTTGGGCTAAGGCGATATGCGCCTTGCTGTGCTGGCACTGCCTGAGGCTGCAGGAGATCATTCGCCCTCTGATCTGCTGGCCCAGGAACAGGATCAGATGTTGTGGAGTGTGACCCTGCATCCGTAACCTCCAAAGGCGGACTTACCAACACTGACATCCCCATAGAGTGTTCTACTCCTGGTACAGGTGGGTTGGACAGAACAGAATCCCTGCCAAAAACACTTACCTGCGACGCCACATAGGTCTCATCATCCGAATCAGCACCTGAATAGATTTCTGGGGAGGTGCACCCAGAGGCACCCCTTGATAGAATGTTCTGCAGCAAGATTGGTTCTCACCCACCACCACACTACATCCCCCACTGGTGCCCGGTCGTGCCTGAGATTCCTCCTGGGTCGGCACCATCTCCTCAACCTCAGCAGCATCAAGTGCGCCATCCCCTGCAAAAACATGAAAGACAAAAAATGGAAACAGGCATTAGCACCATAGAACACAAATAGGCCTGACAAGCTACATAAAAAGTACATGATTTACCTCCCATGCATGCACTGTCACTGAGTTTGAAGGGGACAAAAAAAGGCAGACACTGATGACACCTACATGAAAGAGCAACACATTTGCTGCATTCTGGGTAGCACTGCCATCACACATTGGCCTGTGAGGGGCATGTCCAATACACATACATGACACATGCCATCACACAGATGGCATGTACCATAGTCATGGTAAATTCCACATGTCAGTGAATGAATACTGTCAGCCATCCATGTTAGATGGACATGATGAGATGAAAAATGCTACATATTTTGACAAAATAGGCATGTGCCACACACTGCAACACATCCAGTGTACAAAAATACAGTGATTGCAGGCCGAGGTACACATCAATGGTGTTTGTCACTTCAACATGACAGGAAACAACTATCATGTTCCACATTCAAACAGGCCCCATACATTCCTGTGATCAGCGCAATACTCAATTAGCCTGAATGGTCAAATCATTCATCTAACAAGGTAACACATGTGGTCCAATGTGGGGTTTATCAATGACAGAAGCATGTCAAAAATGGGACAATGGGGCTGAGGAATGCGTAGCCAAAGTGGGAGAATTGAAACAATCAGTCTGAACAAACACTGAAAAATACAAACAATGTTGTTGCAAGATGCCACTTCAAGGGCAACTGCCGTAATGTTGATCCAAATTACTAATGTGGGCAGAAGGGATACTGTCACACCCAAATCCAAGGCCGCTGAATGTTTTGGATGAAGCACATGGGTGATCCATACCACTCAGGCACACACACCCTCACCTGGCACTCAATCAGAACCCATCACCCAAACAACATACACATGCATTACACACACATGCATGGGCACTCACCGGACAATGCTTCATAATCAGGTAGTCCTCCCACACCTTGGATCTGTTCCTCTGTGATGAAGGCCCCAGCAACAGACTCATGTTCAGTGAGTTTGTTGTCCTCTTGTGGAGACCCACCGCCAGTCACCAGAGTAGCGGCATAATTTGAGGCCAGCTTGTTCTTTGCTCTGCGTTTCAGGTCATTCAACCGCTTGTAGCAATCATCAGCTGAGCGCCTCACAAATCCAAGGGCACTTATGTGGTCGGCAATGGTCTGCCAGTGTGCCTTACGTTGACTAGGTGTGGTCTTGCACCCTGCAATCACCACCATTTCATGTCTATGAGCCGACACATAGCGCACAAGTGCATCAAGTTCCGGATCATTGAAGCAAGGCTTCCTTGAGGTACCAGAGTGTGTAACCGTGTCTGGGGTCTCAGCCTGTCATGCCAGAGCACCCTTCTTCCTCTTCTTTAAAGGTGGAGCAGAGCCAGAGTGGCTTATGCCACTCTGGTCAGTAGGGGCAGAATCACCGGTGGACTGGGTAGTAGGAGTTTGGGAATGTACAATGACCATAGTTCTTGATGCAGGCATTGCTTGCAGGATCATGTTGGCAGGGGGAACGTCAGTTTGATGGACTGGGACTGACACTGTCCTGGCTGGGAAAGTCATAGCTGGGGTGGATGGAGCTGCAGCTGCCCCTGCAGCCTCCCCACCCCGCATACTTGGGGCAGCAGATGACATAGCTGCCCCAGATCCACGTGGATTGGTGACAACAACTTGCACCGCCACACGTGGCCTAGACTTGCTGACCTGGAAGTCAGCCAAGGAGTCATCCTGTGCCAGGTCAGGTGCCACAATGGGCTAGTCCAACAGGGGCTGAGCTTGGATGGTGTCAGCCACTTTTCCCTCAACCATGGGGGGGTGGCATGGGTGTCCCTGACTGTTCCTCCACACATAGGGGCATAGGGGCACCCTGCAAATCCCGGCCACATCCCCTACCGCGCCCACCACGCGCACCTTTTGAGGGTCGGCCACCTTTGCCTCCCTTACCGCTTGGTCGCCTCCCAGCCATGGCACTGATGTTGTTGGGCGTATGGGAGATGCAGTAAACTATTGTCAACAATTGGGGGTCAAAGGGGTAGGATACCAGATGGAATTCATACCCTAGTGCTCTAACAAGGCTGTCTGTGACCCCTGGGGGAAGATGACGGGTCACGCAATGCACAGGCAATGCACAGGCAGCCCAAAATCAAAAATAAACGTGCACGCAACCCCTCGTAGACCACGTGCATGAAAAAATGAACTCGCACTACGCTGTGGCACCCAGAAACACAAAAATAAGCATACGCGTAATACACGCAGCCTACAATGACCTCTGAAGGGGAACGCGACACACGGGGCAAGCACAGTTGCTAAGTACATGCGTAACTCACCGTATGCCTGGAAAAAGAACGTGAAAAATACACACGTGTGCATGTTGGCAACACCCCTGCCAAAAGAAGAATTGTACGCTGTCTGAGGAGACAGGACAAAAGGAGAAGTGAACTGTGTTTGAGGAAACAGGCCCAACAAAAAATCTGAAAATAGCTTTCAGAGGTAACAGGGAGTACAAACTAGAAACGCTGTGAAGTAATCGCGTGTGAACCGACAAGAAGTACAGATTTCACCAACTCGCTCTAAACGAAAAGCACGTACAAGGAAATGGTGTCCTACACGCAGCTTTTAAACCGGCCCACACGTACATGTCAGAGACGCGTGTACGCGGACGCTTTCATCCAATTACATGCGATGACACTCGGACGTGCATTTTTTCCACATGTCATCACGTACTATGAGGGAAATGCCTGCGCGTGTAATGTACTTACTGCCTACGCGCTAAGGGCCTTTGGTCCAATTTCCTCGAATTACACGCTGACATGCAAGATTTTCACGTGCCGAATCACTCCGTATCAAGCTGGCCACGCAAAAACACACAGAAGACCACGCTCATGCCCTGAAGGCCATTTTCCTGCCCCCAAGAGCCAGCTCCCACTTGCCATCTGCTGCTGCCTGCCTCCCTGCTGCCCACGTGCCCTGCTATTTGCTGCCTGCACATCAGCCATCTGCAGGGGTGCAGTTGCTGTGACCACCCCTGCTGGAACTGAAGACTCCCGACTGGGATAGCATCGCTCGACAGCGCAGCCCCAGGACCCAGTTACCCACCCACGTCTGCCCCTGGGGTTGCCATGTCGGGCACACCACCATCTGAGACCACTGGCAACCCCCAGCCAGAGAGGCAGAGGGCCACCAGCTTCACTGCCACCGAAGTTGGTGTCCTGGTGGAGCAAGTCCTGGGGCAGTATGATGCCCTCTTCGGAAGTTTGCGCGCCGACAAGGAAGGATGGACCAGGATCTGGACAGACATTGTGACTGCCATCAACACGGAGGAGGTGGCAGTCCGAAAATTCCAACATGTCAAGAAGCGCTGGGAGGACTTCAGGTCCAGGACCCTCAACAAGGCCCGGCGCCTCTTGAAGGCAGCGGATGCTAAGGGGCACCGGGTCCACCTGTCCAAACATCAAATGAGGGTCCTGGAACCCATATCCCCAGCGCTCCATGTTCATGTCCTTGAGAGGCAGACCCGTCTGGAGTCAAGCGGTAAGTGTACATGCATACTGATTGTAAGCTGTGCATGTGGTGGTGTGCCAGTAGTGTGCAGGTTGCACATGTGGTTTTGTAGTGCCATGTATGGATGTGTATGTACAGGACCGTGAGGCTAACACATGCAAGTCCTCTCATGTGTAAGACACATGGATGGTGCATGTCTGTGTAAGTTTGCATGCCAAATGCAGATGTGTGAGCACACATGCTTGAATGACTGTGTATGTAAGTTGGCATGGTTGTGGTGTCGCACATGGATGTCGGTTCCAGCTGCATGTATCTGCACTGTGTACATTTGCATGTGTGTGTATTTAACAAGGGTGCAACAGTGATGCAACATGGATGCTTGGGACACTGATATGTAGAAGACTGATTGCCAGATGTGACATGGATGCTGATCTCATCACTGCGACAGTTGGTGGAGGTGTACACATGCATGTAAGTGTGGTGGCGTGTGTGTATGTCTAGTGCACTCCCTGTGTTTCATGTGATGTCTGGCTCACCCTTGGATGCTCATGCTGTTGTATGTGTATGGATGGTGCTGGCTGTTGCCATATGGCTGTGGAATTGCTCAGGTGTGTGAGTTGACATGCCATGTGTGTTGGGGATTGTGATGCCATGTCTGAAGTTTGACACTGCCACGCATGTGCATCTGACATATGTGTATCAGTCCATTGTACAGTGTCCTGATGCCTGCCTCCTATCTCTCCCTGTCTGCAGCGTCAACTGATGAAGAGGGTGGAGAGGGTGCTGTGGAGCACAGCAGTGGGGAACACACCACCAGCCGTAGACACAAGGCACGGCTCCCCTCCCAGGTTGTGATCTCGTCAGGGAGTGAGGAGTCTGGTGCCGCATCTCAGGCCGCAGCTGCCGAGGGTAGGTCCAAGAGGCGGAGGTCGGAGTTGGACTCCTCGGTAGCAGAAGGCGCAGCTGAGACCCCACAGGGTCCGACGAAGGAAGATGGCACGGAGTCATCCAGGTTGGTGGGCGGTTTGGTGGAGGAGGAGGCCGCGCAAGGGACAGAGACGGGGTCTTGAGGTGGGGATTCCACTGGTGCCAGTGGTGCAGTGCAGGGGCAGGGACAGGAGGCAGCACAGGCCGCTGCGGAGGTGCCTGTGTGTAATCCTGTCCCCGATCCTGTGACTGCATCATCCCGCACTAGCAGGGATGCCTACGCCCAGACCCGTTTTCAGGGAGGGGATCTGCTTACAACAACTGGTCTTCCTCTCACTGCGGACGTGGCTTTCCGGGACCGGGTTGAGCCTGTCCTGGGTGGGGTGGCGTTGTGTCAACGGGACATGCGAGGTGACCTGCAGTCTTTTCATGGGGAGACTGCACGTCATCTCGAATGGCTCGTTGACCATGTCAGCCTACTGGGACAGGTCACCCAGGCCGGATTCCTCCGTTTGCTGAACCTTGCTTCGACCCCCTCCTCACCTGAACCCCCTATTCACCAGTCGTCCTCCGTGCCATCTTCCCACTCATGTATCACCTAGGTACACTGTGGAGCTGCCTCTGACCTTGTGGCCAGACTGGTGGAGGACACATCCCTGCTACAGTCGGGAGTCGGACGTCCAGCAGGGGTGGCCACCTCAACAACTGAACCCCAGCCGGAGGAGGATGTGCAGGCAGCAGGAGCCAGGGCACGGGCACAGGCACAGCAGCAGCAGCAACAAGGTGGGAGCCATGATGGCTCGGGGCCTTCGACATCGGAGGGGCAGGCATCGGCCGGAGGGCAGGAGGACCCAGGACGGGAAGTGTCTTCCGTCTGGCAGCGGTTAGGCCATGCTATAGATGCGGAGCAGCAGCGGGCGGAAGAGTCAGGGCGGAGAACTCCATGCAAAGGGCTCTGAGGCGGGCCGAGTGCCTCAAGGCAATTCGCAGGGACCTGGACGTCTGGATGTCATCGTCCCTGCGAACCCTCGGGGCATTAGAAGAGGACCGCCTCTGGGACATCGAGCAGGAGTTCGATGATGCCCTGGCCCGGGAAATCAGGAACTGAGCCATCGGACTAGTCCGCTGCCGTTGTATATAGTTAATTAGTTTTAGGTTTTCTTTTGGTTTTCATTTCATTTGGGGCGCTTGGACAATGCCCCACCGTTTTGTATAGAGTTGTTCATTAGGTAGGGTTTTTGTAGGTTTCCTTTCAATGGTTGGGCTCATGGACCCTGGATTTGTACTTTGTATATAGTTCTACACTGGATTTCACTTAATTTAAGTTTCTTTTTTACCATGGATCAATGGATATGTCTTATTTTTACACTTTGGATTTGGTTGGACGGACAGACTCTTTGGACCCATTTGCTTTTGAATTGATTTGGATTCTGCTTTCACACATTTTTTTTGAATATTTTGGACATGCAGCTTTTTCTTCATTATTTCCATTATTGTGTTTTTTTTTAATTCATTTGGTTAATTATTGAATACACATTTATTATATACTTTACTGATGTGGTCTTATCTCTTTTGTTTTGTGCATGTCACAATGTTGATCTTTTCACAGTCATGTGTCACCATTGTGTGGGTCTGAGGGACATTGATTCATGGCCATGCTGGTTATGCATTTTATATCATGACTTTGGGAATTCAATGTGGGGTGTTTGGACTGGGGTGGGATTTGGGTGGCCACGAGGGGGATGGGTCTGGAGTGGGATGACCTGTCCGGGAGGACATGTGTGGGGGCCTGCTGGCAGGTGCCCTTGACTGCTGGGGGGTGGGGGTGCAGAGAGACATGTGTGGGGGCATGCTGGCAGGTGCCCCTGACTGCTGGGGGGTGGGGTGCAGGGGGACATGTGTGGGATATGAGTGGGGGCCTGCTGGCAGGTGCCCCTGACTGCTGTGGGGTGGGGGTGCAGGGGGACATGTGTGGGACTTGAGTGGGGGCCTGCTGGCAGGTGCCCCTGACTGCTGGGGGGTGGGGGAGCAGGGGGGCATGTGTGGGACATGAGTGGGGGACTGCTGGCAGGTGCCCCTGACTGATGGGGGGTGGGGGTGCAGGGGGACATGTGTGGGGGCCTGCTGGCAGGTGCCCCTGACTGCTGGGGGGTGGGGGTGCAGGGGGACATGTGTGGGACATGAGTGGGGGCCTGCTGGCAGGTGCCCCTGACTGCTGGGGGGTGGGGTGCAGGGGGACATGTGTGGGGGCCTGCTGGCAGGTACCCCTGACGTCTGGGGGGTGGGGGTGCAGTGGGGCATGTGTGGGGGCCTGCTGGCAGGTGCCCTGCACTGCTGGAGTGTGGGGGTGCTGGGGGACATGTGTGGGGGCCTGCTGGCAGGTGCCCCTGACTGCTGGGGGCGGGGGCACTGGGGGACATGTATGGGGGCCTACTGGCAGGTGCCCTGCACTGCTGGGGGGTGGGGGTGCTGGGGGACATGTGTGGGGGCCTGCTGGCAGGTGCCCCTGACTGCTGGGGAGTGGGGGGTCTGGGGGACAGGTGTGGGGGCCTGCTGGCAGGTGCCCCTGACTGCTGGGGGGTGGGGGTGCTGGGGGACATGTGTGGGGGCCTGCTGACAGGTGCCCCTGCACTGCTGGGGGGTGGGGGTGCTGGGGAACATGAGTGGGGGCCTGCTGGCATGTGCCCCTCACTGCTGGGGGGTGGGGGTGCTGGGAGACATGAGTTGGTGATCATTGTCATGACCACAGGTTAAGTTCCCATTATAGTCCTAGGAGATACAAGTTCATATGGGAATTCATGTTGCCTTAGCTGGTTAATTGATTCTAAATCCCTCATGTTAATGGTTGGTTGGGGTTTTCTTAATGGTCGCTAGGTGGTGCCTCTGAGTTAGTTAGCTAGCGGGTCTAGTTGTTTTCATTGCCGGCTATTTAAGCCCCGCCTATCAGGAGACTTGCGCTTCGCGTCGTTCGTCTGAGTACTGATGGAACGCTCGCCGCGTACCTCCGATTTCTGTCACAGTTAAAATATTCCTTGTCCACAGACGTTTACCGTAGTTCCGTTAGTAACTAATTACTAGTTCTCAGTTCCTTTCCTGTATTCCCTGTGCAGCCGCCTCCGCTTCAGTCACAGTCCGTAGTTTGGAGTCCTGTCATTGCGGTCTCCTCACCTCACAGCCTGTTTGCTCCGCTTCAGTCACAGTCCGTAGTTTGGAGTCCTGTCATAGCGGTCTTCTCACCTCACAGTCAGTTTGCTGCTTCTCTCACGCAAGTACTCCTAGTGATATACGAATGTATTTGCTTCATTTTGTTGCCTTATCAAATACTTTGAATTGTGTATAATTGTTATTATTAGGCTACCTTACGCCTTCTATGGTATTAAGCTGTCATTAGCGGGTTCTTGCCAGATTGTGGAGTTTGCCTTGAAGGTGTGTTCTAGTCAGAGATAATAGTTTGTCACTGCTCTCCAGTCTGCATTGTCACACACGCCTAACACCACAGCAAACCTTTCCCTTTTTAGGTTATATTAGGATAGGGGTAACCTTCATTTTGAACATTCCTATTCCCAGTGAATATTGCCCGCCAATATTGAGCCTAGTAACCTCTTCCCCTATTCCAAATAATAAAATAAAAAGAAACATTCTCCTGTATCCCATCTTCAGGACTTGCGCCCCTGTATGAACAGGATGGAGAGCTCAAAATATTAAATACCAAGGTGAGCCTTTGCTGGTCCTATAGTTACAAGTTTGTTCTTTCTATTTAAGAAGAAAACTAAGGAAGGGAATATTGTTATTTTCTCCACAGAAATTCCGTGTTAGCTCCCAGGAAGGTAGAAGTCAGTTGGAGGTCCAGAAGGTCCCCGCAGAGTTCAGGTGAGCGTTACAATCATATTGCAACGTGACATGTGTCTTGGCTGGGGGCATGCCCATGGTGGATGGGCTGCCTGCGGACATGACCAGGGGTGCAGGGTAGTTCCCTGTGGTGTGGGCTGCCTGCAGGGGCCGTGGAGGGGGTAGAGGGGACACTTGGGAGGACCCACACTGCCAATTCAGGTGTAGGACTCCCCGCGCACCCCCGAAATACGCGTTCCCCGCTCTGACAGCAAAATCGCGTGTGAAACTTCATGAGCAGCCCAGTAATACACGTACCCTACTCCAATCGCGTGTGAAACTTCCCGCGCACCCCTGAAATACACGTACCCAGGCCAATCGCATGTGAAACTTCCCGCACACCCCTGAAATACACATACCCAGGCCAATCGTGTGTGAAACTTCCCATGCACCCCTGAAACACAAGTACCCAGGCCAATCTCGTGTGACACTTCCCGCACACCCACGAAATACACTTACCCAGCCCAATCGTGTGTGACACTTCCTGCACACCCCCGAAATACACGTACCCAGGCCAATTGCGTGTGAAACTTCCCATGCACCCCGAAATACACGTACCCTGGCCAATCGCGTGTGAAACTTCCGGCGCACCCCTGAAATACACGTACCGAGGCCAATCGCGTGTGAAACTTCCCGCGCACTCCCGTAATACACGTACCCCACTCGCACAGGCCCTTTCGCGTGTGAAAGTTTCAGCGAACCCCGTAATACACATACCCTGCTGAAACTGCATGTGAAACTTCCCGCGAACCCCAGTAATACACGAACCCCACTCGCACAGGCCCTTTTGCGTGTGAAACTTCACGCGCACCCCAGTAATAAACGTTCCCCGCTTGGCGTTTGCTGTTTGGCAGCCCTGTAAACTGGTCCAGGGTTAGCGCAGCCCTTTGCGCTGAATTGGGAATTTTGATGGCTTTTCCTTGCGCGAGGGCGTTCTTGGGGGCGTAACTGGCGCTGCTGCAGGGTCGCTACGCCACTCTGCGCCACGGCTGGTTTTGGAGGCTAAAATCCATGAATACGCTGTGCGCAGAAATCGATTTTAGCGCACGCGGCTGGCGCAGACATTCGCACGTGCACATTGTGCGCCAACCGCGTGTGCCACTTTTGTGCGAAATTCTATGAATTACCCTCTATATCCATTCTTGTATGAAATGTATATCACATTTCAGCGATGTTGTAACCATATTTTTCGTAGTGTACTTAGAACAATGCTGTGTCATGCCACTTCCTGTTTTGTGAAGGGGTGAAAGGTAGTGTTCCATCGCTTCCTGTAATGCCACTTTGGGGTGTGATCAAATGACATCACTTCGTGTGATGTCACACGAGGTCAAGGGTCGTGTGATGTCACTTATGCTACCCCAGGAATTTTGGTGAAATGACGTCCCTGTTCAAAACTCACTTTATCTACTATCATACAGGGATGAACTATGGCAAGGGAGGCAGATGTCCAAATGGGGCTAGCCAAAGACTCAGTAAACCATATGGCGAAAAGGCTGTTGCTTTCATTTTCTAGTTTCAGTAACTACAATTTAGCAGATAGTAGGTAAACACTTAGATCAATAGACAAAACACCAGCACATCCTCACTCTTAGTCAGACTTTGCTCAGCTGTCATTCCCAGAGTACACACACAAACACACTCATGCACACACCTGCACACAGCATGGCACCCACATTGCAGTCCTTACGTCATATATATAAGCACGCAAACAGGGCACTATAGAGCAGGGAAGGGAAGGTGGGTGGGAGATGTGGGTACCCTGATAGAGACCTTAGCATTGACACTTTCACTTAGCTACTTAATGCAATTGCTAAATTGCACTTTATACATATGGAGAAGCAGTTCTCAAGTTCATTAAAGAAATTCCAAAACTGAACTTCAAATTCACCAGCAAAGAATCACTTATATCGGTGTTCAAAGGACCGAATATTACATTCTTAACACCAAAGAGTCAAACAATACCTTTGGCCCCAACCTGGATTTATTTCCAGCCTTCTCTCAAAACACTCACAACACTTGCCCCACGACTGGCCCGGTTCATTTAGTTTTAATATATGTGTAGATTGTATTTATTAAGCAAAGTCCACAAGTTTTAATCAAGCGTACACTGTTCAAGACTTTTTGTTAATTTTGATTATACATTTGCGGACCGATTCATGGAATACTTTGCAGGGGAAATGGGGACTTTGCGGGCCGTTCTGCACACAAAACCCACCTTCATCGATTCAGGGGATCAGCTTTGCAGGACTTTTCTGGACCTTGCGGGGAATCCGCGCTGGACTGGCACGCCACTGTGTGCAGTCGAGCGTATTGCGCGAGGCTCCTCAAAAAGCGTGGTGGGTTCTGCACAGAGAAAGAAATAGGGGCAGAATATGCATATGCCCTATTTTCCATGCACAATGAGGAATAATGTGGGCATGTTGAGAGACATGGCACGTGAAGCAATGGCATGCCTAATCCACCGAAAACACAAACAAATTCATGGAATCTAATGTGCAACCTTATGTCACGAAAAAACCACACACAAACCCTGTGAACCAATCGCCACATGATAGCAGGTGTAAAGTACAACACACAAGGGATTCCATGTGTATAAAGCATGCAGTACTCACCATACTAATGTTGCACCTAATACGCATTACTGTTTTTGCTCTGATTTGTGGTATACTAGGGTGCTTTTTCTCCCCTCGCAGGATTCTCAATCTTAGGTGGCCCGGTACCTAATACGCATTACTGTTTTGCTTGCTCTAATTGTGGTAACTTGTGCTTGCCGCTCACTTCCTGTCTGCGTGCTCTCGTTTCGTCTGTCTCCCCCCCCCTCCCTCCCTCCTACTCCATGGTGCTCTCCGTCTCGCCTATCTTCTCTAACTGCTTCTCCATTGACTATCCTGCTCTCCTCACTAAATCTGGTAGGAAAAAGTTTAAAAAGGACATCCTGGTCTCCAACCCAGGCCTCCCTATCGCTGACACCTACACTAATGCCTGCTCTAAGGAAACTCTCACTGACATCCTCTTTTTCGTGCCTTCGCCTGACCTATGGACCCTTCATATGGTCTCTGTGCTCTCTCCTTTCTCCTCCTGTCCCATTCATGGTGGCACCCGTTGGGATGTCCTCTTGGCCCCCTTCCGCTCCTCCAAGGCCATCCTTAATGTCTACGCTAATGGGACCATCTTGGTCCAAGGCCCTCAGGCCAACCTTCACCTCTTCGAGAGACGCTTCCCACACCTCATCAACTTCCTCTCCTCTCCTGCTGTCCCCCCTCCTCTATCCTTGGCTACCTTGCCTCTACCCTCCCTCCCTGCCCCCTCTAGTGCTCCTTCTTCACCTCCTTCTTCAATACCTCCACAGGACGTACCTCTGATCTGTACCCCTCCCCGGAAGTTCTTCAAGGATGGCAGCCTTCTCCACATTGCCACACTAAACACTCGCTCTGCCATCAAGCACTCCTCCAATATCTGTCACCTTCTTGAGGAACTGGGCCTCGACGTCCTTTGTCTCACTGAGACATGGTTCACAGCCAGCTCTGCCACCAGCTTTGACACACTCCTACCTGATGGTTACAAGATCCACTCCGTGCCCAGGCCCAACCGTGTAGGGGGTGGTGTTGCCCTTATCTTCCCTGAGTGGATTCCTGCCACTGTCACTCCTACGCAGACCTACTCCTCTTTTGAATGCCTTGTCTGCCGACTCTCTCTCTCTCCTAGCCATTCCCTTACCGTGGCTACTATCTATCGGCCACCGGGTCAAATTTCCTCCTTCCTCTCTGAGTGGGCTGACCTCTCCTCCGCACTCCTGTCCTCAACCACTCAACTCCTCTTTCTTGGCGACTTTAACATCCACCTTGATGCCTCCAGTCCCCCCACTGGTCTCTTTCGTGACCTCTGCGACTCTCTCTCACTCTCTATTCTCCCATCTGGGCCTACTCACTCTGCTGGGCACACTCTTGATGCTCTGATCTCTTCTGACCTTCCCCTCTCCGTCCCTCTCTCCACTCCTCTCTCCTGGAGTGATCACTTTCTCCTATCCTCCCACCTCACCCTGCCTACCCCACAGGCAAAGCCACCCTCTTCACTGCCACCCACCTTCTCGGTCATCTGACCCATGAAGCGTGTGTCAGTTGAGGCTTTTGCTGCTACCTTCTCGCCCCCCCCTGCCCCTTCGGCTGACTCCCACCCTGACACAGTCCTCTCCATGCTCCACTCTGCTATATCTGTTACTCTTGATATCCTTGCCCCCGTCATGAGAATCCGCCTGAAGCCCAAAGCCAAATGTAACTCCTGGTATGACTTGGATCTCGCCACCCTAAAACGCAAGTGCAGGGTTGCAGAGAGGAAATGGCGTGCTTCATGTTCATCCTCTGACAAACTGGCCTGCCGCCTGCTCCAAAGGCAGTACCGGCTCTCCGTTCTCACCAAGAAGAGAGCCCTTATCCAAGCCCGCATCTCTGCGGCATCAAACAACTCCGCCGAACTGTTTAAAATCTGCAAGGAGCTGGCCAACCCTGTTGCAGTCTCTACCTCTCCTGTCCCCTCCCAGGCCCTCTGCACTGCACTGGCCTCTCACTTTACCTCTAAAACTCAGGACATCCTGTCCTCGCTCTCCTCCTTTCACCTCCCTCCCTCCCTACCCGACCCTTCCTCTGGCTCTTCTGCGGTCACCCCTCCTCCCTCTTTCTCTGCCTTTCCACCTTTCTCTGCTGACGAGGTTTCCAGACAAGTCCGATCTATGAAAGTCTCGTCTAAACAGGTTCACCCCTGTTCCTCCAAAACTATCAAGGACACATCGACTCCCTGGCTCCTGCCCTGGCTGACTTTTGCAACCACTACTTCGCCTCTGGAGTCTTCCCTTCCCCCCTCAAGCACTCCCTTGTGCACCCTCTTCTCAAGAAACCCTCTTCCGACCCCTCCTGCCCAGCTAACTATCGCCCTATCTCCATCACTCCCTTCCTGGGCAAGCTCCTGGAGAAACTGGCCATCTCCCAGCTTAACCTCCATGCTGAATCTGTTGGTAGTCTTCATGACCATCAATCTGGCTTCAGAGCTGCCAGAAGCACGGAAACTGCTCTCCTGAACATCCGTGAAGACCTGCTCTTGAACCTCGATTCCAACACTCCGTGTGCTCTCATTCTGCTCGATCTCTCCTCTGCCTTTGACACTGTCAACCATGCCATCCTGCTCAACCGTCTCCGGGAAAACCTGGGTATCACTGGTCAGGCTCTGGCGTGGTTGACCTCTTTCCTTTCAAATTGACCCTCCCAGGTCCAACTGGGGCCCTTCCTCTCCGACATCTTTTTCTCCACCTGTGGTGTCCCCCAGGGATCTAATCTCTCTCCCTGGCTGTTCAACCAGTATCTGGCACTCCTTGCCCACCGCATCGCCGCTCTCTGCCCTAATTTCCAGTGCTATGCGGACGTTTACCCAACTCATCTTCAGGCTACCCTCAGCCTCCCCCTCTCCTTCCCTCATCTCTGACTGTCTGTCTGCTATCCTGAATGGTGTGCCGCCAATGACCTCTGCCTTAATGCCAGTAAGACTGAGATCCTACTCATCGGTACTCCCACTCCCTCCTTCCCTGTAGCTCTCTGGCCTGCCTCCCTTGGCCCCCTCCCTGCTCCTACCTGCAAGGCAAAAAACCTTGGGGTCATCTTCGACTCCACACTCTCCTTCTCTCCTCATATTTCTGACGTCGCCAAGAGGTCACACTACCAGCTGCACCTCCTCAGAGGTATTCTTCCCTTCCTCTCCTTCCCCCAGAAGCTCACTGTCTCCCGAGCCCTGGTTCTCTCGAAGCTGGACTACTGTAACAGCCTCTATCTTAATCTGCCTGCCTCCACTCTCCGCCCTCTGCAACTCATCCAGAACAGAACTGCGAGACTTGTCCTTGGCCTCAAGCCCAGGGACCGTATCTCTCCTGGACTGAAATCTCTACACTGGCTCCCAGTGGCTGCGAGGATAAAGTTCAAAACCCTCTGCATTGTCCACAAGGCCTTCTGGGGCCTGGGTCCTAAATACCTTCAACTCTCTCTTCCCAAATATCTTCCTTCCCGAGCCCTTTGCTCATCCGCCTCCAATTCCCTCAGGGTTAGCCGCTTCTCGAAGCAACGAGCTGGGGGTAGATCTCTCTCCGCGGCAGGGGCCTCCCTCTAGAACAGCCTTCCTGCCTCCCTGAAACTTGAGGAGAACCATCTCTGGTTCCGGAAGCATCTCAAAACCTTCCTCTTTGCTTCTGCTTTCTCTCTCCCTCTCCCCTGCTGAACAGCTAATTTAATTCTTCACTGAAACTGCACTGATCCTGCAACTGGACCACTCTAAACGGCCTCGGCCCTGGGCCCTGCCACTCTCCACTTGCACTGATGCCCTGGAACCCCTTTGCACTGCGGGACTGTCTCTGTATCCCTACAGCCCCCCCCCCCTCCCCCAGCACTTGTTCTGCACTTACCTCACACTTGCCACCAGCTGGCCCTATTTATTTATTTATTACGTTACGCCACTTACCTTGTACTGCACTTCCCCCCCTCCCCTTCCCCTTGCACTTTTCCCCCTCCCCCACCCCTGCACTTGCGCGATCTGAATGACACCTGGCCTAGTAAGATCGTTGTCTGTCTCCCCTTGTCCCCCCCTCCCTGCCTCGTCGCGCCTTGAAACACATGTGTATAGGCGCGTTACAAATGCCATATCATATCATATCATATCATATCATAGCCATGATGAATGCTGCAATAGTGGGAGCCATCATCCATGGACACAGAAGGAGGATGAGAATGACCATGCCCCATATTTTATCTACACGCACCTCTCTGTTTGTGATGCCTGATGGACAGGTGTATGCCAGGTAACGGTTCCCACCCCATATCTTCCTAGACCTTGTCAGGGGGTTGGAGCAAGACCTAGCATCACCCACCATCTGCTCCTGGGCCCTTAACCCCTTGAACAGGTGCTGACAGCACTACATTTCATTGCCACTGGCGCCTTGCAGTGTACCACTGCCATAGTAGGTGGGGTATCACAGGCCACACTATCCTGCTGTCACCACCAGGTCTCGGCCTGCATTACATCATGTGCATGTCTGCATAGGCATATATACACTGAAAGGCAGAGAGTGTGCCAGGATTTATATGCAGTTGCACACTTTCCATGTGTACTTGGATGCATAGACTGTGCATAGACTGTGCATTTGTTGAGCTACGACCTCCCGAATGACACAGCACATATACCACAATACCGCAATCACAAGCACAGGCATTCCATCAATATTCGGGTCGTCTGTGATGGAGTAATCATGCAAGTAAATGCCCTACGAGCACGTGTGACAGCTACATTTACCACCAGTCAACACTCTGCTGGGCCCTAGCATCAGGAAAATATGGCACCATCTGGCTCATTGGTGAGTATGAATGGCACGCACATGAATGCATGCACATCACAAACCGAACAACAGACCATGTGATTACGTGCCAAAATCAACCATGTAAACATTTTCAGAGGACAGTGCCTAACTGCTATCACCCTTCATGATCATGCCATACAGGAATCCTGCCACACCAGCTCAGGTAAGATATAATGCTTCACATGTGGCCACAAGGAGTATAGTGGAAAGCACATTTGGGGCACGGTAGTCACATTTCCGCTCCTTCGACCACTTTGGTGGGGTATTGCTACATGCCCGACCAGTAGGCTCTAAAACCCTTGTTGCAGCATGTATACTGAACAATGTAGCCACACAGCATGGCGTACCAGTTCATATGCAGGTGGGACATCGTCCTCAGCCACAAGAACCACCCTTGCCCCTTGGCTGGCCAAAGGCCACAGGGAGAATCTGCACAAAACCATCTGGTGCAATCATACCTTACGTGAAAACATGTCCCTGTGGAGCACGCGCCATGAGGCCACAGCCCTGGCAACATTCTATGATGAATTGTGGCATGTCCTCTATGCCCATAACAATACCCTGGCAATGTGTGTCTGCGAGAGGCATACTGTGTGTGTCCACTTGATATAATAAAACATGTACTAAACACTAACAGAGTCATAGCAAATGGAAACAACAGAATCCATTTTGTTGTCAGGAAGCACTTTCAGATTCCTGCCCCACCCAAATGAATCACATTGTGGAATCAACACTAGCACGTGGGAAATGCACAGAGGTGGGAATCGGGGACAGGAGGAATCATATAGGTAGAGCTGACTTGCGGGAGACACATGTATTGTAGCAACACACACATATGTACGTGGAAAGAACCACTTGCTATGCGGAAGTGTCAAGTACAATACATAACCTGTGGATGATATACAGAACATAAACCAACACTATATCTGACAGTAGGCCTCAATCCTTGCAGGCTGTGTTTGAAACACAGAACAATGAGGCCTCTTCTCTTGATTGACTATCACATCACAGCCCCCAGGCAAGTCCGTGAACACTCACATACACACACATACACATACATACAAATACATCAAGTTACAACTTTTTACAATTAGACAAGAATGCTAGCAGTCAAATGGGAGTTGGGCTGTTGCCGATTGTTAAGGTAATACCCATGGGAGCCAGCGCAGGGGTCCAGAGCAGCCAAAACATGAGCTGAGATTTAGGACACCAGTGCCACCAAGATTAATGGTCATCCCATTTGAATCACCAGATGACCAGTGATACAGATCATACATCATCATGAATCAGATGGATCATTGGCACAAGCAGGAACCCCAGGCCTACACCTTGGGAGGAGTACCAGACAAAGGGGGCAGCAGAGAACAAAGCCCATAATTTGTACCAGGGAGAGCAAAGGACGATGCCAACGTCAATAAGATTGCAGTGAGAAGGCCTCATCGGGGCGTCTGTGTGTCTGGATGAGAAAACAGTTGCTATGATGACCCCCAAAGTAATCTACTGATCTCATGTTGATGGCCATGTGCACATAACGTGGGTAGAACCCAATATAGGGTGGAGGAATTGAAATCCAAAACAATCATTTCACAGTGACCCAAGGTGAAGAGGCCATCACCCATGTGTGAATAAGCTTGAGGATAAGACGAGAGGGCCAATGGGAGACTGGACAATATGTGAATATGAGCATGTAAACAGGCAGTAGACAAGGAGGGTGGTGGACAAACACTGTATATGAAATATGGCACACATGATGACTTACATGGTCGTAACGCGCTGCTTGCTAAGAATAAGAGAGAGAGCTCTGTGGCAGTGGACTAATAATACCTGTCACCATTTCCATATTTCGTACACACAAAACAAAGCTCATGCACTTCCCAAAAAGGGAGCACCAAGCCCTTTCCATAGTGAGCTGTCAATACAATGTCTGTTGTGAGGTCACACTACATTGCCCACAACAAAGCCCACAACACAAGCAACCATGACCACTGTAACATGTCCTGGGAGGGTAGCTTGGTGGAAGCAAGACCACACGAAGCAACACAGGTTCGATCCCCGGGTCCGCGCTTAGAAATCTCTGGGTGTTTAAGCGTGTTTTAAATAAGCAACTAAGACAAAAAAAACAAAAAACAATTACACGACAAAAAAAACTATTCCCGTAACAGCGCCTCGATGCCCACAGGCTGTGTGAGCGATTACAAAAAAAAAAAAGCAAAATAAAAAAATGCAAAAAATGCAAAAAATGTGCCCGAATGAGTGCCACGCAACAAACGCAAACAAGAACTCCCCAGCCACCCAGCATGTTTCCCTGCACCCATGGTGTCAGATCCACACACCTCTGTCAAATGCAACCAATCACCCCACACAGTGATGATGATGCCTTCTCTGCCCACAACACATACATTTCCTGCCCCCCAGAGTGCCATGCAGTGAAGGAGCTGGTACGTCTTACCCCTTGTCATGGTGAGGAGATATTGTGAACACAATGATCTGGCTTGAGTCGGATTGACACTGAGAGGACTCCTAAATAGAGATCACTGAGCGATTGAAAACCCTGGATCCCCTTGGAAGAACTTCCAATGCTACGAAATGGCAACCCCTGATTAACGTGGCATCGGGACAGTGCAGTAAAAACTGGTAGGGGAGCTGATGATGGAAAGTCCAAGATGAAAGAATGCAAACATCTAATTTATTGCAGTGAAGACAGCATCTAGCGCAAGGCGGCTGGTCAAAGAGGCAGCAGTCATAGAGAAAGGCAGGGCACAGAGGCAACTGGCATAATAGAGACGATCAGACAAGAGAAAGGAATGAGAAAAGGAGGCCAAGGAGATTGCCACACAAACGGGAGTAGGGAAAAGGCAACAGGAAGGCAAGGCAGAGTTCCCATGGACTGAACTGAATGGAATCCAATGCAATAGGAACTGAAGGGAGTGTTCAGATGCACTGAGCAGCAGTCAACAGGCAGCAAAATAGCTTTTGGTGTTCCGTGCATGGAACATGTCCCCATGGGAAACAACAACACCAAGTCAATGGGGTGTGCCTGGTGTCTGTGATGAACATGGCATACCCCAAATGGCATGCAATGCTGTGCTGAGCATGAATTTGTCTTAAGACACCACCCCAGAAGGGGCGGAAATACCAAGACTGGACCGCCAGCTTGGGTAGACATGAAATGAACAGCTGAGTGAATGGGAAGCTCAGCGGCAGACAACACACATGAAAAAACTGCAAGCAATCACATACTAGACTCCCATCACCATGTTTCCCAACAACCATGCAGCCAGATGGGCCACCCTATTGACAACTCTACAATAAATGCCCTACAGTAACAGCCTCCCTCACAGCAATCCCCCCGCAACCAGTGTCCCCCTGATTGACATGCAAAAACAGCAAGCATACAAACACCATCCAACCAACATCATGTGCTCCCGCACACATGAATACAGACCTGCTCATATCAGTACATGAAGACAAAAAACACCCCAAACAGTGCCAGACTTCCTGTCACCAAAATCTCCACGAGTCCCACCATGAGTGCATTTGACTTACCTGGACAAAGTACCCACCTGTCGAGCATCCACAGCATCCCACCGGAAACAACATTCGGATCTTGCAAAGACATGTAACCAATGTAACAATGTACCAATGTAACAGCCATGTCAACTCCTGTATGGAACAAGAAAACAGCCATGGACCAGTGTCAACGTCCAGAAATGCAACAAACCAAGCGTCTTCAACTGTCAACATACCAAAAGCAAAACTCACCAACAGAGAAATCGCTGGGAGCGACGGAAACATAACTAGCACAGCACAGCATGCACCCTGGTAACAGGGGTCAGTCTCCCCCCCAGGATGCAGCCACAAGTGGGGACACTGTTTGCAGGCCTACAAGTCCTGCACACCAACTGTCAGGTGTCATGTGTGCCTTTAGGTCACCCATGGATGCATGGGAGGAAAAGGATTCCAAGTGAGGTGGTGATGGTCTTGGGATTAGAAGTACTAGTGTGGTAGCAGATGAGAAGGATGGCAGAGAGCAAGAGTGAGACAGGATACTGAGCGATGAATGTATAGCAGTGGAGAGAGAGAGGTATTGGGAAGTCATGGTACAGTGAGCAGACTGGCTGGTGGAGAGGTGAGGAGTGACATGTAGTACATTACAATGGGTTAGTGCAGAGAGAAGTTTGGCATGAGACGAAGACAGACACAGAAACACATGAATACAAACAAGCATGGCTAGAGAGCCTGTAAGCCACATAGATGGAAAACTAGCACATGTTGGGGCCACGGAGGATAAAAGTGGGTGATGGAAAAGGGCAGAATGGAAAACAAAGGTCATCTGTGAAAGGTCAATCAGCAGCTTCACTTCACAGAATCAACGTTACATGGAGCTGTCCAGTGCTGAAATCTTCAAAGTATTTTGGCACTGGGCAGCTTCATGTAACGTTTCAGTGTTTATTCAAACCACCATGCGATGCAAACCTAAAAGAAACCAATGTCCGCAAGATCCCGCAAAAAAGTGCTTCCAACCACATACACATACCCTGCAACAACCCCCACCTGTTGGACACCACTGTAAATGGACATGAGGACAATACAACAGATTACACACCTTGGATGTGAATGTCCCAGTAAGTGTGGGTGGATCACAAAGTACATTGGCAACACCTATATGTAGAACAGATGCACAAAAGTTGGGTGGAGTGGATGATGTACCGCATGCATGTGGACAAACACACATCTGCATTGACATTTAACGTGACTGAAACATAACACCGCCAGGAAGTACATTTGTGAGATTAATTAATATATTGTGGTGAAGACTAATACAGATATACCACGAGAGACTGTGCACATACTTACCTGCTGACAGAGCTGCCTTGATGTGATTCCCTCATCACCACACATTTGTGAAAGGAGGGCCAGTGGATGACAGAGGGCATTGGAACCCAGGAGGCAGAGCTCCATGGAGTGCAGCCACTGGATGAATCAGGATCTCTGCAACAAATGGGACATGGTATGTCACCAGTCATAGTATCAAACCATGCATGCAGCACACACGTGGAAAAAGTCCATCTACCCATTGTTAGCTACATATGTCATTCTGTTGTTCTCAAGGCAACCATGGCGGTTGACACCACTGTGCATGGCTGCATCTCCAGTACTGGACTCATCAATCCCTTGAGAGGGCAACTGAACATCTCTCAAGGAAAAATAAATAAAATGAATACAAATACCATATAGGAAAGGGGAAAAAACATGCCTCCATCCTAGACCGGGGTATGAACAATAAAGACAAATCGGTCCTTCCCCATCAAGTGTAAATAAAAAATTAAAATCAGATCCTCCAACCAGGTAAAAAAAAAAGTAATTTCCATCCGGGACTGGGGTAAAATAAATTCCACCCTGGAGTGCATGTCCAAATACACATGAGTGGACAGAAAAAAATGTCAAAAAATAACAAATCCCTCCATGGGCTCATGGACATCATGTCAATAGTGGATGGGGAGGCATTGGTGTACTCAGCCCCCGATCCTGTGATTGATCTGCAGGTGGTTGTGGTAGTGGATCAAATCCACATAGTGACATGGCTTGACCATCATTGGTCAGGGCCAGCCATGACATTGAAGCATGTGCCAGAATCCTAATGGTGGTGAGGTCCGACGTACTTCTGCATGAATGGCTACAGAGCCTGTATGCACGCTCACTCATGACGCTTCAAGTTGCTGGGACAGTGTCTGACTCGAGGCATCCATCTCCTCGTGGAGCTATGTCCTTGTGGCTGAGAGGTCATCATGCAGTGCAATCTTCAAGCACTCCATCTCACAATGATTCAATCTACGAGATTCCAACATCTCATGACTTAGGGCTTTTCTATGTCCCCTAGCATCTGCATGCAGGGACACCTGTAGACACCTCAGATCAGCCTGTCGGCTCTTGATGTTGGCTCCCACTCCAAGTCTGTGCTAGTGACTTGAGGACTGCATGATCTGCAGCCGTTGCACATTCTGGGCCACTGGTGGGGCCTCTGAAATTCTAACCAACTCATTGTGTTGCAAGGGACCAGCCCCATTGCTGTGGTGCCTCCGTCGTTGGCTGCAGGTTTGTCACCCTCCATTGGACATCTGCCCCAGAACATGACGCCAAATCATGGGAGGGTTGCCTTGCAGGCATAACCGCTGCGGATGTGGGGTCCACCACTGACTGGGATTGTGAAGCCAGCTGCTCCACCACAGAACAAATGGCCCTATCTGACCTGCCCATTGTGGAAATCACCTTCTCCCTCAGTGAGTCCTCCGCGTCTGGTTCTGAATCCAAAGAGGCAGTGGAACGACTGATAATAGCCTGTAGCACCTGTGGATTTTCATGGTGCAGCACACCATGGCCCTGACTGGTGGACTGATGTACAACCTCCTCTTCTTCCTCCTCTTCCTCCTCCTCTGAATCTGCTGCATCATCACCTCCACAGAGATTAACATGTGTAGTTGTTATGTTATGTTATTTAATTTGTAAAGCGCACCAGGTGCCCTAGGGCTTAAGGGCGCTGAAACAAAAAAGAGACAAACACATTTAGAGACACGACAGAGAGGAATAAAATGGCACAGATCGAGAGGAGACAGAATGCCAAAAAAAGGAGAAAGGCAATATAAATTTAAGAGAACAGGGCCGTTTTTAGTCCCTTCTTAAATACTTCAGTCGAAGTAGTGGTTCGCAGCATGGGGGTAAGAGAGTTCCAAGACTGAGGGGCTGCAGATGCAAATGCAGCATCTCTTGATTTCTTCAACTTGAAACGAGGAACCAAGAGGATATAAGACTCATTGGATCTTAGATTTCTGATGTTTTGCTTGGGCATAATGAGTTCTTTCAGGTAGGCCGGCATAGTGCCATGCACACATTTGTGTGTGATGAGAAGCAGTGTAAATGAAACCCTGGCTTGAACAGGGAGCCAATGCAGGCTTCTATGCGCCTCTGAGACATGGTCTCGTTTAGCAAGGCATTTAACCACTCAAACGGCACCATTTTGGATCACCTGGAGGCAATAAAAATCAGATAGAGGTAAACCGACCAGGAGACTACAACAATAGTCGATTTTAGCACCAATAATAGCCCTTGGCATAGTTTCAGAATTCTTTTCCCTCTCAAAAGGTCTGAGGCAACGGAAGGGCTTAATGTAATAGGAGGCCGAGGAGACTAGGCTATTAACCTGAGCCTTCATACTAAGATTTTTGTCCAAATAGATCCCCACTGTTTTTACTTTACTCAGAATTTCTATTGTGCAGTTGTCAATAATGAAGTGCTTAAAGCAAGGATTCAGCTTCGCAAGTTTGTTTTCTGACCGCACTAGAATGAGCTCAGTTTTAGCACAATTAATCGCAAGGCCATTAGTCACCATCCAATCCTGAATGTTTTGATATATGGCATTAATCAATAATTCATCCTCAGAATGGACGCCTGTTATCGGTATAACACATTGTGCGTCATCTGCATAGTTTGCAAAAATGATCCCTTCCTCTGTCAGCATCTGGAAGAAAGGAATCATGAAAATATTATAAAACCAGGGAGAAACACATGCCCCCTGTGGGACACCATATGTAAGTGAGAAAGGTTTAGCTTCTGCACTATCGCTGGCCACTCTGACTTGCCTACCGTTCAAAAAGGAGGTAGTCGAGTCCACAGCCGCTTGAGAGAAATAGGCTTTGTTTTTTAACCTGGTGGATAAGATGGAGTGATCCACCAGGTCAAAAGCTGCTGATAAATCGAGGATCAAAAGGAGTGAGATATTACCACTGTTCATCCTATGATGAAGATGGGACTTGAGCGCCAGGAGGGCAGTCTCAGTTCCGTGATTTATACGGAAACCTGACTGAAAATCATGATAGATTTGATTTTGCTCCACAAAGGAGGAAATCTGGTTAAATGCCACTCTATCCAAGATCTTAAGTAAGTAGGTGGTGTTAGCGAAGGGTCGATAATTTGAGGCGGTCAATGAGCAGAGATTTGATTTCTTCAGTAGAGGGGTAATCCAGGGATTCTTGATGTTATCTGGCACACTATTCGTGGTGAAGGAGGAATTGACAAATTTCGTCAAAGCCGGGATGAGAGTTGGAGAGCATTCTTTGATTATAACTGAAGAACAGGGATCTCTTTTGCAACTCGTGCTTTTTAATTGCGAGATGACCTTAGACAGTTCTTGTTCCGATGCCTGCTGAAAACAAAAAATAGGTTGATTGTCCATGTTATTGTTAACTGTAGGTAAGTTGGCAGAAGGAGCTTGTTCTGTCATAGCAAGCTTTTTTATCTCTATACCTTCTCTAGTTTTGATGAGCTTGTTGGACATAGCATCTTGAATTTTTGTGCACCATGAATCATCTTTAGGGAAAGAGTCTTATCAGGGACTCGGGGCCTGCGATTGCTCCTTTAGGATTTTAAAAAGTTCTTCAGTATTTGACTGAGCATTCAACATTCTTGTGTTAAAAGATACTTTTTTAGCAGAGTAAATGGCTGCTTTGTAGTCAGATGCGAGTTTCTTATAGGTAGCAAGACTAAGCGAGTCTTTAGAATGGCGCCATGCATAGAAATATTTATTTTTCTCAGATTTAAGAGTTTTAAGATCAGCATTAAACCAGGGGTTATGTATCACTGAGGGAAGAGTTTTATTTTTAATCGGAACAAGTTTCTCAGTAACAGAGTCCAAGGACTTCATAAGCACATTCGAAATTTCTTCTACATTATCAATATTACAAATCATACTATTGAGGGAGATAGCCCACTCAGCTAGATGTATAGAGGTCAACTTTTTACAATTTCTAACTTTGATGGTGAGCCTCGGAGGCGCTACATTATTAGAAAAATAAGGGGTCTGGATACGAAAGTTTATAAAGAAATGGTCAGACCAAGGACAGGCATTAACTTCTGGATTCGAAAGTGTCATATTCAGAGAAGAACCCCAATCCAAAGTGTGTCCCTTGATGTGGGTTGGAACTCTAACATGATGTGAGAAGCCCAACGAGTCTAATATATCCTCCAAGGTTTTTGCTGAGGCATGTTAAGATCGCCCAGAACAATAATTTTGGTATTGGGTTTTAAAAAAGACAGAAGAATGCCGTTCACAGTGGCTGGGAAAGTGGTATCTACTGTGGGAGCTCTATATAATAGAAGACAATTGTGAGTGGTTTCTGCGCTAACCACAAATTTAATGAGAAGTAATTCAGTGCCTTGAATGCTACCAATATTGCAATCCCAAGTTTTAAAGTGTGATTTTATAATAAGGGCAACACCTCCCCCTCTATTAGTAATTCTGTCCTGTTTTATGATGTAATAGCCCTCTGGAATAGCTAACTCCAGCAACGGATCCACTGCCTCATGGGCCCAGGTCTCAGTAATAGCACATAAATCCAGGTCTTGCTCCTGGATAATAGATGCACCTTTGTTTGCCTGTTTAAGCAGTGATCTGGTGTTCAGCAACAAACGTGTCAGGGTGCATACTGGTTTATTAGCTGTGACAGTGTCTGGCCTAGCCTTAGGGCTTCTACATTGGTGACTAAAGGTATTTCAGGGGAACTTATCCCTAGATCAGTGATTCCCTCCAGCACTGCTGTCCTACTAAGCAGCAATGCGGGAACAGGTAGTGGAGAAAGGGCTCCCCTTCTAGGAGCGGGGTCAGTGGCCGAGATCAGGTCAGAAGTGATATCTGTTGAGATGGAGACACAATCCCTCAGCCCCTTACGAGCAGGTTGATGCGCTAAGACATCAAGCCTTTCTCTGGCCTGATGAATAGCATGCATAACCTCTTTTAGGCCAATGGTGCATGCTTACCTGTTAAATGGAGCCTAGAACTACAAATCCACTGGGATTTGTAGTTTTCTAAGAGTCTCTAACTCCAATAAGAGCCTCGGAGAAGGTGTATGAGCACAAGGCCACACAGAGCAAAATAATTAACAAAGGCACATTAAAAACACACAGGCTACAGTAAACTGCACAGTAGTTCAATTACAAGTGCAATTAAGTTAAAATAACATTCCTAAAACTAGAATGCACTGCGGGCAGCGTTGAGGAAACTACAATATTCATAAAACAGCGAGCTACACTATACAAATGCAAACACAGTAAAACAATCAATGAATGAGCATGGACGAGGGGGGTTTAAATAGTGGAACAAATCAGCCCCTACGCACCAGCGCTTACGCGCCTGACGTGATGTTTAATGGAGCCTAGAACTACAAATCCACTGACAAAATGTGCATCAAAGGTCAGACAGACACAAAATGGCAGGACACACATGCATCTGACATTGTGACTTGGAATACTGTGACCTCTAAGGCATTTGCTGGTATGGAGCTCCACCCCATCCCTGTTCCAGTACATGCCGTTAGTGGACGCATAGACATTCTAAAGTGGGAGACAATGATGCAAGGGATAAGGCATGCATTGGTCAAGCATCAACTGATAGACACATACATGACTATCATGTCAGACAGAATGTAATGTGTACACATTTGACAATCAACCTTGCATGACATGTAATGCAGACAGGCACACTCAGTGGCATTATTCATGCCCCTGGCCTTTTGTGTGTAATGTCTACAGTTATATCTATAGCAGCATACCTGACTTACCACTTTGCCATGAAGACCCACCATCTGCTATTATTCACCATGTTAGGTCTACTGTTGCCCCTTGGATTACACAAGTGAAGTTGTATATTAACAAAGCCTGCTACACAGTGCAGTCATCTATGGACACTGATTCCTCTACAGGCTGGTCACACCACAGAGTGTCATGGCAGGGAGTTCGGATATGCATCCTGACAAGGCATACCGTAAGTACAGATGACAATACATATATAAAATTGCAGCAAATCATGTGTGTGGTCAATGTCTTTCACATGTACTAGATATACAATGCAATGAGACAGCCACCAAAACTGTGGCAATGAATGATGCATGTGGATGAGGCATTGTTTGGCGTGACACAGAGGTGTGCCCTGTGGGGGATGTGTTTCAGTCAGGGTGCAGATCATGGGGTATTGCAATTTGCACATGTGTTGGACATGCAAATCCTGCAGGCAAGTACTAACATGGCTACTGGGCCACCAGATAGTGATGCAAAATGTCAAGCTGGCATGTGCCACACATGTGAACCACACAGGAAAATCACTGAATGTTGGCCATGTGACAGAAGTGTACACGTTAGCAAACATGCACTGCCGAGGATGGCTGACAACTGCAGCCCAGCTGTACAGCTACACAAATATGGGTAGGTCAACCATAACTGTCCACACATACTATGCACACAAATGTCACTCACCAGATGTGTCCTCATGGGTCTCCACGCCTCCATTGCCTTGCACCTGCTCAATGTTGATGTGTTGACTTGTGGCCTCTTCAAGTGGAGTCAGCTCCTCCTCTTCTACTGGCCCTCCCTCCAGTGGCCAGTGCAGAGGCGAGGTTGGCAGTGAGATTATGCTTGGTCTTTTGCCTTATTAGGCACCATGGCCTGAAAGGGCTAGCCTTTTCCTCACTTTGAAGCTAAGCAGGGTTGGACCTAGTTACTGCATGGATGGAGGACCCAGGACACTAGTGGTTTTTCACCCTCGATATCACTATAGCTGTAAATATATCTATTTGGTTATTATGTATAAACGATTGCAGGCTTTGAGAACTTCCAATGTTTTTAGTTAATGCCCTGTGCGATTAATTTATTTTCCGAGGATCACACACTTTGGTTAAGCAGCGTGCTACAAGACCCTTGTTTAATTGCCGGTCTCTTGATGACTGTTGTCATACATCGCACAAACCCAGCTAACCACATTTAAACAGCACGTAAAAGAGAAAAAAAATGACCAGCTGCAAAAATAACATATACCCAGGTACTTTTGTCCCCATAACGAAAATCAAAAGCTGACACCAATGAATATATGCATAGTAATATACCCAGGTACTTTTGTCCCCATAACGAAAATCAAAAGCTGACACCAATGAATATATGCATAGTAAGTGAACATATACCTTAAAGGGAAATAAACAAATGAAGTTCAATAGACCTACTCCTTAGATGAAAGCGTACAAGACAAAATAGCATTGTACTTTAAAAAAAAGTAATGAACACCAGAAAAATAACCTGAGAGAGGAAATGTTCCAATAAATATGCTGGCAAAGTATAAAAGGTGCTCCCCTTTTACAAGCAGCAATCTGTCATGAAATAATCACTGGAAAACTATATCCCATTACGCAGTCTTGTGAGTAAGTGTCTGCACTGGGAACATGACAACCTGAGTAAAATCCTGGTAGCCAAATATTTGAGGAACTTGCCAACCTCAACAAAAAAAACAAAGGGTTGCATCAGCCTTCCGAAAAAAAGTTACGCTCTAAGCCCACATGTGTCCTTTACTGGTGTCCTGAAAATCAGCCACAATTAGGGGAAAAAACCTATACCAGTGTCCAGGATTGCAAACGCTCTTGCCACATTGTGGGCAAATACTCATGACTTACTTGCTCTATCATCATCTCCCCTTCTCATTCCCATGTCTAGCTTTCAACAATACTATCCCTTATAAAGCTAACTTAAAAAGTACACATACCATAGTGTCAATCAAATATATAAATCAGTATGTTAGGCACAGCGTGTACCATTGTGGCAGTAATCCCCATCTTGACAGTGAGACTACAACTACCAGAATGCAATTCAGCAAAAGGCAAAACAATTGTCTGACAGTAGCACGGTTTAAAAAAAAATGCAGATGCCATGTGTTATGAGATATTTCAAACTAAGAAAACTCAGGGCATTCGGGACTGTGAACTGTCTCCCATCCATTCAGTAAACAGGACTGACCCTGCTTAGGTTCAAAACGAGGAAGGATCCAGTACTCTTAGACCATGTCTCTCTAAGCGGTCTTGTAATTTGGGTTCATTTTTTAGGCAACATGGCCTTAGGGGGCTGATCCCTTCCTCGCTTTGAAACTAAACAGGATTTGTCTTAGTTACGGTTGGGATGGGAAACCCACTGTTGCTGTAAAATTCTATTTTTTTTAAATTTGTATTATTGACTGGGAGACTACCAATACCAGAATGCAATTCAGCAAAAGACAAAAAACTGTCTTTTAGTGCAAAACATTCAAAGACTGACAGTTGCACAGTTTAAAAAAATTCAATAATTCAGATTCCAATTCAGTCACCCATCCATGCAGTAACCAACACTGAACCTGATTAGTTTCAAAGCAGGAAAGAGCCCGCCAAATTGTCTAAGTTGTTTTGTAAATGACCTCATTTATCTGAGGCTGGCTCCTTCCTCTCTATGAAGCTAAGCAGGGTATGTCCTGGTTACTGCATGAAGGGGAGACCTGGATGGCAATTGTGTCAACCGCAATGTCACTATAGCTGTAAAAATATCTTAAAAAAAATAAATGCAACCGTGGGTACTGAACTACGCATACCCTCAGCTATCCGAAGTCCTTTATAGATGCAAATGACAAAAAAATGCTTTCCTGCCCTCACCAAGTGCACTCTGTGTCAACTCTGTCCACTCCCCAGACGGCGTCCTCATCTCCCCTGCTCTCTCCCTTATCCCCACATCACATGCTGTTTCTGTGATGCAGTTTGCTTTGAGATGTCGACTATTCGCTACAGAAAGTTTTCTGTTGCAGACTCAGTCCCTCAGTCCCAATGCTGCTCTGCCATTGATACCATTACCTTGAGTAGTACAGGACTGTACTAAGAGTTGGAGCTCTGTATTTCCAAGTAGAGTCTTATAAAGTCCTAAAGGGTGGACTTTAGAAAACTCTCCCTATCAGTGAGTTCACCTTTCTTCTCGGTGGAGGAGATCCCTCTGGCCACTTATATATATAAAAACCCACTATATATCACAATGTGGTCTTTTACACTCACAACTCACTCCACACAGACACACTCTCCTCTTGTTTTCTCCTGCAAAGGTACACTTACATCTATGTGTTCACCTGAGCGCCTCTGATACAGGGTCCCATCAATGGCGTGCAAGGTCTGGGAGCAGCACCCCACTCCAAGGAGCAGGCAGGCCTTCTGGCAACACAGTGCCTGTGAACATCTTCAGATCGTGCAAGGGGGACTGATCACTGCAGATGGGTGCTGCACCACAGGAGACATGGCTGGGACAACCCGACATCACAGGTTGTCTGGGATCACCTCGGGTTCACCAATTTGTAAAGAGGAAGGCAACCCAAAACCGGAATGCTAAAAAGACTCCAAAGGCCAAATAAACACTCCAACTCTTTGCAAGGGAAAACAAGGTTTTTGCATGCAAAAAGGTTTCAGACGGTCCCATATAACCGAACTGACATGGAGGGCATCCCTTCCCAAGAAGATACAGCTTATATAGCGGTAAACCAAAGTATCTGAATAGATAGGTCACAATATTATCCCAGTACCCTCATTGGCTACAACCTATAGAATATTCTAATACTCCCTATGGTCCCTGGACTGATTGGTCACACCTTATCTAAACCCATTCCCCTAGAAATGTGGCCCACTACATCGTCACTATTGAATACATGTACAGGATTGGTTCTTCATACATATTTATACATTAATAAATCATGACTGTTACATAGCCATGTGCTTGTAGCCATGTGCACCCCGTCAATCCAGACGCAATCAAAGTAAACTGGTGAGGCCAACTCTGCTTTGATAAGGCAATATGCCTTCTCATTATATTAGATGCTGCAGCACACGAAAGATGCATCCCGGACCTTTTACTAAATGTCATTGCATTGTCTCTGCTACTCCTCTCCCAAATCACATAACATTCCAGACACAGCTCTCCCCTTATGTCCTACAAACCCCAGGTGCCCAGTAATGATGTGACCAGAGTACCACCCTTGCGTCTTATTTTCAGGGACTTATTTACTTTGGTTTTGCATCTACTTGTAATCAAATGGGATAACCATTCTTGGATGAGGGTAGTAGTGATCTAAATCTTCTCCCTGCCCATTGGCGTCACAGAACCTTAACCCCCATTTTCATGAATCTGTCCTTCAAAAATGTGCATCACTACCAGCTCCTCCAGCAGCTAACATTACGTTCCCACCACGTTCAGGCACTGCAGCTGGATACAATTAGCTGTTAACTCCTGGGGATGGTAGGAGGGGTTTTGTTTTTGGAACAAAACTAAACGGAACCGCAGCTCCAAAACAGGGCTTGCGTTCTATTCTGTTCACAGTGTACTTAGACCTTAACATCCAATATGGCGACACTTCTGCCATGTTGATATACTGACCATCACTTATACCACAGAACCTTTCTGACTCCATCTTCCACCTGGTCCAGCTCTTTTCTGCACACCTCATTAAAAACATAACTTGAGATACAACAACTGAATACAGGGCCTATAATACTGCCTTAACTATATCCTCTGTAACAACAACATAAATATAGCTTTCACACCCCCCAGCCAGGGTGTGAAAGCTATTCGCACCCTGTGATTTACCGGGGTGTGGATAGTTTTCTTTTTTTTTCTTCCGATTGGAGATCAGCTCTGTGCTTGCAGAGAAAGTGAATAGTGTACCTAACTTTCAGAAGGACATAACCTTATATTAATCCAAAGAGACCCAAGTTATGATTTTCAACCAGAGTGTGGTTGGTACTCAATGGGTTTGGTATACGAATGAGGCAAAGAATGAGTATTAAGTATGTGGGTGTCACATTGTACTCTACTATGAAATGAAAATTTGAAAGCATTACAAACCATGGTGGGCATAGCCTCGTCCCTTAATTGAAGCATATAAGAAAACCTTATACTGACTGTTTTTTACAGCAAGGAATTATGGATATTTAGTGTTGGTCAAAGCTTGAGCTTAATGAGGCTAAATGTTGGAACTGTGTGTTGGGACTGCCCAAGTCCACTCCTCAGAAATACTTACTAAAAGATTGCGCTTTGACTTCACTCATCAATCTTGCTAAGCAATCTACTGTCAGTTAGGAGTTTAAAGTTATACTGCCCACTTACACTCCCCTGGTAACCGCAGGACCTGCATAACTTAGATTTAATGTATTGCCTATAATTGAAGTTGCATGGATTTGGGAAGGATTGGGGGAGCATTCCAAGGTCAAAGAGGAGCTGCAGATCCACTGTAAATGAAATGGAGTGCAGGTGGCAGAAACGTGTGTGCTGTACTGACCTATCTGTTGTATTACACTGTCTGCAGAATTTAGTATCTACATTATACTTCTTGAATGGAGGAAAATAAGAATTGGGGATAATCTGATGATATGGTAATTTTTAGGTGTTATATGTAGTTAAGTTTGTAGCTACTAGATATATATATATTTTAAATTAAATTTAAAGTGCATATTGGTTAATTAAAACCTTATACACTAACACAAAACAATTACATCAATAGCAAAGAACTGGAAACATAAATTAATTTCATATTATCCATACATTAGAAAAAGTAGTACATAAAATTTAGCAAATTGCTCGCTTCCAAATATAAAAAGCTGCCCCAATAAAAACCTTAATTTCACCACCATAAATTACTGACCAAAATTGATTAGATTCTATCCTTTGAAGGTCACCAACTAGATTTGAATAGCCTTTAAAATACCATTCCTTTAATTTAGTACACATAGTTAGAATGTGTCTTGCTGTCTCCACCTCTAATTTACAGTGCCTACACAATCTTTCAGCACGGGGTATAATAACCCAAGCCCCAGTTATTTCATTACATGGGAGAGTATTCATTCGCAACTGTAAAATAAATCTCCTCAGAGTCCTATTACCCGTGTTTAACAAATATTGTTTCGGGGTGGCTGGTTTAAAGCCTTGAAGAGCATGCACTGTATATCGGGGGATATTATATAAATAGGACTGATTTTCACACAAATCCCAAATACATGCTTTTTTTTTTAAGGTTTTTCAAAATACGTACAATATTATCCTTCCCTGTGAATTCATTAAAACCTAAGATTTCAAGAAAGGCTAGTGCTGTATTTTGTAAGCTAACCATATAGGAGTTCTTAAACCTACCTTCGCTCTTATTTTTTCCTATGAGGCCAAGAAGGTTTTCATTCCCCTCTTTCCCCAGTATTATTTTAAAAAAGAGTTTACAGCATCCTATTTTCCACCACGTGGAAAGAGAAATAATCCCCAACTTGCATCTTATTGCTTGTATAGGCACAGCTTTGGATAGCCCAAGAACTGGCCTCCAAAGCTTCCCTTCGAGTTGGTCTAATTTTCTCAGATATTTACTTTCCACAGTTTCTATAGCATACATGATTCCAGGAATAATACAGCTCTTATATATTTCTAAAAAACCTTCAATGGAGTGACCACCCTTACTAGCCATGCATTTCCTTATCACATTCCATTTCTTTAAAATTTTCAAATTAACTACCTCTTGAAAAAAGTTAATACATGGTTTACTCAGGATGGGCATCCCCAAATAGGAACAACCTCCAATTCAATATTATTAATATGCCATCTGGAGATAAGGCTTTTCTTTTCCTGTTTAGTAACTCCGAACGCCATAATTTTTGTTTGATTTATATTAATATTGAGGTAGCTACTATATTGATAGAATGAATCATTGACATTTTGTATAAAAGTTTAAAGTAAACATATCATATAAAATAATAAATGTGTCTGTAAATCTTACTTAATTCCAATGACTTGCAGTTTTCCCTATTACACACCTCTGCTCTGCCCCAAGAACACTTCTTTGTTAAAATCAAGGGTTTGTTGTAATCGTCTACTCTAGATGTAACACACATATCCACCATATATTACATTTTCTCAATGCATACTAAAATATCATCAATTAAGGAAGCAGTCTCAGCACGATTAAATGCTGCTCTCACTAGGGTATCAGGTGGAGTCCACCCATTCACAATTCTGAGGAATAAACATGGCCTTAAATTCACCAACCCTACCCCCTGAACCTTAGCCCCTCTGCCTCAAAGTGTTAATCGTGGAGCCCATTGGTGGGTCTCACCTTTTCTCATCCTCCTGCAAATTAAGCACTACAATATAATTCCCATCGACAAACATGGCATTACAATCCCTGCCTAATAAAATGAATGGCCATTGAGGTGTGGTGCTGGAAAGCTGAGTCAGATAGCTGTGTAGTTAATGGTGACAGAATGACACATTCCTGAAATGGTTAAAAAGCACATTGCTAAAGTCCATTTCATTTTGAATTCCTTCCAGCAATACTTATTTTTATTTTATTTTATTTGTTTAGTTATGAAATAACTTTACATTACCTGGACATATAGGAATATGCTTCTGTATACTTAGCTCACAGTTGACCAAGAGACACCATTGCTTCCCTATTAATAAGTGAAAATTACAATCCATATGTTAAAACCTATTAAAAAAAAATACACTAAAATCTCTCAATAGGTATCTACCATGTCTTCGGTTATAGGCATGATAGAACCTTTTCTGCACTCATTTGGGTCCCTTCCCCCATCTTACTTCAGGAAAATGCTCCTTAACAATACCCCATAAATTATAAAAGGCTATGTGCACACTTAAGTTATCTGTGTTCAAGCAATAAACCCAGAAAGTTACATCCATAATTGACTCATAGGAATGGACCAGTCCCCCAGGATTGTCATGTATTATATTCCCGGTGCTGCCCATTCTGTCATTAAATGTTTAGTAGTCTCCAGTTTATCTAGATTGTTGTAGACAAGGCAGCATCTTTCCTTTAAAGGAATCCCTAACTGGGCTCCATTGTTTGCCAAAAACGACAATTTGTTAATGAGCAACCTTAGTCGAAAAAACAGCACTGCTGGGTTTGGATACTGTCTGACGTATCTCTGGAGTTGGAAATAACTATGCGTTACTCTTGAGACATACACATAACTACATAAACTTTCAAGGTGATTGTAGTTATTAACCCAGTCCCACCCCTTAATTTTGGCTTTAAAGATACGTTTTAGAGTTTCATATGTTGTGCCCTTGCATAATCGGGGCTCCATCCAATATTCCTGAATAATTTAGCTACTAAGGTCTCAAACCCGTCCTCACTGATACCTCTTTCCAATTTACTACTGTTACCTAATAAGGCCAGCAATTTACATTTCGGATTGGAGTGGATTTTCCAGTGTAACAAGCCTCTCCTAGTTAACAGTTCACCTTTTAGCGAGATCAAGCCCAACCCAATTTGAATATATTGTATTGTAGTGGACGTACTCAGTCTCAGTATCTGCTTCCAAAACAGACCTTCCATAGAGTTTAGCCATGTCAAGCCTCTCAAGGCCAGCGCCTCCAATCCATACAGGACAATTGTATAATAACATTGTTTATACAAAATTATAATACCCTCCAATGGAAATTCTGTAGTTTTTTTCGCAAAATTGGTAATCAGTTGCATCAAACGTATGGCCTTTATTCTCTGCCTTCGACTATATATTTATAGGTTTTGCTACAAGCCATGTCCAAACCCATGTAGGGGTAGGCCTCAACGTAATCCGCCTTTCCCAATGTGGTTATGAAGCTGGGGCTCTTCACTCTTTTAGTAGAGACAACCAATATTTTTGTTTTCCCCCATGTTCATTTTGAGCTCATTATCAATTGCATAATCATTTAATACATTGAACATGGCTCTAGCTCCACAAAATATGTAATTCATCATTACAAGATCGTCCGTGTAGAGCATACAAGGGATAGGCCGTCCAACTTTCTTTTGGGCAGCATCCAACAGTTGGCAACAATCTGGCCGGCAAATCAGCCATATTTAAATTATACAATAGTGGTGCTAAAGTGCAGCACTGCTTAACCCCCTTTGAGATCTTAACTGGGGTTTTAAGAACCCCGTCCTCTGTTAATCTAACCTGGGCCAGTGTATTTA
Organism: Ambystoma mexicanum; assembly: GCF_040938575.1. Lineage (NCBI taxonomy): Eukaryota > Metazoa > Chordata > Amphibia > Caudata > Ambystomatidae > Ambystoma > Ambystoma mexicanum. The sequence goes on along the minus strand of NC_090934.1, from coordinate 344,075,513 downwards.
AGTGGAGAACTTCCAAAATGTTGACAATCCACAATGGACAGCCACAAGCCAGCAGCTTACCCCGTAGTTTTGATCGATTAACATTATCAAACGTGGATCTAAAGTCAACAAACTTCACGTACAATGTCTCCCCACCTCTCACTTGTGTCCCTCTTATTCGGGAATCCAACACTCTCTGCATAAATTGCAATATCTGAGATTCTTCCACCCAATCTTGGAGGGCATTCAGAGCAAAATTTGAAAGCAGTTTTCCTGTCACATCTAAGAGAGACAGCAATCTGTAATTCGCTGGTAGCGTTCACTCACCTTTCTTGTACACTGGAAGTAGGATTGTTTGCTTCCATGATACTGGAGTGGTCTGTGTCCTACAGACTTTATCAAATAGCAATTTCAATATCCTGGCCCAAGATACTCTGGATCTTGTTTTAAAACAGCACCGGCCAGGACATTTGGCCCGGAGGCCCTAGAATTTTTCATTTTCTGTATAGTGCTACTGATATCAGCTTCATTAAAAACAGTGGCCACACCCGACCATATATTCAGGCGAGGATGTCAAAATATTGGCTTTCCCGCTTTCTTCCAGATACCCAATCCAGACAGACTCCTGAATGGGGTTTAATGTAAGTTTCCTTACTTCCCCTTTCGCCTTGGTCAGCTTCCACCAGACCTTCGTAGGGAAACCACTCTGCAGCGCAGTAATAATTTGCTGCCAGCTAGCTTTCCGGCCCAATGTTATCCATCTCCTAAGCCAGCCAAAATATTTTTTCCTTATGGCCCTATTGTACATGGCCTGATCTGGGGCTGATAGTCCCACAGTGATCTAAAATATTTCCTCATTCCTCTCTTGACCTCTTGTGTGTTCCTATCAAATACGTAAGGGTGTTTGTTACTTACCACCTGAGGTGCTATTACATTGGCACCAATACTCGTGGTATGTTTCCTAATCCATGCCTCTAGATCATCCCCATTCATATTCTCCATCTTTGCCAGGTCTGCGTCCTGTAGCTCTGATACCCTTCCGTCTATCTTCTGTAAATGTTTTCCCATCCACTGCATTGCATTACCAGCATGGTTTACATATGCATTAGTGCTTCCACTCTGCCTTAACCAATAGGGTTGAGGGCTGATATCCAGTGCCAGCAAATGGTGGTCAATACGTTCTGTGGGCACCACCTTTAGTGCTTTATTCCTTTGAAGGCTGTCATTTTTGCCAAACAAGTAGTCCAGCGTGGCCACTGATTTGATTCTCTTCCAGGTATATCCACCGGGATGTCGCCTGCCGTCCTACTGTTTAATATCCGTAGGTCCCATCGCGCCAAACAAGAGACCCACTATTTGTCCTTGGCATTACCCATCCCTTGAGTTATAATGCTTTTTTTGCACACTTTGCTACATACTGCGCGTGGTTTATCATCACACCACCTCGCATTTAGGTCTCCACCCAAGATAATCGGATACACTTCCCTTGTGGCATCCACTGTCGCCAAAAAAGCGTCTATTTCATTTTGTATCTCCACCAGTGTATTGTCCCTAGGGGGAAGTGCACATTAATAATCAATATCTTCAGCCCTGATGGACTGTTTTCCTGGCTTAGCTCCACTGCCATAACGTTACTCTCTCTGGAGTTTACATCTATCGTACAGGAGGACAGATTCTGTCTAACACCAATTACCTGACCCCCATAGGGTCTCCCTTTTTTACCTTTCTTTGCCAATACCTGTTGGATAAGGTACTCATTTACATAATGGGTGCAATCAAACCAAGTCTCCTGTAACATAAAATGTAAAACACTGCAAACTGTATCAAAGAGCCTGAGCCCTGAATAATGTGACTGTACCCTCGAGTGTTCTAGCTAGCTAATCTAATAGGTCAATAACATTGCCTACCCACCTCTACCGCAGCACATGTCCCCGGTCTCGGTCCCCAGGTAATGGCTTCATAGGTACGGGTGTCAACCCTCCATCAGTATAAACAGGGCTTTCCTTACAGATCACAAGTTTTAGGCCCAACTTAAACAGTGACTTAACATTTGCACACAAAAGAGACACTGCCATAGTTGGTCTTGCTTCCCCATTTGGGCAATTTAATCTGTAGCATGTCCCTTGAGGAAATCGTTGACAGCCGTAGAGTAGTCGACCACGTTCTCAGCAAAGCAGTTCTATTAAAATATGGGCTGGAAGATGAACCCAAAATGGCGGAAATTACTGAACGTAAGTCTATTACTGGCCAAAAGAGCGATATTGCTGAAATGGAAAAGCAAATGCCCCCCCCACTAAGTCTGATTGGGACAAAGACATGATCTGGACTAACGACAATGAAGAAATGTATATTGATTCACTGCAAATAGCCACGAGGCCTAACAACATTGGGGCCAGATATAGACAGTACCTTGCCGATAAAGTTGAAGGGGAAGATATGAGTTCCATCAAGAGACCGAGTCCCCTCTTTTACCAAGGAGTTTACTGCAATTGAAGTCAGACATATTGGCGGTAGATTGATTGTCCCACCCCTCTCTTTGGCTGACCAATCCTCCCTGCATTTTTTACTGGACCAATGAGGGTCCGAGTTAGTCTGTTGTGTGCGCCTACTCGCCAATCCGCACCACAGGTCAGCTTAGCCCCCCTATCTACTGGGCCTCCTTGCGCTGGTGGCGGTGCTAAGCACTCTGGAACTTTGGAAGGTTTTGTATGAACCCCATTTTATATTCCTTCCAGAAATACACCACTTATACAACTGGACTTTTCAATTTTATATTGCATGTTGACAGGTCCACATTCAAGGAAATATCTAGCGATAAACTCCTGAATTGATATCCCTGCATTAGGTAACATTACATTTCCACAGATTCTTGAAATAATATTGTATTCTATGCCTGCAAAACTTTCCCAAGATCATTGTCTTCTTTTTTGTCTTCACACAAACATATAATTATCAAAACATCCCTTTCCTTCTTCAGTTCTCTTTGAATTGCCTCTGGTGGTGTTGTGGGATCACAGTTACAGATTTTGAGTTTGTTCATCCCTTACATGGAGCTTTATTTTTAACTGCTGTAGTTTTGCTGTTTGGGTTGCTAATGTTATCACATCCCCACAGCTCTTATGAGTATAGACTGCCCTCTGCCGATGTTACGACAAAAGGTGATGGCAGAATATCCTTTGACTGTGCATGTTTCACCTTTATAATTGGTATCACTGTTGGTTTGTAATAGTTGGAGTGCTAATTGGAGATTTAGCCACTACTCATCCTCATACTCTTGCAGTCAGTGGGGGTTATTATGACACTGTCCATCTGCAAAGAAAGTGGCAGTATTTCAATACACCAGCACCTTTCTGGACCGGCAGAGTACAAGTTTTCCTGTGTGGGTTACCTGACTTACCTCCTTATCTTCTTGTACTTACCTTACCAGCCACTAACAACCTGAACATCCTTGCACCTGTCATGAGGCTCTGCATGAAGTCTGCCTCCAAATGCAACTCTTTCTTAGTATGACTCTGACCTAGCCGCTTTCAAACAAAAGTGCAAAGCGGCAGAGCAGAAGTGGCAAACATCTAGCTCATCCCCTGACAAACTGGCCTGCCATATACTCCGAAGGCAATAACGTCTCTCCATCTGCCCCAAGAAGTGAGCTCATGGCCAAGCCTGCATCTCTGGAGCCACCAATAACAAGGCTGAACTGTTTAAAATGTTCAAGGAGCTTGCCAAACCTACCACAGTCACCTCTTCTTCTCATCCCTCCCATACCTTGTGCGCTGCACTGGCCTCCCACTTTTCCCCCAAAACTCTTGACATCCTGTTCTCTCTGTCATCTGCATGCCATCCACCCCACACACTTTCACCTCCTTTGGGCCCCCTGTCCCTATACTCTCCTCCTTCTCTCCCATTGCACCAGATGAGATCTCTAGAGTTGTCCGCTCTATGAAAGTCTCCTCTAAACAGGTGCTACTCTGCTCCTCCAGAAGCACCAAGGACAACATCAACACTCTCGTCCCTGCCTTGGCTGACCTCTACAACCACTATTTTTCAACAGGCTCTTTCCCACAACCCCTCAAGCACTCTCTTGTGCACCCTCTCCTAAAACAGCTGCCTGCTGACCCCTCTTGCCCGGCTAACTATCAACCTATCTCTATCACCCCTTTCTTAGGCAAACTCATGGACAAGCTGGTCATCCCCCAACTGACCCTCCACACCCATATGCCTGGCTGCCTCCAAGACCACCAGTCTGGTCTCAGGACAGCCAGAGGCAAAGAAACTGCTCTCCTGATCACCCGGGAAGACCTACTCTTTTAATCCTCCTTGATCGTTCTTCTGCTTTTGACACTGTCATCCATTCAATCCTCATAAACCATGTCAGTGATACCCTAGGCATCAGGGATAGGGCACTGGCAGGCCTTACCTCCTTCCTCTCTACAGACTAACAGACCCTCCCATGTGCAAATGGGTCATTTTCTCTCCTCCACCTCACACTCTTCCTGTGGCGTCCCTCAGGGCTCTATCCTATAACCATGGCTCCTTAACATCTATTTGGTCCCTCTGGACCACCTGATCTCCACCTACTCCCCTCATTTCCAGTGTTACACAGATGACACTCTCTTTCTGGCTGCCTTCCCCTACCTCCACCTCCTCCTCTTCCTCCCTCGTACCCGACTCCCTGACGGCATGGTGCTCTGACAATGATCTCTGCCTGAATGCCAGCAAGACAGAGGTCCTTCTCATTGGGACTCCTGCTTATTTCCCACTCAGTCTCTGACTAGACTCTGTGGGTCCCCTTCCCTCACCCACTTGACTCCTCTCTCTCTTTCCCTGCACACATCACTGACCTTGCCAAGAAGTCCAATTCATCTTCTCAGGGGCATTCTACCTTTCCTCACCTTCCCCCAGAAGCACAATGTCTCCATAGCCTTGGTTCTCTCTAGGCTTGACTACTGCAGAAGCCTCTTCCTTAACCTTCCTCTTTCTTCCCTTCACCCCCTCCAACTAATCCATTATAGGACTGCAAGACTTAGCTTTGACCTCAAGCCCAGGGACCGCATCTCGCCAGCCTTAAAATCTCTCCACTGGCTCCCGGTGACTGCAAGAATCAAATTTAAGACCCTCTGCATCATCTACAAAGCTGTCTGGAGCCTTGGGCCCCTCTACATCCAGATGTATCTCCTGAAATACCTCCCAGTTATAGTCATATGTTCTTCTGGTGCCAACTCTCTGCAGGTTAAATACTTCTCCAAGCAGAGAATGGGTGGTAGATCCTTTACTCGGCTGGCGCCTCCTTCTGGAACAGCTTCCCCCCATTCAGACTTGAACTGGATTGTCTTAAGTTCTGGAAACATCTGAAGACATTCCCTTTCTCCTCCTCCTTCCCTCTCTCTCCCTGTGCTAAACTCTCCATCTGCCACTGCAACTGGCAGTTCCCTTCAGAGTCACACATGGGCCAGACCACCCCCCACCAGTCCCCTGAGCATCCTTTTTCAGAACCTGCCGTCAGGTTCCCTTTCCTGGACAATCACATCTTAGTCCTCCCTCTCCACTGCACTACGCCTGCCCCCCTCTTTCCCCTGGCTCTTTCTGCCTTGGCCGGACCAGCAAATGGCAACCCGCACCCTTGGGGGTACCCAACTTATGCACTTCTACCTCCACACCCTCCCCCTTGCACTCATTACCTTGTCATGCACTTGCACGGTAGAATTGTCACAGGGCCAATATAACCATTTCTTTGTTGTTGTATTCTTATGAGTTCCCATGCACCTTCCCTCTTGTCTTGTGGCACCTGGAAACACCTGTGTATAGATGCCATACAAATGTACAATACATGAATACATACATACATAAATAAATAAACTGATATAACAACCCTCTGGAGCAGAAGTAGGAAGAAAATGGGGAGAAAAAGATGAGTGACATTGATATTTCTTTAACTTCTTTGAATTCAATGGGCCCCTTTGGACAGATGGACATTAACACTTTTTTTTACAGCCTCCATGAACAGCAGATAATGTTAACACGATTATGCCTTGTACCATTTTTATTTAATTTTCTCTCCCTTTCTCTCTCTCTTTCCTTATGATTGATTTTATATGGTTGTTTTCTAGCAGTGGGTCCAGCAATGTCATTACCACTGCATATACACCAGTAAGTAGTAGTGTATATGTGACTATAATTAGAAGGGATGTTTCAAGACCAGGCTTTTATTTAACGCGTGTTAATGATGTGCATCACCCCAAAACAGAAAATATGTGATACAACCATGTACAGGGGGTCGACTTGAACTCACCAGTACATAATTACAAAAGTAGTCAAAAAGGGGTGTATGCCAGGCTAGCAATAACACAGTTTTTTCAGAGCTCCAGATGCATTACTAATTACTAATAAAACACTGTCCCATATAAAATGTCTGCCCACCAGAAGCTGATTGGTGATTTCCTATCAAACCCATATGGAAGGGCATACATTATTTTCCATAATTAGGTCCTGCAGACCTTAACACACCACCCCTGGTTCTCCCTTGTGACGTCACAATGCAACCCCCCAATTCCCACATCATAGTGCCAATTCATTGAAACATTTGAGATGAGAAGCAGAACCTTATTCATTTGTCCCAGTCATCTTATCTTCGTTCTTATGAGAAAGCCTTTTACCATGACAATGTCAGAGCCTTGAACCAAGAACAAGTAACCATGTAAATTTAGCACATTAAGAATTCTTTGACCTTCTTCTCAGGCAGAAATGTAGTCAGGGGCAATTTGAAACTGCCATGGGCTTTCTGAAAATGCCAGTAGAGCAGGTTTCATGAAATAAATATGGCAAATTATAAAATGGTTGTGCATTCATTGCCTTTCGGCAGGACCCTTGAGCTCTGGTGAATGACCTTGCAAGTAACAAATGTTGTTTGCTTGCTACCATGCTATTCCGGGATCGTGGGATTTGCAATGTGCTACCAGCCTCTACAGCTTCTAAGCAAATTAATGCAACAAGCACACGTTTCTGTAAAAGCATGCTTTGAGGTCTGTTAACCGCACATCAGCCTAATGCTAAATCTTGTTATACTTACCTGTGACCCATCTTTATTATCTATGTTTCTTTAAACGTGAGACATTGTTATTTAGGGCATTCTCCAGCATAGTTTAAATTGCAGTGTGGCTATCAGGGAAGCCCGCTCTCCGTTCAGAGCGCTACTTCCAAAGCTGCTAAATTTGCACCTTTCTATCCACGCTGAACTTGCATTTTTACCACAACCACATTAACGTAGTGGGAAGAGGGAAGTCGAGCAATTATTGCTATGTGTGTTCTTTAATCCCCATTGGAACAGGCGCACCTAGACTGCTTATACCACAAGAATTGCCACCAGAAGTAGTTCAATGCTTAGTCCATCTTAGTTTTATGTAGGTTGAAGGGAGTAATTCAGGGACACAGGTTCTAAGCACAATGGGCCTCATTACGACCCAGGCGGTAAGTTACCGCCTGGGCCGTGACTTTACCACCATGGCGTAAACTACGTTTACGCCATGGTGGTTGGCGGACTTACCGCCCCATTCCGAGGTCGGCGGGGCGGTAAGTCCCCAATCCCCATTTACCCTTCCCCATTCCCATTTTTGCCCCATAGGGCATAATGGGAGTGGGGAAGGCGTTAATTACGCCACCGTAAATTACGGTGGCGTAATTAACTCCATGGTCCCTTAGCGCCATGGATTTTAACACCTGCTAAAAGCAGGTGTTAAAAGCGCCATGGCGCTAAGGGACCTCGTAGTTGGCGGTAAGGGGTCGGCGCAGCTAACGCTGGCGTTAACCCCTTACCGCCAGGGTCGTAATGAGGCCCAATGAGTAGAAGTTGACACCACAGGATACACAGATAACTACATGAAGATCATGAAGATGGCAGAGATGAAGAGTTCAAAGAATATGATACTGAACTATCCCACAGGAGGGCAGGGGAAAGGCAACGCTGTCTGTATAGTACCACCTCACATCAGGTATCCTGATGAAGTAGGACAGGAACAGCTTTAGTGTAAAACAACCCTCCCAGCCATAATTTGCATGTATTAAAGCTGTTTTTCTTGTAAATTGTGCACTCCATTATTGCTTCCTTGGACTGATTTTTCCGATTGGTTTTTGGCCATACCGTACACCTTTGCCAAAATATATGCAATCATTTCCACTGTAAAGCATTCTTTAAATGCCAACAATCAATACTTGCACAGCAACTTTAAAACACTTCTCTAAGATGCCAGTCTTGCCGTACAGAACACTTTTTCATGCTGGCTGTGCCCAAATATGTGGCAGTATTGACACTGTAAATCTCCTTTGCGATGGAATCTTCAATAAAAGCATTAAGCTACTGGAAAGAACTTTTATAGTGCCAGTGAAGCTTCTGCCCATGCAAAACATACACGTGCATGAAACACCTTCTCACACATACACTAATAACCAAACAGACTGACTTACAGCATCACTCTCATTCAGACAAACTCACACACACACACACACACAACTTCATACATATGCACACAAGCAATATTTCTCCTTATCGTGCAAACTTTTTCCATTAGATGATGGGTGCTTATCTCCTCTCCCCCTTTACCCTCCAGACATGAACACACTAGAAAGTAGGCAGGCACCTGAGATTATGATGTTGTGCTGAATCCGGCAGAGGAATATAATGCTGTAGCATCTGGTGGCTTCCTTCCCTCTGTATAAAAAGCAGTAGGTGGTGGACCTGAGCCTGTCGCATTTACTAGAAAAAGCAGCTCCCAGTGGCTGCTCCACGTGTAAGAACTTCAGGTCTGAATGCAGGAGAAAGTCAATGAAAACTAAAAAAGGACTGCAACATCCAAGTGCGCCCTTTTTATTCTGCCCATTAAAAATAAACATATCAGGGAGGTGGAGCACTCAATGGCTTATTCTGGTAGGGAGGTGGGGAATTCTCAAATAGTACTGTCAGTCTATATACATCTGGGGAGTGGGTTGGGGCAAATATACAGGTGTGTGAGGAGTATTGAAGTCATGAAGCAAGTGTGATTTCTCTGCATGCCTAGCCATCAATGCCTGGGAACTTACGTCAGAATGCCTTTTAGGCCAACATTTTGTTGAATAAGTTATCATTGGAGTTGATTGCTCAATGGCCCCCGATATAGCAAATTGTAGTCAAGGAATTCATGCCACAGGCATTGTCAGATGTTATCTCAACCAGAAATTATGTGTTCAGAACACTCCTTACATTCACTTACTTACTAGTAGCAATGGTTGCATGGCCTTATGGTAGCCAGCAACACTAAATGTGGAAAAACTGAAAGTTCATGATGCTGTCATGAGCAAAAATCAGGTTATCTTCTCTGCTTCTCAATCCTTAGGACAAAGTCTGGATAACTTCCTAAAAACAAAAACAAGTGAATTAGACAACAATGTAACATTTTTGTGTCTGTTCCCAGGTCTTTCATTACTTCTCTTTCTCATTCTTGGATTTATGCTGATGTCCCTCAGAAATAATGTCTTGGCAGTCAGTTCTCTAAATAGCAAAATAGATCCTTCATTGGAACTTTCAACTGTGTTAGCTGCATTAACATAGTTTAAACCCCTTGCATTTTAAACTCAGTTAATATCCCACATCTGGGTAAAGATTCTGTGCTACAATAACTATTAACTTAAAATGGATTCACTCTTGAATACTCAATGAACACTTTTTTGGCGGCAAACTGAAGAAGTGTTTCTTTCATATTGCAGATCTAAAAATTGGCTACAGTTTGTAGGGACATTCTCACAAGGCCCTTGGTTGGTGCACTCAATCACATTATTCTTGATGTTATAGTGATTGTGAGGTTTACCAGTGCCTAGCCATGCCCTGAAAGGACGAGGGATGCTTTAATTAAACATGTCCTGTTCTAGCAATCTCCCAAGAACCATGTCCATCTCATAATGTAATTAAATGTATCTAGTATGGTAATACAATAGAGATCAGGCTGCCTTTATTTATTCTCCATTTCCTTTGTATCATTTGTAAAGCTTCAAAATTATTCTTCCAGTGACAACATATGTGTCTCCTGCTGCTGGGTGTCGTGCTCAAAATCCTATTTGCAATCCTGGGGCACAAATCCCCTACATTAATATTGACTTTATTTGACAATTTACCATTAAAGCTTTAGCTTCCAATTATTTGAATGGGGCCTGGGGACAGGAGTCTTGCAAATGAAAGTAGTTCTCAAATAAAAGGAGTAAATAGAAGAATCACCTACGCTAAGAGCCTGTTTTGTTTGAGATAGTGATCGGGGAACTCAAGGGTGGAATTCTACTCAACTTAGAGCCCTCTCCTTGGCTCCCTCTTTCTCTGAGCCACCTTGTAATTCTGAAGATGCAACGTGCTTGTATCAGGCATTGGTGATGTATTGAATCATACTACAGCCATCCTTACTCTTGCTCCCTGCTGAGTGAAAGATTGTCCCTGCTTGCTGAGCATTCCCTTCATCATGGTAAACTCCAGTAAGAGCTTGTGCTGATGTCCGAAGAAGGAATAATGTGAAATCAGCTCAAGAGCCTGTGGTGGCTTCCTCAGACATTTTTGCATGAGAGCCACTTCAGTCCACCCACTCCTGATTGATGCCATCCCCCTTGCTTTGCATGAATTTCATTGGTATTGTTACCTAGTTTCAGTCCTTCTTTCTTCATTTATTACGGGGAGCTCTGGACATGTGGTACAGAAGGCACAGTGTTTAGTTTATGCAAGGATGGTATAGATTCCTCTTGGGCCTCCCTGCCCCTCCCCACTACAAACACAGGGAGAAAGATCATGCTTCTCTAATTCATTTGTAGAGCCCTCACTATCTTCAGTTTGAATGTGTGAGGCGTGCAGAAGAATTATGAGTGCTCCTACAAATATAGTAACAGATAAGGATCCAAAGGTAGGCTAATGTAGAGTCCAGGTCTTTGTTCACCCACCTTGTGTCTTTATACACAGCTATCAGGTTTATGGTGCTAGAGAATCTCCCTGTGCCACCTCCAGCACCCTTTGCATACTTTCTTCCATTTTCTGAGGGCAATTGCTTCTCCAGTTACTTTGCACCTCCATGACTGTCCACTAAAAGGAGGCATGGGTAGGGTTATCCGCTTTATCAGTCTCAAGGTCATTAAAACCTATTCTATCTTCAGAGTTCAAATTTTGGCGATCTTTGAAATTAAGTATTCTGCCCTCCTTCTCTTCCATCCTCTGATATATCAATGCTTTAAGGAGCTGATGATCTCAGAAACTTCTTCCTAGAGTGACCTCTGTAAAACATTGACTATTTTTTAGTCAAGCTGTTGGTGTCTCCTATTGCCCAGGCTCCCAGTCTATACTCTAATTTTACACATGAAACGCAGTCCCAACATCATATGGTGAGTAAAAGCATGTATCAACTATTGGCGTATTTCATTCCTCACAACATCATTTTAGGGAATTAAACTTAATTTGACTTAAAATATTGGCTTCATAATGGTAAATATCATTTTGCACAACCCGTTCTGATTATCAATCTAGTCCTCCCACTTAGTGGTGAAGGCAGCTTTTGGAGTGAGGGAGGACATGCAGCTTCTAAGGAGGCACCACCTTCATATATTATTCAAGACTGAGGGATTAATAGTAAAGAAAGTTGTTTGACAAGGATGTGCCTTCGCCGCTTTACTTTTTAATGTCAACTCTCTTGTACCTATTTGTAGTCAAATGCCAATATTGACGTTCCCTGGTGCGGCACCAGGAAAACGCCAGTACCCCGCTATGCTGATGATATTCTTATGGTGATGACGCATAGATCTCTGCAGGTACTGATAACAGAGTACGCTAACTACATGAGAGATCTGGGTTTAAAAGGTCAATAGTCATAAGTCTTATACAATGGGTGTCTCCCCGATGTAGAAGCAGTGCCTGCCAATTTTTCTCAAAGGCGATCAATTGAAATGGTGCACTTCATTTGATTATTTAGGCATAAGGATCAAAACAGACTGAAGTGGAATTACTATATCTCTGAGCTATGTCTGCTCTGAAGATGAGCCAAACAATTGGGAGCATTTTTAGATTAGCAAAAACCTTGAGACGCTCTTCTGTTCCTCACATGACTATGATCTATCGGGGTAAGGCTGTTCCAACAATCTTTAGTTGTGAGATAAGGGGTTTTGCAAGGGATGATGGCCTTACAACGATAGATAATTGTTTCCTTAGCATACTGCTAATGGTTCCCCCATCGCGCCTTGAAACACTTGTGTATAGGCTTGTTATAAATGCCATATCATATCATATCATACACCTCTGTATTCCTTGTACTTGGAAACAGATACTACATATCATATATATATATATATATATATATATATATATATATATATATATATATATATATATACGTGAAGCCGTTGCTAACTTGGACATTGTTATTGGATGGTGAATATAGCAGTCTAACAAAACATTTGATTGAAAACATATTAAAGTTGGGTGGTAACTATAAAGCAGGCTGGCTAGCACACATTAAATCCTTGTTACACAAGTTAACATGGACACCATATTTTGAACACCCTAAAAAAGTTCAACCATTATCCCAGATGAAAGTTAAAATAAGGGCTATACAATATCTGGCCTCATTGAGGTAAGGTGAAATGATGCAAAAACACAAGTAATGGCCTATTTACCATTAGTACCCCGGCGAGAGACAATCAGAATGCAACAAGCATTCTGATTGGCTCTCACCAGGTCCCTACCCGGCCGGGAATCCCTTTGTCGGGATTCCACGGCCTTTGTACCCGGCGGGGGGCGTGGCAGCCCCTCAGCCAATGAGGAGGCTCGAAGCGGGGCCATCCCCGCTCCGAGTCTCCCCGCGGCTGAGAGGCTGCCTTCGCCCCCCGCCGGGGACTCGGGTAAGTCTTTTTTATTTTTTTTATTTTTCACTTCCCTTCCCTCCCCTCCCCTCCCTCCCACCCGCCCCCCAACTTACCTTCTTGATCCTGCGTCCCCGGCGGGGGACGTCGGAAGCCTCCAGCCGTGTGGAGACTCGGAGCAGGGCCATCCCCGCTCTGCGCCTCCACCTGGCTGGGGGCTTCCCTCGTCCCCCGCCGGGGACGCAGGTACTTTTTTTTAATTTTTCTTTTCCCCCCGTCCCCCTCCCACCCTCCCAACCCCACTTACCTTTTTTTTTATCCTTTTTCGGGAGCGGACGCACTGAGAACACTTGTGTTCCCAGCGCGTCCGCTCCCGATGGCCGCCATGGAAAGGGAAAACAGACTCTGTTTTCCCTTTCCATGGCGGCGGCTATTTTCTTGGTCGTTTTTTTTTCGGTCCCAAAATGCTGCAGCGTTGAAACACTGCAGCGTTTCGGGACAGAAAAAAATTGCTTTTAGTACCCCGGTCACGCAAATTTTGCGGGCGGGGATACTAATAGCAATAGAACCCTCGCTTTGCTCGGGTCCTTACCTATGGGCCCCGGGGCATTACCTGAGTCGGTAATGCCCCCGCTGCTCGGGTTCTATTGCTTAATTAGCACCCTCTCTTGGCCCTGCAGTGTATCTCTAATTGGTGATTGTTCCCCTGCACATAGCACATCTAACGATGACCAGATTCAATATATTTCCATTTAGAGCTGTTCTACAGTCTTTATCTAATGGATGTGAGGGGGGCACAGATTATAATTTTAAGTGCAGGAGCCCAGAAACGTGATCTCATGTTATCCTATTTTTTCCACTGGTCCACAATTTACGTGTCACATTTATATTGAATATACTCTGGGAAAGTGAGATAAGAGTCCATCGACCGCATTTATGTTTTAGTTAACCCCATCAAAGTCAGTAGTTACTTTTGCCTTTGCATGTTTTCTACAAAGAGCCTGGCAGAGACGTTCAATTGTGTTGGAGGGTCTGGGGGCAGCCTCAAAATTATATGTTTTAAAAGCACTTAAATCTCTATAGACAGATGCATTTTCATCATTGTTCTGCAAAACGTTTTCTTAGTATTGAAATTTCACTGTAACATTCAAACTGTGACCATTGTTGCTTTTTAAAATTGTATTTTCGTTGTGTCTTTTTAAACTGTTACTTATGTGTTGGTTTTATGGATTGTAATGATCCAAAATAAACGATTGATTGATGTTGTAGTAATAAGTTGGCGTTCTAGGCTTCTTTGGCCAGTAGCCAAGTTTTGGCACTTGTGTCTGAATCAGTAATAGGTTGGTTTGGATCTGAGATCGACTGGTAGTGAGTTCCAAAGTTTAGCGGCAAGCACAGGGAAGCTTGTGCCGCCTGCTTTTTGGAGCTTAAATCTAGGGATAGTTAGGCAGTGTGTTTCGGCTGATCTAGTTGGACGGATAGGGTGTGGTGCGTGAAGTTGTCCGAGAGGTATCTCTGTGCTTGGTTGGATAAACATTTGTGAGTGAGAATGTTTTGTATTCGATCTTCTGAGGTATAGATAGCCTTTGACAGGATCGTCTGGCGTCAGAGATGTGCTCATGTTTGGGTATGTTCAAAGCTGCTCTTAGTTTGTTATTCTGGATAACTTGCAGCTTGTTTATGTTCGTTTGGCTAGTGCCCAGGTAGAGGGCATTGCAGTAGGCGACTTTGGAGAGTACTAGTGCTCTGGCTAGGGTGGTGCAGTTGGAGGTCGAGAGGTAAGGTCTACTGGCATTGATGAGTTTACATGTGTAAGCGGTGGCGAATGAGATGGCATTGATTTGTCTTGTCAGTGTAAGGGAGGAGTCAAGGTAAATCCCAAGAGTTTTGACACTGTTGGAGATGGAAATGTTGTTGCCATCAAAGGTGAAAGTCTGGTAAAGTTTGTCGAGTTTATTGAGTCTGGATTGGGAGCCTAGGAGCAGAAGCTCGGTCTTGTTGTCGTTGAGGCAGAGGCCGTGTTTGGCCATCCATTCTTGGATAATGGAATAGATGTTGTTGAGTACTGTGTTGTCAGTGGAGTAGTCGCCTGTTAGTGGAATGAGTATTTGAGTGTTATCTGCATAATTCGTGTAGGTGACACCCAAATGGTCCAGTATGTCGAAGAGGGGTTTTGTAAACACATTGTATAGAGTGGGGGAAACACAGGAGCCCTGGGGGACGCCACATGTAATGAGGGCTGGTTCGTCAGAGGCTGACGGAGCAAAGACCCTCATGGATCTGTTGTTCAAGAAGGACTGAATCCAGGCATTGGCCCTGTCGGAGAATTTGGCTGCTGAGGCTAAATGTTTACAGAGAATATCATGATTTACATGAGGTTGTCCATTTGTGTCTTCAGATCGATCAAGGCTGTCTCAGTGCCGTGTTTGGGGCGGAAACCTGATTGTCTTAGTCCTAGTAAGTTATTTTTCTCTAGGTGGTTCTGCATCTGCAGGTAGGCAGCTCTGTCAAGGATTCTTAGGAGGAAGGGCATAGTAGTAATTGGTCTGTAATTCCTGGGGACGCTGGGGTCTAGCGTGGGTTTCTTGAGTAGAAGTAAAACCCAGGAATCCTTTAGGTTGTTGGATACTATACTGGATATGAAGGATGAGTTAATAAGAGATGTGATGAAAGGGGCAAGATGTTTGGCTGCGACTTTGATAAATGGCGCAGGACAGATGTCGCCTTGGCATTTGGATGGTGTCAATGAGTTAATTATGTCTTCAACCTCTTTGGTGGTGATGGTGGAGAATTCAAATAGGTTGTTTCCGTCCATAGGTGAGGTGTGGGTGGGAGAGATGGGGTTGTCAGGGAAAGTGAGACTTTCTTTCTTTGACTCAATTTTGGCTTGTAACATAGCAATTTTGCCAAAGAGTGCTTCTTGTATATTGGTACACCAAGAGATGTCTTTGGTACATGTGTCTGGGATAGGAGATGGGGACTCGAGGTCTCTCAAGATATAAAAGAGCTCTTTGGTGTTGGATTTGGCGTTGCAGATTCTCTCATTGTACATGTTTTTTTTTTGTTTGGATGGTTGCTGACTTGTATATATTGGAGGCTAGGGAGTAGGATGTTTTATTGTTGGCGGAAGGAGACTGTTTCAGCTTGTCTTTTGATATTACGGAAAGTTTTTAGTTCAGGAGTGAACCAGGAGTTGAGATGCTTGCAAGGTTTGGCATTCCGTAGTTTGAGTGGTGCTACAGTATTTATGGCCTTGAGAATGGTTGTGTTATAGAGGCCTACTAATTCAGTGGGGTTGATAATGGTGGGTGAAAAGTCGATGATGGGTTGGAGTAGAGGGAGGAGTTTCTCGACTGTGATGTTTTTGCTGTTTCTTGTGAGTGTGGGTGGAGCATTGGGAGGGGGCGCAGGTGTTTGTTTGTTTTTGTTGATGGTGAAAGTGATGAGGTGATGGTCGGTCCAGGCACATGGTGTGTTGGAGAGGATGGTGGTGTTGCAGTTGAGGTCTACTATCCAGTCGAGGATGCGGCCTTTGTTGTGTGTGGGTTGAGCGATGTGGTGGATGAATCCTAATTCTGAGATGGTATTAGCGATGGTGCTTGCTTTTTCATCTTTCACACCTAGAATAAGTAATCATGAATTGGGTTTGGTGTTGTTAGAGTGCAGTAGAGCTATATCGTTGTTAAATGAGGATATGGGGCCCGGCGGTCTGTAGATAAGATGGGTGGTGATTGTGCTTGTGTTAGTTGTGGATAGTTTGATGGTGAGTAATTCCGCAGATGGGAGTGATTGGTTTTGTATGTGTCGGAGCTTCTTGTCATAATGGCTACACCGCCGCCTTTGGCTGTTTGTCTGCGCGGTAGATGGTGGGGCCTGATGCTACATGGAGCCAGGTCTCGGTAATAGCTATGAAGTCTAGCTCATTGAGAGAGATGATGTCGGCTATGTCTAGGGCATGGGCAACTCTAGCGTTGATAAGTGCGCCTTTGATTGTTTCGGTAGTGGCTTGGTGTGGTTTTCTGTTGAATGGGCGGGGGGAGGAGGTATTGAAGCGGGGAATGAGCTGGTCGGGAGATACTGTTGGGTGTGTGATGTGAGTGGCTGGTTTGGGTTTAGTTTTACTATTTCTGGGGCCTATATTAGGAGGAGTCGAGGTGGTGTGTATCCTAGATCTGAGGCGGTCGTGTCTCATTGTGCCTGTGCGGGATAGGAGTTCCTGATGGTATTGTTCTTAGGGGTAGGAATGCAAGGGATAGTGGTGCGCAATGCTTTTTGGATACTGCAAGTGCACCTGTATTAGACATCATACAGTTCGGGATGCGGGTGCAGCATGGGCACTTGGTGCAAGTATACGATAGATTGGGACCTGCTTGGAGGAGGGAGGCTCAACAGGTCAGCAAATGGTATCAGTGCAGATTCTTGAGACAGGCAGTTGTGACCACCTTGGTCATAAGTGTGCTGGGATGCACAGGGGGTTTGTGGCAGTTTGTGGCTTATCACAGAAGTATTGGACTGGTGCTGTAGAGCGAGGTTAACAGCGGTAGTTATTAGAACACGTTGCTCATTGAATGAGGTGCATAGCAGGGGGATGTTACCTTACCGGCGGATATGCTGCATGGTAGTGACAGTGATTGATTCAAGCTCAGTTGCATATGGTGAATATTTTCAGTGGAAGGGCATAAATATCTCCCTAATTAATCAGAGCGGCCGAGAGTACTGAGGGAGCCAAATCGTTTGTAGGGGGTTTCAGCAGGGTTCTAACTGTCACAGTTTATAATGGGTTTAAATGTTGATCTTTACAGCACATCGGCTTTGATAGGTTTAAACATTAGGAGATACAGCAGTAATCTAGAGCATTTTACAACGTTTCAATGATGCCATTGTCTATGGCATATACCAGCATTGCCATTATAAATAACTCTCACAATATGTGCCAGCCTTGCCACTGTACATCAATTACATAATGTTGTGCCCACAGTACATGCTAGCATTGCCAATGTAATCCACTTTCACTTATCTGTGCATACAACATATGTCAGTATTGCTATTATAAATCAGTTTCCTTAGGCTGTGCTCATTATATGTGGCAGCTTTGCCACTTTAAATATTTTGATGATATTGCACCTACAACATATGTGGCATTGCCTCTGTAAATAACTTTTATGATGCTGTGCCCTCAGTTAATGCTGACATTCCCACTGTAAATCACTTTCACGAAGCTGCACACACAATATATGCCAGGGGGGCAAAGAACCGGATCAAAACATCATTCTTGGCTCCTGGAACACAAGAGGCCACATTCACCTGACTCATTCAGGAGATGTCAACCTTGGCCTTTTTGACCTTATAACTTTGCAGGAGACCTGGTTATTATCTCAACCGAGCCTGGATGGTTTTGAAGTATCACTCTCGCCGGCACAAAAAGGAACACGAGGACGTCCTACCTCAGGCTTGTTGACAGCTGTAAAAACTGGCGGAGCGCTTAGAGTAGTTCATAACCTGATATCATCTCTGACAATTCAGGCGACATTGCTGGAATGGAATAAAGAGGACCCCCGGCAAAAAAAAAAACCAAGGCAGGAGCTTATCCTGGTACTAAACATCTACTGGAATCCGTCAATAACAAAGACAAAAAACTTTCTAAATAAGGTGGAAAAAATCCTTACAGATACAACAGAGATGTATGACATGGACCACATCTTGATATGTGGCGATTTAAACGCCTCTTGCCTGGTATCGGAGAAAGAAAGACCAACGCACAACACGAGCAACACTCAATCAACAACGAGAGGTGCAGCATGGGTCAAACTGATGGACTCCAGGGATTTGTACAATTTAAACTCCCTTGATTCAGCCAAATCCAGAATTCCAACATGGGAAAGTGCGGGTAAAAGAAGTACAATTGACTACATCTTTGCCTCTAAAGAATTATATCTCCTAACCACAAGCTTCAAGGTAGTGAAGACTACGGCCAGTGACCATAATTTACTAACCGTAACATGGCCAGCAAAAAAAAAGGTGCCGGTGACAATGTCGAAAAATCTGGAACTAAACCAACAAGGAAACCGATTGAAAATTACAACAGAAGGCATAACTTCCATCACGGCAGCCTATAACGGACAAACGACCTTAAATACATTGAAAGTAAACTTGGATTACACGCCTCTCTTGATCCCTTATCTCCATCCACGACGTAAAAGAGTAGATGATAAAACTCACTTACATACTCACAATGAGGAATTGAGAGCAAAGAAATCAAATCTAAGAAAGGCGATTCGTCTTGCACGAACAAATCCAACACAAACAAATGTAGACCTGGCATCTAAAACGAAAAAAATTGTATAAATCCTGGCTACAAGCGACACGATGGAAATTATACCAGATGGACGCAGAGAACATGTTGAGAGCAGTTTGTAAAAGGAATTCAAGAGATTTTTGGACAATCGTAAAACATAAAATCTCGCCCATGAACACAAGAATTACAAACAGTGTCGCAGAAGAAAAATGGAGGGACCATTTCACTGACCTATACAATGACCCTACTCCAGGAGAAGTAACATCGATTATCCAAGAAGAGGTCAACTGGATAGTATGCTCAGAGAAGGACATTTTGTCTAAGATTAAGAAGCTGAACAACTCCTGGGCCCCCGGACCGGATGGCATCTCCAACGCCATTCTGAAGCAGGATGCTGAAAATTGGGCTCCATTAATAGCAGAAATCTTTAGGAGATCTAGGATTTCGAGAACTATTCCGGAGACATGGAAGACTGCAAACATCGTCCCAATTTACAAAAAGGGCCCAAGAGACGATCCAAGAAACTACAGGCCAATTGCACTTCTAGATGTACTCGGCAAACTTTACGGATCATTGTTGTTGGACGAACTTCAGATATGGCAAAAAGAGGCAAAAACAACTGACCCCTTTCAATCAGGATTCGAGAAGAACCTGGGAACGTCGGTAAATATTATGCTGACCAGCATACTAAAATCAAAGGTCTTCGAGGGGCAACCACCAATATTCATTGCTTCAATTGATCTGGTGCAAGCTTTTGATCGTGTGAACAGAAAAAAACTATGGAAAAAACTGGAGAAACAAAAATGTCCATCAGCCATTCTCGCTCAAGTGAAAGCGCTATATAGTGGAACATCGATCAAAATTCGACTCAATGAAGCAGGCTTGTTGTCGGAAAATATAAAAACAAACAGAGGGGTGAAACAAGGCTGCCCCCTGGCACCGGCACTATATAAGGCCTACATGGCGGACATTGAAGATCCCGAAAATGACACCAGATCATTTCCTCCTCAAATAGGCGACTCAAAAGTGACAAGATTGCTGTATGCAGACGACATCTTATTGCTAGATCAAACAGCAATTGGTCTACAGAGACAAATAGACAGCCTCACAGCCTACCTGACTAAAAATGACTTGGAACTTAATACATCTAAAACAAAAATCCTGATCTTAGAAAAACCAGCGAGAACAAAAAAAAAAAAGAAATGGTTCGCAAACTCGGAGCCACTAGAAATAGTGAAAAGCTGTACCTACTTAGGGGTAAAACTATCGTCGAGCAAAATTGAAATATCCATGCAAGAGCATCTTATCTCCAAAACAAAAATGCTAGCAGCTCAGGCAATATCCTTGGACAGAAAATTTGGGAAATTTTCAATCCTCCCAATAATAAACTTCTATAGAGCAAAGGTAGGTCCAACTTTGACCTATGGAGCCGAGGCCATGCTATACCTGCCAAAGCCATTGTGGGCTAAATTAGAAGGTATATTTTGGCGGAGAGTACTACATCTTCCAAATTCCACTTCTGCGACAATCATTCGATGCGAAATGAGTCTCCAATCATTGGAATCTTTGGTAACAAGAAACAGTCTCCTATTCCTGGGTAAAATCATAAGGCAGCCGCATCCTAAAATACTGGAGATAATATATCAAGAGATGAAGAGTGAAACAAACCCAATGCTATCAAGTTGGTACAGCAGACTATTGGAACAAGCGGAAAAAATTGGATGTTCTGAATGGGAAAAAGAACGGATCCCGGGAAAAGTAAAGAAAAAACTGAAAATACAAGACTGGATTGAGACTTTAGATAAGACAGAAGAACTCACAATCACAACACATTACACTATGAACACCCAAAAAGTAGATGAAGTCAGAAATTATCTAAAAAAGTTCCCAGACAAACGACTGAGAACAACTTTCTTGAGAGCAAGGCTAAACATATTGAAAACCAATGAGATTCTCTTTCGAAGAAAACAGTCGACAACCAAAAACTGTAGATATTGTGAGCAGAGGGAAACCGAAACACTACGCCATCTTCTTCTTCACTGCGCAGGAACGGCAACCATGCGAACTATTCATCTCAAACCACTCAAAGATCGGTATCAAACGGCAAACGAAGAAACCTGGTGGAATATGCTAATGTGCGGCAATTCCGCATCTTTGACGGTGGCCACAGCGACCTTCTTGGAAAAATTGAAGCTGGACGAAAAAGAAATAACAACAGAGAGCTTTCAAACATCTCATTGAACAGAAAATTCCAGGACAGTCCCAAAGGAAAACAGGAAACAAGGATATAAAAATTTGGACAGAATTTGTAAAAATTGTAATACAATTATATACAAAACAAAAAAAAAAAAAAAAAAAATATACCAGCACTGCCCCTCTAAATCACTTTCATTAAACTGTGGCCATAATTAAGGCCAGTATTGCCAAGATAAATTACATTTCCTTACATTGGAACTCCCTCCCTTTCTCTGTCCGCTCCATCTCCACCTATTCCTCCTTCCGTTCCTCCTTAAAATCACTCCTTCTTCACACCCCTCCCTAACTTCTCTCCCCACCCTCCTATTCCTTCTCCTCCCCACTCCATCTTCCTGTTCCTTTATCTCTCCCTCTCTCCCCTTTGATCTCCACCCTCCCTTCTACTCCCTCTACTCCCTTTCCCCTTTCCCTTTCCTCCTTCCCATTCCTCTCCTCTTCTCTTCCTTCCCAAATGCAAATTGTTCCATATGTGTTTTTCTGGTTTGAATAATGTATATTTTATTGCTTCTATGTTCCATGTTTAATGTTTTCTGGTTGTTATGCTGTAAAGCGCTTTGGAGTAAAGCGCTATATAAATAATGCAATACAAATACAAATACAAATACAAATAAATCACTTTCATACAGATGTCCCAACATTATTGCCAGCAATCAATCATGCCAGCAAGACTTTGTTGTGTTTTACTTTTCATTTGCTGAGCCAGCCCCTCCCCCGCCAAACAATGAATTGAAACTCTTATAAAAACACATGCATTGCATACACTTCGAAAAATGTATGCCCAAATCCATATACGCAGTTTAAACGTACCACTAGACGAGTGAGCTGCAGCTTAAGTCTGCACGCTCACTACCAACTGCTGGGAACAGGCACAGAAAAGGCTGGTAAATGGAAGCAGGATCACATTGGATCTGGCATAGCCAGGGAGTTTTAGTTGCCCAGCAACCTATTGGATGTAGTATTTTTTTAAATTAATAAGCAAGGGGCAGCGTTGGCACCAGCGCATTGGCTGAGGAGGGGAGGGGTGCAATGGCATGGACGAGAGCTCCAAGGGGAGCACTTTCTCCCTTGCTCCCACCCTTGCACTACCACCATTCTGCTATGGAGTATGCATGAGACTGCCAACATGACGTTGTAGGCCGTATCTTTTGTTTTAAAGGAGTTTAAATCAAATATTTTGTCTTTGAAAAAAATCATTTAAAATGTTCTACATCATTACTGGCTAAATGAGTTGCGTCATCCAGTATCATCCTGCAAATCCCACGGAATGCAGATGAAGCAAAAATAAAAACTCCCACGGCTCTCTGAATGATCTATTGCGCGTTTTCATTGGAATGAGTGAGGAATGCATGCCCTACAAAACGGACTGACATTTAATGAATCATGGCTGGTTCTCGAAGGTCTCAGGATGTCAGTTACACAGATGACCCATTTCCAGTGTCTCAAAAACAGGCAATTTAGTTTGAATATTGTTGCTCTTTATCATAACATAACAATATTACAGCTTTCAAAGATGAAGAGTGAGTAGAAACACGCTGGCGGCTTACTCTGTGCTGGGAAACAAACAGTATAATTGAAAACATGTCAAAACGATCTATCACTGGTGTGCAGTGTGATGGTGAGGAGGGATGATGGAACAATTTGGCCCAATTTATCCTGAACAAGGGTAGCTTGACGAAGCGAGCTGTGCCAGTTGATATAAAAATAATTGACAGTGCTAGCATGCAGAGCATCATATATGCCTGTTTGCGCTCTAGGGATGAATTAAATGTACTACACTTTAAAACAAAAATCTAGTTCTAGATTGCATTTCTGTGTGGCTCAGTAATTCACAATGGGTCACATATTCGAACTGCCATGCTCATCTCTGATTCTTTTTGGTTTTTTTGTTTAATGTGTAGATAATGTGCACTTAAATTGCATGGAAATTAAATTCCACCACAATCTGTATGCTTGGATTGTGCAATTTAACACCACTGGAGAAAAAGAACACAGCAAGGCAATTTAGCATAAAATCCTTAATGTGCACTACCCAGTATAGTCTTTGTAGCCTAGCCCAAGGAAACCAGTTCAGGAATATTATGTGATTAAGAATCTCGGTTTCTAGGCAGTGTACTGGATTGCCTGACATGATGGACTGCATAGTTGTGATCTTTCTATCAGAGTGGTAAGGTACCAAATGAATCAAGGCAGCTGATCAATACCCCAACTGTATAACATAGCATTCAAGCTTTCAAAGTCTTGAAGAGTTTCTGATTTCCATTGAAAGGTATTGTACAGATAGTGCAGGATATATATATATATATATATATATATATATATATATATATATATATATATCTCTCTCATAGGTTTGAGTAGCGTAACTTAACCATAACGTCCCTTTAACAAAGTCTTTTTCACTTATTTTATATATTTATAAACTTTCTGTATTAGGTACAGTAAAAATAATATATATATTTCTTTTTACACAGAAATGTCTACTACTTTAGAATGGCTGGAAGAAAATGTTCCTTGTGATGAAATAAGTGAAAACATTGACACTAACTTTGCATCAGGCCATGCAGGCGGCTGCCTGATGTGCCAGCCTCCAGGGGGTATCACCACCAGCAGGTGTGAATGGGAATGTGAACGAGGTGCAAATGGGAAGCAAAATTAACACACAGGATTAAAAGAAGTGCTTTTAATCCTACAAACTAGTTTTGACATTTGAAAAATACATGGCCTGAGGCAAAGACCGGCATTGGCCACACACACACACACACACACACACACACACACACACACACACACACACACACACACACACACACACACACACACACACACACACACACACACACACACACACACACACACACACACACACACACACACACACACACACACACACACACACACACACACACACACACACACACACACACACACACGATGCAGCACCAGACCACACATGTGTCTGAGGAGCAGTACTGGGTCCCTGTCAAGTTGAACCTGCCTAGTCACTCGTCTTGTAGCACTTAACTTAGATCTCTGTGCCTTCTAGAATATGTACTATAACCGAAATTGAAAACCCTAAGAACCTCAATTTAAACTGATAGGACTTAAGAAAATAACAATTTGCTGAACGTCTCACTACTGTGCCCACCATGAGGTGTTCTCAGAAATAAGGGACAGTCTTCTTAAAAACATAGGTCGCACACATGCTTTAGTTTACCTAAAAACCCACACGTGGCAACACTTCTGCTACAGGAGCATTTAAATGCACATGACTGGGCATATCAGGGTGTGAAGAGCAGTCACAAAACCTGCCAGGAGAATGAGTTTTTGATGAACACTTCAATAGCTGTCAAGTGCTCCCATATCATGCCCGATAACACGAGCCTGTTCTTGCTTTTGACTTTACATGCTGGAATTTGTAGGCCCATACTTAGCACAGGAAACAAAAAACTACAAATCCAATCATGCAACGAGAAAAGCCAAGAATGGCTCTTAGTGGCTCACATGGCAGCTGTGCACGTGGACATCAAGTAGTGGCAGGGAGTTTCGAAATGCAAGCACGGCTCAAAAGTGCACTGACTAGACAGCAGGATAGGAAGACGACCAATAAATGTAGTGTGGAGCATATCGGACTGAAACCAATATTTGGCAGACTAGATACTGATACAGTGATTGGAAGCATGTGTGCATTTACGCATTGTAAATACTTCCTTAATAACACAGAAATCCTCCTTCGTCATGTTTGAAAATGCCAACATAGTCAGTTGTATACAACCTCTTAGCAGAAGTCTGCTAAGTAGGCTCACAGTGTACACCCCCTCAACCGACAACTCCTGGCATTCCTTTTGTAAATGCCTGCGCATTGTAAAGGTATGTGTACATTGGACCCATCAAACACCTGCAATGACGCTTGTATCATAGTATTGCCAAGCAATATGATTTAACCATACCTTTTACATCTCTCCATCTTACTAACCTTACATTTAGTTGGTGCAAGATCCACATTTGTATAGTGAACTGTAGAATTGAAGTTACTAGCATGCCTTTTTTATAACCAGTTTTCATGAGAATGGATAACATATTTATGTTGGTGAATAATGCATTGTAAGATGGGAATATTCTGCAGAGAAGATAATGCAGGTGTAATTAGTTTACTGATTCTAAACATAGCCCACCCTGAATCACGTCCCCAAAATACTATAGTAAGAGGGTCTGTGCTTATCTGCACCCAACTTATGTTGTGGTCATTTTTTGTTGTGGTGAGGGGTGCCAATGATGCTTCTTGCCTCACACTTCTCTATATAAACAAATTATTACCCATTACTTTATGTGTACTTTCCCCAAAAAATGTTTTAAACACACCATACAGACATTACAAACAATACAGAAACAGACCTTAGAGAATCATCTGCAGAGAATGCATCAAAAAATGGATCTATTAAAATAATTATGCACTCAGAAATATTATTTTCCCAAGTATTCGGGCATGCACTTCTAAGCATACATTGATTGATCGTACAAACATTCCCTATACACCTTACTGTAATTTTACTCTTTTTTTACACATGTGAAATCAGGCATCAGGGCGTGGCCATCTTGTGATAATTTTATCCGTTCCCACATCGCCCAAGGTGGACTGCCCTGGCGGCACTAATGCATATGCCATGGCCCTGAGTCTAACATCACCAAACCTAGTGATATGCTCCACCTATCTCGAGAACATTACTATACAGCGTTGTAAAATGCACCCAATCATCACCTACGTGATAACGTTACTTGACGCAGAACTCAGTATATCAACACACATCATCTCACAACACAGCGTGTCCCAATTTTAAATATGAAACCATACTTTTAAAGGAAATACCAAATTGTACAATTTGTAAAGTACTTTTATTTCACAATAAACGCTCCGAGAACATCCAGAGACTTACATATGCAAGCAAATGGGCAATTGTTTTCTTCGTTCTCCATCAACAAATGTTTACCGTGAGTCACGTGATATTCCTGTGAAGACTTTGGGCCTGATCACGACTTTGGCGGTAACGCCGGCATTAGCCCTACCTCCAAACTCCCCGGCCCTAAGAGCACTGGATCACGAGTTCGGCGGTAATGTAATTCCCCATTCCCCATTGAGCCCATTCGGGAATGCCCCATTCCCCATTGGGCTCAATGGGGAAAATTTGCGCTCTTACCTCCGGCGGATTTGCCGCCGGCGGTAATAGCGCAAATTATCGGCAAGAGCTGGGGCGAAATCCGCCGAAGTCCTGATTTGGCGGACCCTTAAATCCAGTGGTAATAGCGCGACCGCCGGATTTAAGGATTACCGCCAAAGTCGTGATGAGGTCCTTTGTATGAACTTCCACTAGGCCACCACAAAACATATGAAGTTGCTCCGTATCGCTGGTATGGCGTACGGGCATTGGGCCTGTGTCGATCATCCCAAAAAAGTGTCACTGGCATCCAACCACTGACGTATATCTGTAGCTGACGGTTAAAAAAAACATACAGTTGGTATCCTTGAATCCATGACAATCGCAGAACCTCAAGATGTAGCTGCTTAAAAAATGTGTCTCGTAACCAATCGTATTACAGTTTATAATTTTAACCATCAATTTGGGCCACGGACATCAAACAATAATAACTGAAACAAAAGTATGTGAAAATTACTCTTCAGTTTGCTGTACACATTACTGCTACGGAATATGGTGAGCTTGAAATGGGAGGCTAACGCTGACGTTGCGATCAGAGAGCTAAAAACCACAAAGAACATATACACAGAATTTTAATTAAATATTAACATTCAATTATGCGTTTGTGAACCTAGGGGAACCCACGACTGCACTACACCCATCTCGATGCTGCACTGCCCATATCCCCACGACAAAAAAAAACTACACACACAAGTTCTAATTTCTTGTCATTGCAATATACCACAATTGCAATCCCATAGGAAGAGCACTTTTTGGGCGGCTTATAACTTCGCTCCCCCTAGACGAATCCTCACCAAACATTGCAAAAATATATATATTACCGTGGCTGTGTAGTCATGGTTAAGTTGCTAAACCCATAGGAAGACCACTTTTTGGGCGCCTTATAACTTTGCTCCCCATGGACGAATTTGGATAAAACGTTGCCCAAAACATATCTGGGGAGCACTGAATTGTTTGGAAACACTCGGTGGGGTTTCGTGGAGGGGGGGGCAAAGTTATATGGGGGGTCCCAAACATTTTTTTTTTCTTCATAGACAGAAGGGGCAAAAACTTTGCTCACGCCTACAGGACTAACGGCTGGACGGATTTTAACCAAATTTGTGGCAGCAGCGGTTCCGAAAGCGTGCTTTGTGTGTTTGGTGGAAATCCGACCAGTACTTTTATTGCAAAGAACTGAAATGTATGTCATAAAAAATTGTGATAAAGTCTCATTGGATATAACTGGGGGGTTGTCCTACCATCTGTGATTCAAAAAAGCAGTCAAAGTAGTTTAAATGCGAGCTGGTTTTAAACCCTTTTGGAAGCCCGTCTAACTGGGGCAACCATTGTTGAAAACAAAAAGCCAGTTGCAAGTGAACACATGTCTCTTTACTTTTTGAAAATGTCAGCTTTTTAGTTAGCTGATATTCTTTATTTTACAAATTATTTAAGGTCAGACTTTAGCTGGGCATAGGAGACCTACAATCAACGTCTCCTTCTATTGTACTTACATTCTGTGTTCCCTTTACTTACTAACAAGTTGTTAGTCAAATGTATGAGTGTTCTGTCTATGCATTAGATACCTGCGAACATTCTACATTGGTTATCAGTCATAACCATCCTTGTGTTCGTTACAAAGGTTTTCATGTACTA
The DNA here is from genome assembly GCF_040938575.1 of Ambystoma mexicanum. Lineage (NCBI taxonomy): Eukaryota > Metazoa > Chordata > Amphibia > Caudata > Ambystomatidae > Ambystoma > Ambystoma mexicanum. The sequence goes on along the minus strand of NC_090934.1, from coordinate 344,047,298 downwards.
TCACGTATATAAAAATACTTAAATAATTTGCCTGCTTTTTTGAATCACAGAGGGTAGGACAACTCCCCAGGTATAGATTTTCAGGCCCTCCAGTCCTCCCCGCTCCTGGGCAGCCTCTTATTGGTTAATTAAAGTCTCATTGGCTTGCAATACGCTGTGATGTCAGTGAACATTGGACGTGGCCGGTGGTTGGCTGGAGGGAAGCGTGCTGTGCGTCAACATTTTTGGGAAACTGTGCCATGGTGTATCGGAGGACAGTGCGGCGCCGAAAGGGCCTGGCAAACATACTTCACGCCATATGGTGGTGGGAAGAATGGATGTAAAGGGCGGAGGAATAAGAAGTGGTTCATCTGAGATATGTCATTAGGTGGAAGAAGACGGTGGTGTGCCTGCAGTATCCGTGCGTACTGCACCAATTTGTGGGTCCCTCCAAAGTCGACTACCATGTGTGGTGTTACGGCAAAACAGCTCGTGCGGCGACCTCTTACCGTGGTGACTGGTGGCAGCTCAATTGCAGAAGGGGAGTGCATTGCACATGACATGAACATTGTAACGTAGCGCGTACTACAGTGTGTTGCATGTGGTAAGCCCATAGCCCATTCGAATGCATGGGTGGAGGCCTTGCACCGACAACTATGTGCCGTTGTTGCAAGTAGGTTTAACATGGTTGCATCGTGTGTGTGGTTCGTCAGCTTTGCATACATGTTGGTTCGATAGGTGTGGTGATTGTTAGCACATCCTACAGTGTGTAGGCCATGGCCGCAGCAAATGGAGTGAACAGTCCTGCAGTATATGTGGTTGGTGCAGTGTTGAAGTACTGTGTGCATAGAAGTGGATAGGGTTGAACTGCATATTTTAGCAGCTTGGGTAGTGGCCATTGTGCACAGTGCTGAGTATTGTGCTGCACTATTCAGTATTGGTTTTGTGCAGTTAATACAGTGCTGGGAGCACGGCGACTGTTGTGAAGATTTTGTGGTTTGGTTGTCAGTAATACAATGCTATGTGAATGAAAATGGGTAGGGGTGCCGGCTACCGTGGTATGTTTGTGGATTCTGCTAATTTTTACATGTTTGCATACATCAATGTATTATGATGCGGGGGTTGGGTAGAAGTGCAGCTGCCTATGTTACGTATGTGGATTGTGGTACCTGGCCAAATGTTTACCTTCACGCTGTTATCTTATGCTGGGTGTGGCCAAGGCATAGACTGTTGGGTACATGGCCAAAGGCCGAGGCCGTAGGCGATGCACCCAAGAGCCTAGGCCTTGATGACTGTCACTACAACATAATGCAGCCATGCAGTTTTGACTGTGCATCTCTCCGAGGATGGTGACCTTTAAAGAATGGTTGTGGAGGACATTTTACACTTGGTAGCACACCAAAAGTGAGGTGATATGCATACATTACTGTATGGTGTAGGTCATTGCACGTGTTGCACAGTAGGGAGGCACATATGACCATTTCCGTTTGCTATGGGTTCACCTTATAAGAACCTTTCTTTAGGAAGTGCTTTACGATATTGCGCCATGAAAGGAAGTCCTCAGCATCACACATTTAAAATATGGACAATGTACAGAGCCACCCACATACTGTTCCCCACACCCAATGGAACGTCATGAAGCCATGCATGCAAACAAGTGGCCAGGGTGAAAGTTGGCAGGCTCAATTGCAGATGGGGAGTGCATTGGACATGACATGAGCATTTAAACATAGGGTACACTATGGTGTGCTGTATGTGGTGAGGCCCTAGCACCTTGGATGCATTGCTGGAGCTCTTATAATGACAACTATGTGGCCTGCTTGCAAGTAGGTTTGACATTGTTGCGTTCTGTGTGTGGTTTGTGAGCACTGCATACATTGTTGGTTCCATGGGTGTGGTGATTGTAAGCACATCCTACAGTTTTTAGTACATGGCTGGAGCTGATGGAGTGAACACTCCTGCAGTTTGTGCACTGGGTGCTATGTTGAAATACTGTGGTAAGCCCTGTGGAGAAAGGGCTGGATTCATTGCTGTTGGGCTGTGGTGAGTGGACTGTGTCAATTAAGCTCCTGTATCCAGTGCAGCAAGGTGAGGTGCGTGTGCCTTTAAGGTTTTTGACCAGCTGACCTTAAAAGGACGCCTCCCGCGCCCTTGTGGCATAAACCCTGTGGAGAAAGGGCTGGATTCATTGCTGTTGGGCTGTGGCGAGTGGACTGTGTCAATTAAGCTCCTGTATCCAGTGCAGCAAGGTAAGGTGCATGTGCCTTTAAGGTTTTTGACCAGCTGACCTTAAAGGCCGCCTCCTGTGCCCTTGTGGCGTAAGCCCTGTGGAGAAAGGGCTGGATTCATTGCTGTTGGGCTGTGGCGAGTGGACTGTGTCAATTAAGCTCCTGTATCCAGTGCAGAAAGGTGAGGTGCGTGTGCCTTTAAGGTTTTTGACCAGCTGACCTTAAAAAGCCACCTCCCGTGCCCTTGTGGTGTAAGCCCTGTGGAGAAAGGGCTGGATTCATTGCTGTTGGGCTGTGGCAAGTGGACTGGGTCAATTAAGCTCCTTTATCCAGTGCAGCAAGGTGAGGTGCGTGTTCCTTTAAGGTTTTTGACCAGCTAACCGTAAAAGGCCGCTTCCTGCGCCCTTGTAGCGTAAGCCCTGTGGAGAAAGGGCTGGATTCATTGCTGTTGGGCTGTGGCGAGTGGACTGTGTCAATTAAGCTCCTGTATCCAGTGCAGCAAGGTGAGGTGCGTGTGCCTTTAAGGTTTCTGACCAGCTGACCTTAAAGGTCTGTCTCCCGCGCCCTTGTGGCATAAGACCTGTGGAGAAAGGGCTGGATTCATTGCTGTTGGGCTGTGGCGAGTGGACTGTGTCAATTAAGCTCCTGTATCCAGTGCAGCAAGGTGAGGTGCGTGTGCGTTTAAGGTTTTTGACCAGCTGACCTTAAAAGGCTGCCTCCCGCACCCTTGTGGCGTAAGCCCTGTGGAGAAAGGGCTGGTTTCATTGCTGTTGGGCTGTGGCGAGTGGACTGTGTCAATTAAGCTCCTGTATCCAGTGCAGCAAGGTGAGGTGCATGTGCCTTTAAGGTTTTTGACCAGCTGACCTTAAAGGCCGCCCCCCGCGCACTTGTGGCGTAAGCCCTGTGGAGAAAGGGCTGGATTCATTGCTGTTGGGCTGTGGCGAGTGGACTGTGTCAATTAAGCTCCTGTATCCAGTGCAGCAAGGTGAGGTGCGTGTGCCTTTAAGGTTTTTGACCAGCTGACCTTAAAAAGCCACCTCCCGTGCCCTTGTGGTGTAAGCCCTGTGGAGAAAGGGCTGGATTCATTGCTGTTGGGCTGTGACGAGTGGACGGTGTCAATTAAGCTCCTGTATCCAGTGCAGCAAGGTGAGGTGCGTGTTCCTTTAAGGTTTTTGACCAGCTAACCGTAAAAGGCCGCTTCCTGCGCCCTTGTAGCGTAAGTCCTGTGGAGAAAGGGCTGGATTCATTGCTGTTGGGCTGTGGCGAGTGGACTGTGTCAATAAAGCTCCTGTATCCAGTGCAGCAAGGTGAGGTGCGTGTGCCTTTGGGGTTTCTGACCAGCTGACCTTAAAAGTCTGTCTCCCGCGCCCTTGTGGCATAAGCCCTGTGGAGAAAGGGCTGGATTCATTGCTGTTGGGCTGTGGCGAGTGGACTGTGTCAATTAAGCTCCTGTATCCAGTGCAGCAAGGTGAGGTGCGTGTGCGTTTAAGGTTTTCGACCAGCTGACCTTAAAAAAAGGCTGCCTCAAGCACCCTTGTGGCATAAGCCCTGTAGAGAAAGGGCTGGATTCATTGCTGTTGGGCTGTGGCGAGTGGACTGTGTCAATTAAGCTCCTGTATCCAGTGCAGCAAGGTGAGGTGCGTGTGCCTTTAAGGTTTTTGACCAGCTGACCTTAAAAAGCCACCTCCCGTGCCCTTGTGGTGTAAGCCCTGTAGAGAAAGGGCTGGATTCATTGCTGTTGGGCTGTGACAAGTGGACGGTGTCAATTAAGCTCCTGTATCCAGTGCAGCAAGGTGAGGTGCGTGTTCCTTTAAGGTTTTTGACCAGCTAACCGTAAAAAGCCGCTTCCTGCGCCCTTGTAGCGTAAGCCCTGTGGAGAAAGTGCTGGATTCATTGCTGTTGGGCTGTGGCGAGTGGACTGTGTCAATAAAGCTCCTGTATCCAGTGCAGCAAGGTGAGGTGCGTGTGCCTTTAAGGTTTTTGACCAGCTGACCTTAAAAGGCTGCCTCCCGCACCCTTGTGGCATAAGCCCTGTAGAGAAAGGGCTGGATTAATTGCTGTTGGGCTGTGGCGGGTGGACTGTGTCAATTAAGCTCCTGTATCCAGTGCAGCAAGGTGAAGTGCGTGTGCCTTTAAGGTTTTTGACCAGTTGACCTTAAAAGGCCGCCTCCTGCACCCTTGTGGCGTAAGCCCTGTGGAGAAAGGGCTGGATTCATTGCTGTTGGGCTGTTTGGCGAGTAGCGCCTCACGCCGAGTGTGAAGCTCTGAAACTATGCTCACACAGGCTGCCCAGGAAACACCCGTGCTTAGAACGCGAGCGCAGAAGAAACGCGAGCGTCCAGCAGATAAGGGAGAAAGTTGTGCGACTCAGCAGAAAAAACCTCAGAAAGTAAGTCGCTTTTATTCATGTAACTCGACGAGTGAAGAACTTAACGCTCCAAGAAGCGAGTTCGCCATGGAGGGTGTTATTCATGGTGACCGTCTTTCTGAATTGAGTAGAGTGTGTGTCGAGCCGGCCTCTTGCGCTGATTTGGCCATGCGTCTACTCGGCGCCAGTATCAACTTGAATAACATTTATGGCAACAAACTCATAAGCGATCATACACCTGCACCGCCTGTGCACCAACTGACCCCCGGGAGACCATGTGGCGACACAGGGGACAAAAACAAGTCACCTAACACCAATTATATCAGCGTAGAGATGTACAGAGACTTACCCAGTGTGGGGGCGGCTGCCAGGGTTCCACAGCTGCCGTCAGGTTGTGAGGCTGAGCTCACGGACGTGTGACATGGCTTCCCGGCATCTGCCGCAGTGGATCACGAGACCGAAGATCTGCCAGAACGCGGCAATGAGTGTGTTGTGGGCGTGCCCCCCGCGGCAAGTTCTGGAGCTGATGAAGGTGTGTTCAGTGGGTGTGGAACCTAATCTAGGCAAGCTCCCTAGCATAAGCTTTCCGATTCATCGAGCAGACACGTTGTTGGAACGGAAACCCAATGAAGAACTCAATGATGATGTATTTTGCATACCCCAAGGAACGCAAAAGGAGCTATTCAAGGGTGGGAAGATGGATCACGGGCGCAACGTTCGTCGTAATTCCCTAGAGATTGATAATAAGGTCCTGCATAGTTTGATTTCCATGAATAAGGCACGCGCCAATAAATCAGCAAAAAACCACACTGCAACAATGTAATCAAAACAACATTGAAACATCACAATGCTGAACTGAACGAACCTAATGAGGACATATGGGCTAACGTAAGCTACAAATGCAGGAAGCCGGCAGATAAAGCACCAAAGGGGACTTCTAGTGAGACCTCGTATAACGACTCATCGTTTAACCAGTTGCACTCACAAAAGAGAATATTGATTTCCAAAAGAATAGACAAGGAACCTACCAATCAGTGTGGACATAATTTACATTCCTCTGACATGACTGCCTCAGACACTCGTGCACTTTCTGACTCTTCCTTTATAGAACGGCCTTTCCCGAAAATAAGGCGGGGAAGAGTCCTTAGGCAGAAGAATGGGATGAAGAGGGGCAGGCAAACGAGTCTAGGCTAATATCTGAGTTACAAGCCACGATAATATCCTCCCTGGCGATTTCCTTAGCCCCTTCATGAAACTATATGAAAACTTGAACGACTCTATGAAGGATCTTACAACATTGATGTCTCTCATGAACACCAAAGTGGGCCACGTAGAACAAATATGCAGTCAGTCGTCCACCAATTACATTGAAGGGTTGAAAGGTCTAGATGCAGCCTATAAATCCTTGTGTGACCAGAGGAGAAACGACTCTACCGACAACAAACTTCTGGCAGAAGTGGCAAGAGAAGCACTCTCCTTATTTAAGCATGAGGGACATTGACAAATAGGACGCCCTAAATGCAACAAAGTTAATGTTGCGAGTACAGCAAGAAGGGGTACAAAGTTGCCCTTAGCCGAATGTGCTGGGGCGACGCCATGAATCCCTGGCGGAGCACATGTGGGTGAACACAGCGGAGTAGAGAGTGCCTCCCAAGGTGATGTATTATCAATGGCAACCCCCCAATGCCGTGAGACCGCCATGATTGTGCTTGAGTGAGATGTGCACGCCACTACGGCTCAAACATCCTTGGATACATTTCCCACAACCATACAAGGCCGGGACACCAGCACTTCACCAGAGCTTGAGAAAATTGATGAAATCTTATTTAACAATACCTTTGTGCAGGCCAGAGCATGCAAGAGGCAAATGACTACTCATGATCAAATAGCAATAACTTCCAACATGGCACCACAGTCTACCGTGGAGAAATATGGGCCAACTGTGTGCCAAGGCGTTGAGAAGCCTAAAGTGATCGCCATCTTTGGGGGTGGTACTGAGGCCATTGCGAAACCACCAGATTCACAAATCAAATCTACGAACCCCATTAAAAAATCAAAAAACCTGCCTGCACGAAAAAACAATAAAAACATAGGAACATAAAACGAGTGAAAATTGTGACTAAGGATGCCATTAAATCTCCATAAGTAGAAAGCACACAGCAAGTGGATATGACAAATGAAGTGGCCCCTACTCAAGATGTGGTGGACGTTGAAAAACCAATCAATGATATATCGGTAGAACTCCTAAATATGTCCACATACGATGACAGGGAGCAAGATGAGGCTGTAGATATTGTTCTGCCGATGGTACACGCGAAAAACACGAATGAGCTTGTAAACTCCACAAGTGCACATGAACACATCAGTATTGAACACCATGTCAGTATGGAGGCTGTTGTTTTGTGAGCAACACAGGGATGTCCCAAAAACAACCTACCTATTGATGTCACACATATAGGCTGGAAATTTAAATTGACATGAGACAAAATCTTGTGTGGGAACATATGTCACAAGTCTGGCTTGACTTCCTTTGATTGCTTGACATTTCTCGTGGATGTCTCTTTGATCACCTATTCGCTTCTTAATCGAATTCTTATTGTTGACGTTGCCTGCCACTCTTCGAGCACTGTGAATGCTGAGATCATTCACCTCCACTTTCCCATTCATATACATTCGAGTGGCGTCACCTCCTTCCGGCTGAACGCTTTTTTGAGTGGAACGTAGCTTTAGCGTCTTTTTGTGCATTGTCATAAATGGTGCACTTGTAGGGGCAATCAGTCCCGTCTCCCTGCTTGCTAGTTCGTTAGCAAAGCAACAAATTCAAACTCTTTTGGTCCCAACAGCCGGATGTGGTGCGACCCTATCCACTTGACGTGCTGTTGTGACTTCTGTCACAAAAGAACACCTGAGTACTGCTATATGAGCTAGGGGAGACCACCTTTTTGTTAGGGGCTTGTGGGATGTGGTCTATAATATAAGAGAAACACAGGGATGTCCCAAAAACAAGCTACCTATTGATGTCCCACGTATAGGCTGGATATTTAAATGGACATGAGACAAAATCTTGTGTGGGAACATATGTCACAAGATAAGCGCGATGGCAGGTGTTTGCAAAAATATATTCAATTTTATTATTTGAATGAACGCTGAAAAGCAAGGACCACCAAAAGTCCAGTTATTTAAAAAGACAGTATATCACAACATATAACAACAATGGATTAAACACTGTATTCAAAGACATTCAAGTATTAGCAATTGTCAAGGTTCAATCACGCCCATTGCTAATTTCAAGTGATGTTAGTAGAACAAAGTGACTCCCAATAGCAGGCATTTGTTTATGGTTGCACAAAAAGGCCTCTAGGGGGGAAGTGTAGACAGAAGTGACTCTGTTTCCAGCCTCAGATACGTACGAACGCAAGGTGATATGTATTGGCTTCTAGTAACATGGACATCTAGTAGTCCAACTAAGGCTTTCCTCAGGACACCCAGAAGACAACTGGTGTTAGATGTCGTATTTTTCACAGGGAATGCTTTGTATCAGCCAGTGTATCTAAGCAAAAAAACACAGAAAATCACTTTAAAAACCGGCTCCATCACGGATAGTAGTTTAAGATACTACCTCATCTTTCTTAATATTTCCAACACTGTGACACAATTTTTCCAAGTGCATCATAGATATATCCATATTCAATGATATATATACCACTTAGTATTATTTGGACACCACATATTTGTCCTTCTATATTTTTCTTCTTTAGTTCAACTACTAGTATTTCAATTATGTTCAAACCATAAATGATGTGATGATTGGTTGCATGCTCCAGAAAGTGGGGGACAGTTCATTGAATCAACAAGAGACAATCAGTTATATATGTATCTAACCAGTAATAGTTTCTAGCCATAATCATACCTTGCTATTTTCTCAAGACAGATGCTCCAAGAGGTTTAGGGGCGATGTCTGTTTTCAGTGCATAAAATGTGCCCATGATGACAGAAGGGTGCATCATGTTTCAACTGGATTGTTCGAAACCATATCGAGCTACATTGCAAACAATATGTACAGAGAAATGGTGACCATATGTATCAACAAAGGCAATTACTATATTCCAAAAACAAGTGGAGGGTATTTTCTCCTACCTTCGTCTTTATTTTGAGTCAATTAAGGCTGTGTTTCCTAGGAATGTTTTATCCCTGTGGGCACGCTAGAAAAAGCGCTTCTTATTGTGAAACTGATTTGAAAAGCTCTCTCATCAGATGCTCCTCTGATTCGAGCGTTCTGTGAAGATGAATTGAAAAAACGCCATGTGTTAAGGCCGTCGATTCTGTCCTGAATGTATTTAAAGACTCGCTAAATCAAGACAGTAATTACCTGGCAAGGATACACTTACTTGTCTTCCGACATGGTTGCAGTATTTCACAATCCGTATGCAAACGATTTTCAAAACAGTCACATGACCAGCCTCATATATCTAACACATTGTGTGTTGATGTCATTGCGGCAGCGTATCTGCGACAAATGCCTATTGAATAGCGTGGCGGCCATTTTTGAATGTCAAGAAAGTGAATTCACGCATATAGAGATTGGATTACATTACTCCATAAATGTTATTTAACAGACAACATCCGTGATACACTGGTAATACAAAGCATTCCCTGTGATAAATACGACATCTAACACCAGTTGTCTTCTGGGTGTCCTGAGGAAAGCCTTAGTTGGACTACTAGATGTCCATGTTACTAGAAGCCAATACATATCACCTTGCAGTCCTGCATTGCGGCAGCGTATCTGCGACAAATGCCTATTGAATAGCGTGGCGGCCATTTTTGAATGTCAAGAAAGTGAATTCACGCATATAGAGATTGGATTACATTACTCCATAAATGTTATTTAACAGACAACATCCGTGATACACTGGTAATACAAAGCATTCCCTGTGATAAATACGACATCTAACACCAGTTGTCTTCTGGGTGTCCTGAGGAAAGCCTTAGTTGGACTACTAGATGTCCATGTTACTAGAAGCCAATACATATCACCTTGCAGTCCTTAGGCAAATATGTAGATTTTTTCTTGCAACCACTGATTCAGGGAACAAATACATACATAAAGGACTCAACCCACTTCTTACAATTGTTGAATTCCACCAGATTTGAAGCTCAGAATATCTGCTTCACAATCGACGTTAAGAGCCTCTACACGTCGATCCCGCACGACTTAGGGGGAGAGGCCGTAGAGTGGATGCTACTAAATGCAGAAGAAATACCAGCCCAGAAAGAGTTTATAATGGTACTCCTTGAATTTATTAGCAACAACTCTTATTTTAGATACAAGGATGAATATTATCTTCAAGTAGCAGGTACAGCTATGGGAGCCACTATGGCCCCCTCCTATGCGAATTCCTTTATGCATAAATTTGAATCGGAAAAAATACTAAAGAATGAGAATTGGTATTCTAAATTGGGTCTTTGGATAAGATATATCGACGATATATTTGGAATATGGAGAGGCACAGAGGAAGAATTGCTAAATTTCTTTGAATACTTGAACAACATTGATACGCGAATTCAATTCACCCATGAATACTCACTCAGAAACATCCATTTTTTGGATGTAGACATTAAGATCACCACCTTGGGATACCAGACCACCATTTTTCGTAAACCAACAGACCGGAACAATCTACTTCATCGTCTTAGCTTCCATCAGCCGAGCCTCATAAAGAACCTCCCATACAGTCAAATGCTGAGGGTGAAAAGACTCGTAAGTGACCCAGAAGATTACCAGGAGGCCATCCTAGAGATGGGCAAAAAGTTTTTGGATAGAGGATACTCAGAAGAAGAAGTACACGCAGCCCAATCCCGGGTAGCCACCCAGAGGAGGGAAGACCTATTGAAGGTGAATACAAAACAAGAGCAAGCTCCACCGCTGGTTTACGTATCCAAATATTCACGCCAGAGCAATCGCATTAAGTGTATTATCAAGAAACACTGGAATACCCTTCGATGCGATGAACGAGTTGAACAACTGTTTAAGGAAACTCCTACATTTGCATATCAGCGGAGCCAGAATCTGAAGGACAGACTGGTTCAAACAAAACCACCTCTAAAAGGGAAATTCACAACGAAGATTGGCACTTTCCCGTGTTTGAACTGTAGTAACTGTAGCTACGTCATAAAAGGAGAGACAGTGAAGCATCCCTACACAGGAGAGACAATTAAACTCCAGAGTTTTGCTACATGTGATTCCGAAAATGTTATTTATGCCATTAAATGCCCATGCGGTCTATATTATGTGGGCCAAACTATCAGAACAGCAAAGACTAGATGGAACGAACACCGATCTTGTATAAGGAACCATAACGTGAATTCAGCAGTATCAAGACATTGGGATGAGAAAAAACATAACTTAGCCCAAATCCGGTTTGTGATCCTAGAAGTGATCACGAAAAAAGACATGCATGAGAATCTCCAAAGAAAGATGGACCAAAGAGAGACCTTTTGGATTGATCGTTTGAGCTCCCTCACACCGAGAGGGCTCAATGAAGAGATCAACTATATGTGTTATCTATGAAAAATTGGGACTCAATGAATAATAATTTTCTCCAACAGGATCAGGCTGCAGTTCCTTAACAAGGTTGAGATAAATGGGCTAGTTATCTTATGTAGATGGACATACTTTGCTGAGATAAATGTTTTTCTGTTTATAAATTGTTAACTGTTTGATTGGTATTTTCCACTCCTGTTTGAGTGGGTATACACATTTAAAGTGTAGTAATCTCCTTTTTTATTACCATGGACATAAATTATGTGTGCGTTTATTTTCTACTATCACAAAATTTTAAAGTACTGGAGTAAGTAATTAATTGTATAAGGCACCAATCTGATGTCCCCTATTTATTTTCCTCTAATATCTCAGCGATGAACGTGAATAGTAAACAATGGATAAAATCATGTCGATCATAGACATTAACACTTCGCCACCCGTACGTCCTCGTTTACACGAGACAGAGTGTATATAGAATTTTCCCCGCCAGACCTAAGAGTGTACTTTAGATACTACTTACCCGGTTCTCATATAAAAACGTAACCACTGGTGTTTATCTAAAATGCTGTAATCGACAAGCTTCTTGTAACCATGGAGATATCCCCGCCCCAGGGCTATCGCCAGGGGGTGGGGCGCGAGGCGTACGTGCTTCTACGTGACCACGACGCCTCGCCCCGTCTCCATGGTTACCCTTAAATACACAATCATTCACACCGCAAGCGCGCTGGACGCTGCACTTGCGGTTGAATCGTCTCACAAACCGTCAGGTAAGTTTTGACACTCCCTAGGTTTTCTAGGATTTATGGCTAAGTCTAAATTAAAGAGGGGCTTACCCCTGGTTCTAAAACTATAATTCATTCCAGATCTTCACGTTTCGCTAACAAGCGACGAGGTTAACCAGGCGTTCAGAGACTCAATTAAGGTATGAAGTATCTGTAAGCTTGTTGAATTACTCACACACCCTTTAGTACCATAGAATATTAATTGAATTGCCTTTTCTTTTGTTTCCAATTTTCCACACGGATGTGTTTTCACGAATGGGTACGTGTTTTTTCATTCGTTACATTTCAATGAATTTTGCAACCTTTGTCGATAATATTGTTAATTTTGTTGTCAATAGAATAAATACAGAATATATCATGTTGAGCTATAATACTGCCCTGATGAAGGTTTTCACCGAAATGCATTGGCACTAACACCATAGTATTATGGACAATTTTCGATGGATGCTCTGTGTTATCTGTTTAAAAGATTCTCATCGAACAATTCAGAAATGTGCATTAAACATTTTCTGTCCTACATTCATTTAATAAAGAAGTTTTTGTTACTATTTATCCAACATACAGCAACCATTTATTGGGGCTAACTGAGAAGCGCCTTTCCTAACGAAGTGGATCCACTTTGTTTTTTGGAGAATTTTGGTATAAATACGACATCTAACACCAGTTGTCTTCTGGGTGTCCTGAGGAAAGCCTTAGTTGGACTACTAGATGTCCATGTTACTAGAAGCCAATACATATCACCTTGCAGTCCTGCGTATCTAAGTCTGGAAACAGAGTCGCTGCTGTCAACACTTCCCCCAGAGGCCTTTTTGTGCAAATGCCTGCTATTGGGAGTCACTTTGTTCTACTAACATCACTTGAAATTAGCAATGGGCGTGATTGAACCTTGACAATTGCTAATACTTGAATGTCTTTGAATACAGTGTTTAATCCATTGTTGTTACATGTTGTGATATATTGTCTTTTTAAATAACTGGACTTTTGGTGGTCCTTGCTTTTTAGCATTCATTCAAATAATAAAATTGAATATATTTTTTTTTTTTGTAAACACCTGCCATCGCGCATATCTTGTGACATATGTTCCCACACAAGATTTTGTCTCATGTCAATTTAAATTTCCAGCCTATACGTGTGACATCAATAGGTAGCTTGTCTTTGGGACATCCCTGTGTTGCTCTTATATTATAGACCACCTCCCAAAAGCCCCTAACAAAAAAGTGGTCTCCCCTAGCTCATATAGCAGTACTCGGGTGTTCTTTTGTGACAGAAGTCACAACAGCACGTCAAGTGGATAGGGTCGCACCACATCCGGCTGTTGGGACCAAAAGAATTTGAATTTGTTGCTTTGCTAACGAACTAGCAAGCAGGGAGACTGGACTGATTGCCCCTACAAGTCCACCATTTATGACAATGCACGAAAAGACGCTAAAGCTACGTTCCACTCAAAAAAGCGTTCAGCCGGAAATAGGTGACGCCACTCGAATGTATATGAATGGGAAAGTGGAGGTGAATGATCTCAGCATTCACAGTGCTTGAAGGGTGGCAGGCGACGTCAACAATAAGAATTTGATTAAGAAGTGAATAGGTGAATAAAGAGACATCCACGAGAAATTTCAAGCAATCAAAGGAAGTCAGAAATGAGCACGATAAGATGCCTGACATTAAGGTAATGATTGAGTTTCTTGACTCTAAAGATAAGTTTATTCTTAATCGTGCAAATATCATCAGACTATTTGACCTTATTCCTAGTCTACGTGCAATAACGTCTAAACGACTTAAGGATTATTGAATTCCCAAATGAAAGACGCAATGATAAAGTAATTCTTCACGTGTCGTCGTCACTGATAGCTACAACAATTCTTGATGCTAACGTAGCACTGTTCTCGATGGGGTTCGAAGTATACATGTTGGAAGCACTGTGTATGTATCAACTGACTCCGGGTGACAGGGTTAACATGCTAAGCGAGTATGGTGTTACGTGTTGAAAACAAAGAGGAGAAAGCCTGCCCTCAATTCACTGAGGCAAGGAAGGCTGGAACAGGACACTTTGCGAGTATCAAGCTTGAAACTGCACAGATCACCAGAAAAAAACTCCACTCTAAAGACACACGAGGAGGAGAGTTCACCTGATACTAACAACATGGATATAAGAATCACCATATGCAGAGACAAAATTTCAGAGGGGCCGCTAGATAGTGGCATTCGTTGTTCAAATGCAACAGGGAACCAGAGAGAATGGGGATGGTTAGCTGCATCACTCAATAAGAACGCACATCAATAATGCCAGGAAAAGCAGAAGTCAGGCATATGTACAGTTACCTCTTGGAACACGCACGGCTTCATGCAACTGTTCAACATGAATTGGTCGAGTGGCCTGAGTATTGTTTGTATGCAGGAAACATGGTTAACGGAAGTACCAATCTCATGCGACCATGAAGTGGCCTTGAACCCTGCAATAAAATTGGAGAAAGGGCACCCGATGGTGGGCCTGTTAACACTAGTCAGCAGGGCTTCAGGCTTAAGGATTGTAAAGTCTGTTAACCACTCCCCTTTAATTCTAGAAACAACGATTGTAAGGAGCCCTCAATGTGACGAGGACACCAACGAAATAACACTCTTAAATGTGTATTGGAATCATCAGATGGTGGGCAAAATTGAATTTTTGGAGCATATTACAGCAATAATGGATCACCTATATGAGTCTAAGGCTGGGGTGAACATTATGATCTGCGGAGACTTAAATATTGACCTTTTTAAACCTGCAGGGGTGGATAAAAAGTTGCTAGCCAAAGAATGGCTCGAAGAAATGGACTCAAGGCAGCTACTGATGCTGAACGGGAACACACTTGGTGACATGCCACCGGCAACAACTTGGCATCGCGCTAACTCAGCATCCACAAATTGACTACGTGTTTGTGTCTCAAAACCGGCATGCCCGAATTATATAATTGAAGATCACAAAGAACCCTAGTAGTGACCACAATATGCTAACAACTGAGTTTGTAACGTCATTGAAGGAGGCAACCTCGAGGTGGTAACACAAGGTGCTGGCCGAAGCAAACAGGGTCAGACTACACCTTGAGGAGCATGAGGTCGCCCAGCTGTCAACCGCTTACTGCCAGTACAGCACCCAAATGGAATACGACCAGTTATTGTTCCAATATAAAACTCAGAGGGTAGGGCTGAAAAATTCGAACTTCGCCCGAAAACACTGGTTTGACATTGAGATACAAAAACACAAACGGTTGATGAGATGTGAGATTCGTCACTTGCAAGCTTTTGACTTAGAAGCACGAAAGTCAAAAGTCAGAGCCATAAAACAGAGATACAAGAACTGGCTAAAGTCCCACCTACACCTGACCATTCAAAACGATGGTGAAGTAATGTTAGCAGCACTAAAGAACAAAAACACACAGGACTTTTGGGGCCTTATTAACAACATGCAGGCCCCGCAAAAATCCCTGCAAATGTGCTTGGTGAGTGAAACAGAGTGGATTTCTCACTTTGAGGCCTTACATAAGGGAAATAAGGCAGAGGATCGTGGGAATGTACCGAGTTTTCCGCCACGATCACTTTCCATTCGTTAAAACGACATTGTGACTATAATCTTGAAGGCTAAAAATTTGAGAGCTCCCGGGCCGGATGGTCTCACAAACTATATCATCAAGCAGCATCCTGAGATCTGGGCTGAGATTTGTGTGGCTTTGTCCGAAAGAATAAATAATCTGGGTTGGTCTCCTAAATCGTGGAAGTCAGCAATTATCGTGCCGATATTTAAAAAAGGGGATAGATCAAACCCTAAAAATTATCGGCCGATAGCGTTGCTTGATGTATTGGCAACAATGTATGCAACTATTCTGCAGCAAAAACTGGTAGAGTGGGCAGTTAAAACAGCACACGTAGATGTCCGGCAGGCTGGTTTTGTTAAACAAGTAGGTTGCTCGTTAAACCTCTTGTTACTCAATTTGATAAAAATGGAGGCTCTGAAATCAAATACAACAGTATACTTAGCTTTTGTTGATTTTTCAAGCGCCTTTGATACTGTTGACCGGGACCTTCTGTGGTCTAAACTGAAATGGTGGAGGTGCCCCCAAGATTTACCAGAGGCAATTCAGGAGCTCCATACAGATACATCTATTAAAACAGCGCATGTAGATGTCCGGCAGGCTGGTTTTGTTAAACAAGTAGGTTGCTCGTTAAACCTCTTGTTACTCAATTTGATAAAAATGGAGGCTCTGAAATCAAATACAACAGTATACTTAGCGTTTTGTGATTTTTCAAGCGCCTTTGATACTGTTGACCGGGACCTTCGGTGGTCTAAACTGAAATGGTGGGGGTGCCCCCAAGATTTAGCAGAGGCAATTCCGGAGCTCCATACGAATACATCTATTAAGATCCGATTAGATCAATCTGGGTCACTATCAACTGCAATTAAAACACACAATGGTGTAAAACAGGGATGCCCTCTTGCTGCAGCCATATTTAGCCTATTCATATCCGAAATAGGTACCTCGATAGATGCTGTAAATTAATTCCCGCCTAAAATAAACAAATCGCACGTAAGCTGGCTCCTATATGTCGACGATTTAGTCGTGAGGGATGTAACACCTGTCGGTTTGCAAAGGAAACGTGACGCGATTCAGTGTTACGTAAAAGATAATCGACTGTTGGTTAACACCAAAAAATGTGAGATCTCAGTATTTAAGAATTTGAGAGGGGGTGCCTCGAAAGGAGCAAAAAAGCTAAAGTGGTTCCTAAGTGGGGATGTGATGACGATTTCACAAAGCGTAAAATACCTGGGAATGGTAATAAGCGCCTGTATACACGATGGCCCATGGATTGCAGATACCAAAAGGAAATGTGTTCAGCTAGCGAGTCAAGCATTAATCATGAAAACGAAATTTGGGAAATTTTCACTTGAACCTTTGCGGCTGTTCTACCAACAAAAAGTTATTCCAGTGTTGAACTATAGGGCTGAAAATGCGCTGGTCTGCTCCCATGAAGCATGGTCCTCCCTAGAGAATCAATTCTGAAAGTCCTGGGCTTACCAAGAGGGACAAAGACATCATGTATAAGATATGAACTATCTCTCATATCACTTCAGGCAAGGATCAGTTGGAACTTGTTATCTCTGTTTCGTAAGACTCGTGCCCGAGAAAACATCCCAGAATTTGAAATTCTTCACAGTACTCCGGCATCCGAACAGAAACTGGTGTCAATGTGGTTGCAGAGATGTGAATGTTTGTTGGCAGAATTTGACATCACAACAACCCTGCTCCAGGAAAACCTTAATGCTGCAAAATTGAAAATTTGGCGCCTCGATTGGGAGCGAACTTGCATTGAAAGAACGATGGCAACCTTGATGATAGATGTGCCTGCTGAAGCCCGTGCCTTTAATAATGCCCAACGTTATATTACTGTGTTCCCGGACCCTAATGCACGCAGACATTTTATGCTATTTCGTATGAACTTGTTTAAAAGCAAAGAACGTCTACAAACGTGGAGATGTAAAAAGAACTTAAATCCAACGTGCAGATTCTGTACAAAAGTAGCAGAATCACTAAAGCACCTAGTGCTATTTTGCACCCATTTTTGGCATGAAAAAACTGTGCACTTGGGCCCTTGTAGCAAATGCCACCCGTCCCTGTGTGTGGACGAATGGTGGGGTCACATGTTCAACGGAATCGACCTAAAACTCCTAATCCCATTGATGCATTTCTTAGTGATAATTGAGACTCGGTTGAGTTTGGACCCTGGTGCACAAGCTGCGAACCGTGACTAAAGGAGCCTTGGGGAAGTTCGCCGCGGGAAGTTTTCGGGGATTGCGGATTTGGGATTTGGGATTGGGGATTATTGAAGTATGATGTATGTTGTTTGTTTGATCGAAAAATATTTTAATGGTTTGTATAAACCAAGAAAATTAAATAAAAAAAATAAAATAAAATACTGTGTGTATAGAAGTGGATAAGGGAGTATTTGATATTTTATGTGCTTGGGTAGTGTGCATTGTGCATATTACTGACTACTGTACTGCACTTTGAAGTATTAGCTGTTTGCACTTACTGTAGTGCTGGGAGAAAAAATATATTACTACTTGTACTTTGTGGTGATGGGTGCCGCTCTGGGGGAATCTAGATGCTGAAAGTGTGCATACTTTTGGAGAACTTTTTACTGGAGGTGCTTTGAAATCACACAAGACGTGTAGTCTGAGTGTGTAACTGTACATATGGAGTGCTGTACAAAAATTAACTTGTTCGATAGAGCAGTCTTGGATGTCATTGGTGCATGCCGGTGTGACCATTTAATAGTACCTAATGAGGGAGTGCAGCAAAAAGAAGAGTGGGAAAGCACACATGCCACATCCTGTCCTTCTCACCATGGTGGGAATGAAAATGCAACTGTGGGGATTATCCAATCAGGTGTCGAGGGAGTGCTTCATAGGAAGGGGCGGCACTATTTATTCCCAATACTTTGTGTACTGAGGTTGGCAGAGATGGAGAGACACAGAGTGCTGATAGTGGGTGCTACTTTTGTGCAAGATCTGCACAGGTATGCCGCGCACAGAGGCATTGCTGCTAATTTTAAGTTGGAAGGAGTGGAGGCTTTCTGGGACCTTGTCTATGAGTGCAGTTTCGGCATCATGGTTGACCTTTGCAGATGTGTGGCCTCTGTCGGTACTGTTGATGTTGTCATGGTGCATTATGGAGGTCTACATTTGGGGTACATGTTGTGTCGACGTTTGATCCGTCGCTGAAAGAAGTTGATGGAAGCAAACATGCAGGTTTTTCCCACTACCAAGGTGGTTTTCTCATGCATACCACCAAGAGGAGCATGGGACCATGCCAGTGTAATTTGTCCACAGCAGCACGGAAGATGTTTTATGTACAGAAGCATGTGTCAATTTATGTGCAGTGCTGGAATGTTCTCCATCAACTATGACATCATTAATGAGTGAAATTTGTACTGGTTCTATGCAAATGGCATTTCTTTCACCACCATTGGCAATCCTGTTTTGCTTTACACCATGCAAGAAGCGTTGAAGAGAATCCTGTAAAAATGTAAGGAGGAAAAGAAAACAGCAACTGAGATAAAGAGCAAACACAAGCAAGGTTCCATGCAAATTGCATTTATTTGACCGCCATTGGCAATGATATTTTGTTTCATGCAAATGGCATTTCTTTGAGCACCATTGGCAATGCTGTTTTGTTTTACACTATTGTAGAAACGTTGAAGAGAATCCTGCAAAAATGGAAGAAGGAACAGAAAACAGAAACTGAGATAAAGAGCAAAAACAAACAATGTTCTGTGCAAGCACGTAAAAAAAGAAAAACAAAGAAAAATAAGGCTCTTTGTCAACCTTTGGCAACATTTACAATACAGAGAATTAACAGAAAACATGCGGCAATCTGCAGATCTCACTTATGCCAACATTTTAAAAAGTATCAGAGTTGGTATACTTTCTAAAGAAGCAGAAGCAATATTGAAAACCCGGCACATTAATGCACTTTATGGCGATAATGCATGTGCTATAGATGTTATGGAACAATTAGCCCCCAAAAATGTCAATTGTATGGCCTTAATGCCAACTCTTGCAAGCTGTTTCAAATTCAATGAAATCATGCTAAGTAAAGAAATGCAACCAATCATGGAAATTAGCGCCACAGACAAACTAGATGTACATGGTATGACACTACCCATGTGTGACCAAGCCACAACAAGATTAAATAGTTTAGAAAAATCAATCTCAAACACAGCAGGCTTAGAAAAGATATTAAATGTATCCTTAAATTGCAGAGTAATGCTTAAACGTAACCTTGATGTGGGCCAAGGACTAGTTAATGGAGCATTGGGTACAGTTGTTGGCTTTCAAACATACGCGACAACAAAATTCAGTTTGTCAATATACTCTTTGACAAACTTTCAGAAGTAAAAAGGATCGGACGCTCAACAGCTAGATTCCTTCTTTTCAAAGATATGTATGTACGCAGAGAACAATTTTCTCTAACTCTTGCATACGCAGTCACGATTCATAAATCACAAGGTCTTACCCTAGACAAAGCAATGATAGATGTTGGTAACACAGTCTTTAAATAAGGCATGAGCTATGTAGCACTATCACGCTTACGTACACTTGACGGTCTATTTCTAATCAACTTTGATGCAAGTAAAATAAACGCCCCCCACCTAAACACATATTCTGTTCCACAAAAGTAAAAGTAAAATGTTATAAAGGAAAAATAAATCACAGAATCAGCAAACAATCCTGACAACACGTATAGTGTTTATGGAATAAGACAACAATTGGACTACTGTGCTGGAATGGTGAAATTCACTATAAACTCACATGAAGATCCACAATACATGTGGAAACATACATGCACTCTCTGCAACAATGTGACACAAGAAGAAATCCCCAATGAACGCTTCATATATATATCAATACCAAATTGTGAATCCATTCCATTTCAGCGACTTGTACAAAATGCAAACCATGGTAGATTATGCTCTACCTGCAATTCAGATAATCGCTCCACGTTAGTAATACAAACATATAGTAAATACATAATACTAATGCTTCTACGTTACAATGCAGATGGTACCAAAAACAACTGCAAGCTGACTGGATTCACACATGGTCAAATATCACTTGGTAAGAAAACCTTCACAACAATAGGTATAATCTACCACGCAGGAGCCACAACCAATTCAGGGCACTACACTGCATGTATAAAAAAGAATTGTGGATGGTTTGAATGTAATGATAGTACCATTACTCTAAAGCAGAGATTACCAGCAAATCTTACAAACGCTTATTTGATGTTATTAAAACCAAAATTTGATAACTAAACTGTATTTAAACCCTAAGTAAACTTGTGTTAAAAAAATATAAACTGTTAGAATACTCCAAAAGCTATCTAACTGCTCAAAGATTCGACAACAACTAATCAGATAAATGAATACCACTAAATTAGACCAAAAAATACACAGTTAGAATACGCAAATTGGTATCTAACTGTCCCAAAATTTAACAATATCCAAATAGATAAATCAATACCACTAAAATATATAAAAAAAAATAGACAGCTAGAATACGCCAATTGGTATCTAACTGCTCCAAAATGTTATAATATCCAAACAAATAAATAATATGTTACTGCTCCAAAAAAATGCAACAAGCCAAAGTATAAAGCATTAGCCAGAAACAACAAGTGAACACTGAAAACAAACAAACAAATAAACTGTAGCACAACAGAAAAAGGTTTTTTTTTTAATCCAACATGGATTTTTTTTTCTCCCACAGACCCAATGATTTTAGCAACAAACACAGAAACTGAGCAAATTGCACATTACTCTGATTTGTAATTTACTAAATATGAGGGTCCAAAAAAAAAAAGTATGTTGATTATACAATGTAATAAGTCATTACAAAATACTAATACTAACATGCTATTTTCTTTTATCACAGAAATTAACAAGAAATACATGTACTCTGGTTACTAGACCAAACAGTAAGTATACAATAATAAGGAGAACCATCGCAGCATATCACATCCATAGTATCTAATATCTTTGGTCCTTATACATTTGTTTTTCACCCAAAGTAGTAAGCAAATATGAATGCGATATGCTGCGGTGGTTGTGGCCTGGGCATAGAGTCTTGAGTGCATGGCCAAATGGCCATGCACCCAAGACTCTATGCCCTGGCCACAACCACCGCAGCATATCACATCCATAGAGTCAAACATTTCAACTATGGTCTATGGTAACTTTTAATGTCCGCGGACATTATCAGTGTTCTTAGAACACTTTCAACTTGCCAGTGAACAATACGGACAGCGTTTTCAGGACACCCCCTACGAACATTTCAGAACAACGCAATAGTTCTTAGAACACTTTCAACTTGACAACGAACAATACGGACAGTGTCCTCAGAACACCCCCATTTCGTTTATTTGCGAACATTTCAGGACACCGCGAGTGTTCTAAGAACACATTCAACTTGCCATCGAACAATACAAACAGCATCTTCAGGACACCCTCTACGAACATTTCAGAACAACGCGAGAGTTCTTAGAACACATTCAACTTGACAGAGAACAATACGGACAGTGTCCTCAGGACCCCCCATTTTGTTTATTTCCGAACATTTCAGGACATCGTGAGTGTTCTTAGAACACATTCAACTTGCCAGCCACAACCCCCCATTCATATTTGCGAACATTTCAGGACACAGCAAGTGTTCTTAGAACACATTCAACTTGACAGAGAACAATACGGACAGCGTCCTCAGGACACCCCCTACGAACATTCCCCGGACACCGCAAGTGTTCTTAGAAACGTCTTTAGAACACCCCCATTTTGTTCATTTGCGAACATTTCAGGACACCGCGAGTGTTCTTAGAACACATTCAACGTTACAGAGAACAATACGGACAGCGTCCTCAGGATACCCCCATTTTGTTTATTTGCGAACATTTCAGGACACCGCAAGTGTTCTTAGAAGCGTCTTCAGAACACCACCATCTTGTATATTTGCGAACATTTCAGGACAACGCGATTGTTCTTAGAGCACATTCAACTTGACAGAGAACAATGCGGACAGCGTCCTCAGGACACCCCCATTTTATTTATTTGCGAACATTTCAGGACACCGCGAGTGTTCGACAACGTCTTCAGAACACCCCCATTTTGTGTATTTGCGAACATTTCAGGACACCGCGAGTGTTCTTAGAACACATTCAACTTGACAGAGAACAATATGGACAGCGTCCTCAGGACACCCCATACGAACATTCCCCGGACACCGCGAGTGTTCTTAGAAATGTCTTCAGAACACCCCCATTTTGTTTATTTGCAAACATTTCAGGACACCGCGAGTGTTCTTAGAACACATTCAACGTGACAGAGAACAATACGGACAGTGTCCTCAGAACACCCCCATTTTGTTTATTTGCGAACATTTCAGGACACCGCAAGTGTTCTTAGAAGCGTCTTCAGAACACCACCATCTTGTTTATTTACGAACATTTCAGGACACCGCGAGTGTTCTTAGAACACATTAAACTTGACAGAGAACAATACGGACAGCGTCCTCAGGACACCCCCATTTTGTTTATTAGCGAACATTTCAGGACACCGCAAGTGTTCTTAGAAGTGTCTTCAAAACACCACCATCTTGTTTATTTGCTAACATTTCAGGACACCGCAAGTGTTCTTAGAACACATTCAACTTGATAGAGAACAATACGGACAGCGTCCTCAGGACACCCCCATTTTGTTTATTTGCGAACATTTCAGGACACCGCAAGTGTTCTTAGAACACATTCAACTTGACAGAGAAAAATACGGACTTCGTCCTCAGGACACCCCCTACGAACATTCCCCCGACACCGCGAGTGTTCTTAGAAACATCTTCAGAACACCCCCATTTTGTTTATTTGCAAACATTTCAGGAAACCGGGAGTGTTCTTAGAACACATTCAACGTGACAGAGAACAATACGGACAGCGTCCTCAGAACACCCCCATTTTGTTTATTTGCGAACATTTCAGGACACCGCGAGTGTTCTTAGAACACATTCAACTTGACAGAGAACAATACGGACAGCGTCCTCAAGACACCCCCAATTTGTTTATTTGCGAACATTTCAGGACACCGCGAGTGTTCTTAGAACACATTCAACTTGCCAGCTGTAACGCTCCCCTGATTCCCACGGAGGCGCTGATCCCGGCTGGGCTGCTATCGTTTCTTCAATTGAGAAGCGTAGAGCTCGGACGACTCTCAGGACTGGGCTTCCTCTTATCGAATGTCTGACTTGCAGGGTAAGTTTTCTGCAGGTGGAAGAAAAAGGGTTAATCACTGTTTGATGGGATTCCTTCTCCCACCAATCGTCAGTTTCTCCCACAGCCTAGCTTTCTACTTGTCTCGGCGAGCTCTCACCTTAGGCGTATAAATGCTGAGCTCTCCATCCTGCGTCTGGTGCAGGGGTGCATGGATTCCAGTTACGTCACTGGAAGAGTTCAGTGTTGAGGCTCAAGTCTTTTGCGGCCTTAGTTGTGGCACTGGTGCTGGGATGCCGAAGAGCGATGCCGCCGTTACTGAACGAGCGGATGCCTGTAAGTATACTGTAGTCTTTAGGCTTTAAAAGATGGGCACCTTAATAATGTCCCTTTTCCTTTGTTTCAGGCCACGGGATGCTGTGGGTGTAGTTTTCCGTTGCCGCTGCACGTGCCGATGCACGTAAGTATAATGTTCGTTGGCCGCTTTTAATGGCACCTCTAATAATGTCCTTTTTCTAGTTTTCAGGTGCCGGGATGCTGCGGGCTTTATATCCGTTGCCACTGCACGTGCCGATGCACGTAAGTATAATGATCGTTGGCCGCTTTTAATGGCACCTCTAATAATGTCCTTTTCCTAGTTTTCAGGCGCCGGGATGCTGCGGGCTTTATATCCGTTGCCACTGCACGTGCCGATGCACGTAAGTATAATGATCGTTGACCGCTTTTAATGGCACCTCAAATAATGTCTTTTTCCTGTTTTTCAGGTGCTGGGATGCTGAGGTTGATGCGGCCGCTACTGCGCGTGCAAAAACTGGTAAGTTAAGAGGAATGTGACTGCCTTCACCCGAACCCCTTTTTAATTATGTCCTTTGCCTTTCAGGTGCAGAGAAGCTGCCGAAGAGAAGGCCGCGGTTAGCTCTGTTGCAATCACGGATGGATCAGGTAAGCAGGCGCGGCTGCGAGCGAGTTGCACTTTTCTAACCTTATGTTTATTCTTTGCAGGTTTTGCCGGTGACTGGATTCCGGGATCTGGTAAGTATTGTTCTGTGTCTTTCTTCATCCACAGGTTGCTGCGCGGAAGCTGAAGATGACTCTGGACCTGGAATGCAGGAGCCGACTCGGTGAGCGTCCTGCTGCTGCTGCAGAATAACGCGAAGCACGTGTTTTCCATCCAGCGTGGTTTAAATAGCAGAGAAGTGCTTCCAGTGTGTGTTCTTCCACCGGTTCCACCCAGGTAAGAAAAGAGTTCCTGAATGGAGGGAATAGTTCCTCCCAGCCCTGATGGCTGGGGACTTCAACCAGACTGGTTTGTTCTGGGTAAATATGCAGCATGGTCTGCCTCAGGTAAGTCCACCCAAGCATTATTACACTGTTTATCAATATGAGCCCGGCGCCTATGGCGCCGGGACTGAAACCCTTCATGAGGCGCCAGGACACGATCCAAAGGGCCCCTGTAGGGGTCTGCTGGGTCCAGAGTAGTGGAATTCACTTGAATGGGCTCTGGAGGATTGGTCAATCTGGTTCCAGGTTGCATGGGTTTCAAAAGAGATACGTGAAATACAGGATGTATTCTCATATGGGTTGGCAATTCTAATTTAAAGGCCACTGGATTAATTATGGCCGTAATTGGATATGGTCCCAGGTATTTGAGGTTGAAGGTGCGAGGCCCTTTAAGCGATAAATGTTTGGTGGACAGCCAGACTTGATCCCCAACCTGGTATTGAGGGGCATTGCTTCGGTGTTGATCTGCTCCTTTTTTTAACCTCTCTTTAGCTTGTTGCAGATGTGCAGTCGCTTCCTTAAAAGCTTGGGTAATAATGGTGTGCAATTGATCCACGGCGGGTGTTCCAAGATCTTGAGGTGGATCAAGGTTGGAGGTTCGAGGATGAATCCCATACAAGATGTAGAAGGGACTCTTCCCGGTACCCGAATGAACTGAATTGTTGTAAGCATATTCAGCTATCCAAAGGATGTCCTTCCAGTTACTCTCCGACTGTTGTAGCATGCATCGTAAATATTGCTCGAGAGTCTGGTTTATTCTCTCGGTTTGCCCGTCGGTCTGGGGATGATGGCTGGTCGAAAGTCTTACATCGATTTGAGCTAATCGACAACAGCTACGCCAAAAGTGGGAAATAAACTGGCTCCCCCTATCTGAGATTAGTACTGACGGGAAGCCGTGTAGCCGGACGATGTTTTCAAGAAATACTTTGGCTAGGACTGATGCTGAAGGTAAGCCTTTTAGCGGAATGAAGTGGGCCATTTTAGAAAACAGGTCCACAATAACAAGAATGGTGTTGTACCCGGAACAGGAGGGTAAGTCTGTGATGAAGTCCATGGAAAGGGTATGCCAGGGACACGGTGGGATGTCTAATGGTTGTAGAAGACCAGCCGGCCTCTTCTTCTGACCCTTGTTTTGAGCGCACACACCGCAGGACATCACAAATTCCTTTATGTCTTTTCTCCACGAAGGCCACCAGAAGTGTCTCTTTACCTTTTCTGTGGTTTTTGCAATGCCAGGGTGACCCTCAATTAATGAATCATGATAGCAGGAGATTACCTGTCTTTGTAAATCGGCGTGTGGTAGGAACAATCGTCCTTGGAAATAAGGCAAGTCATTGCTTACGGTGAAATCTTTTCCTTTTTGTAACCAGTTCAGTAAGTCTGGTGAGGTTACAAGTTGTTTAGTTTTTTCTTCAATATCCTCAATGGATTGTGAAGAAATCAGACCCACGATCCTTTGTTCAGGAATTATTGGTACAGGTTCTGGATTGGCAACGTTATCTCCCATTCCAATTCGGGAAAGAGCATCCGCTTTGCCGTTCTTATTGCCGGGGCGATAAGGGATCACGAAGTCAAATTCAGCAAAGAATAGAGCCCAGCGAAGCTGTCTGGAGGATTTAACCTTGGCGGTTTTCAGATACTGCAGATTTCGATGATCGGTGATCACTGTGACGGTGTGTCTGGCCCCGAGGAGATAATGCCGCCATGCCTTAAAGGCTGATTTAATCGCTAGAAGCTCTTTGTCTGTGATGGTGTAGTCGATCTCAGGCGCCGAGAACTTCCGAGACCAGAATGCCACAGGATGCAGTTGGTTAGTCTCTGGATCTCTTTGTGATAGGACTGCTCCCATTGCTAAGCTGGAGGCGTCGGTTTCAACGATGTAAGGGAGGTCCGGGCGTGGGTGTTTCAGTATTGGCGCCGAGGTGAATTTAGCCTGAGGCTCTTGGAAGGCTTGTTCTGCTTCTGCGGACCATTCAAAGCGTTTATTTTTTCTTAAGAGGGCGGTGATGGGTTGTACCACTCGTGAAAACTCTGGAATAAATCTACGGTAAAAATTGGCAAAGCCTAGCATGCTTTGAACGCCTTTCACGGAAGTAGGAGACGGCCATTTGAGGATAGCGTCTACTTTTCTCGAGTCCATGTGGACTCCTTTGGGTGTCAGAATAAATCCCAAAAATTCGACCTCAGTGACATGAAAAACACATTTTTCGAGCTTGGCAAAAAGTTTATGTTGGCGAAGTTTTTCAAGGACCGCCCTAACATGATTTCGAAGGTCAGCTTCTGAAGATGAGTACACAAGAATTTCATCTATGTAGACGACAACGCAGACATCAATGAGCTCTCTGAGGACATCATTCATAAAATATTGGAAGGCGGCCGGTGCATTGCATAGTCCAAAGGGCATCACTTGGTATTCAAATAGCCCATACTTAGTGCGAAAGGCCGTCTTCCATTCATCTCCTTCCTTGACCCGTACCAAGTGATAAGCTCCCCGGAGATCAAGCTTAGTATAAATACAGGCGTTTTTTACCTGGTCAAGGAGTTCCGGGATCAGAGGTAAGGGGTACCGGTTTTTTACTGTTATCTGGTTCAGAGCACGATAATCTATATAGGTTCTGAGGTCACCTTCTTTTTTTGGTACGAAGAACAGAGCCAAGGATGCAGGGGACTTCGACGGACCGATAAAGCCATTGGCCAGGTACTGGTCTAAATACTGTCGCAGATGAAGGTTCTCAGGCTCGGTAAGGGTGTAAATCCTACTGCAAGGGGGAGTTGCACCGGGTAGCAAATCTATCTGACAATTGTATGATCTGTGGGGTGGCAAGGTGTTAGCCTGTTCCTTTTGAAAAACATCTTGGAACTCTCGATACTCTAGAGGTAATTGTGGACCGTCAGTCGTTACTGACGCTAGGCCAATGTTGGGTCGTGGATAACAAGTTGGTGTGCACTCTGGGAACTTTATCGTCTTTGCTCGCCAATCAATCTGAGGATTGTGTTTCTCCAACCAAGGAATCCCTAGAATTACTTGGAATTGAGGAGCCTTGATCACGTCGAACACAATTACCTCCTGATGCCCGTCTTGGCCTAGTATCGTCACTTCAGTAGTGGTATGGGTCACTGGTCCGGAGGCGATTTCCGTCCCATCCACCGAGGTAATGACGTCTTTAACCACCTTTGGACAAAGAGGTAAGTTCATCCTGGAAGCCAATTCGCGGTCCACATAATTTCCAACTGCTCCGCTATCAATGTATGCCTTAATTGCATGCAAACGATCCGGTTGCTCTGGGTTTACGAGGACCATTGGCATTATGAAGTGTGAGGTCAAAGAACTGGTTTTTACGCTCGGCAAGCAGACCTCTACACTTGTCGGGCGAGGTCGTTTCCCGGCTCAGGCTTTTCAGAACTCTTATCAGAGGCTCCCACTGTCTTCTTAGGTGGTTTCACCGGGCAATCTCGAAGAAAATGTCCTGAATTTCCACAATAGAGACATAGTTGCATTTGTCGTCTCCTGTCGCGTTCTTTCTGGGTTAGGGGACCCTTTACAACCCCAATTTGCATAGGTTCGACGGCTTCAACTCCTTTGGTGTGACTTTGAGGCTTAGGGAACACTCGTGTTTCAAACCTGGATCGATCCACCTTACTGTTTTGTAGTCTGTGATCCAATTGGAAGACCAAATAAATGTACTCTGAACAATCTTGAGGAGGATTCACTACCTGGGCAAGGACGTCTTTGAGTTCTCCACGCAAACCCCGGTGAAAAAGCGTGATTCTTTTGTCCTCAGGCCATCTGGTTTCCACGATTAGCCTATTGAATGATGCAATGTAGGCCAAAAGATCTTGATTGCCCTGTCGTAGAGAAAGGAGTTTGTTGTCCAGGGCCTGCCCCTGGGAATGCCTTGCAAAAAGTCTTTCCATATTTGCCTGGAAGGTCGGGAAATCACGAAGGATCGGGTCATCCTGTGTAACCATAGGGATCGACCAATCAGCGGCACTGCCGCTAAGATATGAAAGCACAAAGGCTACCTTAATCTGGTCAGTCGGAAAGGCTGCAGGTCTACAAAGAAAGTCCAATCGGCATTGATTTATAAACACCGCAAACCTTTTAGGGTCACCAGAGAAGCGTTCAGGCGGTGCCAATGGCACATTTCCGGGTAGGTTGATTTGAACAGGATTGGCTGAAGCCGCTGGGATATAGCTCCCTCCTGAATTAGGTAGCAGGGTTTGCCCCGCTTGTGTCTGTAATAACTGTCTGGCGAGATCATCAGTTCGTTCTTTTGATATTATCAATTCCCTCCTAAGGGCATTCGTTTCCTGGCGGGCAGCATGAACTTCAGCTCTTAATTCCCCTAATAACTGGGCCAGTTGGTCTGTGTCGGAAGTTTCCATAGCGCCTGGGTAGGAGGTTATTGGTGGGCTTTGCATTCTGTAACGCTGACCTGATTCCCACGGAGGCGCTGATCCCGGCTGGGCTGCTATCGTTTCTTCAATTGAGAAGCGTAGAGCTCGGACGACTCTCAGGACTGGGCTTCCTCTTATCGAATGTCTGACTTGCAGGGTAAGTTTTCTGCAGGTGGAAGAAAAAGGGGTAATCACCGTTTGATGGGATTCCTTCTCCCACCAATCGTCAGTTTCTCCCACAGCCTAGCTTTCTACTTGTCTCGGCGAGCTCTCACCTTAGGCGTATAAATGCTGAGCTCTCCATCCTGCGTCTGGTGCAGGGGTGCGTGGATTCCAGTTATGTAATTACCGCAATCTGCAATTCTTCTACCACTGCCATGCTACCTAATGATGCAAATGCCACTTTATCTGTGTCTATGACCCCAGAAAATGCGCACCCCACTGGTTCCGATGTGCCACCCTCAACCATCAATGTCACCCCTGAACCACACCTCAAATGTGCCCTCATCAACGCCCGATCCATCAATGCGCACGCGCTAGACATCCACGACCTCATTACCACCCTAGATTTAGATCTTCTAATGGTCACCGAAACTTGGCTACACGAAGCCTCAGGCCCCGCCCTATCCCTCGCTCTCCCACCTGGCTATGCCATCACGAGACAAGATCGCCTGATCACTGGAGGCGGTGTCGCACTCATAGCCAAAGACTCGATCACCATCAGAAAGGTGGACAAAACTATTAACAATAACAGCGACTACCTTCAATTGAAACTCACCATCTCTCACCAATGCACCATCACCCTACACCTCATATATCCACCACCAGGACCCTTAGGAGACTTCCAGGCCTCCATCACCCACCTCCTGGCGGACAACCTTAAAAAGTCCTCCAAAGCCATTTTCCTTGGAGACATCAACCTTGGCCTCAATGACGCCAAAGACCCTGCGGCCAAAGCTCTTGACACAGCCCTAGCCACCCTAGGATTCATCAACACCATCACTAACCCCACACACGCCCTAGGCAGATCTCTAGACTGGATCGCCCACCACAACTGTCCCCTCACAGTCACAGGCAACACCCCCACCCCTTGGTCTGATCACCACACCATCACCTTCAACATCCCCACCACGACAACCACCTCCCACTCCCCTCTACCCTTACCTCCAGCCCTTACAAGGAGTGCCCGTCAACTGACCAAAGAAAGACTCTTTCCCTTCTTACAGGGACCTGCCTTCAGAGCCCCATTCCCCAACAACCCAGAAACCCTGGCCAAAAACTGCGATACTGCCATCACGGCAGCAATCAATACCATCGCCCCACTTAAACCACGCAAAACCAAACCCACTAGACACGCTAATGGGTGGTTCACCCAAGACCTTCTAAAACTACGCATCGACAAACGAGCAGCATTAGCTCTTTGGCAAACTTCCAGGGATGATAAAGACAAACTAAACTTCAAATCCTTTGCAAATAATTATAAGAAAGCCATCATTAAAGCCAAAGCTAAATCTTTTGAAGATAGAATCACGGAGGCCAAATCGAACACCAAGGAAATGTTCGCCATATTCAGGGAACTTGAAACCCCCACACCCACCCCCCAAAACTTCACCAAGGATAAAGAATGGTGTGACAACATCCAAACAGCCATGCGCAATAAGATCAGCACCCTCCAAGCCAAAATCGTGAACACCAAACTATCACTTTCCACCCACATTACACCCTCCCCGCCACCACCGCCCCCCTCACCCACAGAGGCCCCACCCACCTTCTCTTTTAAAACCATCCAAGAAAAAGACATGATCAACATCATGAAAAACATAAAACCCTCCAATTGCAAAGGCGACCCCTGTCCTGCCTCCATCATCACAAGACTGTGCAGACACCCTGGCGCCCTTCCTAACAGCCTTCGTCAACGCCTCCTTCACCACAGGGAAAGTCCCCACCTGCCTCAAGGAAGCATGGGTCCGACCCCTCATAAAGAAACCCACACTTGACCCCACCTCCCCTAATAACTACCGCCCCATCACCACTCAAGATTTTCCTCCTCAAGATTCTAGACAAAGCAGCCTACCTGCAGGTCCAGCACTTCCTTGAAGAACAGAACCTCCTTGGTCTGAGACAATCCGACTTTTGCCCCAGACACGGGACAGAGACTGCCCTACTCGACCTTAAAAACCAAATGGACGACGCAAGGGACCAAGGCAAACCTGTCTTGCTCCTTCTCCTGGACCTGTTGGCAGCCTTTGATCTTGTATCCCACGACATCCTCTACCACCACCTCTCCTCCACAGCCAACTTCTCTCAAGAAGCCACCACATGGATCACCTCCTTCCTCCAAGGCAGGACCATGCAGGTCTTCTCTGACCTAGCCACGGCATCACCCTCCATCATGCTATGTGGGGTGCCCCAAGGCTCCTGCCTCTCCCCCACCCTCTATAACATCTTCACCCGCCCCCTCTTCCTCATCCTTGACGCCATGGGCATCTCTTACACCAACTATGCCGACGATACACAGATCCTTCTCACCCTGACAGGAGACTATGACACGGACTCTGCCACCCTCAACAACATCTACAACACAATCCAAATGTGGATGGCTATCAACGGCCTCTGCCTTAACTCCGACAAAACTGAGCTCCTACTCGTAGGCTCCCCTGACACCATCAAAAAACTTGACGCACAGTTTAGTCACTTCACTATTGACTCAATTAGGATCCCAGTACTAGACACAGTAAAAACACTAGGCGTCTACTTAGACTCCGACCTATCCATGACCAGACAAGTAAACGCCATTGTCTCCTCTGCTGCTTACCATGCAAAACTCCTTAACGCAATCAGACCTTATCTGTCAAAAGAAACATGCACTAACATAGCCAGGGCCATAACTGGCTCGCGGCTTGATTATTACAATAGTCTCTTCCTAGGGACCTCCAACAAAAACCTTGAGAAGCACCAAGTAATACAGAACAATGCCCTGCGTGCTGCACAAGGCATTGCCAAGAGAGAGCACATCACCGCTGCCAGAAAAGCATCCCACTGGCTCCCCATAAAGGAAAGGATCTTATTCAAAGCTCTAAGCATCACCCACAAATGCGTCCATCTTGCCGCCCCAATGTACCTTTCCCAGAGGATCCACCCGGTCTCCTCCGCAAGACCCACCAAGTCACCCTATGCCAGCATGCTCTCAGTACCCAGGGTAAAAAGAGCCAGAGCAGGGGGCTCTAGCTTCCCGTACCTCGCTGCCGTACACTGGAACACCCTCCCTAGCTCCTTGCGCTCTGAACCCTCACTGGCCGCCTTTCGGAAAGCCTTGAAAACTACCCTGTTCACCTAACAAACATATGCCTAGCCTTCATGAATGTTCATGTATGATGCATTACGTGGTATGACACCACCTATATCTGATCACAGGTCACTGCCTCACTGTTAACCCAAGGCACAACCTGTACCCTTTGAAACTAAGTTTTCCTTACAAGTAACAGTGCCACAATGCCCCCAGGCTGTCTGCGCGCTATATAAATGTAATAAATAAATAAATATGTCACTGGATGAGTTCAGTGTTGAGGCTCAAGTCTTTTGCGGCCTTAGTTGTGGCACTGGTGCTGGGATGCCGAAGAGCGATGCCGCCGTTACTGCACGAGCTGATGCCTGTAAGTATACTGTAGTCCTTAGGCTTTAAAAGATGGGCACCTCAATAATGTCCCTTTTCCTTTGTTTCAGGCCTCGGGATGCTGTGGGCGTAGTTTTCCGTTGCCGCTGCACGTGCTGATGCACGTAAGCATAATGATCGTTGGCCGCTTTTAATGGCACCTCAAATAATGTCTTTTTCCTGTTTTTCAGGTGCCGGGATGCTGAGGTTGATGCGGCCGCTACTGCGCGTGCAAAAACTGGTAAGTTAAGAGGAATGCGACTGCCTTCACCCGAACCCCTTTTTAATTATGTCCTTTGCCTTTCAGGTGCAGAGACGCTGCCGAAGAGAAGGCCGCGGTTAGCTCCGTTGCAATCACGGATGGATCAGGTAAGCGGACGCGGCTGCGAGCGAGTTGCACTTTTCTAACCTTATGTTTATTCTTTGCAGGTTTTGCCGGTGACTGGATTCCGGGATCTGGTAAGTATTGTTCTGTGTCTTTCTTCATCCACAGGTTGCTGCGCGGAAGCTGAAGATGACTCTGGACATGGAATGCAGGAGCCGACTCGGTGAGCGTCCTGCTGCTGCTGCAGAATAACGCGAAGCACGTGTTTTCCATCGGGCGTGGTTTAAATAGCAGAGAAGTGCTTCCAGTGTGTGTTCTTCCACCGGTTCCACCCAGGTAAGAAAAGAGTTCCTGAATGGAGGAAATAGTTCCTCCCAGCCCTGATGGCTGGGGACTTCAACCAGACTGGTTTGTTCTGGGTAAATATGCAGCATGGTCTGCCTCAGGTAAGTCCACCCAAGCATTATTACACTGTTTATCAATATGAGCCTATGGCGCCGGGACTGAAACCCTTCATGAGCCTGGCGCCAAAGGCGCCAGGACACGGTCCAAAGGGCCCCTGTAGGGGTCTGCTGGGTCCGGAGTAGTGGAAGACGGGTCTGCTTCCGAGGGCGCTGGGCCAGTCCTGGCCCCTCGGGAGTAGCGCCCATGACACCAGCCACAACCCCCCATTCATATTAGCGAACATTTCAGGACACAGCGAGTGTTCGACAACGTCTGCAGAATACCCCCATTTTGTGTATTTGCAAACATTTCAGGACACCGCGAGTGTTCTTAGAACAGTTTCAGCTTGCTTGCGAACAAAACGGACACATATTGAGTCCTCAGAACACTCCCCATTCAGTTTATTTAGAACATTTCAGAACACCTGTGATGTCCGCAGGCAAATCGAACACAAAAAGAATGTCTAACACATACAAAAACACAACTTTCATCCTATCTCATACACTCCCACCCTCCCCAAACACTCCTACACACCAACACACTCTACTAAATACATACAAATTTTGAACAAAGTTTCACCGCACTGTCCGCGAAACGTCCGCGAATCCAAGATGGCGGGTGCTACCGAAAATCTGATGCGGTTCACGCTCCACGCCGTCCAATCAGCGAACACGTCGCATATCCGCGGACATCACGCAAGTCAATGGACCAATCAGGACACTGTCCGCGGACCGAACAGGGAAGTGTGTTCGCGAAGCACACTTATATATATATATATATATATATATATATAAATATTCAGTGAAAAAACTTTGTTAAAGGGACATTATGGTTAAGTTGCGCTACTAAAAACCTATGAAATTCAGTGAAAAAACATTGTTAAAGGGACGTTATGGTTCCAAGTAAAACTGAAAAACTAAGTAAGCTAAGCAACCATAACTCGCGCCACCACTGTGCACTGCTAAGACTAACACCCACGACATCAAAGATGACATCACAAATGATATTTATTGCAATGATCCTTGACACTTTTTTCTCAACATTATAATAAGAATCCCTTGTACACATATTTCATGAAAAGTAAATACACATGTGATGTCATCAGTGATGTCATCAATGACATTTGTGATGTCATCTTTGATGGCGTGGGTATTAGTCTTAGCAGTGCACAGTGGTGGCACAAGTTATTTTTTATTTATTTATTTTTTTATTTTATTTGTAACATCTAGTTTTTTTTACAAACTTTTATTACAACTCTTCATCAATTCATTAGTCCCACTTTGTGTTTGCAGTTACATTCTTGTCCTTTCAGTTTAAGACTTTGTCTAGAAAATGTATCACTGAGCAAGTTAGGTGTACCAAGCTTCCACTCAGTATCCGAATCCACAGATCTTCCATCATGTTGTTTACAGGCTTAAATTTGCTCAAATGGATAGATCTCAGTTCACTTATGGCCACACATTCAGTTATCAGATGTTTTAGTGATTCTACATGGATTTTACAATGCCGACAAGCTTCATTGGTGACAGGCTTCATTTTTCTCATTACCATCATTTTATTTGTCTTAAGTAAGTTCATTCTTAGTCTAAGGAATTTGTCTCTATGATATCTCGAAGGAAATTGGCACAGATATTTTGGCATTTTATCCACTTTGTTCTTAGTCGGACCTAGATCTAAGGCTGTCGGCATCTTTTCATACTTGTCCAAATTGTCTATCCATAACCACTCTTTTAACTTTATTCTCGCGATTTGTGGGCGGTTTATCAGTGTGTCCATTGAGATGTTAGCATTATGCATGATGGCTTTTACTTTGTCTGACCATCTTAAGAGTAAGCCTTTATGCTGATGTAATCCTTCCGATCTCAATATTTTATAGGCTGGTTCAGGATTCAATATTTCCATCTTACGTAGCAATGACAAGGATTTCCATAGCACTGTTCCATAAAGATTTTCTAGGGCCAGTTCGTGACGTATTATGGTCATCGAGAGATATTTTGGTAGTCTCAAGACTAGGCGCCAAAATAGGCCTTCCAATTTAGACCAGATCTTTTGGTCTATATTCCAGCCGGCTTCTGCCCCAAAGGTTATTGTAGGGACCACTTTTTGAAGATAGAACGTGCGGAGCGGTGTTACAGAGAATTTTCCATATAGAGTATGTAATCTCGCACCTTGTAAGGCAAGCATTCGCGTCGGATGGAACAAGTCTCGAACCCAGCTCCACTCATGTATCGAGGTGTCCATTAGTATTCCTAAATAGCGAATTTCTTTGACTTCTTCAATCAGTTTGTTATCAATTCGCCATTTGAAGTTCTTGTTTTTAGCGACCTGATCGCTGCCAAATTTCATGATTTTCGTCTTCTTCATGTTGATTGACAGATCGTTATCAATCATGTAGGTTTCGAGTGTCAACAGAAGCCGCTGTAGCCCTATCCGAGTCTTATCGAACAGTACTATGTCATCAGCATAGATCACATAACTTATGTGATATCCATTGATTTTTGGAGGGAAACAATTGACACTTGCTAAAGCTGTGGAGATGTCAGCAATATAAAGTTTAAACAGAATGGCAGCAAGTGGGCAACCCTGCTTCACCCCTCTGGTGGTGTTGATAGATTTAGACAGGTCTCCACTTGCATTTAGTCTTACTCTGATTGTTGTATTGGAGTGCAATGCCTTTATAGGGAGCAACAGGGCATTTGGGCAATTTCTTTTTTCCAGCTTCTTCCATAATTTATTTCGATTTATTGAATCGAAAGCCTGCTGCAAATCGATGAAGGCCATGAATAACTGGTGCTTGTTGTTCAGTGCATCGAGCTTCAACAGGTTCACCAAGGCTAGGTTATTCTCTATTCCCACTCCTTTTGTGAATCCTGTTTGTCGAACATCCGGTAGATCTATTTCCGTTGCCCAAGCTGATAGCTTTTTTTGCAGAAATGTTGCCAACACTTTACCGATGGTATCCGGGAGGGCAATCGGGCGGTAGTTGGCAGGATCGTCCCGACTGCCCTTCTTGTATATCGGTACTATCATGGCTTCAGTCCAAGATCTCGGGACCTGTTTTCTATCTGCTATCACCACAAATAGCTCTCTGATGAAGGTTGACCACGCATGCCTGTGTTCTTTTAGCAGCGTGTTACTGATGCCGTCTGGGCCAGCAGCTCTAGGTGTCTTTAGTTTGGATATAGCTGTTAGAATATCTTCGCTGGTCTCAATTATATTCCAGGCTGTATCGTCGTTTCCACTTTCTACTAGATGTGGCATCTCCATTCCTGTGAAAACCTTTTGAAAGTTGTGCCACCCAGTCATTTTCTGTCACTCCGTTTGTCATTAAGGAATCCTGATTAACTGTTCCTTTATTCAGGATTCCCCAAATTTCTTTTGAGTTGTTCTTTTTAATCAATGCCAACATTACTTCACCACGCTCTTGATCTCTCTGATGGGAAAAGGATTTTAGCCAATTCCGATAGTGTTGTTTTCTCTGTTTTAAGTGGTGCGAGGCATTCATTCCATATTGTTTTTTTAGTTTAATTAAATCTTTCTTAAGAAGCTTTTTTTGATTTTTCAGGATGAGGCTCCATTTGTGCTTATGCTCATTGTTACTTTCATGGATTTTTCTAGAAAAACCTGTTTTCAAACTTGGTAGCAGCGATATGTAGTCAAAAGAGTCATCAGTATCATAATTTGTCTCCTGGATTTCGTTTGACATTTTGATGATGTGATGGTCTTTTATTCGTAGTCGATTTCGCCCGTGGTTTACTTCTAGTGATTGACTTTTACTTTTAGATTGCTTTATGCACATTAGCGGGCAGGACATTACCTATGGGCAATGATCACTATTTATGGTTGATGTGATTTGTAGGTTGTTGATTGTAACAAAGACATTTCTTGATGTCCAGAAATAATCTATGGTCTTCTTGTAGCCCATATTTTCCCAGGTGAAATTTGGTGGTGTATCACCTTTTACATGACCATTTACCATCATACAGTCACAAGCTTCCAGTTCTTTACTCCATTGCAATCTTCTTGCATTTCGTAGGCATCCATCAGTCGAATTATCTTCGATAAGTTTCTTATGTTCGTCAAACCAGGAGATGTTCAGGTCTCCACACAAGATAATTGCAATGTCTAGGCAAGTTCTTTGGTAATAGTCTATTATTTTCGTTACAGCAGATATAAATGCTTCAGTCGAGATTTTTAATGGGTTCCAATTCACGTTCAGCAATAAAAGGTATTTTTTCGTTATTGCGGACATTCGTAGTTTGAAGTAGTGTTTCTTGGACATAGCTATTGGGATTGATTTTTCAATTACTTCCCAGTTTGTTCCTGTCTTTATCATGGTAATTAGTCCAGAGAATGGACGTCCCTTGTTGTTTTTTTCTGCTGGATTTAACAGTGTTACGTAGCCATCTTTGACTGGTGGCACCCGCATCCAGGTTTCCTGGAGACAAATTATGAAGTTATCCGTTAGATCTATCGGGAAGTCATTATATAAATGACTGAAGCCCCTTGTGTTCCACGAAATCACAATCACAGGAGCATCGATTTCCACTTTCGTAAGCTAATGGTTAGTTGACCTGGCTACAGCATTCTCATGTTTTGAAGTTAGCACTTTTGGAGTCTGATGTCATGATTGAGCCATGTTTTCTTGTTGAATCGTAGGACGAGATCTCAAACCCTAAGCACAAGAGATCTTGCTTCGCGGTCAATAACATGTTACGTACAGCTTGGGAGTGGATGTGAAGCAATATAATGTCTACTCGATCCTCCGATAAGTATTCCACAATGCGGATGTCATCGGACGTTATGGTCCGTAGCAGTGGAACAGCATGTAGTAAACGCATGATGTTTGCACGGTTCAGGTTGACATCTAATTCATTTCTGAATATGTTTTCAATCATAGTTTTTTGGGAGAAGGCCTTGGGTGCACCTCGACTATCTTCATGTGCTTCAGATGGTGAATTACAGCTGTGCGCTATTGTATGTTTCGGGTTCAATGCAGAGCGCCAGTTTTGTTGATGGCTTGAGGCTAGAAGCTGTTGGTCATTTATTCCGTTCAATTGGGTTCTCGTTAATGGATCTTTCTTTCGCCCAGGTCTCACCTTTTGTATTCTGCTGACTGCTTAATTTCCTTGGCAGAGGTTTCTCCAGTTGAGTCTGACTTAATGAATCGGAGCTGCTTGCAGACATGCTCGAACAATCTGCCACAGATCCTCTGGGACAATCCTCAACTTCGCCATTGGAGTATGTGACAAGTTGCATAGTTCTTCCATTAGGTCCCCAGAGGCGGAAGAGCTCAGGTCAGATTCAATTCTCATCCGCTTTTTTGGATTTGCAATCGCTTTGCTTGGGGGTTTAGCTTTTTTTTCTTCGTTTCCCTCTTTATTATTTCTGTTTGATCTGCCAAGTATTTTACTTTCAGTTGGCTTAGATTTCTCAGGTGTGGTCAAGTTTCTTATAAATTGTTTTATATTACTTCTGTGTTTTGTTGAAGTCTGAATATTCTTTTTTTGTCTAATTTTTTCTTTGCATTACCGATTGGCTGTAATGATGGTTTCCCTTTGCACGCCGTAATCTCCAGATTTTTAGCAGAACCACTGAAGATACCATACGATGCCTTTGTGGAAGAGCACGATGGATTCTCAAGACTGTTTTCCGGTATCTTGTTTGTCTCACTGCTCTTTTTACTTGTTTCAGCTGTGGAGTCTTGAGTGCCTGTCGCCGATAATTGTTTTGAAGTGTTGGCGGTCTCCTTCGATTCAAGGGCAGTGCCTTTTGTCGTTGAACTGGATGTCGTTTTCCCATTTTTTTCTGTCAAGTCAATGAGAACGTGTGGAATGGACCCATTGACTAAAGTATCTTTATCAGTTGATTTGCCTGGTATATATATGTCAGCTTCTATTTTGCATTGAATCCCAACATCTGTACCGCCAAGAGTATTGTTTGCAAGAGTGGCTGGTTTCTCCAGTGATTGGATTGGCAGTTGTTTTGTGTTGCGGAGCATTTCCTCTAGGAGCAGATTAGTTCCTTTGTGTTCCGACAGCAGCAGCTCGAGATGCCTGCTCATGTATTCGGCAGACTGGATGTTTTCAGCTTCTTGTCTTAATTGGAAGTTCACAAATCGTGTTTCAATTTTGTTATTTTGTCATCTAAGTGCCTCATTAATGCTCCATTGTTTTGGGAGGATTCATTTAAGCTTTCATACAGCTTTATAAATGGTATCAACGCCAGTGATGTGGCAGCCAAGACGTTGTTATGAATCTGTATGGCTGCAGCGACTGATAAATTCGATTTTGAATCAGGGTCTTTACTTTGCGGACTGCAACTTTTCTCCTTACTTGGGAAGCTCTGGTCGCTTCTGCTATTAGCTAGAATGCTTTTCCGTTGTTGCTGAATGTGCTCGTCGTGAGCATTGCCCCTCTGGCTTTTCGTTTTAGCGCTGATGTCCGCCTTAGGACAGGGATACTTTCCTTGAGTTTTTGAGCATAGCGTTGTTTTGTTCGCCAGATTTGAGTCCATACTGGAAGTAACGTTCTTCTGCTCAAAGACTTTCTGATTCAAGGCTGTCACTTTGCCACTGGTAATGCACTCATGTTTGCCTTCTTTATTTTGACCAGCGGCTATTTCCACTGTGTTGTTGTTGCTCGAGGTTCCAAGAGAGAAGCTTACTGCTAGTCTCCCTTTCATTTCCTCGAAGTCAGCTCAGAGTCTCTTGGTCAAGCGAGCTTCTCTCGCTGCAAGTCGATCTCCTTTAATGGCAAATCGTTGCGGAGGCCTTGTTGTAATCCATTAGTTAGGTTCCCAGTTGCTACTCCGGATGATGTGTCACCAGTGTTTAATAGGAATGGAGCATTGATCGCTCTGCTGTTGCATTAAAAAATTGTCGTCTTAATTTGGTTGGTATTCTTGTGGCCGTTTGCACTTTTTTGTATTGGGGTACTTTCCTTTCGTTGGTTTGTATGCTGTTTTGCAGACAATGGGAAAGTACATTTCAACAAGTTTGTGTCCAGTACTATGTTCGGTACTTCAAGCGCAAACAATTCATTGTCTGTTGCATTGAAGGGAGATTGAAATGCCTCCGCATTTATCTCAATCACCTCCGCTTCCGCATTGGCTCTGTTTAAATCATACTCCCAATGATTTGCCCCATATCTCTGCCTAGCGCCTGGAGTAATGCTGTCCCTTTCATTAGTGGCGTTGGTGTTATGCAGATTTGTGTTTTTGGGGTGATGTTCAACAAGAGCCTTTTCTTTGCTTTCCATTTTGTTTTGCAAGCCCACATTACTTACACTGGCCACATGTGCATTTTCTTTCATTGTTTGATCACGCAGATATAATTGTTGCGGTATTGAAGTTATTTCATTGTCCGAGTTCACTATAGTTTTTGCCTCAGAGACCGCAACCGTAATCTGGACTTGAGCCGGGTCGGATGCCAAGTTATCTGTGGTCAGCACAGTCTCCACAGGCTCCGGCTCGTGCTCTAGGTGAATGGGAGTTTCTATGGGACTCGACGCTGCAACTGTTGTGCGACTGCGAAACTCCTCCTCTCGCACATTCGAAGATGTGTCCATTAAGCATTGGCCGTTAAGAATTGCGGGATCTAACAATGCAATCCCACTACTTTCCTCCCACCCTTCAGTTACATCAAGGGGTAAACACTGCCTTGGTTCGCTCTCATTTTTGTTTTCAAATTCACTTCCTATAGCACTATTTAAATGCATGTTCACATCCATAGTGCTACCGGGCATGTGAGTCATTGATTTCTTGGCTTGTTTTAGCTTGAGCCGTGTCAGAGGCCCGCTATCGCCCATGAGTGTCTCTTACCTCTTTTCTTCAGTCGGTAGCCGCGAGCTGCTGCCTGCTGCAGACCCTGTGCGCGCTCCACGCTCTGCTGATGTTTTTAAAGGGGGTTGTGCTTTTTCCCTTAAAGGCACATGGGACTCTGGAAACAAAGTTTGTACACCGATGCTGCAGCTCCTCTCTCCTGCTCACTCTGCTGCAGACTGGACTCTGCGCACTGTGTTTTCTTGTAACAGCAGCAACCAGGAACGGAGCTCCAGCAAAGCACATTGCGGCAAAGTGGTCTTAATGTGTACCTGCCAGTGTGTGCTTAGCCAGTGTGGTTGCTTAGCTTACCATAACTAGCAAATTTCAGGGGTTTTTCGGTTTTACTTGGAACCATAACGTGCCTTTTCACTGAATTTCATAGGTTTTTAGTAGCGCAACTTAACCATAACGTCCCTTTAACAAAGTTTTTTCACTGAATTTCATAGGTTTTTAGTAGCGCAACTTAACCATAATGTCCCTTTAACAACGTTTTTTCACTGAATTTCATAGGTTTTTAGTAGCGCAACTTAACCATAACGTCCCTTTAACAAAGTTTTTTCACTGAATTTCATATGTTTTTAGTAGCACAATTTAATAATAATAACTCTGACTTTATGTGCATGTCAAATTGAACATACTGAACCCCCTCTACTGAGTTTGATGTCTGCGAACTCTTCTAATGTCCGCGAACATGTTCGGACAACAGCACCACTACCCAAAAACTCTGGGGGGGTATATTTAATTGTTATATCATAACATATTAACATTTTACAAATTCACAAACCAGCACACATACACATTATCAGGCCGATTCATGGAATTAATGTGCGCTGAAATTTTCGGCGCAAGCGTGCGAAAGCGTGCGAATCGCAGTGCCAGTGCGAAAATCGCAGCGAAACCCGTGCACAGCGATTCATGGAAGTCTGTGCGCGTGTAAATCCCAGGATGTGCGCCAAAATTCTGTGTGGCACACGCTGGCGCACACGTTCCAAACAGCGTGCGCTACGCGCACAGCGAAATCGCACATAGTGGGGTGCACACAACAAAAGTAGGAGGAACAGAGGGCGTGACACGCGGAATGGGGAACAACGCGTGAAAATGTGGGCATCATGGGGGAAGTACAGGAGGCAAATGCGCGGAACGCCCACACGCACGTTCAAAACACGTATTCATGGATTCGAACGGGGCTAACGCGTGCACCAAAAAAAACGCGCTAATCCTGAAACACGTACGCCAGCAGGAAGCAGATGTACGTGGACCCGCGCAGCATAAAAGTGCGTGCAAACAACAAACAAGCTCAGACGCCAGGATGAATATACCATTCCTAGCAGCAGTGGTCGTGGGATACCGCATGAGGAGGAGGAGGATAGTCAGGCCTCACATCACCCACCCTGTGCTCCCAAGCACTCAGCCCCCTGGAGAAGATCCTCAATGTACTGCACTTCTTGGCCACTGCATCATTTCAGCGGACAAGTGCTATAGTGGAGTGGGGTGTCACAGGCCATGCAGTCATGCTGCCTACACCAGGTCTTGGCCATCATGACTGCATGCCCATCAGTCCGCAGGCTCATATACCTGCCCAGAACACCTGCAGAAAGGCAGGCTGCCGTCCAGGATTTCTACGGGGTGGCACAATTCCCCAAAGTGCTAGGTGCCATTGATTGCGCCCATGTGGCTCTACGCCCCCCCAGGGCATCAGAGCACATCCATAGAAACCGCAAGCACTGGCATTCCATCAACGTCCAGGTAGTATGTTATGCTAAGGGAATCATCACCTCAGTATATGCCAACGATCCAGGGTCCACCCACGACAGTTTTATTTACAGAATGTCAACCCTAAACCGGGACCTAGAAGCTGGGCGGCAGGGCGATACATGGCTGCTCGGTGAGTATAAATGCCACAGCACATGCATGGATGTCAGATACTGAGTAATGTCACAACTCCACTAATGATACCCACCACCACCTCCCCAGGGGACAGTGCCTACCCTCTGAGCACCCACATGATGACGCCAATTCGGAACCCCACCACGCCACCCGAGGTAAGATACAACACAGCCCACATTGCACCCGGGGCATAGTGGAGCGCACATTCGCTTTCGCTCCCTTGATTGTTCTGGCAGGCAGCTGTTATACGCTCCCCCAGTAGTGTGCAGGATCATAGTGGCCGCATGTGTCCTGCACAACGTTGCAACACGCCGGGGCCTGCCCGTGGACATGGTGGTGGCCCCACATCCCCAACCGCATGGATGCCCGCTGCGCATGGGAGGGGAAAGGGCACGGGGTGAGGCAGCCCGTACGCAGCTGGTGGCTAATAACTTCACCTAAAATCACACCCCTGTAGAGTGCACACAGCCCTGGCACATACCATCTGACAATCAATGATGATGACATAAGGGACATTCAACTGTCACAACCATACCAGCCTGAGATTGGCCACCTGGAAGTGTTACATTGTGTGCATCCCGACCTACACAAACACCACCAATGCTGTGTCATCAAAAGACACACTTCTATGCTGCTAAATTCATTACCCCCTTGCAAAATACAACATGACAACAGTGCCATGTCACCCAACCCCTCCCCAGCACCGCCACCCAACACAACATGGCATGTCATGCTATGTGAGAGCAAACAAAGCAATCCCCAAAACATGACACAAGTGTCACAAAGTACAGTGTCCCTAATGGAAACTGGCCACACACAATATGCTCCCAGTAATGTAGAACTAACAACACACATGACCAAATACTTACCAACAATACAATGCAGCTACACAACCTCAAACATAGCATAAACATGACAGTACTAAGTCAAAGTAGTGGTAGTCTTACGACCTGAATATGCCAGCACATCGACCACTTCCAACTGTACAGTGCTGCTGCCACGCAAATGTGTAAGTGCACTGCTTACAACATGAACTCCATCTCCAAAGTAGACGGCCTTGTGAAGACATGAGGAATGAACCTGCAAATTAGGAGGAAGACATGTATGCACAAGCACATATCAATACACCATGCAGTGTACAATACAA
Organism: Ambystoma mexicanum; assembly: GCF_040938575.1. Classification (NCBI taxonomy): domain Eukaryota; kingdom Metazoa; phylum Chordata; class Amphibia; order Caudata; family Ambystomatidae; genus Ambystoma; species Ambystoma mexicanum. The sequence goes on along the minus strand of NC_090934.1, from coordinate 344,002,659 downwards.
CAACAATATCCATTAGGAATGTATACACAGTATTGACTACAGACTGCCCACACAGCTCATGGGAGTCCAACGTCACTGTGTAAGTCACTGTCCCTTGGGCACATCCTTTGCAAGCCCATGGAAACGGGAAGCAGGAGGGGTGTGTGTCTCACGAACCCAAGCATCTAACCCAAACTCAGGACAAGCCTGCATTTGCCCAGCCGGAAAACAGTGGATGCCCACGGGAGCCACACAAGGCAACACACTGTAAAAAAAAATAAAAAATAAAAAATAAAAAATCTAAATTAAAAAATGACCATGTGGTGGCCGGGGGGGGGGAGGCCACCCAGGAGGTCCGAGGACAGGGTGCGCACCAACAGCCACCTGTGTGGATGTTGGGAAAAAAAACACCTCCATGGGCTCATGGCCTGCACGGCTATGCCAATGTGGGAGAACTGCTGCTGTCGCTCTCATCACCCTCTGCTGCTGCCACAGGAGGTGGTGGTGCTTGCAAAGCCCTGGTATGGCCAAATTATTATTATTATTATTATTATGGTCCTCCATGGCAGCAAGCATGCGGGTGTGGAAGGTCTCATTCTGGAGGATTATAGTGTGGAGATCCCCATGCACCATCTGACGTGATGCCCGGATCTCCTCCCGAGTTGCCTGCATCTCAGCTGAGAGCGAACGTGTGAGCCGCTCCAGCTGCTGTTCTGTCCTCAAGTTAGTGGAAGCCTCAAGGTCAACAAGAGTCTCCCTGAGGTGATGGAGTTCTACCCTCAGGGCTTCCCTGTGGCCCTGGGACTCTATTGATATGGATTGGCGTAGAGTCTCCAGTGCCGCCCGTCTGTCACTGTTGGACGCCAACATGTCCTCCCTGTGTGATTGGCAAATGGAGTCCGTTGCCTGCTGTAGTTGCTCCATCAGCCTTTCAGGGGGGACAATGGAAGTGGCCACCCTCTCTATTGCTTGAGCCATCATCTCAACTGATGCTGCCTGTTGGGTTGCCATAGCGTATATGGATTGTTCCCATGCGGTAATGCCTGGTGGCATACGGCCACCGTGTCGGCGGGCACCACACCTGTTTGGGGCAAGGCGATATGCGCCTTGCTGTGCCGGCACTGCCTGAGGCTGCAGGACTGCATTCCCCCTCTGATCTGCTTGCCCAGGAACAGGATCAGATGTTGTGGAGTGTGACCCTGCATCCATAACCGCCAAAGTCGGACTTACCAACACTGACATCCCCACAGATGGTTCTACCCCTGGTGCAGGTGGGTTGGACAGAACAGAATCCCTGCCAGAAACACTTACCTGCGACGCCACATAGGTCTCATCATCCGAATCAGCACCTGAATAGAGGTCTGGGGAGGTGCACCCAGAGACACCCCTGGACAGAATGGTCTGCAGCAAGATTGGGTTCTCACCCACCACCACACCACGTCCCCCACTGGTGCCCGGTCGTGCCTGAGATCCCTCCTGGGTCTGCACCACCTCCTCAACCTCAACAGCATCAAGTGCGTCATCCCCTGCAAAAACATGAAAGACAAAAAATGGAAACAGGCATTAGCACCATAGCACACAAATAGGCCTGACAAGCTACAGAACCAGTACATGATTTACAATGTCCAACATGACTATAACCCTCCCATGCATGCACTGTCACTGAGTTGGAAGGGGAGGCAAAAGGCAGACACTGATGACACCAAGATGGAAGAGCAACACATTTGCTGCATGCTGGGTAGCACTGCCATCACACATTGGCCTGTGAGTGGCATGTCCAATACACATACATGACACATGCCATCACACAGATGGCATGTACCATAGCCATGGTACATTCCACAAGTATATCCATATGTCAGTGAATGAATACTGTCAGCCATCCATGTGAGATGGACATGATGAGATGAAAAATGTTACATAGTGTGACAAAATAGGCATGTGCCACACACTGCAAAACATCCAGTGTACAAAAATACAGTGATTGCAGGCCGATTTACACATCAATGGTTGTGTACTTCAACATGACAGGAAACAACTATCATGTTCCACATTCAAACAGGCCCCAAAAATGTATGTGATCAGGCCAATACTCAATCAGCCTGAGTGGTCAAATCATTCACCTAAGAAGGTAACACATGTGGGCCAATGTGGGGTTCATCAATAACAGAAGCATGTCACAAATGTGATAATAGGGCTGAGGAATGCGTAGCAAAAGTGGGAGAATTGAAACAATCAGCCTGAACAAACACTGAAAAATACAAACAATGTTGTTGCAAGATGCCACTTCAAGGGCAACTGCCGTAATGTTGCGCTAAATTACTACTGTGGGCAGAAGGGATACTGTCACACCCAAATCCAAGGCCGCTGAATGTTTTGGATGAAGCACATGGGTGACCCATACCACTCAGGCACACACACCCTCACCTGGCACTCAATCAGAACCCGTCACCCAAACAACATACACATGCATTACACACACATGGATGGGCACTCACCAGACAATGCATCATAATCAGGTAGTTTTCCCACACCTTGGTTCTGTTCCTCTGTGACGAAGGCCCCAGCAACAGACTCATGTTCAGTGAGTTCGTTGTCCTCTTTTGGAGACCCACCGCCAGTCACCAGAGTAGCAGCATGATTTGAAGCCAGCTTGTTCTTTGCTCTGCGTTTCAGGTCATTCCACCGCTTGTAGCAATCATCAGCTGTGCGCCTCACAAATCCAAGGGCACCTATGCGGTCCGCGATGGTCTGCCAGTGTGCCCTACGTTGACCAGGTGTGGTCTTGCACCCTGCAGTCACCACCATTCCGCGGCTATGTGCTGACACATAGGCCACAAGTGCATCAAGTTCTGGATCATTAAAGCAAGGCTTCCTTGAGGTACCGGAGTGTGTAGCCGTGTCTGGGGTCTCAGCCTGTCGTGCCAGAGCACCCTTTTACCTCTTCTTTAAAGGTGGAGCAGAGCCAGAGTGGCTTACGCCGCTCTGATCAGTAGGGGCAGAATCACCAGTGGACTGGGTAGTAGGAGTGTGGGAATGCACAAGGACCATAGGTCTTGATGCAGGCATTGGTTGCAGAGTAATGTTGGCAGGGGGAACGTCAGTTTGATGGACCTGGACTGACACTGTCCTGGCTGGGAGAGTCAGAGCTGGGGCGGATGGAGCTGCAGCTGCCCCTGAAGCCTCCCCACCCTGCATACTTGGGGCAGCAGATGACATAGCTGCCCCAGATCCACGTGGCTTGGTGACAACAACTTGCACCGTCACACGTGGCCTAGACTTGCTGACCTGGAAGTCAGCCAGGGAGACATCCTGTGCCAGGTCAGGTGCCACAATGGGCTGGTCCAACAGGGGCTGAGCTGGGATGATGTCAACCACGTTTCCCTCAACCATGGGGGGGCATGGGTGTCCCTGGTTGTTTTCCACACATGGGGGTATAGGGGCACCCTGCAAATCCTGGTCACGTCCCCTACCGTGCCCACCACGCCCACCTTTTTAAGGTCGGCCACCTTTGCCTCCCTTAAAACTTGGTCGCCTCCCAACCATGGCACTGATGTTGTTGTGCGTATGGGAGTTGCAGTAAACTATTGTCCTGGGCAATTGGGGGTCAAAGGGGTAGGATACCAGATGGAATTCGTACCCTAGTGCTCTAACAAGGCTGTTCGTGACACCTGGGGGAAGATGACGGGTCAAGCAACGCACAGGCAGCCCAAAATCAAAAATTAACGTGCACGCAACCCCTCGTAGACCACGTGCGTGAAAAATGAACTTGCACTACGCTGCGGCACCCAGAAACACAAAACTAAGCGTACGCGTAATACACGCAGCCTACAATGACCTCTGAAGGGGAACGCGACACACGGGGCAAGCACAGTTGCTAAGTACGTGCGAAACTCACCGTCTGCCTGGAAAAAGAATGTGAAAAATACGCACGTGTGCGCGTTGGCAACACCCCCGCCAAAAGAAGAATTGTACGCTGTCTGAGAAGACAGGACAAAAGGAGAAGTGAACTCTGTTTGAGGAAACAGGCCCAACAAAAATTCAGAAAAGAGCTGTCAGAGGTAACAGGGAGTACGAGCTAGAAACGCTGTGAAGTAATCGCGTGTGAACCTACAAGAAGTACAGATTTCACCCACTCGCTCTCCACGAAAAGCACGTACAAGGAAATGGTGTCCTACACGTAGCTTTTAAACCGGCCCACACGTACACGTCAGATACGCGTGTACGCGGGCGCTTTCCTCCAATTACACGCGATGACACTCTGACGTGCAGTTTTTCCACGTGTGCTCTGTCATCACGTGCTATGAGGGAAACGCCTGCACGCGTAATGTAATTTACGGCCTTAGGTCCAATGAAATCGCATGCGTGTGCTGACGCGCTTACGCGCTAAGGCCCTTTCCTCGAATTACACGCTGACGTGCATTTTTTTCACATGCCAAATCACTCTGTATCAAGTTGGCCACGCGAAAACACACGGGAGACCACGCTCCTGCCCAGAAGGCCGAATTACTGCCCCCCAGAGCCCCGAGCACGCTCCCACCTGCCATCTGCTGCTGCCTGACTGCCTGCTGCCCATGTGCCCTGCCATTTGCTGCCTGCACGTCAGCCAGGGGTGTAGTTGCTGTGACCACCCCTGCTGGAACCGATGATTCCCGACTGGGATTCCATCGCTCCACAGCCCAGCCCCAGGACCCAGTTGCCCACCCACTCCTGCCTCTGGGGTTGCCATGTCCAGCACAACACCATCTGGCAGCCCTGGCAACCCCCAGCCAGAGAGGCAGAGGGCCACCCGCTTCACTGCCACCGAAGTTGGTGTCCTGGCGGAGCAAGTCCTGGGGCAGTATGATGCCCTCTTTGGAAGTTTGCGCGCCGACAATGAAGGACGGACCAGGATCTGGATGGACATCGTGACCAGCACCAACACGGAGGGGGTGGCAGTCCGTGACTTAAATCATGTCAAGAAGCGCTGGGAGGACTTCAGGTCCAGGACCCTCAACAAGGCCCGGCGCCTCGCTAAGGCAGCGGATGCCAAGGGGCGCCGGGGCCAGCTGTCGAACCATCAAATGAGGGTCCTGGAATGCATATGCCCAGCGCTCTACGTCCAGATCCTTGAGAGGCAGACCCGTCTGGAGTCGAGCGGTAAGTGTACATGCATGTTGATAGTATGCTGTGTGTGTCGTGGTGTGCCAGTAGTGTGCATGTTGCACATGTGATTATGTAGGGCCATGTAGGGAAGTGTATGAACATGGGCGTGAGGCTGTCACATGAGTCCTCTCAGTTGTGAGACACATTGATGGTGTATGTGTTGGTAAGCATGCTGGGCAAATGCAGGTGTGGGAGCACACATGTTTGAATTTCTGTGTATGTACATTGGCATGGTTGTGGCATGGATGGTGGTTCATAATGCATGTATCTGCACTGTGTACATGTGCATGTAAGTGTATCTGACAAGTGTGCAACTGTGATGCAACATGGATGCACGTGACACTGATATGTAGAAGGATGAATGGCAGATGTGACATGTATGGCGATCTCATCACTGCAACAGTTGGAGGAGATGTAGACATGCATGTAAGTCTGGTGCCGTGTGTGCATGTCTAGTGCATTCCTTGTGTTTCATGTGATGTCAGGCGCACCTTTGGCTGTTCATGCTGTTGTATGTGTATGGATGGTGCGCCTGGTGCAATATTGCTGTTGAAATGTTCATGTGTGTGAGTTAAAATGACATGTGTCTCATGGAGTGTGATGCCGTGTCTAAAGTTAAACATTGCCACTCATGTGCAACTGTCATGTGTGTATCAGTCCATTGTACAGTGCCCTGATGCCTGTGTTTTATCTCTCCCTGTCTGCAGCGTCAACTGAAGAAGAGAGCAGAGAGGATGCTGTGGAGCACAGCGGAAGGGATCGTCCCGCCAGCCGGAGACGCAAGGCCCTGCTCCCCTCCCAGATTGTCATCTCGTCGGGGAGTAAGGAGTCTGGTGCCGCGTCCCAGGCCGCAGCTGCCGAGGGTAGGTCCAAGAGGCGGAGGTTGGTGGTGGACTCCTCAGCAGCAGAAGGGGCAGCTGAGACCCCACAGGGTCCGACTGAGGAAGATGACATGGAGTCATCCAGGTTGGTGGGGGGTTTGGTGGAGAAAGAGGCCATGGAAGGGACACACACGGGGTCTGGAGGTGGGGATTCCGCTGGTGCTAGTGGTGCAGTGCAGGACCAGGGACAGGAGGCAGCACAGGCTGCCGCGGAGGTGCCTGTGTGCAATCCTGTCCCTGATCCTGTCACTGCATCATCTGGCACCAGCAGGGATGCCTACGTCCAGACCCATTTTCAGGGAGGGGATGAGCGCACAACAACTGGCCTTCCTCTCCCTGCGGACGTGGCTATCCGGGACCGTGTTGAGCCTGTCCTGGTCGGGATAGCATTGCGTCAACGGGGCATGCGAAGTGACGTGCAGATTTTTTCGTGAAGAGACTGCACATCATCTTGGGTGCCTCTTTGACCGCGTTGACCTGCTGGGACGGGTCACCAGTGCTGGATTCCTCCATGTGCTGGACCTCCTTGCGACCCCCTCCTCACCTGAACCGCCTCAGCACCAGTCGTCCTCCATGCCATCTTCCCACCCATGTATCACCTGGGTACCCTGTGGAGCTGACTCTAACCCTGCGGCCAGGCTGGTGGAGGACACATCCCTGCCACAGTCGGGAGTCGGACGTCCAGCAGGGGTGTCCACCTCAACAACTGCACCTTAGGCGGAGGAGGATGTGCAGGCAGCAAGAGCCATGGCAAAGGCAGAGGCACAGCAGCAGCAGCAACAAGGTGGGAGCCATCATGGCTTGGGGCCTTTGACATCGGAGGGGCAAGCATCGGCCAGAGGGCAGGAGGACCCAGGACTGGAAGTGTCTTCCATGTGGCAGCGGTTAGGCCATGCTATAGATGCAGAGCAGCAGCGGGCAGAAGAGGCACGGCTCACGATGGTCAGGGCGGAGAACTCCATGCGGAGGGCCCTGAGGCGGGCCGAGTGCCTCGAGGCAATTCGCAGGGAGTTGGAGGAGAACATGTCGTCGTCCCTGCGAACCCTCAGGGCCATGGAAGAGGACCGCCTCCAGGACATTGAGCAGGAGTTTTATGATGCCCTGGCCCGGGACATCCAAAAGTGAGCCGTCGGACTAGCCCGCTGCCCTTGTAAATAGTTTTTAGAGTAAGGTTTCCTTTTCGTTTTCCTTTTATTTGTGGTCAATGGACAATGCCACACAAATGTGTATATAGTTATATTTTTAGGTAGTTTGTTAGGTAGGTTTCATTTGTTTGGTTGGGATCATGGACCCTTTACATCCTTGGACAATGGATTGTATATAGTTTCATCATGTATTCATTTTTTTTTTTTTTGCATTATGGACATGGAGCAATGGATTTATAGGGCATAATGGGGATGGGGAAGGCGCTAATTACGGCACCGTAAATTACGGTGCCGTAATTAGCACCAAGGTCGCTTAGCGCCTTGGACTTTAACGCCTGCAAAAAGCAGGAGTTAAAGTGTGAATCTGGCGTTAAGGGTTTAACGGCGCCAACGCTCTTTACGGCGCCGTTAACCCCTTAACACCTGACTTGTAATGAGGGCCAATGGATTGTAAATAGTTGGACTATGGATTGATTTCTCTTTTTTTTATTATGAACATGAAGCAATGGAGATTTTTTTTTACATTTCCTTTGGATTTGCGTTGTTGGAGGGTGACTTTGGACTGTTTTTCTTTCTAATTTTTTTGGATTGGTTATCATTTTTATTCAATCATCTTTTTCACATGATTTCATTTCATGTTTCATATTTTGGTATGCTTTCATTTCATTTTTGATTTTATGTACATAATACATTTTCATTTTTTAGTTCCACGTGTGGGATTCACTCATTGGGTTGATGCATGTGAAAATATGGGTTTACACAAGCAATGCCAACTAGTGTATGTGTGTGACGGACATGTGTTGATGTACATAGTTGACTTTTGGTTTGTGTTCACTGCTGGGGGGTGGGGGTGCAGGGGGACATGAGTGGGGGCCTGCTGGCAGGTGCCCCTCAGTGCTGGGGGGTGGGGGTGCAGGGGGACATGAGTGGGGGCCTGCTGGCAGGTGCCCCTCAGTGCTGGGGGGTGGGGGTGCAGGGGGACATGAGTGGGGGCCTGCTGGCAGGTGCCCCTCAGTGCTGGGGGGTGGGGGTGCAAGGGGAAATGAGTGGGGGCCTGCTGGCAGGTGCCCCTCAGTGCTGGGGGGTGGGAGTGCAGGCGGCATGAGTGGGACATGAGTGGAGGCCTGCTGGCAGGTGCTCCTCAGTGCTGGGGGGTGGGGGTGCAAGGGGACATGAGTGGTGGCCTGCTGGCAGGTTCCCCACAGTGCTGGGGGGTGGGGGCACAGGGGGGCATGAGTGGGGGCCTGCTGGCAGGTGCCCCTCAGTGCTGGGGGGTGGGGCTGCAGGGGGACATGAGTGGGACATGAGTGGGGGCCTGCTGGCAGGTGGCCCTCAGTGCTGGGGGGTGGGGGTGCAGGGGGACATGAGTGGGACATGAGTGGGGGCCTGCTGGCAGGTGCCCCACAGTGCTGGGGGGTGGGGGTGCAGGGGGACATGAGTGGGGGCCTGCTGGCAGGTGCCCCTCAGTGCTGGGGGTGGAGGTGCAGGGGCACATGAGTGGGGGCCTGCTGGCAGGTGCCCCTCAGTGCTCGGGGGTGGGGGTGCAAGGGGACATGAGTGGGGGCCTGCTGGCAGGTGCCCCTCAGTTCTGGGGGGTGGGGGTGCAGGGGGACATGAGTGGGACATGAGTGGGAGCCTGCTGGCAGGTACCCCTCAGTGCTGGGGGGTGGGGGTGCAAGGGGACATGAGTTGGCGATCAGTAGTGCAAGTTGACATGTGGCTTGGCTGGGGGGCATGCCCATGGTGGATGGGCTGCCTGCGGGACATAACCAGGGGTGCAGGGTAGTCCCCTGTGGTGTGGGCTGCCTGCAGGGGCCATGGAGGGTGTAGAGGGAACACCTGGGAGGACCCACACTGCCAATTCACATGTAGGACTCCCCGCGCACCCCCGAAATTCACATACCCTGCTCTGACAGCAAAATCGCGTTTAAAACTTCCCACGCACCCCAGGAATACACGTACTAGGCTCCAATCGCATCTGAGACTTCCAGCGAACCCCAGTTATACACGTACCCCACTCGCACAGGGCCAATCGCGTGTGAAACTTCCCACGCACCCCCGAAATACACATACCCTGATACAATCGCGTGTGAAACTTCCCGCGAACCCCAGTAATACACGTAACCCACTCGCACAGGGCCAATCGTGTGTGAAACTTCCCACGCACCCCCGAAATACACGTACCCTGCTCCAATCCCGTGTGAAACTTCCCACGAACCCCAGTAATACACGTACCCCACTCGCACAGGGCCAATCGCGTATGAAACTTCCTGCGCACCCCCGAAATACACGTACCCTGCACGACACCAGTAAAAGGTGAGCCTATTTTTAAAACATTAGGACACAAACTCTGCAGTAAAACTGTTGGCAGCATTGGAAATGTCAACCTTTGGCAACATTTCCAATACAGAGAATTAACAGAAAACATGCGGCAATCTGCAGATCTCATTTATGCCAACATCTTAAAAAGTATTAGAGTTGGTATACTATCTAAAGAAGCACAAGCAATATTGACAACCCGGCACATTCATGCACTTTATGGCGATAATGCATGTGCTACAGATGTTATGGAACAATTAGCCCATAAAAATGTCAATTGTATAGCCTTAATGCCAACTCTTGCAAGCTGTTTCAAATTCAATGAAATAATGTTAAATAAAGAAATGCAACCGATAATGGAAATTAGCGCCACAGACAAACTAGATGTTCATGGTATGACAATACCCATGTGTGAGCAAGCCACAAGAAGACTAAATAGTTTAGAAAATTCAATCTCCAACACAGCTGGGTTGGAAAAGATATTAAAATTATCCTTAAATTGCAGAGTAATGCTTAAACGTAACCTTGACGTGGACCAAGGACTAGTTAATGGAACACTGGGTACAGTTGCTGGCTTTCAGACATACCCACGTGACAACAAAATTCAGTTTGTCAATAATCTCTTTGACAAACTTTCAGAAGTAGAAAGGATAGGACGCTCAACAGCTCGTTTCCTTCTCTTCAAAGACATGTATGTACGCAGAGAACAATTTTCTGTAACTCTTGCATATGCAGTCACCATTCATAAATCACAAGGTCTTACCCTAGACAAAGCAATGATAGACATTGGTAACACAGTCTTTAAAGAAGGCATGAGCTACGTAGCACTATCACGCTTACGTACACTTGATGTTCTATTTCTAATCAACTTTGATGCAAGTAAAGTAAACACTGATATTCCTTGCATTTTAGAATACAATAGACTTCGCTCATTATACACCCCCCATCTAAACACATATTCTGTTCCACAAAAAGTAAAACATTGTAAAAGAAAACTTAATTAAACAGAAATGCAACAGGATGTCACTGCAAATCCTCCAAAGAGAGTAAAAGAAAGTAAAACGTCATCTAGTACCACAAACATAAAAGAACCAATTAGGGAAAGTAAACCAGGTACTTCGTCAAAGAAGGAAGACAAACTAAAAAAAAATCAATCAGATACAGAACTACCTGGTCCATTAAAACTCTCAAATATAGTTGGGGTAAGTTGCTACGCAAATGTAGCAATGAATATTCTATTTCAATTGCCACCAATTGTTGACAACATTTACTTACACGGTACAGATCAATTATGTCTCCAAATGTTAGTACTTCACAGAAACGCAACAAACAATCCTGACAACACGTATAGTGTTTATGGAATAAGGCAACAATTGGACTACTGTGCTGGAATGGTTAAATTCACTATAAACTCACAGGAAGATCCACACGAATTTCTAATGTACTTACTACAAGTACTGGAAAATAAAAACATATCTATAAATGAAATCTACCAGATTTCATACATGTGGAGACATACATGCACTCTCTGCAACAATGTGACACAAGAACAAATCCCCAATGAACACTTTGTATATATATCAATACCTAATTGTGAATCCATTCCATTTCAGCAACTTGTACAAAATGCAAACCATGGTAGATTATGTAATACCTGCAATTCCGATAATCACTCCACCTTATTAATACAAACACATAGTAAATACGTAATACTAATGTTTCTACGTTAAAATGCAGATGGTACCAAAAACAACTGCAAGCTGACTGGATTCACACATGGTCAAGTATCACTTGATAAGAAAACCTTCACAACAATAGGTATAATCTACCATGCAGGAGCCACAACCACCTCAGGTCACTACACTGCATATATAAAAAAGAAATGTGGATGGTTTGAATGTAATGATAGTACCATTACTCTAAAGCAGAGATTACCAGCAAATCTTTCAAACGCTTATTTAATGTTCTTAAAACCAAAATGTATTAACTAAACTGTACTTAAACCTTAACTAAACTAATAGTAAACACATATAAACTATATATTCCAACAGGTATCTAACTGCCCAAAGATTCTACAACAAGTAATCAGATAAATGAATACCACTAAATTAGAGCAAAAAATAGATGGTTAGAATACACCAACTGGTGTACAATATCCAAACTAATTAATCAATACTGCTAAATTATATTAAAAAATAGACAGTTAGAATACTCCAATTGGTATCTAACTGCCCCAAAATTTTACAATATCCAAACAGTTAAATCAATACCACTAAAATATATAAAAAAATAGACAGTTAGAATACGCCAACTGGTATCGAACTGCTACAACATTTTACAATATCCAAACAAATAAATGGTATGTAACTGCTCCAAAAATCTGCAACAAGCCAATATATAGAGCATTAGCCAGAAACAACAAGTGAACACTGAAAACAAACAAACAAATAGACTGTAGCATAACAAAAAAGTTTTTTTTTAATCCAACATGGATTTTTTTTTCTTCCACAGACCGAATGATTTTAGCAACAAACACAGAAACTGAGCAAATTGCACAGTACACTGGTTTGTAATTTACTAAATATGAGGGTCAACATTTTTTTTTGATTATTCAATTTTATAAGTCGTTACAAAATACCAATACTAACATGATCTTTTCTTTTATCACAGAAATGAACAAGAAATACATGTACTCCAGTTACTAAACCAAACAGTAAGTATATTATAATAAGTACAACCATCGCAACATATCACACCCATAGTGGCTTATAACTTTGTTCCTTATAAATTTGTTTTTGGATCCCAAAGTTATAAACCACTATGAGTGTGATATGCTGCGGTGGTTGTGGCCAGGGCATAGAGTCTTGGGTGCATGGCCATAAAGTCAAACATTTTAACTATGCCTTATGGGAACTTTTAATGTCCGTGAACATAGTGAGTGTTCTTAGAACACTTTCAACTTGCCAGCGAACAATACGGACAGCGTCCTCAGGACACCCCCATGTTGTTTATTTACGAACATTTCAGAACACCACAAGTGTTGTTAGAACAGTTTCAACTTGCTTGCGAACAACACGGACAGTGTCCTCAAGACACACCCTTTTTGTTTATTTACGTACATTTCTGGACACCGCAAGTGTTCTTAGAACACTATCAACTTGCCAGCAAACAATACGGACAGCGTCCTCAGGACACCCCCATTTTGTTTATTTACGAACATTTCAGGACATCGCGATTGTTCTTAGAACACTTTCAACTTGCCAGCGAACAATACGGACAGCGTCCTCAGGACACCCCCATTTTGTTTATTTACGAACATTTCAGGACAATGCGAGTGTTCTTAGAACACTTTCAACTTGCCAGTGAACAATACGGACACCGTCCTCAGGACACCCCCATTTTGTTTATTTACGAACATTTCAGGACACCGCGAGTGCTCTTAGAACACTTTCAAGTTGCCAGGGAACAATACGCACATCGGCCTCAGGACACCTCCATTTTTTTTATTTACGAACATTTCAGGACACTGCGAATGTTCTTAGAACACTTTCAACTTGCCAGCGAACAATACGGACAGCGTCCTCAGGACACCCCCATTTTGTTTATTTACAAACAATTTAGTACACGGCGAGTGTTCTTAGAACACTATCAACTTATCTACGAACAAAACGGACAGACATACCGTTCTAAGGACACCCCCATTTTATTTATTTACAAACATTTCAGGACACCGCGTTCTCAGGGCACCCCCATTTTATTTATTTAACAACATTTCAGAACACCGCGAGTATTCTTAGAACAATTTCAACTTACCAGCGAACAATACGGACGTGTCCTCAGGACACCTACAACTTCTTTACTTAAGGACATTTCAGGACACCGCGAGTGTTCTTAGAACAGTTTTACCTTGCTTGCGAACAAAACGGACACATATTGCATCCTCAGAACACCCCCATGTAGTTTATTTAGAACATTTCAGAACAGCCGTGTTGTCCGCAGACAAATCGAACACAACAAGAGGATATACCACATAAAAAAATACAACATTTAATCTCATACTCTTCCACCCTCCCCAAACACTCTTACACACCAACACACTCTACTAAATACAATGTTTCAACCAAGTTTCACCGCGCTGTCGGCGGACGTCCACGAATCCAAGGTGGCGGGCGCTACCGAATATCTGACGTGCTTCATGCACTACTCCATCCAATCAGTGAACACGTTGCATGTCCGCGGACATGACGTAAGCCGATTGGCCAATCAGGACACGCTTTCGGGACCAAGCCGCTACTCCTGGTCCATCCAGCGGTTTGGGCTCTAGGAGCGAGCAATTTTTTTTCCCATTCAAAAGTTTTGGGACGCCCTTTATAACTTTGCCCCCCCTAGATGAATCCTCACCAAACTTTGCAAAAAAAATTCAGAGTGGGCTATATACTTTTTTTGCAAAGTTTGATGAGGATTCGTCCAGGGGGAGCGAAGTTATAAGCCACCCAAAAAGTGCTCTTCCTTTGGAAACAGCAACTTAACCATAACTACATGGCCACTACTGTGGCCATGTAATATATACCAACATTTGTATTGGCTACCATGGATGTGGTGTCACTGTATACATCATTCCAACATGAGGATGGTATAAAGGCTTGTGAAACCTTTTTGAAAACTCGATCTCTCAATTATTTTGAACATTCTACTATGATCCTTGAATTGGTGAGACCTGATAAAGAAAATAATTTCTTTATCTTCAATAATGAGTTATTTCATCAAATCCAGGGCACCGCCATGGGTGCAATGTTTGCAACATTGTATACAAACCTTATGATGGTCAACTGGGAAAAATCAGTGGTGTGGACAGAAGTGAATTAAATCTTTAATGACAAAATATTATGGCTATGCTACGTCGATGATTTATTTATCATTTGGAATGGTACAGCACAATTATTGACAAGAATCGCTAAATGTCTTAATATTAACAACTTGAATTTACAATTTACTGAACAACACAGAGCGCATGCCATCGTATTTCTCAGTGTGAAAGTCAAAATTGTGGAACAAAAAGTTGGGTGTGAGCTACATAGGAAAATTACAGGTGCTAATGTTCCTCTACACGTGAATAGTGCACACCCAAAAAATCTTCTGTGGAGCATTCCATATGGCAAATTTATTCGCATAAGATGAAAACTGCAGCAATGTTAAAGATTTCAACAAAGAGAACCAAATCACAGCCCACAACTTTCTACAACAAAGGTACCCAAACAAAGACATCGAAAGATCTTATCTCAAAGTCCAGGACATGAACAGACAGGGCCTGTTGATGATATCTAAATCTGGTCTCAAGGACATAACAGAAGAGAATACTACTAGACTAATTCTAACATTTGGAAGTCACTCACCGATCATATGGAATATCATTAATAAATATTGGAAAGTTTTGAAGGTGGACAAAGATCTAGGCAACTTACTGCATGAATGCCCTGATATAACCTTCCGTAAAAGTATGCAAAAGTATGTCCATCAAGGATCTAGTAGTACAAAGTTATATGGTCTCAGACAACATCCAGAAAGACAGCAACTTTTTTTAAGTGCAGTAAATGCAAAGTTTGTAAATATGCTTTTAATTGTAGCAGCTATACTCATCCAATCCTCAAGACACCTATGAAAATAAAGGGTAAAATCTCTTGTGAGTCTGTGTTAGTTGTTTATGTCCTGAAATGGCCATGCCTCAAGTGGTATGTAGGCAGCACTCAATGTAAATTGAAAGTACACATTTTACAACATATTAGAGCTATCATCAACAAGGACCGCACATATCCCAGGGCTAAACATTTCTCTTCACAATGGCGACACAAACACTTTTTTCATTTTTTGGTATCCACAATATCGTAACTGGCCCGAGAGGAGGTGACAGTGAAAAACTACAATAACATTTGTGATGTCATCTTTGATGTCCTGGGTGTTAGGCTTAGTAATGCACGTAGGCTGTGCGAGTTATGGTTGCTTAGCTTAGCATAATTGGGGAATGTGCAGTATTTTTTGGTTTCAATGTGAAGTGTAACATCCCTTTAACAACGTTTTTTTACTGAATGGACATATATATGTATGGCAGAGAACAAAAACAAAGGGGCTAAACATGTGATGTCATCAGTGATGTCATCAATGACATTTGTGATGCCATTGTTCATGTTCTGGGTGTTAGTGTTAGCAGTGAACAGTGGTGATGGCAGGTATGGTGGCTTAGTTTACCATAACTGGTGCATTGCAGGGGTTTTTCGGTTTTAAAATGAATTATAATGGTGAGGTGGAAAAGTTTTTTTAGTGAAGTGCACAGGTTTTTGGTAGGGCAACTTAACCATAACGTCCCCTTAACAAAGTTTTTTTTGTAGTGAATTTTACAGGTTTTTGGGAGGGCAACTTAACCATAACGTCCCCTTAACAAAGTTTTTTTCGTAATGAATTGTACACGTTTTTGGAAGGGGAACTTAATCATAACATTGTGTTAATGAAGTTGATGTGCTGAATATACACTGTCATCATGTGATTTTGGGAGATATGTAGTGTAATTGACGTACTTGATATACATGTAACATACAACATACAGAACCTCTTCCCTATTGATATTAGAAAGGGATGGATTGAGCGCCTGTTTGCGGACAGGGGCGGACGAGGTCAATAGTACCCAAAGAGGCAGGGGGTATCTGAAAAAGTACTATTCTCTTACACAAAAAATTTTCAACGTAGAAAAAGGACACAAAGACATTATAAGTATTAATAAATAAATATGGAAACCTAAACATGTGCAATGGAAAAGACGCATTTAATAACCATGTAGAATGAAATGGATGGTACCATAAAAAAAAGGATGCCTTCATAGTAATTACTTCACAGAAACTCTGCAGCCTAGACTGACAGTGGACGCACGCAGTAGGACGAAGGGAAATAACATAAAAATAGTAAGTGAAGGTCATTTTTTATATGTGTGTGTACTTGTTTTGGCATGTGGTGCAGAAATAAGAATGCCTTTTTGTTGTTTTGACACAGAAATTACGAGTACTTTGGAGTGGTTGGAAGAGTACTTTCTGCATGGTGAAATGTCAGAAGATAGCGATAACAATGGTACACAGCACTCTGCGTATTCAAAGTAATAGCCAGTATTTTATGGACATTTAATAGATATATACTTATTCTTTACAGACCAGGAAAGAAAAGAAGAAAGGGCAAGAAACAACACAGAAGAAGACAGGCTGAAAGGGATTGAACTGAAAATGGAGACACTGAATGACAATTTTAAAGGTTTAAGGGAATTTGAGAGGACTGTGTGAGAGGAAAAGTACGTTACCACTGTCCCACCTGTACCTGCCCCCCTTCTCCATTCCCTAGTGAACCATCCCCAAACCTTCAAGTAGAAAATAGACGTTTTGACGAAACATCCATCCCTTCTTCCCCTCACAAATCTTCCCCTCATAATCAGCCTGTGTTGAATCCTAATTCCCCTATATTTGTGTCAGTATCTGCTTCCCACGGTATTTCTTTGGAATGAAGTGCGTGTGCGTGTTTGGAATGTTTGTGTATAGTAGTTGTAGTTAAAGAGTTTGAGCAGTACATTTTTTTTTTAAAAGACTTAAAATGTTCGGGAACAGCGTGCCTGTTCGACCTATCCGTAAGGAATGGAATGTGGATGTTGTAATGGCACTACACCTACCCGTCCTAATTTGAACTAAGATGGAATTGATGTTTGACAGCACCATCTGTGCAAGTTGTGCGTAAAGAAACAGAAAGCAGCATCCTAAGGACATTATACCTCGCCGTACCACTTACAAACAACATAAAACATGTTCGTAGAACACACCAGATGTCCAGGGTTGTCTGTAAATGAGCAAAATGGGAGCATGTTAAGGACACTATACCTGTCCGTATTGTCTGCAGCCAAGATGGTACCATCCGTAGAACAGGCTTGGTGGCCGGCATGTTCGTAGCCAAACAAAATGGAGTTGTCCTAAGGACACTGGACCTGTCCGTACAGTGATCATATCTTGTACGCACATGCGCAGTACAACCATAAGTACAGCGAACATCGCGCCTGTCCCTAACTGTCCGTCTCACTTGTGTCGCACTTTGAATTCGTTTGAGAACCCGAACACTGTCCGTAGGACAGTTGCGCGCATGCGCACGTTTTTTACTCTGCATTTACTGTCCAGTGGACACCCATTTTTGTCGCGGATGTGTTCAGGATGTCATCATGTGACCGCACCCACGCTGAGCATGTGGACTAATTTGCGCAGTTTGTGTGTTTCTGCAACAGTACAAAAAAACGTATACACACAAGGCAAATTATTGTACAGTATAAAACTATCATTTCACATATCGCAGACAATAGCTTAGCTGTGGACATGGTGTGTAAAATTTTTGGAACGCTTTTCAGTGATGAAGATGGTGATGAGGCGCATCCCTCCACCTCTATAAATGGCCACACCCCCGAGTGCATCTTCATTGTGCTTCTGGCTATAGCAGATTGAGTTGTGCTGCCTTTACTGCTGTAGTCACCAATAGGAAAACTAATTGTTATGGCATCCATGGCTACTTTCGCTTCATTAGCCTCAGCAACACCCCCAAACCCTCCACCACAACCACCTCCCCAAGGGCCTGCAGAGGGATATATGGGTGAGGATGTAGAGATCAAGGAAGAGGAGGAAGAAGAGAATGAGGTGGAGGAACTGCACACTACAAGCACTCGCCAGGAGTCGTGGGTGTGGCGGTTATTTTCCATTTGTGGGAACGTACCAAAAGCACATGCAAACCAGGTCAGGTGTAACCAGTGCCAGTTGGTGCTGAGTCGCGGGAGACGTGGTGTGTACAGCTTTGGCACTACAACCATGAAGCGCCACCTAACTTTGTTCCACAGTGCAGACGTTCTTAAGGTGGTGCCATGTGAAGAACGTAGTAGATTAAGTTCCTCCACAGCATCCTCCGTGTCTGATCCTCTCACCACAAGAGACACTCCTGTGGGAGAGTGCCTCGCTTCAGCTGCCTCACAAGCCATTCGAAATGCTATTGACCCTTTTCTTTCAAAGGTGACAATAGTGTGTATGTATTGTGACGCAGTACTCTGCAGGGTGGAGAGTTTTCGAAGTGCTTTTGAGGCTACGGTCACAGAGCATCAGAATAACTGCTTCCTACCCAAGTAATGATCACCCTATAGCTTTCTCTCTCCACCTGCCCCTTCTGATCCCCGTGGTTGGTGTCCCTTCCGTATCCTCCTTTGCCCTCCTCTCCTAGTGTGTCATGTGGCCAAATGCAGGAAAGTGGAAAACAATACAAATTTAAAACAAATGGCTCTTTTCAGAGCCGCCTTTCTCAGTTTAACAGTAGAATTAGCAAGTGACCGTTGTGGGCCCCCGCGCATTTTGGAAACAGTCTGCGGACAGTCGTAGGACACAGAAATGGAGGGTGCATGTGGAGTAAAACCAATGGACTTTACGCTGCGAGTAAGTGGTGGCTCTGAAAAGAGCCTTTGGTGATGTTATGTCTGCTTCAAAAACTGTACATTGGGAAAAACAGAATAGCAAATAGTTTAGGGTGATTCCAAAAAAGGGCACAATGCCTTTTGTACATTGTGAAGAAAAATTTGGTTGCCAGCATATGTGAGATGGACGCCATCTCGACGAAAAATGAAAGAGCTCCGAAACAAAATCTTTTCATTGTGGAATGAGGACATGCCAACATCTCTTAGAAAAGCACAAACAGCCTTATTCACATTGCGTCTCGCTTTCTCCATTTGTGGACCAAATGCAGAAGAACGCAGCCATATTTGTTTTTGTGCAATACGGGAAAAAAGTATGTGGCAATTGGGGAACATGTCCATGATCTGCACAAGTCCTCCCTTCATTGCAAATTGCAAAGAAATTCCAGACACGTGGCCTAAACTGTTGCCTCCGCAACGAATGATAAGTATATCAGGATGACGATCTGTCAGTAAAGTAACACAGAAAGGTACCAAGTCCAGCCATCTCATTCCATGTACGCCATGCCAGTGCACTTCCGCATGAGGCAATCCAAGATCTGTAGATAGACGGCAACTTTCTGCATGCACCTTCAACCAATGTATCCATGAGTCTCCCAAAATCCAGATAATCTGTTTTCGAGCACACAGAGTCATAGCTGAGTGGTCTCCTTTCAGGGAGAGGACGGTCTCACTAAATCTCTCCATTCAGAACATACCTACTGAACTGTGTTGACCAATCCCTAGCTGTGCTCATTCTCATTTGCATGTGTCTCCACCCCAGAATCCCCGTTGGTAATATGCGCTGTCTGCAAACTACCGCCATGTCCACGGACAAGTACAGGATCAGAGCGTGACGACAGTACAGTTAAGTAATAATCCCCTTTTCCCCTTGAAGGTGGGCTCTGAAGAGAGCTGTTTTTATTTTATTTTTGGGCAGATGCCTTACAGACACCTGTCATTTTTGTTCTTACTTTCCTTCTACAACCATTACAGAACGTTCTCTAATGCAAGCCGTACATTCCAAAAGAACATGGCATTTCCCAAAGAAGACAGTGCAACACTATCTGCTGCAAAATAAGCCGCATTACTGGGATCAATGTTGTTGTGGCTGCAGAAAAACATACCAGCTCGTAACATGAAAGCATGCATGCCGCGATTGATGTTACACCTCCCAATACTTTGATCTGGACAAAAAACAGACCTGTTGTCCCATTTTCTTATCGGGACTAAACCGGAAAAATAACTTTCGTAGTTGGAAAGATGTTAATGAGTGCTTGAACCAACTCTCTTAAATCTTCCAACAATGTACGTGAACTCACGTACCCCAAATGGCAAGTACCGTAGTGCAAAAGTACCACATGATGAGAGGTCATGGTACACATTTGTCTGCAAACTTGCAGAATTGACGCAACATCGCCATCAGCCTCAGCACTCCACACCACCTCTACTCCTCTCACATCGAAATGGTGTGCCACATGCCTACTCTCAGCATAGTGCTGTAAACCATGGACAAAAATATCTCCAAGCACCAAAACCCTGATCCTCTCCACCTCTGCCATCTTCAGTATACGCACCGTCTTTCGACACAAAAGAGCAATGTGAACGTCTGATTGGCTAATGCCTACAGTCCCCTTTGCATGCTGGATTTGCTGTAGAAACCCGTATTTGACACGCCCTACCCGCGGACAAGCGTTGTCTACGTGCGGCACATAACTCTTACCCAGTCCTTCTACCCTTTCCACATCAGTCGCAAATCCAGTCCCTCATTGGACACAACTAAGCAGTCACACAGCCATCCACCAATCACATTAAACATCACTAAATCTAACTCCGTCAGCAACATTACGCACTTCAAATTTACAATCGATGACTCTGAATGGAAGTCGCATATTGTTGCAAAGCACCTACCTCACAAACGACTATGGAAGTGTTGCATATTCCTACGTACACCTCCATCCATGCGCACATGCATGAGTATAGAGTACTGGTATGCATATTTTAATCAGAGAAGATGTGCAACCCTTATGATTTCATTTAAACAAATTAATGCTGCCAAATCTGCATAGGCA
Organism: Ambystoma mexicanum; assembly: GCF_040938575.1. NCBI lineage: Eukaryota > Metazoa > Chordata > Amphibia > Caudata > Ambystomatidae > Ambystoma > Ambystoma mexicanum. Next base: position 343,981,622 of record NC_090934.1, on the reverse strand, counting down.
ATACATACCAAGGCTTCCCATTTTAAGTGCTGTCCGATTTTTCATTGGCAAACCGCACTGCGGCTTATTGTCTCCCGCATAACCTATACACATGTTACAGGCATGCCTATTTACCACGAAACTCGAGTTGACATTACAAAATGTCTGAGTTGTGTACTGTGCACGGCCTACAGTAATACTACTTGCACTGCGATCGTAGGGGAAAAAAGAAGCGCTCCCGATTGCTGTGGTGACATCTCCCTCTGAGGGTCTCCCGATTTTTCGGCATCGTACTTATAATTTGAAAGTAGAAAATGTTTTCCCATCTACTATAACGTCCTATCGCTTGCAAACCTCTCTCCTATAGATAAAATAGCTTTAAAAAAACAAGGCATTTTCATAACCTTATAATTGTTCTCATTTCTGAAGGACTTGTAAGTAACATACTGCAAAAAACATACAAAGACAGCACATAGTGAAGTGAAATGCACACATGCACTGTGTTGCAATATGAAAGGAGAATACTCTGACAAATGATGCACAATTAACGTGTACAGTGTCATCACTGCTTTAAACACACAAAGTGAATCATTTTTTTTTCTCAATCGCAGTGAAGACTAATCTGCTGGGAAGCAACAGCATCTACACTGCAAACGACATATCCGAAGAAACCTGGTATTTTCCAAAAAAAGGAAGGACAGTACTACCTTTATATTCTAACTGTTCCTCAATGAGGGTGTGTGGGTTATTTGTTAACTTTGGGCACAAAAGCAAACATTGATTTCTGCACCTTTTACTCACAAATCCCCATTTGTTAAACAAAGAATAACAGGCAGAATGGCTCACAAATCCCTGTGTGTTTGCGACTCAAACATACGTAATCTTTATAATGTTAGTAATAGGAAAGAAATAGCTGTTTCAATTTTATGCCATTTCGTTTACAAATAATGCTTCTCGTCACCACAAGGCCACTTTGTACTATCATCTGAAGCACATTGTAGTGCTATATAAATAGAAAAATAGACTTCCCAAATCATTGTAAGAGTCCAATGCACATTCACACACCACGACAAACAGCTTCCCCATGAAAATCATGCATGCATGCACACAACACCAACACATTGTACAACAGACCAAAGCATGCCTTCTTTTTTTCAACAGACATCAAAGAATGCCTACCAAAAAGCAAGTCTGTAGAAAGGAACGCAGAATTAGAGAAAATAAAAAGAAAAGTGTTCAATCTTAGCATCCATCTGTAGTAGAGTTTGTAGAGAACGTAGGAACAAACCAGCTAATACAGTCCTTTAGCAGAACAAAGGAAGCATCAACTACTGAAACTTTACCTCCTGCATCAAAATGTGTCACAAAACACAAAAATGTTGCCAAACAATCGGCTACCAGTACAGCTAGCAATGCTCCTAATAATCCTGATATAGTAACAAGAACCCACAGTAGAAAAAGTATTTTAGCAAAAATGTTTCGCCACAGCGTCCTTCAGAATCTAATAAGAAGATGTCCAAAATCATCCTCAACCCTTAAAACCTACCGTAGAAAATGTATCCTACAAGCTCTCGTGGACAGTGCAATCCTTCTCAAAAGGAAGTTGTTCATATTAGTGTTAAGTTGGATGAAAGCACTAACAAAACTAAGTCACAAACTACAAAAGAAACTAGCAATAAACGGAATGTGAACAAAAATAATGTCTTAAATGTTTGTGGAGGTGAATGGAGTCACACGACAACCACAGAACCATATTTTAATGAAGAAGCATACAAACAAAATCAAACAAACACAATTGGCATCCGTAGCAGTGGACGAGGGTATGAAAAAAAATCAATAATACCATCATGGAACAAGAAACACTGCTTACAAAAGTATCCCCTGAAAACTCAGAATTACCTCTCGATTCCACAGAACCACACCGTCCAGTATACAAATGGCCGTGCACATCAATGTGTGCCATTCCAAACAAATCTTTCAAGTCTTTACATCAGTTCCTCAATCAGTATGTAAAAGGAAAAGACAAAAGTAAAATGAAAGTGCTGCAAAATATGGATATTTGTCCAGTGGCCAAATACACAGGACTACAAGGACATTCGTTAGCCTGCATTTCTGGGCCTATTTGCAAAAGCACCTTCCATGATATCAAAACGATATCAGTACATCATTCAAATGTAAGAAATCTAGTGTATAAAATATACTATGCAAAAAGTCCAGCTTCAGAATTAGGCAATTTAAATAATACTCTTCTGCATGGTACACCCAAATACTTACAAGAAGAAATTGAAGGTATTCAGAGAGAATATTTTGGAAGTGAAAGCCACTTACAAAATGCAATAGTTTTAGAACATAGTAGCAACAATTCTGCACATAGCAACCTTCTATTACACACATACAGAAAAGAAATACTAAAATTTAAAAGGGCATCGGCTGAAGTACCAAACCATGTGTGTGTGTGTTGCCGCAGAACGTTTTACAAAAGGAACACAAAAAATATAGACATAGCATACAAAATAGAAAACAATGAACATTCTAAATGGTTTGAAATAGCTGTCTACCTTTTAGCAGAAAACAAATATGAACTAACTAAACACCTAATATGTTGCAGTTACTGCACTACAAAATTAGACAACAGCCACACTCCTTCACGTGCTATTACAAATAATTTGGAATTGTTCCCACTACCAAAAATCCTGCACCAACTCAATTTGTATGAGAGCATCATAATTCAAACAGTTCACCCATTTCAAGCAATTATACCTCTTCATCCAGAAACAGCAAAATTACCTCCCTCTGAATTGGTGAAAGGCATTTGTGGCAAAGTAGTTTATTTGCCATTAGATCTAACCGAAAATGTACACACTCTAGGAGTGCAATGTTCAATAGAGCATTCTTTAATAGTCTTGGTAAATGGTGTACCAACAAAAGACAAAACAATTTGGCAACAACTGGTGGATTTACATAGAGTTAGACAAGCATTGTGTTATCTAAAAGACATTAACGAGTACTACAAGGAAATTAATATTGAAGAAAGCTTAAGGGAAACAACTGAAATAATTCAAGAGCCATCAGAAACTGGACAATTTGAAATTCTGGATGCTGCTACAGTATCCACTCTTTTGGACCAGTACACAATTCATCCAATGCATTCCAATGAAAGCATAGATGATGCACTAGAAATTTACCAAATGCGACGAACCAAAGATTCACCAATGAGTATATTGGAAAAAAGTATAGAAGCACATGCTTTTCCACTGCTATTTCCTACTGGCAAAGGTGGAAGATACGATGATAGACAGATTGGAGCATCAGAATACTGCTCACTACGAATGTATTCGCAAGATCCTAGATTTAGACAAAATGTGGAATATATATTCCACCTACTCTATGAAAGTGAATTAGCAATGATATGTTACAGAGTTGCACACATTTTGAAATCTGGAACCCACTTTCAAAACATGTCAGCTACGCAGTTAATACAATAAGTACAGGAAGAAGATGAGGTTTTACAATCAAATATAACAAATATGTTTGCAAACATGCATGGTACAAAGGAATACTGGTTCCGATGGCACGGAGACGTGCGTTGTATGATCAGAAACCTTGGACCACCGACTTGGTTTGTTACACTACGTTGTACAGAATATGCATGGGAAGATCCTTCGCATAGCAAACAGCAACAAAAACAACATAGATATATTAACACCTGGAGAACTTTGCTCTCTAGATCCAGTGAATGTGTCAAGATATTTCCATCATTGTTTCATTGCCATGCTACACTTTATTTGCAATAAAACTGTTCCTCCACTTGGAGAAGTGCAACACTTCTTTTGGAGAAAAGAATATCAAGGGAGAGGAGCACCACATATTCACATGTTGTTATGGAACAAAAGTGCACCTAAATTTGGTCACGACAGTGATAGCACTGTTTTGCAGTTTATCCAAAAATATGTCACTTGTGAAATCCCTTCCCAACAGACACATAGAGAGTTGCATGGGCAGATTTTACAATTTCAAAGACACAAATGTGGCAAATATTGTCGCCGCAAATACAAAAACAAAGGTAAATACTACACCAAATGCTGCTTTGGTTTCCCTAGACCAGTTACAGAAACAGGTGAAATAAACAACTTCATGTCTTCAGTTCGACATAGTGTTAAAGGTAAATAACCTAAGAACACTTATCACATAAAAAGAACAGAAGAATCAAAATATATCAATGATTACAATGCAATCATTGCCCTCTTATGGAATGCAAACATAGATGTGCAGTACATTGCAGACAATACTACTGCTGTTGCACGATATGTTACAGCCTACATAACAAAAGCAGAAAAAACAGAGCTTCAAGACCTCTGGGATTGACCTAGCATGAGACAAAACACTATCACAGAAATTGTACAGCCTAGGCATAAAAATGCTCTTGCATAGAGAATGTGGCGCCTATGAAGCAGCAGATCGTTAACCGGTACTGCTTTGTATGGAAAATCAGACAACATAGTATGGCTAAGTCTTGGTCCTGCTAAATCTAGGAAAAGAGTGCTGAAATCATATGAAGACATAGAAACAATTGCCAGAAATGATCCCAACAGCCACGACATTCTAAAAAACAATTTACTGGACACATACTATCCGAACAGGAGTAGCACTTTGGAAAGCATGCGTTTATACCACATAGCTCAAACTTTGCATACAAAAATAATATAAAACCCGATGAAAGCAAACGTAGATATAGAGTGACCGATTGTGAAGGGAGCTTAGTGAAACTTACCAAACAAAGCTTAATTAAAGATGTAAAATTGTCATTAAAAACTCCTCAACAGAAAGAACTATATTACATGTCTCTGTTACAACTTTTTAAACCATGGAGAAAAGAGGAAGACATACTAGATAACTATGAATGCTATGAAGATACTTTCAAAGCAAATGAAAGCGCTATCACCGATGTGAACTTTACTCATTACAAAACAATGTTACACAATGAGCAGCAACAGGAAGAAGAACTTCAGGCCCAACTAGATAAGGACTCTTCCGACAGTAGTCAACCTTCTGTACGCACTCCCCACAACCAGGAAATCAATACGCAATACTACGAGAGTATTCATGGGTGTGACATGCTGCGGTGGTTGTGGCCAGGGCCTACAGTCTTGGAAGAAAGGCCTTGGGCCTTTGGCCGATGGCCATGCATCCAAGACTCTAGGCCCTGGCCACAACCATCGTAGCATGTCACACCCATTGCGGCGTACTAATGAATACAATAACCACAGGAAAAGTAATGCAATTACGGCATGTTGTCAATTTCAATGGTTGCTAACACCACGCGTGTCCTTACAACAGTTACAAGTTGCCTTTGCACTGCATGGACTGAAATACTACCATTATTGGACCCCTCATTTTCTGTGCGTACAAAGTGGCCATAGAAAATACATCATGAAGACCGACCGCCAGAACAAATGCATTGATCACCCATGTCTTATTGTCTGAACCTTTCCCAACGCTCTATGACACAGCAAAAGAGTTTTATAAATATAGCATGTTTGTGCTGGTTGTCGCTCCGCTATCGGCGGATCCAAGATGTCGGGTGCATCCAAACAATCTGACGCAGAACACGGTTCACTGGAGCCAATCGGCAGAGACGTTGCATGACCACAGTCATGACGCCAGCCCCTTAGCAGCGAACAGGGAAGTGCGACCTCGGAGCGGACATATATATCACTAATATTTTAAGACCTATTTTTTGGTCGTTTTAAAGAAAAGTACTGCACGGATTGTCACCAAATTTACAAAAGCACGCTTTCGGGGCCAAGACCCTGCCACAAATTTGGTGAAAATCCATCCAGCGAAAGAGAGATATTTTGACTGGAAAAGACTGGCAAAAAACTGAGAAAAAGGTCTCCATCAAAGCTATAATACTTGTTGCCCCCGTCAGACTTTAGACTCTTCATTATTAGTATTAATATTATTATTATGGTATTTATTGAGTGCAGACCTAGCTTTGAGAAGCAATATAGCGCTTTGCAATCATAGGGGGAAGAACAAAGTGAGAGGAGCGGAGACACAAGGGAGTGAGGAGCTAACAACAGGGGAGGAGTAAGGTGGGCATTTTGTTAGCACGGGATGTACAATCAATCAGAGGAGAAAACAGTGGGGATCAGATCACCCAGTCTCTGTTAGGATGGGGAGTGGTAGGTGTGTCGACCTAGGTCCTTAATGCAAAGTCTGCCTGACGGAGCCACTGACCTCAATTATACTCTGGGGGCTCATGTTCAATAGAGCCATAAAGTGAATGCCAGACATAAAAGCCTTGAGTAAGGCTTTAACACCTTAGATTCATGCCGTGGCTCATTTTCACTCATTTGTATGGTCGAGACGAGGGGAGTAACGTAACGTGCATTCTGCAGCTCCCTTCCTCTCTGCCATACAAATGCTCAAGCATGGATTCTCAAGCATGGATTCTCCCACCGCAAATGCTGGATATCCCTATAGAGTCGACCTGCTTTATGCAATAGCATAAAGCAGATGGACCCCATAGGTATCCATTGTACAGTATCCATGACAGCATGGAAGTGAGCGTGTACAATTGAAAATTAACCCTCCACAACATGCTTTCTTGTCAGGCAGGGTTTCATTGTATTTGTGAACACTGCTTACCATTTGCGTGTGGTTTCTCAAAAACAAATACTAAACAATAAAATCGAGATTGAGCCAATCTATATCTTCCATTTTTGCTGGCAATCCTACTTTGTTCCAAGATAATATGGACAGAAGAGAGGAATTAACAGGAGAGCTACCTTGTCTAATGTCAAGGCAGCCTAAATCATCCCCTTCTCATCATTGCAATATATTTTCGTTGGGCTTTCCTCTCTGGTAACTTTTATAAGTGTGAAAATAGTTGGCTTTCCCATTGCTTTAAAGTTGAGGGAAAATTTGACTCACATTAGTCTTTAATATTGCCTTGAAACCTAGTTATTGTCTGTTAGGCCCTTAACAGATGGGTTTACTGCCTTGCTGCCATATTCACAGATGAGCAAACGTGTTGGCTTTACATCCTGATATGTTCTAAGACCATGGACAAAGAATACACCACTGTAAGAACTCTGCTGCTCAAAAAAGCTTTAAAGCAGCCAAGACAGGAAATAGAACACAGACTAGCACAGCAACTAGAAACTTTTGTGTACAGGCGCGTTATAAATGACTTATCATATCATACCATAACTTGGAGTTAATCAAGAGAATCGAGGTCTCACCACAGCAACTGAGAGCAAGCAAGCTCCCTGTAGACAACTTACTGTCATATGATGCCCTTTGAGTAGAACTATCCATCCGGTAGATTGAAACTATGGTACTATAACAGAGTTATAGCACTTATTCCAAGAAATCGAATTGGCTGTGTTGCGTCAGAAATGTAATCGTTGATGCAAATTGTGTATGTTTGATTTTTTTCACTCTTGCAATGTACTGTAGGATTTTCATATCTGTCCTTGCATATACATTTGTTCCTTCACGCGTACTTTTTGTTTTGTTGAGTTCTTATACATTTTGCCTCTTTTTATTTTAGACACTGTAAAATGTGTCTTTATGTGATGCTGCCCTTTTTATTTGAAAACCTTTATGCATACTTTTGATGATATTTATTTATGGTGTATGTGTATGTTGTATGTCAAAATCTGTATTTCTTTTTGCTAAACCTTTCTCTCATTTTGTTAGTACTGTACAAGCATTGTTAAAACATGTTGCTGTTTATTTGCACCCTATGTTTCTATTTGCATCCCGTGTATAGCATCTTGGCGAAAATTTGTTTTGGCCCATACTTTTATTGTGCAATCGTTGGTTCATTCTTGCATGTTTTTTATTTCCCCATCTTTATACATATGTATTTGGAAATATTTGTTTATTTTTTATCAAACATAAATTGCATGTGCAATGAAAAACACAAATTTTAACGTGTTTACATTTTGGAGAGGCTAGCCGTATGTGGCTGTCTGACCTTGGGCACTGGCTTTACTCGGAGATGCATTGAAGACGGAAAAACCTGTTGTCTATTTTACATCTGCTGGTGACACAGGCATCAATGCTGACCCAATTGACCCACTTTTATGATCTGACCAACAGCTACTCTGGTCTTAGATAACTAAAATAATGTCTTCTGGTGCTTTCAATGATAACCTCCAGTACTTTACTTGAGAGAGACATTTGTTAATATCACTCTTTTTTATTGGCTGAAACAGCCACCTCACCAAAAGGCCTCGATACTATTTGGCACCAATTAATCTCAGACACATACAGCGGTGAATAAATGGTGATCAAAGCACTTGGACCTGCATGCCCAGGCCGACAACAGCCATAAATGAAATATGAATAGGAGGCGGTAAATGTGACGCACAGGTGCTTTCAAGCACCAATCTCTAACGTTGGTGGAACCGGGGTTGATCTCTGACTGGTATCCCACGATTGGGAACCAGGTTTCAGTCCTGGTGAACCCCTCAACCAACTCAGCACTTGGATTGATCTACTCCACAAAGTATATGTTGTCAGTCATCTTAAAAAGTAGAGACTAGTAAGAATTGTGTATTTTACTTATGTTTGTTGTTATTTATTTGCTTGTTTTGTCTTGTTTTTATTAAATGCAGTATATGTTTATTGAGGCAAATGTCCTAAAGACTGTGCTTTGAGATACAGTGCAGTAAAAAGCGTACTGTGTACAGGGTTCTGGCATGGCACCATATAATTGCTACACTCATCACTGTGCCTTTTTCTTGAGACTGAAGATAAGAAAATAAAATACTGCAATTTGTCCAGAGGCTGCTGCTGGTTGAGGTAAAGGGTCTTGTCCCACGGTAAAGCGTGCATTGCATGTTGGTGGATATTACACATTTCAATTATAAGAAATGTACACATAGCAAACACATCCTGTACTGTCCAGTGAATTACTGATAACATGCCACTAAGATAACAGGTTAGAGGGCATAATGCACAATGCAATTTCTGTCCCAATGCAACTATATTTGTGTGTGCTGGTGGGAGCTTTAGCACTTCAAGGTGCTTCATTTTAATAAGCATTTTAGAATGGGACTTTAACTGTAAAACGTAGGGATTGAAAAGGCAGTTAAAAAGGCTTACCTCTCACAAAATACAGTCCATTCAGTAGTGTCTACCTAATACAGTGACAAAATAACACTGGTGGAGCAGCTAAAAAACGGTTCCCACTATTAAGGGGGTTCACTCATTTGATTGAAGGGTTCACAGGATCCAATCCTGGATCCATATTGATTGGGGGCAAACCAGGCAAGTACTATCCTCGTCAGAGTGTGTCCGAATGTGTTATGGAAAGAGAATTAAGATGCTAATGTCAAGGATCCACTTTGTAATGCCATTTGTAATGTCATTTGTCATTTGTATAGCACCTTTTCCCATTGGTCTGGCCTGAAAGCACTGAAGGAGAACACCAAAGCCCAAAGTATGGGAAATTTGTCATCAGAGTTTAGAATGAGTGTGCATTTTAGCCAATACGAAGGTAGGCAGTGGTGGCCAAGTCCCTGTTGCAGTGAAATAATTGACTGCATCTCAGAAGGCTGTGTCTGATGTCTATAACAGATAAATTGGAGGCAAAATAGTGTTGGAGGAGTGGACATTTTAACTGATGAAGAGCAATATATAGAAATATATCTCTCAAGTATAGTAAACTGTTTCTGTTTTGAGGGTCTTAAGGATGTGTAACATATAAGGTTGACAACTAGTACTGGTAAATTGCGCTTGTTAAAATAATCATTAATTGCTTCAAATTGTAAGCAGTTTTGAGTGAATGCATTAAGTAGCTTTATTGCAGTATTTAGACTTTTGTGTTCTCAGCCGACACGTGTTTTGTCACATTGTCTTTCTCATGTCACTAATGTGATAAATCTCTTTTCCCATGCCAGTCAATTAGATCAATGTTTGGCATCTAATCAAATACCTGGTTTCCCAAACAGCTGTGCTCACTCTTAATTAGATTGATGTTTAATAGATTATGATTATTTTGGTTGTCGGAATCAAAGGCTTCTATTGATTTATCTGAAAATTAATTCTCCCTCTTTGTTAGGTTGAGAAATTCAAGTGATCTTCTCCTCCTTAAATGGGCATCTGCTTTTGGATACTCTCCAATATTCAGGTCACTCCCCAGTCCCTGGGCAGCTTCATGTAGGCTCTGGACCAACAAGCCCAGTAATGATCCATCAGGACGGCTGTTCCGTCTTTCATTCCTGGTACATCAAACATTTTGGCCACACTGGCGATTCTCTCCAACGTTTCTTGTACCATTATTTCTGAAACATAAGGATGCACTTTTAGAGGTATTATCTGCAATGGTCCTCCCTTATGGTCGACCCATGTCAGCAACTTTGTACTCTTTGGCCATCGATCCTTGCATTCCTTTTCTGCAGTTAACACAACTTCTTCCCACTATCCAGTTACGGCTTCTGTTCTGCACACAACCAATCCGTCAGCCCATCCTTCGCGAGTCAACCCTGTTCCTTCGATTTGTAATTGTCCTCTTTCCTAACATATCCATATCTCTTCATTATTCTTGCTTGGCAATTTACCAACGTGTTTTCTTCATTTCTGATTCCTGCTCCACCCATTTCAGGCTATTCATAGCTTATTACTTGATGCCTTGTTTCTACCTCTCTCTTGTCTTCAAATCTTGCACATAATTATCGTCTCTTTGATTTGTTGCTTCATTCATCCACACTAGGGATTCTTTGTGACACTGGAACTCTCCTCTTGTCATGCAGAGTGCAAGATGTGTCAGGCAATGAGCTTTTTTCACTGGCACTTCTGTAGCTATGAATAATTTGGAAGTTCCCATGGCATAAGGTATGAGAGCACAGATGCAGCAAGTCTGCTTAGACGTTCTTTCTCCCACCGTTTTCATGTGCTGGTATCACATGTTATAACCCAGGTGTGCAGTATTGTCTAGATAAGTGTTTATCCCCTCATTGTCTTCCTCTCCACGCCTCCTTTGGCTAATTGGTAATGGGCAAATCTACAACAAGAGTTCCTGGAGTGGGGAGGATCAATGGGACATCTGTTTTATTTAGATCAATACCATAGAAGAGGCAAATCAGTAAAAACAGAAAGACACAAAGCATAATTGTGCATATGTATATCACAAACCAACATATTAATCCCCACCACTTATGTCATTCTGGAATTTCTTGAGCTTGCTCATTCTGTGAAGTCATACCAACTTCAACATTCCTAATGTTTACTTCAATTTAAGGAAGGAAAAACACTTTTACTCTGGCAATTGCAATAGATCTGTCAATTGCAGTTATGTATCTACTATTGTTTCAAGCAGCCTTCTAATTACAGGGACATTCTTGGCATCCTGTAAAAAAGTGTGTATGTCAACGTCTCTTCTGACAAGAGCAGCATAAGCTCGAAGAATAAACACAAAAACAGCAAGTACGAGTCTTTCAGCATCTCCATCTGTCAAGACCATAGATTCAGCCAAACAGGTATTCATTTAGAAACAAATCGGGGTACTGCTCACATTTCCAGTTGATGAATTTGAATTTGAGGCTAGGCATAATTGTGATGCATCAGTTAATTTTCAAAGTTTCATGTGACTCTAGCAAAGAATTGCATGCCTGCTATACTATCTATAAGGAGTGTCCATGGGGAGTCACAGTCCAAATGCAAATCTGCATTTATTAATTTGTACCTTTATCGTCCTTCTTCATCATCGGTCGAGTCTGCACACACTGAAATTCTTCTTCTTGTCTAGTGTCTGGATCAACAGTTGAGGGTGGTGCGGCCTCGTCAGTGTTTAGCTTTGCGTCATTTAGATGTAGATGTATCCTGGCTCCGGTGCCCTGGACTTTCACTGCTGAGGGTGTGACATTTTCGACAACAAATGGACCAACAAATAGTCTAGGTGCTGATACCAGTTCACTTGATCGGAATGGTTTTTATCTGTGTTCTGGTACCGACCCCTCTGGCGCTTGAGTTGATCTGAAATGAGAGAGATGCTAGAGGTCATACATGCCAAATATTCACGTATCTCATGTCCTAACATTTTTCTGTTCTCTGAGCATCATTTCTACTCCTCGATGGAGGAGTAGCCTTTACAAAAATAGAAATCTTAGATAAAATTACATACATTTTCAGTACATAAAAAAATAAAAATGCACATATTGTAACACTTTCTTCATCAAACAATTTACACATATAAGCTTTCTTCACAAAAGATGTTTCAACTTACATATCTCAGTATATCTTGATGCTCAGCAGATGGTTACAGTTGAATTAGGAACAAAACTTTTTCTTTGCCCATGATTTTCTGTACTACATTTCTTGATACACTTAGATCCTAAGAACAACCAAATTCTGACATGATGATTTAGAGGCCGATTCATGGAATAATTAGCGCGGCGCAAGTGGGCAAAAACGTGCGAATTGCAGTGGAATAGCGAAAATCGCAGTGCAATTGCGAAAATCGCACGAAAAGCAGCGCACGTCGATTCATGGAAGGCCGTGCGCGAGAAAACCAGCGGATGTGCGATAAAAAGTGCGCGGCGCACGTTGGCGCACAGGCCATCTAACAGCGTGCGCCAGGTCACTGCGAAAATCGCACAGGCCACAGCGAAAATCGCACATAGCGCGGCGCACGCAACAAAAGTAGGCGGAACACGGGCGTAACACTCGGAATGGGGAACAACTTGCCAAAACGTGGGCGTCACGGAGGAAGTACAGGGCACAAGTGCGCGGAACGCCCACACGCTCGCCTACAACACGTATTCATGGAATAGAATAGGGGAAAAAAGCGCACGCTCAAACCAGCGCACAGGCACAAACACGACCGCCACAAGAAAGCAGGCGGTAGCGTCTCTGCGGCTGTAAGAAATGTGCGCCAAAAGGTGCGCCAACAAATCGCACCTATATACTGCCATGATGAATGTCCCATACTGTGGCCCTCCAGGAAAAATGACGTGCAAAGGGGTACCGACAAACACGGACACCCGCTGACAAAAAATACGTGTGCGTGTGTACCGGGGTGCGCGGGAAGTCTAACACGCGATTTCAGCAGGGTACGTGCATCACAGGGGTTTGCGTGAAGTTTCACACGCGATCGGGTCTGGGGGAGCGGGCTACGTGTATATCAGGGGTTCGCGTGAAGTTCCACACGCGAACAGCCTGGGCGCGTGTATTTCGGGGGTGCGCGGGAAGTTCCACACGCGAATAGCCTAGGCGCGTGTATTTCAGGGGTGCGGGGGAAGTTCCACACGCGAACAGCCTGGGCGCGTGTATTTCAGGGGTGCGCGGGAAGTTCCACACGCGAACAGCCTGGGCGCGTGTATTTCAGGGGTGCGCGGGAAGTTCCACACGCGAATAGCCTGGGCGCGTGTATTTCAGGGGTGCGCGGGAAGTTCCACACGCGAATAGCCTGGGCGCGTGTATTTCAGGGGTGCGCGGGAAGTTCCACACGCGAACAGCCTGGGCGCGTGTATTTCAGGGGTGCGCGGGAAGTTCAACACGCGAATAGCCTGGGCGCGTGTATTTCAGGGGTGCGGGGGAAGTTCCACACGCGAACAGCCTGGGCGCGTGTATTTCAGGGGTGCGCGGGAAGTTCCACACGCGAATAGCCTGGGCGCGTGTATTTCAGGGGTGCGCGGGAAGTTCCACACGCGAATAGCCTGGGCGCGTGTATTTCAGGGGTGCGCGGGAAGTTCCACACGCGAATAGCCTGGGCGCGTGTATTTCAGGGGTGCGCGGGAAGTTCCACACGCGAATAGCCTAGGCGCGTGTATTTCAGGGGTGCGGGGGAAGTTCCACACGCGAACAGCCTGGGCGCGTGTATTTCAGGGGTGCGCGGGAAGTTCCACACGCGAACAGCCTGGGCGCGTGTATTCCAGGGGTGCGCGGGAAGTTCCACACGCGAATAGCCTGGGCACGTGTATATCAGGGGTGCGCGTGAAGTTCCACATGTGATTTGACAGTGTGGGTCCTCCCAGGTGTACCCTGTACACCCTCCACGGCCCCTGCAGGCAGCCCACACCACAGGGGACTACCCTGCATCCCTGGTCATGTCCCGCAGGCAGCCCACCCACCATGGGCATGCCCCCCAGCAAAGGCACATGTCTCCTTGAACTAATGAACACCAACTCATGTCCCCTTGCACCCCCACCCCCCAGCACTGTGGGGCACCTGCCAGCAGGCCCCCACCCATGTCCAACTCATGTCCCCCACCCCCCCACCCCCCAGCACTGTGGGGCACCTGCCAGCAGGCTCCCACCCATGTCCAACTCATGTCCCCCACCCCCCCACCCCCCAGCACTGTGGGGCACCTGCCAGCAGGCCCCCACCCATGTCCAACTCATGTCTCCCACCACCCCCACCCCCCAGCCACCAGGGTCAGCCTCCACCAGGCCCCCACTCATGTCTCCCACCACCCCCACACCCCAGCAGTGCAGGGTCACCCTCCACCAGGCCCCCACTCATGTCACCCACCACCCCCACCCCCACACCCCAGCAGTGCAGGGCCACCCTCCACCAGGCCCCCACTCATGTCTACCACCACCCCCACCCCCCAGCCACCAGGGGCACCCTCCACCAGGCCCCCACTCATGTCACCCACCACCCCCACACCCCAGCAGTGCAGGGTCACCCTCCACCAGGCCCCCACTCATGTCACCCACCACCCCCACACCCCAGCAGTGCAGGGTCACCCTCCACCAGGCCCCCACTCATGTCACCCACCACCCCCACCCCCCAGCAGTGCAGGGTCACCCTCCACCAGGCCCCCACTCATGTCTCCCACCACCCCCACCCCCCAGCACTGTGGGGCACCTGCCAGCAGGCCCCCACCCATGTCCAACTCATGTCCCCCACCCCCCCCCACCCCCCAGCACTGTGGGGCACCTGCCAGCAGGCCCCCACCCATGTCCAACTCATGTCCCCCACCCCCCCACCCCCAGCACTGTGGGGCACCTGCCAGCAGGCCCCCACCCATGTCCAACTCATGTCTCCCACCACCCCCACCCCCAGCACTGTGGGGCACCTGCCAGCAGGCCCCCACCCATGTCCAACTCATGTCCCCCACCCCCCCCACCCCCCAGCACTGTGGGGCACCTGCCAGCAGGCCCCCACCCATGTCCAACTCATGTCCCCCACCCCCCCCACCCCCCAGCACTGTGGGGCACCTGCCAGCAGGCCCCCACCCATGTCCAACTCATGTCTCCCACCACCCCCACCCCCCAGCACTGTGGGGCACCTGCCAGCAGGCCCCCACCCATGTCCAACTCATGTCTCCCACCACCCCCACCCCCCAGCACTATGGGGCACCTGCCAGCAGGCCCCCAACCATGTCCAACTCATGTCCCCCACCCCCCAGCACTGTGGGGCACCTGCCAGCAGGCCCCCACCCATGTCCAATCCATGCCCCCCTGCACCTGGGTCCCAACATTCCCCAATCATGTCCGTAATGCCCATCCTCCCCTGCCAAAAGGCCCAACCAACTATCACACCCACCCACATATCAAAGGCAATTACATGTTACACCCCCAATTTAAATAATGCAATTTAACACATGTCTGTCACACACAATGGCTGCAAGTGAATGACAAAACACCCAACATGACATGCCTGAAAGCAATGAGATGATACGACACATTGAAGATTAAAAAAATAATATGTATTTAACAGCAAGTAGAATGGAAATGAAATAAGAAAAAACACAAAGCAAATCAAACAAAACAAGATGAATGTCCAAGAAAAAATTCTGAAAAATTAAAATAAGCCAATTAAGAAGATCATCCTGGGTCCATGAGCCCTACCAAATTAAACCTAACTGACTACTAACTAAAAAGTGAACTATATACAAAAAAGTGGTGCATTGTCCAATCGCAACCAAAAAAAAATCAAAAAAACAAAGGAAACCTAACCCTAACTATACAACTATATACAAAGGCAGCGGGCTATTCGGACGGCTCACTGGTTGTTGTCATGGGCCAGGGCATCATCGAACTCCTGGTCAATGGCTTGGAGGCGGGCATGTTCCCTGGCCCCGAGGTCCCGCAGGGATAACGCAGTGTCAAGCTCAAACTCCCTGCGAAGACCCTCGAGGCACTCAGCCCGCCTCAGCGCCCTCCGCATGGAGTCCTCCGCCCTGACCATCGTGAGCCGTTCCTCCTCTGCCCGCTGCCGCTCCGCACCTATCCGCTGGCACAACCTCTCCCACACGGAAGCCACTCCCATTCCAGGGTTCTCCTGCCCTCCGGCCGATGCCTGCACCCCTGATGTTGATGGCCCCGAGCCATGATGCCTCCCACGTTGAGCCTGCTGCTGCCTCCGACGCAACTGCCTGTGCCAGCACGACGGCATCCAGGCTGATGGAAACCACCGACGCCGTCGTGCACGTGCCCTGCCCGATGATGCCGTCACATCCTCCATCTGCTGGGGTCCAGTTGCTCTGGTGTCCACCCCTGCTGGATCTCTGACTCCCGACTGTGGCAGGGATGGGATCCCCACCGAGCTGGCTGCATTGGTCGGGGCAGGTCCACAGGGGGCCCTGGTGGCATCTGGGCTGGAAGACGGCAAGGAGAACGACTGGTGGATAGCCTGCACAGAGGAGGAGAGGGCCGCCACATTGGCCAACACATGCAGGAAACCCCCGAACATGGCCGATCCCAATTGGGCCACGTCGGCACGGTGCACTTCGTGATGACGTGCGTGCTCCTCCCGGGAAGCACGCACGGCATCACGAATCACAGCCGTGCGCATCGCGACCCCAATCAGGACCTTCGCCGCATGGCCTGGGGTTCCCACGTCCGCAGGTGGAGGGGAGTCAGGTGACATGGACATCCCCTCTACCTGCGGACAGCCCTGGGACGGGGCATCCCTGCTGGTGCATGGTGGTGCACTCACAGGGTCAGGGACAGCGACATGCACAGGCCCCTCCATGGTGACCTGTGCTGCCTCCTGCCCCTGGCCCTGGACTGCACCACTTGCACCAGCAGGGATGCCCCCACCAGGCCCCATGTGTGCCCCAGTGGCGGCCTCCTCCTCCTCTGTGCAAACCACCAACCTGGATGGCTCCTCACCGTCTCCCACCGTAGCAGGCCCCTGTGGGGGCTCACCCACCCCTTCCGCTGCAGCCGTGGGGGCATCCCCGCCGCCTTGCTCCACAGCGCCATCTCCGCCCTCTTCTTCACTAGCCGCTGCGTAGAGGGAGACAAAGAACACAAGCATCAGGGCACTGTACAATGGTCCCCTAGACAGGAAGCAATAGCAGATGAGCACCACTGTCAAAGTACACTTCCATCATGTCCCTCCACAACACATGGGTCAGTCCAGGCAAAACACACACAGTAACAGGCATGGTGTATGCCATGGACATTTCAATGCATGTCCAATGGACTCTTGAAAAATTCAATGATATGTAACTCACATGCATCATGCCTCATGGCCATCACATGCACACACTTCACCTCAGTCACATCCATCTGGCCCCAAACACACCAAACACAGCGGATACAAGGCTAATTTGGCTGCTTTACTGAATCTCTGCATTGTCACACACATGTGTCATGCATCCATGGCATGCACAAGTCACAGACACGCAGGTCAGGCACACAGACATGGCTACCATATATGTACCTGGCATCAGCACCCATCCCTCACCCCCACCCATGTCCAGGTACAGAGACTGGCATGCTCTCATGTTCAAAATCTGAATAGGGCTCCCCATGCGGCATTTCAACACATGCAACAACCATGTGCATCACACATCACTGGTCGCACATGCATTACCATGATGTCCCTGCACACATACATGCATACATGGCCTATGGCACACATACAGGCAAGTATCATAGAACCAGCACACCGCAACATGCCCTGTCTCACACAGTAATGCATGGACACTTACCGCTCAACTCCAGACGGGCCTCCCTCTCAAGGATCTGGGCGTTGAGCGCTGGGCGTACGCGTTCCAGGACCCTCATCTGGATGGAACTCATGCGGCCCCGGCCCCCCTCCACGAGGCGCCGGGCCTTCACAAGGGTCCTGGACCTCAAGTCCTCCCAGCGCTTCTTGATCTTCAGGACGTCGCGGGTTGCCACCCCCTCCGCGTTGATGGCAACCACACAGTCGGCCCAGATCCTCTGCCGTCTTTCCTTGCTGGCACGGGACGATCCAAAGAGGGCATCATACTGCCCCAGGACATGCTCCACCAGGACACCAACTTCGGTGACAGTGAAGCTGGTGCCCCTCTGCCCCTCTGGCCTGGGGTTGCCACTGCTGCCAGATGTGGAAGTGCCCGACATGGCAACCCCAGAGGCAGGTGTGGGTGGGCAACTGGGTCCTGGGGCTGGGCTGTGGAGCGATGTAATACCAGTCGGGAGTCTTCAGTTCCAGCAGGGGTGGACACAGCAACTGGACCCCTGCAGATGGCTGATGTGCAGGCACCAAATGGCAGGGCACGGTGGCAGCAGGCAGGCAGGCAGGCAGGCAGCAGCAGATGGCACGTGGGAGGCGGCTCGGGGCACTGGGGGGCAGTAACTCGGCCTTCTGGGCAGGAGCATGGGCTTCCGTGTGTTTTCGCGTGGCCAGCTTGATACGGAGTGATTTGGCACGTGAAAATCCTGCACGTCAGCGTGAAATCCGAGGAAAGGCCCTTAGCGCGTAAGCGCGTCAGCACGCATACGCGATTCTATTGGACCAGAGTCCCTCACCGCGTAAGCGCGTCTGTGATGTGACCCGCACGGGTGTTCCCCACTCAGCACGTGATGACGGGGCACACGTGGAGATACTGCACGTCAGAGTGTCATCGCGTGTAATTGGACAAAAGTGCGCGTACACGCGATTGGCCTATGTACGTGTATTTAATGGGTGTGCGGCCACTTACACACGCAAGTACGTCAGCGAACCTGTATCACGTGGTGCGTGTGAATTTCCACACGCTATTGGACTGGGAACTGGATTCCAGGGGTGCGCGGGTCACACACTGTATCCCGTGGTGCGTGTGAATTTCCACACGCTATTGGACTGGGAACTGGATTCCAGGGGTGCGCGGGTCACACGCTGTATCCCGTGGTGCGTGTGAATTTCCACACGCTATTGGACTGGGAACTGGATTCCAGGGGTGCGCGGGTCACACGCTCGCCTAGAACACGCGCTAAGCATAAATTGCGGACTTTAACAATAACAAGCTCAGACGCCAGGATGAACATACCGTTCCTAGCAGCAGTGGCAGTGGGCTACCAAAGGAGGAGGAGGAGGATAGTCAGGGCCAGAATATTCACACCCAGAACCAGCCTTTTCGGGATGCCTGATGACCAGGTGTATGGGAGGTACAGGTTTCCACCACACATCATACTGGACCTGGTGAGTGAGTGGGAGGATGACCTCACATCACCCACCCTGTGCTCCCAAGCACTCAGCCCCCTGGAGAAGGTCCTCAATGTACTGCACTTCTTAGCCACTGGATCATTTCAGCGGACAAGTGCCATAGTGGGTGGGGTGTCACAGGCCACCCAGTCACGCTGCCTACACCAGGTCTTGAACATCATGACTGCACGCCCATCAGTCCGCAGGCACATATACCTGCCCAGAACACCTGCAGAAAGGCATGCTGCCGCCCTGGATTTTTACGCAGTGGCACGATTCCCCAAAGTGCTAGGTGCCATCGACTGCACCCATGTGGCTCTACGTCCCCCCAGGGCATCTGAGCACATCTATAGGAACCGCAAGCACTGGCATTCCATCAACGTGCAGGTAGCATGTAATGCCAAGAGAATCATCACCTCAGTATATGCCAACTATCCCGGCTCCACCCACGACAGCTTCATTTACCGAATGTCCACCCTAAGCCGGGACCTAGAAGCTGGGCGGCATGGCGATACATGGCTGCTTGGTGAGTATGTATGCCACTGCACATGCATGCATGTTGGATACTGAGCAAGGTCACAACCTCACCAATGATACCAATCCCCACCTCCACAGGGGACAGTGCCTACCCTCTCAGCCCCCACATGATGACGCCAATTCGGAACCCCACCACGCCACCCCAGGTAAGATATAACACAGCCCACATTACTACCAGGGGCATAGTGGAGCGCACATTCGGAGTGCTAAAGTCACGCTTTCGCTCCCTTGACCGTTCTGGCGGGCAGCTGTTATACGCTCCCCCAGTAGTGTGCAGGATCATAGTGGCAGCATGTGTCCTGCACAACGTTGCAACACGCCGGGGCCTGGCCGTGGACATGGTGGTGGCCCCACATCCCCAACCACATGCACAGCCGCTGCGCATGGGAGGGGAAAGGGCACGGGGGGAGGCAGCCCGTACACAGCTAGTGGCTAATTACTTCACATAGAAATCACACCCCTGTGGAGTGCACACTGCCCTGGCACATTCCATCTGACAATCAATGATGACTCAACCTGACACTGATCCTGAATGTCTGGAGAATGAACCGGGAATTCCATGTCAGCCTGAGATTGTTCACCTGGAAGTGTCACAATGTGTGCATCCCTACCCACACAGACACCACCAATGCAGTTTTGTGAAGTTACACATTGAAGCAGCTAAAATGAATACCCACTTGCAAAATGCAACAAGAGGACAGTGCCATGTCAGCCAACCCAACCCCAGCACTGCCACACGACACACCGTGCCATGTCATGCTAATTGCAGGTAAACAAAGTAATCCCCACAACATGACATCACTCTCACTATGTACAGTGGCACTATTAGAAACCTGCAACACCTGAAATGCTCACAGCAATGCCGGACCAACAACATACTTGAGCACGTAGTACCATTAACATGACATCAAAAATGTTACATATTAGTAGTCTCACCACCTGGAAATGCCTGCACTCCCACCACTACCAACTGTGCAGTGTTGGCGCCATGTAGAGTTGTAGGTGCACTGCTGCCAACATGGTCCCCATCGCCAGACTAGAGGTCCTTGTATGGACTTGAGGAAGGGACCTGCAAATTGGGAGGTAGACACAGAAGAAGAGTTACACATCAATGCAACATGCAGTGTACAACACAACAGCAATATGCACTATGAATGTATACACAGTATTGACTACAGACTGGCCACACAGCTCATGGGAGTCCAACGTCACTGTGTAATTCACTGTCACTTGGGCACACCCTTTGCAAGCCCATGGAAACGGGAAGCAGGAGGGGTGTGTGTGACTCAAACCCAAGCATCTGAACCAAATACATTACAAGCCTGCATGTGCCCAGCCACAATGCAGCGTATGCCCACAGGAACCACGGAAGCCAACAGATCGAAGCCAACAGATCGAAGCCAACACATCGAAGCCAACAGATCGAAGCCAACACATCGAAGCCAACACATCGAAGCCAACAGATCGAAGCCAACAGATCGAAGCCAACAGATCGTCCCAAAAAAATTGGGAATAAAAGAAATCAAAATAAAAATAAAAATAAGAAACAATCAAAAATGGCCATTGATGGGCCCGGGGGGGTTGGGGAGGCCACCCAGGAGGTCCGAGGACAGGATGCACACCAGAACCCACCTGCGTGGATCCTGGGAAGATAAAACACCTCCATGGGCTCATGGCCCACACGGCTACCCTATTGTGGGAGTATCACTGCTGTCGCTATTATCACCCTGTGCAGCTGCATCCGGAGGTGGTTGCACTATGGGAGGCAGCCCACGCAAGGCCCTAGTCTGCTCCTCCATGGCTGCAAGCATGCGGGTGTGGTAGGTCTGGTTCTGGAGGATGAGTGTGCGGAGGTCCCCATGCAACAACTCACGGGATGCCCGGACCTCCGCCCTCGTTGCCTGCATCTCAGCTGAGAGCGTACGGGTGAGACGCTCCAGCTGCTGTTCTGTCCTTTGGTGTGTTGAAGCCTCAAGCTCAACAAGAGTCGTCCTGAGGTGTAGGAGCTCCTGCCTCAGGGCTTCCCTGTGGCCCTGGGACTCAATGGAGATGGCCTCCTGCAGAGTCGCCAGTGCCGCCCGCCTGTCCCTGTTGGACCCCAACATGTCCTCCCTGTGTGACTGGCAGATGGAGTCGGTTGCCTGCTCTAGTCGCTCCATCAGCCTTTCTGGGGGGACAATGGAAGTGGCCACCCTATCCATGGCCTGAGCCATCATCTCGGATGATGCAGCCTGTTGGGTAGCCATACCGTAAATGGATTGCTCCCATGCGGTATTGCCGGGTGGCGTACGGCCACCACGTCGGCGGGCACCACACCTGTCTGGGGCAAGGCGAACTGCGCCTTGCTGTGCCGGCACTGCCTGAGGCTGCAGGACTGCATTCCCCCTCTGATCTGCTGGCCCAGGAACAGGATCAGATGTTGCGGAGTGTGACCCTGCAGCCGTAACCACCGAAGGCGTAGCTGACAACACTGACATCCCCATGGAGGGTACTGACCCTGGTGCAGGTGGGTGAGACAGAACAGAATCCCTCCCTGGAACACTCACCTGCGAAAGCACGTAGGTCTCATCCGAATCAACACCTGAGTACAGCTCGGGGGAGGTGCAGCCAGAGACACCCCTTGAGAGCACGACCTGCAGCACTTGTGGGTTCTCCCCCACCACCACACCACGTCCCTCACTGGTGGTTGGTCGGCCCTGGGACACCTCCTGGGTCTGCACCATCTCCACAACCCCAGCAGTATCAGGTGCGTCTTCCCCTGCAAAGACATGAAAACAAAGTAATGGAAACAGGCATTAGCACCATGGCACACATTGAGGGCTGAGAAGCAAGAGAACCAGTACTTGATTGACACATGTCCCACATGACTAAAACCCTCCCATGCATGCACCCTCACTGCGTATGAAGTGCAGGCAAATGGCACACACTGATGACACCAAGATGGAAGATGAACAAATTTTCTGCATGCTGCCTGGCAGTGGCATCACACATTGGCCTGTGATTGGCAGGTGAAACACACATGCCATCACACAGATGGCATGTACCATTGCTATTGAGTGAAGATGGAGAGGAGGGCAGCACCTATTCATTCAGTCCAGTTCCCGCATGTAATAGCTTTTCTGATTCTAACAGGTCAGATTTTTCACCTGGAGCTGCCAGTCTGAAATGGTCAAATTGCACAGGGACATGTGTGTACAAATGATATCCAGGTAACAAAGTCACTCCACTTTACCATACCCATGTCAGACATGTGACTAGTGGACAGCGACATGCCTAGTGAAAGTGGTGGAATGCAAACGAACTGACTGAATGAACAGTGAAAAATAAGCAAATATGTTGTGTCAAGGTGACACTTCAAGGGCAACTGGCGTGCAGTTGTGCTAGATGTCTACTGTTGGCAGAAGGGATACTGCTATGGCCAAATGCAGCTGCGCAGGAAGTATTGCATGAAGCACATGGCTGACCCATACGACTGAGGCGCACACACTCTCACCTGGCACCCAAACAGAAGCCCTCACACACACACCATGCACATGGATGACGCACACATGCATGTGCACTCACCGGACAATGCCTCGTAATCAGCCAGATCTCCCACGCCTTGGATCTGTTCCTCCGTGACGTAGGTCCCAGCGACTGACTCATGTGGAGTGAGTTCCATGTCTACTACTGGAGACCCACCTCCAGTCACTAGAGTTGCGGCATGACTTGAGGCCAGCTTACTCTTTGCCCTGCGCTTTAGGTCATTCCAGCGCTTATAGCAATCATTGGCTGTGCGCCTCACGATTCCAAGGGCACTTACGATGTCCGCAACGGTCTGCCAGTGTGCCTGGCGTTGTGCAGGTGTGGTCTTGGATCCTGCAACAATGACCATCTCGTTGTCATGTCCGGACACATACTCGACAAGTGCATTCAGTTCGTCATCCGTGAAGCTGGGCTTCCTGGACGGGCCGGACTGTGTAGCCGTGTCTGGGGCATCAGCCTGTGCCGGACGAGCACTCTTCCTCTTCCGCTTGGAAGGTGGTGGTGATCCTGAGTGTCCTGCGCCGCTCTGGACACTAGGGGCAGGAGCCCTGGTGGACTCTGTATCAGGAGTGTGGGATTGCACACTCAGCATGGGAGTTGGTGCAGGCATTGGCTCTAGTGTGATGGTGTCAGGGGGAATGTCAGCAGCATGGACTAGGACCGACACTGTCCTGGCTGGGTGTGTGAGGGCTGGGGTGGATGGAGCCGCAGCTGCCCCTGCAGCCACTCCGCCCTGCCTCCTTGGTGCAGCAGATGACCTTGCTGCCCCAGATCCACGTGGCATGATGGCATCAACGTGCACCAGCGCACGTGTCGTAGCCCTGCTGACCTGGAAGTCAGCCATGGAGTCAGCCAGGTCTGGTGCCACAATGGGCTGGTCCAACAAGGGCTGAGCATGGATGGTGTCAGCCACTTCAGCCTCAACGGGAGGGGGGGAGGGGGGGGAGGGGGGGGATGATGGGTGCCCTTGACTGGTCCTCCACACATGGGGGGACAGGCTCACCCTGCAAGTTACGACCACGTCCCCTACCGGATCCACCACGGCCACCACTTGTGGCTCTTCCACCTTTGCCACCCTTACGGAATCCTCGCCTCCCAGCCATGGCACTGATATTAATGTGCGTATGGGAGTGGCTGTAGACAATTGTCCTGGGCAATTGGGGGTCAAAGGGGTTGGGTACCAGATGGTAATTGTACCCTAGTGCTCTAGCACGGCTGATTGTAACCCCTGGGGAAAGATGACGGGTCACGCAACGCACAGGAGGCCCAAAAAAGGGAGATGACGTGCACGCAACCCCTCCTAGACCACGTGTGCAGAAAGAAAAACCTGCACTACGCTGTGGCACCCAGTAACACAAGAATGAACATATGCGTGTCACACGCAGCCTAGAATGACCTCTGAAGGGGTAGGCTACACACGGGGCAAGCACAGAAGTTGGATACGTGCGTGACTCACCGTCTGCCAGGTAAAAGAGCGTGAAGAATGAGCACGTTTGGCTGGCTAAACCCCCGCCAAAAGAAGATGTGTACGCTGTCTGAGAAGACAGGACAACAGTAGAAGGGGACACTGTTTGAGGGAACAGGCCCAGGTAAACCAGTAAAAGAGAAAAAAGAGAAAAAGCTGTCAGAGGTAACAGGGAATACGAACTGGAAACGCCGTGAAGTAAATCGCGTGTGAAACGACAAGAAGTACAGAATTCACCCACTCGCTCTCCACGAAAAGCACGTACAAGGAAATGGTGTTCTACATGTACCTTATATACAGGCCCACACGTACAGCGTCACTTACGCGGCGTGTACGTTCACCAATCACACGCTTTGTCACTCCTGCGTGTAGATCCATTTTCACCAATCACACGCTTTGTCACTTCTGCGTGTAGATCCATTTTCACCATTCACACGCTTTGTCACTTCTGCGTGTAGATCCATTTTCACCAATCACACGCTTTGTCACTTCTGCGTGTAGATCCATTTTCACCAATCACACGCTTTGACACTGGGACGTGTCACGCAACAATTTCCTGCACGTGCAGGTGACTATAGGCGCGCATATGCTGTTGACGGGTTTACGCGCTAAGGGCCTTTGCTGACGTGTGGGATTTCACTCCCTATCAGGCTGTCCACGCGTTCACACACAAGAGACCACGCTCCTGGCCAGGAGGCCAAATTACTGCCCCCCAGAGCCCTGAGCACGCTCCCACCTGCCATCTGCTGCTGCCTGACTGCCTGCTGGCCACGTGCCCTACAGTGCTGGTGGGTGGGGGTGTTGGGAGACATGGGTGGGGGCCTGGTGGAGGGTGCCCCTGCACTGGTGGGGGTGGTGGGTGACATGGGTGGGGGCTTGGTGGAGAGTGCCCCTGGTGGCGGGGGGGTGTGGGTGGTGGGAGACATGGGTGGGGGCCTGGTGGAGGGTGCCCATGCACTGCTGGGGGGTGGGGGTGCAGGGGGACATGAGTGGGGGCCTGGTGGAGGCTGCCCCTGGTGGCGGGAGGGTGGGGGTGGTGGGAGACATGAGTGGGGGCCTGGTGGAGGCTGCCCCTGCACTGCTGGGGGGTGGGGGTGCAGGGGGACATGAGCAGGTGTGCAGGGTAGTCCCCTGTTTTGTAGGCTGCCTGCAGGGGCCGTGGAGGGTGTACAGGGAACACCTGTGAGGACCCACCCAGCCTAATCGCGTGTGATGATTCCCACGCACCCCTGTAATACACGTACCCTGGCCAATCGCGTGTTAAACTTCCCGCATACCCCTGTAATACACGTACCCTGGCCAATCGCATGTTAAACTTCCCGCATACCCCTGTAATACACGTACCCTGGCCAATCGCGTGTTAAACTTCCCGCGTACCCCTGTAATACACGTACCCTGGCTAATCGCGTGTTAAACTTCCTGCGTACCCCTGTAATACACTTACCCTGGCTAATCGCGTGTTAAACTTCCCGCGTACCCCTGTAATACACGTACCCTGGCCAATCGCGTGTTAAACTTCCCGAATACCCCTGTAATACACGTACCCTGGCCAATCGCGTGTTAAACTTCCCGCGTACCCCTGTAATACACGTACCCTGGCTAATCGCGTGTTAAACTTCCCGCATACCCCTGTAATACACGTACCCTGGCCAATCGCGTGTTAAACTTCCCGCGTACCCCTGTAATACACGTACCCTGGCTAATCGCGTGTTAAACTTCCCGCGTACCCCTGTAATACACGTACCCTGGCCAATCGCGTGTTAAACTTCCCGCGTACCCCTGTAATACACGTAGCCTGGCTAATCGCGTGTATAACTTCACGCGTACCCCTGTAATACACGTACCCTGGCCAATCGTGTGTTAAACTTCCCACGTACCCCTGTAATACACGTACCCTGGCTAATCGCGTGTATAACTTCACGCGTACCCCTGATATGCACGTTACCCGCTTTGCGTTCCTTGTTTGGCAGCCCTGTAAACTGGTCCAGGGTTAGCGCAGCCCTTTGCGATGATTTAGCGATTTTGATGGCTTTTCCTTGCGCGAGGGCGTTCTTGGGGGCGTTACTGGCGCTGCTGCAGGGTCGCTGCGATACTCTGCGCCACGGCTGGTTTGGGAGCATGAAATCCATGAATACGCTGTGCGCGGAAATCGGTTTTAGCGCACGTGCCTGGCGCAGTCAATCGCACGCGGACACTCTGCGCCAGCCGCTTGCGACACTTTTCTGCGAAATTCTATGAATTACCCTGACAGTTAATAGTCATCCATTAACCTAATAATTCACATTTGATTTTTAGAAAGCGCAATACCGCCAATTGCAATCCGATCCCATAACCATGCAACATGTTCATCCAGAGTGCTTCAAGATTGACACATTCTGGGTTGGGCACGTATTTAAGAAAGTATTCAACATGTGCTGGTCTAAGTCCCGTACATTGAATCAGCAGGTGCTCTAGTGTTACATCCCCAGAATCTAAGTTGCAAAATCTACATTCCGAACCTGCAGCTTGCGAGCCTTGCCTTATACTCGGAATCTGACCCATCACCAAAACATTAAAATGAAATCTCATAAATTCCTGTCTAAGCAATTTGCTTGGAAATTTTATGAGATATGGTTCCATGGTACCCATTTTTTTGTTGTTATTTGCCAAATGTGCATACAATTTTTTGCTGGAAATTATACTGACCGTCCGATTCCAATCCGCATGCTGCATATTAACCTTCATGGGATTATTGATAAGGAGATCTTTTGAAACTCCAACTTCTGCAAGTGATTCTTGAGCCTCCCTTTCTAGTTCCCGTATGACTATAGACAGGCCCTCGCCTGCTTCCAATAACACATGAACCCATACATAGTGGACTTCTTACCCACCAACAATTTCCTATACAATGATACTCTACGCCAAAGAATTACACTTGATAGTGAGTATAGCCTAAATTTATAGCGTATCGCTGCAAGTGGGACACATTTGGGGATGTACCAAACCAAAGACCTCAGCAAGCGCGCCTCATACTTAGGAAATTCGGTTCTGAACCAGGAGGGGGCCAATTCCATTCCATAGCACAACTGTGCAATGGACTTGTTACGGTACACCTTTAAACACGGTAACATTGAAAATGTACCGTATTTGTTGTCCATTTTTCGCAGTTGCGCAATCATTGGTGTGATCTTCTTATCCAGAAATGCACATAGATCAGTCCTGCTTACAAACTCAAAAATAGGATACCCCAGATAACGAAAGGCATGACATATAGTGAGTTTGGCATGATCTAAGAACCAGGCAAATCTAATTGCACATTTCTTATAGCTTAATCGCATGATGAAGGTTTTTGTGCAATTAATGGCTAGTGAGTTTTCACCAGTATATTTCTTAAAAGTCGAAAGTAAACACTGCAAACCAATGGGAGTCTGGTCAAAAAGTAAAACATCATCGGCATATGCAGTCCAGACAGTTATCGTACTCTCCACTTTGGGAGCTGCAAAAGATGCCTCTTCCAAAACCGGGCCAACATCAGATAAATAAAGATTAAAAATGGTTGGCAAAAATATGCATCCTGTCTGAGACCATTAGCTGTGACAATTTCTTCTGAGAGGGTTCCCTCCATGTTAAGTCGAACCCTGATCTTAGTTTCAGCATGGAGGTGGTAAATAATTGATAAAAGCTGTGCGGGCATATCAAGGGCATAAAGTTTGGTCCATAACGTTGCTCTATATAAAAGATCAAACGCGGAGCTCAAATCTATTGACGCCAAGTATATTGGTTGGCTGTCTCTTGGCCTGGTCTGTTGCTGAATAATAGACAGAAGGAGGCCCCCAGCATCCGTGCCCACTGTTTTCCTGAAGCCAAATTTCTGGGGAGATAATATTGCCTCTCTATCTATTCATTTATGGATATGTTCCAAGACCAGGGACGCAAAGATTTTAGAATCAGCGTCCAACAGGGCGATAGGTCTATAGCTGGATGGTACAGACCTATCGGCCTTTTTATAGATGGGTACCACGTATGACAGATGCCAACTTGTCGAAAATACCCTCGATATAACAATATCCTTAAACAAGAGAAACAAAATCTTAGCCTACAAATTTGAATTACCTTTAAATACTACGTTTGCAAGCATATTTGGCCCTGGAGCCCACAAGGACGAGCATCTTGATATGAGTTTTTGTATGTCCAACAATGTAAAGGGGATTTTCCAATGACATACCAAGAGGTGTGCCGACACTAGTCAGTTAGCTGTGGGTTGACAGTATAGAGAGCCAAAAGGCCCTTCCCATACGGCCGAGGAAATACACCCACCTTGTTCTCCTGCTTGGCTTTCACATCTCCCATTGACCAGGGTCCAGAAATGTTTCATATTAGTTTTGGATAGTGCCACAAGAATGCTTTCCACATCCTGCTGAACGATTTTTGCTTTTAATGTTCGCATTTTAGTTTACCACTTATTTTTTGCCTTTTTTATCACTTCCACTAATTTTGGAGTGTATGGCTGTTTTACTAGACAACGTATTTCATAGTTCCTATCTTTTTTGAGTTGGTACATAGTTGGATCAAAGACATGTGTATGGGAGGGGCCCTGTTTCTTGTGCCTCCTGATCCCTTTCGGCCCAAGAATCACACCATTAACGTAGTTGTTAAAATTCCTGAGTGTACATGGTAGTAATTTTTTTTTTCGCAGCCATTACTGTCATATTCCTGGAAGAAAACCTTATTTATATTTTCAACATTATCACAATGCCAGTTAATTCTATTCCCAGCAATGTTGGGCTCCATCACCAGTGGATATATATCCATAAGAGCGGCCTCCATCGGCGCATGAAGAGTCAGTTTAAGCACGTTATGATCACTGACCTCAGAAGGTATTATTATGAATTCAGAAAAGCAATAAAATAGTTGCATATTTACAAAGATATAATCTACGGTTGAGAATTCAGATCCGTTTGTCCAGTTGTGACAAATAGCTTCCTTACTCAAACACTCATTTGTTTGTTTGTTTGTTTTATTATTTATAATGCGTGAGGGTACCCGGGGGCATCAGGGCGCAGCCTTTACAGGAATATTCGAAGCTTGGTTCCAAGAATATACATAATACAAGAATAAAAGTACAGCAGAGTTATATACAAATCAGAGGTAGGCCAATAGGCCATTATATACAGGTAAGCAGGAAGCACACAAATTACAATTTGTGCAGGTATCGCTAGGCACTTCATGGACTTAGCAGGTCTCCAATTTCAGCCATGAGACTACCAGGGAATGGAAGTTCCGGTAGGGCATGTCTACTCTAAGGTTTGGAGGCATGGAATTCCACAACTTGGCAGCTTTTACCGGGAAACTATTGCCCCCAATGGTAGCCCATTTGTAGTTAGGAACAGATAGACAGTTTTTGAATGCAGATCTGGTGGGGTTTAGTGAGGGCTGTCAGTGAAATCTGTTGCTCAGGTAAGTTGGGGCAGCCTTGTTAAGGGACTTGTGTGTAAGTGATGCCGTTTTTAATAGAATTTTGTCTCTAGTGGAGAGCCAGTTGTTCTGTTGGCTGAGACTTGTAATGTGTTCTCTCCTGGAAATGCCCAGGGCTGCTCTGAGAGCATTGTTCTGAAGGGTTTGCAATTTGCTGGTGGTAGCCTTAGTGGATCCCATGTAAAGGGCATTGCAGTAGTCGAGGTGAGACAAAATAAGAGCTCTGGCGAGTGTTAGGCAGCTAGAGTCTGACAGGAAGGGTTTAGCTGCGCAGATTAGTTTGCACGTAGAAGCTGTGGAGGATGCAAGGGAGCTCACTTGTCTTTTGAAGGAGAAATTAGAGTCCAGATAGAATCCCAATGTTTTGACCTCCTGTCCAACTTTGATGTTATTTCCGTCAATCCTGAAGGAATTATAGGCCGTGCCGAGTTTCTTTATGCTGTGTGTAGTACCTAGGATGATAAGTTCTGTTTTATCATCATTCAGGCATAGTCCGTGAGTGGCCATCCATGCCTGGATGATGATGTACACCCTATTTAACAAGGCCAAATCCTTTCCATAATCTTCAGAAAGCGGAAGGAGGATCTAGGTATCATCTGCGTAGTTGGTGTAGGTGATACCGAGATGATCCAGATCATCGAAAAGGGGCTTGGTAAATATGTTGTAAAGTGTGGGGGAGACACAGGAGCCCTGAGGGACGCCGCAGGTGATGGGTATAGGATCTGCTGCTGCTGTGGGGGAGAAGACCCTCATAGTCCTGCCGTTAAGGAAGGAAGTTATCCAGGTAATGGCCTCGGTGGAAAAGTGAGCTGAAGTGTGGAGGTGAGAACATAGGACAGCGTGATCGACCAAATCGAAAGCTCCCGATAGGTCAAGGAGAAGGAGTAAGGCAGCTTGCCCATTGTCCTTGAGCTAATCGATCTGGGCTTTTAAGTCAATGAGAGCGGTTTCTGTCCCGTGTTGGGGACGGAACCCAGATTGTCTAGATCCTAGGAGGTTGTGTTCTTCCAGGTGCTTCTGTATTTGAACATAGGCAACCTTGTCCAAGATTTTTAGAAGAAAGGGAACCCTTGTTATAGGTCGGTAATTAGTGGGTATGGCTGGGTCGAGAGTGTTTTTTTTCAGTAATGGGAGTACCCAGGATTGTTTTAGGTTAGCAGAGATAGATCCAGTAGGGAAGGAGGCATTGATCAATTTTGTGATGAAACGGATAGGTCGCGGGCATCGTCCTTAATGAGCTGTGCGGGGCACAGATCTCCTTGGCAATTGGACGGTTTCAGAGATAAGATGATTTTTTCAATTTCCAATGTGTTGACTTTGGAGAATTGGAACCGGGCTAGAACAGTGGGCAGGAGCTTGTCTGGAGTTTGTGAGTTGAGGGTGTTTTTCAAGGAAGCTCTTTTGCTGGAGATTTTGCTTTGAAGAGTCATGATCTTATTTGCTAGAGCATTTTGAATTTCTGAGCACCAGTTTTTATCTTTAGTGCACATGTCAAGGGGTGCCATGGGGGTTTCTATTTCTTTGAGGACTGAGAAAAGTTATTTTATGTTGGATTTAGCTTGGGATATGCGAAAGACAAATGCAGCTAGTTTGGAATGTTTGAGTTTGTTTGAGTCTGACGGGGATTTTTTCCAAGTGGCCTCGCAGTTTCTTTTTTGTTGCCTTAGGTTTTTGAGGAATGGTGTGTACCATTTGTTGAGGTGCATTTTCGGTTTGCTGGATCTAAGTTTTAGGGGGGGGCGATACGGTCCAACGATGTGGCCATAATCTTGTTGTATTCTTCAACCAGGGACTCCGGGTCCAGGTTGTCAGGCAGTTTATTGAGGGTGGGGAGTACATTTGAGATAAGTCTTTCTGCTGTCATATTTTTCTTATTTCTGGTGAGAGTGGGTGGGGCCTTAATGGTAGGCGGAGGTGGAGGTCTGTCGGTGGATAGCGTGAATGATACCAAATGGTGGTCCGTCCAGGCTAGGGGTGAGATATTAGTGATATTTGCTAGGCAATTGTAGTCGGCCACCCAATCAAGTGTTCTGCCTTTCGAGTGTGTTGGTAACGTGCATCTTTGCGCGAAACCTAGTTCAGTGAGAGTGTTGGCTGTAGTGCTAGCAGGGTGGTCTTCCGGGTCGTTATAGCCCAGGTTGAAGTCTCCTAAAGTGAGTACTTGTGTGGAACTTTTAAGGTTGCTAGATAGGATAGAATTAAGGTCTTCATCGAAAGTGCCAATGGGACCTGGCGGGCGGTAGATCAAATAGATGTTGAGAGTTTGGGTGTTGGTGAGGGGTATTTTGACTGCTAGAAGAGAAGTTCGCACGAGAGGGCATCTATGGAGGTGACTAGTCCCATGGTGAGACTGCACTTGTGGATAATGGCGACACCGGCACCTCTTGAGGTCATGTATCAAGATGCAGTAGTTATTAGGGACTACTATGAGCATGGGGCCTGCTGCTGGGTGTAACCAAGTCTCGGTGATGGCGAGGAAGTCTAGGTCTTCTGTGAGGATTAAGTCTGCAATTTCTATAGCATGGGCTACCAGTGATCTACCGTTGATCAGGGTTCCCTTGATTTAAGGACTAGCTATGTTTTTAGGAGGAATGGTTGATTGTTTAGAGGAGGTAGTATGGCGCTTGTCCTGTGTGGGTTCAGGAGTGCCCTGGTTGATAGAGGCAAGTGTGAGAGGCAATGAGCGGGTCAGGGGTTCATGGATTTTGGCTAGTCTCGCTCTGAGTCCTAGGTTTCTTTCTGTGGTGATGCGAGTATTACTGGGAGGTGGCAATGCATAAAGGTCGTTTATAACTAAGTATGGTGCTTGGTTGTTGGGTCTAGATAGGTCTGGCATATTGGGTAATTGTGGAGCCATCTTGGCCAGTGATGCAGTAGTAACGCTAATCAAGATATAGGCTAGTAGGTTAGAGGTAAAAGGACACATGCTAGGTGGTGGCTTTGAAGAGTGGTAGTTAGTCTTACCACGTGGGTAAACACCTAATTTCAGAATGATGCAATTTGGTCAGAATGCATGGGTAAGCACCTAGATTCAGAATAGAGCAATTTAGCAAAAATGCATAGGTAGACACCTAAATTCATATCAGAGCAATTTATCAGAAATGCATAGGTAGACACCTAGATTCAGAACAGAGCAATTTAGCAAAAATGCAAAGGTAGACACCTAGATTCAGAATAGAACAATTTAGCAAAAATGCATAGGTAGACACCTAGATTCAGAACAGAGCAATTTAGCAGAAATGCATAGGTAGACACCTAGATTCAGAACAGAGCAATTTAGCAAAAATGCATAGGTAGACACCTAGATTCAGAATAGAGCAATTTAGCAAACATGCATAGGTAGACAGCTAGATTCAGAATAGAGCAATGTAGCAAAAATGCATAGGTAGACACCTAGGTTCAGAATAGTGAAATTTAGCAGAAATGCATAGGTAGACACCTAGATTCAGAATAAAGCAATTTAACAAAAATGCATAGGTAGACACCTAGATTCAGATTAGAGCAATGTAGCAAAAATGCATAGCTAGACACCTAGGTTCGGAATATTGCAATTTAGCAGAAATGCATAGGTAGACACCTAGATTCAGAACAGAGCAATTTAGCAAAAATGCATAGGTAGACACCTAGATTCAGAATAGAGCAATTTAGCAAAAATGCATAGGTAGACACCTAGATTCAGGACAGAGCAATTTAGCAGAAATGCATAGGTAGACACCTAGATTCAGAACAGAGCAATTTAGCAAAAATGCATAGGTAGACACCTAGATTCAGAATAGAGCAATTTAGCAAAAATGCATAGGTAGACACCTAGATTCAGAATAGAGCAATGTAGCAGAAATGCTTAGGTAGACACCTAGGTTCAGAATAGTGCAATTTAGCCGCGATGCAAAGGCAATCATCTGAATTGAAATGCAGCAATTTTGCAATAGAATGCATGTATATGCAGTTGGAACTTAAGCAGATTTCAGGCAACTTACTTTGTTGTCAATAACTTGAGCCATTTTAGCAAATAAAGTTACGAGGCTATCAGTTTGCATGCTAAAGAACAGTTTGGTCTTGGTGTGGGGCGGTGTGAGTTGGCATTACTCTCGAAGATGGGCAATTTTATGGCAAGCAATATGGCAGTTCAGGAAGCGGCGTCGGGCTGACGACTTACTCTTAGGTGCTGACGTCGTAGGTCACTGATGAAAGAAGGGAGATTCGTTTAGGGCGCACACGTTCTGCTGCGGACAGCTGCAGACAGGCCCTTGTGAAGGTGCCCTTTCGATCGGGTGGCCTGCCTCCGGTCGCAGTCGCGGGTGAATGGAAAAGTGCAGTCCAATCAGTTTACGCTGGGAACAGGCAGGGCTATTAGTGGGCTTGGGCAGACACAGCAGCCATTTTGGCATATAAATGGCTGAGTTATTTTCAACGGCGTCGGATGCAGATGCCTTTCAAATTAGGCTTTGCTTACTTGGATGCCGGTAACAAGGCGACAGAAGCGGGTGCTTCTAAATGTACGGCCATCGTGTTGCCGTTGATTCAGCCTCCTCTGGGCAGAACATCAGCCAGAAGAGGGGGGTGCTCCTGCCCTTCGCAGATCAGGGACTTATGAGACTTACACAAGTTAGGCCCCAACTCATCAGAAAGTGATTTCACTGTAATCCCTGGACTTGTTTTCTAGAAGAACCAACATCATTGGGGCAAAAAGTGGACTCACCAGGTACCCCCTTTAATATAGACCTGCTTCAGAATTAAAATCACCCAGGATCACAATGTTCAGAACTTTGCACAAGATTTGGCATTCTTGTTTGATTGCGTCAATTAGGTTAATAAATTTACTTAAGTCTAACTCGGGACTCCAATAAACATTAACTATCAATAGTTGTCCAAATGGAATAGGAGGGGTGAAACACAGCAACATGGCAATACAGCCCTTATGTGGGGGAAAAAAGGTTAAGGCACTTAAAGGGCAGTAAGTTTTTTAACTGCTAGCACTTGGTGCATATAGTACTCAACAAGCACTAGGGGAGATAATGCCCATGTCTCCTGGAGGCAGAAAATACTTGCTTCAATTAGATGACTAGTACAACAAGACGCCATCCTGAGAGATTTATTTCCCCGAGAGTTCCAGGATACCAGTGTATATATTGAAGTAGTCTATGGTTTAACATTTAGAGATTGGATTATGGCTAAGGATTCACTCAATGATTGTACCAACAATTTTAAGTCTGTATCAGAACTTGTGTTTTGTTCATTTACCCCTCTCCAGGTTTTTTTGAAAATGAGTACGAGGTGGTATCCACTAAGCTGCTCCCCTCTGCCTCCACCCCTCGGCTGATCAATCTATTATTAAATAGTTCAAGATCGAAGCCGAAGCAGTGGAGTGAATCAATTTCAGAAACTACTAGGTCCATGATGGCCTGGGAATAAAATACGAGTCTGACATAATCAAACCTCATTGGGTGGATGAAATCCACCAATTTAATGTCACCTGACGAGATCATAGAGAGTCTAGGTATTTCACTAAAAAGGGACAGGACTCTTGGACGATTTAGCAAAACCGGGCTGCCTTGTGGAAGCATAAAGTATAACATAATACTGGGGCAGTCAGTTAAATGGGGTGTTCTCCAGTCCATTCTATGGGACATCTCGGTGTTAGGGGTTTGATTCTTCAATCTGTAAGGATTGTAATTCTCTCCCCCTGTTCGGTATTCGGGGCCTTCATGAAACTCCTCTTTTTTCTGTGGAAAATTATTAAAGGCCCTTGTACCCGCCCTATATGATTTACAATTTTCATCTTCTGTCAGGTGCACAGCTTGTGCCAATTTCTCCCATTGTTTAATCGGGTGGTAATTATTGTTTCTTTCAGGAATATTTCTCGTTTCTTGTTGTTCACACATCGAGTTTAGCTTAAATTTGAGGGGGTCTGGGCAGGGTGGGTTGAGCCGCACTGCGGGTCCCTCCTTGTGATGTGTTTCATGATTGGGAAAAGCTGGCTGTGCATTGCTAAAGCCCCCCTGCCATGATGGATTATAAGAGCTATTAGACAGATTTTTTAATTCACCAACCGGCCTAATCATGGTTGAGGACACACTTTGAGATTTTTCTGTCTCAACACAATCTTGGGAAGGCCAAAGTTTTTGAATGGTATTTGGAATCCCTTCAATGTTCTCTTTCTTCTCGGTGGGGTGGTGCTGTACTTCGGTCCAATTAAGGGGGGATGATAGTCTGGCACCATGCCTGCTGGAATCTTCTAACAGTTTCTCCACTGCTTGTTGTACAAGCATTTTAATGTCTTCACTAGGAATCAGAGTGGGTAGCGAAGGCGTTGGCCAATCCCCCTCCCCACTCCTTCCCATAGATGCTCCTTTGGCATTAAGTTCTCCTACTTTATTGGCCTCCCCACCATTTCTGGTGTAGTTGCCTTCTGCTTGGGGCTCCACTAACTCTGCCTTCGCTTGAGGTGCAGGGGAGAGATTTTTCAACACTTTAGTTGCAGTTATGGAGTGTGGAGCCGGTAAGGTGCCTGTGATTTCCTCTGCACTGCCTTGATTATTTGTAGACCTGGGTGTAAAGAAAAGCTTAATATCCGTATTGTCACAAGTGCTCAGTATTTTTTTATTTTTTTTTAGTTTATTTGTACTGGTTTTTTTGGAGAGCTTGGCATCATTACAATCTGTATGGCTCTGGGAGGGTTCTATCCCCATATTACCTTCTTCTCTTATCAGGCCATTCTGTTTTACATTTTCTTTTTTTATTAATTTAAATGTTTGAGTGCGGCCTTTATGGCTCATAGCCTCCGTCAATGTCCTATGGGCTTCCCCATATTCGCCCTCCTTCAGTTCAGTGGGCACCAATGGGCGCCGGACCAGGTCGTTGTCTAGGGCCTGATTAATACTTTTTTTTGGTGCCCCCAATTCTTTTAGTTCTAGGGCTTTTTTGCTTTCCTCATCTAGTTCAGACAGATCTATGCCAACTTCATTAGAAAGACCACATATGTCTTTTATGTTAGCATTTGTGTTGGCAAGTGTGGGTAGATTCTTGCCTTTTTTTGCGGGAATTTTAGAGGAAACCTGCACCCTGGCAGCTCTACGCCTGATGGCTCTGGCCCTCATTTTTTTCTCTCTAAGGGAGATGGGCTGTTCGATGGTGTTTGTGCACTCTGCAGGAGAGTCCCCCACCCTGGATCCCCTTTCATTCCTATTATGATCACCTCCTTCCTCCAGAGCCCTTAAAAGTACTGAAGGGCTATCTGGAATGGTGTCTATTTGCGGATCATCTAAGAAGCTGTCGCTAATTACCAGCTTCTCTTCAAATCTTCTAAGATTAGTTTGCACTACAGAGATGTTCTCCTCAAGATTTTTAATCTGGAGGCCATTTGTGGACACCATTAGTTTGAGTTCAGACAGACAACTCGATATGGCAGGCAGTACAGGGACATTGTTCCCTTTTGTGAGAGCCTCTGCATAGGATTTGGGCCAGGCCTCGCTCTTGGGTTCCGTTTGTGAATTCTGATCGTGGTAATACATTCTGCTTTGCACATTACCTTGCCCGACTGACACAACACATCTCTCCAGGGCCAAAAGATACCCCTCAATTTTACACGTTTTCTCTGTGTTAGCTATTATCAAGGATCTAAGTTCCTGGATCTCAAAATGGGTCTGCTCGTGGCCCTTATCCAGGAGATTAAGAATCCTTGTCAGCACTGGAAATGTGGCGTATGTTGATACTGTGTCCTCCGGATTGATGCCTTCAAACAGCGGATCAATGCGAGGATCATTTGTACCAAATGACTGATATTGTATGGGTGAAGAGGACGAGGGGGGCTGGGAGATTTATAAGGATTAGCGGCCTGGCTACCCAGTCCCTCACTGTCCTTGTTGGGTGACCCCTTTTCCCTTACCCCAGGATTGGTGTCTGCTGGTTGCACACCCGAAGTGGAGTTGGGCAAGGGAAAAAGAGATGCTTCATCAGTGGCTTCATGCAAGTGGTTTTGACAACGGGTTGGACCTGTATCATGCGCCTTGCACTTCCCTAGTAACAAATGATCACTTATTTCTTTAACATTGCTTGATACATCTTTCTGTGAAGGTTCCAGTTCTGACGAGTGACCTCCCGTCTGAGTGTTATCCATATTAAACACAAAATCAGATTTGGCCAATGAGTATGTTTTTTTTACCAGCTGCATAGGTCGAACTGCCTTACCGTTGCGGAGCGTACCAACCATGCTCTGGAGAGTCCCCGGGAAACTGTTGTTGGCCTGCTAGGCACACAGACCTCACGCTCAGCCCAGACAAATAGTCACAGATACCCAAGTCAAAATAAATAAGTATATTGATACCCAAGTGTGAATAGGAAAGCTTACATGTTACACTATGAGCAGATACATTGCCCTAGTGGCCCTCGTAGGCCCCGTCCAGGGCTTTTTAATGCTGTGGTGCACTCGCAAGTACTCATAAGTACTGTTTACTGGCGTTGAGTGTTGTTGGAATCCGAGTGCTGCTATGGCTCTGAAAGCTCTGTGGATCTCCCTTCCCCAGCCGTGTGACTGGAACTGTCAGGACGTCTTTCTCTCTTGCACCAACTTGTCTGGACTGGAAGCAGAAGGTGTGCCTTCAACACAGTGGTCCTGCCCCCCGGCATGGTGATGCGCTCTTGGGTGACTCAAATACCATGAACCTAGCGCACCGGCGCACGCACCCGCAAGTACTCATAAGTACTATTTACTGGCGTCAGGTATTGTTGGAATCCGAGCTCTAATCTGGCTCTGAAAGCTCAGTGGATCTCCCTTCACCAGCCATGTGACTGGAACTGTCAGAACATCCTTTTCTGTTGCACCAACTTGCCTGGACTGGAAGCAGAAGGTGATTGACTTTAGAAGAGGTGTTCTCATTCACCTTCCTGTCACTAGTTCATGGGGGTGAGTTGATGGTCCGCACCAGGCTGATTCCTTAGGGCATATAAATCTAAGGGCAGGCAAGATAGCCATCCCCTTTTCAACATAAGCTTGAGCTTGGCAGTCCTTTACTTAAGGAGGCCGTTGAGCTGTTCACATATTTAATTTGCTTGCGGGTGATAAGAAGAAGAAAAAGTGTGCTTTACATTCAATAGTAGTCCTATCTGTTCAAATACTTCATTAACACAATGTGGCCAATTATCGGATCTCAGCACCTCACACACTACTTGTCTGGGAAAGACTTGGCGTACTAAACACTTCACTGCACAAGTGGCATCAGGGTGTGTACATGGATCCACTTTGATCCACCTGAAGAAGGGATGCACCACCACTATCTGATACCTATAGCCACTACACACCTGCAGCATATCAACATAGTCAATATAGAAATGCTGAAAAGGACCATTCAGTCAAGGAATTTCTCCTCTAATTATTCACAGCCTATGCCCAGAGTTAAACATTTGACATATGATGCAGTTTACTGTATATAATGCAACGTGCTGCAACACATTTGGAACAAACCAGTCTTCCACAATCATTGCAGCAAGACTTTCCCTAGTTACATGCGCAGGGTACTACAGCTGTTCAAGCGCTACATCTAACAATGCTATTGGCATCACTGGTTTCCATTGCTATCCTGTCACAATAATGCTTCAGTGAGGGATAGAGAACACCCACTTGGCTTCCATAATTCCTGCTCTTCCTGTGGTGCACTGCCTTGAATCTCCATTAATTGGGTTTTCAGCAAACAATTAAATCCTTCCTTCACTACCATGATCGTGACTACCTTGACATTTGGAGTATCAAAACTTGAAATATCTGGTGAATATGTAACCCTTTTGGCTTCTGCATCTGCGGCTTCATTCCTGCATGAAATAAAATCTGTATGCTTAGTCTGTACGCTTAGTGTGAGTGGTTCATTTAACGACCGCTATGGCTACTGGGAGTTGTAGTGCCTTAATAAGCATGTCCAGTAAGGATGTGTGATGCAACGGAGTGCCATCTGCACAGAGGTAGTCCCTCCTTTTCCAACATACTAGCCCTGCATGTATGGTTGATGTTACATAGGTGGAGTCCTGTACACCATCACTTCCTGCTCTTCATGATTCTCAAGCGTGACAATAAGCGCTACTAATTCTGCTCCTTGCGCTGAAAAGTGAGACTTGCTACAACCTCAAAATCGTCATTTGCTCTATGCCTCAGTAAATCTGTGCAAGAATGCATTTCTCCACTAATTAGATCAATTTTCGAGGAACCATTAATAAAAATGTCCCCTCCTGGCAATGCATGCTCTCTTACGCAAGGTATATCATTATAAATTCAACGTAGTTTGCACAAGCATTCGAATGGTCACTTTCAGTCACTGGCTCAGCTAAAAACTTGGCAGGATTCACTATTTTACATCTGACAATTTGAATCGCTCGGTTCGAAATCATCAGTTCATAAGCAGAAGCTCTCTGAGAGGTCAGTGTACCTTTGGGTTTCTCTAAAATGGCAAACACAGCGTGCTCCACAAAAAGAGGCATAGAGCAATCCATTAGAATGCTTGTAGATTTCTCAATTGGAAACGTGGCAGCTGCCAATGACTGTTCGCTAGGAAAGTGTCTTTTCATGACTGGATCTAAAATCCCACTATAGCATGCTAGAGGCTTATACCCCAATGTGTTCCTCTGTGTAAGCACTGCAGTCATGACTGTCCCATTCGTGTGCGAAAATAACAAAACTCCCCAGCATAATTAGGGATGGCTAAAACAGGAGCTGAACAAATTGCTTTCTATAATTCTTCAAACTCTTCGTCCATTTCCTCAGTCCATTCTATTGTGAATTTGTCTACCTGTGCCTTTTTCAAAGCGTGCAAAAGGGGTCTTGTGTATGACCTATAGTAAAAGATCCAGCATAGCGCCAAAAACGGTTGCATCTGCTTTACTGTATGAGGTTTTGCGGTTTTCATAATTGACTCAGCCATTTCAATTTCACCTTTTTTCCTTCATGTGAAATCAATTGTCCTACGAATAACACCTCTTCTTGGCAAATCTGTAGCTTTTCCTTGTCTACCTTGTACCCTTTGTCTGCCAGGATTGTCATCAACTGAATCAAGTCTTGTATACACTCATTTTCTGTAGTGCTACAAATTAAAATATCATCTAAGTACTGTATCAATTCAACATTACCTAAATCCATCTGTAGGACTCTATTAAAGATTGATAGAGACTCACAGTACCCTTGCGGCAGCATAATATGTTTCAGACCAGTCTGGCGGAATGTAAATTAAGTCAAACCTTGTGAGTCCTTGCGCAACGGGATTGAGAAAAATGCATTTTTCAAATCAATCACCTTGAATTATTGTACTTCTACTGGAATACTGCATAGTATCGTAGCCGGATTAGGAACTAAAGGAAACTCTGCCTCTAGAATCTGGTAAATTGGTTCCAAATCCTGTATGAATCTCGACAACCCTCCCTTTGATTTTTTTACAGGATACACCACAGTGTGGCACAATGATTCTGATGGCACCAGAATACCTTGTTCCATCAGTGCTGAATTAGTCTTAAAAATACCCTCATCAGCCTCTCAAGACATGGGTTATTGTATCGCTCCTGATTTCAGCTTTATCTCGACTTCCCATATCCCCTTTAACAGTCCTACGTCACAAGGGCCTGTAGTCCATAAAACGCTTGGCACCTTCTCCAAGTCTTCATCAAAAAATTCTGGACGCTGCCGATTTATTGCCATTCGCACAGGGATCTCCCTTTTCTTTATTTGTATCCAATTTGCAATGCTCACAAGGAACATAACTTCATCGTTTGTTGAATTATCTCTAAACATGTCATCATCAGTAATGTCAGTCAAACTGTACCCTTCCACAATAGCTATCACTGTTCTCCATGGTCTACCCTCATCATCCGTTCCTTCAGAAATGTCCATTTCCCTGTGTACTATGGCTGCATCTAATTCTATAGGGTGTATAAAGAATAATTCTTCCAAAAGAACATGAGTAATTTGTTCGCTCTGTCCCCCCTCTTTGTCCATGGGTATCTGTGATCTAAACAAAAATTCAGCCGGTATTCTCATAGTTGTCCCCACTAAGCCAGGTAGCCATGTCAATATAATACTCACTACAAAAAGAAAAACCTCTGGCTCTACTGGAACGCCTCATGGAAACACTTGCCCTGTGAATGCCAACATAAATTCATCCACATTCATATCATTTATTCCAAGAGTAGAACACACTATTCCTTTGTCAGTAAAATAAATTGTCATGTGGAGTTTTGTCATCAAATCTCTTCACAAAGCATTAACTGGTGTCTGCTGAGAATACAACAATGGGACAGACATATCACACTCTCCTATAGAGACTGGTAATTCATCAGTAAAAAGAACTTGACTCGTAGCTCCAGAGAACCCTTGAGCATTCATGGCAATTCCCGACATTGGATATTTTCCCTGTTGTATACATGAACAAGTAGCCTCAGCATCAACACTTGGTTCCTCTTAGGGGTCTGGTGTCACTGATAGTACTGAACACATCAAGTCACCCTGTGAACTATCCTATTGTGGATACATGCATACCCCTGTACCTGTGAAAGGATTTCCTACCACAACAGTGACAACCCCTATTCTTGGTGTCAACAATTGTCCTGGGTTTGCATACTGCTGTGTTTGCATGGGGCGTGCTGTGACTTCCCTTGCAGTGGATTCATTTTAAATTACTGTGGTTGATGTGCATGTCACATTTGCGGTGCCTCTGTTTCATGCACTGTCTGATCTTGGGCAAACCCATCCCTAGCTTGTGAGCTATATACTGGAGGATAAGCTGTCCCCCTCTTGAAATTTGGCAATTCTGTACTTTCCCTTGGCTTCCAAATACGCATGCAATTTGTCCTGTCTTCCCACAAGTCCAACACAAATGAGGAGTCATTCTGATTAGTCCCCCTTGGTTAAATCCCTCTTTAGAATTTTGATTCCCATTCTGTGCGTTCTGAAAAAATCTTGATTGCTTTGGAATCCACCCCTTTCTCTATAGCCCATGCCTCTAACTCATGGCATAAACCCATTTACTCCTTTGTCAATCAGGCACTGATTATTGGACTGCGATGCATCCACTGCTTGCTGTATTCCTCACCCTTCTCCGCTTTTCAATACCACCCCTTCTATGGCATAATTTGACAATTTCTTCTGAACTAATTTAGCTTATTCAAGTTTCCTAGTCTCATCCTTCTTCTCATTTTTCTCCTGATGCACTATCATCAACTGTTTTTCAGCCCATGGCTTTGCTTCCATTTACACTTCCTTTTTCATCTGCCTCTGTACTTGATCGGGCAATCCATGACAAAATGTGATAAAATAATGCCACAGCTTTTCCCCACGGTTCCCTCATTTCAAGAGTCCAATGTTCTTGAATGTCTTGAATGTAAGCAAGAGGGTCTTCATCTTCCTTCATCTTACGTGTCATGATAGCACCCATATCTGACGTGTCAGGATACTGTACCCTGAGAGCCCTGCAGACATCTGCTCTAAAATTATTGAATGGCGCCCCATCGTGCGCTGTGTTCTGTGCTGTCACACTTGAATAGCCTGCTCTCCTCCATATATCATCAGCTCTTTCCCCAAGAATAGCTGCCAAGAGACCCTTGATGTCTCCTATGGTTAGCATGTTTCCTCCTGTCATTTTCTGTAGTTCATAAATCCATTTTCCTGCACCCAATGTCAAACTCGTTAGCTTGCTTCTTAAATTATCCTT
This sequence comes from Ambystoma mexicanum, assembly GCF_040938575.1. Lineage (NCBI taxonomy): Eukaryota > Metazoa > Chordata > Amphibia > Caudata > Ambystomatidae > Ambystoma > Ambystoma mexicanum. The sequence continues at coordinate 343,937,618 of NC_090934.1, read as the reverse complement.
ATCCATCTGTGTCCATGGAAAATACTGTGGTCTTGCTTGCCCTTTTCCAATAAGCAAAACTGCGTGAACCCTAACCCACAATCAGCTCCCATCATCTCCTCCCTGGCAATGATCTTAACCTGCTCACATATGGCAGTGATTCTCCCAGCCGCACTTCCAAATAGCATAACATGACATGAGTTTGGTATGATTGCTCTCTCTACAAGAAGGAAATGGAGACAATTGTCGAATTATGCAAAAATGACTAGCCCTCCCACTAATTCCCGATACCAGGATTTGCGAAATAACTTATCTTTGAAAAATGTACATTCTCTTAACCTATAGCAGCGGGAAATGCATGGAATATTGCTTGAGGTTAACCTAACACTCGCTGATTTGTGTTTAAGACCTGGTCATGCAAAAAATAAACTATTCAATTACGACTGGTGTCATACCTTGGAAGAAATAAAAAAGTACAAATCATATATTGAATATTCTAAATTCACAAATAAAAGAACTCTGCGACACAGCTATCTGGAGTCCTTTCCGTGCAACCTTACTAGGAAGTACTATATGAGGTTCAAATTTAACCAATATCACACAGGGGAAAGGTCTGGATATTGGAATAAGGATAAAGGTGATGTAATTAACCCAAAATGTTGCTTCCAAGCTTGTGAAGAACCTATAGAAACAATGAAACATCTAGTGCTATTTTGTCCTTACTTTAAAATGCACCTAACCAACTTGCTAATGAAATTTGCCAACATTCACTTTAAAGATTGTCTCTAAGCTCTGTGGGCTAGAACGATGACTGGAAACCATCGGCTGCTGATCTTTGCCTTAGTTTGGTCCCTGAAGCACATTGAAAATGAATTGGAAAACCATGTACTATAAATGAATTGGAAAACCAAGAATTGTAATTAGGAACTGTATGTTTTGCTGCATTTCGTTTTGGTTGAGTTTTATTATTATTTGTTTTATTTGTATTGAATGATACGATTGTTTTATATAATATGTATGAGTTTACATTTTTAACCTTTGGAATTGTTTATATATCGATGGTATGTGTTTTGTAAAGGTTCTTTTCTGAACAATGGACAAATAAAAAAAATAATAATAATAATAATTCTCCCTTCTCACTATACAATCATCCTCTGGGACGCTCTAGATATGCTATGGGATCTGCCATCCTATCCTTAGGTTGCTCTAGATCAGACCATCTTACTTCCTTGTCCACTGGCAGGCTTCCCTTGGGGGCACATGCACCTCCTCCTTCTTCCTCACAGAAGAATTCCCTCTCCTCGTCTGGCATGTTTAGTCCCCAACTAGTGTGACTCCCATCCCCTTCACCCTTATCTAAGCTTAGTCTACTTAAAGATAAGGCTCTGTGCTCAAAACTGAATGGGTTTTCCTCTTTGCTTTGTGATTGGAAGACTAGGGATTGATCTCCCTTCCCTCGGCTTCCCAATCTGCTACCTTCCTTTAACCCTTGATAGGCCTTATCGATCCTATCTGTGATGCCTCCCATGTCAAAGTTCTCTTCATCTAGCGCAACTCTAGATGGCCCTGATGTCACTCCCTCTAACGGAAGTAAGTCTTCTATTCTGTCCCATCATATTTTAGGACTTGGCTCCATTAGCTCCTTTTGAATGTGGTTAACATCATGCTCTCTTCTAGCGTACTAATTTTTCATCTAATACTCTTCGCTTTCTCGTTTCCCATCTGACTCTCTTCTCTTCTTGTCTTATCTTCTCTCCTCACTCCTGCTTTTCTTTCTTCCTCTTCTCGTCATCTCTGTATTCTTGTGTCCCCTCATTTCTGCGGTTCCTCCTCTTCTATCTCCCTTTCTTGTCTATCCCGCTCTTCTATCGCTCTCTGCCTGTTGTCATTCATTCTATACTCCTATGCCCTTTTTTCTTTCTTTTGTTGCTCCTCCTGACACATCTGTTCTCGCCTCTGTCTACTCTTTAGTTTATGCTCATCTTCTTCTCGTTCCCTGTCTTTTCTATCCTGTTCGTCGTGATCTCCTTTTTGCCCTACTTCCTCAATGCTTTTCCAATCTAACTTGATTAATGTCTGTCCTCCCATCCATTTGTTCTGTCCGAACGTTACTTCGTCAGCTTTATCGTTTGCTCCTTTTCATCTTTTAATCTCCCGTTCTATCTCTGTCGATGCATTTGATCGCACATTTTTCTCTTCCTTGTTTTGTATGATCTTAAAGATCTACTCTTTTCTCTTACTCTCCTCTGGACTATCGTCACTACATCGCTGCTTTCAGTGCCTTTAGTGGATACAATCCTATTTATTCCATACTATCACCTTTTACTTCTGGCGAGTTAAGGGGAACTGTGGGCTCAAAACCTTCCTCCTTACACTGACTAAGCATCCACTCCTCAGATGGCGGATCTTCCCTCTCTTCCTGATACATTTTCCAATGCTCTAAAATAGCTAACCTTTTCTCCAATTTCTTCCCAGTGTATGCAGCGTGAAAGTATGTGATCTTGTGTTGCAATACCGCTTCTGACAATGATCCCCCTTGCGGCTATGGCATGATCATCTTATCTGTTGTGCCTTTAAGCCATTCCGGACTATACTGCTTGAGCTTGGGCATGTGCTTTGGTAATGTCTTACATAAAAACATCAGAGGGGTGATATCTCCCATTGTGATGAGTCTCAATTGACCATCAATACTTACCAGAGTTTATCAAATACATTTGCCGCTTTTTAATTCTTAAAAACAATAGATATGAGCGCACTCCAGCAATCGCTGTTCAACAAATCTATTTCTCCAATTTTCTCTGTCTATCTCTGGATTGGTACCAACCACTTCCCTAGATAAATAGTATAACTTCCTGACTTTATCTCAATTTCTTCATAACTATGTTTGTCGCTCATCGACACCTTCTTTCAACACAAACACATAAACAGACAGATCAGTCGATTCTTCACATAAAAACCATGTTGATCACCCTTATTCCTCTTGCCCCTAATTAATACTCTGATAACAGAGTTTAGGTCGTCTTCTTATGTAAACCTGTTTACACGTAGCCTAGGGACCCTCCACTGGGGTGTAAGACGACCTCTTCTGAACCCCTTGATTCAGTCTTCTTGGCACTATCTCTCTCTCTCTATCTCTCTTTAAACAATATTTCTCATTACCTCTGTTACTCTTGTTACTTTCAAAATTACCTTTAATTACCACTCCCGTCCCCTTAGTTTGCCATTCCCCTCAGTCTACTCACCATTCACTCATTTGGCTCGAGGCATTCGGTATTGTCACTTCCTCAATCAAACACTTTTGACTTCTGTCCGCAAAGCACCTGTGGAAACCAGGGAGGGATTTCATCAAAGAGGGACCCTGCCAATCTCTATTTTCTTGCAAGATTACTATTCGGCCGCTCTCCACAGGAAACCCACGATCTTCCGGCTAGATGACAGAGGATGTCTGATCATCCGAAATACTGGCGTTTTTAACAGTTTGATGGGTCTTTATCAACCATCCGACATTGCTACCACATGAACCCAGGGGTCCTTAAATCAGTAGCATGTCATGCATAGATGGGATGCAGAATAACTCTTGCACCAAATAATATGACTGACTCAGGAAGCAAGCAAAAAGTCTCATCCGACTGTTTTATTATCAATTGTCTAAAACAGGGAGTTAAATGGACATCAACAGATGTTCGCTCGAGTTCTCAAACATTTTGCATAAAAAACACATGTATATACTAAAAATGTGTTATACATGATGTCATATTACGTGGCAAATAAGAGAACTCTATGGGGTGTTGTGATACGCTCAAGGGAACATTTAAGTATACTTTCTATAGGGGATGGGTTGTGATTGCGTCTCTACGGTCAAGTGGAAAACTTATGCCCACCCTTAGTGCAAGTCATCTTCGTCAGTTATTAGATACACAGTATATCATTGGCTCTCAAAATATAAGGCCCTTTGTTATATGGTCCTCTATAATTGGTTGGCATACTTGTACCCTTTTGGAACATTCGGCTCACAAGCAGCACGTAATCTAGTACCCAGGTGTGTCAGTGGGTGTACTTTGACCATGTCTCCACAACCAATTAACCCAACAACTCTCATCGCTCAAAGCTTCTGCCATTCAGGTTGTCTTTGAACTTGGCCTTGCAAAGCATCCTTGCTCTTGGGAATAAAAGGGAGTGCAAGAACATGCTATCTTAAATCTAGAGCAGCATGCCCACCTTCTATTTCTATCCATAGACCATTTGACAGGAGACTGTATTTTGGCCTGTTTTGCAGCATTTAATTGTCATTAACTAATAACGTGTCATTCATGATGTTCTTTCTTTGTACCTTAACACAAGATGATTCACAGACTCTCGGTTACTGTTCTTCAAGGATAGATAGCCAGTTATTGGCATTCCATCCTCTGACCCCAAGCCAGACAACTCTCCCAGGCCTTTCCATGCTCTTAGCTTCATGACTTCATGATGCTGCGACACACCTATCTGATCCTTCTTTCTCCGTGGGTCTGAGCTTACTAAATATGTGACACCGATGTCCAGCTTCTATATAATGGTGGCACCACCTGCTGTGTATTCACTATGTATAGCTAGCTACGATTAATTAGTCTACTTGATTGCTGCATCTGTACAGTTATTAAATGGCTTGCATTTTCTGAAGTGCTCGTTACATGTGCAATCTTCGTTCTGCATATGAAAGTCCATTCTTCCTTTTCTTCAGCCAGTTTTCTCAGTGCACCACGCTTACTTCTTGTGACGTCACCAATTTCTCCTTCCCCCATCTTCATATTCCTTCGGGGATCTCCTCCAAGAGATTGTCATCTCTACAGGGATATATCATATAGGGTTTTCTCAATGGATACCATTTCTCGAAGGCTCTTGTGGAATTGACACAATCCCTGCAGTCGTGCAATTGCACGATTTTTGATTTCCAGCATATCGTAAGTATGGGGTGGGACTCCCTGAAGAGACATTCAGCTGCTCCTCTACACTATTATCATTAATGCTATAATCTGTATTTAAAAACGTGTTTGTAGAAATTTTCAGAAAAGTGTAGTCCTGTCAGTACCTTCCTTTACTGCCACCAACCTTGAAATATGATCAGATATGTTTAGGCACAGAGATTCAACTTTTCCTGAGAGGGATGACACATTTTTGATTTGAGGCACACAATCTTGTGGTTTTAGATGCTATGCGGTCTTGGCATTCCCTTTATTAGTCCTTAGTTGCCAGTTTGCTGTATCTATGGCGGGAACCTGTAAACTATCATAGTGAAATGGTCTTCCAATGGCTACCCAGCAATGGTTGAACAAAGGAGAGCCCACCTCTACCCACAGTAAAACTCCTAAAAAAAGACTCATAAATGTAAATGTTGCTGGTAACTGATCCATAAGCTTGGTGAGCTACACAATTACATGAGGTACTTTTGGGCGCATAACTTCACAGTAACTCACCACACTCTTACACTGCTCTCCTTGACCTGCTCCACACCCCCCACTCCATAGGTTCCTCCTCCATCCCAGCAGCACGGTGGGAATGCTGTACGCAGTTAAGCCCTCCCTCCCTAGAACAGGACAACAATCTTGCACACTAGAAGAGGGAAGGCTTGTCCCTTATAAAAGAAATGAACATCAGGTACCGCCAATTCTACTAAACAGATAATTGATGTGAAAGATGTGAACATATGGTTAGAGGACTTTACTGCAGGCACAGACTGTGCAGGTTTAAAAACTGTATTGAAAGCTAAGAAAATCACTGCAACTGGTGTGTGAGCCTCTTCTAGTGGCCAGAACATTAAGTCCACTTGTACCTATGCAAATAGATATGACAGTCACGGCTTTCCCACCAGTTATTAATTGTATGTCTGTAAGGACTAATCTTAACAATCAAAATGATGTTAGAATTTGATCTTTCCACGATTATAGGACAAGGACAAGTGACAGGCAAGGAAGAAGGCAGTTTTCATGATTTTTTTGATAATAATTCCGCTGGCCTAAACATTAAGGGGGAAATAATTGACACTGAACCGGTAAATTCCAGTTGACATGAGGTTTTATTACCTATAACATTCCCAGTCATCAATGAGAACATTCTGTGCTCGCTCTGTCCTTTGTTAAACAACCTGGAAGAAGAGAGTTCCAATAAAATGGTAACTCCTTCAGTGGCTCGCCTGGCCAGAGACATTGCAGGGATCAAAAAAGAACTGGATCAAAAGGCTAACCATGGCAACATAGCCAAGATCAATGAACTATTTTATAAGATCAATTTTACCAAAGATAAGCATACTCTTAACAAGGAACAGGCAAATAATCATTCACTTCGCCTAGAAGGGAGTCTGAGCAGAGTTGTCAGAAGAAATTGCAAGATATACAAGAAGCTGAGCAAGCTGATAAAACAAATCTACTAAGTCCCCTTCTAAAGATCCTGCAGGAAAAAAGGGCATACAGAGTACATAATCTTGTCCTGTGGATTCAAGGCGATCGTATAGGTCTTCACATCCTGATTCAGCTAAAGTGGTGGTCTGCTGGGGTATCAACGTAATCTCAGACATACAACCGGATTTCATTGACTTGACTGATTGTTCTATCTGTCTGCAGCCAAAAAATGTGCTATTAGTATAGATTAAAGCGAGAATAAACAATTGACAAATTAACACCTGAGACCTTGCCAGGTGAAAAAAGAAACGGTTGACGAATTAGCGAGAGTGAATGTTGAAAGCCCTTCTTTGGAAAATTCAAGGGTGGAAACTATGAGGAGATCGACCACTGGTATGGATACTTTGTTTCTGATGTTTCAGAGGAGGAAGAAAAGGAAGTTGGCGAATAAGGCCTTAAAGACTGCTTCACAGCAGAAAGAATCTAAAAACATACTCCAACTAAAACACAGAAAATCTAATGAAGCCAAAAAAGAATCTGGAACTTATCTTCACCATCGGATTCTACCAAATTTCCCCGAGGGTGCAAAATGAATGTTGATACTTTAGAGGCTGTCGTTGGAATTGATGGCTTTTCAAAAACGTGACCAGTGGGAGTTTCCCACAAATATGTCAGATGAAGAAGAAGGGATTGGCCCAGTGATTGCTAACATGAGAACACATGGCTTTCATTGCTGGATACAATTAAGATCCACAGATTGCATGTGCCTCTGACTTCAAATACGGTTTCTAATGCTTTGCTGGATCTTGGATGGTCAGCAGAAGCAAAGACAATGACGAAGCCCGATGAAGCAAGTCGTCGCTATCTTATGGTGTGTTTGACTAGGGCAGACAACAAGATGAAAAAATCTGCCCCAAGGGACCAGGGCTTTGTATTTCATACATTGTAAGAAAAGCGACTAATGGCAGATCAAAAATTTAATTTGACTGATATTGAAGCTTGAAAACAATCTATTACACCACTTCTGAATAACAACCCTAGTAAACTGCTGGCAAAGGTGGTCGGACTGGAAGACAAACTGTCCTTTGTGACCGATAGGAATTTAGTAGTATCAACTTCGTAAGATAAAGAAGTGGCCCATGCGCCTTTTAGAGCATTTATTAATGACAAATGATGGTCTGATTTTGAAACGGGCGAATATCCTAACACTACTCCATATTCCACTACTAAGATTTATTAGCACAAATGACTTAAAAATCATATAGTTCTTGAAGGAAAGTCAGTCAGACAAAGTGTATCTGCACTTCAATTCAAACGTGATATAATCATCTTTATTGGAAGTGACACACCTTCAGGGTTAGATTGGCCTCTGCATTTCGGCCCGTGGCCGTGCCAAAATCGTGCCTGGGGTGTGGGGGCCGGTTTGGGAAAAAAAAAATATTTTTTCAATTCTTTTTTTTTTTTCAAAAAACCTTTCATCCTTCTTAGGTCAATAAATGAGTATCAACACAGGTTGGGTGATATTGTATGCATATTTGTTTCATTAAAAAAGAGCTTAAACGTAAGTGCTTTACAATAACATTATCATTTGGCCTTGGACGTCTGCTTGGATTCACAGTAATTTAGTGTACAATGCTAATTGAGGACACTTCCTGTTTTGTCAAGGGGTGAAACGTCGTGTTTCATCGCTTCTTGGATGTCACTTTGGGTGGGGTCAAATGACCTCACTTCCGGTGATGTCATCAGATATCAAGGGTCATGAGGCGAGGGGTGGTCCACTTTTTTGAAGCGAGGGGTGGGCCACTTTTTTTTTGAGTGACCGGGCCTATTTCTTTTCCCAGTCCGACACAGTTGACACAGTGTGACACATGCTGTTGCCTTTGGGCTTTCAATTAACAGATCCTTAATTGAATGAAAGGATGGAAGGGATGCCGTGGCTCAGCCCAAGTGCATCAAATAAAGAAAATAATTATGACAAACCACAATATGAGGCATCATTATTAGGCCCAGATAACTCAAGGTTTCCGAAAATGGAACCAGAGGGTAACCAGATAGCTGACCTCCCCCCCCCCGCGCCCCAGGTTTTTTTGTCTACTAAAAGTGACTTTTGAACTAAATGGTGGATGTCTATAAAGGATCAGGGAAGTCGTGTATAACCGCTCTGAAGTGGTAACCTTTCAACAGAAACTCCCTGTAACTTCATTAAAGCCACCACAACATGGATACAAGTAACAACTAGACTTTAGTAAGGGACATAGATGGTCTATTTGCTCCTGGAACACTCAGGTCTTTAGACATCGTTTTTGCAAATCAGCAACTGAGGAGGAAAGAATTTGATGTCCTCTGTTTTCAGGAAACTTGGCTACAAGTACCCCTGCTGGCAGACAGATACAGTGTTTTTTTAAAACGGGCGTAAAGGGGTCTTAGAGATAGACCCATCTCTGGTCTACTCACACTGGTGAAGAGCGGGAATGGCTGGGCTACTTTAGAAGTGGGAAATACAAACCCTTTTGTGCAAGCCCTTCTGTTACAATCCGACCCAGGTCTTGACAATATAATGATCCTTATTTTATTTAAATTTGTGCTGGATCCCCCTCGCTATTATATATTCATATATATTCATAGATTCAGTAACAGAGATGATTGATGAAGGGTATGCACAGTTCAGTGATCATTTCATATTGTTGTGTGGTGACCTGAACACCTCCTGCATTGACATTATAGATGGGTCTATAGGATGGGCAGATCTTCTAAGGGCCTTTCGAGAGCATGACAGTGGCATGAGGCCATGCGAGTGAGATCCACACATGCTTAGTCCACAAATTCCAGGTGATACACCTAGCTCCTCGACCTCGTCAAATGGAGTGTACTCAAAGGTTTTGGACCATTTCTATGCCTCATATACTTTGATAGAAAGAGTCCAAACATTGGACTACTTGGAGAAGGGAAGTAGTGATCATACTCTCTTAAAATGAGTCTGTACTTTGGGTCTGAGGAAACACAAACATAAGTGGAATTTTAGGCTGTGAATTTCATCAGGCAGAAATCGTTTGCGTAAGGACATGGCGGCAATGGTCCGCTTCACACAGGACCTTAAGCAAAAGAAGACACACGACCACGCAGTGATCATTTATGCCCCCCCTTTACTCAATTTTGTTTTAAAAGATGTGAAAAGGCCCAAAATTAATTTTCCCCTTAAACATATATTTGATCGGAATATTGTACGAGAAAAACAAACGCCGAGGAAAGATGTTTGCATGAGTAATCAACGTGGGAAAGAGCAGAAACTTGAATTACGTAAAAAACGGTAACAGAAATATAAGAATTGGTTGCCCTGTTATAAAGCACAAATGTTTCAGAATGATGGTGTTAAAGGTAATAGTGAGCAAGGATATAGGGCACATCTGGCATTTGATTAATGCTCAAACTTCTTCCCAATCAGCTGTCCTGATCAACAGGGTTACAGAAGTTGAATGTTTAACATTTTATGGGGAGCTTTTTGCCCCAAATGAACCTTTTTCGCCATTGACATTGCAGCACCAAGGATGATTCCTTGGGTGATTCCTTTTCATATGCTGGATCTGGAATGTTTGATTGAAAAGGCTAATGCATTGGGAGCTCCAGGCCCGGACGAACTCACTTATGCAATGATCAAGAAGCCAAATGAATTTTGGATTCCTTTGGTGGGCACTCTATTTAAACAGGTAAATGATCTAAGTGTAATCCCTGCTCGGTGGAAATCAGCAATACTAGTCATGATATTCAAGAGGGGTAATAGGGCCAACCCTTAGAACCATCGCCCCCTATTTCCCTCCTGGATGTGCTGGGCAAATAATATGCTACAGTAATTCTGCTCAACCTCAGAAAGTGGATGAAATCAGTGAATAGAACAGACCCCCTTAAATCTGGGTTCGTGAAAGGGGTAGGAACATATCTTAATTTGTTCCTCTTGAATCTTTTAAAGTGGAAAGAATTTGAACAAGATACAAAGATGTGTTTGCCTTCATTGACCTGAAGAAAGCATTCAATAGTGTTGATAGAGAAATTCTGTGGTCAAAACATAAAGCGTGGGAATGCCCTTTGGATCTGCTTGAAGCTATGAAGGCTTTCTACACTTCCACTAAGGTTCAAATCTGCTGAACATGCAGGGGATGATAACTAGAGAGATTCCCATATTTAAAGGTTTGAAGCAGGGGTATCCATTGGCACCGACTTTGTTCAATCCGTTTTGTCTGGCTAATACTTTGAAGTCATCCAGATCCTTTCCACCGAAGATCAGATGATGATGATTGGTTATTTATAACATGCTTAATACCCAGAGGTTTCTAAGTGCGGACGTGGAGATCAAACCTGTGTTGCTCCATGTTGTCTTGCTATCAAAGTGAGCACGTTGCCCTTGAGCTATCCTCCCGAGTGGAAACCAGGAGCTAGGCTCGTGTATTTGGGCTCTTGTCTAAGTCCTAGCATCTGCAATGCCCCTCGTCAATTAGACCTGGAAATGAGATTAAAAAAAATGGCATAGCGCAAGGATGAGCAATATGGGACATTTTCTGTCCTCCCGGTTTTGAATTTTTATAAATCAAAAATAGTCCCAACTTTAGTCTATGGGGCGGAGACGTTCTTATGTACCCAGGTGACACTATGGAATGTTTTTGAGGGTTCATTTTGGAGAGCCATCCTAAAATTGCAGCGAATAATCCCCACGCGGATAATCAGGTATGATTTGGGCCTGATATCTTTGCAAGCATGAATAATTTGGGAAACTTAAGCCCTCTATTGCAAATGCAGCATGCTGGATTGTCCTCTTCCATACTACATTTTAAAACGGGAACTGGCCAGGAGCAAGGAGAGCTTAATGAGCTATTGGGGAACAAGGTGTTGTGATATTTTAGAGTCCTTGTGAGTGGATTATTACATTTTAGTTACAAACCTAGAAAGAATAATAAAAAACAGCGACAGCATGATTGGATGTCAATTCTTGAAGCTAAAACCAATCTGGGAGTGACGAAGTTTGAATGCCCTAAGTTTAGAGTTTTTGGAGATATACGGTAAATTGCTACCCAACTAATGAAGTTCTGCCACTCTTTAATCAATGGGATACATATTCTAGCTGGAGATGTTGTGATATTAAGGGGGTGGTTGAATCTTTAAAACGTGACCCTGTGTTGCACCAGCTTGACATGCTGCAGGACGCTACACATTGGTAGGTTTATCAAAATGATAGAAACATTTACTGCTGATGATTGATGGGCGGCTCTGCTCTTTTGACCCAATCAGGGGGCTGATTCATGGACGTTGTGCGCCAAAAAAATGGGGATTTCTGCCCGCAAATCCCTGTTTAACAAATGGGGTGTTGCGGGCAGAATTGGCGCACATATCCCCGTTTTTCGGCACACCACTTCCATGAATCAGCCCACAGGTTTCTTAAGGAAGTCTTCCCAAATGTCTAGGTAGTCTGAGGCCTCGTGTGATGTTCTCTGGATTCTTTTGTTTTAAAATAGGACATGTAAGTGTGATAAGGATGTATGAAATTTATAGAAATGTCAGAAGTTGACAAAGGTTTTGTTGAATAAAAAATGTTTGAAAAATAAAAATACGCCAGTGCAATAAAGGGTCCTGCCAGGCCCAAGTGTGACAGTAGGTATGTTATAGGTCCCTGCAGGGAATGGTAGTAGCTTGCCTTCCCTACCAAGGACCTACCATTTAGTGTCCATAGGTCCTGGGTGACATTATGCTTTCTCAGAGGAACCTTTGTAAAACTTTGAGACGTACACAGCACTCAAATCACCCAAAGTTCTTGTGATTCAAGATTTTCCAGAGCTAGTTTGCCCAACCCAAGGTGTAAGGCTTACAGCAAGGCTTCTTTCTTGAGAAAAAAGAATTAGCACCAGTGATAAGGTACGTCATTTGGGGGTTGCTAGGGGTCGCAGCTGCAACCCCTGGTCCCCCTTGCTAACCCAAAAATAAACCTAAAAAAAGGTTACATATTTTTTAAAATAAAACATGTAGCTCATGGGCTGTGGCCAGTGAAATGTGTCTCTTTGTTTCTGGAGTGGCTGGCTTTCTTGTTCAAACCACTTTATAAAAAACAGGTGGTGCCAAAAGTTTAACACTTTGAGCAGTGCCCCTAAATAAGAAAGAATAGGAATAACAAATAATTTGTCTTTCTGGAATTCTATATAATAATTGCTAGACTCATTAAAGGTTTATTTCAGGCACACTTCAATGGGTGAGTCACTGATTTAGTCTGTTCTTAAACACCTCAACTCAGCCTTTTATCCTTTGGAGGTCGATAAATGAGCACCAACACAGGTTGGGTAATATTGTATGTATATTTGTTCTATATAAAGCGCTTAAGGGTAAGTGCTATGTGTTAAGGCGAATTCTCAAACATGTGCTAATTCCCGGCACCTTAGAGAACCCCAGCAACTTTGCTGGAGAGAGTGTGAGCCTTTTTTCCCACTCTCTCATGTATTTTGATGTGTGTTTTACTCTTGTGTTCTTTGATTATGGAGTTTTAGACAACTCCATAGGCATCATCTTTTCATGTGCGTCACACAGCACCCACATTGCAGTAACACAGGGAAGCCTTTTAGGCTCTCCCAAAGTTTAAACACCTTCTCTGGGATAAACTACTGTTTCCCAGAGAATGTAAAGTTAAATTGACTTTACTTGCCTTTTTAAATTCCTAGACCCAGCACACACTATCTTCCAATAGCGTGCTGGAGGGGTTACCTAGTATCCCCTATGTCTAGAAACTCATGCAGCAGTCAAATGATTTTTCGTGACCACAAACACTGGTAGCTAAAAATCGCAGGAGCCATGTTTTTCAAGATGGCATCTGAGCACCCTTTGTTTAAAGAGATCCTGGTCTTCTTTTTTCGCCATTTCTTTTTGGAAAGGTCCTTCTAGAGTTTGTCTTTGCGCGCCAAACCAGGTTTAGTCCCTTTGTTCCTACACCTTTGGCGGGCTTCAGGACTGAAGACCGCCTCTGGCACCTGAGTGTCTGCAGTGGGCAGGAAGTGAGAGAGGTGCCCCAAGGCTGAGGCTCAGGACCAGCGAGATCTGCAGGAACTGCCAAGAACAGAAGTCTTCAGCTGCATCTTTTTCTTCAATAAAAAGCACTGTGAAAACCCAGCCGAGAGAACTTACCTCTCACTGTGAAAGTGCGTGAAACTTTGGCAACTTACAGACCTAGTCAGCTTGTGACCCAACATATGAATCTTTCTTCTATGAACTACTTCTGAGAACCATGGCAAAGACTTTTCCATTTAAGTACCAGAATTGTTTTTATCTATACAAGACTCTAGTCCATTGACTTTAGCCTACCTATTGCATTAAATCAACTCCTCTGGTGAACTCAAACTATTTGCACTGTTTGAGAGTAACTGTAATATTTGTTTTATTATCTCATGCCTTTTTGCTACTCCTTCAAAGGTTCTGAATGCCATTTTGCTACTCCTTCAAAAGTAGTTTAAATGTCACAGAACCGGATAGTGTGAAGTACTGTAGTATATTATTGCGTGATATTGATTGCCTCCTTTTAGTGAATGTTTTCTGACTGTGTAATAAATTAATAAGTGCTTTACCAAGAAACCTTGAGTATAAGTGTTTATCTGAATACTTGTGATTGTAGACCTCTGTGTAAGACCCTTGCACGCTCACATTCCCTCTCGAGAGAAGCCTGGCGGCTCAGCTCGCTACCAAAAACTGTGTGGTATAGACTTATACCAAAGGTTGGTTTTGCCTTCACGTGTAGTCATAGTTGTGTGCAGTGGTCCCAGAGGGTACTGCATGCAAACGTTGCCTAACATGCAAACACTATGCAATAACATAAGTATCATTTGGCCTTGGACGTCTGCTTGAATTCAAAGTAATTTGGTAATATGAGCCTATACACACTGATATTATCCATACGTATGGTGATCCATTCTTGTATTAAATGTACATCACATTATAGTGATAGCATAAGCATATCATTTTGTGTACTTAGGGACAATGCTATGTGATGCCATTTCCTGTTTTGTCAAGGGGAGAAAGGTCGTGTTCCATTGCTGCCTGTGATATCACTTCGGGATGGGGGTCACATGACATCTCTTCTTGTGATGTCATTAGAGGTCAAGGGTCATGTGATGTCACTCCGGCTATTCTTGGCATTTTGGTGAAATGACATCCCTGCTAGTGATCGAAGTGAGCGGGAACGGTCAGGAGAGGTGTTCCACTAGTTTTCTTTTTTCTTTTTATCATTTCTCCACGTTTCACCACCATATTCAAGCTGTAATAGGAGCATTATTTACTAGTCACTTAGACTATTGCAATGCCCCAGCCGCAACACCTTGTCACATGTTGTATGTTTCTACCTATCCTCTTCCCTCCGGAGACTGCAGTTCCCCAACTTTTTTCGGTACACTTCTACCACTGACTAGCACAATGTGTTGCCCTGCATCACACCTACAGGTCACATCCTCCCCATTTTTGCATTCATTGTTCTGGTCTTTAATGAACAGTTTATCTGTCAATATATTCGATAACCACACACGGTGTACAGGTTAGTCCTCATGCTAAATGTTCTCGCTGTGACAGCTATTTGTACCCGACCATCATGTTTTTCTTCAGTGGATCTGCGACATATGGACTGGAATTCTCAAAATGACTGCCAAACAATTCCTCTAGGACTAATGGTGCACAACCACCTCTGATATTCATTGTTTCTTAAATGAGTGTAACACACTTAGCGCCTGATTCACAGAAGCGTTTTACAATGGCGCAATTCTATAGGAAACTTTCTGCGAATCGGGCCCTTTTAAATCTTGTTCTTAATAGCTTTTCTGTTTTCTTGAGTTTTGTGTATGATGCTCAGACCTTTTAAAGGTTTTGCAAGAATTCTGCTTGGACCTTGTGAATCCTTGTTTTTTCTGTTTATATTTTCTCGGAAGTGTATTTTACATGCTTTGAAGATTGTGCTTCACCACAGTCAAAAGTCGCGAGCCTATCATCTCACTAAAATAGGCCTAAACACCCTTTATGGACGGTCAGATGTTCCTGTAAATGCTGAGAGTTCTGCCAAGAAAGAACGAGGCTGAACCAAAATCATTTCCCATAACTTATACTGGACTCACCCTGTTAATTTATTCCGGAAGAATCATATTACTCATATTTAACGTATAGTCTTCTCTATCTTAAAATCTATCGATATGAGACACATCTAGACTGAAAGAATTGCCGCAATTTCCTCACACTGCAGAACGAACCCCCAAGAGAGTCACCTCCCTTGAGCTCGTAGGGAAATGACCAAACCAATGTTTTCATGTGAGGTCCTGCTGGCTGGAAGTAGCAGGAATTCACCTTTTCTATTCGCAATGAAGAAGAGCAGTGTTTCATGTGAGCCACTTCTTATCTGCTGGCCAGAGACCCACACAGGAAGTCCTTAAAGTTCCCTTCTCGTGACTACCCAGACTTCCTGCATTTACTTCATAAAATAAGAATCTCCACCTTGCAATGTATGTGGTTTGATGCACAGTGGATTTGTGTGGCTATGTTCTGTGAATGTAATGTAACCATGCTATTGTTAATCGTCTGCACTTTGTGTTTAGCTCTGTTCGTGTATTTTTCCTAGATTCCATGGCCCCCTGCTGGTCATCGGTTTTGAGGCCCCATGAACTAACAAGGACTGTTAGTGTCATGATCTGACTCCCTTGCAACACTGCAGGACTCCTGGGGTTGGTTACATGTTACTGCAGAACCTATTTCCTTGAAGTTGATGACTCTAGCTAATACTGAATTCGACTTCCCAGCAAGATATGGCACCAAGAGGTTTTGTCAGGCAGGGCACTTAAACTAAACCACCACTTTTAAACCAAAACGATTGCATTAGAGTACGTAGGGCGAAATGACGTATGAGGTCCCAAATCCTGTAGGTGTTCTTTGGTTATTTCCCCACCCACTGACTGCCCATAGCCACGCTAATCCCTATGACCATTTCCACCCACGTCCTGCCCCTCCCCTCCAAAAAAAAAACATCCTCCTGTGGTCTCTTTGAGTTAGGTTTTCCAAGTCTTACCATCAAACTTTGCGCTCAAATTTCCTGAAAATGTTTTTCAAAGCAGTCTTCTCAGAGTTAATCAGCCTCATGACAAGTTTGGTGTTATCTCAATGGTAAATCCAACACTTGATCCGACGATATTACCGCCGTCTTACAAGTGCCGTTGGCAGTTTTAGTCCCCATTTAATTGGAGTCCATAGGACTCCATTGGGATTTTGCAAGAATTATCGCAGCAGTAATTCCACCAAATACCTGAAATCTGGCAGAGAGGTGGCGGATTTAACTCCAACTCATAGCTGGAGACTAATCCTCCATTTTTTTACCAAACTCATAGCTGGGCAGTTCGATAATACCCACGCCGCCCAACTCATAATGATAATTACTAAGGGTCGGACTGGGACATGAAATAGGCCCGGACAGCCAAAAAAAAAGTGGCCCACGCCTCGCCTCACGACCCTTGACCTCTGATGACATCACCGGAAGTGATGTCATTTGACCCCACCCTAAAGTGACATCCCAGGATGCAATGAAACACGACCTTTCACTCCTTGACAAAACAGGAAGTGGCATCAAATACCATGGTTCCTAAGTACAATATGAAAAATATGGTTATGATTTCACTAATGTGATATACATTTCATACAAAATTGAATCACCATATGTATCATTGATATCTGTGTCTGTATATCTATATTTTCAAATTACTGTGAATACAAGCAGCTGTCCAAGGCCAAATTATAATATGTTATTGTATAGCACTTACGCTTAAGCTCTTTTTTTATAGAACAAATATGCATACAATATCACCCAACCTGTGTTTGTACTCATTGATCGACCTAAGAAGGATGAAAAGCTGAAATGGCCTTGCTGGAATTCGAAGCTGCAGATCACACATACATTGCAGCAGCGAACACTCAACCCAATGAGCTATCATATCGGCTATAGTAAAATGACCAATTATTCTGTAGTGGATACCATTAAACTGCAAACTGAGATTTAACAGCAGACCAATTAAGTTCATCTGCAGGTCTGGTGCAAAGTTGGCCGCATGTCAAGCCTGCATGCATCTACTTTCAGGCCTCAGAGGTTGACAAAATAGGGAAAGCAGTGCACTCACTGGACATCCCATACTCTGAGCACTCGTTACCTCATACATGCAAAGAAACATCCTGGACAGCATGCCAGGGAAATGGGAAAGATAGACACATTACAACACACAATGAAGTCAATGGACATTTGATGTGCTATGGTCAAATATTTCTACACTATACAGAATCTTTTAGGCACAAGGATTTTGTCAAGTGACAGAGGACACTGAGATGGAATGTCTTGTGATGATCATAACAGAGACAACAGCAGAAAAAAAAACATGCTAATACTGCACCTTGCGAAAGGTAAAATACATAATCCGAAATGGATGCTTATTCTACTCTAAAACTGATCGTTTATCACTAATATCACTAATACATATTTATCACTAATATAACAGCAGAGCCACTCCAGGGGGCACCGTGCCCCCTGGAATGGCGGCATGGTGACAGTCGCCGGCCTGGCAGCGGCCCCGGCCCCTCAACTCAGCATGCTGCAGCAGCATGTGAATGATGCATGCATTATAATTTATGATGGACACATCATGCATGCAAATCAATCATCAAAGCAAGGTAACATATGTTACCTTGCTTTGATGAATTTCCTCTGATGAATTTGGTTTGATGAATTATGCCGGGTTTTTTTTCTTCAAAATTTCCCTTTTTTTACATTTTTTTTCCCAAACCAGCCCAGGTGTGGGCAGAAACCTGCCCCCACTCTGCAGAGACTATTTAAGGCCGGCCATGGGCCAAGAGGCCAAAGGGCCAATTCAACCCTGTAATGACTTCATTGGACCTGTAAACATGCTACTTGTGTAACAACAATGTCTTAACCAGGTCTGTCTTCAGCCACTTTATTTATAAACACTATGAATGTCCATCACTGAAGTCCATCACCGAAGTCCTGTTAAAAACAAGAATTGGCAAAACCAACAGTTTTGGTTTGTGCGTACATATTAGGCATTTTCCAGGTACTTACAGCATTTTGCAGCTGCTACCATTGATGGCCAGTTTATACTACTACGGCAGTGCCTGGCAAATGCATTCCCCATGCCTACACAAAAGTTAAAACTTTTGTCATTGCCAATGCTTGTTTATATGGATGCTGGGAAGCTGTACTGCACTTGTTCGGGCTGCAATGTGAATGCTACAATGTTTTGTACCTTTTCAGTCTGTGAGGAAATGTCCCTGAGTGAAGGAGTCATGTTTGCTGGGTACACTTGCCCTCATTTGGGAGTCTGTGTGGCTCTATGTGTGCACTGTGCTGGGCTTTTTGGCGTGCATTCTGCCAGGAATCTTGCAGTTGTGTTCTGAGTCTTGTACATTTATGTCAGGGTTCTAGCTGTGCCGAGTGTCTTCTTACTGATTCTTATGTTAGGATTACTTAGCAGTGAATATAGAGTTTTGGCTGGAGCATGGTTGCTTCTTTGGCTGGTCTATTAATATAGCCTGAGTATTTTTGTGTCTCTGTGAAGTTGAGTGGCGTGATCTCGAATCCAAATGCTTCAGATTCGTGTTTTGGTGCTTTTGGGGATGGCATGGATTGATGTTATCCTGGAGGTCAGTGGTTCATGAATCACTTCTCCACTTGTGTGGATTATCTGATAGACGTCTTTCCAGGTGGGGTTGGTAGTCTGGAGGGTTTGGCTGCATTTCCAAGAAGTACAAACTTTGTTTTGGAAAGGTTGGGCTTTAGGTATGAGCTTGATATCCAGGAGTGAATCAGTGTAAAACATTGTTTCTGCTGTGAGAAATGCTTGTTAGGTAAGATATTCATTTCAGTGATGCATCTTACTGACCTGTAGCAACCTCGGGACTTTCTACAGGACTTTGTGGTTATTTTTTCCTTATTCCTAGGTGAGTGGGAATCTTTTTCCCCTCTAACCTAGTCCTTTACTCTTTTCATGGGTGACCTTTTTATGTCTGTTATTAGAGTTATAGTTTTCTATAATGTTTGGGCTTCGGCTGGGTTGCCCCTTTCGTCTTCAGATTTTAAAACTCTTATTACCTCTTGGGCAAACTACTATTCCCAAGAAGTAAAGTGGAATTCCCATTTTAAGTGAGCCAGCACACATCACCTTATGTGGTGTACTGGGGGATACAATGTATCCCCTTTCTTACTTACTTGGTCATATTTTTGTTACAATTGCAAGTTTACTTGAATGGGCAGTGGCAGTGAAACTACTTTTATGACTTTTAGTCTTTGTTACTCACAGGCTGTCAAATCAGCCTTGGTATTTGTTAGGTCTTCTTCTGCCATTCTAAGCAGGAAAGACATCAGTTGAAGTTGTGTCTTTGGCTGGAATTACCTTGTATTCTCTGCAGACACTCCAGAGTGGCTTAGAAGGCAGGAAGCCAGGATGGAGTCCAATACTATGCATCCCTTGGTCTTTCACCATGCCTGAAAGGAACCTGTTCTCACTGGGGGGATGGATGTCCTGAATGGATAGGCAGGCAGCCCCTTTCTGTAAACTGCAGGGATAGTTTGCAGATGTTGTGCTGTATTTCCTAATAAATTCCACCACCTGAATGAAATCCAAAGAGGAAGATGAAGAAGATACAGCTGTAATGATTTCCAGCGACCAGAGAGTCTGCTGTGTAAGCGAAGCCTAATGTAAACCTTCCTTCCAAGTGGCCTGCGGGTCCCGAACACAAAGACTCCTACCCCGAGCCTAGTGAGACCCACTAGTCTCATGAAGACCTGCAGAACAAGCCATCCCTCAACATGCTGTGACCTTCCTGGGCTGCCAACCGCCAATAACAGAGGACCTCAAGCCTGAGTGCAGTGCAATGTCTTCTGAAGTCCAAATCCTGCTAAAAGCTTGGTGGACTTCTGCTAGACCCTCAGACACATGATTCAAATCCTAGAAGTCACCTCAACAGAGCACAGGACCGAGAGAGTGAAAAGATTCTGACCAGCAATATTCATTCTTCACCTGGCTCCAGTAAAAAAGCATCAAATCGACAGAGCCACAAGCAGCTGGGAAAAATCTTTTGCTGGAAGCCTCCTCTAGTAACTGCTGCTGCAGGTTCCCATCCAGTGTCTGTTTCTTTCGTCTCCAGACCAAGAATCCAGGGGCTGGGTCCCGTGCTGCTGCATCCTGAAGGCATCCACCCAGAAACTCTTATTTTCTTCTAAGGTACTTTGTTGGCTTGGGTAAAACGTACCTTAAGCCTTGTACGAATCCTGTGAGTCTGAGTGGGTTGTTCGTGTGTTTGGCCATACAATTGAACCAGGCCTAAGACTGAAACACATGTAGGGAGCCTTCTGTGAAGTCCTTGAACACTTTTAGCTAATTCTAAAGCTAATACTTAATTGTTGAAGAAGCTATCCACTGGAACTCTTTTCTGCATTCGAACCCTATCCTGATGGCTCCGATTTTTATTCATTTATTTATTTGTATTTTTAAAGCACTCACACACCCCGGAGACATCGAGACGCTGTTACAGGAATATGTCTTACTTGCGTATTTATAACAGGCTTAATACCGAGAAGTTTTTAAATGCTGACATGGGGATCAAACCTGTTTTGCTTCGTGTTGTCTTGTTTCCAAGGCAAGCATGTTGCCGCTGAGCTATTCTCCTGGGGCGCTAGGGTCCCTTTTCTGCCTCTGAGAAAACTCCTGCTATAGACTAGGGAACGGCTACAAAAGATAAGGTTTCTGTATTGAAAACTATAACAAGTTACTTTTAAATGAGTTAGTGTTGTAACGGTATCTCAGAAATAGATTAAGTTACAAAGTGTTACAAAAGTTACTACTTACCTTTACATGACTGGTTGCTCCTTTAGCAAGTATATACATTGCTTTACTTAATTTGAATAGTGTATCACACTTCTTTAAATTAATTGTTGGCACTGTTTTATTATTCTTAACTGAATGAGTCTGAAAGAATATAGGGTTTAGATACCCCGAATAACTGGGTGTTCTTTTTTAAAGTGTACTATTGGGTTTTGCATTTCCTGATCTGCCTAGTGCATTTCTAAAACAGTCTTGTAGGAAACACTTACCTATGCATTGCTGAATGCCCTTCGTAAAAGTATACTAGAAATCCTACTAACATTAGAATTGCATAACACAATGAACTGCTCTAGGATACATATACTGTATTCATATTCATTGTTGAGTAGCTTAAATCCTCTAGGTGGTATACAAGTCAAGTTCCTCCCTCTGAACTGTTTTCTAAAAAGTAACCTTGCTGTGTCACTGTATCCATTCTTGATAGAAGAAAGTTACATGGGTTGCAAGAGATACTTGTAACCAGTGGTGGCATAACTAAGTGGCTCTGAAAGTGACTAACACTGTATGCTATAACCAATAGCGTCTACTACCCTTGATTCATTGAATGTAATCTAAAAGTAACTAACTGTGGTTTTGCTCCCCAAGAATAGCTGAATGCCATTCTAGATGTGTTATAGGTTGTACTCATCTTGAACTGCTGATTGCTATTCTTAATACTGTTATTCTTTGGTTTGCATACCATAAGTATTGAGTTGGTTTTTAGAATTGTGTTTATATGATCTGTTATAGTACGTAATTCCCCCAAATTTGTCTTGGCCTACTTGTATTTAAATAAACCATTTATGTTTACAATACATAGTGTTTCAGTGTTTCTTTGGACCATATGTATGCTACCTAAGTTAAGCCTGGCTGCTCTGTCTACGCTATCAAATGTTCTCAGGTGGTACAGCCTTATACTATGTGTGGAGTTTTTTTTAATACGAGATATATTGTTTTATGAAGCCCTTAGTTGGACTTTAGAAAAACTGTCCTAACATTGCTTTATGGTCAAATGTGTCCATACCCGTTAGTCTCTCACACTAACTCATACCACTTACACACTTAAAACAGTATAGATCCTCTTTACATAAACGTTATAGACCTTGCATGAGTGCCGAAGCAGGAGTTATGGGACCTGAAGACAGAGTTGAAGGCCCTAGCCTGTGGACAAGGGGTGTAGAAAAGAAAAACAAAGAAATTAAAGCCTCTGCCTGGTGTGGTTAAAGGGAACCGGCTAATTCTCTGCACCCATGTACAATGTAATAAGGGAGGGAGGTAAGGGGCTTAAATCCCAGCCGGTCCATGTGCAGCCCAGCAAGGCAAATGAGTAGTGGTTGGGCGTGGTAACGATGGAGAAGCTAGGCCACGGCTGCCAGGTGAGACCCGGTGAAGCTTCTGTATAAAGAGAGGGATTCATTCTCCCCAGTGCCCCCATCTGATTAAGGTGAGGAGGTGGGAGGGACCGGGCTGCATCTGTCAGGTACCGCCTGGGTAAGGTGGGGAGCGGCTCTGGCTTGTATTGGCCGAGAATTGGCCACAGGGGAAGTGCCACATCACGGACAGGATAGCTGTTATGATATGATTCCTATCTCTGCTAGATGATGTGCTGTGTGTTTTCCTGAGAGTATGATGTCAAGTATGTTCTAGAGTGGAACGCTGTGTTTATGGGGTGCTTAAGTGGTCTAGGAGTGGCAGCTGGAGAGTGGCTGGCTGGTGAGAGAATGTGAATATGCTGTCAATGTACCTCTGTCAATCTACTTATAAATGTGCTTATGCCATGTATTCGTATCGGAAACAAAACAAAGTCGTGTATCTTCCTTTTTTTCAACATGGGAATACAAAGTCCTTGCTTCTTGCCTCTTAACACCAAACACAAGGAGTACAGAAAAAGACAACACATTTGATTATAGGAAATTAAGTTGCAATCAATGTTCTAATTAGAAAAGTGTACATGTCCGTTCCATTCTGTTGTTTTGCCTTACAATACTTCAACCGGCTGTGTATATTGGTTGTTCCTACAAAACGTATTATTTTTCATTTTTATAGACAGCCCTTGTTTGTTCAGCTTTCATCGTTTGCCTTTTTCGGAAAAAACTGTACATGGAAATATTGCAAAGGACTTGTCCTCCTCCAGACAGGAAGCGGTTTGGAGTTCAGGCTTCTGAAAGAGCAGTGGAGCCGAAAATGCCAATTTGAGATGTTTATTTAGACAGAAAAAGCTTCAGGAAAGGCCGTATTTAACATCCAGTTACAAAAGCAGAAAAATACCGTCGGGGCACAAAAGGCATGCAAACGATCACAGCACATCCAAATGCACATTAAATCGGTGTGCTTTGCACAATCCCTTTTTCAATGTGGAAAATTCAGATTACCATATAGGTGGCATGACTGTGTCATCTACCGTTGTAGGAGAACATTAAGAATGTCGTGCTTGCTTGCATTTGAACGGTATTTTGCTCCAGAGTAATCATGGACATGTCGGTGGAAAATTGCACAGGGTAGAGTTTACCACTGCTGTTGGATTTTTTCGTTTTTAGTTGTGTAGTCAATATGAACAAGCCTCAACTACGCATTAAAAAACACACACTCGCGCACATAATAGGGTTGCAGCCATAATTTTCCATCACAACTTCCCTCTGCAATTTAGCACCATTCGAGCCAAACAACACAGTATTGCAGTATAGCTGAACAATCTTAATTAGCTCCACTCATTGCAATTCATCATATCCCATCCCAGAAGTGAACCCGTCTCTCACATTTCTTCAGAGGATGCAATCAGTGCTTCCCCAACTTCACATTGCCACCCAAATTAAAATGTATATAGCACCAAACATAGCATATTTATTAGGATAATGTGATCAGATGATGCGCAAGCAGAATACAGTATGGCCACGTGAAGCTGGATCAATAGGTTCATGTTCTTTAATTTCATGATATCGAACCTACCTTTGCTTTACTCATGGACTTCTTAAACATTAACATGTTCATCCAGGTTGCACAGCACTGCTTTATAACAGAAATAATGGAAAAATCCTGGTTGCACCTGTTCCATGAGATTCCTGACAACATATAGACCATTTTTATCATGTAAACCCTAACAATATCTTTCAGCAAGGGCGGTTTCTGGATATTGGCAATGAACAGAGTATCTTTTGAAGTATATTACGTAAACAGGGTATCCTATACAATAGTGCCTTTAATGAAGGTATCATGTGGCATATTCCGTCTGATCAGAGTATCTTTCAGATTATTTCAGGTGTGCAGGGTATCTTCTAAGATATCAGATGTAAGCAGGATATCGTGAAGAAGCCTAGGAGAGCTGGGTATCATGTAGCATACATATATATCAACGGTCTCCAACTGTTGACCCTCCAGAAGATTTGGACTACGACTCCCATCAGTGCTAGCCACCCTCTGTTAACTGTGAGTGATCATGGAGGTCAGTGGAGCCACAGGTTGCAGACCCCTTTCATATGTGACAGGCATTATTGTGAGAAGTCTTCTGTGCTGGGCATCTTTTGTGATGTGCTCTGTGAATATGGTATGCTATGGGAGCATGGTTATTGTAATTGTAGAACATGCAATGTAAGCAGTTTAGGGTATAGTAGGTGAACTAGGAAGCCATTAGGTTATCCAGTGTGATCAAGGTATCTTGTAGGAAATCAAACATAGAATTATATTTTGTAGTTTATTCCAAGCGAGCATGATATCTTGCTGCAAAAAGGTCCTCTTGTAGGATATCCCATGTGGGCAGGGTTTCTTTAGGGTTCCCTTTGTGCCAAGGTTTTCTGGTAGAATAAATGATACGATATTTATAATCGGCCTGTACACAAGGGTTTCTAGGGGCAACAAGACAAGGGAGGGAAGACAGAAGGAGGACAAAATAAACGATCTTACTAGGCCTTGTGTCATTCAGATCGTGCAAGTGCGATAACGCAAAGTGCAGGGGTGGAGGGAGAAAGGGGAAGTGCCAAGGAGAGGGAAACGGGAAGTGCAGTCAGGGCAGCATTGCTCTGAGCATGTGCAGCCAGGGCAGCACGACTCTGGGTAAATGCAAGGAGGCAGGGGACTGTAGGGTTGCAGTTGCAGCCCCTACGAGCACAGTGTGCCCGGAGGCAGTGCAGGGGCGAATGGTCATCGAGGAGCTTGGTACCCAGTGAGTAAACCAATCTGAGCATGGTTTCCTGCAAGATGTCCCATGTGACCAACATTCCAATTATGGATGACATACCTGCCCTCATAATTTATTACAAAAGGCCAATGTACCCCCTGCACACCCTATTATATTATTAGTACTCCTACCAATCTGTCCAGACGGGGAACCATTGTTGTACAATTGGATCCCTAAATAGTCAAAATATCATACCTGGTGAATATACTTGCAACATACATTTAATGTGACCTTTGGGATTCTAGTTCGATGATATTATGTTTTGTAGCTAAGGTTTAAGTTAAAACCAAATGCTAATAAAAAAATAAAAATGACAACCAGCAGTAATAGCCGCTTACAATCCCATTGTGCCCAATGGACCCAATGGAAATGGGAATTTACCGCTGTACCGCTATTCGGGATCCGGTGCTAATAGCGCTGGACCAAGTAGCAGTAATGCTAATAGCTTTGGGCGGTATCTCGTCGCAGCTGGGATACTGCCCAACCCCTGATGAGGCCCTCTCTCTGCACTCTCTTTGTCTCCCAGTCTCAGTATCTTTCTATTTCACACGATGCATCTTTCTCTCTATCTCAGGGCAAGAGTTACGGTGATCAGACGCACGTGTTCTACCCCAGTCGCTGCTGGCAGCAGCAAGACGAGAGGAAATACACAGCTGGTTTGAAGGGGTACTGTGTTTTTCATGGTTCAAAATAAAATAAGAGCAAAAGTGCCAGAGGTATTTCAAGAGGCACTGGCTGTCTTAGTATTTAAAGAAGTAAATTGCCATCATCTATGACCTACAAGACTGTCACTATCAAATGGAGGGGCATTGTCCGTGTGCAGGTGGTTGAGGTGGACGTGGATATGCTCTGCAGGCGTGATGTTCCGGCCGAACTTGTAAGGTGCCACAGAACCAGAGTTCAGAGGCTACAACTGTATTATTTCTTAGTGTTTTTTCCATAGTGGAACTAAGGCATGAGCAACCCATCAGTGGCCAGCACACACAACTAGAAATGACCTTGGTGTTGACAGAAGAAGCAGATGTTTGGTTTGAATTTGAGTATTCTCCTTTTCAAGAAGGAAAGACATTTTCAGAGGCAACATGGTGTGCATTCTCTGCCGAACAAAGTTTGGCATTTTGTGTATGCATGGGAGAGGCACTTACCAGGCATTGGCCTAGTGGTATTATATGGCCATTGTTGGAAGCAGGTGGAACATAGTGTGAGGAAGTGGGCATCTAATACAAGTTCCTGGCAAATGCCCAGTACTTAACAAGCCAAAACTGTTGGTTTGGCAATGCTTCTGTGAAGGACAAGCATAGCGCTTATAAATTGAGTGGCTGAAGGCAGACTACGTGTAGACATTTTTATTGCACTTGTAGCATGTTTATAGCTCGAATTAAGTCATTGGGCCTCATTCTGAGTATGGCAGTAGGGGGTTAACAGCACCGATAAGGATGCCGGTGCCGTTAACCCCCTACCGCCACATTCCGAGGTCCCTTAGCAGGTCCCACCAGGATCGGCTGGTCTAACCAATCGTACTTAGTGGGACCCGTTAAGGGACCAGGGAGCAAATAACGGGCCCACTATTAGAAGGCCTGTTATTTGCTCCTTCCCCATTCCCATTGATCCCTATGGGGGCTCAAATGGGAAAGGGGAATGGTTGTCTGAATGGGGACTTACCGGGTCCTCCAAGGTTGGAATGACCCGGTAGTCCCCATTCAGAGAACCCGGACCCGGGCTTGGAGGCAGCCATAGGGCTAATAGCACCATGGCTACCTCCAAAGTCGGAATGACCCCCATTGACTCTCAGAAGATTGCTTTGAAAAAACACTGGCAGGCACTTTGAGTGCAAGGTTTGGGTAAGGGTTGAGTAAAGTGAGCTGAAAGAGTTCGAACAAGGAGGCGTTTTTGGGTGCGGAGGGGCAGGAATGGGGATGGCAGTAAATGGGTGGGCAAGTAACCAAACTACACTTTCAAGCTTTGTGTCCCTCCTCATATGCCATTTCCTCCTATCTGTACTCTAAGGCAATACTTTGGGCTCATAGGTGGCTCACCTAATAGCCCAAACTGAAAAAGCAACTATTTAATTGTACTAACATTGAAAACGGTCTCTTTTTTACATTGTTATGGTGCTAATTTCTAATGATTGTTTCCAGTAAATATTGTAGTCATAGTAAGAATGTTTCATATTTCTTACCGAGGAAAGCAAAATACCAAAGCCTACGATAACTATATGCATTTATTTCTGTTAGAAGGTTATCATTGTAAGATGTGCAGTACCATGCAATTGTGATGCACTCTTTCATCCATGAAAGGTTCGCTGTTGCTGTATTTCCCCGAAACACATTTCAGATTTTATTGATTAGATCTGGACGTGCTCTTTTTGGCATTGTATTTGTGCACAATTTATTTTTTTCCGCACTGTATAACCGAGTAGCTGTTACACACTGTTGCCTTAAGTGGGAGGGGCAGTTGACTATGGCCCTTTGAACCGCAGGGATTATTTTCCGGATGGATGTATTTTTATGAAAATACGTTTTAGCTTCGTTTTGTGGCATCATTGCTCAATTCCATAGAGGAGGCTCGTTTCTAATGAGGGGCCATCATATTCATACACTTATTTTCTAAAACGACCCCTGTACCAATTAGCAGTTACTGCTGCAATTGGTACTAATTACAAACACAACTCTACAACAAATGTCTGAAAACAAATGTTCTTGATGTGCATCAAATACTTTTCACATGCATGCCCCGATTTAAGTGCGTGGAAACCGTCTACTCTTGTTTTTATCAATTGGGTGTCCCTAGTGCAATTTAAAGGTTTCCAATTAACCACGATTTGTAATTCGCTGCAAGAACATGAGGCACATTGAAACAACAACCTAATCATAATGTATGCATTACATTCGTTGCTCAATTCAAGCAGCCATTTTTAAGGTGGCATCCAACATTCAAACATTTTCCTTCTCGAAGAATAGTGGTTACTCCAAATTGGCCACCATATTTTTCTATGGGAATTAAGACAATGGCCCTCACTATAAGGTTGGCGGAATGGGTTTACTGGCACCAGTAAAGGTGCCGGTAAACCCGTTCCACCCTATTACGAGCTCTCCTTGCGGGACCCGCAATGGGCACCTGGAAAAACCAGGCGTTCTTACCGGGTCCCGCGAGGGGACCAGGAAGCTAACAACGGGCCCGTCATTAACGAGCCCGTTGTTAGCTCCATCCTCATTCCCATTGAGCCCTATGGGGGCTCGAATGGGAATGGGGATGGACCGTGTCCAGGTTCCTCGGACAGGGAATTACCGGGTCCGCCAAGGTTGCGATGGCCCGGTAATTCCTCATTCGAGGAACCCGGGCCTGGATTGCAGTTTGGAGGCAACCATGCCGCTAAAAGCGGCATGGTTACCTCCAACCTTCTAATGAGGCCCAATGCATGTTCCCTATGTCCTCATGGATGATGTACACTCAGAGTGACTTGGGGGTATGAAATATTGCTCTTAGAAAATGGTTGTCCACTGCCTGCATACATTTGCATACAAAATAACCCTGGATCCCACCTTCATTTCAGGCGGTCCACACAATAGAAACACACTTTGCCTCAAATAACTTCTTCATGATGTTCAAAGGGGTTCAATAAAGCACCATAACTTTGAAAGGTTGGCTTCCTCTGTTTGAGAGTACGGTGGTGACAATGGACATTTTCAGAAGGAAAAAAAAACGTCCAAATAAAAGAAGGGTGCAAGATTTTCGATCGCAGTTCGCCCTATAATGATAGCCATCATGCGTTATCTAGGATCAAGGCACACGTACTTTGGCTTTCCAGTGTTAGAGAGTTTCTAATCGTATGTACAGAAATTGCACTCTGTTCACGGTAGGACTGGGGCCTACAATTGCCTCAGGCACCAATTTAAAAGTGGCCCACGGTTGCAAATGGCAATTCATTAGTTTTGTGACAGTTTGACAAGTACCCAAGGAGGAGATTTTTGATAAATGAAAAATGCGATGCAAATTGTGCATTTTAAAGAATATGTATCCAGTAACACTGGTGAAAACTACTAGCTGCATGGTTACCAGTGTTTTTGGTTCAGGCATTGGCCTATTGCCCTATAGGCCAGGCAAGGCCTGACTGTGTTATCCACATATAAAAATGTGGTCACATGCCGAGCACCTATTTTTGTGCATCATGTACCTCTTCATCAGGTTCCGTAGTAATAGAGTTAATGTAAACAATCAGGGGTATTGCTAGGTCTGGAAAACATCCAAGGCTACGCGAATGTCGGGACTCAGGGCTAGCTGTTAGGGGCTACAACCAAAGGTCTCGGGGCTATAGAACCCCCCACCCCACAGCATCCCCTCTACCAACGCCTCTGTGCACATTAATAAAAAGGAAGGATGCCAAGCTGGGAATCCAGAAGTCATTACCAAAACTGGTAACGAAAAACATATCAATGCCATTGTATCCAAATGTAATCTTTAATAATGTCTAGTAGAGCTTCAACCCCCATAATTCCAATATTCCCCATTGCTTATTCCTGGGAACACCATCAAAGGAGGATGACACAACCATGAACTCTGTGTGTGGTGGAGAGTATTTTGGTACTGTGCAGTAGCCGCATCAGAGATCAAAGTCCAACACTTGGTCTTGGGTGCCCACTTCCTTTTTAAAGCCATATTGGATGTCAACCATTGACCTATGGGTGTCCTCCTCTTCTTGGAGATATGGCAGAAGAATTGAACAAAATAGTTTGTGGTCGATTCCAGTAATGATATGGGGTGATAAAAAGTGGGGGACAACTTGTCACGTTTGTAAACAATGGAATTATATTTGCGATTTTGCGTCTGCTCAGTTGCCATATCATTAAACAAATTATTTAATAACAGTGCCCACAAATGCTCATTCAATTTGTAGGGATCAACAGGAGTGCTATCGTATATAGGTTCTTATTGTTTGCCTGAATGCTAAAGGTGTGATGGTGCAAATGAGGCAAACACCACGCTGTGCACCGCCCCCACACACCCAACATGTGAATGTTATTACAAGATAAGGGAGCTCACTTAAAAGAATGGTTTCAGGCCGTTTTTCCTGAACTGCTTTCAACAAGCCTGATTACAAGCAACACACTAACACACGTAGAATAGAGACACATGTCTTATCATGTTTGCTGTTTGAATATAAACACAAGTAGAATAGAATTAGTTTGAAACACTATACGTAGTTGTGGCACATTAAGGAAGCTAGGTTGTAGCATGCACTGAGAAGATCACTAAGAAATATATGTTTCTGCATACAGTGAGAAGATTGTTGAGAGATACACAAAGCTAAAATATTCCTGATGGATTATAAATGTATCATTGAGCAGAGGTTCTGCCATTTTGCAGCAAAGGCCTTATGTGATATTGCCCAAAGTATTATTTTACAGCTGCTGCACTACAGCGCTTAGATTTGTTCAACTTTATGAAAAATTCTTTCTCGCCTCAAAGTATGAGGCAGTCAAGTTTACAGTGGAAGGGAATACAAGACAGTGCTCAATGAAGTATCAAGGAAATATTGTTCCAATGACACAAGAACAAATATGTAGCAATTATTTCAGGTCCAAACAGTGACTGAATAAACACATAGAAGCCTTGATCGCCAGGTGCATGGTTCCCCAAGACGGAATATTGCCAAAACACCAAGCTAAGCTGTATACACAGTGCCCCCTATGGCCAAGCAATGCCACTACACGCTTTATTAAATACAGTAAAATAGAAAGACATATGCCAGGCAGACAGAGTCCCAGAGAGACTATAATTCAACCCATGACCCAATGAAAAGATTATGAAGCTGTGTTGGAAGTGAGTATCGAGATCACAGTTGCAAACTAGAATATTCAAGGTTAGGGAAGCTGTCTGGAACAAATGAGGCCATGGCATGGGAAACGAGATGGGAGTATCTTTTTTTTGGGGAAACCGGGGTTTGATCTCTATATTCCCAGAAAGTGTACATTAAATAATAATTGGACTGTCTAGAATAGTTGCAACATGTGAGGTCACCTTAAGAGCTGCCATCCAATACCAGAGAAGTATTCTTATCACTGTCAGTATGAAATGTGTCAACCAACCAGATTGTGTGGTAGGGATATTAGCATAATGACAACTATGTTTGAGGGGTTAGATCTGTGTGAGGTTGTAGACAATAGGCTATCCAATGGTAGACTCCAATGTATTTGAGATCTATAGGGCTCCTGATTAGCGTAGCCAATTATTATGTTAGAAAATGGCATATGTGTTAATTTTGTAACTATGCAAATTCTGCAGTTTCAGACCTTATAATTCTTAAAAGTTTTTTATAACTTGTTTAACACCCGTCAGACACTTTGTTAATAAAGTGAATAAAGCTGTTGTTTCTTGAACTTGGCACACTTCCTTATGTGTGTTAATGGGCTGGTTTACGTGTATTAAGACCAAGGCATAAGTAGCTTCAGGAGAACACTTAGCTGTAGGCTGCTCCACTGTATGGGAGCATTGGCTATTGCAAGATTTGAAGTCCAGACCATATCAATGTCCTTTGCAGAGTTGCAAAGGATAGACAAAAAGGAGGGGCCACTTGCTCCACAGCTATATTTCGGTCATGTTCAAACATGTCCTGTTTAATATCCCGCATAATCAAAGACTACAATTCTGGGATTGTGTTTTGTTATTTAGGGGATTTCGCAACTTTTGCTTCAAAGAGACCTGCCTACTTGCAAAGCAAATTTAATATAATAGCTATGCCTATTCAGCAAAATAGACAGTTCCCATATGGCGTGACAAACCCCCCCTATCAAGGGATTTTAGAACATTGGTCTATGTGAAAGTACGCCAAAACCTCCACATTTAATCCTCTCAAGGAGGCAATGTCTTTGCCGGAGCAAAAACAAAGAGGTGATGGCTGGAAGGTTTAGAATGAATCTTAACCACTGGCAATGCTCTGGGCAACCCTCCAGACCACCGTTCTTCACCTGCCAAGCCATTACAGAAGAGGAAAGACCATATGCAAATTAGGCTTGGCCCCACCCCAAAAGGGGCAGTCCAGCCCGAACTGCTAGGCCACATCCCTTCTGTACGAGACCACAAGCATCCCCAAACATGTTTTGCCCTTGTTGGGGCTCATCAGTGAGGAGTAGCTTGGGTCTCTAGGCCCAGCAGGCACGGGACCCACGTCTGGGCATACCCGTCCCACTCGGGGTGACAAAGCAAAAACAAAGAGGTGATGGCTGGAAGGTTTAGAATGAATCTTAACCACTGGCAATGCTCTGGGCAACCCTCCAGACCACCGTTCTTCACCTGCCAAGCCATTACAGAAGAGGAAAGACCATATGCAAATCAGGCTTGGCCCCACCCCAAAAGGGGCAGTCCAGCCCGAACTGCTAGGCCACATCCCTTCTGCACGAGACCACAAGCATCCCCAAACATGTTTCGCCCTTGTTGGGGCTCATCAGTGAGGAGTAGCTTGGGTCTCTAGGCCCAGCAGGCACGGGACCCACGTCTGGGCATACCCGTCCCACTCGGGGAGACAAAGCAAAAACAAAGAGGTGATGGCTGGAAGGTTTAGAATGAATCTTAACCACTGGCAATGCTCTGGGCAACCCTCCAGACCACCGTTCTTCACCTGCCAAGCCATTACAGAAGAGGAAAGACCATATGCAAATCAGGCTTGGCCCCACCCCAAAAGGGGCAGTCCAGCCCGAACTGCTAGGCCACATCCCTTCTGCACGAGACCACAAGCATCCCCAAACATGTTTCGCCCTTGTTGGGGTGGGGCCAAGCCTGATTTGCATATGGTCTTTCCCCTTCTGTAATGGCTTGGCAGGCGAAGAACGATGGTCTGGAGGGTTGCCCCGAGCAATGCCAGTGGTTAAGATTCAGTCTAAACCTTCCACCCATCACCTCTTTGTTTTTGCTTTGTCACCCCGAGTGGGACGGGTATGCCCAGACGTGGGTCCCGTGCCTGCTGGGCGTAGAGACCCAAGCTACTCCTCACTGATGAGCCCCAACAAGGGTGAAACATGTTTGGGGATGCTTGTGGTCTCGTGCAGAAGGGATGTGACCTAGCAGTTCGGGCTGGACTTCCCCTTTTGGGGTGGGGCCAAGCCTGATTTGCATATGGTCTTTCCCCTTCTGTAATGGCTTGGCAGGCGAAGAACGATGGTCTGGAGGGTTGCCCCGAGCAATGCCAGTGGTTAAGATTCAGTCTAAACCTTCCACCCATCACCTCTTTGTTTTTGCTTTGTCACCCGGAGTGGGACGGGTATGCCCAGACGTGGGTCCCGTGCCTGCTGGGCTTAGAGACCCAAGCTACTCCTCACTGATGAGCCCCAACAAGGGTGAAACATGTTTGGGGATGCTTGTGGTCTCGTGCAGAAGGGATGTGACCTAGCAGTTCGGGCTGGACTTCCCCTTTTGGGGTGGGGCCAAGCCCGATTTGCATATGGTCTTTCCCCTTCTGTAATGGCTTGGCAGGTGAAGAACGATGGTCTGGAGGGTTGCCCCGAGCAATGCCAGTGGTTAAGATTCAGTCTAAACCTTCCACCCATCACCTCTTTGTTTTTGCAATGTCTTTGCCGGACCATAGGTCCCCTAAACAGACTTCCATGTCATCATATGCAGATTTGTGCCATGTTAGGTCTCTCTAATGTTTCCAATCTAACCATCTTTTTTCTTATTCCCAACATCTATTTCTGCAATCTTGGTAGGAAAGGATCTAACTTGCAGAAACGCTTCTTCAACGTCTGAGACAAAGAGATTAAAGAGTTCTGGGGCCAACAGACAACCCTGCTTCAACCCGGTTGTAATTGATATGGTGTCGGACAGCAGGCTCGATTTATCCAGCCTTACTCTTATTACAGTATCTGTGTATACATCGTTGATGTTATCCAACACCAGCTGCAGGCATTGCCATCATGTCAACTTACTCCATAATTTGGGTCTTCTGACAGTGTCGAACGCCTTTGATAGATTGATGCAGGCCACAAAGATTTTCAGCCCCTTTTCTCTCACAGTTCTGGCTTTTAATAGGTTTATCAGAAAAATGTTTAGGCGGGGTCTCCCACCCTTTACAAAACCTGACTGCCATTGATCTCTGTGGCCCGTTGTACTCCATGTCGTTAGAGATTTTAGTAATATGGTGGTGAAAACCTTACTTGCCACATCCAACAAGGCACCTGATTATGGGGTGATAGTTGTAGGGGTTCATCCTAAGACCTTTTTTGAAAATTGGCACAACTACTCCCTCCTTCCATGAGTTTGGACATTTTTCGGACGTTAAAATATATTTGAAAAGTTGGTGCAGGAATTTTGCCCATTCTGTCGGATTGCTCTTCATCATTCCGTCTGGGCCGGGGCCACTCGAGTTATTTAACCTCTTGATGATGCCTTCAATTGTGTCAGTCTCTATTTCTATTTCTTCCACTTTATTACTCAATTTCGTCCTCTGCATAATTGTTTTATTTGTCTCTCGCAATTTCTTTTAATATTCACACCAAGTACTCCCTGGTATGGGATTTGTTATTAAAGCATCTTGGGGCACTTCCATGTTTTTGATTGTTACCCAAATTCCTGCTGTATTTTTTTTTGTAATGTTAGATAGCATCAGCTCCGCGTTTTGGTTTAGCATTGTCTTTTTGTTCAGATGAAGCCAATTACGGTATTTTTGTTTAAGCTTATGGATTTCCTTTGAGTAGCCTTCTAATGCCCTTTTTTATCAGCTTAGTACTTTTCTTTATTAGTTTCTTCTTTTGTACAATTATTGTGTATTGTGTAATTACTCTGTTAGGCATCTGTATTGTTGTATACCTCTGTAAAGTGCTCCATCGCTTCCAAGCTAGGTCTACACTGAACAAATACTATAATAATAATAATGATACTAATCCTGCACCAGCCACTCCTCTTCTCTCTCCCGACCATGCTATTACATAAACAGCTGAATGTGCACACATTTCCTGTAGTTGAGCCCTTCAAACACATATGCAATGATTCTAGGGGAATGCCCACGCAGCTGGCTGGTGTCATAGTCTTTGGCCAGCTGACCTAACTATCTGTCCCACCCCACCACTGTATACTCCAAAAAAAGAGAGACAATATATTATCAATATCAATTGTGCCATCAAGGGACCAATGTGATCACCTTTCTGCTCATCAGAACTGGAAGTATTCTATGAAATTGTCCCATTCTTCCCCTTTCCAGAGAGAGTTACAGTTGTAAATTCCCTAGTTTCCTCTTCTCTTGTCTACAGTGACACCCCCTTTCTAGGAATCCAATCTGGGTAAATGAAACACCTACAACATGTCCAGACCTGAGAAGCAAGGCAATCGCTACACCTCGGCCATGTCTCTCTAGGTTTGACTAGCTTTCAACGAATGCCTGTCAAAAAAGCATTGGTCCAAAGCCATGAATTGTCTCTGTAGTTCCTAACGTTCAAGTGCAATTAGCACACACTGTCCAGGAATCTGCACTCATCCAACGCAACTCACTTTACATTCGAACAATCAAAAAGAAAACAAAATGAGATAAAGCCTTAACATACATATCTGCAAACCTGTGGTACTCCACCTGACCATTCGAACAAAAAACAGCCAATCTCAAATTCAGAAAGGAATTGAACAATTGGCTTTTCCAAAATGACCTTTCTTTCCTGTCACTTGATTATTTGTTTTCCTGTCAAAATTCGTGCCGGTTTTCAGACTAATCGTGGCATGGATAGAATAGCCAACCCTAGCTGAGATGTACTCATTGACCAGGATGACTTAATGAGAAAACACTTAATAGTGCAACAATCTCTTATACAGTTGTAATTAAACTATAGAGGACTGCACTACCTTATCTGGGAATCTTGAGACGATGCCTGTCAACTATGACTATAAGATTGTGCACCACAAAAACAAGAGGAGGGAAACCAAGAGCAGAGGTCCAGATGGTAGAACTTCCGAGATTATATGGGGAGCTTCAAATTAGTATCCCTTTCTTTGCAGAGTTACATTTTATTTTTTTATTATTCACGCCAGCTGCTGATCCCTGGAATACATGTGGGAAGGTTTTTAGTGTCAGAGCTCATGTTGTTCGGCGGTATATGCAAAATCACATGCTCTGGTAGAAAATCTCATGCCATAGAGATGAAGCAGTTTAAAAAGCGGTTGACGGTTACCATCCAATAAGATTGGTGAAAGAATGGCATAATCTGGGCCTACAGTTGGTTTGATAGGTCTTGGGCACAAATACTTCTGGGGCTACTGATTTCATAACATCAGTCAGAAAACATTGTAGTCACTCAGGGGCCAGATTGAAGATCACAATTTGAAAGAGTTGCCAATAGGATGATGGGCTTGATGGCACTGAATATCATTGGAAGATCGAGCAACAATGGCACACTGACTTCACATCTTTACCTGCTTTAGTTATATCTTGATACCTTAAAATTAAAGAATGAAGCAATCTCCCCACAGAGCTTCTGTTTTGCAATTATAGACAATTAACTAGGAGTGACAGCACTCTCAGTTTCACAACAACTTGAATGTTCGAGAGATTTGTTGTCCTATAACAATATTCTTTCAGCAAAATCGATTTCTTTGCTTGATAAGATTATTTGTATACCCTTTTAAACCCATTTCAAATATATGCATATCAACAGATCTGGGCTCCTATCTGAATTTATCTTCGTTTATTTCCTTATTATACCATGGAGATGAACAACGTGAACCAAATGCTTTCCCCTTATGACCATTGTGTATGAGGACATCAAGCATAGCTTTCCAGCAGTATTCAGCAAGGATAGATTTCACTTATTCTATTGATGCACAACATTTGCATACACAACTTTACTTTTACATCCTTCTCTGGGCGGTGATAATCCTGGGGTGGCCAGAAGAAACACCATGTAAGGAAGTGTTCTATTGAATGCTGAGAAGGCTCCAAGTTAACATTTGTCAATTTGTTTTCAATTGTGAGTATGGGGGAAGCTGTTAGTATTTTTGAAGGGGTGTTTGTTTGTTATGCAAAGGGAGGTTTTCCAGTAAGGGCTTGGGAGAAACCAAAGCTGGAGGCCTGATGGCTTGGTCCTGGTGAATGCATGGCAGGAGGCAGTGTTTGTGCTGACCGAAAACGGTATGGCCTACTAGTGCAAAATGTATTCATTGCTTTTTTGGAGGTTACTTTTGGAGCTGCTTTCCAGACATTTTTGGATTGATTAGTCCATGTTTGAGAGATCCTTATATATTCATATGTGGTGTACTTTATGCCGAAAATCTGTACTTACTGTTTTGTTTATGGATTCAGACTCTGTGCAAAATGGTTTTGTACTGAGTGATATCGTGTTTTTACATTTTCTTGATAAACATTTCGTAATAGCGTTCTGTTCTAAATGTTTTCTTGTATATATGAATACAAATATGGTTGTATTACACGGAATAGAAAATAGAGATGTATTAAATATTTCTGTCAATGTAAACATCAGTGATTTAGTTTAAAAGATATATTCCAAGGGGAGGAAGCTATGTATGTTCTTGTCCGATTTAAAAGGCATAATAGTGTGCCTATACTTTAGTAAAGTTAGAACAAGATGAGGAGGCAAGGCATAGTGCAGCGGTGCTGTGATGGTTTAGGGGTAGAAGACGACATAGGAAAACTAGTATGTTAGCATATGTAAGGGAATGAATCGTTTTGCAATGGTATATTTCTATAAGGTGTTCGTTATTTGGCAGTCTTGTTTTGCATAAAAGTGTCCTTTCAAACATAACAATGGAACGAGTAATGTATTTTGTAAACATCCTAAGACAGCAGAATCAAATGAGGGTGAGGGTGGGGGGTGGGGGATCTCATTTCCTTAGCCAGAGGCCAATGAGGGAGTGAGGTGTTGTGCACAGCCCTGCAGATCCTCGGAATGGGCTCCATCTTTCTCAGGGGACATGGTGGGCCAGGGAAATTAAGCCAGCCATATGCCTGAAAGCTTTTGAGCTGCTGGGGTGGTGCAGCTAGCCCACATACAAACCTTATTTTATGTATTTATTTATTTATTTATTTATAGTTCTAAAAGAACATTTACTATTTTTTGTATCACAATACAACTCTATACAATTCATACTAATTAGGATCTTAAGAGAGACATTTCATTATACAATCAATCACAAATCACAGATACTACAGTGGTATGCATCAACAGTGTCTTAATTAATTAATGATCTCACACAGCGTTTCCATTAGACTTTTTAGTCGTTTGTGGGACCTCATCACCAGTTGCAAATCCAAATCTATCACCTGCCATTTAGCATAAAACCACTCTTCTTAAAACAATAAATGGATATAATGCATATTAAAACCTTCATCATAGTACAATATGTTGTTTTTATGTCCTTAAGTGTGTTTTATAACTAGGTAGTCGCTCCCGGACTATACACCACAAACGGTACAATGCAAGGTACAAACTTTGAGTTTCCGTATTCAAACAATAAGTCCAAAAGTCTTCCTCCTTAATTGACTCATATCAAGATACCATTTGGCCTATTACAGTCATATATTTTTTACACATAACAGGGCAGTCCGTTAACAGGTGTTTGGCCGGCACCAACATCTCTGATAGCTTACATAAACGACATATTCTGTCCTCAATGGTATACCCACAGATGCACACAGTGCTACCAATGTGGGCAGTTGATTAATTCTCAGCCTTGATGGCAAGCTCTATACCGATAAATTCGTGCATTTTGTCAGGTATTTCTGAGGCTTCAAATATTTGTGCACCACCATAGACACCTGACTGGCTTCCAATCGTGGCCAAATGGGTATAGTTGCTGACCCAATCCCACTGGCTAACTATATGCTTGAAAATACCCCTCAGGCATATAAAACTGTCCCCTATGTAAATTCGGGGTACCAGTTAATAGCCTCATACATTTTACATACCAGTGTGTCAAAGTGGCATTTCCCAGTGGATTGAGTAGAAATATTCGGCCACACCATTGTAAGTAGATGGCATTTAGGAAGTGTATGCATTTTAACGTGAAAAACACCCCTTCTAATGAGCAACCCACTTTTGTGAGCCATTAGCCCTAACTCCAATCTAAGATATTCCATGGGGGTGGACTTGCACAGTCTCAAAATGGATTTCCAAAAAGCTCCCTCTAAATCTCCCAGCCATTGGCGATCTCTCACGGTAGGACCTCTAGCCCATAAAGGACCAAAGGCAAAAACATTACTTATAGAGAGCGAGGATTCCTACCATAGAAAATCCAGCAGTCTTTCTAGCGAAGCTACAAATGAGGTGGGTCATCCGCTTAGCCTTAACTGTTTTCATAGACACTATATAGGCATAGGCCCTACTGGTACTCATATCAAGACCCAAATATGTATATGACATCACATATTCAACCTTCCCCAGGGGTGTCTGAAAATCAAGGAATTTCACATTTTTTCCTGTAACAAACATGATCTTTGTTTTCCCCATATTTATTTGTATCTCATTAACAGTCGTATAACGAATCAAAGATTTAAACATGGGTTTAGCTCCCATAACCATAAAGTTAAACATCACCAGGTCATTGGCGTACAGCATGCAGGGGATGGAGCCACCCCCACCAAAGGACAGCATCCCCTGCTGGCAGCAAGTCGGGACAGGAGATTGGCTGTAAATAGGTTATAGAGCAACGGTGCAATAGTGCAGCCCTGCTTCACACCTTTCATAATGGGCACTGGCTTAGATAGGGCACTGGCTTAGATAGGCCTCCCTCCTCATTCATCCTAATTCGGGATTGAGTATTATTAAAGTGCAAACCTCTTAGCACCTCGACAATCCAAGCTGGACAATCATATTCAAGCAATTTCTCCCACAACCTAGTTCTGTTGACACCATCGAATGCCGCTTTGAAGTCAACGAACATAATGTACAATGTACTCCCACCTGTTTTCATGGTCCCTTTAAACAAGTGGTCAAGGATTCCTTAAGTGTAGTACAGCGGCCGGGTCTAAACTGAGTCTGCATAAAGGGTAGTATGTTGACCTTATCTACCCAAGCCTGCAATTCCCTAAGCACCAATGTTGAGATAATAATTCCTGAATGATCCAAAAATGACAAGAACCTTTTCCAGCATAAGCCGATCACCTTTCTCATAAACAGGCAATAACATCGAT
Source organism: Ambystoma mexicanum (assembly GCF_040938575.1). Classification (NCBI taxonomy): domain Eukaryota; kingdom Metazoa; phylum Chordata; class Amphibia; order Caudata; family Ambystomatidae; genus Ambystoma; species Ambystoma mexicanum. Next base: position 343,897,064 of record NC_090934.1, on the reverse strand, counting down.
TGTTGTCATGACACGGGTATCATTTGCGTCCAACAAATTCTCTCAAATAATATTCTCAATATGCGGGCCCAGGTGGCAGGATGTTAGCAATTATACAGTATTGGGTAACCTGCAGGTGTGTGGTGGCTGATTGCAGAAGCTAGACTACTCCTTTGGGCAGGTGATATGTCAGTTTCTTGTCTTATCGAGGATCAAGATATAAGGAGCTTGAAAAGAATGGGTTGTTCAATCAGCTTTTAATTACAGAAATCGGGTAATACTTAGCAATTTTGTGGGAGTGTTGTTTTTATATGGACATGGGACATTTTACATGATGAAGGAAGAGGAGGAGCAAACGTCGGGGGTGCTGGTGGTCACAGATTTAAAATGGCTGATGGGAGGTAGACGTTAGTAAGAGTTGGGGCAAGTTGAGAGGAGGACCCTAGGATCATTAAGGGTGTGTTGTAATGTTTTATGCGTGGGGTAGGAGTCAGAAGAAATTGTTTACTAGCACATTTTAGGGACTAGTAGTTTTGTAAGATATTAGGTCCAGCATGTATCATGTTTCTAGGAGACCTTGCTTTGAAATACAGCAGTATGTTACACATACCAAACACGTGAGCCAGTCATTGAATGTGATCCCTCAAAAAGATTTATTTTCAAAATGGGACTGCTTGTTAGTTATTGTGACATTTTCCCGATAAATATTAGAAAAGACACACTCCTGCTGATCAGGTGTATATCACGCGAAGCACTATGCGACATACTACACAGAAGCTCCCGCCATGTCTGTTCACTAACGTATTTAAACATTACAAATTATGTGATTAAATCAGTTAAGCCCAGTGTTTAGAATGTGTGGATGTGGTTAAATTACGTGGCTGGGCATAATATCCTTGTTTACACCAAAAAGATGTAATGATCGTGGCTCTACATTACAAAGTATCCATGTAAATCAGTTTTATGTTGTTTTTATAGCTAAAACTGCACGAAACCATTAGAAGAATTGCTGCTCCTTTCTTCTGTAACCTACTTCTAACGGAAAATGCATTTTATGAATATTAAATTAGTTAATTTACTGCAGCGTGACAAGATTATCTTTCGTTTGCTGAGGCGCACATTTCTGTTTGCTTGCGATTTCCGTAGCAGACAATCATATATGTAGATTAGAATCCCTGTTTGAAACATTGTTACAGAATAGCAAAATGAGATCAATGTGTGCACGTGAGAGAAACATTGTTGTTGTTAATGGTGCAGTCACAGACAGCTAATCCATTTAGTGAATTTTGTTGTTTCCCAGAAAATACGATGGAAGTTATCTGTCTGACTTGAATAGTACTTCATCTACATTTGTATGTTTTACTTAACTGTGCTTACTATTGATATTGTCCTCCCGTCACAAATGAGGAACTGTGTGGAAGGGACTCTTGTGAACCAGGGAGGACTATTGTGGGTGGGTGCCCCACCTGTGATGTCTGGCAGATAAAGTCCATTGTCAGAGGCTTTGCCCGGAAATTGATTGCGGAAGTGCTGAATGGTGCATCTCCACTCTCTCTGAGGGCATCACCATGCTTGGCTGCAGGGAGTGAATGGACGCGCTAACATATATTTTGCTATTTAATGCTGTGGGTTTGGTAAGGCGTGAACCATGCCTCAGGATATTCGAAGTGCTCTACAATCAAGAGAAACATTACATATTCTTCATATTGTCCTACCATCACAGAAGAGGAACTGTGGGGCAGGGACTTTTGTGAACCATGAGAGGACTATTGTGGGTGGAATGCACGCCGCGCCTGTGTTATCAGGCAGATTAAGTCCATGGCTAGGCCCTGCAATTGATTGCTGATATACATGTGCATCTCCTTCCCTATAGGATGCTTGGCTGCAAAGTGTGAATTAACACGCTAACATGTGTTTTCTTATTATGTAATGCTGTGGATTTGTTATAGCGTGAACCTTGCCTCGGGATATTCGAGGTGCTGTACAATCAAGAGAGAGCAACATTACACCCTATGATTAAAAAGAAAATACAAAACGTACTCCATTGTACAAGATCAACAAATGCAATACACTGCATGGATTTACCAAACAATTAGGAAAAGCCAGAATATAACTGGTAAATAAAAACATGTAAAACTAAATATAATATGAATAATGACTAGTAGCAACCAGGATGCAACATAGGAAGTATGCCAACCAATCTTGATCCAAGGCTTTTCATAGCCATGAATATGCAGGTTAGCACTCTGCATTTATATTTCTGTGTCCTCTCACTTGCCCCATTCACCGCTCACCTCTCTGTGACCCGTCTGACCCACTGGTTTACCCTGGCCAACGTTCTTCTCTGTCTCGTCCTATTCTACATCCTCCATGCCTGCTCCTAATTCCTACCTCCACGCAAAGTGGGACCAGTTCATACTGCCCACCAACAACCGGAGCTCAGCTGACACTTTTTTCTTTCCAGCAGTACCACACATTTTAGCTTAGCACCTGGCCTGATTGCCTGCAGCTGATGGACCAATGTGGCTTCTTATTTTGCCTGTGGGATGTTCTGACCCACTAGGATCTGCCCAGCAACAACACTGCGTGCTGCTTTCATCAGAAACAACACGATGGCCGCCAAAAACTCTATGCGCTAAAAATCTCTGAGAAGTGCGCAGGGAAACCTGAAAAATAGGGTGCCAATCTATTTTGCCTGTGTCAGTGGTGGAACCGGAGACCACACTGCCAAAACCTGTCATTGGGATGGCCACAGAGTGAAATGGAACTATTTGAAAAGGCAGTGTTGCATTGCCAGAAAAAAGTGCTTTGAAATCCGTTTTTCCTTGGCTGTTGAAAGTGCAAAATCATGGTTCCCAAACATCAGAAAATATCCAACATCCTTGTTTGGTGTTAAACATCACTTTATTTAAAGAATCCACCTAAGCACAATGCCAGGAGAAGAACATTTTATCACAAAAATATCCCCATTCAAAAAGGTGCTTGCCTGGAAAAATCTGTCAGATATGGGCACAGTACCGCCGCTCTCCTGTGTCAGAGCTGTCATTTATTTATACTGTTAGTTAAACTTATACATTAAGATCAAATTGTGGAAAAGAAGAGATTTGCCATCAAAAGCAATATAGGTTGCTACAATTCAATCTGTATGTTTGAAAAAGACTGGAATTATGAAATCTGTGTGTAGATTTGTTGAAAATGTAAGTTTATTTAGAAAAGACAATTTTAAAGAAGGGGATTTAAAAGTTAACTAATGTTAGCCACAGTACTTCAAAGGCACATTCCACAGTTTGCCCCAAACAAAGGCATCTTCCCCCTACTCTCTGCTCAGGAACTGTCATTGAGTTGTTAATGGAGGTGGGTGGAGGTTTTGGCCTGTTGCTCTAAGGAGAGACAAAAGACTCCCTTGATTGAAAAGATATGCAGATTCAACTGTCAACAGAAAATTGCCAGCAGGAAGAGAGCCTGGGAGTGCTCTGGGCCCAGCAAACCATGGAGGCGGGACCAGACAGACGGATCTTAAACCCAGAAATGATCTTTTTGAAAAAAGACTCACAGAGAACTGTACAAATGTTGTAAAAATCTGTAAATTATAGGTTAACAGGAAAAGTCTGCCCACAGTTTGAAACTACTCTGAACTCTGTGCTATGTTCAGAGACAGGACTACAGATAATTCGATTTTGTAGCAATTGTGATAACGCTAGAAATATGAAACTTTAGAGGATTATGCCCAGATGTCATGCGCATGTATGGAGAAAAATGTGGACAGATCTGACACTGGGTACCCCACCAAAAGCGAAAAACTGTAAATTTTGAACCGAAGCTTGCACTAAAATGAAACTCGGGCGGATACGTGTTCTACTAAATCTGTGATGTGAATATGTATTGCTAGCAAGTTGGTGATATTGTAAATATGATTTATGTGATTTACTGTACTGAAACAAAGGGGAGGTAGTCCCTGGATTGTAAAATGCAGCATCACTATGACACTAGATTTCATGCTCAAACCAGGAGAGGGGAAATATTCTAACCAATATGATTCCTAGAGGGTGTGCTTAGTATCATTCAGCCTACCCACTCCTTTAGGAAATACATAAATGGAGACTGCTTAGGACCTAGAGGGACACACAGATTCACCCATCAACTGACTTACTGGCGAAGCGCTCTGTAGGAGGAACCCAGATCCAAGACTCCAGAACTCTGAAAGCAGAAGGCCCAATTCCAAAGCTGAACCCTTCTCAGGTGGCCTTCAAAATCTTGAAACCTGATTTACCCCAGACTTCCAAAGGGCACACCAAAAATTGAACAGCCTGGCTATGCTGTTTCTGATATCTTCCCAAGAACTCTTGCTAGAACCCAGAGATCCAAACAAGTAGAGAAGAGCTGTAACCTGATAGCTGTCACCCCGAACCAACCCGTCAGATCCATTCCAGAGGCCGTGCAGTGTCCAGAGTACCGTGCCGAGTGCAGAACCGAGTGCCTGAATCCTGTCCGGTGGGCTAGCAGAATTCCCATCCAGAATCCTTTGACCAGATCCTGACGGGCCTATTCCAAACCATAGTAGTGAGTATCTATATCCTAGAATTGTCCATAGCCAATATCCTATCCTTGAGTAATCCTATCCAACCCATTCTATCATATCCAGAACTGCATTGTAGAACCTTTCTTGTTTGTCTGAATCTTTCCCTCATCCATATAGTTCTTTGCTAATTTTAGTGATAAATGCATCTTTGCGCTAATATATTTGAAGAAAGCTGAAGAAAGACAAGTGTCTTGGCAGGCAAAAGTCAGAGCAGAACTGCATTCCATAGTTTTCCCGCAATCGCGTTTCCCGGGTGCGGAAAAGTTTGCTACGGATTTGCGTTTGGCTCAATTTCATCACGTGTAAAATAGGTATTCTTGCATCCGACCTCAGAATCCAGTTCTCACCCTGCTAGTTATCCAATAATCATTGTTAGTGTTTACCTGAAACAATACAAAGCGGCTCCCACTAGTTTTGAATCCAATGTAGTAAATTAAATCAATTTCTTCCCATTCATTCAAAACCACATTCAAAAGCATTTGACCAGTTTTGAAATCATTCCTGTTTCTCTCTATGCTTGCTGGGGGGAATTGGGATTGAAACTGCATTTGTTGAGTGTGTATTTCCTGAAACCCGTGTTCTCTTCTTCCATCTCTATATTGCATATTGGGGGGATTTGAGTAGTGTGCAGGGGGAAAGACATTGCATTTGAGTGAACCCACACAAAGTTTCATTCTGTGCTACATTATTCTTCTTATCTATACTCCTTCTGATGAAAGAGATTGTTGATTGTAACATCACCCATTGGTGATTATTGTACAAATATTAAATAGTGTAATATATATCTTGGTTAAATTCTTAAATTAAATCTTTTAACTTTGCAAAACAACCTTCTTCTTGGTTCAGTGAGACCGGGAGGGATTCAAAGAGATGGGCGTGATATAAGTTAAAACTTTGGCCTTTTACCTGGACACTAACTTCTCCTTCAACAGACAGGTAAACTCCCTAGCTTCCTCCACGGCATACACATGCAAATTGATCCAAACCATTCCTGTCTGACTCTAGCTGCCTCATCATCGCTAGAGCCCTCATTGTGTCCCGTTTGGACTACTGTAATGCCCTCTACTTAGGATCCTCTAAAGCCATCACTAGCAAACTACAAATTATGCAGAACAACGCCCTTAGAGCGGCCTTGGCCATCTCTAGAAGAGAGCACATCACAGGCCATAGACAACAGAACAATTGGCTATCTATTAAAGACAAAATTACCCTCAAAACGGCGTCCCTAACTTTCAAATCCCTTCATAACACTGTCCCGACCTACTTAATAAACAGATTTCATAGACAGTCTTCTGAGAGACCGACAAGAACAGCTTACAAGGACTGCCTGTCTATCCCTAACTTTAAATGCTCTACAATAGGGGGCAACAGCTTCCCAGTTCAAGCTGCCAAGCTGTGGAACTCACTACCGCCAACCCTTAGAAGGGACTTGCCCTATCAACGTTTCCGATCGAAGGTAGTTCTATGGATGAAAAAGTAAGACCCATGCCTTTCGCACACACTGTAACCAACTGTGCCTGTTTGTATATATGTGTATAATCTTGCAGTTTTTCTTTGTCATTGTGCCTATGTATATTTTATGATTGTTGTAACTAAGCTTCGCATATCCATGTAAAGGGTGCACCCTGTTACCCTAGGGTATGCTTGCGCATTACAAATAATAAACAAATAAACAAATAAGGGTACATCATTCAGAAATAAAAGATCTTATAGACACAAATATATAATTATGGGTTCCAGCTGTGCATCACACGCTAGGCAATGACTTAGGTGGAGTGCTGCGTTGAAATCACTTACATGCCTTAACCCTCCTTGCTGCCCTCAGGTCTAAAAGTTTGGATTCTGGGTGCATAAGAGGTTGTAGTGGTCACATCTGTGTCCAATAATGCTTATATATTCATCCCAGATGAACATCTATTAAAACAAAACTCAGTAGAACATTAAAAGCAAACCAGAATTGATCTCAGCTCCTAACCAACTACACACAGAATTAGATATATCCTGGGGGTGCAGCCAGCAGTCATGTAGAGAGGAAGTGCCTCTGTAGACCTTCTAAAGGTTTTTACATCTCATGTGGTCATGATCTCTTTGCTGAAGACCCAGCAACATGAACAAGGGGAAGTGCAAAGAACAATGATCAACGTGATTGTAGATGAATGTGGACAGTTGTGGAGATCTGAAAGTGAGATCAACAGTATATTTTATTGGTGTTAGATAATATGAGAGAAATTGAGGAGACTTTGTCCCAGATTGAATTGCCCAGACTGGAGGATTAACAGGCGGACCCACTGGGGGGATCACTTACGGTGGAAGAAATAAGAGCAGTGATTTTAGAATTGCTGACAGGTAAAACACCAGGGGGGTGGGGGAGGTTGGCACACCGGATTAGTTTTACAGAGAATTCCTGGAAGATATAACACTGAGGCTGTTGGAGCTTTTTTAGGAGGCCTATGAGCAAGGTGTGCTTCCGCCAAGTATGAGGAGGCAAGCCAGCACAAAACTGTTGTGAGTCATATATTCCATTGTCCATGGTTAATCACGACAGTAGGATTCTAACAGCCCTCCTGGCAGAAATGCTGAAATGGGTGATCAGGGACATTGGTACACCCCGATCAAATGAGTTATGTCCTGGGCAGAACCACTTCTGGGAATCTGAGAAGGATGCATGCTGTCATAAACAGGACAGGATTGGGGGAGCATTGCTGCACAGTCGTTTCGTTAGATGTAATTAAAGCATTTGACTCACTCTGATGGGGCTGGCTCTATGCCACTCTAAAGCACTTCTGGGTGGTGAATAGGTTCCTGCAGTGGGTTAAATTAAGAAACACAGCACCCACCGCGAATGTGTGGATGGGAACACACACATCGACGAAATGGGACATACAGAGGGGCACGAAGCAGGGGTGCCCATTATCTCCCATGCTTTTCATACTGGCACTTGAGCCTAGCAGCATTCCTGTGATCAGAATTGGGGACACAGGTTTGATGTTAGATGGGACAAATCATGTCTCATTGTAAACAGATGAATTGGCGCTGTATGTCCAAAAACCGGAAGACAACTTATCATACATCTTCAAGGTCCTCAACAACTTCTCAGTACTCTCAGGGATAAATCATGCATATTCCCACAAGCAGGATGGGCCGGTCTGTAGGAAGCAAGCTTGCGAAATCTCAGGCTGAAGTGGGTGATTTGGATGTTTCAGTATCTCAGAGTGAACATATGTCGTGAAGTAAAGACCACACATGAACAAAACATGTTGAGAATAAGAAAAGGAATAGAACAATTGATTTGAATCTGGAAGCTGCTGCCTCTCTCAGTGATGGGCATGGTAGCTCTAACTAAGATGGTGGTTCTTCCTCGCCTGTTATATCACTTTATAAACGTGCCATTTTATATATCAAGGTCCTTCTTCAGGCAGCTAAATGCCACATTGAGTGGATTCATATGGGGCTTGGGAGGACGTAGGATCACTTTGGGTGTGTTGTTCAGAGATTGCGCAGAAGGTACAGTGAACTTGCCACGATTTGAGCTGCATTATTTAACGGGATAACTGCAGTTTGTCACCCAGTAGCTGTCTGTTGAGTCAACACAGGAAACACTGCTATTACACTTCTTTCAAGTGGTCCATTAATAAGCTACTATCACTGAATGATGCCATTCTAAGCAGTCAGAGGTTACACAAGGCTGATTCTTACATAGATGTTTTAAGCTCCTTTGTGAATCTATATCCCGTCCATAATAAACCATTTAAGAGACATGTTCATGGGTTTGATCTAGCTCTCTGTGAGAGAAAGAAAGCTTATAGAAGAGAGCTTAGAAATCTTCGGAAACTACCCATGAATGTCCAGATTAAAGCCGTCAATATTGCTAGTTCAAGATATCGAAATTGGGTTCGGTCAAGAAAAGCTGCATTACATCAATTAGATAGTGAAAATTTACTAGCAGCTTGTTGTAATAAAAATTCTGCCTGGGAACTGCTGAATAAATGTAACACAGCACCCCAAGTCCACTTGCAACTGTGTGGGTTACTCATTTTTCAACACTATATGACGATTCTAAGATGAGCTGTTACAATTATAACAGCAGCTCTGCGAAATGTTGGGACTTGCATTGTTCACAATTCATCATTCAAGATTTTATTAAAACATCATCCTCGTCAAGAGCGGCAGGCCTTCATGGGCTCACGAATTTGATGTTCAAACAGAATATAAAAGAATGGGCGTTAATCTTGAACAATGCTTTTCACCACATTTTGCAAACTAAGAATATTCCAGAATCATGGCGATCATCTGTGATTATTCCGATCTATAAAAAAGGTGACCGTATGGATGCCAAAAGTTATCGTCCAATAGCATTATTGGACGGTCCAGGAAAAATATCCTCTAGGTTGGTGCTCAGAGACTTTAATGTCTGGTCATCAACATCAAGTCAACGTGATCCAGCACAAACTGGTTTTGTGGCTGGTTTGGGCACTTGCGTCAATTTAATTACTCTAAATGCCATAAAACAACAAGCACAGAATAAGATACAACCCAGATATTTTGCATTTGCGGATCTTCATTCCGCCTTTGATTCGGTATCAAGACCAAAACTCATAGATAAGTTAATCAAGGCAGGGTGTCCTTCCACTCTTGTTGACATTATTTTTGCTCTCCACTCAAAAACTTATGTCTATATAAGATTAAATGCAGAGGGCCTCTTATCATCCCCAGTTCTCAAGTTTAGAGGGCTAAAACAGGGGTGTATTTTAGCATCAGCCTTGTTGAATTTTTTTATTAATGATGTCCGCTGGATCTTTGACAAACTAATAACTGATGCGCCTAAACTGAATGGTGTGAAAATTAGTGCTTTGTGGTACGCGGATGATCTTGTCTTAGTATCAAAAACAGCCAGTGGCACTTTATTGCTACTTTAAAGAAAATGAATTGGTAGTAAATACTGGTAAAACACAGATTGTCACGTTTGTCCCTAAAGGTTTACGCAAGCACTTGCTAGAATGGCAAATTGAGGTAATCCCCATAAAGATGGTTCCAAATTATGTTTATTTGGGCCTTAGTTTTGATGGTTGTTCTACATTAGATTCGCATTTGAAAAAAATCAAACAGAAGCTAACTATGGCGATCTGTCAAACACGGTTGATTGTTTCTAAATAGGGAAAATTTTCGATCAAAGCTGCCATTATTTATTGGAACCAGAATGTTGTAGCAACTATCCTTTATGGTCTTGAAATGCAAATCATTCCCACAGGCTTCCTCAATTTATTAGAAGCCAAGTTCTGGCGTGCCATTTTACATCTACCACAGTGTATCCCTGGTGTGTTGATGCGCTATGAATTGGGTTTAATTTCATTAATGGTCTTATATAATTGGCAACTATGTGCCTTATTTCGTAAATGCTTGTTATCTACACGTGATAACTCTACATTATCTTCCATTTCTAGTTATTTACTTAACTCATCAGAAGTATTTCCAAAATACTGGGCCACAAATATTCTAACAATTATGGTGAATGCTGATATATCACTTGATCTTCTCGTGTTTCACCCGGAGCAAGCAAAGAAGAAAGTGTATATGATGGACTGGATTAACACTAGAGCTCAATGCTTAACTTACAAAGATTTTGACTCTGCAATATTTGGACCTAAACGTTATAGAGATACTGCTTCCTACTTACGTTTGACTCCATCTGCTGCTATTAGAACTGCCATCATATGGTTGCGATTCAACATCTGGCCCACTCGTGAGGTTAAAACAAGAAGGAAGCAAATTCCCTCGGACCTCAATTGGTGTAGGTTTTGTAAAAATGCAGCGATTGTCGAAACTTTGCAACATATAATATTGGATTGTCCAGCCCTCACGTGCTTGAGAAGTTCTCATTTTGCTAATCATTTTGCATACTTTGCACAAATTGACCCGAGAAATAGATGGGCCGCCTTGGCAGCAACTGAATGCATGTCCATAAGAATTGCCACCGTAAATTTATAAAGGCTTTGAACATGGAATGAAAATTGTGTCACATTGTTTATCTTCACAATGATAAATTTGTCTGTAATCATTTTATCCTATCATGAAAATATTTTGTCAACTCATGAATTTATCTGAATGTTTTTTCTACCGTGAATATGTATTACCTTTTCTCGTTTTACGCTTATGACATTTTTACTATGTATAAATTGAAAAAGTTTATTTAATTTCAACTATATTCAATAATAATAATAATTAAAAAAACACTGCTATTACAAAAACATGTTATGACTGTATCTGTTGAAAGAGGTGCTCTGGCTAGCAGACAAGAACATCCCAGACCCTGCATATATTTAGGCTTGGTAAGAGGATAGGGATGAGAACCAAGAAACTTTTAGACCTGGGTGAACCCTATTCTCTGAATATAACCTTAGCTGGAAACTGCAGGAAAGATATAGGTGACCTCAGAATCATTAGGACCCAGGTGGGAGAAAAGGGGGTAGCAGTATGGTGGGACCTGTTTTCAGGAGATGTGCTGCTTGAGTTCGAAGACATAGTGGAGGCGACAGGGGTGAGTACAGGACAGTTTCTGACATGCACAAGATTGCTTCATGACACCAGGACCAGATGGCAGGGATTCCCTGAAAATCAAAATGAGGAAGAAACCCTGGGGCTATTCTATGACATTTCCGAGGGACGTCACAGGGTCTCGAGAACTTATCAAAGGTTATCATCAAGATTGCAGGCTGGCACACCATGAGTGAAATTCAAATGGGAGGCTGACCTAGGCAGAGAGTTCACTGATGAAGAATGGACAAACATACTGCTGTACACTAAGAAGGTGTCCTGGAATGCCAGGTTTAAGCTCACTCAGCAAAATATAGTGCACAGAGCATATATGACACTAAATAGCATAGCACAGGGGAGGGGGCAGATATGATCCACGTGCTCTGGGATTGTACAGTAATTAAGTGGTTTTGTCAGGAGATATCAGACAGGATGCAGAGAGGTGGAATGCCTAAATTCAACTGGTCGCCGGAGGCGTGTCTGCTGGGAGTGATCCCACAATCAAAGGCGGCTAGACCAGAAACCAGGATGATAGATTTGTCATGTGTACTAGTGAAGTGTCTGACCGCTATGGCTTGGAAGTCCCCCAGGGGCCCGCAGATAGAAGGCTGGTGGAGAGATATGAGACGCTGGTCCATGGCAGAATTGGTAGTATGGTACAGGGCAATGCAATGGGGGAGGAGAGAGGAAAGCGACAATATGATGGCTTAGTAATGTCGATATTTCTCTCATTGGATGATAACCCCCCTTGAGGCATGATAAATCAGATTAAGGGGATACTGTCTGAAATACACAGGAAAAGTAGGCACGATGGAACATATGAGGAATGAGAGCGGTAAGGCCACCGGCTGTTGTACAGGAATGCCCTTGCAGACACTTGTGAAAATAAACTCACAGAGACCTCTGATGTATGTTATACAAGCTGTTGTTTAACCAGTTATTTGTTTGCATTGCTGTTGATATGGAATTGGTGCAATTGGCCACAATGCGAGCAAATAATTCATGGTGTTACTGCACTGTGGGTAACATGTAAAACTGAATTAAAAAAATAAATAAACAAAAAAAGAATAAGATTAATCATCCTGAGTTTCCGACAGTAGATTAGCGGGGAAGTAGACAGCCCTAAAGAGGAGCATCAGAATTACACAAATTAGGAGCAGCCATTCAAAATGCTTGCTTCTGACAATGGGTCTTGTTAAATGTGCAGTATTATGAGTTAAATTACTAAGCAAATGATGTGCCCAACCTGAAAGACTGACCAATGTTTTGGAGCCAGCAGAGAGAAGGAGTGATAACACGAGTGAGCACAAGGGCAGTGGGTGAGAGGGATTAAAAGAAGAAGGAAAGATTGAGATCACAATGAGCGAGAGGGCGAGTAAAAAGAAATGAGAGAGGAAAGATAAAGGGAAGCCAGACCATGGAGGCACTTAAAATGAGTCTGAGAAAAAGGAGCTGTGATTCAAAGGAGAGCCACTGAAGGGAGGAAAGAGCATGGGAGATTAATTTGCTGGAAGACAAAGAGAAGTGGACATGCATAGAATAATTATAGATAGAATGTAACATATCCAGATGAACAGCAGGCAGAACAAATAAAAGAGAGGGACAATACAATAGACAACAGAATATAAGAGATGAAACAAGGATTTTAGTGGCATTAACAGAAAGGAAGGAGCTAGCCTTCTGCAGATTGAATAACTGAAAGTGACAGGAATGGGAAATTATAGCGATGTGTGAAGAAAAAGTGAGAGTGGAGTCAAAAGTGACCCCGAGATTTCTTGCAGATGAAGACATGTTAAGAAGAGTGGGAGGAAAAGAAATAGATGGTGGGGGCAAAAAAAGGCAGTAGTGGTAATAGGAAAGAACAGGAGCTCAGTATTGGAGTGGTTGAGATGGAGATAATGATCAGCCAAGACTGAATAGCAAGTAAAAAGGATGTGGGAACAGAGTGAATAGAGGGTGAAAAGGAGGAAAAAGAAAGAAAAAGCTGCATGTCATGTGCATACAATTGCTGGGACAGACCAAAAGAAGAAATAACAGAAGAAAGAGGAATAGTGTAGAGAAAGAGAATAGCAAGGGACCCAGGACAGAACCCTGGAGAGGCAAAACTGGAGAAGCTTGGCCATCCCATGAAAAAGAAGAAGGACGGTAAGTGAGATAGGAATTAAGCCATGTCAGGACAGAAACTCTAAAACCAAGAGAGGAAAGTGAGCGAAGAAAAAGAGCATGGTCGACCGTGTCAAATGCTGCCGAACGGCTGAAGAAAACAAGAGAGAAGAGTGTTTAGAGTAGCTAGCAGACAAGAGGGAGTGCACTGGATGAAAACCATGTATTAATATAAAAGGAATCAGGATGGGAGATCAGACTACAGCTGCGTGGTTTTGAAACTACAACTTTATTTCAAACCAATTTTTTGCACAGATGATTTCTCAATTATTTACAAAACATTCGATAAGCATGAAAGTGACAAGGGCAGGTGTGATTATATACAAAGGAAATACAGGTAAGTATCAACCTCTGAAATATCGAGGTACAATTTCCAACAAGGAGCACAGGCACAAATGACAGTAGGGTGAATACAACACTGAACAAGGTGCTACCCGGGACAGTAATTAGTCCAGGGGTAATTAACTAACAGTGTACACAACACTATCTACAAACCATACAAAGAGGGTTAAATCAGTGTATTGAGGCAGTTTCTGGTCTCGTCAGAGAGAATGGAGAGAGGGAGACTGTCTAAACAAGTGTCAACGTGAGCTATAAGGATGCTATCTGCATTCCAGTTGAGAGACTCAAAGAAAGAAAGAAATTCTGCATTAATATCATGAGGCGATATGGTCAGGGTGCCATCAGGTTTCTCTATGGCTGGGATATGGGGAGAGCCAGTCTCCCAGTGGAGGAGCTTAGCCAAAATACAGCCATATTTACAGGCAAATAGGGGTTTATCAATGAATTTCCTCTTGCGCTCTGCGTGAGCACGGAATGTGTCCAGCTCCTCACCAATTTTAGAAAGGGTATCAGGGGTTTGCGATAAGGCATATTGGGATTCAAGAGATGAAAGTGCTGCTTCACTCCTCGATATGTTTCTCCGGATCACTCCCAGGATGCCAGCTCCCTTGGATATGGCCATGCCCCTAATGTAGGGTTTAAAAGATTCCCAGAGTGTGTATTGCGTATGGACTGAACCCAAATTTAATTTGAAATAGTCATCTATGGCAGTTTCTAGTTAGGCCTTGAAGGCTGTGTCTAATAGGGATTGTGGATTCAATTTCCATGACCTAGGTTTGCTATAGTCTGTACCCCAGTTAAATGAGATGGTCACCGGGGAATGGTCAGAGTGTGTACTAGGGAGAATCGCTAAATGTGCGGTGTTTCGATAAGTATGTCCGATATTAGCCATCTGTTGATTCTCGAATGTGAACAGTGCACTGAAGAGTAAAAAGAGAACGTACAGAAATCAGGGTGCATTAGCCTCCATGCATCTGAGATCGCCAACTGGGTCTGAATATCAATGATAGTTTTGGCTGCCTTGGAAAGTTGATGGGGTTAGGAACCTGATCGATCCAAGTCCACATCGAGGATCGTATTAAAGTCCCCCCCATAGGATCGGGACACGGGGGAAACCAGCAAACAGGGAAGCTAGGTGTGTGGAGAACTCAGGGTCATCAATGTTGGGCCCATAGATGTTAAGTAGTACAACCTCTCTGCCTTGGAGAATTCCATTGGTTAGAACATAACGGCCCATGGGGTCCACGTGAGTCATGTTGTGCTGAAATGTAACCCTCTTATGAATGAGGATCATGGCTCCCTGATTTTGAGTTGAATAGTCTGTATAGTATCTCTGAGGGCCTCATACCTTAGCAAACCTCTCACACCCTTCCGTATGAGTGTGGGTTTCTTGTAAGAAGAGTAATTTCACCCCAAGACGCTCAACATATAGTGTAAATTACGCATCCTCCTATAATTACCTAGTCCCCGTACGTTCCAGCTCATACAGGCCAGGTTATTATCAGCCATTGAAGTAAGCAACAATCATGAATATTACAAGGTAACAAATTGGCGTCCGAGAGACCCGATCTGCGCCATAATACACATATCTTCTCCCGGAACACTCACATCTGAGTATAGTCACTGACATCACTCCTGTCCTACATGTCAAGCATTTTAAAACATAACTCTCCTCCCTTCCCATCCCCACTCACAACACTCTCCCAATCAGAGGACTGAAACCCCCCCTTGTCCAACAGAACCAATAACAGCGCCATCAATGCCCGGGGGGCCTGTGCGTCGAGCCTGAGCGGTAAAGCAACCGGAAGCGGGAACATCCTTGAGATGGGCAGTCAACCATATCAACAAATTACTATCATAGCAGGCCAAGAAAGTATGAATGACAAGGGGATGCATCATGGGATCTCCGACCTCTCAAGATCTGAGGGACATGTAGAACCGGAATCTTGTATAACATCTTGCATATTGAGATCTAAGCCATAGAGACAGTCACAATCATCTGGGGAAATGTTCATAAATGAATTTGGAGGCCTTTTCAGGAACAATAAAGAAGAAAACTTGATTTGAGTGTTCGATTCGGAGCTTGCTGAATACAACATTGAGTATTTAACCCCCAATTCTCGTAATCTCTTCTTGGCTGAAAGGAAAGTTTTGCGTTCCTGTTGGACGGACACCGAAAAGTCGGGATACAGATGAATTCTGGAGGAGCCGAGGAAGAGTTAACCTTTAGATCTCGTTGCTCTAAGTAGTGCATCGCGATCGTGGGAATTCAAAACCCTTGCTATGATAGGCTGCGGGGTGCACCCGGATTTGCCTTCATTGTGTGTGATGGCCCTTTCTATCGCAAATTGAGGGGAGAGTTTCAGGGAATCGAGCAGTGCATAAAGAATATGCTCAACATGTTCCTCCATGGTGCCTTCTATTCTGTCCTCAGGGACCCCAATTATGCAAAGATTATTACGCCTAGAGCGTGATTCAAGGTCCTTGTTCTTCTTAGCAACATCAAGTACCTGCCTGGAGAGCGTGGAGACCTCAGCACGAAGGGCAGCTATATCGTCTTCTGCAACCCCCACTCTCCATTCAACTTCAGAAACCCGGCCGTCCCTTTTTTCAATGTGGGCCTTAATCGTGGATATAGTGCCATTTATAGAGTGAAGAGTGGTGAACCCTTTGCGCATAAATTCCATCATCGACTGAGACTCAGTGGATTCAGGAGGCAACAATGTGCTAGGTAGTCTTTAAGTGTAGATCATCATCTGTGATATGCAGTGGCAGGGGGGATTTTGGCTATGCACTTCTCTTTTCAATTTATTTTCACAAGCTATCAGCAAAACACACTTTTAGACACAAATGTTAACCACACTACAGCTCTCATAATCCTCATCCTGGTTCCTCCTACAGCAAGTATTTTATCAATGTCTGGCTTCAATCCAACAAGCTCTTTCCTTACTCCTTCACAAAATCAAATTATGCACTATTAAGTTATGATTAGCATTGCAGGCGTGCTATGGCTTGTTTTCTTGTTTTAAATCTTAACAGTACTATACGTGTTCAACCCAGCAGAGGGAAATGTGCATCTCAAGTGCTCCCAGGAGCAAATGAGGCATTCTGTTAGGCCTTGGCAGTACAGAGTTTTTGAGCTTGGGGAGGTATACCAACCTCTGATGGCTGCAACTGCTGGTATTCGATATAGTAATACTGGGAGAATTTAGTCATCTGTCCTGCTTGCAGGGTTAGTTGGAAGACTTACATTCTGCAGGGCTAGAGTAAAGCCCCCATCATGACACATACTCTGGTGATGACATCTAGCAGAAATTGGGTTGCTAGCAAAGTATTTAGCCATTAAGGTTGTGGCTTGGGCTGCACATTTAACAACAGTTACATGTGGATGCACATGCGGCCATTTGTTTATTTACTAGTAATTCCACTACATGTTTGGTTATTGGGAAAAGTCATGGAGAGAAGGCAATCTGAGGACTGTTGAAGAATCCTTTATACTTCCTGATCCGATGCTGTGCACAGAATATTTTAGAATAGACTATGCTCACTCTTCAAATCCCTGGTTGTCTTGGTCTCTTCAGCATTAGATGACATTCTGGGTACTTCCTTTCTGCCATGACAATGTGGGTATCAGATCAGGCTAGCAGCATGGGGTACATTACTTAATGGGAAGCCTCAGCAAAAAACTAACATCCTGAGCAAATGGTGGATATTTGCGGTGGCTGTCGTGTGCCCAGTCACTCAGTGCACAGACAATACAGGTAGACGGAGTTACCTTAAGCACTCATTAGACCCTCTGGCCATGAGGGATAGAGGCTGGCCAATGGAGCAAAAACATCTATGGATCTGTACTTGTCCAATGCAGAATTGGATAATTGTTTCTGGGGGAAGATGCTGCTGTGGATGATGCTGAATAAGAAGGGAAGATGGTGATATAACAGATCCAATTGAGGTGAATCTATCAAATGAACCTTGGGATGGCCGAGCATGACTTAATAATTCTCTGGAGAATATTATGCTTGATCCTGAGTCTCTGACTCTTCCCAGCTACAGAGAGTGTGGGTCCTTACCTGTGGATGCAGTGTATGCTGATGTCGTCCTCTGAAATAAATCTAACACAGCTCTATCCCTAGCAGAATGAAATCAGCCACCACCCCTTTCATTGATCCAACACTGGTGTTATATTTAACTACATATGAAAAATATGTCACAAATGGGGAAGAGAAAGCTTGGCAGTCTTGCTATGCTCAATATATCTGCCCCCCTGGTCACAACGTGACTGAAGGAGCCAAGTTTACGGGTTCCAAATTATAATCCTGAAGAAGTAACTTGGTCCAATGAGCTTTATGCTTCTTAGGAGACAGGAATACTATATATGAACATCATGAGAGCATACGTTTGAAGATCAGTACAAAGCGGAAAGACTTAGCAAGCCGCCTGCTCGGCATTTATTCATAGAGGAGTTCATCAAGTATTTGTCTAAGTAGGTCAGCAATGTTCCCCCCTTGGACAAAGCACAGGGATCTCTCAGGAAGATTTGTATTCTTCAGGTTTCTACCAAGGCTGGCCATAGCAGTGGCTGTTTTGCTGCTGATGACACCCAAATATAAAAAGAAAAAGAAGAGGGATGCACTACTTGTTTCAAAATTGCATTCCAAAAGCAAAAAGATTAAAAGAATATGACAAATGCTTCTGGTGCTTTAGGTAAATCGTTGGCTAGAGAAGGAAAAATACATGTAATCTCAAAGGTCCTTGAAAAAACAAAGATGTACTCAGGTACTCTTGTAGGGATACACCATTGAAATGTAAAGTTAGTCAGTTTAGGTTTAGAGTGGTGTGGGGTGTTTATTCTAATAATGTCACAGAAAACAATTCTGAAAATGAACTCAAACAGTGTGTCAACATTACACGATTGAAAAACAAACAATTAATTCCTCTTCAACACAAATATCTTGTCATCAATAAATAATGGGGTAAATAAGCATGAGATAAACACAAACATGATAATTCCAAGGGCTCACTAGAGCCTGGTGGTAACATTATTGACAGGCACCATAATCTCTAGAGTAGTTTAGCAATCAGGTTGGTCTTCACAAACTGCTCTTGGTGTCACTATGTGTTTCGGAATATTTTAATCTATTGTTCAGGTGGTTATGAACTGCCATCCTAACATGGTGATTGCATGATAAATGTGTCTACTGTATTGAATGCAATCAAAGATAATCTCAGCTAATCTGAATCAAACACTCCACTAAACTGTCTCTTCAAGTGTAAATCACCACTAAATCCATTTGCTATAAGGAATGTTCTAAAAACAAGGCCAGAAGGTGTCTGATATTAGGGTTTCGGATCTCTCTGGTCATTGTATCTCCTCTGAAGCTGTGCCTTTCCACCTGTGTCAAAGAACAAAGGTTGATTCCAGGATTATTGACTTTCCAGATTTGCATGATTTTCCTCAACCAAATGTTTTAGTTGCCTTCCTGTTTACAAATCCTGGTCTGCCAATTTTAGAGGGTTGCCATGCCATTTGTTATTCTCTTTCCACAAATCTTTCATACTGTTTCCATCTCCAAACTTGGCCAGATGTGTGAGAGTAGACACAATCTGCCCGCAGTGTTTTATTCTTAGCTAGTGCTCATTCATTTAGGGGCACTATGGTCTCCAAAGCTTTCTGGTGCAGAGCCAGATGAAAGGCTATTCTTAGGTCAGCAGGCTGGTCTAACAAGCATAAGAAGGACCCCAGTTGGACCTGAGAGGGTTGGTCAGTGAGAAAGGAGGTCAACCAGGCCAGGGCCTGATCAGTGATACCCAGGTTATCACAGGCGCGCTTGAGCAGGATGGCATGGTTGAATGTGTCAAACATCCAGGTTGAGTTCATCAAGGAGACAGCAGATGTCAGAGGAATTTTCGACAGCTGAGCGAGAGTTGAGAGGGTTAATGTGGAGTAGGTTGCTATGAAGGACTTCCCTGGAGGTTTAAGGGTCATAGGTATGCCCTGCAAAAGTGTTGAAGGTGCCCGAGGATGTGTAGAGGAGGAAGGGGGATAGTGCAAGGTAGCTAAGGAGGAGGAAGTCGGTGCGAGAGGGGTGGTAGAGGAAGGAGGCATTAGGGTGGCCAGAGAAGTAGCAGTGGAAGCCGTAGAAGTGGCAGAGGATGGAGGAGGCAGAGGAGCCAGATAGGGGAAAGAAGGGAAAGCAGAAGAACGAAAGTTGATGAGATGCGGGAAGCGTCTATCAGAAAGGAGGAGGTTGGCCTGAGGGCCTTGGACCAAGACAGTGCCGTTTAGGTAAACATTATTGATGGTCTTGAAGGAGTGGAAGAGGGCCAGAAGGGCCTCCCATCAGGAGCTACCTTTAATGGATGAAGAGGAAAAAGGAGAAAGAACAGAGACCATATGCGTGGTCCATAGGCGTGGAGAGGGAACAACAAATAGGATGTCGGTAAGCGTCTGTCTGGAGGAAGCACTGCTGTAGGTATCAGTAATAGGGAAGTCCGGGTTGGAGACCAGGATATCCCTTTTGAACTTCTTCCTACCAGACTCAGTGAGAAGGATAGAATAGTTAATAGAAAACCTTTTAGAGAAGATAGGATAGACAGAGAGCACCATAGAGGGTGCGCTGGACAGAGTGGGGGGGGGGGGTAGGGAGTGGAGAGGTGGGGTGTGCTAGCGAGCAGGCAAAATGGGGAAGGGTGAAGAGTGTAGGGGGTGAGCTAGGGAGCAGGCAGGAGGGTGGAAACAATAGGACAGGGGGAGACACAGAGGGAGGAGGGGCACACAGCAGACATAACAATGACCAAACTCAGAAGCAATACATAGACAAAGTCAGTTGCCGACAGAACCTAGAAGTAAAGAATGGACACATCAGGGATGCAGGCAATATAGCGTAAGCAAACAACCAAGGAGAAACAAAATGTCTAAAACTGAACGATCGAACAGGGAACTTAGATGAAGGAATGAACAGTAGGGATTCAGGCAGTAAGTTGTAAGCAGGCAACCATGGAAGTAAAACACCACAAAGGCAGAACTACCACCAAGGGAACCTAGAGGAAAAGAATGCAATAACCATGGAGAACAACATAAAATAACGAATGAACAGCGGGGATGCAGGCACTACGATGTAAGCAAGCAACCATGGAAAGTAAAACAGCACTAAGGCAGAACAATTACCAAGGGAAACTAGAGGAACAGAATGCAACAACCATGGAGAATAAAATCACAAAAAGTATACACTAGGTCAGGGCAAAGGGTCTGAGTGGGGAAGAATGGCCTGGAGTTGCGAGGAAGCACACGCAAGCTAGGATTGTGAGCAGAACCTAAGCCTGGGATTTGTGTTTGTAGTTTTACACAATGATACCAGCTCAGGTCATTAAAGACTGTGCCTCCTCCCTTGCCCCTTTTATCACAGCCTTCATCAACTCCTCTTTCCAGTCTGAACATGTCCCAACTGGACTCAAGGAAGCATGGGTCAGACCACTCATAAAAATAACCTCCCTCAACCCATTGATCCCAGGGAACTACACGCCTATCACTACTGTGTCCTTTCTGCAAAAAATGCTGGACAAAGCAGCTTACCTGCAAGTTCAAAAATTAATCAAAGACAATCACCTTCTTGGTCTCCGGGAGTCTGGTTTCCAGCCCAGGCATGGCATGGAAACAGCTCGGCTTAACTTAAAAAATCAAATGGACAACCTCAGAGACGCAGGCAAACCTGCACTCCTTCTTCTCCTGGACCTCTCCACTGCCTTTGATCTGGTGGATTACAAGACCCTTTGCCATCACCTCTCCACCGCAGCTAACTTCTCCCCATGGACCTGTGCATGGATAACCTCCTTCCTACAGGAAAGAGTGATGAAGGTTTACTCGGACTCTTCTTGTGCCAACCCTAGTCTCATCAAGTGTGGGGTACCACAGGGTTCCTGCATAGCTCCCACCCTCTATAACCTCTTTACAAGGCCCCTGTTTAAAATTCCCAACACAACACACTGGGCATCTCATACACCAACTATGCTGATGACACCTAAGTGCTCATCCCGCTCTCGGGTGACTATTTGTCTGACTTCAACACCCTCAACTCCATCTTCTCAACAATCCAATCATGGAAGGCAGAAAACTGGCTATGCCTCAACAGTGAGAAGACCAAACCTCTAGTAATTGGATCCCCGTCCACCTTGGGTAAATTGGATGAACAATACTGCTCCTTTACAGTTAATAACATCCCCATCGCTGTCTCCAAAGTCATTAAGATGCTGGGCTTTTATATTGAATCTGACCTATCCTGACTAATTAATGCAATAGCCTCCACTTCAGAGTATCACTCCAAACTCCTCATTGCAGCCAGACCCTTCCTATCCCAACTGAATTGCATCACCATTGCTAGGGCAATCATTGAGTCAATGCTGGACTACTGCAATGCCCTTCTTTTTGCCACCTCGTAAAGAAATTCGGCCAAACTTCAACTAGCCCAAAATAATGCCCTGAGGGCTTTAACTGGCATCTCAAGACAGGACCACATCTTTGAGGTCAGGAGGAAGGTCCGCTGGCTCCCCGTCAAGGAAAGAATTACCTTCAAGACACTAGCCTTGACACACAAATGCCTACACTGTCTTGCTCCTCCCTACTTAGCTCAAAGAATTGCCTTCCACATCCCATCCAGACCCTCTAGAGCTGCCTATACTAACAGAATCACTCTACCCCTTTTCAGCAGAGGGCGGGCAGGCGGTACCAACTTCCCTAACATGGCTGCCAGTTACTGGAACTCCCCCCCCCTCTCATAGGGATGATTGATTCCCATGCACACTTCAGGAAAGCCATCAAAACTAGGCTCTTTGTGTGACAATGCACTTGTTCCATATGTTGTTTCACCTTTCTTGAAACTCTCCTTAATAATTGCAACTAAGCTCTCTGTACCAAGTTTTTCTGTTGTTGGGCCGCTTTTTTGTAAACCTGAATCAAGCCTGCTTAAGTTTTCTCATAGCGTCTCGATGCCCGTGGGCTGTAGTGCACTCTACAAACACAAAAATAAAATAAAATAATACATATGGTCATTGGATTTATTCTATTAATTCCAAAGGTGGTCTTGCTACATTCATGAGGATGTCACTATGAAGATTTTGGTGTGAAGCTGGACGGTGATTAAAGACTTGGTGGAGGTCGATGTGGTGAATGCACCATGATGGGTATTATAAAAGCTGTAGTGTGGTTCAGGTTTTGTGTAAAGGATACCACTAGTGACCTACATTTAAAAGAAAAGCTCAGACAACTGGTGCATGGCCTGAGAATGCACCCATCAATATGCAAACTAAAAATCCATGTCATGCTCAGCTTTTAAGCTGGATTTCCCAGAATGATCTGAAACCGGTTGTATACAATGATTGTCTGAAGAAAGTACATTTATAGTAAAGCTCTATTAAAGTAGCACACAAACCCATCGTTCGAAGTGCTGCAGTCCTAGAGTGAGAATACTGCCAATATATCTGTACCTATGTAGATCATTCCAGGCATAACTTCTCCATCTTGCTATGTGTATAATGTTTTGTACTTAAGTAACTTTTGGAATGTGATGGCAAACCTACATTACATTGCCTGTCCAACCAGCTACAAATCACATTTATCAACCAGTTCCTTGATGTAGCAATGCATCCTGTCTCTTGAACTTGCATATTGTGCAGGTGGCACATCTCAGATTTGATTTTGTAAATAATAAATAGAAACTGGTCATGAAACTAACATAATTGATTTAGATCAGTTAACACTAATTGTTAACAACCAATAACAATGAATAAAGCCTGTTGCAAAGCTCTGTAAGGTTATTTAGCGTGTTATAACACAGAGTACAGCACTACTGCACAGGATCAATGTGTAGCATGTTTTATTTTATGCAGTACCACTGCATGGGTTTGGTGCATTGCTATGATGCAATTGTTTCAAGCTATGTGTTAATAAACTAACCTCATTAACAACTAACCTGATTATAACCCACTAATAATATTGTGTTCTTCAGTGCAACATGAATGGAAAATGACAGGCTCTGAAAGTCATTATTTAAATGCACATTCAGTTTTTTTTTTTTTGCTCTGCTGGTCTGTCCACAGTAACTGCAGGAAGCAAAGACCTCGAATAAGCAGGAAATCAGTTTGGTTACAGTTGCAACTGTATAAGCCAAGCCATTGTGTGTAGAGGGTGGTTAGGACATGATAGAATTTTATTGGTTAGGATCCTTTGGTAGGAGGTAACCAGAGTTTTCTTGTATAATCTCGAGGAAGAAGCTGGGGAGAGACATCTTGACACAGCTCAAAGAAGGACTGGGTTGATAGCTGGGGATGCCTGATTCCTAAAGCAGATTCAACTTGGTTACAGAGACTGGGATTTCCAGTCAACAACTCCCAGTTTGAGTGACAGCAGATGCTTGTCCTTGCTGGGTGAACCCCTCCAGAAGGCGACCAGCCAAAGAAGTTACATACTGAATAAGACTGGTAATTATCTCGCTGAAGTGTGGGGGCTGAGTGTGCGAAAATATTCAGTCAGTGTAGGAAAGGATATTCCTGTGCTGTACCCACGTGTTTAATGTTGCAAATTGAATTCTTGTTCCCTGCTACTCTCTTCTCAGTGTATCACAAATAATGCTATTACTGTGCTATTCCATGTATTTCTGTAAAAGAGTGAGATCGTGTTTAAATGCAACTTTTATAATACACAAAAATATCTGAAAGCAGACGGGTGGTATGTTTTATTTTCTCTTTCATTTGAGCATTTACCAATACAGTGCTGATGATGTGGGGAGCTGTTTAGAGAGTGCAATTGTCATTTTTAAGCTAGCTAAAAATAAGATTTGGCTGCAGCTGTGTGCACAATGTCATTCAGTATGAACAATTATAACTAACTGTGTGTGTTATAGCCTTTTGCTGAAGGTACATGAGTCAGCAAAAATAGAGACCCGGGACATAGTTCACTACCGTATATAGGTTAGTGAAAAATACCACATGATAGCTCGCTGCCGTAGATAAGACAGCGAGAAATTGCCCATGGTGGCAAACTAAAAATTAAAATGTGGTGTTCCTGAAATGCAAGCCTGAGGTCTCTCTGGTGATTACACGAAAAATCTAAACAGAAATAAGGGGTTCTGGATATTGGGGCCACAAATAAAACAAAGGAATTATGCTCACCAAAATACCACCAACCACGCATACCAACCATGCATACCAACCATGCATGTCTGTGTACTGAAATAATGTATTTCCACTGTATTATTATTATACATAACCCAATCTGAATACAAGGAGTGATTGTTGCTAAATAATTTTTCGGCGGTAAGAAAATACCGCAAGGCCCCAAATCTACACAAAATACCCAACATATTTATGGTGCGTTGCAGGCCGGGAAAGTGATCACAGAGCACCTACTGGGCCTGGCAAGTGTGTCTCACACTGCCATCTGTACATTAAAGGGAACCCATTTCATAATAGCAGTGTGTTACTAAAAACAAATTTCAGAATGTCACAAAGGGAAACCACATTCTCAGACCTAGTGCAATATTTAGAGGCAAAGTTGTTTGCACAATGGACGTGGTCGTCGAACAGTACCTTAGAATGGCATGACCGCATTCAGGGTAAGGTGCAGAAAGAAAAACTAGACAATATTTTTGCAGAAGGCAGCATAATTCAGGTCTGCCGTACAAGATTATTGAATGCAGCTGATAAAAGTGCAGAGAAAGACTGTTTAATATGCCTATGGGCCAAAATATGGTTTATTTTGAATAGGTCCTTGCGAATGCAGGAAAATGATACCCGGCTAATTAACAGGTTAAAGACGGAATTAGATGGGGCAAGTAAAAATCAGGAAATGTTAAGAGCAGAATTGGATGTATGCCAAAAAGACTTTGAGACTTTGATGCTCAGTTATCCAAAAGCAAGAAACAATTTGAGGATAGTGAGCAAGAATTGGTACACTTAAAAGCCTTAGTGGACCACATCAGACAG
Organism: Ambystoma mexicanum; assembly: GCF_040938575.1. Classification (NCBI taxonomy): domain Eukaryota; kingdom Metazoa; phylum Chordata; class Amphibia; order Caudata; family Ambystomatidae; genus Ambystoma; species Ambystoma mexicanum. The sequence goes on along the minus strand of NC_090934.1, from coordinate 343,871,494 downwards.
GATAAAGATGAGATTGTTTCAGAAATGCAGATTTTACAAAACAACATTTTGAAAAAGAAAGTGATCTCCAAGGTGCAGAGCAAGAAATAGTTAAAATGATTCAAGAAAAAGACAAGAGGAACAAAGAATTCAATGAATGCCAAATGCAAATGTGCGACATGCAGTAGGTAATAAATAAAATGAGTGATGAAAACAACTATCTGCAAAATGAAGCACGCAGGCTCCTTAAAAAGTGCAAAGACTTAGAACAACAAATGTGCATTCCCAGGTCCCAGGAGAGGCGGCAGGGTACCACATTCAATGGAGTGGAGGTGAATTCTAGTTCTGCCCAAAGAGCTAGTGCTCCGGTGACTGAACTTGATTGCAGCGCCCTTGGGGGATTTGATACTCCCATTGGGGGAAGCCACCAATCCCATACACCTGAAACCAGGATTGAATCACAAAGTAGTGCAATTCCATGCATTGCAACAAGTAGCCCCATAAAAATAATGAAATCCATTAAAGCCCTGATCAAACCATTTAAAAACGGAGGTGAATGCTGCATTGAGGATCACTTAGAAGCGGTTTATGACATTTTTAAAGCACTCCAGATACCTAAGGAACAGTACAGACAATATTTTCATTTAACTTTAGATGCCCCGACGGCCAGCATCATAAGGGGATTAAATGAACAGCAGAATATGACATGGGTGGAGTTCGAAAAACAAATTAGGCGTCATTTTTCTCCTTTTCAGTCATTGCAGGAGGCAAAGAAAGTCGCTTACACAATCACTGCTGGGCCTAATAGATCCCCTCGCCAATTTTTACAAGACTTAAACAGAGCATTTCCTCGCTTTGATGTATCTTTTGACCGAAATTCCAATGAGTTTAAAACTGCATACTTCTATGGGCTACAGAAAGACATCATATCCCAATTGGTCCGTGAATTTGACCGTGACAAGTCCCTTGAATGGATTGTACATCAAAGCACAAAACTATATGAGGTACTCTATTGTCAGGGTAGAGAAAATGATAAAATGAAAGATACTAGACCTAAATCTAAGGAACCCTCAGCCACAGTAATGGAAATCAGGTCAGCCAAAATGTCCCTTGAGTCTGCTCAAAGCCCAGGTAAAAATAATGTGACACCTGAACAAAGGGGTAATCAACAAAGATCGCCCTTTCCTGTACCAATGTTCCAATCACATGATCCTAGTAATAGGGAGAGCTACATCAGCCCTAGGTATTTAGGGGACAGACCCCGGGTAGGATAACGGCCTGATATGTCAGGTATGAACAATAACCAGAGACAAAATCGAGATCAAAGAAATGATGGTCCCTACCAGACATTGGGGACACAGAGCAGATTTGATCCCAACACCATGATATATGGTAATCAGGATAGACCCCGATATGTGGATCGATTTACTGATAATGGAAATCAACATAGGGGCCAGTACCCACAATCTGAGAGACAGGACATGAGGCAAAACATGAACTACAATCCACGTCAGTACAATGATTCCCCACCAGGGGACTATAATGAAAGGATGGGTGCACCCCGCTCCCCTCCACAAATGAATCAAGAGTTCAGAAACCATCCCAACAGACATCAATCACCTGAGAGGTATCAGAATAGATCCAATCAGGGGGAAAACAACCAATATCGACCTAGGCCACAGAAAGAGGATTCTAGAGAGATGGAAAGGTTCCAGTGCCTTGAGGCCCAAGTGAAAATGTTAGCTGAGCAAATAGGAAAGCTCTATACAGCGCAAAAACAACCATCTAAAGAGGGGGCTGATGACCCTAGCAATGACCGGGGGGCTTCTGAGAAGTGACTAAGTACTTATGACACCTGCAGTGCCAAAAAGACAGATTGCCCTGATGTAATTTTGCATAATGACTCTGAGATGCCTAATGATTCAAAAGTGAAAGCACCAATAAATGAACATGTAACAGAAAATGCAAATACTTCTAAAAAAAGAGGTACGGTTTAACCTAGAACTAAATCAAACATTGAAGATGTGTGCAAATAAAAAAGAAACACCGGAAATTCCAAAAGAACAAAGACAGATTTAAGAAAAATGACTCATGCATGGGGAATACCAGTGAACAGGGAGTAAGTGGGGATGCTATAGCTCCTTCCCTGGGCAAGCAAAACAATGAACAAACACAGGCAGAAAAAGGAAATACTCAAAAGGAGGGTACAGGTCAATCACCTGAAGAATTCTTTGAGCCACATATTTTTGAAGAGTCTGAAATGGCTGGTATCACACTAAATGATCACAAATGCACAGAATTAAACAATGACACATTGCTGAATGATGTTGTTACACATTTTCAGTTGGAACATTGTAATGTGGTCCCTGATGTTACCCAGATGGATGGGCGAACAGTGGCCACACTCCAAAAAACCTCTGATCATGGAGAAATGAATAAAGTCTCTCGCGCGGAAATGGGTAAAAAGGAGGGGAAAATGTCTTTCCATTTACCAATGTGCTTAGCCAAAAGTGAAAAGGCCTGAGAAAGGTGAGCCCTGAAATCAGTAAGAATTCACACTTCTTATGTGTATTAGAGGAAGTTGAGGACAGATATTATGCACCCATCACTGTAGAAGAAAAATGCCAAACATTTGCTATGATTGACACTGGCGCACAGGCCACAATTATGTCCAAGGAGCTGGTAAAGAGTATTAATGAAGGGAGACCCCCACAGAATCAGATCACAGTGAAGGAAAATCAAGGTCCAGTGCATAACTTTAATGGGGAGGAGGTGCCCATCATAGGTGTAACTGAGGTTGACATAAAAATAGGAAAGCACAGAATGAAACAAGAGGTATTGATCACATCTATTTGTGAAATTCCATTTCTGATGGGGACAGATTGCCTGAAAAGATTGTCTCCTCTCATAGATGGGGTGAATGGAGTGCTGTGGTCCTTAACCAAGAAACCATTGAGACCTAAGAAACTAAAATCACAAAACAGCAACATAAATGAATGTCACACCGTTGCCAAAACAAATGATGCTGTGGAGGTATATCTCCAGAATAGTTGCATACCTAGTGTCACTGTTATATTAATTTGTCGAGACAAAATGCAGAGCGACAATGAGAGACTACCTGTACAAATATACTTGGACCCAAGGAAAAATTGTCAGACTGCCATAGGTGAGCACACATTACGTTTTTATTTAAAAGAGAAAACAATCAAACAGAATATTGCTCCTAAAACAGATTCAGAAAAACACATTACCACTCTTGCTGAAATACACATGGAAGACGAGCAACCATGGGTTCATGTTGATATAAATGACTGTTTTAAAACAATAAAAGCCACTTTATCGCTTGAACAGGAGAGGAGCTTCATTAATGAGAAATTGTTGCAAAAAATAATGGAGAGGGAGGAAATCCCGAAATTTAGGATTAAACACCAATATGTTTCTGGGTTGGAGAGTGCGGTTTAACTGATTTACATGTGGCCACACTACCAGAAGGGTGTAGCAGAAGTCCAGTATTTGTACGCCAGTATAGACTACTGCTGGCATGTTTAGAATCATTAGCAGAGATAATAAAGAATTTGGAAGCTCGGGGAATCATCAGGCCCATTCATAGCACATCCAATACACCTATTTTAGGTGTGTTAAAGCCAAATGGTCAATGGCGGCTATGTGCAGACTTGAGGGAGTTAAATAAAAGAGTGCCAGTATCCAGATGGCCACTACCATTCATTGATCAGGGTTTAGCTCAGGTACATGGTTCAAAAGTGTTCAAAATATGTTTCTGGGTTGGACAGTCCAGACTTTGGAAACCAAATTGCAGGCAGATGCATGCTTAAAATTAGCAATGGGCAGAAAACAATTTACCATAATGTATGGATAGTGAGTGGAGCACAAAATGACTTTTACATGGGCAATGACATAATGCACAGAATGTGTATGGTGTTAGATTTCCTTAATCAAAAAATATGGTCACGCCTAGGTGAGCCGGCACCTGAATTTGAAGACAAAGGAAGGGCTTATCATTGTGCACAACTGGTTCCTTATGCAATCGAATTACAAATGAGGAAAGATACTATTATTCCACATTAGATCTCACCTCTGGATATTGGTGCGTGCCATTGGCAGAGGAGATACAGAATTTATTTTCCTTTACATTTGACAGGACTCAATACGCCTGGCTTAGAGCTCCGTTCGGGTGCATCAATAGTGGGAGTGAATTTGGCATATTTTTGAGAAAAGCCATGCCAGATGCAGCGGAAAGAGGAACCATAGTTTATGTTGATGATGTCCTGATAAAAAATGAAAGCCTGAAAAGCCATTTTGATGAAATAAGACATGTGCTTGGGCAATTGCAGAAAGCAGGCGGCAAAGTGTCCTTACAAAAAACACAATGGTGCAAGAAAAAAGTGAACTTTCTAGGCAAGAAAAAAGTGAACTTTCTAGGCAATGAAGTGACTAAACATGGGCTAAATCCACAAAAGAAGAAAATAGAGACCATACAAAAACTAAAGGACCCTAAAAATGTGAAAGAGGTAAAAAGTTTATTAGGGATGACAGGCTATAACAGAAAGTTCATTGAAAAGTATGCTGAAATTACTCAACCATTGACTAAACTGCTTAAACTGAATACACCCTGGATAGTATGTAAGGTTATTTAGCATGTTACAACACAGATTACAGCACTACTGCACAGGATCAATGTGTAGCATGTTTTTTTTTTTAATGCAGTACCACAGCATGGGTTTGGTGCATTGCTATGATGCAATTGTTTCAAGCTATGTGTTGACAGTGTAACATGCACATATAAGTGAGGGCAGTTTATTCAGTCAAAAACGATTTTTACATATAAAATGCAAATCATTTTTTTCACAGTTAAAAGCACACATTTATACATTCAAAATGCGCACTATTTTTCACCTGAAATGCCTATGTTGCAAGAGACACATTTGAAAATTAATAAACTAACCTCATTAACAACTAACCTGATCATAACCCACTAATAATAATGTGTTCTTCAGTGCAACATGAATGGAAAATGACAGGTTCTGAAAGTCATTATTTAAATGCACCTTCAGTTTTTTTTTCTTTTTGCTCTGCTGTTCTGTCCACAGTAACTGCAGGAAGCAAAGACCTTGAATAAGCAGGAAATCAGTTTGGTTACAGCTGCAACTGTATAAGCCAAGCCATTGTGTGCAGAGGGTGGTTAGGGCATCATAGAATTTTATTGGTTAGGATCCTTTGGTAGGAGGTAACCAGAGTTTTCTTGTATAATCTCGAGTAAGAAGCTGGGAAGAGACATCTTGACACAGCTCGAAGAAGGACTGGGTTGATAGCTGGGGATGCCTGATTCCTAAAGCAGATTCAACTTGGTTGCAGAGACTGGGATTTCCAGTCAACAAGTCCCAGTTTGAGTGACAGCAGATGCTTGTCCTTGCTAGGTGAACCCCTCTAGAAGGCGACCAGCCAAAGAAGTTACTTACTGAATAAGCCTGGCAATTATCTCGTTGAAGTGTGGGGGCTGAGTATGCGAAAATATTCAGTCAGTGTAGGAAAGGAGATTCCTGTGCTGTACCCACGTGTTTAATGTTGCAAATTGAATTCTTGTTCCCAGCCACTCTCTTCTCAGTGTACCACAAATAATGCTATTACAGTGCTATTTCATTTATTTCTGTAAAAGAGTGAGATCGTGTTTAAATGCAACTTTTATAATACACAAAAATATCTGAAAGCAGACGGGTGGTATGTTTTATTTTCTCTTTCATTTGAGCATTTATGTGGGGAGCTGTATAGACAGTGCAATTGTCATTTTTAAGGTAGCTAAAAATAAGATTTGGCTGCAGCTGTGTGCACAATGTCATTCAGTATGAGCAATTATAACTAACTGTGTGTGTTATAGCGTTTTGCTGAAGGTACATGAGTCAGCAAAAATAGAGACCCGGGACATAGTTCACTACCGTATATAAGTTAGTGAAAATTACCACATGATAGCTCGCTGCCGTAGATAAGACAGCGAGAAATTGCCCATTATGGCACACTAAAAATGAAAATGTGGTGTTCCTGAAATGCAAGCCTGAGGTCTCTCTGGTGATTACACGAAAAATCTAAACAAAAATAAGGGGTTCTGGATATTGGGGCCACAAATAAAACAAAGGAATTATGCTCACCAAAATACCACCAACCATGCATACCAACCACGCATACCAACCACGCATGTCTGTGTACTGAAATAATGCATATCCACTGTATTATTATTATACATAACCCAATCTGAATACAAGGAGTGATTGTTGCTAAATTATTTTTCGGCGGTAAGAAAATACCACCAGGCCCCAAATCTACACAAAATACCCAACAGCCCACTGTTTTTGTTGGAGCTGTCTATTTATGAAATCCTACATACCTTTCCACAGCTAGCCAAAGGTTACAAAGAGACTATGGGGGAATCAAGAATAATAAATAATCAGATGATACAGGTACACAATTTCTATTTGTTCAGCAATTCCTTGAATAGTGAATAGGGATCAAGGTGTTCACTGTTATATATATATATATATATATATATTACATGGCCACAGTAGTGGCCATGTAGTTATGGTTAAGTTGCTGTTTCCAAAGGAAGAGCACTTTTTGGGTGGCTTATAACTTCGCTCTCCCTGGACGGATCGTCACCAAACTTTGCAAAAAAAGTATTTGGGTCACTCTGAATTTGGTGAGGATTTGTCCAGGGGGGGCAAAGTTATAGGGGGGTCTCAAAACTTTTTTTTCCCATAGACTGAATGGGAAAAAAAATTTGCTCGCGCCTACAGCCCAAACCGCTGGACGGATTTCCACCAAATTTGGACCAGGAGCAGCCGCTTGGTCTCGAAAGCGTGCTTTTGCAAATTTGGTGAAAATCCGTCCAATAGTTTTTTTTAAAATGACCAAAAAGTAGGTAAAAAAAAATTAGTGATATCTGTGTTCGGTTCGCGGACACACTTCCCTGTTCGCTCCGCGGACTGTGTCCTGATTGGCCAATCGTCTTGCGTGATGTTCGCGGACATGCAACGTGTTCGCTGATTGGACGGCATGGAGCGTGAAGCGCGTCTGATTTTTCGGTAGCGTTCGCCATCTTGGATTCGTGGACGTCCGCGGACAGCGTGGTGAAACTTTGTTCAAAATGTGTATTTTGTAGAGTGTGTTGGTGTGTAGGAGTGTTTGGGGAGGGTGGGACTGTATGAGATAGGATGAAAGTTGTGTTTTTTATGTGTTAGACGTTCTTTTTATGTTCGATTTGTTTGCGGACATCACGGGTGTTCTGAAATGTTCTAAATAAACTGACTGGGGGGTGTTCTAAGGACTCAATATGTGTCCGTTTTGTTTGCAAGCAAAGTGAAACTGTTCTAAGAACACTCGCGGTGTCCGGGGAGTGTTCGTAGGGGGTGTCCTGAGGACGCTGTCCGTATTGTTCTCTGTCAAATTGAATGTGTTCTAAGAACACCCGCGTTGTCCTGAAATGTTCGCAAATAAACAAAATGGGGGTGTTCTGAAGACGTTTTTGAGAACACTCCCGGTGTCCTGAAATGTTCGTAGGGGGTGTCCTGAGGACGCTGTCCGTATTGTTCTCTGTCAAGTGGAATGTGTTCTAAGAACACCCGCGGTGTCCTGAAATGTTTGCAAATAAACAAAATGGGGGTGTTTTGAAGACGCTTCTAAGAACATTCGCGGTGTCCGGGGAGTGTTCGTACGGGGTGTCCTAAGGACGCTGTCCGTATTGTTCTCTGTCAAGTTGAATGTGTCCTAAGAACACTCGCGGTGTCCTGAAATGTTCGCAAATAAACAAAATGGGCTTGTTCTGAAGACGCGTCTAAGAACACTCGCGGTGTCCGGGGAGTGTTCGTAGGGGTTGTCCTGAGGACGCTGTCCATATTGTTCTCTGTCAAGTTGAATGTGTCAAAAGAACACTCGCGGTGTCCTGAAATGTTCGCAAATAAACAAGATGGTGGTGTTCTGAAGACGCTTCTAAGAACACTCGCGGTGTCCGGGGAGTGTTCGTAGGGGGTGTCCTGAGGACGCTGTCTGTATTGTTCTCTGTCAAGTTGAATGTGTCCTAAGAACACTCGCGGTGTCCTGAAATGTTTGCAAATAAACAAGATGGTGGTGTTCTGAAGAAGCTTCTAAGAACACTCCCGGTGTCCTGGAATGTTCGTAGGGGGTGTCCTGAGGACGCTGTCCGTATTGTTCTCTGTCAAGTTGAATGTGTCCTAAGAACACTTGCGGTGTCCTGAAATGTTCACAAATAAATAAGATGGTGGTGTTCTGAAGAGCCTTCTAAGAACAATCGCGGTTTCCGGGGAGTGTTCGTAGGGGGTGTCTTGAGGACGCTGTCCGTATTGTTCTCTGTCAAGTTGAATGTGTTCTAAGTACACCCGCGGTGTCCTGAAATGTTCGCAAATAAACAAAATGGGGTGTTCTGAAGACGTTTTTGAGAACACTCCCGGTGTCCTGGAATGTTCGTAGGGGGTGTCCTTAGGACGCTGTCCGTATTGTTCGTTGTTAAGTTGAAAGTGTTCTAAGAACTATCGCGTTGTTCTGAAATGTTCGTAGGGGGTGTCCTGAAAACGGTGTCCGTATTGTTCGCTGGCAAGTTCAAAGTGTTCTAAGAACACTCACATTGTTCGCGGACATTAAAAGTTTCCCATAGATCATAGTTGAAATGTTTGACTCTATGGATGTGATATGCTGCGGTGGTTGTTGCCAGGGCATAGAGTCTTGGGTGCATGGCCATTTGGCCATGCACCCAAGACTCTATGCCCTGGCAACAACCACCGCAGCATATCACATTCATATTTGCTTATAACTTTGGGTGAAAAACAAATGTATAAGGAAGAAAGGTATTAGATACTATGGATGTGATATGCTGCTATGGTTATCCTTATTATTGTATACTTACTGTTTGGTCTAGTAATGGGAGTCCATGTTTTTCTTCTTCATTTCTGTGATAAAAGAAAATAGCATGTTAGTATTAGTATTTTGTAATGACTTATTACATTGTATAAGCAATATACTTTTATTTTTTTTCGACCCTCATATTTAGTAGAGTACAAATCAGAGTACTGTGCAATTTGCTCAGTTTCTGTATTTGTTGCTAAATTCATTAGGTCTGTGGGAGAAAAAAAAATCCATGTTGGATTAAAAAAAAAACTTTTTCTGTTATGCTACAGTTTATTTGTTTGTTTGTTTTCAATGTTCACTTTTTTTTCTGGCTAATGCTTTATACTTTACTTTGTTGTATTTTTTTGGAGCAGTAACAGATTCTTCATTTGTTTTGATATTATAAAATTTTGGAGCAGTTAGATACCAATTGGCGTATTCTAACTGTGTATTTTTTGGTCTAATTTAGTGGTATTCATTTATCTGATTAGTTGTTGTAGAATCTTTGAGCAGTTAGATAGCTTTTGGGGTATTCTAACAGTTTATAACACAAATTTACTTATAGGTTTAAATACAGTTTATTTATCAAATTTTGGTTTTAAGAACATCAAATAAGCGTTTGTAAGATTTGCTGGTAATCTCTGCTTTAGAGTAATGGTACTATCATTACATTCAAACCATCCACATTTTTTTTTATATATGCAGTGTAGTGCCCTGAATTGGTTGTGGCTCCTGCGTGGTAGATTATACCTATTGTTGTGAAGGTTTTCTTACCAAGTGATATTTGACCATGTGTGAATCCAGTCAGCTTGCAGTTGTTTTTGGTACCATGTGCATTGTAACGTAGAAGCATTAGCATTACGTATTTACTATGTGTTCATATTACTAACGTGGAGCGATTATCTGAATTGCAGGTAGAGCATAATCTACCATGGTTTGCATTTTGTACAAGTTGCTGAAATGGAATGGATTCACAATTTGGTATTGATATATATATGAAGCGTTCATTGGGGATTTCTTCTTGTGTCACATTGTTGCAGAGAGTGCATGTATGTTTCCACATGTATGAAATTTGAAAGATTTCATTTATAGGTATGTTTTTGTTTTCCATTACTTGTAGTAAGTACATTAGAAATTCTTGTGGATCTTCCTGTGAGTTTATAGTGAATTTCACCATTCCAGCACAGTAGTCCAATTGTCGTCTTATTCCAAAAACACTATATGTGTTGTCAGGATTGTTTGCTGCATTTCTGTGAAGTACTAACATTTGCAAACCCAATGGGTCGGTACTGTGTAAGTAAATGTTGTCAACAATTGGTGGTAATTGAAATAGAATATTCATTGCTACATTTGCATAGCAACTTACACCAACTATATTTGAGAATTTAAATGGTCCAGGTGGTTCTGTATCTAACTGCTTTTTTTGGAGTTTGTCTTCCTTCTTTAAAGAAGTACCTGGTTTACTTTCTCTAATTGATTCTTTTTTGCTTGTGGTACTTGATGAAGTATTAGTTTCTTTTACTCTCTTTGGAGGATTTGCAGTGACGTCCTGTTGCATTTATGTTTGATTTAGTTTTCTTTTACAACGTTTTAGTTTTTGTGGAAAAGAATATGTGTTTAGATGGGGAGTGTATAGTGAGCGAAGTCTATTATATTCTAAAATGCAAGAAATATCAGCGTTTACTTTACTTGCATCAAAGTTGATTAGAACTAGACCATCAAGTGTACGTAAGCATGATAGTGCTATGTAGCTCATGCCTTCTTTAAAGACTGTGTTACCAATATCTATCATTGCTTTGTCTAGGGTAAGACCTTGTGATTTATGAATCGTGACTGCGTATGCAAGAGTTAGAGAAAATTGTTCTCTGCGTACATACGTATCTTTGAAGAGAAGGAATCTAGCTGTTGAGCGTCCTATCCGTTTTACTTCTGAAAGTTTGTCAAAGAGTATATTGACAAACTGAATTTTGTTGTCACGTGGGTATGTTTGAAAGCCAACAACTGTACCCAGTGCTCCATTAACTAGTCCTTGGTCCACGTCAAGGTTACGTTTTAGCATTACTCTGCAATTTAAGGATAATTTTAACATCTTTTCTAAGCCTGCTGTGTTTGAGATTGATTTTTCTAAATTATTTAGTCTTGTTGTGGCTTTGTCACACATGGGTAGTGTCATACCATGTACATCTAGTTTGTCTGTGGCGCTAATTTCCATTATTGGTTGCATTTCTTTACTTAACATTATTTCATTGAATTTGAGACAGCTTGCAAGAGTTGTCATTAAGGCCATACAATTGACATTTTTGTGGGCTAATTGTTCCATAACATCTGTAGCACATGCATTATCACCATAAAGTGCATTAATGTGCCGGGTTTTCAATGTTGCTTCTGCTTCTTTAGAAAGTATACCAACTCTCAAACTTTTTAAAATGTTGGCATAAGTTAGATCTGCAGATTGGCGCATGTTTTCTGTTAATTCTCTGTATTGTAAATGTTGCCAAAGGTTGACATTTCCAATGCTGGCAACAGTTTTACGGCAGAGTTTGTGCCCTAATGTTTTAAAAATAGGTTCACCTTTTACTGGTGTTAATTGAAGCAGATCTCCAAAAACAATAATGTGTTTTCCTGCAAAGAGCTCTTCATAGTCTGTTTTGAGTACTTCTTGTAATCTGAGGTGAATCAAAGCTAACATTAGGTTGGAGACCATGCTCACTTCATCTATTAGTAGCATTTTCATTTGTTTCAATACTCTGCGTAATTCCATTGCAGCTTCTGCAGAAAGTTTGTAATAGTCTAATTTGTTCTGGTGTTCTGCTGGTAATAGTAGTAATCAGTGTAATGTCACACCACCTATGTTGTAGGCAGCTAAACCTGTGGGGGCAGTGACAACAGCTGACAGTTTGTTGTTTGTCAAATTTTGAAGGAACTTACTAATGATTTTGATTAGGAATGTTTTGCCAGAACCAGCTTCACCACTGACGTACAGTAATATAGGTTTATAATTATGGCAGGAATATTCTTTATTTTCATGTTTTACATTATGTGCAATTTGTTTTGTTACTTCTTGAAAAATGCTACGTTGCTCATTGTTTAGTTTTGATTGTAGTATAGTTAAGTCTTCCTTATCTTCATACTGACACATGGTGTTTTCTACTTCTATCATAGCTAATTCTGCCTCATTTTTTATTAGTGGTTCTCCCAGTGGTTCTTGGCTTCCTGTTACAGAAGGTTGACTACTGTCAGGAGTATCCTTATCTAGTTGGGCTTGGAGTTCTTCTTCATGTTGCTGTTCATTGTGCAACACTGTTTTGTACTGTGTAAAGTTTATATCAGTTATAGTGCTTTCATTTGCTTTGAAAGCATCCTCATATGAGTCATAGTTATCTAGTAATTGTTCTTCTTTCTCCATGGTTTGAAGAGTTGTAGCAGGGACATGTAATATACTTCTTTATGTTGAGGAGTCTTCAATGACAATTTGTCATGATTAATTAAATTTGGTTTAGTGAGTTTAACTAAGCTGCCTTCACTGTCTGTCACTCTATATTTACCTTTTTTTTCATCAGGTTTCATATTATTTTTGTATGTGTAGTTTTGGGCTATTTGGTATAGACACATGTTTTCCAAAGTATTACTTCTGTTTGGGTAGTATGTGTCCAATAAATTGTTTTTTAAAATGTCTTGGCTGTTGGGATCATGTTTGGCTATTGTTTCTATATCTTCATATGATTTTAGAACTCTTTTTCTAGATTTAGCTGGACCAAGATTTAGCCATACTATATTTTCAGATTTACCATACAATGAAGTACCAGTTAAACGATCAGCTGCTTCATAAGATCCACATTCTCTATGGGTGAGCATTTTTATGCCCAAGCTGTATAATTTCTGAGATACTGTTTTATCTGATGACAGGTCATTCCAGATGTCTTGGAGCTCTGTCTTTTCTGCTTTAGTTAAGTATGCTGTGACATATCGTGCAACTGCAGTAGAATTGTCTGCAACGTACTGCACATCTATGTTTGCATTCCATAAATGGGCAATGATTGCATTATAATCATTGATATATTTTTCTTCTTCTTTTCTTTTTATGTAATATGTATTTTTAGGTGACTTACCTTTAACACTATGTCTAACTGAAGACATGAGGTTGTTTACTTGACCTGTATTTGTAACTGGTCTAGGGAAACCAAATTGCCATTTGGTGTAGTATTTGCCTTTGTTTTTGTATTTGCGACGACAATATTTTCCATATTTGTGTCTTTGAAATTGTAAAATGTGTGCATGAAGATCACTATTTGTGGCTTCTGATGGAATTTCACAAGTGACATATTTTTCAATAAACTGTAAAACAGTGGCATCACTGTCTTGACCAAATTTAGGAGCATCTTTAATCCATAAAAGCATGTGGATATGTGGTGCTCCTCTGGCTTGGTATTCTTTTCTCCAAAAGAAGTGTTGCACTTCTCCAAGGGGAGGAACAGTTTTATTACAAATAATATGTAGCATAGCAATAAAGCGATGGTGAAATTATCTTGAAACATTAACAGGATCCAAAGAACAATGTTCTCCAGGTGTTAGAATATCTATGTTTGTTTTGTTTTTATTTGATATGCGTAGGAAATCATGTAAATCTTCCCATGCATATTCTGCACAACTTAATGTAACAAACCAAGTGGGTGGGCCAAGGTTTCTGATCATACAACGTACATCTCCATGACGTCGAAACCATTACTCTTTAGTACCACGCATATTTGCTAATGGATTTGTAATATTTGATTGTAAAACCTCATCCTTTTGTTGCACTTTCTCTAATAATTGTGTAGCTGTCATATTTTGAAAGTGTGATCCTGATTTTAATATGTGTGCAACTCCGTAACATAAAGTTGCTAGTTCACTTTCAAAGAGTAGGTGGAATATGTATTCCACATTTTGTCTAAATCTGGGATCTTCAGAATACATCCGTAATGAGCGGTATTCTGAAGCTGATATTTGAATAGGTCTATCATCATACCTTCCTCCTTTGCCAGTAGGAAAGAGTAGAGGAAAAGCACGTGCTTCTATACTTTTTTCCCATATACTGATTGGCGATCCTTTTGTTTGACGCATTTGGTAAGTTTCCAGTACATCTTGTACGGTGTCATTACAGTGAAAGGATGAATTGTATAATGGTCTAAAGTATTTGATATTGTAGCAGGATCTAGTAGCTCAAATTGACCAGTTTATTGTGTTTCTTGAATTATTTCAGTTGTATCTTTCAAGTTTTCTTCAATATTAATTTCTTTGTAATATTCATTATTCTCTTTAAGATATTGGAAGGCTTGTCTAACTTTATATAAATCTACCAGCTGTTGCCATATTCTTTTGTCTTTTGTAGGTACTCCATTTACTAATATAATTAAAGATTGCTGCATTGGACGTTGCACTCCTAGAGTATGCACATTTTCTTTTAGATTTAATGGTAAATAAACTACTTTTCCACGAATGCCTTTTACCAATTCAGAGGGAGGTAATTTTGCTGTTTTTGGTTGAAGGCATATTATTGCTTGAAATGGGTGTACTGTTTGAATTATGATGCTCTCATATAAATTAAGTTGTTGTAGAGGTTTTGGTACTGGGTATAATTCCAAATTATTTGTGATAGAACGTGAAGGAGTTTGGTTGTTGTCAAGTTTTGTAGTGCAATAACTGCAAAGTATTAAGGGTTCAGTTATTTCATATTTGTTTTCTGCTACAAGGTAGAGAGCTTATTCAAACCATTTAGAATCTTCATTGTCTTCTATTGTGTATGGTAGGTCCACAGTTTTTGTGTTACTTTCATAAAAAATTCTACGGCAACATACACATACATGGTTTGGTACTTCAGCTGATGTACTTTTAAATTTTAGTATTTCTTTTTTGTATGTGTTTAGCAAAAGGTTGCCATGTGTAGAATTGTTGCTTAATTGGTTTAAAGCTATTTCATTCTGTAAATGGCTTTCACTTCCAAAATATTTTTTCTGGATATAGTGAATTTCTTCAAGTAGGTCTTTTGCTGTACCATGTAGAAGGATGTTATTTAACTTTGCTAGTGCTAAAGCAGGACTTTTAGCATAGTACAGTTTATAGACTAGATTTCTTATAGTTGAATGATGTGTTGATATCCTTTTGATATCATGGAAAGTGGTTTTACAAGTAGGTCCTGTAATGCAGGCCAATTAATGTCCTTGTAGTCCTGTGTACTTGCGCACTGGACAGTTATCTATATTTGGCAGTAATTTAATTTTGATTTTGTCTTTGCTTTTTACATATTTATTGAGGAATTGGCGTAAAGATTTGAAACATTGTTTGGGAATGTTACACATTGACGTGCATGGCCATTTGTACACTAGACGTTCTGATTCAGTTGAATGGAGGGGTAATTCTAAGTTTTCAGGGCATATTTTTGTAAGGAGTACTTATTGTTCCATTATGGTATTATTCACTTTTTTCATAACCTCGACCACTGCTATTTATGGCAATTGTATTTGTTTGCTTTTGTTTGTACGCTTCTTCATTAAAATATGGTTCTGTGCTCGTAGTGTGATTCCATTCACCTCCGCAGATACTTAAGAAGTTCTTTCTGTTGACATTTCGCTTATTGAGAAGTCTTTTTTGTAATTTAGTTATTAGTTTTGTTACTGGTTTCATTTTGTTTAACAGTAAAATAAATAAATTTCTTTTGAGAAGAATTGCACTGTCCATCAATGCTTCTAAGATTAATTTCCTACGATAGGTTTTAAGCTTTGAACCTGATTTCTCTCCTGTTTTTATAAGATTTTGAAGGACTTTGTGACGGTATATTTTGGCTAAAATACTTTTCTTGGTATGCTTACTTTGCACTATATTAAAATTTGAAGAAGTAGTTTTATCTGTACTGATAGCTGATTTTCTGTTAATTGTTTTTTGGTTTGTTTTACATTTTGATAGAGGAAGGTAAGTTGTTGTACTTGAAACTTCTTGTGTTTCACTAAATGATTGTATTCACTGTTTTGTTTCAACTTTTTTTACAAATTCTGCTAGAGATGGATGCTTATGTTGGACACCTTTATTTTCATTTGCTCTACTTTTGCGTTGCTTTCTACGGACTTGACTTTTGGTAGGCATTCTTAAGGGTCTGTTGAAAGATGTATGTAATGGTGTGTGATTGTGCATTGGGAACTAAAACTAGTAGGGATAGGTATTCTTGAATTTATGTGTTACTAATCTGGGGTTCAGATGACAAAAAAAAGTAAGCTAGTGGTGTGGAAACGTACAAATAGTAAATCTAATGTATACAATTAAAACAGTTGTTTGTTCTATAATATGAAAATTGTAGTGGTTCAGTTGGGTAATTTGTGTGTCCAAAAATAGAAATTTGTGGGCCATTCTGGCTGTAAATCGCTGTTTAAGACATGGACATTTTTGGACAAAATGGTACAAAATCTCTATTTTTAGAAACCAAAATAGCTCGTATTAATGTTATAGTATATTTGATTAATAATACAAATATTATGGTGATTATCTCTGAGTGCCTTAGGGTGGTAACTTGAGTAGCACAATAAAGAATGTCTGTCAGTGTTTTTTTTGTAAACGCTCGAGGACAAGTGCCCACTCGAGGCTTGAATGGCAAGGTCTAGGAAATGGGTGTTAGATCTGTCTTTCTCCATTGTGAACTTGAGGTGGGGATTCAGGGAGTTAAGCCAGATGTGGAAGGCCTCTAAATCCTGTTCTGAGCCTCTGAATATCACAAAAATATCATCTATGTATCGCCACCATAGGATTACCTTGGCGAGATAGGGATTAGTCTCAGGATAAATGTGTAGGCGTTCAAACAAGTCCACGTACAGATTGGCGAGGCTCGGGGCAAAGGTGGCCCCCATTGCGGTGCCTGAAATCTGTTGAAAGAAGGTTTCTTCAAAGAGAAAGTAGTTCTTGGTCAGTGCTATTTCTGCAAGCGATAGAATGAATGTGGGTGGCACTCCGTGTAGGTCCATACCTCAGTGTAACATTCCGCTAAGCATTTGCAGTGTCTCCTGCTGTGGTATCCGGGTATAAAGGGACTCTATGTCGATCGTGACTAGCCATTCTGTCTCTGGGTTGTATGTGATGTCTAAAAGGGTCAACATATTGGTGGAATCTTTAACATAACTTGTCATTTTTCGAACTTGGTCTTTGATAAAGAAATCAACATATTGTGAAAGGGGTTCCAATATGGAGCTAATCCCAGAGACAATGGGGCGTCCTGGTGGGGGTGTAAGTCCTTTGTGGATCTTGGGGAGAGCGTATATTGCCGGGATCCAAGGGTGTGGGGGAGACAGAAAAACAGCTTCCCAGGCGCTAATGTATCCTTCGGCTTCGGCCTCGTAGATGATAGGTGCTATCAGAGCTTGCAAGGATGGAGTGGGGTCTCGGGGTAGAATACAATAGCTGTTTGGGTCATTGAGTAGGGTTTTGACCATTGTAATATAGTTGGTGGTATCCATAATCACAATGGCACCCCCTTTATCAGCTGGTTTGATCATGATATCAGGGTTGTTGGCTAGGTCTATCAGAGCGAGTAATTGGGGTTTGGTGCAATTGTTATGAATGAAAGGAATGTTGGATTCAAATTCGGAGATATTTTTGAGCAAGGCTTGCTCAAACGTGACTGATTCAGCGGTATTAGCACAATGGGGTGGGAAGTACTGGGATGGAGGACGGAGGCCCGTCACATCTTTGTCTTCATAGGTGTGGTTGGCAAAATACTGCTTCAAACGTATCTTGCGCATCATCTGCGTGATTTCGACCCGGGTTTGAAACGGGTCGTAGCGGGCGGTAGGTATAAAAGATAATCCTTTTTGTAGAATCTCTTGTTGAGGTCTGGTAAGAATATGGGTTGATTGGTTCACGATAAGTGAGGGAGGAGCGGTGGTATTACTCCTTGTCCCCGGCTGCGCGTGACCACTGTTGGTTGTGGATGGTTCTGCCAACGTGCGCGGTTCTGGCCTCTCCCACGCTGTCCTAAAAAAGGGACCGCAGGGGGGTGCCCTGGTTGGAGCTGCTGAACTGTACTCTCTTGTTCTGCCATTTGTTACTATTGGAGCTGTTGCTCGAATTGCTGCTAGAGCTGTTCCAGGATCTGTTGGAATTAGATCTTTGAAGATTTTGGAACCGGAGTTGTGCAGAGTCGCGTCTGACTTGTTTTGCTTCCTCTGTGAAATATTCCTCTGCTACATAGAGATAGATTTTCACATGAGTGAAAGCTGCGAGGTCTTTCTTCAACTTAATAATCTTTCTGTTCAGGTTATTGTCTTTAAACTCTTTCAGTGTGGTTTCTAGGAGAGTGAGTTTAGTCAAGTATGTGTCTGCAGCGATTTTTGTTTTAAGTGCCTCGCTTTTATCACTGAGTTCTTTTAATAATTGATCTGTGACTGTTTTGGCAGTGTTAATAATGAGTATCAGCCAGTCTCTGGTGCATTTATTGGCTATAAAAGACCAGTCCTTTCTAAACTTGAGGTTGTCTAAAAAGATGCGCGGTTCAATACGAATGATAAGCCCATTGGGTGCTGCGTGGGCCCTTAGGTATTCGGTCATAAGTGCACCGTGTAGTTCGGTGCGTATGATCTTTTTTTTGAGAATCTAAATGTCATTCCATTCATCATTGTTGGTAATGTTCTGTGGTGTGAGGTCTAGTCCCAAAAGGGATGGATTGGCTAGGATCCCATCAACCAATTCCTCTGTGAATGCTAAATAATGGCCGTCGGCCATTTGTCAAGGTGAAAAAACAAGAGGGTGGAGGGAAAGAGGGAGAGGGAGTGGAGGTTGGCGGGAGAAAACCCACACACAAGGGTACTGTGTACAGGTAACAGGAGGGAGGAAGGTCCTTCCTCTTGCGTATGTAGAGTCAATCTATCCCAGCAACTGGGATCAGTTGCGCGAAGCAAAACTTGAGAACAACAGGGAAAGCTTGGAAAGCTAAAGTGCACGGTAAAACCGTGATCGTCCTTTTAACCGTTAACAAGGTTACGTACGTGGACTTGTTTGAACGCCTACACATTTATCCTGAGACTAATCCCTATCTCGCCAAGGTAATCCTATGGCGGCAATACATAGATATTTTTGTGATATTCAGAGGCTCAGAACAGGATTTAGAGGCCTTCCACATCTGGCTTAACTCCCTGAATCCCCACCTCAAGTTCACAATGGGGAAAGACAGATCTAACACCCATTTCCTAGACCTTGCCATTCAAGCCTCCAGTGGGCACTTGTCCTCGAGCGTTTACAAAAAAAACACTGACAGACATTCTTTATTGTGCTACTCAAGTTACCGCCCTAAGGCACTCAGAGATAATCTTCCCTTTGGGCAGTTCTGCGCCATAGAAGACTGTGTACACAGACCCCAGACTACACTAGACAGTCCAAACAACTCCAAACACAACTTGCTGAGAGAGGCTACCCAAGGAGGATCATTAAAGATACCTGCAAACGAGCCAGGAACATTCCACGTTCCATCACTCTACAACAGCATGTCAAATCGAGTGAGTCCAATACTTTTACAGCTGTGTTTAGTTTTTCACCCCTCCTCAATAAGATCAAAAGGGAAGTCAAAAAACTATGGCCCATACTCAACACAGGTGCCTCTGACATCCCAGTCCCACGTTTTGCCCTTAAGAGACGCAGCAACGTGAGAGACAAGGTTGTCAAAACCCTGATACCCAGCACATCCAAGGAAGATTCCACTCAGGGAGCCCTGTGGAATATTCCACCCATCAAGGGACACGCGCCCTGTGGCAACTGCTCCATGTGCGCTCAGACCTCTAGAACTACACAGATAGAGATTGGATGGAAAACACCATGGACACAGAACACATTCACTAATTGCAACACCAAGGGCATCATCTACATGATAACCTGTCCTTGCAATTTGAGGTACATTGGCATGACCACCAGGCCAGTCCGAACTCGAATGACCGAACACAGATCATGTATAAGAACTAACAAACTTACTGCACCTTTGGTGTCCCACTTTTCAGCCAAAGGACACACTGCGGAGCAGCTTACGTGGACAATTATTGAAAAAGTTATACCACCCCGCAGAGGCGGCAACTACAACAATATGCTGTTTAAGAAAGAACAAATGTGAATTTATAGACTCAACACTCACTCTGAAGGATTGAATTAACAAATCCAATGGCACGAATTAGCACTACTATCCTGAATTTTGATCCCTGTACAGTACCATAGGTGCCCCGTTTTCCTCCTTGTTCATCACATCCCCACCCCCTTTTGAGTCCTTTTTGAGCCTTGGTCTGTTTCCATGATTTCATGAGCTGTTCAGATATTACACCACGTTCCCCTCTCCTTCCCTGTTCTCTCCCCCTACGCCCCCCCTCTTCCCCCCGTTCCCCCCTCTCTCTTCTTCTTTTTTGAGACAGCTTTGCCTCAGTCTTCTTTTATGCATTGCTTTCATCATTCATCATTTTTTGCCCATCAGCTATTTTATATATTTTTTATTTATTTTTTGTTGTACATTTTGGTTATTCATCATTCATACTAATAAATGTTTTTATGCAGTCCCCTCCGTGAGCCATGCGTCTACACGCAGCACTTCCCCGTGTACTCAGACACAGAGTAACAGCACCTTTGAGTTCTTCAACTTGCCGCACCTTCGGTAACCGGAGTGCGCGCTCTCCTGTGCTCTTGATAGGCACTCGGGCTTGTTTTTCAGCTGACTCCACACGCCCCTGGCGTTTCTATGGAGCCAAGAGCGTCATGACGACGCCAACGTGAGCCGCGTTTCTAATCCTTTTTTAAAGGCGATGGGCCTTACTTTTCCCAGAATCGTCAGTCCGGAGCTGTACAGTCTGATACAGCACACAGACCCTCCAGAGATGAGCAGCAGCCCTATTGCAGGTACGCCCTCCACCCAGGCCCCACAGCTGTGACTCCACACAGCCTCTGCCAGGTCTCTTTGGAGCCCACCTTAACACTTATTGTGTTCTCAACAGGTACGCCTGACCTGTGAGCCCTGTTTGTCGCTTTTTGTGCATCTACTGTGTGGTGCTTTGAACCACCCTTGATTTCCATCGGCCTCCTGCCTCCTACATTGGACTTTGGCCTAGAGGTAAAAGTTTTTTCTAGTTTTTCTAACACTTTACAATGGCACAAATTAACTGCACTAGCCTGGGTTTACCTAATAGGGGCTCAAAGTTTTTTGGCCCTCATAGCACTCCATCCATCTTTAGTGTGCATGGTGCACTCACCCTTCTGTTTGCACACCAATCCTTTCCCTTCAGACGCCCCCATGCATTTGCCCCCCGGCGGTGAGACCCACCACAGGTGCCCAGGCACCCCCAACCTCTCCTGTAATTAGTAACCCTCACAGTTCCTGCTTTTAATGCTCCCCCAAACACATTAAGAGCTCCACTTCTGCACTTGCATTGTTTTTATGTTGCCAGTGTCCCCCAATTGCCCTGATCGTGTTCTCCCCCTTGTTTCCCCCCCCCCTTCTTTTGTCTCCCTACAGGAGACACCAGAATTTCTTGATCACGTTCAGCTGTTTTCTGAACCCTGGCAACCCAGTTTGCATTTAAAACCAATGGTCCTGACGAAGATGGCATAAATCCCTAACGCCATTGAAACCGGTCGACCCCTTTCGGTCATGAGGGCTCTCATGACCCACCTCTGATCTCTTGCACACCGACAGAGAGATTTTTTCCTGAATGACTTGTTGTAGCACGCTCATCACCACCGAGTGAGCTTAACATTTTTACAAGAGCCACCTTTTAGCCCTCCAGCCTTCCTCTTGCTGTGTTTTACCTCTCCACCCACCAGTGGTTTCTCCAGACAAATTGTTTTCTATCCCAACCTTAGTGACCCACGGGAACCAGTAAAGTTATACACTTTGGAAGGTTAAAAAACAGTTGACCTGCTTAGCAGGTTGTACCCACACTCCAGATCAAGCAGCCCCAAGATCTAATCCATACCTTGTTGAACATTGCTCAACCGTCTGGAGAATACCATTTTTTATCCTCTGTTCCTTTTGGACGATATGTGTCTGTCACTGGACACAGCCACCAGTATAGAAGGTTGAGGGACAGCTCTCTCCTCTATATCTATTTAGTAGGCGATACACCACGCGCTGCCCAGGGATAGACACCCCCGCCAGGGCTAGGGTGTTCTTCCTTAGGGCTAGGTACGCCAAGTTGGGTGGCCCCTTCTTTCTCTGTGTTTGAGTGTGAGCACTCCAATTGATCAATTTGTTAGCATACTCATGATGCACCTAGAATATCTGCCTTCCTAGTATAACCGTTGTTGTTGTGTTACCATAAGTTTTCCTTGTTAACGGTTAAAAGGACGATCACGGTTTTACCGTGCACTTTAGCTTTCCAAGCTTTCCCTGTTGTTTTCAAGTTTTTCTTCAGTAACAGTCAGAAACTAAGAATTTTATTTTATTTGTAGACATATCCTTCTAGTAGGTTCTTACAGTAATTCCCTTAGAGTACAGTCACATCATATGAAACATATACATATGGGAAAACACAAGCTTGAAAGACAGTAATCCTTTTTGTGCATAAAGATAATCACGACTTATGAGCACTTTCTGATAGTTCTGTTGTTTTTTTTTATGGCTGCACTTTCCCTGTATATGGTCATATTTGTATACATTGTACTCACACTACTTTCTTTAGGGTCCAATCACATCAAGTGATACATATACATAGGGTAAATAGCAGTTTTGAAACAGAGCAATCATTTATTTGCATGAAACTAATCAGTTAAGTTATGAATTGTTTCTGCTACTACTTGTGCTTTTTTGCTACCTTCACTTTCCCTGTATATACCCATATTGGTATGTGTTCTTGTGTCTTTGTGTTTTGTATATAGTAATGCAATTATGTAATACATGGGTTTTATTAGCTACTTATTACATATTTCACAGTACACAAAAATCTATTAAGAAAACAATTATCATTTCATTATTCAACATATTAACATTACAAATATCATACCTTCATCTTGTACGCTGCACACAATGTTATGTTTCTGTATGAGTAGCTTAGTATACTAGATAGAACCCCATAATAGGATGCTATTTATATCAATGCATCGTTCAATGCACTTATTAGGGTATATTTCTTGCAATGATTCTTGAGACTTTTTTCGCAACATAATAAGAATCCCTTCTACACATATTTCATGAGAAGTACATACACATGTGATGTCATCAGTGATGTCATCAATGACATTTTTGATGTCATCTTTGATGTCCTGGGTGTTAGTCTTAGCAGAGCATGGTGGTGGTGCGAGTTATGGTTGCTTAGCTTACCATAACTGGCGAATTTCAAGGGTTTTTCGGTTTTACTTGGAACCATAACGTCCCTTTAACAAAGTTTTTTCACTGAATTTCATAGGTTTTTAGTAGCGCAACTTAACCATAACGTCCATTTTACAAAGTTTTTTTCACTCAATATATAGGCACTCTCCTTTTTTAGATTTCACCACGTAGGTGTAGTTTTATCCATTAAGTTTTGTATTTTTTAAATAAACATAGCCACAGACTGTTGATAATGATGAATAAATGAGAGTTGCAACTTAGTCCATAAAATTGAAATATTTCTTCACACTGAATACAAGACTTAGCACTAAGCACTTTATAAAAAATTAGAGGCTGGAAAACACCAAAGCACTAGGCATTTGAATGAGCTGCTAGCACTAGTCACTTTATTATGCATTATGCACTTTATGTGTAAAGATAAGGTACATTCTCATTTTAATGAATGGTAACGGTTGTCGTTAGATTTATGGTAACTCTGTTAAGCATAGTATTTTCAAAGTAGGACTTTTGGTAAAATTAATGCAATGCTCAAATTACGAGGATAATTCATTTTGACGTTAGCATTTGTGTCGAGATGATCACTTGATCACGATGTATGCAACTCAAAAGCACATGAACTTAAAACCCTTTAAAGATGTCCGACAGCTTTGTCAACAACATTAAGTCCCATCTTCTATGTTTACTGTAGCAGAACTCTCTCGTCCCATTTCTATGTCTGTAGGCACATGTTTGCATTTAAACAATGTGGTGGTGGTAAATGGTGTTGTGAACAAGCGGCAAGTAGTGCTGCGAAACGCGTCGATTTTCTTGGGAAGCATGGAAGATGTATTTTAAACGAATAAAGAAGCCATTAATGACACGTTGATAACCGCTTACTTCTTAAAGCCTGGTATGAAGGAGAGTGCTCCTTAAATGACTGACGTTAAGTCGGTTTTTTTGAAAATACACTTCACGTTGCAGCGTGACAACGTTGAGGAAGCACCGGTGGGGAAAGCAAATTTCTTTTGAGCGCACGGTTATCATCACGAGAAGAAAGGCGATTGCCCCGGAGCGGCTCGGGCTGTTTTACTGGAGTGAGGCTGAAATTGCAGCATTGGATGTGGGTGGAGTGGAGGCTGAACGCACCCTGTGAAACTGACCTGCACGTTGGAGAACGCGCTGGATAAGAGAAGCCGGGTGAGTCAGTCCCACACCCCCTTTCCCTAATGCTGTTTTTTGGCCACGATACACTTCTAGATTTAAAGCAACACTATTCAGCCTTGCATAAACCCACAGCCAGCACGATCAATAGTGAGAAGTGCATTTGGATCCTTCACGGAACATAAAAGCAAATATTTTTCCGAGACAATCTTGGAATTGAGTATACCATTTATACCAGCTGACAAATTAAATTCGGAAATATCAAGGACATTATGGCGGCTTCCCAAGCCCAGAAAGAAGCAACAAGAAAGGCACAAGCCTTAGACTTATTTAATGAAAAACTTAGCATAAGCCACAAACAACCCAAAAGTATACCGGCTGCTGTGGAAAATAATGAAATCATTTTACTCAAAGAACTTGAGAAGCTACAAAAGAAAGAGATTAGCAAATGGTGGGAGGAGCATTCCTTGAAAAATTACATCGAAGTCGGAAGAATACCACGGGGGTTAAGGATTTTAACAATTCCTTCCTTTGAAGAACAGGATCCGCAAATGCTGCTTGAATGGAGTGAAGCAACTAACGGATGCTCTAAAACTTTTCTCAAGCTATTAGTTAAGTATGCCGGCTCGGATAGAGCTATACTGTTGGACAAAATTCAGGAATTGGAAGACAAATTAAAATTGATACCTGAAAGTGAGGAGGCAAAAAAACTAAAAAATAGCATGATAAAAAACATGGCTAATTATGAAGAAGAGATAAAACAGAGGAAACAAAGGAAATTCTTGAGAGATCAGGAAGACTATGAAAAAGGCAGAGTGTATACATTCGCCAAAAGATTTGAACAACTAAGACAGACATCAATCCATGTCGTGAGAACAACATCAGCAACAAAAGAGGGGGATAGTGGATCCATTTCCTCATTATCCGAATCAGATGTGACTGGTAGTGAAAATGAAGAGCCAAGTATTAGGCTAAATTTTTTAGACGAAATGAGACTGCTCTGCGAAGATGGCAAAAAACAAAAACAAGCCAGAGGTGGAATATCAGCAAAAAGCAGAGGCGGAGGAGGTCGAAGAAAACGAGGAGGGGGCAGAGGGGAAATAAATGCCCCGAAGACTACCCCGGGCAGATTGCTACGCTCTGGAAAGTAGGAAAAGAAAGTAAAGATATTGAGACAAGCTTCAAGATCATAAACCTGTCCAATCACACTTTAACCAATGATCAAACCAAGTTGTTAAGTATGGGTCTCAACTTCTGCCCAACAGCAACTTTCAACTATGTCCAAACTCGGATAGACTTCGACCATTTCATTAGAAAACTGCGTCTAAAAAAATTCTTTGCCAGCACAGATCTTAAGACACAGAAAAAATCAGCATCTGAAGGTAAAACTGACATCACCATTGCTGAAATGGGGGTTCTTGCCGATCTAGTAGAACTCCAAAAAGGTGGAGGAGCGAATGAAGACAAAGAGATCGAACCTATTGATTTCGAAGAATTAAATATAAGAACTGATTGGACAGTAAAAAGTCGATTGAGACAAAAATCTAAATTCAATCCCATGGTAAATACTGCCAATAATATAGAAGCATTCCAAACACTCGTAATTGAGGATTTAAAAAAATTGAGACGAAAGAAAAGTCATAAAGAAAAAAGCAATTTGACTATGAAGGACAGAATGGCTCTCAAAGAACTGAGCAACTTACCCAACTGTGTGATTAAGCCTTCAGACAAGGGACGCAATATAGTCCTTATGACCCGTGAAAACTATGTGAAGGAGGCTTATAAACAGTTAAATGACAAAGAATGCTATGAAAGATGTGGAAAAGATTCTATAAAAGCATTAGAAGTAAAAATAAAGAATTTCACAGAGTTTTGGGAACTTAAAGGCATGCTGACCGAAGAAAATTGCAAATTTCTACAAACGACTAACTCCATTACACCAACGATATATTTTCTACCGAAAATACATAAAAACAGCAAAAAACCACCAGGAAGACCAATAGTTTCCCAGGTAGGGTCAGCATTGGAGAATATGTCGAAATGTGTAGATGAAATTCTCTTGCCTTTCGTCTCTTCACTACCTTCTTACCTCAAAGATACAAAGGACTTTCTATCAAGAGTTAACAACATACCCTGGAAACCCAACTTCATGATGGCAACAATGGACGTGGTGTCTTTATACACGTCAATCGACCACAATTTTGGTAAAAAAGCATGCGAGAAATATTTGAACACTAGATCTCTCAATTATCTAGAACACACACAAATGATCATAGCTATGATCGACCTCTGTCTTACCAACAATATCTTTGTCTTTAACGAAGAATATTTCAGGCAGATACAAGGCACGGCTATGGGCACAACTTTTGCCCCATCCTATGCCAATTTGACTATGGGTGCCTGGGAAGCTGAAGAAATATGGACAGAACAAAATCGTGAACTAACCGAAAATGTGGTTATCTGGCTCCGATATATTGATGACCTATTTGTAATCTGGAAAGGGACTGAGAATGCCTGGTGTGACTTTGTGAAATTATTGAATCAAAATAACAACAATCTCAGATTTACAGAAACCCACAGTTATTCATTCATAACCTTCTTGGATGTGAATTTAAGGATAGTGGAACAAAATCTAACGTGTGAATTACACAGGAAACCCACGGGATCTAACACGCCACTACATGCCAAGAGTGGGCATCCAAAGACTTTAATCTGGAGTATACCGTATGGAGAGTTTGTAAGAATAAGAAGAAACAGTACAACTCTCAAAACATATGATGAAGAAAGCAAAATCACGGCGAGAGGTTTTCAACAACAATGTTACCCTAAAAGAGTCATCAAAAGAGCATATTTAAAAGCCAGAAGTCATGATAGACTTAAACTTTTGGTTGACAAAGAGCAAAAAACTACGAATAAATCAAATGAGGAAGTACGTCTCATACTAACGTATGACAGTCAAACAACAGAGGTCAAACGTGTGTTACAGAAACATTGGAAAGTTCTAACCATCGATAAAGATATCGGGGGTTTGCTTAAGAAATACCCAGAGATCAGTTACAGAAGAAACATCTCAATTAAAGATAAATTGGTCCACAGTTTTATGTGTAAAGAGGAAGCTAAAGATGCAAGTGCCTGGTTAAGTAATCGGAAGAAAGGTTTTTACAAATGCACAAAATGCAATGTATGTAAATTTGCTATGAATTGTACCACCTTTAAGCATCCAGTAACAAGTTCAACCGAACATATTAACGAAAAAATTACCTGTGACACCGAATACGTAGTTTACGTCTTAGTGTGCGAATGTAAAAAGTGGTATGTTGGAAGTACTAAATGTAAACTGAAAATAAGGGTCCAACAACATGTTAGAGCCATACAAAACAAAGATGCGAACTATCCTATGGCAAAACATTTCATTGAATGTCATGAAAGCAATATGAATAGTTTTGCTTTCTTTGGTGTTTGTGCAATTGAGAATGACCCTAGAGGGGGGGATCGCGAAAGAAGGCTCAGACAACAAGAAACCCGCTGTATTTTAGACTTCGAAACCAAACAGCCAAAAGGGCACAACATAGATGAAGAACTGTACACTTTTTTAGGGCACTAATCTAAGGATCGTTCTCTTATATAAGAAAACTTGGCACCTCTTACCTGGAAGGTTCGACTTATGCAAATTAGTGATTTCATAAATTGGGTTTAAATTAGTGCAAATCATTGTATTGTTGCTTATTTTAAATTGCACTTTTATTGTATGCTGTTATTGGGTTTATAGGCACTCTCCTTTTTTAGATTTCACCACGTAGGTGTAGTTTTATCCATTAAGTTTTGTATTTTTTAAATAAACATAGCCACAGACTATTGATAATGATGAATAAATGAGAGTTGCAACTTAGTCCATAAAATTGAAATATATCTTCACACTGAATACAAGACTTAGCACTAAGCACTTTATACAAAAATTAGAGGCTGGAAAACACCAAAGCACTAGGCATTTGAATGAGCTGCTAGCACTAGTCACTTTATTATGCATTATGCACTTTATGTGTAAAGATAAGGTACATTCTCATTTTAATGAATGGTAACGGTTGTCGTTAGATTTATGGTAACTCTGTTAAGCATAGTATTTTCAAAGTAGGACTTTTGGTAAAATTAATGCAATGCTCAAATTACGAGGATAATTCATTTTGACGTTAGCATTTGTGTCGAGATGATCACTTGATCACGATGTATGCAACTCAAAAGCACATGAACTTAAAACCCTTTAAAGATGTCCGACAGCTTTGTCAACAACATTAAGTCCCATCTTCTATGTTTACTGTAGCAGAACTCTCTCGTCCCATTTCTATGTCTGTAGGCACATGTTTGCATTTAAACAATGTGGTGGTGGTAAAATGGTGTTGTGAACAAGCGGCAAGTAGTGCTGCGAAACGCGTCGATTTTCTTGGGAAGCATGGAAGATGTATTTTAAACGAATAAAGAAGCCATTAATGACACGTTGATAACCGCTTACTTCTTAAAGCCTGGTATGAAGGAGAGTGCTCCTTAAATGACTGACGTTAAGTCAGTTTTTTTGAAAATATATATATGTATATATATATATATATAAAACAAAGTTGTGCTTCTTTGTGGGTATGTGGGTTTGCATGTGGCATTCTCCTCATGAACGGTGAGGTCTGGTGTCGTGAATTTTGCATGGAATATTCTGCATTTCATTGCCAAATTAATGCAATGACTTCTGGCTGGATAGGTCATCCTGTTCCTGAGATAATTAATCTTTTTTGTTTTTCGGCTTTGTTTTGTTGCATTAGGTTTTGTGGTGTTACACCTCCATCTACAGGTCATTTGTAGAAAGTGCTCATCATTGCGCATCAAAGCTGAAACATTATCAACATTCTGAATAAGGAAGATCTCAAGACAATGATGTTGATAGAATTCAACATACTTTGAGATAGAGCAATGAAAGTACTGAACAACCTGAAGCAAGACTTACGAATCAGAGAATTTGTGTTGCTAAAAACTAAAACAACCGAACTTCGGAAGAAACTGAAACAATACTCGCTGTGAAGATAATTAGTGCTGCTGAACAACGAAGGAATGAAACTGCTGAAGAAACTCAAGTGACACTTTCTGATCTTAGAAATTGTGCTGGTAAAAAACGAAGCAATGAAACTGCTGAAGACATTGAAGTGAGACTTACTGATCAGCTAGTTATGTGTAAATCACATAAATCACACAATGTATCACTGGGCTGGCATTTTCCATAAAACCTAGAATGGGATGTGATGCTCCTATACCCCACTGAGAAGGCAGCAACATTCCAGATATAAAGATAAGGTCTAAATGCATATTTGTATTTTCTTTTGAAAAACAGAGAGTTCAATAAAAAAAATGAATTATAATAACACATTTACAGATATATGATATGATATGATAAGTCATTTATAACACACCTGTACACAATTGTTTCTAGATGAGGTAAGAGATGGGAGGGTAGACAGAGGGTGGACAAAACAACGATATTACTAGGCCTTGTGTCATTCAGATCATGCAAGTGCGATAACGCAAAGTGCAGTGGGGGACAGGGAAGGGGTAAGTGTCAGGGAAAGGGGAAGGGCAGCACAGCTCTGGGTAAGTGCATGGAGGCAAGGGACTGTATGGTTACAACCCCTAAGTGCATAGTAGGCACAGAGGCAGTGCATGACTAACTGGTCATGAAGGAGCCTGGTACCCAGTGAAACTCTGGGGGTAGCCAGACCACCGGTCACAGCAGCAGACAGCTAGGTCAGCAGGGGAGAGAGAGAGAGAGAAAACGAGAGAGAGATAGAGAGGGGGAGAGAGAAAGTGAGAGAGAGAAAGAGAGAGAGAGAGATAGAGAGAGAGAGACAGAAGAGAGAGAGAGAGAGAGAGAGAGAGAGAGAGAGAGAGAGAGAGAGAGAGAGAGAGAGAGAGAGAGACAGAGAGACAGTATAGGTGAAAATAAAGGTCTTGAGCTGCTTCCAGAGCTTCTGGTGGTTCGGCTAAAGTGTTAGGGGGGCAGGGAGGCCATTCCAGAGGGAGGAACCTGCAGAGGAGAGAGATCTACCCACACTCTGCCTGGAGAAGCGTCTGACCCTTGGGAGTTAAAGGTGGCTGATTGAAGGGCTCAAGAAGGAAGGTGTTTAGGAAGTGAGAGTTGTATGTAGTGTGGGCCCTGGCCCTGAAAACCTTGTGAAAGATGCAGAGGGTCTTGAACATGATCCTTGCACCCACTGGGAGCCAAGGACAGGTCTCACAGTTCTGTGCTGGATTAGTTGCAGAGGGCAGAGAGTAGAGGAAAGCAGAATGTGAAAGAGAATGTTGCAGTAGTCCAGCCGAGAGGGAACCAGGTCTCTGGAGACAGTAAGCTTCTGGGGGAAACTGAGAAAAGGAAGAAGACCTCTGATGCGGTGCAGCTGGTAGTGGGCCAGCTTGGCAAGATCTGTGATGTGTGGAGAGAAGGAGAGAGTGGAGTTGAAGATTACACCAGGGTTTTCTGCTTCACAGGAAGGTAAAGGGCGAGGGCTCAAGGAGTGCAGCCAGAGTGAGAGAGGGAAAGTGGGAGCAGGCGTCCCAATGCAAAGCATTAAGGCAGGGATCGTTGGAGGCACTCAATGTTACATGGCAGATGCATTCCCTAGAATGGTCCCTGTGCAATTACACACAGTTAAGAAGAAGTGGTGAGCCAGTTTATGAGATTGTAAAAAGCTAGGGACTAGTGACAAAACGAAAAAAACAGAAAAATATACATACATGTAATAAAACAGGCAACCTACAAAGGTAATATTAACCTAAAGGGTAAGTGGTTCAAACTAAAGGTGGGCACTATTTAAATATGCAAAATTACATTATTAAACACCAATTCTAAGCATTCTGTGATGCCTGCATAATGATACAAAGATCAAGGATTGACTAAATGCTAATGTTGACCTGTCCACATTTATTCCTACTTTTGAAAGGCCTGTGTCAATGATGTGTACTAGCTCCATCCTTTTTTAACTTCTTTGTTTGTGATATTGAAGAAACTGTCAGTGATTCTAGAACTTTTCCACAAAAAATGTGGCATACAGGTGAGCTGGTTGGCTTACACTGATTTACAACACAATTAAAGGTCCTTGATAGTTATGTCAATGGAAATGACTTGCAAATTAATCCATTAAAAAATAGGATATTGAAGTTCACCTATTGGAAAAGAAGTACAAATAACTTCTCATGTAGATTAAATGAGATCAAAATGGAAGAAGTATGTTGAATGATTTATTTGGGCTTTCCAATATACGCTGTGAGAAATAAAGTAATCCATTTTGCAAAAATAAGTGGTAAATGTCTATCCATAATAAGGCAAACAAAAAGAATCAACAACGGTTACAGTCATTTTTCCTTTCAAACGCTTCTTCCATTTTTTTGAAGGCCACTGTGTTCCCAACCTTAATTTATGGGGCAGAGATTGCGTGTACACCATCAGAAAATGACTATTCTAAAATTGAGGGATTATTCTGGAGGTGTGTGCTTAATCCCCCAAATGGTGTTTCAAATGTAGTAATACAGTATTAACTGGGTCTATTATCAATTTCAGCAATCATAAAATGGAACTACCTTTCATTTTACAGAAATGTCCTTGATCCACAGGAGGCTTCATTGTTCTGCACATTGAACAATTTCATGAATAGAGAACTGGGCAGTGTGAGGGGTCAGTAATGCGATGAGGACAACATTGTGTAGTTTTCTCAAAGTAAGACATTTTATTAAATTAAATGTTTTCAAATAAAGCCTTGCTTGCCCTACTCTACTAAGGAAATCCATACCTAGTCTAACAACTAAGGGGACAACCTATATCATGGGTAAACTGGCCCTCACTGTAAACAACAAACATTCAAGACAAAATTATAAAACAACACAAGATAATAAACAATATTACACACTATCTGGATGATCTTTAAAAACATGGGGAAGGGATTTTACCCAGGACAGTTGAAGTCTTGAACCAGTTGTTATCAGTTCCAAGTTAAAGCAAAAGTTAACCAAATAAATCCACTGGTAACAATTATCTGGTTTTGGTTGAAAAGATCTGCTTCCAATTCAAGCAAAGAAAATAGCACAATTGGTAATCATGGATATCTCTTCTTCGAGATTATTTGTACTTCTCCAGCTACAACTTTACACTGGGTTAGAACGTCTGCATTATATTTGGTATATTTGTAAGGATGCTTCTCAATGGGTTGCTGCTTCCTTTTAACAACTGCTCTTCTACTGTTGTTACTGTGAAAAGTCACCTTTGTCCCACAGTATGCCAGTACTTCAAACCACACCAATGTGACACTGATGACAACTCTGCATACCACCACAGTTCAAGTGCTTCTACCACTGCTTTGTATTTTTGAAATATCAGGTACAGTCTGGCAAGACACTTCAACCGCTTCAGGTTGGCAAGGCACTCTTCTCATCAATGACTTCCTACAAGGATGCAGCCTCTGTGCCTCTTCATCTGTCTGGATGGCACAAGAATATAATTACAACTGTTCAGAATTTTAGAATTTTAGACTGATTAGTCATGTATTGGCAAGACACTTTGACCTCTTCAGATAGACAAGGCACTCTTCCTTTTTCTGTCTAACTGCCACAATAATGACCTGCTTCTGCCCAACAGATATACTTTCATTCAACTTCAACAGTCATCGGCATTACAGGTTAAAGTCTACTTCTGAATGTTCTTTACATGCTCCCAGCTCCCCTTCAGGTAACAATGCCACACTTGTATATTAGGCCACTTGACTGTTCACAACTTTACAGAGTAGGTGGATAGCTTTAACAAGACTGATTTATCTATGGAAAGGGTTCGCCTCTTGGTGGTGTTGCTGGTTCCCCTCTTCAATATTGGGTATTCTTTACTTCTTGAAATAGAATGTCAATTCTTGATATAATACAAGGTTCAGTCTTCAAAATAAACACATAATTAGACACACATGATCCTTCTTTAAGGTAGATATTTAAACTTAAAGTAATGATCAGAATTGTATTCCTGTGTATTGTTACATTATAGGCACATTATAACTTCCTTCGGGAAACACAATTGGTCACACACAACATCCCTTTGATGCAGTTTTCACTCGGTATAACTTGCAAATCTTGTATAACATCAAGGTAAGATATTCGGAATAGATTCACAAGTGTTCTTTGTTCACAATTAAGGACACGCAACCACTATGTCCTACAATGGATGTAACAGCTTTGACTTCTCACACAAACATTACAGCTTTCAGAATAAGCACAAGTGCTACATTTCCATTGTTGCTAGTCAGTTTAAGAATATCGACTAGCTTCTACTTACTTTTAACTATAAACAAGTCACTCTGAAGCTGGTTACAGTTACCGGAAAAGCTTGTTGAGTGAATCTGAACGCTGTACTTCACTCACCGGCTCCAGGAACACTGCAGTTGTGGGTTTCTCTGCTCCCCTGAATTCAACAACCACTGCTACTAACTCTGGCTCACTTGGGACTCTCACCGTTCTCCACCATAGGGGTCTCCAGTCTGGCCACTTCATTTGGGAGTCATTCTCACCGCTGAGACCCTCATCTTGCCTTCTACCTCTGGCCTTGGGCTCTTACACAGTTAGGCTCTGCAATAACAGCAACTCAGCACACTTGTTGAAAATGACACTTCCAGCACATCTTCCACTGTGCAGCCTCTGCGATATGGGTTTTGGAAACACAGGACCCTCTAAGAACTTACAGGTATCTGCTTTTTGCACACTCTGGTGTCTCATTTGTGCTTCCACTTCCTTGTTACTTGCCAGCCTCATGCTTTTCCTCTACTACTACTACTGCCAGCCTTCTAACTCCTGCTCCAACTCCTTGCTCCTCTCCTTTCCTGCTGGGGTCTTTCATGCCTCCCAGTTTTGACAATAGGCTGCAGGTGTGGGCTATTGGTTTAAATTGCCTGAGTCCTACAACTGCTACCAGGCTTAATTGCCTGACTACTAAACGTACATGTACATGTCCCTTCAGGTCTCTTCCTCGTCTAAGTTCCTCTAGGATTCTGAGCCATGTAGTTCTTTTTGACAAAGTTAGGTTTTTCAACTTCTATATATGTTATAAGGGTAGATTAATTTCCCTCATATTTTTAACAGAGGGGGTGTGGGTTTTACAATTTACAGAGGAAGATTGTTCAAAGAAGACAACATTTCCACCATCCTTTATATTGCACCCTTGGGATTGAAGACCACCTTCAGTTTTAAATACCACAGATGGTCTTTCTTTTGTTATGGTATGCTTTGATGTTTAAACCTTAGGCTTCAAAACCTTAGATTTACTATGAGGTTGAGAGATGTTAAAATGACAATAAGCCATCATCTATGTTGGCACCATGGTAAGAATTTCCCTGTAAATAAATGCTGAGTCTCATCCCATTGAAACTCCTCACTACCCTGGGCCCTGTCTCCACCCAGGTGTTCCTCCCTCAGTACACCACCCCCAGGGTTCAGATCAGGAAGGAACTGCCTTTTTCTGGCCACCTGGGAGGAAACTTTGTGCAAGGTTTAAGTGACCGATCCACAGGATTCTTCACAGCAGATATGATGATTCTGTGCTGAACTCCATAAATATGACTGTTGAGGATTTGATTACCCACCCCACAGGTAAAAAGAAAGAAGTAGAGATTTCAGACTGGCTTGACATCAGGGAAAGTAGAAAGAGGTATAAGCCTGAAACGTTATACCAACGCATTGTAATTGATTCTCCAATGCAAAATGGTGTACATGGTACTTACATTGGAGGTTTAACTTGTTACCCATGGATGAAATTCTGGCCAAACACCAAATAGTAGACAGCATTCTCAAGTGTTGTAGATTTTGTAAGAACCCAAAGACTGTTGACACATGAAACACTGTTGAATGTGTGAAATTGGTCGAAACGGGATGGTTGTATTTTTATGCATTTTTTAAAACATGCAGTTTGTTTCTCCATCTGACATTTGGAACAAGAAACCAGCAGGAACACTAATCTCACTGACTTTAGCTGTCATTAGATACTTAATAAACATTCATCCCAATGCATTTAATGTGTGTATCCATTATCTTAAATGTCTGCTATATATAAGAATGTTTTCATTTGGTAAACAAAAGGTGTTTACTGTATATTATATACAGTTGCTTATGTTTGTTTTATTCCCATTGTAAATCAATGTAGGTTTTGTTTGACAAGCCAAAGTAACTTAATAATAACAAAAACATTTATTAATGACCAGTGGTGGAGTCAGGTAGGGTGGATGGGGGCAGGGTGGAGGGAGCTCTCTCCCTTGAAAGTAAGTGAACTTTATGCTGAGCTTTGACATGATTCACAGTTGGGTTGGTATGATTGCTACGGATAGTGGGTTCAGTGGAGCAGGGTAAGTAGGGAAAAAGAGCAGAATCAGGAGGTGGCAGAAGGAAGGTATGGGATGGTGAGTTTGAGTGCAGAGGAGGAATAGAGGGAGCAAGATGGCGAGTAAAGTGAGACTAAAAGAAAGAACATGAAAAGAGAGCTGCTGTGCATGGAAGCCAACCAGCATTTCATTCATAAGTAGAGGTGGGTGAGGATCGGGGTAGGTTGTAAAGATGGCAGGTTGATAATTTGAGGACTTTGTCTAAAGGGAGGAAGGAGTACATCAGAAGGCCAAAGAGTAGGTTTGAGCAGTAGTCAAGTTTGCGGACCACGAGAGTGGAGATTTAAGTTTTTGTCGAGTGGTTCTTAAGAAAAGGACACATTTCCTGAATGTTGAGGAGGTTAATACGAGGAGTACAGGCAGTGGTAGTAATGAATTGTTGCAGTCGTAAGTCTCGGGCAAAGCGGAGTCCAAGACTGAAAGCCTTTGGTGAGGGAGCAAAAATTTTAGGTGAGTAGAAGATAGGAAAGGGGCGGGGAAGTATTGCATTGGAAGCCAGGAGAAAGATGACTTCAATTTTTAATGAGTTCTGTATGAGGCAGTGGTGAACCATCCAGTTACTTATTGCACTGAGACAGTTTGCAATTCATTCCGAGAAGGCTTGATTGAAGGAGGGAAATGAGAAATATATTTGAGTATCATCAGCAAAAAGGTGACAGTGAAAGACAAATGATGAGATAAGTCTTCCTAGGTCATAGCTATACAGGGTGAAGAGCAGAGTTCCAAGGAATGATCTTGCGGGATGCTGACATGGAGAAGGTTGGGGTCAGATGATTGCGAGCACCATGAGAGGTGATCCAAGCAAGGGAAGATTTGAGGAACCCATTGTCCTTGAAGGTGGAGAGGAGTAGTTTACAGTTTGGTGAGCATCAGATGGCTTTTGAATATTGGGAAAGGAGAGAAACTGAATGATATTTTTCTGGGACATTTGGGTCATCAGAGGGTTTCTTCAATAGAGGTAAGACAGTTTCAGATTTGTAGTAGGCAGTCAAGAGTCCCGCTGAGAGAGAGAGTTTAAAGAGCTCAGAGAGATAAAGGCAAGTGATTGAGATTAAGGGGGTCATTATGAGTCTGCCGGGAATCTAGATGACCGTTATTTCCAACATAAATTGTGGTGTACAGGAAATGTATTCCATGGTGAACTTCAGGGAATCCTCCCCGTCTGTCTAAATACTTACCCGGGTCATGTTTGTCCCTGGTAGATGATGTGTCTTGTGCAGAACGTGCATCATCAATAGGTGCAGTTATGTCCATCATCTCATGTACTGTGTCATAAAAAATGCTTGAAGATCTTTGGGCTCCAGATATTCAGTAATCTTGTCATATTTACTGACAATCATGCTTGCTGGTTCTAACGATCCATATTTGAGGTCCAATTTCTGAGCAGATGTCCCAAAAATGATTCCTTTTTTCCATGCAAGTTAAGAAACATCTGCTGAAATGATGATAATATGGCTATTGTAATCAAACGGATTATTTTTCTCCGTTTGCTACAAAATCAGAGTCACATGTTCACATCTGAGAAATGTTAAATGGGCTTGACCCATCTCTTTTTTGTTGTCGTTCAAGTAATCTGAGGCTGGGCGCTTCCTGAATTTCTACTGTTGTTAGAAGAATTCCTTAAGCAACTTCAGTAGCAACATCTGCTTAAATGCCACCACTTACTTTGTTTCCAAGTTTTTGGAATGCTGAAAAGGGTTAATATTGTGAAGCATGCTTTAATCTTCCTGGTCTTTCTTAACAGCCACCACTTATATGACCGTATATTGTAAGAGTTTTAGATTTTTCACCTTTTCTTCAGTATTAGGATTCAGCTATCCAACTTTGTCGGAGGTCCAGACTGTGATCTGAAATCTTAAACAAGCCTTTGAAGGTCTCTATGAGTATCTCAGGGTTTGTGCAATAAGAAAGTCAACACTGGAGGATATAGCCACTATTTGTTCTAATAACAATACAAAGGCCAGTAGGCTATCTCAGGAACAATGCAACACTGAGCAACATGGTTGATTTGTGGCCCATGCTTAGAGGCAGAAGTCCGGCATGAAGCACAATATACTCAACATAATTTGTAGGTTTTAATGCTGTCTGTCATTAAGAATCTGCAATATTATATGGAGGTTAATATCCACAGGAAATATTGAGTCTTTGAGTTATTTGTTTGAAGAGTACACCGGTAGCTATTAGGAAGAGATATATAGAACATTCACAACATCACGAGAAATGGTGAATAGCTTCAATCTGTGAAAATAAATGGAACCCAAACGTTTTTGCTAGAGCAGTTGAAATTATTTCAAGCTTAAGTGAGAGAGGCACCATAAAAATTCATCATATTGGATATGATTTCTGTCTTTTTCTTACTACCATGACAAGAGTGCACCTGCATGGTGCAGGTAATCACCTGCACACCAGAGGGATAACACTTTGTTCTTTCACCCCAAAAACTGGGTTTTACCAATGCCACCTAAAAAAAGGAGATGCAGAATGCAGCAGTTTAAAATGAACATTCATTTCTAAAAGTACGAAAAGTCCTGAAGTTGTCAATAATATAATCTAGCTAACAGGAGAACACGGTCTGTGTTACAAGAAATACACTTGAAAGTGATAAAAGTCAAATCATCCTCTAATATTAAAGGATGGGTCAGGATTTTTCACAGGAGCATTCTTTTATTGTACCTGGAAACAAATAACGTAAATGCAGATTCTAAACATTACATCAGAAAAAAATCTATTTAAAAGATAATGTTTTATTTAAATTGCCAATTGTGGATGTTAAATAATGAATTGCAGTTTAAATATGTTGCAAAAGCATTGTTTTTAAAAAAAATAATCTTGTATTAATTTAACCAAGTCCTATACGGTGCTAACTTCAATTTGACTTGGGGTTTTACTCGGAGCAAAAATCCCTCCCACCTTTGAGTGTTTTCCAGAAGAGAGTGTTAGAAAATGATTCTAACATTCCAGGAGATTAGAATTCATAGTCCATGTAGAGATTGATATCTGCTGGTAAAAGTATGTTCATTTAATGGCCAGCTTCAAACATTTTCTTTGCACTTAACATGACATCTTGAGGCATCAATTACCATAACATTGTGCACATGCATTGAACTAATGCAATGATAACAAAACAGCCTTGATCAAGCCACAAATACCAAGTGCTTATCAATGGCATTGTAAATATAAAAACACAATTGATAGAGTGTAAAGTGATAAATGCTAAACTTTGGATATACACTCCCAAGCTGAAATTGATCAGCTTTATATTGTTGTGCAAATTATTAAGAAGCAACGGGCTCCTTCAGCACAGGAGAAAGATGCAGCAATTCAATAAATACAACAGCTTACTGCACAACTGACAAAGCTATGAGACCAGGGTGACCAAAGTAAGATGGCTGCACAAGAATTGAAGCAAATAATAGGAGAGAATGTACCACTGAGATAGAAATCAGAAACAGTAATGAAAGATCTTGATGATGCAATTTCAGGGATTGGGCACCTGAAAAAATAGTTAGCTAGCTGGCAGACTATCAGACAAGAGTCAGTGGAGGAAACAAATATTTATCCAAATGAAAAAGATTTGTTGCAGAAAGAGCTACAACACATTAAAGACAAATTGGCTGCCAAAAGTAAAGCATTTTAGACTACCCAGTCTAACCTGAATAAATCTAGGCAACAGCTAGTATTCACTAAACAGCAGCTGTGATTAAAATGGGTCATAATGCTAGATAGAAACCAGAAATCTAAAATATTCAGTTGATGCCAGAATAACAATCTAAAACTTGCAGACAGATATGTTTCATGGAAAACGGGAGATTATCCCTTATCTCTAACACAACATCTCCAATACGCATAACTTTCAAGAATTGCACTGGTGGTGTTGACATGCCTATCCATAGTCAATACATAGGCAGCACCAAACCATACCATTTCCTTTTCACAAAATCAGCCACATACATAGGAAGAACTTAGTGGGTTTGATATAATTACTGTGCACTAGTGACCACTCTATATTAAAGGGACAACAAAATTAAATGAATGATCGACAGCGAACACACTGTTCCGACAAACCACCCCCTAGGGTTTGGAAAAGGTAAACAATGGATTACAGATCTGGGAAGGTGACTTACGCTCAGACAGCTAGTACTTCGAAAACAGGTTAATGGTATGAATAAGTATGAACATAACATTTAATTCCCTACTAATAGACATTTATTTTTTGTGGTGTGCAGCCGACATGTGTTTCGACCACCTGGTCGTTCTCAAGGCTGGAAATAGTTACAAACAAAGCATTAAGAGTGACAGAAAATCAAAACAACATTTTTGACAACATTGTAGCAGCAATTGGTACATAAAAACAGAATCATGCATTGTCAATGCGATAGTAAAACCAAAAGTAAGACATACCAAACATACCACATTTCAGGTTATTGGGGGGGAGTGGAGCCGATTGGTCAAAATTGAGAGAAAAATACAATATTCAAAATGAAAGAATAGTACAATAGGTATATTATTTAAATATGAACATCTATTTCATTTCTATTCATGTGACCTCCTATCTTGATCAAGTTTAAAGGATTGTTTGTGATTGGGTGGGCCACGAAAGGGCTGTCGCAGTACCTTGACGAGGCCTTTAAACCACATGTCCTAAACATGAAATCCTATATAAGAGACAGTACATATGTACTGCAGTTCCTGAAGACTTTGCAATAGAAATCTAATTTCATGCAGGCATCCTTAGATGTGTCATCTTTGTACACGAGCATTAATCATGATTTGGCAGTTACACATTTCGCAATTCATCTGCATCGTACCTCAAACATGTTGTTATGCTTAAAAGTGTTTTGAAATTTACCCTGTGCAACAATGTTTGTTTGTTTAATGACCAGTACTAGATGCAGGCAAAAGGAGTAGCCATGGGGGCTACATTTGCACCACCTCTGCCAAATGTGTTCATGTCACAATATGAGCAGACACAGATCTATAACCAGGAAGTCTTTTGTCACAATCTGATTGTTTGGAGAAAATTCATTGATGACATTTTGATTGTTTAGAAGGGATCACAAGATTCCTTTGATGATTTTGTGTCACATACTAACAATAACAACGTTTGTATTAACTTTACTGGCCATACCAGCTTGTCATGTATTGATTCTTTGGATCTACACATCTTTATTGAAGAAGGCTCAGTGCAGACCAGAAAACCTACAGAAGTGAACTCTGTGCTCTATGCCCAAATTAGTCATCAACAGACTACTGTTAACAATATACCGGGGGGAGAATTTTATAGGTCAAGGAGAAACTGTAGTCGTGATACTGACTATGCCAAAGAATGTGACATACTTACACAACATTTTTTTAAATAGAGGATATAAGCCTGACATCATCAAGAAAGCCTTCATATAATGTAAATAAATATGCCAAAACTAAACAATCAGAACTTCTAGTTGATAAAGCCAAGTGCTCAACAACACACTGAAATGATCACCCAATTTTCAGAGGTTTCCTTTACTTTATATCAATTGGCTTTGAAACATTGGCATATCCTCAGACTAGATAAGGATCTGTTACCTTTTCTGTCTGACAAACCCAAATTCACTTTCACTAAAGCTCATACGATCAAACAGAAATTGAGCAATTCTTTTCTTAATACCATGGAACAGACTTCCAATAAGAATTGGCTCAGAACAAAAAGTGTTTTTCTCAAATGTGGTAATTGTAACTTTTGCAAATATGCACATGACAATTGTCAAGTTATTACTGATACTTCTGGTGCATCAATCAGGATTAATGATTTCATAAATTGCAAAACTTGATAAATTGTATATGCCATAATATCTGTTTCCGGCAAGCTGTATGTGGGCAGCACCATCAGACAGCTGAGAGTAAGGATTAGGGAACATATAGCGAGTCTGAGAAACACTGACCCCAAATCACCACTAGCCATACATTGGCAAGAAGAACATCAGTGGGCCAACAAAGGAGACCTACAATTTATTGGGCTGATGAAAGTTAAGAGAGGGAAGAGAGGGAAGAGAGGTGGGGATATCCAGCTGAAATTAAGACAATTGGAATGCAAACTAATCTGTTTTTCAATGGCTGAATAGTGAACATGAGATACATGTCTTTCTATAAATATGAATTGTTTATATCATTTTAAATGCTAATCTCTAGACAGAAGAAAAGTCTGATTTAGGAGACAACAAACTATATTTATTTCCGAAAATCATGAGCCACACTGACTTGCCCTTCCCTATTACATATTGATTGTATTCAACCACTATAAACTACACCAATGATTACCATGTCTCTCATTACCAACTAACTCATAATATCAAAAGTAGGTCTGCGTAGTCTACCTCTATCTCTGTTCATTTCAATCCAAATTCAACCCCTAGATAGACCACTTTTTCTTTATGTCTAAACCGTGGCATTATATATGACTTTTTACAATTCTGGGCAGGAGGACTATGGATCATATTCAGATTCTTAACACCCTCTACATTAATTATTCAATTTCACCATTGGCACCTATAGCTAACTTTTATAATACCATCAACCACGATTATGCTATTATTGGTTCATGAAGAGCCACTTCAGCAGAACTTGCTGTTGGCTCAGTAATTAGTGATTCTTTATATAGAGCACTTTCAAACTTATATATTTTCACTCATCTGGGGTAGTAATAGTATCCTTTCAAAAACTACACTGAGCGCTATAATCCAATCATACCAGATATGACATACACTAATGTTTACATATGATTACTTGCGCATGACATCATTATGTGCGGACGTCACCGTGCACATGACGTGGGTAGGATATGATGCAGTTTGTGTTTTTGTTGTGTGGGGGTGGAGTGATGATGAAAGGCGTTGTGTAAGTAGTAGTGTGTTTTGAGTGTGTGGAATTTGGGTGTGTGGGAAGAAATGGGGGGTTATATTTGATTTTTTAACTGGGTGGAGGGGATGAAGGACTGACTTTTTTGACAGGCAGCTTGGTGCGCTATCAAAGGCATAAGGGCAGTAAGGCTCAGGGAGCATTATTATCGGAGGAGAAACGCCTGTGGAGTATATGTATAATGCTGTGTCACTATATCTGGACAGAATCAAGAAATTTCACAAGCAAACGGGCAGTGGAAACAAGAGGGGGGGGTGTCCTGCACAATGCCAGAGCAGGGCTCCCATAATAAGGGTATTCTGGAACACATGTCCTAATCTTTAACAGCCTGATACTAGGGGAAACAGTTGCAAAAGAGTAGAGAAATATTAGAACTGTGGAAACCGTTTGAAGATACAGAAGCTTCTTAGGAAGGAGGAGCTGAAAATGATAGCAGGGGTGACTGTCCAGGAAACGGGGAGGGGCACCAGCAGAACTTGGTGGAATATATCCATTGACAGCTCATCCCACAGTAGGTTATACTAATCTGACTTATGTGTCCGCCATGGCGACAGCCCCACCACCCCATATGCATCCCCATAGTCCCAGCGCAAGCTGATATCAATAAAAGAGACCTAGAAGTGACATTGGCATTGGCACAAACTGAATTTAGCAGATTTAGAGCAGCACAGAGTGAAGTGAAGACCGACAAACCAGCAGAGCAGGGATCTGATGGGTAGAAAACAGGAGACTTTTAGTTCAGAATAGATTGCACAGCCATAATGAACGTACATAATAAGAAGGAAGATGAAGGGGGCAATCGGGCGGACATCTTAGGCAATGAGAATTTGAAATCTTGCAGGGATGGAGAGGAAGACAGGTGGAGTAAAATTGATGAGATCAAGGAGGATGAGGAAGAGGAGGCAGAGCAAGCGCCTGAACATACTCCCCAGGTGGAGAGTTTGTGGGATGGTACGTTAAG
The DNA here is from genome assembly GCF_040938575.1 of Ambystoma mexicanum. Lineage (NCBI taxonomy): Eukaryota > Metazoa > Chordata > Amphibia > Caudata > Ambystomatidae > Ambystoma > Ambystoma mexicanum. The sequence continues at coordinate 343,827,873 of NC_090934.1, read as the reverse complement.
GAGCAGTTTGGCCAGATGGCAGTAACAAAGAAAAAAGAAAGTGGAAAAAGGATTGAGGGCGAATGGGCAAAGATCCAGATTCCCCATATACATAAGTGGGTCCATGGGTGCAGATGGATACAAATAAGTTGATAAAGGCACCCCGGCCCCTCACAGCAGTAAGCGGGCAAGTGGATTCATGCATTTGAAACCCCTGGCAGTAGCGACATGAAAAGCTTATTGGTAGCGACTATTGGAGACCAGGCTGGGGATGTGTGGGTAGTAGTAGGATAGCCAGATATGGGACACGCTGCGGCTAGCGTTCCCTGATGCACCTGACCTACAATCGATAATGCAATGTACTATGGGCGATGATGAAGACCCCTCTCAGTTTATTCTTAAAATCCAGGAGATGTGGACGGCGGAGATGGGTGACTCATGGGACTGGTCAAAACCCTTTTTATACTTTATTGTTAAAAAGGGCCTGCCAACCCGAGGTGCAAAAAACACTAAACAAAATTGTGAGCATCAAGGCAAAGGGGTGGGCCGAAACACGCAGCATAATAATAATACAAAATTGTAAGAGGATGAAAGAGCATGACATGGAAACGGCTCACAGGCAGCAAGCAGAGGAAGCAAAACTAGTACAAAACAGATTAGCTAAAATTGCTGTAGAGGCGTCAGTGCCCAAACCAGTGCAGATGGAGGTGACAGGAAATGGCCAAGATTTTGCAAACACTAGAATAGCTGCAGTTTTGTCAGAAGGAGGGCAAGGACAGTGGGACAGAGTTCCAAAGTACACCGAGACATGGTTCATGACCAGATCTGTCACTCTCCTCCCTGAGGCTACAAGATCCTCTTCACGCCCAGACCCAACTGTCCCGGTGGGCGTGTAGCCTTGATCTTCACAGAGTGGATCCCTGCCTCTATCATTTCTTTGCAGGCCTATTCCTCCTTCAAAGGCCTGTTTTCCAGGCTCTCTCTCTCTCCTGGCCATTCTCTCTCCCTGTGGCTACTATCTACCTGGTCAGGTAAACTACTTCCTCTCCAAGTGGGCTGAACTCTCCTCTTCCCTCCTGGCCTCAACCACTCAACTCCTCCTCCTCGAAGACCTCAAGGATGCTTCCTGTCCCTCCTCTGTACTCTTTCACAACATCTGCAACTTTTTTTTCTCTCTCTATTCTTCACTCTGCCCGACTCAGTCTTCAGGGCACACCCTGGATGTTCTGATCTCCTCAGACCTCCCCCTCTCTATGCCTCTCACCACTCTTCTCTCCTGGAGTGACCACTTTCTCCTCTCCTCCCATCTTCTCTCTACCCTTCAGGCCGAGCCAACCCGTACACTGCCACCCATCTTCTCGGTCATCTGACCCAAGAAACGTTTGTCATCAGAGGCTTTCGCCATCACTTTCTCATCCCCTCCTGACTCACATCCTGACACGGTCCTTTCCAACCTCTATTGTTCTATCTCTGACACTATTGATGTACTTGCCGCTGTCATGAGGATCCGCTTGAAGCCCAAAGCCAAATGCAACTCTTGGTACGAGTCAGACCATGTCACCCTTAAATGTAGGCTGGCTAAGAGGAAATGGCTGGCATCTTGTGAATCCTCTGACAAACTGGCCTGCCGCCTGCTCCAAAAGCAGTGCCAGCCCTCTGTCCTCACTAAGAAGAGAGCCCACATCCAAGCCTGCATCTCTGTGGCACTAAACAACTCTACAAAACTCTTTAAAATCTGCAAGGAGCTGGCCAATCCTGCTGTAGTCTCTACCTCTCATGTCCCCTCCCAGGCCCTCAGCAGGGCCTTGGCACCCCATTTTATCTATAAAACCCAGCACATCCTGTCCATCCTCTATTCCTCTCCTCCTTCTTCCTCTACTTTCTCCTCTACCTCTGGCCTCCCTATGGCCACCTCTTTCTCTTCCTTTCCTTTGCTCACCAATGACGAGGTTTCTATACAAGCCCCATATATGAAAGTCTCCTCAAAACAGGTTCTTCCCTGTTCATCCAAAACCATCAAGGACCGCATTGAGACCCTCGCTCCAGACTTGGCTAACTTTTGCAACTACTCTTTCACAACTGGAACCTTTCCTTCCCCCCTGAAGCACTCTCTTGTGTACCCTCTTCTTAAGAAACCCTCAGTCACTCTCTATCTGTGGTGTTCCACAGGGGTCTAATCTTTTTCCCTGGCTGTTCAATCAATACCTGGCACCTCTTGTCCACCGCATTGCTGCTCTCTGCTCCAACGTTTAGTGCTATGCAGATGACATTCAGCTCGCTTTCAGGTACCCCTCAGTCTCCTCTTCTCCCTCTCTCTTACCGGATTGCTTGTCTGCAATCCACCAATGATCTCTGCCTTAATGTCAGTAAGACAGATATCCTCCTCATTGGCACACCTGCATCTTCCTTTCCTGTCACTCTCTCGCCACCCACTTTGGGCCCTCTTCCTGCTCCCACCAGATCCCACCTGTGAGACTAAGAACCTTGGGATCATCTTTGACTCTACACTCTCTTTCTCTCCTCACATCTCTGACGTCTCTAAGAAGTCTACATACCAGCTGTACCTCTTAAGAGGTATTCTTCCTTTCCTGACCTTCCCCCAGAAGCTCATTGTCACCAGAGCTCTGGTTCTCTCTAGGCTGGACTATTGCAACAGCCTCTTTCTAAATCTACCTGCCTCTACTCTCCATCCTCTATAACTCATCCAGAACAGGATTGCGAGACTTGTCCTTGGACTCAAGCCCAGGGATCATATTTCTTCAGCCCTGAAATCTCTCCATTGGCTCCCAGTGGCAGCAAGGATCAATTTCATGACCCTCTGCATTGTCAACAAGGCCTTCTGGGGCCTGGGACTGCAATACCTCCAACTCTCTCTCCGGAAATATCTCCCTACTCGAGCTCTTCACTCCACCACCTCCAACTCCTCGAGCAATGAGTTTTGGGGAAGATCTCTTTCTTCGGCAGGCGACTCCCTTTGGAGCAACCTCCTTGCCTCCCTGAAACTTCAGCAGAACCAACTTTGGTTCTGGAGGCACCTTAAGAACTTTCTCTATGCTTCTGCCTTCTCCCTTACTCTCCCCTGCTGATCTCCCGTCTGATACTGCACTTGTCACTTGACTACCCTCTTAACTTTGGACCCAGGTCCCTGCCCACCCAGTTGCACACCTGCACTGCCTCCTGGCATCCCCTGCACTTGTGGTCTGTACCTGTAACCCTACAGTCCCATTTCCTGCACTTATAAGATACCGGTTGTCTGCACTTTTAACACTCGTGCTTGCCACATGTTGGCTGCACTACTTGTTGTATAGATTCCATGTCCTCTACTTGCCTGTCTTTCCCCCCCCCTGGCATTTCTCCCCTACTTGCGTGATCTCAAAGTCACTAGGCCTAGTAAGATCATTGTTTTTGTCTTCCCTCTGTCTCCCCTCCCTTGCTGCTTTGCATCTTCTTGAACCACTTGTGTATAGGCGTGTTATAAATGCCATATTAAATCGTATCATATAATACCTACCCTGTGAAAAAGCCAATGGGGGGTAATTGGAGGATGACCCAGGATTTACGCCCCTTAGATGACTTAATGCCTTATTTCCGATACCTTTGCACCCTGATTTGCAGGATCTTACACCATTTACCCACGGCAGAAAGCACTTCAAACACACTTATTTGTCTCCAGGGTACTGCAAAAGTCCAAGCATTTTTTACAGAATATTGCATGCTGACTTAGGAAACATTCAAGTACCCAGTACGATCATCCCGAATATGGACCATCTGCTTGTATCTAGTGATAGTGAGCAGCACTGCCGGAGAGACTCTTTCACACTCCTGCAGCCACTGGCACATAAGGGGTACACGGTTGACAAGGTGAAACTACGGTACTGCCAGCAGTAAGTGCTGTATCTAAGTCAGTAAATATCAGCGAACGGCAAAAGGATCATACCAGATCGAGCAGTGTTTGTGCGCACCACCTCCCGGCCCTCCACAGTGAAGGACATGCAAATGTTTTTAGGGTTATGTGACTACTGCACAGCATGGATTTTAGAATATGTAGCATATACCAGGCCGCTCTTGCAGGCCCTCAAGGAAGCACACACAAATGATAACTGTTTAGTGTAAAGCAGACATGATAAAAAAGTTCAGTAATTTAAAGGAAGTAATATCTACAGCTCCGGTGCTCACCACCCCAGACTACATACAGGAATTATACATATACTCACATTCTAATGGTCAACTTATGACTGTATGACTGCAGTATTGACCCAGAAGAGTACAATGGGCCACAAGCCATTGGCCTACTACAGTGGAACGCCATACTCAGTGATGCAAGGAAAGTGTGCGTACGTGTGAGCAAGCACTCACTACAGCTGCGTTCGCAATTGAGAAAAGTTCCACTATCGTGATGGGGTGTTATCCTCTTAAGCCCAAACAGCCCAAATATGTACCGAAGAGGACTAAGCAGCCATGACTGTTATTTATGAAGGAGAGGAAGATGACATCCCCAAGGGAAGTGACAGCCCATTGGAGGAGGGCAAGGTTCTTTTTGTTGATGGGATTAGCAACAATTGATCAAGAAATGTGCCTGAGTCATGCATTCACTGCAGTGATGTGCCTCGAGGCAGGTGAATATGAGACATTCATTACAAAAATATTGCAGATGCATTATTCAGCCCAAGCATCAGATCGCATAGTGCTCATTGAAGTGCGGGTGTCACATGGGTGTCACGTGACTATTCATTCTGACTCTGCGTATGGCACAACAACAGTGCATGCCGGTCTGTCACAGTGGAAAAGGAGGGGATTTAGGAGAGTGGACGGTGCCCCAGTACAACATGCTGCACTGCTAGATACATTGATCTCAGCATTGTCCGAACCCTTTAGCCCTACTGGGCCTTTCTGTGAGCTGCACATAGATCACGCTGATATGGGGGAGAGATGCAATGCGTCCCAGTATTTGATTGTTGTGGTCTGTCCTTATTTTATTGTGGGTTGAAGCAGGACCATGCGCACATCTGGATGCCAAATGTGCAGCCAAATTTCTTGTCCATGAGGTCTTACCCAGATGGGGTTTGTGTGATGTGCTAAAATCCGATAATGGCACACATTTTTCCTATTAACTCTTTAAAGAGATCACAACACTACTTGGCATTAAGCACCAGATGTGATCAGTTTATCACTCTCAGGACAACAGCATTGTGGAGAGGATCAACAGGCTTCTCAAGAGCAAACTATCTAAGCTTTGCACCACATTGAAGAACTGGGTGCACTGCTTACCCTTGGTCCCCTTCAGTTTACACACACAACCCAGCAAGGACCACCATGTTTGTAGAGGAGGAGCCAATTACCCCCACCTCAACCGACCCGACCCTTTTACCTGTATGCTGGCAACCAGAGTATGTGACATACACAGAAGAGTTGAATCGACAAAGAGCAGAGTATGGACTTAGTCCAGTACCAATGAAAATGCCAGTACCTAAAAGAATCTGGAAGCCAAGGTACTCGTTGAGAAAACCATATCTGCATACAAGGAAATATGATAGCCATTTCAATGAAATCCCTGAAGAAGTAGAGCTAATAAGCGGCAAGGATGAATGGTAATGTCACTAACCATTGCCAGTATATGTTACAAGGAGCTGAAGATGATGTACACAGAAGAGATGCAGTGACTAGAGGATGCAGATATTCTATAAGGCATCAAGAAAGTAATAAGGATAAGTGACATCTTGGGCTCAAGGTGAAGAAGCTTATGCCACAGAAACAGAGGAAGATATCAAGTTATTTTACACTTGTACAGATGCAAAAGAAACAGAAGCAGCAAAGTAATCATGAAGCTAGCTTTAAGCTTACAGTGAATAGATTGCGGCAAGCACCAACGTATACATATATAGGAATAAGAGAACTATGGATGTTTACACTAAACGTATTATAGCAGATTGGGCAGTAGCAAAAAGGGCCTCATTTCAGTGTGTCACAGTTAAAAAGCAAGTAGAATTACAAGTGAAGTTCAGAAGGCGAGGCTGGACGAGCCAAGAAACCAAGGTCTTATTAAGCTGAAGTGAACTGACATTTTCTACAAAGTCATGTGAAAGAACAAGACTCCTGTTCAGAAGGCACGAACATAACAAGGAATACGTCAGATGTTTATTAAAAAATGATATTAAATGCACAGAAAAGCTTGATTCCATGGTCTACAGTCACATGGAAGCATAAAATTGAATGAATGAGATGGTCACACCTACGCATGGAAGCAGACTGTGCTACTCACTCCCTAATTTTCTCAGAGCTAATCAACACTTTCAAGGACACACATTAAAAGCCTAATTGACAGTAGACCACTGAGGTGATGATCTATTGATATGCTAATTGGTACAAAGCTAAAGTTAAGATGACCTCACCAGCACCTGGATGGCCAGCCTGCAGGCTGCTAACGTAGGTGGAAAAGTACTGAAGGAGGATAGAGTGCCAAACAATTGTAGAGGACCTGTGTATGAAGGGGTTCTATAGTGTGTAAACCATTGGACATTGTGTATTTAGCGACGTTCATAGTGGTCATTTTCAGGGGAGGACTTAGTTGCCCCACCTGATGTTAAATAACCAATCACATAGTAACACTTTTTAGACTAGTATGGATCATATACATAGATGTTCACTTAGAGACAATCACTTATACTTTTAGGTGTTTGTAGTTTGCCACGTAGGATGACGATAGTACACACGTAGGTTAACGTCATTGATGACGAATATTGCTTTTAAATGTTCTGTTTTTTCTTAAATGCATTAAGTAAGAAGATTGAGCGATTGCATTGATATTCGTTATGCTCCCTGCTTTAGAAAATTGATATTAAAACAGTCTTCCTTTTGTCAACTTCCTGAGTCGGCTCTTTTATTGATGTATGAGTAAAGTCTGCATCCCCATCGATCTCCAGGGTTATTGCTACTCATCAAAGGGGCTGGACTATCCATTTCACTTGGTGGCAGTGAGAGGATGGTTCAGAGCCCTTGATCTGAGTAAACTTTTGAGTTTCTGCAATATCGGTCAAACTTTGCCATTTAGCTGAAAGGATGTGAAGCTCCCCGTAGATAGTGGTTAGTGTAATTTAAGAATCTTGCAAGACCGGGTGTGATGGGTCCCCTAGTTTCCATAGAATCCCCTCCCACTTCTATGTGAAGCAGATCTATCGGAGGGTTGAAGAGATGGTAAAAAAGGCGGACGATCCCGAGAGTTGGAAGACGAAAATGATATCGGTGAGTACAAAATTGAGTGAGTTGACAAAAGCATAGGAGATGAGTGAAGAAAAAAGTGAGTAACGGAGGGTTGCCGGATAAAATATAACATGAAATTAAGAGTGTAATAATCTGGGGAATGAGATATTGACTCGAGTGTGGCCAAGCAATATATAATTGTGAGAGAGGCCATGATAAGAGAATACGCCCTGGCCTGCGTTTTACACAAACATAACAGAAGAAATTTGAACCCAGAGTCCTTTAGTGGAACACGTAGAAGATGGATCTGATTGAAGGCAGATCTAAAGGGGTCATTTACACTTCATACAAAGTGTTTTAGAGGGCAAGATGAGTCTTAGAGAAAAGTTCGTAGGAGATTTATGTAACCGGTTGAGTTTGTCTGTTTGTTTTATGTGGTTTTCTGAAGCAATGAGGTCATAAGTGTAAAAACAAATTAATTGATTGGTTAGAATTGAACCTAATGGTTGATTTTTAGCAAGATTAAAGTAAAAATTGTGGTTAGCGAGATTGGAGCTTGCGACAATTGGTGCTTGCTCATATTCGATTATGTTTATGAAACGTACATTTTAAATCTGTGATTAAAAATAAACAAGTGTCAAACAGATTAAGGACAGATGGGTTGAGAATGGAGGATATTACTCCACTTGTGCATCTCTGCAAGCAGTTGCCGAAACATTTACACAAGCTTAGACAGTATAGTGCAGAATGGGTTAAAGGAACCGCAGATAAAATGTTCATGCCATGGCCTCAAGGAGGGTCCCTGTCGAAGGCAGTCCTGCAGCATATGATGACATATCTCCATGCAGCATACACGGGAAAGAAGTTTAGACAAGCGGTTAGCTAGTTTAGAGCTGTGGAAGATGTACCAAGAGGAGTGAGATGAACTGCCTTCTGTAGATTTGATACTTAGTCTATGCAAAGAGGGGAGTGAGGAGCCCTGTGCTCCCCCCACCCCAACTGAAATAGGAAACGAGAACAAGAAAGACGATGTGCTATACCCATTGACAGAGCTTAAGGCAGCAACAGGGTATAGTAACCTGGCATATGAGTTACCTGTGCAAAGCAGTGATGAGCGCACAGAGAAAAATACTGAGAGAGATATAATCTCTAAGGTCCCCAGAGACAAGTAGAGACACGATAAGGAGAGAAGTGATAGAGCAAGCACATCTCTAGATATAAGAAAAGAAATAAAAAGATGGAAAGGAGAAAGAGATAAAGCTGATGAGATAGCACTTTTAGAGAATGAATGGATGGGTGGTCAGATTTTACTTAAACACGATGGTAAAGGCATTGAGGATGTAAGACAACAGGAAGATGAAGACGAGCAAGATAAAAAATGATAAGAAAAGAGAAGAACTATTGAAAGACGAAGGAGCGAAAAGGAAGGATAGGCAAAGATGAGAGCAGTTATACCAAGAAGAGCAGTCAAGAAAACAAGACAGAGCAGAAGAGCAAAGGAAATGCGTTAACAGACAGAGAGCGATCGATGAGCAGGAAAGATTATAATGAAAAAGAATAGAAGTAGAGGAACAGAAGTTAAAGGATAAGAGAATACAAAGACTAAAAGATGAGGAGTTACGTAGGGCAAATGAGAGAAGGGATTTGAAGAAAAAAGGAGAAGGTAGAGTTAGAGATGCAGCAAGGAAATGAAGAGAATTTGATGATGATATGGAATGTAAAAGAAGGCAGAGAGCACGCAATCTCAATTGCTTGGAAAAAGATATAAGAAATCCTGAGCCAGAAGTAGCATGGGAGGACATAGAGGTATTCTACCCAGAGTATGAGTCATTACCAGGTCCGTCAAGAGTAAATCTAGAAGTCGATTTTGATTCTAGGAGCATTAGGGAAGTGATTGATAAAGTATTTCATGACATGAAAGCTCAGAAAGAATTAAAGGGTAAGGGAAAAAATGATTGACTCAAAAGCACTCAGTTGTATGACATAGATGGAGCCTCTTGTAGTACGAGGCAAAAAGAGCTGTCTCTAGATAGATTGACTCTAAATAGAGATGATGAGGATAGAAGTTGCACGAGTTGGGCGCAGGAAATGTCGGACAAAGACAGAGACACCTTCGATGGGGAAGAAAGAGGGAATGTATGCAGTCCTGAGGGATGTTTTTCAATGGAGAAAGAAGTTAGATGGTCAGATTTAAATGCACCTGTAACTAGGGCGTTAGACTCGTTGACACGGTGAGACCAACCTAAAAGGCAACTCCATGGTGAGAGGGGGGAGTCGCCGCATTATGTGAGCAGATTAAGATCATTACCAGGAAGAAGGCAATGTGGTAATATTGTCCCTGTGGCGGACAGACACATGATGAGTGATGAGAATGAGTTTGGGGCATCACAGTTTCCCTTGTTAGAGAAAGGAGGGGTCAAACCACAGTATATACCATGGCCCCAGATGCACAAGGATAATTTAAGGTGTCAACTTCCGAGTTTAACTTGTGGTGCTGGGAAGTGAGTTACATGAGTTAAGTGAAGCTACATGAGTTAGAAAAAATGATGGGAGGAAACACGTTGGCTATAGGGCACATTAAGGGTCTCTTAATCGCCATACTTGGTGAGAGAACTGATGACGTGTGGAAATGGGCAGGATACCCTGGTGTGACTACAGTCAACACTGCTCATGATGGAGCACCATCCAATAACTGTAGGGTGGCAGTCAGGAAAGCGCTTAGAGTACTGTTTCCAGACACATCTCATAGGGGAGCTATAATGACAAAAAAGATGCAGGATGGAGATGATCCACTTGTTTACATTCAGAATTTTCAAGAGGCATGGAGCCTGGAGACCTGAGAGGCTTGGGGAAAATCTATACCTGTGTTTTATCATATATTGTGCCAAGGTCTATCAGACCCTGTACAGAAGCAGCTCAAGAAGTTAGTAGGTATAGAGGTAAAACTATGGTCGGAGATCCAGCTGACCATTGCGCATTATTGCAGACTCTTGCAGGAAAAGGATCGCAAAAAGGACGATGCCCGAAAGTGTGAGGAGGCAACATTAGTGCAGAAAAAACTGTCTAAGTATGCCATTAAAAGGGGGATGTTCACCAGTGTAGATGGATCGAATTCACAGCAGATCGTAAATATGTCACAGGTGAATAACTAAAGACAGTTTGATCAGAGTAATAATGGGTGGGTTTACTCCGCGTGCAAGGGGTGGGTTTCGAGGAAGAGCTTTTCAGAATAATCAAGAAATTGGCAGAATAATCAGGCAAGCTTCCAGAACAATCAAGGTGGGTTTCAAAATATGCAAAATGATGGTCAAAACATGACATGCAGGATGGGCAGATTAGGAGGCCACCTATCTGTTGGACATGTGGGATGACAGGGCATGTTGGTTGTATGTGTAGAAGTCAAGGGTTTGTGCATTTGTTTATTCACAGCAGCTTGGTGATGGGTTTGCTCAGAATCAAATGATGCAGCAGCAGCAAGCACTGAGAGTGCATCAAGGCTTGCAATTGCAGCAAGCAGCATTGTCTCCACCACAAGGACAGTCACATCACTCGCCCCTGCAGATCCAGCAGAGCACACGTACAGGACAGCTCATGACTCCTAGAGTAGGGGGTGTCACTGTCGATGGAGGGAATCCTTTCACGGGTAACAGAATGAGGCTGTACCCGCAATAGGACAGCTCACTGGGAGACTAGATGTGTTCAGTACTATCTGTGATGCCTGATCCTCATCAGGAACCAAGGGTAGATGTCAATATAGAAGGCAAGAGTTTTTTGTTTTTAATAGACATGGGTCCAACGCACTCATGTATACGAGAAGGAACGTTTTTAATATCTGGCACTGCCATGAATACTCAAGGCTTTTCAGGAGCTACAAGTAGAGTTTCTTTCACTGAAGAATTACCAGTCTCTATAAGAGAATGCGAAATGAACGTGCCTTTCCGCGGCAGAGACCTGTCAATATATTTGGTTGAGATTTAATGACAAAATTGAATATGACAATCTCGTTTACCTATGAGAGCATAGTATGCTCAACACCTGGAATGCATTACTGTAATGTGTGAAAAATGATTAGGGCATTTACAGGACAAATATCCATTGCTAGCAATCCCTTTAAAACCAGAGGTTTTTCATTATGGAGTACGCATTTTATTGACATATCTGCCAGGCCTAGTGTGCAGAGCAATGGGAATACCTGACAAATGTTTGTTTAGGCCAAAATTACCTATGCGAAAAGAGGAAGGATACTTTTTTCCCTTAACGTTGCAAGCAGCCATAGTGCGAGGTAAAATGGCTTTGCTTGATGGGAATGATGACAAACTCAAACAATGGTGTGCAGTAATTGCCATCGGGGAAGGTTACAGATTAACTGACATCACTGATGATGATCTATTTGGCGATTATTCATCTGATGACAAAGTGATATTTGACATGAACATTACGTATTGGTTAAAGGCAATAAAACGAGAGGTGCCTCAGAAAATGATGATAGCAGAACAACATCCTGAGCATTTTGATTAAGACATGGCAAAAGTGGCAGCTTCATTATGGACTACAGGTCGCTATGACGTGGACCTGTTGAAGGCTGTCAGAGAACTGAAGATTACATTGAAACCATGAGCAATTTTACCTCGAGCACGACAGTATCCCATGTCTCGAGAGGCAGACAAAGGTATTTTTAAGTAATTTTTTCCGCCATGATGGGTCATGATATCTTAGTGAAATCAGAGTCACCATGTAATACTGCAATTTATCCTGTGAAAAAAGAAAGGGGGGGTCTTGGAGACTAATTCAAGATCTTAGGCCGATAAACCAAATTGGCTGAGTTCCCCCTAGTTCCTAACCTGTCTACAATTCTATATAATATACCTGTTGAAGCACAATATTTCACTCTGATTGATTTGAAAAATGCTTTTTTCTTAATCTCATTGCACAAAGACTCACAGGATCTGACATTATTCACATTCAGACAAACACGTCTGAAAAGTACTCCTTTGCCTCAGGGGTATAGTGAGTCTACATCGATTTTCAGTAGAGTCCTGCAGATGGATTTGAGCAATATTGATTTAGAAAGCATTGCCTTGCAATATGTGAACGATATTTTGGTGCGCAGCACTTCAGAGGAAGAGTGCAGATGAAATTCTGTTCAGCTGATGATTAGAGTTGCTGACAAAGAATATAAGGTTGAGAAAGAGAAGTTACAGTATTGTCAACAAGAAGTGCTGTACATTGGCCAATTGATTTCGCATGAAAGAAAGAAAGTTACTCCTGAGAGGGCTGAGGCTATTTTGAAAATTGCAAAACACACATGATAAAGCACAGACAGGCATTTTTGGGATTATGTAATTATGTCAGAGCATGGGTCTTTGACTACAGCTCATATATAAGGCCTTTATTGCAGGCTTTAACGAAGGATCAGGCAACACAGGAAAAAATTGTGTGGACTGAGGAAATGGAAGAAGGGTTTGAAGAGCTGACAAAAGCAATTTGCACGGCTCCAGTTTAAGGGATTCCCAATTATGCTGAGGAATTCCTTTTATTCTCACATACAGATGGCACTGTTATGACAGCAGTACTCATGCAAAGAACCACATTGGGGTGAAAGCCCCTTGCATATTACAGTGGGATTCTGGACCCAGTAATGAGGGGTCTCGTCCCGTGCGAACAATCGCTGGCAGCCGCCATATTCGCCATAGAGAAAGCTGCAAGCATAGTTATGGGATGCTCCATGACGTTATTTATAGAGCACGCATTATTTGCCATTCTAGAGAAACCAAAAGGAACGTTGACTTCTCGAAGGGCTTCTGCCTATAAGGAAGTCATATCAAATCCAGCAATTAAAATAGTTTGATGTAGAGTAGTGAATCCTGCCATGTTTGAAGCTGAACCACTGGCAGAGGATGAGCATGCCCATGATTGTTCTAATTATGAAGAATTCTATGATGAAATTCCAAAGGTAAAAGAAAATACCTTGACAGGTGGAGAAATAGTTTTCATTGACGGTTGCTCAAGAATCGATCAAGATGATGGACAGAGATATACAGGTGCAGCTGTGGTAAAACACACAGCCAATGGTGAGTTTCAGACATTGGTAAGTGCATAAACTCCAATCTCACTATTCAGTACAGGCTGCCGAATTAGTGGCGCTGATTGTCACGCTCGAGAATCATGCAGACCAAGAAATAACAGTGTACAGCGACTCCGCCTATGTGACGTAAACGGTGCACGCATGGTTAGCACATTGGAAAAGGAGGGGCTACCTCTGAGTGGATGGCACACCAGTGCAGCACGCCGCCTTATTGGACAGGCTTACTGAGGCACTGCAACTCCCAGTGGCCATCACAGTCGTTAAATGTGCAGCTCACACTAAAAGGGCAGGTTTTATCTCACGTGGAAACCAAGTAGCAGACGATGAGGCAAAACTTGCTGCATGTTCAGAAAATGTAATGACTTTGAAACACCTGATGTAAAAGAGAAAATGGTTGTGTTGAATGGGGTTGAAAAATATAGTGATCTGTCAAAAGCACAGCTTATGGAGGTTCAGGGGGAAGCATTTCAAGATGAGAAAGATTCATGGACACGAAGGGGGTGTTCTTTAAACCCCTCTGAAGCATTGTGGCAACAAGACAGCACTGGTAAATCTGTGATGCCTGTAGCCTTATTGAGGGTGGCGCTGGAACAGCTACACTACACTGCTCACACAACTAGGGAGAACATTGTAGCAATGATTGCTGAAGATTGGTTTGTGCCAAATCTGTTAGAGCATGTTGCATTTTTATGACAAATTGTCTAGTCTGTCAAAAATTCATGGCTGGGCATACACTGGGCACAGTTAGGGGGGTTATTCTGAGACCCACTGGCGCCTTTCAGCATTTACATATCAACTATGTTGATATGATACAAGTATGTTATGGACATAGATACATGATTTTTGTAGTGTGTTCCTTTTCAAGTTGGATTGAAGCAGGTCCCTGTACACACCCAGATTCCACCTGTGCAGCTACATTTTTAGTGCAGGAAGTGTTTCCCAGATGGAGAGTATGTGAAGTACTGAGGTCAGATAATGGCGTGAATCAAACATTTGAGCAGATCAGCTTGTTGCTTAGTACGAAGCACAAGTTTTCTTCGGCTTATCATCCGCAAGGAAATGTTATCTGTGAGAGGCTCATCGGCCTGCTAACTGAAAGAATATCCAAATTGAAACTTACCTGAAAAAAGGGTGGTTGCATTGCCTACCACTAGCATTATATGCTTAAAGGAACCAACCGGGTTCTGACCACCATCTCACGAGATAGTGACTGGGAGGTGAATGATAATACCCCTAATGCCTCCATCCAGAGTTAGAAGTGATGCTCAGACAACTGCAGATTTGCTAGGAATGGAAATGTGTGACTATCTGAACTGTATGACTTCCAGTATTTCTGTCATTTCAGGACAGCTGCGGCAACAAGGGTACAGGGTAGTAGAGAACAAAGAAGGAGATGCTTCAACAAATGAATCTCAAGAGTTTTTGTGTTCTCCAACTATTCCCCAGAGATGCAGTCCTAATAAGCAACCACATGAGGAAAAAGTGGGATGACCCCCGTTTCAACAGTTCGTTCATTGTGGAAATCGTTATGCTGTCTGCTGTCAAAGTGCAGGGCATGCTTGGATGTTCCTAGGCGATGTTAAGATCGTTGCTGGAAAAACTCCTCTGCCCGCACCCCTACTAGAAGCAATTACAAGCATCAGGGAAGAACCACAGCACTTGCAGACAAGATCTATGACGAGGAAAAAGGACACAGAAGCTGACAAGTAGAAAGACAAAGAGTTCATTGGACTGTGACTTGGTTTGGGGCACTCTTTTAGTCATCTCTGAAAGGGTTACAGAAAGCTGATGCGAACACTCTTTGCAGTCATTTCAGGGTGAAAGAAAAATTGTTGTTAAAGCCACAAGAGCTTGTTAAAAACTTTGGACTGTAGAATGCTTAAACCTTGATAGGAAGAAGAATATGCTAGGTTTTGATTTTGGTTTCAAAATTGGAAGAGAGTGCAGTATCCCGACTCCTTTCACACTGAGTTTTTGTTTGGATTTGCCCATGGTGTTATCCAATGACAACGTTTCAAGGATCGTATTTGAATTTCTTTTCTTCATTATGCGCTCTTATCCGGCCATTGTGGGGAGAACTTCTAATATTCGTATTTTCTTCCAAAATCCTAAGAATAGTCCTATTGTAAGGAGACTGTTCGCAGCAATCATTGAGCACATTTTGCAGTTACCTGAGTTAAGTGGGAATAGTACAAATGCCCCTATCAACTGATGCTGCACACAGACTTTTCAGAAGGGTTTTCTTGCGTCTAATTGAAGAGTACCCACATCTTGTTGGTAGACACACGGATGTGCTCACATTTCTAATGGATCCTAGAAACACTGCAAATTTGAATATAATCTTGGAAGGTATTATAATCCAAGTGAGCCTATACTCCGAGCGAACCCACAGGTCGGTGGTGTGAAACCTTCCTTCGAGGGACAGATCGAGAGTTTGCTGATAAAAGACAGACCCTTGGTTCATGCTGAAATACGTTCATCCTGTCATCTGGGTTAAAGCAAATTTGAGGAGTTGACTGGGAGGTAGTGTATGTCATTGAACGTGTCTAGACATACTGAGAGTGTTTTTTCTTCTTGCTGGAGAGACATCTACATTTCATGTGGTTTAAAAATGGTTCCAGAAAGAGATTGAGAGTGTGTCCTTGTCATCCTGTAAGCAGACAGTGGATCAAGGATGAAATTGTCAAATCAAGACAGCAGCTTCCAGAAGGAGTGCATAATGCTGATGTATTAAAGATTACCTTTTTCCTTCATTAGGCATTAAAGATGGTTAGCACCAACAGTAATTTCAATATGCCTGATGCAGAGAGAACTCCAGGTTATCCACAAAGTAGATGCTGCAAATTAACATATCATTTCTGCTTGCATTTTGTTCATCATAGTGTTGCTTTCACTCATGGTTCGAAAGTCATACTACATTGATGTACATGAAGCTAAGACTCCAGGGAATCTTCCTGAGCAGAAGGAAGGAACAATTGTGGCAACTACTAGACACCCAAGGCCCTATTTAGTTATTCCTGTTCCAAAGAAAGATGACCAATCACCTGAGGCTGAGATAAGTGCCATTAGCAATCATTCACATGCAAGGAAGGTTGTAGAAATTTTGTTTGGACACAAACAGCAGGCTTGGCAAGACAGGTAAGACAAGAGGTTGTTAAATGATGAGCCTATACAGCTAATACATGCAAACACACTTGGTCCTATGACAGTGGATAAATAATCCAAAGGTAATCCCTAAAAGAAAGACATACATGGAGATTTTGCGAGACATGTTTATGCCTAAGTGGTCTGCTGAGCAGATAAGACGTTCTGAACTTTCTCCTACTCAGACAGCACATGTAGGTGTACCCCGTCCACTGATAGATGTGCCTATGATTTATCCATAAAGAAGACGTTATGCTGGTACACTTTGTGACATGATTATGGAAGGTCACATGAGAATGAGAACTAAAAGGAACGCTCAAGAAGATGATTTTGAACTGAATGATTACCTGGACAGTACAGCTCACCTAAGAAATAACATTTGGTATCAACATATGAAAGAAGTTGAAAGAAGGACCTCGAATGAGGAATGCTTTGTGTGTTCACTCCTGCCATCCAGTATGGGGAAGTCTAAAATCTTCATAGCTATCGAAATAGATGTCCAAACAGCTCATTGTCTTTCACACGTAGCACTTTGAAAAACCAGAGGCCAGTTCATGGGACGAGATGCCTACCTCAAATGGGCAACTGAATGGGCAGATCCAGATGAAGATGACTATGTGGAGGATACCAAGACAAGAAACATAACCCATACTAAGAATCATATGATCACATATGAGAAGCCTGGAGTAAAAGGAGCTGGAATCAGATGGGAGATAAACAAGAAACTGGAGGTTGCAGGAAAATCTGCAGAGGACATTCGAAGATGGAAGAACAGAGGACAAATGTAGATCTGGGGATCTGTGTTATCACCAGATGGATGGGGAGAAGAAGTGGTCATCTGTAGAGCCTGGGTGATCATTGGATGTTATAAACCGGTCGTTGACATTGTGCAGAATGGCTACAGAATGCAGATATTCTATAAGGCATCAAGAAAGTAATAAGGATAAGTGACATCTTGGGCTCAAGGTGAAGAAGCTTATGCCGCAGAAACAGATGAAGATATCAAGTTATTTTACACGTGTACAGATGCAAAAGAAACACAAGCAGCATAGTAATTGTGAAGCTGGCTTTAAGCTTATAGTGAATAGAGTGCAGCAAGCACCAATGTATACATTTATAGGAATAAGAGAACTATGGATGTTTCCACTAAACGTATTATAGCAGGTTGGACAGTAGCAGAAAAGGCCTCATTTTAGTGTGTTGCATTTAAAAAGCAATTTGAATTACAAGTGAAGTTCAGAAGGCGAGGCTGGACAAGCCAAGAAACCAAGGTCTTATCAAACTGGAGTGAACTGACATTTGCTAGAAAGTCGTGTGAAAGAACAAGACTCCTGTTCAGAAGGCACCAATATAACAAGGAAGACATCAGAGGTTTATTAATGTTTATTAAAAAATAATATTAAATGCAAGAAAAAGCTCAATTCCATGGTCTCCAGTAACATGGAAGCATGAAGTTGGATGAACGAGATGGTCAAACCTACACACGGAAGCAGACTGTGCTGCTCACTCCCTAATTTTCTCTGAGCTAAGAACACTTTTAAGGATGAGCTTAATTGACAGTAGACCACTGAGGTGATGATAGATTGATATGCTAATTGGTGGGAAACTAAAGTTAAGGCGACCTCACCAGCACCTGGATGGCCAGCATGCAGGCTGCTAACTAAGGTGGAAAAGTACTAAAGAAGGATAGAGTGCCAACCAATTGTAGAGGACCTGCATATGTAGGGGTCCTATAGTGTGTAAACCAATGGGACGTTGTGTATTTAGTGATGTTTATAGTGGCCATTTTTCGGGGAGGGCTTACTTGCCCCACCTGATGTTAAGTAACCAATCACATAGTTACACTTTTTTAGACTAGTATGGATCATATGCTTAGAAGTTCACTCAGAGCCAATCACTCATGCTTATAGTTTTTTTAAGTTTACCACGTAGAAAGACGATAGTAGAAATGTATGTTAACATCATTGATGATGAATATTGCTCATAAATGTTCATTTGTTTCTTAAATGCATTAAGTAAGAGGATTGAGTGATTGCGTTGATGTTCGTTATGCTCCCTGTTTTAGAAAATTGATATTATAACAGTCTTCCTTTTGTCAACTTCCATAGTCGGCTCTATTATTGATGTATGAGTAAAGTCTGCATCCCCATCCATCTCCAGGGTAATTGATACTCATCAAAAGGTCTGGACTATCCAGTTCAATGTAGTTACTTGTCGGCGCATGAACACGCCCATATCCCATGTTAGGAGGGCATCAGATGCCCATAGGGCAGAAGCGGTTTTAAGTGAATAATTTAAAGAGTATCTGACAACACTAACATGTGCAATTTAATGTTTTTCCTCACAGATTGCACCACCATGACCTGAGGACACACCGGAAACTGCAGACACGACAGCGACAGGATCCCTGCCCGCCCAACCACTGCTGCCTGGAGAACTTATCTACATGAGGAGCTTTGTTCGAAAATGGAAAAACCCCAGGTTTCATGGTCCCTATCAGGTAGTGTTTTCATCTCCCCTCGTAGTAAAGGTGAAGGAGCTTTGCTATTGGATTCACCTTTCAGACGTCAGCCGGGCAACCGCAATCAGTACACAATTGCCTTAAGGGTACCTGACACTGTTCATTTACCCCAGCACCAAGTATACAGCTAGACTGTACAATTCCTTCCAGCCCTTATCCCACTTGTGCACTTACACAGCTGCTAGAACATAAATATTTGATAATGTCCGTCTCTCTCTCCCTATCTCTCTCTCTATCTCTCCCTCTCTTTCACTCTTTTTGTTTGTTCATTCTTCCCGCCCTATCTTTTTGTGTTTATTCTGTTTTCCCTTTAGGTGAGAAGACGATGAAATCAGAAGCTTCAAATACTATATTAGTGTATATTAGAAAAGCTGTTAGCTATTGACAGCCGATTCATGGAATTAATGTGCGATGAAAATTTCCGTGCAAGCGTGCAAAAGCGTGCGAATCGCAGCGCAAGTGCGAAAATCGCAGCGAAACCCACGCACATCGATTCTTGGAAGTCTGTGCGCGTGTAAATCCATGGATGTGCACTAAAATCCTGCGTGGCGCACGCTGGCGCACACATCTTCAAACAGCCTGCGCTTTGCGCACAGCGAAAGCGCACATAGCGCAGCACACACAACAAAGTAGGCGTAACATGGGGCGTAACACGCAGAATGGGGAACAACGCATGAAAATGTGGGCGTCAAAGGGGAAGTACAGGAGGCAAATGCGCAGAAAGCCCACACGCGCGCCTATAATACGTATTCACGGAATCAAACGGGGCTAACGTGTGTGCCAAAAAAGACACACTAATCCAGAAACACATATGCCAGCAGGAAGCAGGCGTACATGGACCCGCGCAGCATAAAAGTACGCACAAACAACAAACAAGCTCAGACGCTAAGATGAATATACTGTTCCTCGCAGTAGTGGTCGTGGGATACCGCAGGAGGAGGAGGATAGTCAGGGCCAGAATTGTTAGACCCAGAACCAGCCTTTTTGGGATGCCTGATGACCAGGTGTATGGGAGGTACAGGTTTCCACTTCACATAATACTCGACCTGGTGAGTGAGTGGGAGGATGACCTCACATCACCCACCCTGTGCTCCCAAGCACTGAGCCCCTTGGAAAAGGTGCTCAATGTACTGCACTTCTTGGCCACTGGTTCATTTCAGCGGACAAGGACCATAGTGGTGGGGGGGTGTCACAGGCCACGCAGTCACGCTGCCTGCACCAGGTGTTGGCGATCATGACTGCACACCCATCAGTCCGCAGGGACATATACCTGCCCAGAACACCTGCAGAAAGGCAGGCTGTTATCCAGAATTTACAGGGTGGCACACTTCCCCAAAGTGCTAGGTGCCATTGACTGCACCTATGTGGCTCTACGTCTTCCCAGGGCAACTGAGCACATCTAGAGAAACTGCAAGCACTGGCATTCCATCAACGTGCAGGTAGTATGTGATGCCAAGAGAATCACCTCATTATATGCCAACTATCCAGGGTCCACCCATGACAGTTTCATTTACAGAATGTCAACCCTAAACCGGGACCTAGAAGCTGGGCGGCATGGCGATGCATGGCTGCTTGGTGAGTATTACTGCCCCTGCACATGCATGCATGTCAGATACTGAGTAATGTCACAACCCCACTAATGATACCCATCATCACCTCCCCAGGGGACAGTGCCTACCCTCTGAGCACCCACATGATGACGCCAATTCGGAACCCCACCACACCACCCAAGGTAAGATACAACACAGCCCATATTGCAACCCGGGGCATAGTGGAGTGCACATTCGGAGTGCTCAAGTCACGCTTTCGCTCCATTGACCGCTCTGGTGATCATAGTGGCAGCATGTATCCTGCACAACGTTGCAACATGCCGGGGCCTGACGGTGGACATGGTGGTGCCCCCACATCCCCAACCACATGCACGGCTGCTGTGGGGGAAAGGGCACGTGGTGAGGCAGCCCGTACGCAGATGGTGGCTAATTACTTCACCTAAAATTACACCCCTGTGGAGTGCACACAGCCCTGGCACATACCAGCTGACAATCAATGATGATGACATAAGGGACAGTCAACTGTTACAACCATACCAGCCTGAGATTGGTCACCTGGAAGTGTTACATTGTCTGCATCCCTACCTACCCAAAGACAACCAATGCTGTGTCACAAAAAGACACACATTTATGCTGCATGAATGACTACCCCCTTGCAAAATACAGCATGAAAATAGCGCCATGTCACCCAACCCCAGCCCATCTCTGCCACCCAACACACCATGGCATGTCCTGCAATGTGAAAGCAAACAAAGGAATGCACAACACATGACACAAGTGTCACAAAGTGCACTGTCCCAAATGGAAACAGCCCAGAGACAATATGCTCCCAGTAATCAATAACAAACAGCACACATGACCAAATACTTACCAGCAACACAATACAGCAACACAGCATGAAACATTGCCAAAATATGACAGCACAAACTCAAAGTAATGTAAGTCGTACAACCTCAATAAGCCAGCACATCCACCCCTTCCGACTCCACAGTGTTGCTGTCAGCCAAATGTGTCAGTGTACTGCATACAACATGAACTGCATCTGCAAAGGAGACGGCCTTGTGAAGACATGAAGAAGGTACCTGCGGATAAGGAGGAAAACATGGATGCACAAGCACATATCAATATACCATGCAGTGTTCAATACAAAAACAAACCCCACTAGGGATGTCCACACAGTTATGACTACAGACTGCCCACACAGCTCATGGGAGCCCAATGTCACTGTGTAAGTCACTGTCACTTGGTCACACCCTTTGCAAGCCCATGGAAACGGGAAGCAGGAGCGGTGTGTGTGTCTGGCACCCAAGCATCTAACCCAAACACAGGACAAGCCTGCATGTGCCCAGCCGGAATACACAGTAGATGTCCACGGGAACCACACAAGGCAACACACTGTAATAAAAAAAATAAAAAAATGGCCATGTGGGGGCCAGGGGGGGAGGCCACCCAGGAGGTCTGAGGACAGGGTGCACAGCAACACCCACCTTTGTGGATGTTGCAAGAAAAAAAACACCTCCATGGGCTCATGGCCTGCACGGCTATGCTACTGTGGGAGAAGTGCTGCTGCATCAGGAGGTGGTGGTATTATGGGAGGCAGCCCACGCAAATCCCTGGTATGGTCCTCCATGGCAGCAAGCATGCGGGTGTGGAAGGTCTCGTTCTGGAAGATGATAGTACGGAGATCCCCATGCAGCACCTGACGGGTTGCCTGCATTTCTGCACGCATGGCCTCCCGTGCTGCACGGATCTCCTCCGGAGTTGCCTGAAGCTCAGCTGAGAGCGAATATGTGAGCCTCTCCAGCTGCTGTTCTGTCCTCAAATTTGTGGAAGCCTCAAGTTCAACAAGATTCTCCCTGAGGTTATGGAGTTCTACCCTCAGGGCTTCCCTGTGGCCCTGTGACTCTATAGAAATGGCTTCCCGCAGAGTCTCCAGTGCCGCCCGTCGGTTCCTGTTGGACACCAACATGTCTTCCCTGTGTGATTGGCAAATGGAGTCTGTTGCCTGCTGTTGTTGCTCCATCTGCCTTTCAGTGGGGATAATGGAAGTGGTCACCCTCTCCATTGCCTGAGCCATCATTTCAACTGATGCTGCCTGTTGGGTTGCCATACCGTACATGGAGTTTTCCCATACAGTATTGCCTGGTGGCGTACGGCCACCGCATCAGCGGGCACCACACCTGTTCGGGGCAAGGCGATCTGCACCTTGCTGTGCTGGCACTGCCTGAGGCTGCAGGACTGCATTCCCCCTCTGATCTGCTGGCCCAGGAGCAGGATCAGATGTTGTGGAGCGTGACCCTGCATCTGTAACCGCCAAAGGTGGACTTACCAACACTGACATCCCCAAGAGGGTTCTACCCCTGGTGCAGGTGGGTTGGACAGAACAGAATCCCTGCCAGAAACACTCACCTGCAACAGCACATAAGTCTCATCATCCGATTCAGCACCTGAATAGAGGTCTGGGTAGGTGCACCCAGAGACACCCCTGGACAGTATGGTCTGCAGTAAGATTGGGTTTTCACCCACCACCACACCACGTCCCCCACTGGTGCCCGGTTGTGCCTGAGATTCCTCCTGGGTCTCCACCATCTCCTCAACCTCAACAGCATCAAGTATCATCACCTGCAAAAACATAAAAGACAAAAAATGGAAACAGGCATTAGCACCATAGCACACACATAGGCCTGACAAGCCAGAGATCCAGTACATGATTTACACATGTCCCACATGACTATAACCCTGGCATGCATGCACTGTCACTGAGTTGGAAGGGGAGGCAAAAAGCAGACACTGATGACACCAAGATGGAAAAGCAACACATTTGCTGCATGCTGGGTAGCACTGGCATCACACAATAGCCTGTGAGTGGCATGTCCAATACACATACATGACACATGCCATCAAACAGATGGCATGTAGCATAGCCATGGTACATTTGACAAGTACAGCCTTATGTCATTGAATGATTACTGTCAGCCATCCATGTGAGATGGACATGATGAAATGAAAAATGCTACATAGCGTGACAAAATACACATGTGCCACTCACTGCAACACATCCAGTGTACAAGAATACAGTGATTGCAGGCAGATGTACACATCAATGGTTGGTCACTTAAACTTGACAGGAAACAACTATCATGTACCACATACAAACAGGCACCAAAAATCAATGTGAGCAGGCCAATACTCAATCAGCCTGAATGCTCTTATCATTCACATAACAAGGTAACAAATGTTGGCCAATGTGGGGTGTAATCAATGACAGAAGCATGTCACATATGTGACAATAGGGCTGAAAAATGTGTTGCAAAAGTGGGAGAATTGCAACAATCAGCCTGAATGAACACTGAAAAATTCTGAACAATGTTGTTGCAAGATGACAGTTCAAGGGCAACTGCAGTAATGTGGCGCTAAATGGCTACTGTGGGCAGAAGGGATACTGTCATATCAATTAACTGAACAACAGACATGTTAAAGCCCTCCTTTACCAAAATGCATTGTCCTGTCATTTGATTAACATCTTCCTTCTCTAAACTGGATGTTGGTGGGTAATAGGCAGCATTTTTGGCCTTTAAGTCTGAGGCTTTATTTCCACATGAAATTAAATCTGCTCGTTTGGAATGTGCTGAGATTTTTATAACTGTTAGAGTTAATGGAAGACTCAATGCTTCTATAAGCCTATCCAATAGGGCCACATGTCGCACTGGAGTGCTGTCTGCGTGGAGGAAGCTGCTCCTTTTCCATCGTGACAAACCTGCGTGCGTGGTTGATGTCACATAAGTGGAGTATGAGTACACTATCACTACCTCATCTTAAAAGCTCTGCAGTGCTTCAATGAGTGCCACTAATTCTGCAGCCTGTGCTGAATAATTCAAAGACAACCCTATATGTGTTACTACCTCAAATTCACCTTCTCTTTTCAGTTTCACTTCCACTGATCCGGTATGCCTTTCCCCAGTCGCTTGGTCAATTTATGAGGAACAATCAATAAAATCAACTTCCCCCCTCCCAATGGCATTTTCTTTAACTTGTGGGATTTCATTATAATTCTCAATCTACGTTGTGCAGTAATCCATGCTTACTGGTTCTGCAATAAACATTGCCGGATTCACTGTTTTACATCTAACAATTTTAATCCCAGGGTTGGAGATTATCACCTCGCACCACACTGCTCTTTGCATGGTCAATGTCATTTTGGTCTTCTCCAAAATTTCAAATAATGCATGCCCTGCAAATAACGTTATTGTGCCCCCTATAATTATAAGGTAAGTATTGTGCACAGGGATAGTGTCCGTTCATTACTGGACCTAAAATCCCACTATAATATGCCAATGCTTTATGTCCATGTCCTAATGTCCTCTTCTGTGTAAGAACTGCTGTCATGACTTCTCCATTTGAATGGGAGAATGATTAAAACTCTTCATTGTTATCTGGGATCCCCAACACATGGACTGTACTGATTGCTCTTTTCAATTCTTCAAACCCTTCAGTCATCTTGTCTGTCCATGTTATTGTGCTTTTATCTACCTGTGCTTTTCTAAATCCTTTTAAAAGTGGTTGAATGTATGTGCTGTGATAAAAAAACACAGTCCCTGCAATAAATGCATAAGCCTAGAAGCTGCTGCATTCCCCTCACTGTTTTAAGTGCTACGTTTTCATGATTGCTTCTGCTGTCTCAGGTGTAACGTTTCTCACTTCGTGAAAGATGAACCTTATATCCTTTCTCAGAGTGTATGGTCATGAGTATTCTCCACATCTTTCTTCTGACTCACTACAAAACAACATGTCATCCACTTACTGAAATATTGCACTTTCGAGTTGGACTTTACCAAAGTCCACCTGGAAGACTCTATTAAAATGTTGGATAACTCACAGTACCCTTGGGGTAGTCTACTATGTTTCAGGTGCCTATTTCTATATAAAAGGAGGTCAACTCCTGTGAGTCTTCATTGGGGGAATGGAGAAAAATTAATTTTCAAATCAACAACTTGGCCGTAAATGGGATGTTGCATAATATCATCACAGGAGTTGGAACCAAAGGGAATTCAGCTTCGACTGTATTGTTTAGGGGGCAAAGGTCCTGAATAAATCTCCACTAGCTCCCCTTAGATATTTTCACAGGGTACATGGCCATGTTAAATGATGAATCTGATGGCACTAATGTGCCTTGTTTCATTAAAGTGGAGATGATCTCAAATATACCGGCATCCGTCTCTCTAGACATGGGGTATTGTGCTGTGCTTGTGGTAAGAGAGCTCCTGGTTTTAATTTAATTTTAACTGCACCTATTCCTTTTAATTGCCTCACATCATATGGGCTAAGTCCATAAAACCTCTGGTACTTTCTCTATGTCTTCCTGAAAAAATTGTGGTTTTCTTTTTACCAGCGCCATTTTCTGTGGTATTTCTATATTCTTCACCTTAATCAAATAAGTGATACTTATACAAAAACACTTGTTTGTCATTTGAGTAGTCATCTCTAAACAGTTCTTTGACTGTTAAATCTGTCAACCTCTATTCTTTACTGATGGTTATCACTGTTCTCCATCCCCTTCTTTCATCGTCTGTTCCATGCAGCATCACTCTTTCTTCTCTGACACCTGCTGCTTCTAGTTCTAAGGGAATGATCTGCCCTTCTTCATCATCCATGGGGATTTCTGGTCTGAACAAAAATTACTCAGGTATTCTACATATTTTAACCTCCAACCTGGGTAACCAGGATAATAGAATGGTCACTCCATACAATAAATACTTCTGGATCAAAAGGTACTCCTCGTAATGCCGTCTGGCCTGTAAAGACTAATATAAACACTCCCACATTCATCTAGTGTATCCCTGGAGTAGAGCACACTATGTCTTCATCAGGAAAAGATATTGGGGGTCATTACGACCCTGGCGTTAAGGGTTTAACAGCGCCGTAAAATGTGTTGGCGCCGTTAAACCCTTAACGCCTGATTACGAGGTCCCTTTGCGGGACCCGACCTTAATGACTGCTTTTACCAGCCGTTAAAGTAGGGTGCCGCAAAGGGACCTTGGTGCTAAGTACGGTGCCGCAATTTGCAGCAACGTACCTAGCGCCTTCCCCATTCCCATTGAGCCCTATGGGGCAAAAATGGGAATGGGGAAGGGCCCAGGGTGAATAGGGAATTACTGCCCCGCCAACCTTGGAATGGGGCGGTAATTCCGCCATTCACCATGGCGGACCCCGGCATGGACCATGGTGCTAATAGCACCATGGTTTAGTGGCGGGGTCGTAATGAGGCCCGTTGTCATGTTAAGTTTCGTCATTAAGTCATGTCCCAATATATTGACTGGCATCTGCCTAGAGTATAATAATGACATTGACATGTCACGATCTCCTATGAAAATTGGCAATTAGTCTGTAAAAAGAACTAAATTCATCACCCTAGAAAACCCTTGAGCATTCATGGCAGTACCTGACGTTGGATATTTTTCCCTGTGAACACAGTAACGATTAGCTCCAGTCTACTAAAAATGAAATTGCCTTGTCTCCTATCGTCACCTTGACCCTTGATTCCTCTTGGGGGGCTGGTGTCACTGATAGTACTGACCACATCAAGTCACTTTGTGGGCTGTCCTATTGTGGACATAAATTAATCACAGTACTTGTGAAAGGATGTCCTCCTATCACAGTCACACTCTCCATTTTAGGTGCTGGTGCTCCATTGTGGTACCATAGCCTGTAAGTATCTGTGCTTGCTGTGGTTGGGCTTGTTGTGTTTGCATAGGTGCCTGCTGTGGTTGCCCTTGCAGTGATTGCATTTTAAGCAGTGCTGGATGCTTTTGTTGGGGTTGCGGACATATATCTGAGCATATGTGTGATCTTGGGCATAATATTCCTGCTGTTCTACAGTATATCATGGAGCATAAACCATCCCCCCTCTTGGATCTTGCCAATTCTGTTGCATTCCTCCTCTGTTTCTGTGTGTCCTAGCTATATGTCCCATGCTCACACAAGTCCAACATTGTTGTCACTGTCCACCATTAAATCCTCCTCTACCTTGAACATTTTGGAATCAACATAATCCTCCTCCTCCTCCCACTCTGATCAGTAAAATATCATGTGTTATTCTGCTGCCCTGGCTGTGTCTCCTGTGTCACCCCTCCTTCAGTACTTGTCAATACAGCTCCCTCAATGGCTATTTTGGACAGCTTTTTCCTGAACTAGCTTTGCTTCCTCCTGCCTTCTGTTCTCAGCGTTCTTCTTACATTTCTCCTGCATTAATCAACAGTGCTGCACGATTGTCAATTGTATTTCTGGTCATGACTTCGCTTCCATTTCCACCTGTTTTTTCAAAAGCTGTTGCACTGGCTCGGGCAGCCTCTGACACAAAATGTGGTATAATATTGCTACTGTTTTATCCCATGGTTCACAAGTCTCTTGCCACCATCTGTCTTGAATGTCTTGAATTAAAACAATAGCATCTTCATCCTCTCCCATCTTCCTAGTCATGATTGTGTGTCGTGTTCTGTGCAGTCAAATGTGCATATCCTGATCGCTTCCAAATGTCACCAGCTCTCTCCCCAAGAACAGCCGCTAGCAACCCTTTAATGTCACCTATAGCTAACGTGATTCCTAATGTCATCCTTTCTAATCGATAAATCCATTTTCCCACACCAGAAGTTAAACTCAGCAATTTACACCTTAAATTATCGTTGTTCATATGTGGTCATGGTATATATTGTGGTCGTCCTACCCCTTCTCCAATAATGGAAATTGTGAAAATCCTGGTTCATAATCGGATTTGCCTATGCTCTTTGTCTTCAAGGCAGGGCTAACCTCACCCATTTGTTTGCTTCCTGGTATTGGTCTTAAGCTACTTACATATGGGGGGGTATATCCCCTGCACTATACAATAGTACTGTTGGTCGATCAATATATGGTGTTGGTTCTGGTGTCCTTTCTTTAGGGTCCTCTAAATCTGACCATTTTACATGTTTTTCTCCACTTGATTCTTTTGAAAACTCACATGCGCCCTCTCTTTGCGCCCTTTCATTCTCCTCCCTTTCTTCGTCTGAAATCATTATGTTCCAGCTCATGTACTATTGTCTCCTTCTGCATCGTCGAGATCTAATCTATTTAAGGACAATATTCTGTACTCATCTGTCATGAAGTCACCTCTTCTTTCTTCAGTTCCCTTTAATAGGGATCATTCTATATTTTCTTGGGTTCTGTAGCTTCCTCTGTCCCTCATTTGCCTCTATAGCTTACCAAGCAACTGCTCTATGTCTTCTGTAACCTGCCCACCCGTCCATGTTGATTGCAACATTTGTTGCAGCTCCCTAGGGGGTGGTTGTTACCCCCTCTCTACCTCCAGTCATTCTTGTGTCTCAATTGGCACTATGCTGCTATGGCATAAATATTCTATTTCATCGTCTTTTAATCCCCTGCTCTTACTCATTTCTTCTTCTCTTCTCTTCATCTCCCTCAATTAGTCTTCCTCTCGCCTTTGTTGCAACCTACATACTTTCATTCTTTGGCCTTCTGTCTCTTCTTGTTTCTTCTCTTCTAGCCTCTCCTTTTCTTTTCTTGCCTCATATCTTCTTTGATCTTCCCTTCACTTACATTCTTTATCCCTCACTTCCTTGTATGCTCTTCCTTCTTCTTTCTCTTACTTTTCCCGCTATTCTCTCTTTCTCAAACCCCATCTATGCCCTTATCGTCTAGCTTAAGCAATATATGTCCTCCCATCCATTCAATATGTACTATTGCTATTTTCTTAGCTTTGTCCTTTATTTCTTTCTGTTTTCCTGCATCTTCCTCTATCTCTGTTCGTCTGGCTTTTCTGTCCTTTCTCTCATCATGGTGTTTACTTTCATTGCGCGTTGAAATATATTTGCATGCTCTGCCCTTGTTCTCTTCCGCATTATCCTCGCTGCTGTAAGATTAACATACCCCGCTGCTGATTTTAATTCCTTTAAGTGATAAAAACCCTTCTTCTCTGTGGCTACACTTTTCTCTTCAGGAGGAGAATGGGGTGCCGAAGGCATTTTATCATCCGTTTTATACTGATTAATCATCTACTCCCTATAAATTGAATTTTCCTTTTCACTCTGATATATTTCTCAAAGTTCTAAAATGGCCAACCTTTTCTGTAGCTTTTTTCCCTTGAATGTGGCATGCAAATATGTTGTCATGTGCCGCAATACATCTTTCGACAGTGAACCCTCCTGAGGCCACCGCATTATCATCTTATTGATCATGCCTCAAACCCATTCCAAATGATATTTCCTTATTTTCACTGTGTATCTGGGTAGTGTCCTACATAAATGTAAAAGAGGTGTATCCCCCATTATGACAGATCAGTTTTGACTATCAATACTTACCCATTGTTCTATTTGATTTAATTATTTTATCAAATATACCACGTCGATCAAATGGTGCAGGCACCATTAATCACTGTTTATAATCCCACTTGGGATAGATTTTAACTGCTCACTTTTATTTAAAAAAAATCTATGCGATGATATTTTGTTTCCTCCTTCGTTTACACTTTCTATCAATTGTTATTTTATCGTTCTTATACTATTGGTATACTGAGAGTTTCTTCTTTACTTATACATTACTTTCCTTTGATTTTTTTCTTTTCTGATTGACATCCGTCTCTTGGTCCAAATTTGTCGTTAATCTCTTTAATTTGTTACTATCATTTCATAGTCATCAGTCTAGACACAACAAAAGATTTATTTTAACAGTTTTATAACTCCACACATGTGCACTTTATTTTTTTTTACTGCATGCACCTTCCTTTACTATCTTAGTAAATGTATCCCATCTCAATTTCACTCCAATCTGGAGTTTGATGTCCACTCTTCTGCAAGCCTTGCCTCAGGAATCTTTAATAACGTACCCTTCTGCCCCCTTGGGATCAGGAATCGAGGTATTCTTTTTTCCTTTATGATCTTCCCCCAAAAAATCCTGTTACTTTTTACACATATTAATTTACAACACAATCCCTCCCCCTATTCTTAACATGTTCATTGTTCTATTTACATCAGTGACTCAGTTTGAGTCCTCCGGCATCGACTCTCCCCTCAACCGACCAGTTCGCCTTCTATTTGCGGGGCACCTGCCGAGAACTGACAGAAATTTCATCAAAGAGGGACCTGCTGACCAAATCTTCTTCACACATGACTATGCATGCCGATCTCCACAGGAAACTGCGGTCTTCTGGCGAATGGCGGGAGCAGCCGAGCTTCCGGAAGCCTGGATCTGGTAACAATAATAATAGTGGTAAAAAACCAAATAACCAGACAGACTCAAGGAATATGGCAAAATACTACTTTATTCTCAGTTCGATAAAGCAGGGCAAACTGGCAGACATCAGAATGCTGCTTGCACACTCACACCCAAGGTTGATTACATGGAGGTCTTATACCTCAATATACGTAATCTATGACATCATTCTAAGTGGCAAAATACAAACCTATGAAGAGTAGGAATTGGTAAAGGGAACATATCTACTTGTAGAACATATGAGAATGAGCACATTTTGAAATATCTCTAAATGCATACAGAACTGATTATAGCAGACAAAATGACAGTGGATTGGCTCCTGCAACATTGTGTGTTAGGTTGCCCCCAACCTCGCTGATTGGTTGGCATACTATGCCAACCTTGGACTTTCAGCTCTTTAGCAGCACGTACGTTAAATGAAACTTAGGTGTTTGAATCCCATCAGACTACTCCCCATTTTCCCAATTAGTTCATCATCTCTCATCGGTAGGCCACAAGCCATATGCTTATGTTTGCAGTTGGCCTTGTTGCTGCTCACTGTCCTGGAACATTCAAGGGTGTGTGAGCACACCACTGTCTTAGCTTAAAGCCTTAATGAATAGTCTTTGTTTTTTACTTCTGAGTCACATGTGAATAGACCACAAATATGTCCATTTCATCCTTCCATTCACTGCTATTTGATTTAATTATGCAGGGTGGTATTGCTCCTTTTGGACTTTAGAGACGTGTGTATTATATCTATTTTAAACTTTGTAGACTTTGAATTGATCAACAGTTTGGCTCTCACCAATGTTTCCGTTTTCCTTCATTTATAAAGTATGTCCCACATTTAGAGCTTATCCGTGTACTCCCTCTGTGCTTTGCTCGTATCCCTCAAAATAGCATCTTCACCCTGGGCCAACATTGACTCATCGTCGGGTCTGTTCACAGGGCTGTTTTTCCTTGTCTCCTGATTCGTTCAGCCACTGCCTGTTTCTGTGGTAGCTTGGTTAAATACAACATGAACCGTCGTCCATTTTCATATATGGCCATCCCTGCCATGTTATATATTTCCCCTGGAGCAACCTTCTATGCATTGTCTTTCTACCTTGTGTTACTGTGTATTTTCAGTTATTAGTCTGTAAGTTACGTGATCTTCTATTAGATCCATGAATACTTTATCTTAAAGTTCATGTTATTATTAGTGCTTTAACTACATTGTTACTCAATATGTCCATATTGTTTCAACATAAGTTGATATATCTTCTTTGTAACATCACTTTGTCCTCATCAGATTTCATTTTAACATCCATCCACGATTTCCATTGATGCATTCTGACACCCTGGCATGCAACATCCTTCCATGCGACATACTACCCGACTTTCAGTGCGAGGGTACATTCTGTACGACAGTCTGAGTGCATAACGTCTCTCATACACTCAGTGCAGTATTGGAACAATGCAGGGGGGTCCCATTTATAACTTTTCTCCAACTACGTTGGCAGTGAGGGGGCAGAGGCTGACAGTATAGCATCTCCTCTACAAAACATTAAATAAAATTCATGCAGAAAAAATGAAAAGCTGAAAGAAAATATGGAGCAAATTGAATCAAAGGCAAAGGAGGAAGGGCACATATACACGTTCCACTAATGTTTGATAATTGAGCTTCTTTTACTAACAAATATGGGACTAAGACACAATGGGGTCGATTCGTGGAGCAAACGTGCGCCGAAAATCCCAGTGCAAGCAGGCGCAAGGTAGCGCAAGCGCGAGAAACGCAGCGCACGCGCACGTGTGCGATTCAAGTAAGATGCTGCGCGTGTTTCCCGCTGTCCGTGTGCCGAATCCAGCCATGGCGCACGCAGGCATACACGGCGTGCGCTCCGCTCAGCAAAAGCGCACATAGCGCGGCGCACACAACCAAAGTGGGCGGAACAGTGGGCGTAACACGTGGAATGGGGAATAACGCGTGAAAAAGAAGGCGTAACTGGGGAAGTACTGCAGCGAACTACACGGAATGCCCACATGCACGCGAACAACCCGTATTCATGGATTCGAATACGGGAAACCCGCGCACGGCAAAAGACGCACACAGGCGTCAACGCGTCCGCCACACGAAGGCAGGCGGAAGCGTCCCCGCGCACAGTATAAAAGTGCGCGCAAACAACAAACACGTATATACAGCTACGATGAATGCCCCATTTGTCGCAGCACTGATCGTGGGACACCGCAGGAGGAGGAGAATAGCCAGGGCACGCATTTTCGCACCACGGACAAGCCTTTTTGGGATGCCTGACGACCAGGTCTATGGCAGGTATAGGTTTCCACCCCACATCATCCTAGACCTGGTCAGGGAGTGGGAGGATGACCTTACATCCCCCACCCTTTGCTCCCAAGCATTGAGCCCCTTGGAGAAGCTGCTCAATGTCCTGCATTTTTTGGCCACTGTGTCATTTCAGCGGACTACTGCCATAGTGGGGGGGTCTCACAGGCCACGCAGTCACGCTGCCTACACCAGGTACTGGCAATCATGATAGCCCGCCCCTCAGTTGGCAGGCACATATACATGCGTAGAACACCCGCAGAAAGGCAGGCCGTTGTCCTGGATTTTTTCAGGGTGGCACACTTCCCCAAAGTGCTCGGTGCCATAGATTGCACCCATGTGGCCCTACGTCCACCTAGGGCCACTGAGCACATCTACCGAAGCCGCAAGCACTGGCATTCCATCAATGTACAGGTGGTATGCGATGCGAAGGGAATCATGACCTCTGTCTATGCAAACTACCCTGGCTCCACCCATGACAGTTTCATATACAGAATGTCCGCCCTGAGCCGGGCCCTGGAAGCTGGGCAGCATGGCGACACATGGCTCCTAGGTGAGTACAAATGCCCTTGCACATGCATGCATGTCACACACACACACACACAAATAAACAAACCCCAATAATCACAACCATTTACACCTCCCCAGGGGACAGTGCCTACTTTGTGAGCAACCACATGATGACGCCAATCCAGAACCCCACCACACCACCCCAGGTAAGATACAACGCCGCCCATATTGCAACCAGGGCCAAAGTGGAGCGCACATTCGGAGTGCTCAAGTCACGTTTCCGCTCCCTTGACTGCTCTGGCGGGCAGCTACTCTATGCACCACCAGTAGTGTGCAGGATCATTGTGGCAGCATGTGTCCTGCACAATGTTGCAACACGGCAGGGCGTCCCGGTGGACATGGTGGTGCCCCCACATCCCCAACCACAGGCACAGGCGCTGCCCATGGGAGGGGACAGGGCACGTGGCGAGGGAGCCCGGACCCAGCTTGTGGCCACATTTTTCACCTAAACTCCTACCCCTGCGGAGTGCACACAGGCCTGGCACATACCAGGTGACAATCGATGATGACAAAGAGACAGTCAACTGTCACAACCCTACCACCCTGAGATAGTTGCCATGGAAGTGTCACATTGTCTGCATCCCTAGCTACTTAAACACAAGCTATCCTGTGTGACCAAAAGGCACACATATGACATGACATGATATGGCCTATACACAAGTATTTCAAGGTGCGATGAGGCAGGGAGGGGGGAACAAGGGAAGACAGACAACGGTACTACTAGGCCAGGTGTCATTTAGATTGTGCAAGTGCAGGGGTAGGGGGAAGGGAAAAGTGCAAGGGGAAGGGGAGGGGGGGAGTGCAGTACAGGGGAAGTAGACCAAAAAACAAATACATAGGCCAGCTGGTGGCAACTGCAAAGGTAAGTGCAGACAAGTGCTGGGAAGGGGGGGCTGTAGGGATAGAGAGACAGTACCGCAGTGCAGGGGTTATCAGGGAGGCAGTGCAAGTGGAGAGTGGCTGGGCCAGGGACCAAGGTCGTTGAGAGTGGCCCAGTTGCAGATCCAGTGCAGTTCCAGTGAAGAATTTTGCAAGGGAGAGGCAGAGAGAAAGCAGAAGCAAAGAGGAAGGTCTTGAGGTGCTTCCCGAACCGGAGATGGTTCTCCTCAAGTTCCAGTGAGGCAGGAAGGCTGTTCCAGAGGGAGGGCCCTGCCGCGGAGAGAGATCTACCCCCAGCTAGTTGCTTTGAGAAGCGGATGACCCTGACATGCAAGGTGTGAATCACACACACCTGCAAAACAGGCCATGGCCATCACTGTTATGTCACTCAAACCCTCCCAAACCACAACATGACATGGCAAGCAATACCCATACACCAACATAGTAACAATAAGGTACACATTGCCATGTCCAAAATGTACAGTGGCATCAGACAATGATGCCTGACCTGGAATCAGATGAAATGACTGACCAACAACCTCCCACCCATAAGTCATTTCCAAATGCATTACAAGAGTTGTAGACGTAACATAACAATGAATGCCTGTCTACATGCACATTGTGCATTGCAAAATCAACACTGCAGCTTCTGTGTGCTGTGTCCTACTCCTGCAACACACTGCTCAGCGCACAGCACAGTGAACAGCCATTGTGTGTGATGCACACCCTGAGCATCACATCTAAGCGACAGACCACATCAAAAAGAAAATTAGGCATGTACAGGATCCATAATTGGTCACAGAACATGTGCTGCAGGGACACAGTGGGCACCAGAAGGCAAACAGTGTACACGTGGATATGCAAGGGTGGGAGTACATGTAGTGCATCAGAGTGCAAGTGTGTGGGTCTGCAAGGACATGCACTCAACATATGCATGTGCACTCAAGTGACCATCAGTGTTCTCTACACATCACATGTGAACATTCACCATGTGTACACCCCAGCATGTCAAACCACAACTATCCCCTCGCACCTGAAAGGTAAACACAACACATGAACAGGCATTGATCAGCAGAACACAACATGTACATAGGATACCACCATTACAATGTCAGGGTTCCCATCACACTGCAGGGCAAGGCAACTATCAACAACAACCCCCCCCCTCCCTCACAAATGACCATGACCCACTGAACAACTGCATCTGGATCATGGAACCTTCAACCCTCAATTCCACCTAGCCACAGGATCACCTTTACCCTTCGTCACCATCTCCCACCTTGTGTGTAAAAAGGTGCCTGCACCCTCAGAATCCACACTCATTCCCAAAATCACAAAATCCAAGGCATAAAAACGAACCAGAAAACCCTCCAGTAGATGACTTGACGTAGCAGTACCTGACAAAGTCCAAGTACTACCACAATGACGCAACAATCAAGGTAGCACAGTAAAACAATGTCACAACCGGATGTGAACCATGTGTGGTACATAACATAGAATGATGCACCATGAACGGATGTGTACTGTCACAGGTCCCGTGTACAGGCGCGGGAGTGTCATGAAACAACCACCCCCACCGTGTCCCGGGTGCCTGCAAGGTCAAACTCACACAGGCCCCTGAGACCCTGGTGGGAAAGGAGGTTCAGGGATATGCAGTCGGGACAGGTGTTGGCACACTGGATAACTGGAATGAGTGGCAGGAGAGGGGAGGAGGAATGACACATGAAAGTAGGGAATGCACGAAAATGTACTACCTGCATGAACACATACACAATCCAAACAAACTTGGACATCATTGTCATGGCCTTCTGTAGTCCAGGCTGAGGAGTGGCACGAACCAATCACCCCCTCTAGGGTTTTGACGCCTGCAAATTTGGGGCTTACACAGGCATCCGCAACCCCAGCGGGGAAAGAGGGTTAGGGAACGTTGCTTGGATAGGTACGGGAAGCAGGAACACCGGGTAGAGGGTACAGGGTTCAAAATTGCATAGGATTCCGGGTGATTAGGGGGAAAAAAACATACCAAATTGAATTACACATTCATCCATGCATTAGTGCACCCCCCAGCAAGCCTATGCAGAAAAGTTTGAAAGAAAAACAACAAGACACTTAGCTCTGGTTTTGAGTGCTGGCCTCCTGCCTGCACACTCTCAGGTCCGGTTACAGGAGCACTGTAATGCTGCAAAGAGAGCCACAGTCAACAACCTGTAGGTGCCAATTACACAAAAATACACCACCAAACATGCCCTATAGCAACAAACTACTCTACAAACAGACAATCTGGTGTAGATGCTTTGTACCCATATATAACATTACCCCTGTAATGGGTCATACACAGTCAATGCAGTAAGTCAGCCGCCGGCGGGTGCGTGGCAAATGGAACACCAATGCGTCACAATTCACACAACATGCAATGTTCCCTGGGTAAGCAGACATACCCATATAGCAAGCCATGACTTCAGAGCAAGTTGTGTACCACCATGACCGAAACAAAGTTGGCAGTGCATTTATCATAATGTACATGGAAATGAAATGCACTGCA
Source organism: Ambystoma mexicanum (assembly GCF_040938575.1). Classification (NCBI taxonomy): domain Eukaryota; kingdom Metazoa; phylum Chordata; class Amphibia; order Caudata; family Ambystomatidae; genus Ambystoma; species Ambystoma mexicanum. The sequence goes on along the minus strand of NC_090934.1, from coordinate 343,790,844 downwards.
CCCGAGTATGTCCCTTGCTGTATGTCCCTGTGAGCTGCCCCTTTCCATGTCTCGGAAGGCTACATGGTTGATACAAGTGCCTCGATGGACCTTGGTGTACCGGAGGGTATGTGCCACTGCCCCTGCAGGTGTCCCAGACAACCTTACAATCAACAGCCATCAGTCCACCAACACATCTGAGCTGGATTGTGTGCTTCAACACCAATATTCGTCCAAGCTCACCCTTAGTACTGTGACTAAGCCTGCATGTGCAACTCGCCTGGTGCAAGCTTTGCTGTGTTGTGGCCCCCCTGTGCTGCTCACCTTGCCTGGAGTTCCTTGGAACACGTCAGCAGTTCTAGGATGTAGGTCTGCAATCCCTGTGCCTCTGTTTGTGCACACATGTGCATGTGGGCACCAACAAACGTGTCCAGAATTCCGTCGTCCAATGGGCCATGTCTGCTGGCAAAGGTGCTCTGGAGGCTCATCCCCCTGCAGAAAGGGCATGAAACACATGATTAATGCTTCAAAGTCATCTGTGTGTGTCTCTTCAGGCATCTCATTACTTGACCATGTCAGAGAATCACATCATAAATCACACCATCAGTCTGTCTTTCCCATCCAAAGTGTGGAACACTATCTACAGCATGAATTGCAACAAGCACGTGTACAGTAAAGATAAGAAACATACTACACAATGCATAGAAATGAATGTACACATTAATCATGAAACACCCCATCTAGCAAAAGCTGAACAGTGGACAATAACACCAAAACCATCCCCACTAGGGGTGTAAACACAAGTCACACAGCACCAGACATGCCACAGATATGACAGTCCAAAACCCTTGTGTAAAAGGTTGTAACACCGAACCATCCTTGCGAGCCCATGGATGAGGGAGGCAGGAGTGGCATATGTGAGTCAAGGACCCCAAGCAGCAAACACATACACAAGACAAGCCTGAAGGGCCCAGCTGGAACAGACAGTGGATGCCTTCAAAAGCCACAAAGCACCGCACCATCCCATGAAAGCACAATAGACAAGCAATTTTAAACTATATTAACTAATTACACTAACTATGGAAAACCTACATTACCTAATTAAACTAACTATCAAACAGAAACTTAACTAACTAAACTAAAAGAAAAATCAAAAATGGCCACATACGACCCGGGTGGGAGGGGAGGCACCCAGGAGGGGGGAGGTACAGGGTGCTGCTCAACATCCACATGCGATGATGCTGAGCCAAAAAAAAAAACCTCCATGGGCTCAACGCCTGCACAGCCCGACCTATGTGGGAGATAGATGGTCGTCCGAGTCTGGCTCATCCTGTAAAGGAGGACATGGCAGAGTAGCCTGGCCATGCCTGGCCGCAGCTTGCCCCTCGTCGGCAGCAAGTCTGCCGGACGGGTGAGCCTGGTTCTGTGTGGCGATGTGACGTAGGTCTGCATGCAGAACCTCACGTGATACATGTGCTTCCTCTTGCAAGGTAGCACGTGTAACACAGAGTTCCTCCTGCAAGGCCTGGCTGGACAACCGCTGCACCTCCCGGCAAGCCTGTAGCTCAGCCGAGATGGTACGCTCAAGCTGTGCAAACCTCTCCTCTGCCTGCTGCCTCTGGGACATCATAAGGACACCCAGAGTGGATTTGAGGGAAGCAAACTCCTCCCTCAGGGTATCCATGTGCGCCTCTGCGTGAGCAGCAATTGCTTGACGCAGAGACGACATTTCAGCCTGGCGTGCCCTATCTGAGGCCGCCATGCCCAGCCTGAGCGAGCGGGCCTTGGACCGTGCCGCCTGCTGCTGGAGACGCACCTGCCTAGCAGGGGGGAGCACAGATCGGGCCACACGCTCCATGCTCTCAGCGATGTTCTCCATTGCTGTCCCCTGCCGTTCTGAATTGGCAGTCATGTCTTGCTCCCACTCAGTATACTGCGGTTGTGCGCGGCGACAGCGTTGCCGGGCTTGACCCCTGCGGGACCCAAGGACCGGGGGTCCTCTCTGTGTTGGCACCGCTCGCGGCTGCACGACTACATGCCCCCGTCGACGTGATGTCCCAGGCACATCAGTGACTGGTGTGGAGGGTGACCCTGCGTCCCGATCCACCACGGGCGGAGGAACCAAGACTGTCTGATCCCTCAGTGCAGGTGTCGCAGACAGAGGAGTGTCCACATCAGAATCACTCACCCCTGACACATGGACTTGATGCTCATCCAAGTCAACATGGACGTCAGAGTCGTCATCAAGGCTGGACTCATAGGCAGCCAGAGACAAGATGGACTGTAGCACTTGGGGGTTTTCATGGCCTACCACCCCACGACCCCCACTAGTGCCGGGTTGATGTAGTGGTAACAACCCTGTGTCTGGCATGACAACACCATCCTCCGCCTCCATTGCGTCATCACCTGAAAAATAGAGAGAAAAAAGGTCACTACACATGTCAGAAGCACACAACACACACACACACCGACAGCAAACGCATCAGGCAGACATGTGACACATAACATATAACCTGGCATGCATGCTGGGTCAACTTTGAATTGCTTCTGTGATCAGACCTGTTGAAAGGTGGCAGTTTCCATGGTAGTGGGTCTATGCAGTGCAGAAAATGTGTACGCCACTCACTACCTACATGTACAAGGACTCCATGGTTTGTGCCAGGAAATGTGAAGGCAGTGCAATGTCAAATTCAGACATCACGTGCATTGTGCATTCAATGTGTACCATATCTAGAAGCCAAGCACCCCTCCACCCCAGTACCAAAGCAGGGATGCCTAGCATGGTATCAAAAGGCTGACCATACACCTGTGTATTGACAGGCAGTGTTGACTGGCATCAACAGCTTAATGTTATTCAAGCGAGAACACTGCAAATGATGCTGGGACAGTAAGCAGGACACATGATGAAACCTCTGGATGCCGCCCATGTGTGAAGAAGACACAACAACAGTTGGACAGAGTCATTGGCCATTGAACATGCTGAGGCCTGTGAGCCACACAGATTGTCAGACCCTAAACATGTGTGCAACGCAGGACTGAGCCACAGTTGACATGGGAAGGCTGATGAGATGGCAGACAATGTATGTAACCAAGGACTTGTATTACAGTGATCATCCAGTCAAGGACACATAGGGGCATGCGTGCAATGCACATGGAGCATGAATGGGCACTCATGTCCCTGCGGGACATCTGACCTATGCACAGTACAAGTGTGATACCCTGCATCAAGTACTAAGGCTGTACCACACGGCATATGTCTGGCAGATTCTACGCTGGAAGTTAGCATCTACACAGGACACATGAACAAGAAAGTACACATTAGCAAGATTGAAGAACACCAGTGCAAAGGTGGAACTGGGGTGCAGAGTGGCGGAGGAGGGGCAAGGGAGCATGCCTACATGGAGTCCCCGCATGCAGGCAGAGGAGACATGCATGACGGAAGCATTGCATTACTTACACATCAGAACCATGTACACGTCACATGTAGCGGCAATCATGCACAACACATCCCACAAGTGAAACACACACGTCCTCAACAAACACGCATCAACACTCACTGGACTGGGCATCAAAGTCCAGCATCTCTTCCACTCCTTCGAACAATTCAGGTGGTATGAACTCCGCAACGAGTGCCTCATGCGGAGTGAGCTCTTCCTCCTCTGGTGCAGGCCCACCGCCAGTCACCAGAGTCAAGTTGTAATTAGAGGCACGCTTAGCCTTAGTGCTGTGTTTGATGTCATTCCAACGCTTTTTGGACTCTTGCGCCGTGCGCACCTCATGGCCGAATGAACTGACATGTTCCGCAACATGCTTCCAGTGGGTGTCACGTTGGGCAGCCGTAGTCTGACTACTGGCACCCACTAGCATGTCACGGCTGGGACCCCGCACGTAGTCCACGAGGAATTCTAATTCTTGCTTGCAGAAAGGCTTCTTCCTCGACGTGCAGGAGGTCGTGGCTGTGTGTGGGGTCCCAGCCTGTGCTGCAGGTGCACCTTCCTCCTCTTGGACTGTGGCGCAGACCCTGGCTGGCTAATGTCGCCCTGACCAGTATGGCCAGTGGGTTCGGTGGATTGAGCCAAGGGAGTGGCAGTTGGAGGGACGACCAAAGGCCTGACTTGTGTCAGTGGCAGCTGGGTGCCCACTAATGGACCCTGCGCAGCAACATCAGCTGTGGCAGGGTCATTGACCGCAAAGGGCTTGGTTGGCCGACTCACAACCGGGGTGTTGTTGGGTGCAACTGCCCCTGCACTTGCCAACACCCGGCTGTTTGGGGCAGCAGATGACATGACTGCCCCAGGGACACGTGTCTTGGTCTGAGCAGCCCGGCCTGCCCCTATGGTTTCCCTCCTGGCCTGTTGGAGATCTACCAAGGGCTCCTCAAGTGCCAACGCAGCCTGCGCTGGCAGACCCTGAGCCTGGGTGGCGGTGTCCACAGCTGCACCTGCAGCTACCACTACCTTTGGGCCCGTGGCAGTCGATGGAACGGACTGCCGGGTCACATGGGCGCCAGTGCCAGATGCAGAAGCTGCATCCCCCGGAACCACAGGGGGTGGTGGCATGACTGCACCGACACATGGCACAACATTGTGCTCAAGTGGGGCACCCCTGCCTCTTCCCCCTCTGTGGCCGCCCTGGACACCCTGGAGTCCCCCTACTCCCTGGTCACCACGGCCACGTCCTCGACCACGCCCGCCACGAGGAGGATGCCCAGCTGAGGTGCCCCTCACCTTTGGTGGCCCCCCAACCATGGCACAGATGTAGTAGTGCCGGCACAGATGTAGTAGTGCCGGCACAGATGGAGTGGTGCCAATGGGAGGTGTACACCACAATTGACCTGGGTGAAGGGGGTGGGAAGCAAGATGTTAACAGCCGGTATAGGGTTAACCTCTCAGATCGCTGGATGTAGGGCAAATTACACGTGTATACTAATGGAAGGCCTGCTTTGAGGACTGACTCCCAGATAACGCTACATTTAAAAGTACATCTAAAATGCAGATGCTGCAGCATTCTGGTGGGTGCAATTAGGAATCATGAAGATACTGAAAATAAATACCCATTTAAAAGCAGTTAGCAACTCTTATGCTGTTTGTATATTGATACAAAAGGACGAAACAATCATTTAGATTAACACGCAATACAGATGTTTATTCTGGTCTACACGGGAAGCAATGTGAGTAATTGATGACCATGTTGAATAGATGGTGCATCGACAAATTATGTTTGTATTATCCTTGAGAGACCAAAGTGGAAATATAATCATGACTCTTGAACTAACTGAGCATTGCCTCTGGGACTCATAATCCAGGCTCATCTTTGCTTAGGCTTCAGCCTATACTTAGAAAAAATCAATACACCTTTGCTTTATTCATCTCTTATTATAAGTGTCCGGTGTCAGTGTTATTTGTTCTCCCCCTGTACTTCATTTTCTCTCCCTGTACTTCTAACATTTGCAGGACTTTTTAGAAATTACTATTATTTATAGTTGTCCAGGGGCAGCCTTGTAAAACAAAGATATTGACTTTTGCTTAGACAAATTTCAGAATGCATTGACCCTGGAGATAAATATTGATGAGGCGAACGTGGTTGTCAACATTTCCCGGAATAGTTTGCACATCTATTTCTAAATAGGCTGTCTACGTGTATCAGTGGCGCATGCTGAATGATAAAGGGCTTTTGCACAGCAGGATCTTGGGTTAACCCAGAAGTGTCAGATGTAATAATTCTGATAATTCATTTTGGTATGTGATACAATAAAAAAAAATAAAAAATGCGTGTTCATATTCCCCTTAGTGTTTAAACAAAGAACGCCAGGGCAGCTAAGGGAATGCTTTTGAACACTACTCAAGCAAAGTGCGTTCCAGTGGTTGTCAATGGGAATAATATAATTTCTCTTAGCTCTTTATAACTATAATTCCACTCTGCGGTGCACTGGAGTGTACATGCCATTCCCCCTATTACCTTTTCTGCTAGTAGAAGTGATATAAAAGGGGAACACTGTGTTTTAAATAAAAGGTAAAGGTACTGCATGGAGAAAGATACCGTTTTCAAACGTTGTAAATTGCAACTTTACGTTATACTATATTATTAAACATTAAACATGACATACATTAAAATCCATATTGCCTCTTGTTTGGAGTGATGTTGATGTATTAATGAGTGCATGCGTGCATGTTTCCGTGCTATGTATGTCTGGGACATCACCAAAATCCGAGGGGTAGTGGAAGTGACATCATGAATCTGATGACATCATATGAAGTGTGTCACATTACCTATTGATGCCCCATCATCACAGAAAGTGATGTCACATGACACTTTGCTCCAATGACATCATAGAAAGAGGCATAATTTAATTGTTGTGAACAAGAACTCAAATGTTTATCACCTGAAGAAAATATAAAGACAGAAAAAAGCTAATGTTTTAGTTATCAACCATATCTTAACAAGGGATGTGTTTTGATGTGCCAAGTTCACAGCAGTAGTTTCCAGGGGCACATACATCAATGCCATCATTTGCAGGGGCACTTTTAATTTAGGCCAGTAATGTCTATCTCACCTGGACAGTTTCTACTATCCTGTGCCAGGTAAATCCTCAGAACCCAGGTATTGTCTTCATTTCCAACATACAACCTCACCTTCCCTTGTAATGCTACAATATAAGGCCTCACATGCCAAGTTATGCTAGATTATCCAGGTACAAACATTTTATGTACAGTACAGCCTTTCATATGAAGGTGCTGTTTTGAAGAATTGCCATCTGTGAAGTGTGCGCAATCCCTAGCTTTGTTGATTTGTATTAACTAAAATGAAGATGGTGAAAGCTGGCATTCCCCACAATTACAGTGAAATAACCAAATAAAAGACACTAATGGACGCACACCCCAGTAGGGAATGAGACCAGGACCAAGTGCAAGTGAGGTAAAAGAAAAGACGGTATAAAAAGTTAAAATGGGTCACACAGAGGACTCTCTACTCTGAGAGCGCTCTTCCCAAAACATGAAAGTTACACATTATATTACAAAATTACATCATCTATGACACGTGCTATAGGGGGTACAGTCAGTAACGTTGATTGGACAAAGGGGACTGGTCAGTATGTTGCACATATGGATGATGCTCCTTGATTGGTCGGTTTCAGCTTGTAACTTCGTGGAGCACGTGGGTCAGCTGGGCTCATCTGGGAGGGGTACAGGGTCAGGCGATGTCCATGTCGCTGTGATTAACTCTAACATTTGCCCTTTTGTCAACACATATCTTCACACTGTTCATAAATCTCAACATGCAATATACATAGATGATTAGGAGTTTGACCTGAAGAATAAAGTAAGGGTACATGGGTCCAGGTGTCTTATCTAACACAGTACGTCAGTATCACATTTATCAAGTATTTCCTTAGATGTATTATGGATGTCCTTACTGTTTGTTAGTACAAGGAGAATATATGGCCACGCATAGGATTAGTGATAGGGGGTGAACTGGAGTGGCACACAGGTGAGGGGCATCAAAAGAGGTGTGGGGTTAGGGGGCTTGTGGTCTATATCTCTTTAGACTGGGTTTGCCAGTGCAGAGGCATATTTGTCGAGATGGATGTTTTTTTCCAGGACCTGGCTCTGGCCCGGTCACACACAGGGTAGTGATGTAAAATAAAAAAGAGAGATACAGTGTTTAGCTTGTTACAGTTTGCGCCCAATGCTTCCATGAGAACAGGACCACCGCAGAGACTGCAGAGGGGAGGAGGTGGGGGGTTGGCATGCTGGCTGTGTGCGGAGTATGAAGGGTAGAGGTGCAGGCGTGCATTCAGCGTTTACATGTGGTCTACTAGAAAATGGAGTTGGTAGCTTACAAAATGGAGTCTCATGGCTCATAGGCCATGCAAAGTTATGGGTCGTTCCATGGTGGCTGCACACCCTGGCCAGAGGTGCGCTGCCAACTGCAGAATGAGCATATCATGTGCATGGTTAGGAATGAAGGGGGGCCTGGGAGACCCTTTGTCCCTTACATTCCCCCCTTTCCACGAATACTGTAACTCTCCCAAACGTCTCCGTCCGGCTTCTTCAGCTACTGCTTCATCCCAAGCCGGGGTTCCTTTTCTTGGCATCCAGGCCCAACATACCGCCCTAAGGCTCTCCCCTGCCCGTGCATATTAATCTCAGGTACAAGTCATATAGATACACCCCCTGTTGCCTTCCAGATCTACCCATACTTCATCATACCTGTAACGCTCACCTGATTCCCGTAGAGGCGCCGGTCTTGACTGGGCGTATAACATATCTTCAAAGGTGATGTGTAACACACGGCTGGCTCTTTGGGCTGGACCTCTGTGCACTGTATGTCTGACTCGAAGGGTAATATGTCTGCAGATAGAAAATATGGGATTAAGGAACTGGGTTATTGAATGTCTCTCTCTTCTTCCCTTTCTCTTCTCCTGTAGAACCCCAAAGGTTAACGCTCTCACCTTGGGTAAGTGAACGCTGTGCTCTCCATCTGCCTCGGGGCAGGGTGCTGTAACCAGTTTCTTCACTGGATAAGGGGAGCAGGCCTCTTGACTTCAGAGGACTGCTGTCCGTCGTTTACTGCACGAACGGTAAGTTTCGAGTAATTCTAATGTCTTTAAAGTCTTTAGTAATGATGTCTCTTGTTTTGCAGGGTTCCGGCGATGGCGGATGACGGGCTGAAGTGAGTTGAAGATGGAGCCCGTGTGATGAATAGAAGCACCTGGAAGCACGTAAGTAAGCGCTTGTTGCCTGCTTCACGATGCGCTCTAACTGTCTTTTTATTTTGCAGGTACAAGTTCGGAGCGGCTGCAGGGTGCCGGAATACCCACTGGGTTAGATGTGGAAAGGAGTAATGGCACGTGAGTATTAAAGTTCCCCAATGTCTTTAAACGCACCTTGTTTTGTCTTTCAGATGCGGGATGCAGCGCCGAAGGCCTCCGGAGCGTGCGAAGAGTTGGTAAGCTTTTGTCTTTCAGATGCCGGAATGCGGTGTGAAGACCTCCGGAGCGCACGAAGAGTAGATAAGCCTTTGTCTTTCAGATGCCGGAATGCAGGCCGAGGCGTTGGTGACAGCCGATGGACCAGGTAAGTGAAGAGCTGTCACTGAAGACCGTAATGCTAACCTGTTCTTTCTTGTCTTTATAGGTGTTGCTGAAGACTGGATTCAGGATGGTAAGCCTTTTTCCTTAGGCCCAGGATCAGATGCAGAAGACACGATGAGCGTTCTGCTGCAGAGGATGCAGAATAACGCAAAGCAAGATTCATCCATCGGGTGTGGTTTAAATAGCCTCCTGTAGTGCTTAGGTTTCTCCTTCCACAGCCACGCCTAGGTAAGAAAAGAGTTCCTGCTTTCAAGAAGAGTTACAGTGTTCTGAATCTAGGGAGTGGCTCCTGCCCCACCCAACAGAAAAGTAGTTCCAAACAGAAGAGGATCAGAGGCTCAACTGGCAGGCAAGTAAGCAGCATGGTCTGCTGCAGGTAAGTCCACCCAAGCATTATGAGCCCGGCGCTTCCAGCGCTGGGACTGGGCATATTTATGAGCCTGGTGCCACTGGCGCCAGGACTGGGTCCAAAAGGTCCCAATTGGGACTGGTTGGCACTCGGAACCTGGGTTATGGATCTGCTTCCAAGGGAGTTGGGAAAACCCTGACCTTTTGGAAGCAGAGATCATGACAGTACCCCCCCTCAAGGCCCCTCCCAAACCGGGCTTCTACGGGGGTTTTGGCTTGTCAGGAAATGTTCGGTGAAATCTTTTGATTAGGCGAGGAGCGTGGACATATTCAGCAGGTTCCCAGGATCTCTCTTGGGGGCCGTAGCCTTTCCAGTCAATTAGGTAAAATAGTTTAGATTTGGAGATCTTGGAGTCCAGAATGCTTTTGACTTCAAACTCGAGTTCTCCATCAACTAGGATAGGTTTTGGAGATTTAGTTAGTCGGGTTTGAGGTTGCACGGGTTTTAATAGAGAGACGTGGAAGACCGGATGTATCTTCATGTGCGGGGGCAAGTCCAACTTGACCGCTACTGTGTTTACTATGGTAGTGATGGAATAGGGACCAAGGTATCTTGGGTTGAATGTGCGTGGCCCTTTTAGAGGTAGATATTTGGTGGATAACCAGACTTGATCCCCTACTTGATATTGAGGGGCTTCCTTCCGATGTTGATCTGCTCCTTTCTTGTATTGTTCTTTAGCCCTTTGAAGGTGAGAAACAGCTTCCTTAAAGGCTTGGGTGATTGTAGAATGCAGGTAGTCTACTGCTGGTGTTTCAAGATCTTGGAGGGGATCCAACTCCGAGGTTCGAGGGTGACTGCCGTACAAAAGAAAAAACGGGGTTTTCCCAGTTCCCGAATGGACAGAGTTATTATAGGCATATTCGGCTATCCAAAGGATGTCTTTCCAAGTTTTTTCAGTTTGTTGCAGCATGCAGCGTAAATACTGTTCCAGAGTTTGATTGGTCCTCTCGGTTTGTCCGTCGGTCTGAGGGTGGTGACTGGTCGATAGTCTCACATCAATTTGAGCCGACCGACAGCAAATTCGCCAAAAATGAGAAATAAATTGACTACCTCGATCCGAAATTAGAACCGAAGGAAAACCGTGCAGTCGGACGATGTTTTCGAGAAATTCTCGGGCCAGAGTTGCTGCTGTTGGCAAGCCTTTGAGCGGAATGAAATGCGCCATCTTGGAGAATAAGTCAACGATTACTAGAATCGTATTGTATCCGGAGCATGGAGGTAGATCGGTGATGAAGTCCATAGAAAGCGTATGCCAAGGGCGAGGTGGGATGTCAATAGGGCGTAAGAGGCCTGCTGGTCTTTCCTTTTGACTCTTGTTTTGGGCGCATACTCCACAGGACATTATAAAGTCTCTGATATCTTTTTTCCAAGACGGCCACCAGAAGTAGCGCTTGATCTTTTCTGAGGTCTTGGCCATACCGGGATGTCCTTCCATTAAAGAATCGTGATAACAAGAGATTACTTTTTTCTGTAAATCTGTGCTGGGTAGGTATAATCGTTCTTGGAAATACAATAAGTTGTCCTTTACTGCAAAGTCCTTTCCCTGCAGATGCCAATTCTGTATGTCTGCTGGAGTTACAAGTTGCCTGGCTTTATCCTTAACTTCCTCTATGGATTCTGTGGCGATTACACCCAGAATTCTTTGTTCGGGAATGATTGGTACAGGTTTAGGGTTGATCAAGTGTTCTTCCACTCCCATCCGAGAAAGGGCATCAGCTTTACCGTTCTTTGTACCAGGTCGATAGGTAATTATGAAGTCAAACTCGGCAAAGAATAATGCCCAAAGGAGTTGTCTAGAGGATTGGGATTTTGCGGTTTTCAAATATTGCAGGTTTCGGTGATCCGTAATCACAGTAACGGTGTGTCGGGCCCCCAGCAGATAATGCCGCCAAGCCTTAAAGGCAGACTTGATAGCCAGAAGTTCCTTGTCAGTAATCGTGTAATTGATTTCAGGAGGCGAGAATTTGCGGGACCAAAATGCCACGGGATGCAACTGATTGGTTACCGGGTCCTTTTGTGATAGAACTGCCCCCATGGCAAGGCTTGAAGCATCAGTTTCCACGATGTAGGGGAGTTCGGGGCGAGGGTGTTTTAAGATTGGTGCAGAGATGAATTTAGTCTTCAAATCCTGGAAAGCTTGTTCCGCCTCGGTAGACCATTCAAAACGTTTGTTTTTCTTTAACAAGGCAGTGATGGGCTGGACTATTCGAGAGAATTCGGGGATAAACCTGCGGTAAAAGTTAGCGAAGCCTAACATGCTTTGCACACCTTTTACGGAGGATGTGATGGCCATTTGAGAACTGCATCGACCTTCTTTGAATCCATACGCACTCCGCCAGGTGATAATATGAATCCCAAGATTTCAACTTCAGTCACGTTGAAAACACATTTTTCCAACTTAGCGAAAAGTTTGTGTTGACGCAATCTTTCGAGGACCATTTTCACGTGTTTCCGATGTTCAGATTCCGATGAAGAATAAACAAGGATGTCGTCAATGTAAACAACAACACACACATCTATGAGCTCTCTGAGGACATCGTTCATAAAATATTGAAAGGCGGCCGGGGCATTGCAAAGTCTGAAGGGCATGACCTGATATTCAAATAGCCCATACTTGGTGCGGAAGGCCGTCTTCCATTCATCGCCCTCTTTTACTCGTACCAAGTGGTAATCTCCTCTAAGATCCGCTTTGTAAATATGCATGCTTTTCTGACTTGGTCCAGGAGTTCAGGGATCAAAGGTAACGGATATCTATTCTTAACGGTGATCTGGTTCAGGGAGCGATAATCTATACAAGTTCTAAGGTCTCCTTCCTTTTTTGGAACGAAGAACAAAGCTGAAGAAGCAGGGGACTTGGAAGGACGAATAAACCCATTTGCCAGGTATTGATCCAGGTATTGTCGAAGGTGAAGGTTCTCAGGCTCGGTGAGGGCATAAATTCTACTACAAGGAGGAGTAGATCCAGGTATCAGGTCTATCTGGCAGTCATAAGACCTATGAGGAGGTAGAGAGTTAGCCTGATCCTTCCGGAAAACATCTTGGTATTCTAGGTATTCGGGAGGTAACTGGGGAGTCTCTGAAGAAATTGCTGCCAGTGCAACACCAGGTGGAGGGTGACAAGTAGAGACACATTCTGGAAACTGGACCGTTCTTGCTCGCCAATCGATCAGAGGATTGTGTTTCTCTAACCAAGGTATTCCTAGAATAATCTGAAACTGATGGGCCTTGATCACATCGAACACGATCTTCTCATGGTGTCCATCTTGACTTACTAGCATCACCTCTTGAGTGGTATGCGTTACTGGCCCGGAGGCTATCTCCGTACCATCCACCATAGTAATGACGTCCTTTACAGCCTTGGGACAAAGAGTTAGATTCATCCTCAAAACCATTTCATGATCCACATAATTGCCGATGGCACCGCTGTCGACGTAAGCTTCAATTGCATGTAATCTATCCGGATTATCAGGGCTAATGAGGACCATAGGTATCACGAAATGCGAGGTCACGGAACTGGTTTTCACGCTCGGCAAGAGGACCTCTATTCTTGTCGGGCGAGGTTGTTTCCCTGCTCAGAGTTTGTAACTTTGGTAACTGCAGCTCCTACTGCCTTCTTGGCAGGTTTCACCGGACAGTCTCGAAGAAAGTGCCCTGAGTTTCCGCAATAGAGGCATAATTGCAACTGTTTTCTCCTTTCCCACTCCTTTTGTGTTAGAGGACCTTTCAGACCCCCTATTTGCATGGGTTCCCCGGAGTCTACTCCTTTGGAAGGAGTTGGCAGTTTGGAAAATACTCGCGCATCAAACTTGGAACGATCGGCCTTCCTGTTCTGCAGTCTGTGATCTATTTGAACGACTAAGTCTATATAATCCGAACAATCTTGTGGGGGATTCACTACTTGGGCTAACACATCTTTGAGCTCTCCACGTAGACCTCTATAAAACAGCATAATCCTTTTGTCCTCAGGCCATTGAGTTTCCACTATCTGTCTGTTGAAAGACGCAATATAAGCCACAAGGTCTTGATTACCTTGTCGCAACGAAAGAAGCTCATTGTCCAAGGCCTGCCCCTGTGAATGTCTTGCGAACAGTTTTTCCATACTGAGCTGAAAAGCTTGAAAATCATGGAGGACCGGATCATCTTGATTTACTAGAGGGATCGACCAGTCTGCCGCATTGCCACTAAGGTACGAAAGCACGAAAGCTACTTTAGCTTGATCAGTTGGAAAGGCTGCTGGCCGGCATAAGAAATGCAACCGGCACTGATTGATAAATACTGCAAACCTCTTTGGGTCACCAGAAAATCGTTCGGGCGGAGCCAGAGGTACATTCCCAGGTAGGTTGATCTGCACTGGATTCATAGAGGATGTAGAAGGAAGATTTCCCCCAGATGCGGGTAACGGGGTCTGTCCGGCTTGTGACTCTAGCAATTGTCTAGCGAGATCATCTGTTCGCTCCTTGGAAATAATCAGTTCCCTTCTTAGAGCGTTCGTTTCCTGACGGGCTGCATGCACTTCTGCCCTTAGTTCCCCAAGTAACTGGGCTAGCTGGTCGGTATCCGAGGTTTCCATAGCGCCTGGACGGGAGTTTTGTGGTAGGCTTTGCGTTCTGTAACGCTCACCTGATTCCCGTAGAGGCGCCGGTCTTGACTGGGCGTATACCGTATCTTCAAAGGTGATGTGTAACACACGGCTGGCTCTTTGGGCTGGACCTCTGTGCACTGTATGTCTGACTCGAAGGGTAAGATGTCTGCAGATAGAAAATATGGGATTAAGGAACTGGGTTATTGAATGTCTCTCTCTTCTTCCCTTTCTCTTCTCCTGTAGAACCCCAAAGGTTAACGCTCTCACCTTAGGTAAGTGAACGCTGTGCTCTCCATCTGCCTCGGGGCAGGGTGCTGTAACCAGTTTCTTCACTGGATAAGGGGAGCAGGCCTCTTGACTTCAGAGGACTGCTGTCTGTCGTTTACTGCACGAACGGTAAGTTTCGAGTAATTCTAATGTCTTTAAAGTCTTTAGTAATGATGTCTCTTGTTTTGCAGGGTTCCGGCGATGGCGGATGACGGGCTGAAGTGAGTTGAAGATGGAGCCCGTGTGATGAATAGAAGCTCCTGGAAGCATGTAAGTAAGCGCTTGTTGCCTGCTTCACGATGTGCTCTAACTGTCTTTTTATTTTGCAGGTACAAGTTTGGAGCGGCTGCAGGGTGCCGGAATACCCACTGGGTCAGATGTGGAAAGGATTAATGGCACGTGAGTATTAAAGTTCCCCAATGTCTTTAAACGCACCTTGTTTTGTCTTTCAGATGCGGGATGCAGCGCCGAAGGCCTCCAGAGCGTGCAAAGAGTTGGTAAGCTTTTGTCTTTCAGATGCCGGAATGCAGTGTGAAGACCTCCGGAGTGCACGAAGAGTAGGTAAGCCTTTGTCTTTCAGATGCCGGAATGCAGCGCGAGGCGTTGGTGACAGCCGATGGACCAGGTAAGTGAAGAGCTGTCACTGAAGACTGTAATGCTAACCTGTTCTTTCTTGTCTTTATAGGTGTTGCTGAAGACTGGATTCAGGATGGTAAGCCTTTTTCCTTAGGCCCAGGATCAGATGCAGAAGACACGATGAACGTTCTGCTGCAGAGGATGCAGAATAACGCAAAGCAAGATTCATCCATCGGGTGTGGTTTAAATAGCCTCCTGTAGTGCTTAGGTGTCTCCTTCCACAGCCACGCCTAGGTAAGAAAAGAGTTCCTGCTTTCCAGAAGAGTTCCAGTGTTCTGATTCTAGGGAGTGGCTCCTGCCCCACCCAACAGGAAAAGTAGTTCCAAACAGAAGAGGATCAGAGGCTCAACTGGCAGGCAAGTAAGCAGCATGGTCTGCTGCAGGTAAGTCCACCCAAGCATTATGAGCCCGGCGCTTCCAGCGCTGGGACTGGGCATATTTATGAGCCTGGTGCCACTGGCGCCAGGACTGGGTCCAAAAGGTCCCAATTGGGACTGGTTGGCACTCGGAACCTGGGTTATGGATCTGCTTCCAAGGGAGTTGGGAAAACCCTGACCTTTTGGAAGCAGAGATCATGACAATACCATTCTAATTCCCGGGGTTCCTTAATTGTGGTGTGCCAGAGTGGATCTACAATGCACCCAGTGTTATATATAGCCGTCATTCTATATTTTGGTTTTGAATCCTCTCCTGTTTGGACCTCGGCTTTGTGTGTTATCTGTACTATGCGTGCTGCATTGCCCATTGTCACGATCATCATTGCACTGTTAGGAATAGATTTTACATAGCACATGAGTCTCAATTGGCACACACAAAAAATTAGCAAGAAAAAAACAATGATGGGGATCAGTAGCTTCACGGTCATTCCAAGCCATGTCGGGACCCACTCAAACAGATTGTCAAACCATGTGTTGGACTGCACTCCTCCTTCTTCCTTCATTCTTTCTCTGAGATTATGCACTGCTGCTATCACATGAGATTGTGTCCCGTTATCCGCATCAGCAGAGGGTTCAAACATGCAACATGTGCTCCCAATATTTCACCAAACACTGCCGTCCACAACAGTTAGTAGGTCTAGGACATAGCTGTTCTGCATGGTCAACAACCGCAGGACTCAGTTCCACTTTAATGACATTGAATCCTTCTTCTGTGCCGTTGGCCAGCTGGATGAGTTCCCAGCACGTGATCTGAAGCCATTTCGCATTTGATCACGCTTGGATGCTTGGACCGAGGGACGTGAAGAAAGTTTCTGCTGAAGTAAATAACTTAAACTTGTCAGCGATTTGCACCAAAAGTTTGGAGGATTGTGCGGAAATATAGTTTGATGATCTCCACTTTTGGGATACTGTGCTTTGTAGCTGCTCTTTGGATAAAACGTCATATGGAAGGGGTACTTCAGTTGTTGACGGGGGTGCCTGGGACATCTTTGCTGGCACCCTCTCTACTCGGATGTGGCTTGCTGGTATATTAGGGTTGAATGCAGAACTGCCAGAGCACAGGTGCCCCTCCATGATCGTAAGATATTTCACGCTGCACCTTGATCCATTTCTCGAGAGCTGTTACCCACATTAGTTTGGCGATGTGCTGAGACCAGATTGGAGCGCATGTGCTTTTAATCCATTGTAGCTTCTCGTCCAGCAGTCCTCGCAGTGCCTCTGCCTTACATGTTACTTGCGCTTCATGACATTTGTTGTCAGAAAACCTTATCCCTTGGATCACAAAGAAGGGCTCCTTAATGCAGATTACTCCTTGCGGCTTGTTATAGCAGGTTTTCTCGTTTTGCAGCATTTGTAAGGTAACAGTGTGTGCTTGATAAGTGCTATTAATTCTACACCATGCAAGATGAAGGAGACAATGGGCCTTTGCAATAGGTGCGTCCTGTGGTAATAACACTTTAGGGGTCCCCGAGGCATGGGGAATCAAAGAACACACTTAGAAGCTTTCGTTGGTAGGCTGCTTTGCCATTGTGCTCATGTCTGCGTACCATTTGTTGGAGTGATGTGGGTGTCGTGTATCTTCTACTGTGTCTAAACCTAAACCATGATATTCATTATACCTTTTCCATCCCCCCCCTTTTCCACCTCCTGCTCCCCCCTGGACCATTTTGGATTCCTCCTTATTTCTGGTATAGGATTGGGAATATTCCAGCTATTACCTATGCCCCCCTCCCATCACTTTGCTGCCGATCCAGTTTACCATGAGCCACGGCTGGTGTCTGGTTTTCATAATTTACATAGTTGTTGCTTGAGGTAGTTTGTGTGGTTTTATAGAGGTCATCATATGGCAACGTATATGCATAAGGGTTAGGTCATTCACCTCATACATGTTAAATTCATGCTCATAGTAGTCAGCTATGGAATATTTCATCAGTGGGGCTCTAACAGTTTTATTCTTATGCAGGGTAGTGAGGTTTGTAGGAACATTGTGGGACGATATTAGCTTAAAACCATCTCAAACTAGGTAGGATCCTTCTTGTATCACCTTTACTCCTCCTCCCCCTCTTTCATATCAATATATATGACAGATATTGGCCAGTATAATGTTAATCCAAACAGTAGTGTAAAAAACACATTTGCAGAAAAACAAATTCCGCACTCAAAGGAGTACAACCTAGTACTACTAACATTTCTCCTATCACTATCTACTGTAGTGTCACTGGCATTGAGGCCCCTCGTTTCTGCAATTTCAATACCTACAGAGTGAGATATAATTGGGTTAAGCACACACTGCACATTTAACTTTTTGGTGCATTCATTTTCATAGCAATACTTTTTTGCACAATAACTTTCATTTCACTATTCTTTTTTTTTAGCATTTCATGAGAGAGAAAGTGAGAAAGAGAACTGCACAGGGGGAGAGAGAGAGAGAGAGAGAGAGAGAGAGAGAGAGAGAGAGAGAGAGAGAGACGGGAAGCAGTCAATTGCTGCAATTTCACACATCCGTATTTTCACATTGTTGCGAGTACCATTAACATTTATAAACACATGTTTCACTTTTCTATGTACACCTTTTACGTCCATTTATGATAGTTCACTTTCATTTTATTTAACTTTTTTATTTGGCTCTGTATTATTTCTTGGCATCATTATTAAGTCATGTTTGCGTTGCTGCTTCTTCAACATTTCTTTCTCCCTCCACTACAACGCTGTTGTATGCTTTTTGCATGTCTGATAGATGGATCCAGTATTTCAGGCCCTTCACTTTCACTGCGGTGGGTGTACAGTAAACTACCTCATATAGGCTGTGAAATCTTGGAGCATTTCATTGCCATATAAAGCTGCACACATATACCGTCTCCCCAGGTATTAGTTGTACATTTGGGCGATCTCCTCCCAGAGTTACTGTGTCACTTTCACCTTCTCATGTGAAGGGTGGGGCTATTTGCTTTGCTATCATCCCTGCTGATCTTGTCAGTTTCTTTAAGTAATCTTGGAACTCCTCACCCAGTACTGTGGCTGTTCTGTGTGCATCTGACATCCTTTTTAGGGAGGATATTGGCATGTGCATGAGCCTCCCTGTCACTATCTCGTGGGGTGACAGGTGGTGGTCTTTGCTTGGCTGGTTTCTCAATTCAAACAGTGCCAATGGCAAGCAGAACACCCAATTTTTCTTTAGGCTTTAGCAATCTGTCAATCTGCTCTTAAGGAGGCCGTTGATCTTTTTAACAAACACATTAGCTTACAGCTAATAAATCGAACATAGTTTGTGTTTTATCCCCAGAAGCGCAGTCACTGCTTTGAATATGTCATTGACGAAATGCGTTCCATTGTCAGAACGTATGACGTCACATATCCCCCACTGGGGAAATACCTCTCTCACTTAGAATTTCCCTGTGCATTTCACATCCGGGTGGGTGCAGGGTCCCACTTCCACTCAATGTGAAAAGGTGCAGACAACCACAATTAAATATTGTGCCCCATTACACCTTTCTCCCATGTCTATATAATCAATATGCAATCCACGGAATGGCCCAATGGGGCAGGGCAGTGTTCCTCTCAATGTTCTCAAAGTCATTCCTGAGTTGTACATCTGACATGTTGTACATTCTATTGCCAATTTTGCTACATGTTCCTTCAGCACTGGCACAAACCACTTTTCCTGTATGTCGGCTGCTATGTGTTGTTTTGCAGTGTGTGCAGGGAAGTGCTGGAATGCTATCTCTAATAACTCCACATGCATTACAACTTTTCCTCAACAATTTTGCCACCATAGGAGGTCAGTGGATGACTGGGTACACCCTCTTTTAGTCAAGAGTTCCTGTTCTATCATTTGTGAAATTGGCATTGAATTGTAACCATCATCTTTCTCTTCTTCCACACTTCTCTTTATTACAAATTCCCTTTGTACCTCTCTTTCTAAGTATGATGCCTCTTTGGTAGCAGCGTCCACTGCCATGTTTCCCAAGGAGATGATGTCATTATTGTTTGTGCAGGCCTGGCATTTAACTAGGGTCACCATCATTGGTTCTGTTAATGCTTCTATCAGCTCTTTTAGAAGCTCGGCATGTTGTACCAGGGATCCGTCTGCCCTCTGGAACCCACTCCTTCCCTATTGTGAAAATCCTCCATGTACTGTTGTGGGCATGCAGACTGAATCTGTGTAGATTGTTGCTGCACACCTTTTTGCTGTGTAAAAGGCTTCAACTAGTGCAATCAATTCTGCTGCTTGCGCTGAAAAGTGTGCTCATATTCCCCTTCTTCAAGCCACACTACTGCTGCCCCTATGTGTGTTTCTCCTGTTTCTGGGTGTATTGACACTGACTCGCTACAAAATACACTTCTCCTTCCTCCAGGGCATTCTCATTTGCTTTGCGCATGTCATCATCCTCCCCCCGTATGTGGCGCAGTTGTGGTTCTGCATATCTCTTTATTGTACAGGCCTCAGTAAGGAAGGTAGCTGGGTTTACTGGTTTGCATCGCACTATATGTATGTTTGTGCTGGACAGAATGATCTCATATGCTGTAGCTCTCTGTGTTGTCAGCGTGGACTTTGATCTTTCAAGAATGGCAAACAATGAATGCTCAATAAACAACGTTACTGAACATCTCATTACAATTGTGGTGCTTTTCTCAATTGCGAACACGGCGGCTGCAAGAGCCTGTTCACATGCGAAGTGCCCTTGCATTACCGCGTCAAGTGTTCCACTTTATAATGCTAGAGGCTAGTGCCCTAGTGACATTTTTTATGTCAGTACTGCTGTCATCAACATTCCAACACAGTGTGAGAACAGGTCGAACTCAGGGTTATAATCAGGGGTTGCTAGAATGGGTGCTGTTGAAATCAATTCTTTAAGTGTGTCAAAAGCTGTGTGCATTATGGGGGTCCATATCAAGGTTGTGTTTTCTCTATGTGCCTCTTTTAGTTCTTGTAATAGGGGTCTTTTGTATGATGCATAGTCTAATATCCAGGCACGGCAGTAATTGCAAATGCCCAGAAACCTTTGCATTTCCTTTACTGTGCTCGGTTTGCTGATGGCGCGCACTGCTGCTGCCCTGTCCGGTATTATTTGCTTGCCATCTTTTGATATGAGTTGTCCCAAATATAATACTTCAGTAAGGCAGTACTGCAATTTTTGCTTGTCTACTTTGTACCCCTTGTGAGCTAGCAGGGTGAGCAAAATTATTGAGTTTTGTCTGCACCCTTTCTCATCCTCGCCGCAAATTATCAGGTCATCTACATACTGATTAATCGTGCTTTTGTGTCAATATTCCCAAGGTCTTCATGTAGTATCTTGTTAAAGATACTTGGGCTTTTTCAGTATACCTGGGGCAGCCTACAATGCCTGTATCTTTTTCCCCCCAGGGTGAATGCCATTGAATATTGTGACTCTGGGTCCAGTGGTACTGAGAAAAACGCATTTTTCAAGTCTACCACTGTCAAACATGTCACTGACTTTGGGATGCTGCACAGGATGGATGCAGGGTTTGGGACAAGTGAAAATTCCTTTTGTATGACATTAGTAAGAGGCCTTATGTCCTGTATCATCCTCTATGCCCCGCCCTTTGCTTTTTTGATCAGATAAATGCAAGTTTTACACAGTGAATTTGATGGCACGATAATCCCTTGCTCTAATAGGGCATGTATTGTCTCTTTTATCCCATCCTCTGCCTCTCTTGATAGTGGGTACCGCTTTACATGGGGTAGTATTGCTCTAGGCTTGTGCTTAATTTTTACTGGGGTAACTTCTTGCAGGAGCCCTTCATCATGGGGGCCGGTTTGTTTGTTTGTTTATTTATTTAGTATAGCGCTCCAGACCCAGGGGTAAATGGGCGCTTAAAGGACAGGTTACATAATTACAGTATATATATAAAGATTTTTTTGCAGTAATACAGTTGTGGCGGTAATATGCAATATACAGTATATACAAGCAGGGTAGTTAGATTTCACGGTTAAACATTTCAAGGTATGTACAATATATACAGTTAAGTAATAAGCTTAGTCTTTTAGAATTGGTTTCTCCAGAAGCCAGCGAATGACTAATTTTCTGAACAATTGGAAGGATTTGGTCAATTTAATGTTCAGCGGCAAGGTGTTCCAAAGTTGAGGGGCAAGGACAGTGAAACTCGAGCCCCGAGCTCTTTTGGCGGTGAATCTAGGCACAGTGAGGCAGAGAGTATTGGAGGATCTAGTGATTCTTGTACTTGGTTTTAGAGTGAGTTTGTTGATGAGATACAGGGGGCTAGGTGGTTTAGGGCTTTGTAGGTAAGTCAGAGGGTTTTTAGGTCAATTTTTTGTTGAATGGTTAACCATTTGCATGAGGTTCTTATGTGGGAGATATGCTCTCTGCTGGGAATATTTAGTGCTGCTCTCAGCTCATTGTTTTGGAGGATCTGAAGTTTATTGATTATAGCTTGGTTGGCACCTAGGTAGAGGCTATTGCAGTAGTCAAGCTTTGATTGTATGAGGGCCCTAGCCAAAGTGAGGCATCTGTTCGTAGATAGAAAAGGTCTGCAGGCCCTAATTAGTTTCCCAGTGTAGGCGGTGGCTGAGGCGGTCATGTTGACCTGTTTGGAGAGGTTGCTATTGGCGTCAAGGTAGAAGCCTAAGGTTTTCACGTTTTTCACGACTGGGATGATTTTGCCATCTATGATAAAGTTGGAGTAATCGGTGCTAAATTTCTGTAGGTTTTTGGGTGATCCGACTATGAGGAGCTCGGTCTTCTCATCATTCAGGCAGAGGCCGTGTGTCGCCATCCATGCCTGAATGATGGCAAAGATTTTGTTAATCCTAGTAGCGTCTGTATTGTAATTGCCAGTGATGGTGAGGAGTATCTGGGTCTCATCTGCGTGGTCCAGATGGTCCAGCTTATCAAATAGAGGCTTTGTAAAGATATTATAGAGGGTAGGGGAGATGCAGGACCCTTGTAGGACACCGCGAGTGATAGGGATGGGGTCTGCTGCAGCCACAGATGGGAAGATCCTCATGGTCCTGTTGGCTAGGAAGGATTGTATCCACATGACAGCAGAAGGGGAGAAGTGGGCAGCAGATGAGAGGTAGTTACATAGTTACAGAGTATTTTGTGGTCAACCAAGTCGAAGGCTGCTGAGAGGTCTAGGAGGAGTAGGATAGCTGCTTTGTTTTTGTCCTTGATGTCATCAATTTGACTTTTGAGGTCAACAAGGGCAGTTTCTGTTCCATGTTGAGGACGAAAGCTAGATTGACGCAGGCTTAGCAGTTGAATGGACTCTAAGTAGTCTTGAATTTGCAGGTAGGCGACTCAGTCGAGGATTTTTAGCAGGAAGGGGACGTGGTGATAGGCCTGTAATTGGTAGGAATGGCATGGTCGAGGGATTGTTTTTTTAGAAGGGGGAGAACCCATGACTGTTTCAAATTGTTAGGTACAGAATTGGTCGAGAAGGATAGGTTTACTAGTTTGGAGATTAAGGGGGCTTGGTCTCTTGCAGCATCTTTAATGATCTGGGCGGGGCAGCTATCTCATTTGCAATTAGAGGGTTTGAGCGATGCTATAATTTTTTGGACTTCGGGTATAGTGACAATTTTGAATGTGAAGCCGGAGGTGTTGTTGGTCGGGCGGATGTGCTAGGTATGGAGGCGTTACTGTTGGAAAGTTGTAGTCTTTTGGACTCGATTTTGTTTTGAAGACCAATGATTTTGTTGGCAAGGGCACTTTGGATGCTGGTGCACCATGGCTTGTTTTTCACACAAGTATCGGTCGGAGGGTTGGGATTTTCTAATTCCTTCAGGATGGTGAAGAGTTCTTTAGCAGAGGATTGAGCATTGTTTTTTCTAACATTGTAGGCTTCCTTTTTAGTGTGGATTATCTCTTTCTTGTAGTGGGAGGATATGGTCATATGATTGGATTTGTTTTCTACTGAGGGGTTGGTTTTCCATATGGTTTCCATCTTGGCTTTCTTTTTTCTAAGAGTTTTGAGTTCCGGTGTGTACCAAGAGTTCAGATGAGCTCTAGGTTTTCCTTTTCGTAGCTTTAGTGGGGCAACAGCATCAATGGCGCTAGTTAGGGCATCATTGTAGGTGTTGACTAGAAGGTCAAGGTCAGCGGTGGCTGGGAGTGTGTTTAGGAGGGGGAGAATCAGTGGTGTGAGGGTCTCCGCAGTAATGTTATGCTTGTTTCTGGTCAGGTAGGCTGGTGCATGGGGGCGCTGCTTGGGGTTAGGATTGTTGAGGTTGATGTTGAATATTATGAAGGAGTGGTCAGTCCATGCCAGAGGTTGTGGGGCTTTGCAGGTGATATTGCAGTTATGGGCTGTGACCCAATCAATAGTTATACCTTTCTGGTGGGTAGGTAGTGTAATGACTTGAGTAAAGTCGTGCTCGGATAGGGCGTTAGCCAGGGAAGCGGCTGGAGTGTCCTTAGGGTCGTTATACCATAGATTAAAGTCTCCTACAATAATATTTTGGGAGTGGGGCTTGGAGTTCTCTGCTATGAGGGTGGTAATGTCTTCCTCGAAGGAACCTGTGGGGCCTGGGGGTCTGTATATTAGTTGCAGAGTAATTGTGCTCTTTGGGGTAGTTTGTAATTTGATGGTAAGGTGCTCGGTGTGGATGGCACCTGTTGCATGTCTTCGTTGAAAAATGCCGGTGGCGCACTGACATTGGCCATGAGAGGTGTTGTCATTTGTCTGTGTTGGATCATTATTTCACATGGGATGGAAATCTCTATTATTATTTCTCCGTCAGTGTCATTGTCAGTGAACAGCCCCTCATCTGATAGGTCACATAGCGCAACATTGGGGTCTATGCACAGCACTGTTTGCCATTCACACCCATGCATGTCCATTCCAATTACCATGATTCGTCAAGCCGATACTTGCACTGCATGCAGATCTATGGACATTACCGACTGGGCACCACCCCTGGGGCTGTTACGGGGCAAAATACAAATTCTGATGGTACTCTCCATTCTTGACGTGTTATTTCTGGCACTGCTCTTGCCAGCACCTGTATCCCCTGCACAAACATGTCTGGGTCAATAGGTATCCCACAAACTATTAGTTAATTGGCTTGTGTGTGTATCAGCAACATGGCTCTCATGGCACATATCAATGGTGTTGAACACACTATCCCTCTTTCTGTAAAGAGATGGTTATATTGAGCATGCTGAGGAGGTCCCTCCCCAGCAAATTTATCGGTGAATCTTCATAATATAGATGCCTGTGACCGATTTTTTAGGACACAGGGATTTGAATATCAGCAGGCTCATAGTAGAGGAACATGACCAGTACCACCTAGGAATGTAAAACTGAAGACTAGGGCCTCATTACACGGAAGGCGATGATCCAGGGTGCTATTAGCACCCTGGACCATGCCGGTAAATTACCGGCACCGCCTTGGCGGAAAGGGGATTCACCGCCCCATTCCAAGGTTGGTGGGGCGGTAAATCCCCCTTCCGCCATTGCCCTTCCCCATTCCCATTTCTGCCCCATAGGGCTCTATGGGAATGAGGAAGGCGCTAATTACGGCACCGCAATTTTGCGGTGCCGTAATTAGCTCCGAGGTCCCTTAGCGGGTTGGTTTTTAACTCCTGCAAAAAGCAGGCGTTAAAGCACCAACCCGCTGTCGGGGGGGAAATTCTGCCGGGGTCGGCCGGGCCGTCCGCAGACCTCCGGGCAGGGAGGCCCCAACTCCTCCCGTATATCCCAAAAGAGATAGAGTATGAGACACACGCAAGAAGCAAGGTGACTCTGCTGTTTATTAGACAAAAACGGCAGGGATGGGTCAAGGATCGTACGCATCCGTCCTGACACACACACAATCGTGGGGCTCGCAGGCCCTTTTTACCTCAGTATGACGCGCTACTTGCGTTACATTGGAAAGTTAGCAAAAAACCTATCGCCACTCTTAATTGGTTGCTCGAGTGGTAGGGTTAGTATAGCATACGTATAGAGAACAATGTTAGTGGTCAAGGGTTAGTCAGGTGATATATCTGGGTTGTCCCTACAATTAGATACATGAGAATTGTTACATGAAGACCCCTGATGATTGGTTAATGTTAATGGCGTCAGTGATAAGAGCCCCATGTTCTGATTGGTGCGCTCGCGAGCCTCCCAGTCTGGGACCATCGCTGTTCCCAGCTCTCGGTGCACCTGTCATTTGCAACAATGTTTCACTATGAGTACGTGCAGACAATGTGAGGACTTATTCATAAGCTGGAAGGCCGACTACTCCCACTGTCGCAGATGTCCATTGAGCCTTTTAATTGTATCTGCCTGTGTCTTATAACGAGGGATCCAGACGCCTTTTCTGGCCTTGGCATCCTGTCAGGTTCGGCTTGGTCACGTGAGGTGGGACCATGTTTGAGACAGAATTCTGCACAATTAATATTGTTTTTCCACTGTGTGCCTGGTTTAATTTGCAGGTGTGACTTTGACATTGGTGTGCGGCGTGCGAGGTTGCAACATCGTGCCCTTGATTGTCCGCTTTCGGAATGTGGGTTTGCAACATTGCGACCTCGGCTGTCTGCTTTCGCCGGGCTCATTCTGCAGGATCAGCAACCTGACTCTTGTTCTTTTAACGTCCATGGAAGCTCTTGCTTGCGGCCTACTTAGGCCTGGTGTATAGGTGGAACCGTTTGGTGCACAGGCGCTTTAGGTTATAGTATCATATTGTCTTATCCCCAGTATCGTGTCTTTGTTATATTTCTCATTATGGCACCTGGTTTAAGGAGAAGCGTAAGCAAGCTCTTTAGATGGGTTCATGATGCGTCTTGCGTTTCTGCATGTTGAGAGCCAGAGGCGTTGCTAGGGGGGGGCTAAGGGCGCTATAGCCCCTGGTCTTTTGGTTGTAGCCCCGGATAGAATCTCAGGAGCTACAGCCAAAAGGCTAGCTAGCCCCCAGTCCCAACAGTTCCGACATCAGTGTAGCCCCGGGTCTTTTCCAGACCTAGCTACACCCCTGTTGAGAGCCTATGTGGAAAATAATAAAGATGCACGTCCGTGAGTATGTCTGTCGCCTATGTCATAGCACTGAGTATATTCTTCGTGTAGATTGGTGCGGGAGTGTCCGGTGTGTATATTTGCACAGGTGTGCTGACCGTTGGCTAGGTCGTCATGGCATCTCTAACAACGCGTAGGTTTTAGTCTAGTTGATCCGTGCCGCAGGTGTCGGCATGGACAGGGCGGGCTGCTGGGCAGGCAGATGGACACATCTGTATGTTCCTGTACCAGGGTATTTGGTCGTCTGGTAGATGGGCAAACTCTTCTCGTGGCGGGTGCCTGGGCCGTGATCCTTTAGGCCAGGTGCGAGAGGGGAAGGACGGGAGCCTGGTCTTCCATTCTCCCACTTTAGTCCCCCCTCTGGTCGACTTGTCGACCACAAACATATCCTTTTCGTTATCTCCTCTTACTCTCCATATCTTAGTTATTCCTCCTAAATGTCCATAGTGATTCACATGATCTTCAAATGACCAATACATATATTCACAGGTTCCTCCAGGAGTACAGTATACCCATTTCCCTATGTAACTCCTGGGGTTTCTTGGGTTCTCGATCTTCACAGATGGTGGGTCCAGGTGGTTGGTGATGATCTGGTTGCGCAACTTCTCTCTCTCTTGTATGATTGTGCCCGTGTGTTGGCCGTCATCTGCTGGCATCAAGGGGTGCATACCGACCATTTCAAGCAACTCGTCAGTGGTGCGTGCCTTCCGGGCCTTCCAAAATCTTATTATGATCAGTGTAGCCCCAGCCAAAATAGTACAACCAACTATAATTTTCAGTCCATCTGACAGCCAAGATGGCATCCATGACCATAATATTGAAAACCAGCTCTCATCCTTTTTCACACCTTTACTTTCATCCATCATTTTGGAGTGCAGCTGGGCCAATTGTGAAACTGCTTCTGTCAGTGTACCGTTGTCAGCATCGTTGGCAGGAATGAACGGGCAGCATGATTGTCCTATCTTTGCGCAGACTCCTCCTTCCATGGCTGTGAGGAGGTCCAATACATATCTGTTCTGAAGTGCTACCATCCTTATAGCTCGCAGCTCCTCCTTTATTGCGTTAAATCCATTTACTGTAGAATTGATGGTCATCATTAGTTCCCATCTAGTTATCTGGAGCCATTTTGAGTTTGCGTAAGCCTGCAGTCCCGGATGTATTATTGAGGAGAAGAACATTGCTGCTCTGCTGAATAGTCTGTGTTCTGGCGGAATTGAAGTGAGTGCCGTTTCCGACCTTCCCCATTGGTAATTTCCTGTCAGAGGTTCTCCTTGTCTTTTCCTTCTATTTAGGACAGTATTATTGCTGTTGTTCCTGTTCCCTGGCCCCTCCTGAGGTGGTGCAGATCTCTTCTTCCTCTTGTCCCCTTCATCCATTTTGGGAAAGTTCGCCACATTCACATGCTTCTGGGGTACCACTAGTGATGGTACATTGACGTGCACCATCGTGCATACACCATTCCACAGAGGGGGCAGTGTGTGGTATGCCTTTTCTCCACAGGCCCAGTAATGGTCCATTATCACTGCTGTTCCTGCTCCCCCCTCAGGTAACTCCATCACGCTTGCACAGTTGGTGTTGTATCCTACGTCCACCTCTCCTTTATGTTGGTAGCATACCTTAGGCGCAGTCAGCGGCAGTATTGTTATTGGGTCTTCATCCGCCTCTATCCACGTGAGCATGGGCACGTACTTGATCCAAGTCGTCCAACATCTGTGGTTGTGTGCATCGATAGTTGAAATAGTTTCTTTTGTTACCATGTTGCTGCCAATCACTCCTATCTCCCATTTGTTGTCCATGTACACCTTCCCTGTTATCGTCACCAGTGGCCTCTCCCAACATCCTGGTTTACCAGGAACTTCAGTGGCGTACCAATCACATGGTAAATACTTCAGTGTTACTTTCTTTGTTTCCCCTTTTTCAGGACCACTTGTTATGTATCTGAATGCTTCAGCATGTAAACTGCTCTTGTGGTAACTCAAATAAGTCTTGAGGAAATTGTTTTCATATGGGTATGAGTCTCGTGTTTTCCACACCAGATGCACCACTGTCCCTTGAAATCTTCCTTTCGTTTGGAACAGTGCCAAGTATATTATGCATCGTGCTGTCTTTTCATCTATTTCTGTGGCAACGAATGTTCGAGAAGCGCTCATGGCGTATGGTATTAATGAGCAAACGTAGCAGCTGTCTTCTGTTGTCTGCTTATCAATGCGGGTCATGTGTTGGTACCATATGTTGTTTGAGATGTGTGCTGAATCTTGTATATAATTGTCAATACCTTTATTATCTGAGTATGTGCTGCGTTGAACTCTATTTTGCTTGTGTGCGATTTTACTAGTATCACCTGACGTAATACCTGTTGCAGCTGGGGATGGGGGTGTATTAGGTTTGGGTACAGCAATAAGATTGATAGCATAGCTGTACTGCCATACAGAGGCAGCCAAGAACCCGGTGATCATCAAAATCCCTATTATTTTTATTACACATGCTAATTTCACCGGCATTTTGCTCTTACCTTGCTGCAGTCCGGCAGCGTATTCTTGAGACGTTAAAGTTGCCCGCCTGAAAATTCTCAATATGCTGGTTATTAAATGTTAGTTGTTGTTTTTTAAGCTCTCCCTATCAAATAGTCATTCAGTGCCCAGGCGAAGAGCTGTTCCCACGCTAATCTAAGCGATCTATCTCTTAGGACAGGCAAGTATGGGTGGAGATGGGGCATTGAATATTCTATGGCCAAGAGGAATGCTGTGTAGTAGACACGTACCCTTCTTCTTTTCAGGTACGTTGGCCTTTTTATTTCATATACAAATTGGTGTGACAGTTCTTCTGGGTAATTATCGTCTGAGGGTACCATCTACTCCTGGGCAGTGAATTTGTTAGTTATCTATTTTCTTAGCAGTACAATAATACGCAGTTCCTGCATGTGCGAGAGAAAAGAAAAGAGAGCATTCAAGTGTTTACATGTGTACGTGTGCAAGACAATGTCCTTCAGTTCAGTTATTACTGCAGTGGGGGTAGGGGTCAATGGGCAGGGGGTTTGGGGCTCAACTGGCGGAAGTATCTTTACTCTTTGAGCGTGTGACCATGGGGTGGGCAGTATGGGGATCACCCCTTTCTTCTTCAGTTATTGTCTCTGGGGAATCTGGGGAGTGACAGGGTATGGGAACACTTAGGCCGTTAGCTATGCTAGAACTCTCTTCCTCCGTTGGTGATGTTGTTGTTGTTCTCCCAATGGACCTGTCGGTGGCGCTGGGGCGGGTCTGGAGTTTGTAGATCTTTACATCGTGTAGGTGGTGCCAGGCACGCTTGTCCTGTAGCTTTACTGCTCTCGTTGATACCTCCTCTACCAGATGGGGGCCAGTGAATCGTGGACTGTTCCACTTCCTGTTGAAATTACGAAGTAGTACGTGGTCACCTTTAGCAACTTTACACAGTCTTTCCTTTTCCAATTCTTTGTCCACGTCTTCTTGTTGATTGCTGTTAGACCCGCCCCGCGTGCGCTCGAGCTGTTGAGACACAAACACTACACTAGTAATCAAAGAAGACACATATTGGTACATTTCATCACCAAGAACACTCGCAGTACTCTTGTGGTCGGTAAATGCTCTTGATGTTGGCGTTAGGGGAAGGCGCATTTGACGTCCGGTAACCACCTCGTGAGGGGTGAGGTGGTGGTCGGACCCTGGTCTATTCCTTAGCTCAAATAGGGCTAATGGAAGGCAATATAACCAACTCTTCTTTGTTGTTTGCTGTATCTTTGCAATTGCCTCCTTTAATAGGCCATTCAGGCGTTCACATACACCGTTGGCCTGTGGGTGGTATGCACATGCAAATTTATGCTTGATGTTCAGCAAGGATGTTATATGCTGGAACATTTCGTTTGCGAAATGTGGGCCATTGTCTGACCTTAACACCTCGCTCACTCCCCACCTGGGGAAGACCTCCCTCACTAGGAATTTAGCTGCTCTAAATGCATCTGGGTGTGAACAGGGCCCTGCTTCAATCCACCTCGAGAATGGGCATACTACTACAATCATATACCTATTTCCTTGACATATGTTGATCATATCAACATAGTCAATATGGAGATGCCGGAAAGGTCCCTCTGGCCGGGGTATAGTACCTCTTATCACCTTTAGAGTATGGCCGGCCGTAAACTGTTGGCATGTGAGACAATTGCTGATAAAATTTGACACATGAGAATTTAACTCGGGGCAAAACCAGTCTTCCCTAATTCGTGCTGCAATTACTTCCTTGCCTGTGTGGGCTGGATAATGTAGTTGGCTCAGGGCGGTGTTCAAAAGTGCCAATGGTATTACAACCTTTCCAGTGCCACCCTGGCGCCATAGTGCGTCGGTTGGTGACATTGTGCATCCTCTTTTTACCCATATTTCTTTTTCGGCCATTGGTGCAGCGCTTGTAGCTCCATAATCTGTGTGGCTGGGAGATGGGTGTACCCTTCTCTTATCAACATCTCCTTAGCCATTCCCCTCCCTCTCCCTCTCTGTGACTCTGGGGGGTTCCATATCTCACCAAAGTATGCAGCATACTTCGCATGTGCGTCTGCTGCTGCATTCCCTTTCGAGATGTGGTCTTCACCATTGGTGTGTGCGGTGCATTTTACTAAAGCTAATTCTTGGGGGTCATTTATTACTTCAATTAGTTCAGCCAATAAGAGGGCATGTTGCACTGGAGTGCCATCAGCTCTCCTAAACCCTCTTCTTCTCCATTTCGACAGCCCTGAGTGGACAGTGGATGTAACATATGCGCTGTCGGAGTATATGGTCACTCGTTTGTCAAAGCTTTCCTTCAACGCCAAGATCAATGCAACTAATTCCGCTGCTTGAGCTGAGTAATTCTGTGGTAATTGTACACATTTCATGGCCACACACACCGGTACCTCCATCATTTTTACCACTGCTGCCCCAGTCCTCCTGATACCATCCCTTTGATCGATAGTTGATGACCCATCAATAAACAGGAGCTCACCTCCCTCTAGTGCGTTTTCTTCAACCTTTCTAGTACCTGAGTACATTTCAGTTATTTGCGTACAGTCGTGGGCATAATCTCCCTCCTCAATTACTTCTGCTAAGAACCTTGCAGGGTTGACCGTGCTACATCTAACAATTGATAGTTCAGCTCTGGATAAAATGATCTCATAACCTGATGCTCTTTGCGTGGTTAGGGTGGACTTAGGTTTATTCAATATCGCAAATAGTGCATGTTCCACAAACAGTGTAGTTGGGCACCCCATGGTGATTGCTGATGCTTTCTCTACCGCAAAAGCAGCTGCAGCGAGACCTTGTTCGCAAGGGAAGTGACCTAACATCACAGGATCTAAGTGGCCGCTGTAAAATGCTACTGGTTTGTAGCCCATGCTTGTTTTTTGAGCCAACACTGCTTTCACTACTGCTGAGTCGCAATGTGAAAATATAAAAAATTGTCGCTCATAGTCTGGGGATGCCAGTACCGGAGCAGTTGATATTGCATCTTTTAATTCATCAAAAGCCTCTTTCATTTCCATCGTCCACCCCAGCTTTTTCTCCCCTTTGTTAGCTTCCCTTAACGCCTCAAGCAGGGCTCCTATGTATGAACTGTAATCAAATACCCATGCTCTACAGTAGTTGCACAGCCCCAGGAACTGCTGCAGTTCCCTCACTGTTTGTGGCATTGGAGTGTTTGAAATGGCCTGTGCTCTTTGTGGTGCAATCTTTCTTCCATGTTGGGATATAAGCTGACCAATGTAAACTACTTGTTCTTGACAGTACTGTATCTTTTCCATGTCTACCTTGTAACCTTTTTCAGCCAATATTGTCAACATCTTTAAGGAGTCCTCTCTGCATGTTCTTTCGTTTGTACTGCAAATTATTATGTCATCCACATACTGCAACACTGTGCTTTCCACTTCTGTTACCCAAATCCATCTGTATTACTCTATTGAAAATTGAGGGTGATTCGCAATACCCTTGTGGCAATCTGGCGTGCTTCCACTTTGTGTTTCTGTAAGTGAAGCTCGTCAGATCTTGTGAGTCTGGGTGCAATGGTATTGAGAAAAAAGCATTTTTAAGGTCGATCACTGTAAATCGTGATGCTCCTGCTGGAATGCCACATAATATTGTGGCCGGGTTTGCTGCTATGGGATATTCTGCTTCTACTATGTTGTTCAAGGGCCTGAGGTCCTGTATGAAGCGCCAAGACCCCCCTTTAGCCTTGCGCACTGGGTATACAGCCGTGTTACATGGTGATTCTGAGGGGAC
This sequence comes from Ambystoma mexicanum, assembly GCF_040938575.1. Taxonomy (NCBI): domain Eukaryota; kingdom Metazoa; phylum Chordata; class Amphibia; order Caudata; family Ambystomatidae; genus Ambystoma; species Ambystoma mexicanum. The sequence continues at coordinate 343,758,209 of NC_090934.1, read as the reverse complement.
CAATATGCCATTATTTATAAGGCCTGTTATGGTTTCATATATGCCCTCATCTGCCTCTTTTGATAGTGGGTACTGTTTCACTCTGGGGAGTATTGCACCTTTTTTCAATTTTATCCTTACTCCCCCTATGCTTTTTATGCACCCCACGTCATAGGGGCTAGTAGTCCACAATGATTTGGGTACCTTTGACATATCCTCCTTAAAGAAGGGGACTGGGGTGCATGCGGGTGCCTCAAGTGCCATTGCAATTTTCTGTGCTACTTGTTTGTAAGCCACTCTTAGCCATATTTCCACACTCATCATAAACACCATTTCACCTTCCTCCTTTTCTTCTGAGAACAGCTCATCATCTGACACCTGGGTGAGCCTACATCCTTCTGCTAATGCTATCACTGCCCTCCATGCTCTTCCTTCTCTGTCTTGGGCATGTACAGCAATGTAATCAGCTGTTGCAATAATGCTCTCAATGTCCATTAGAACCACCTTTCCTTCTGGTTCATTAACAGGTGTTTCTGGTCTGAACAGATAGGCTGCTGGCCTCCTCCATATTTTCCCTTCTATCCCTGGCATCCATGCAATTGCCATATCTGTTCCATACTGGAATAGTTCGCCATCTACTGGCTCCGCCCTGATCGCTGTCTGTCCGCAGTATGCTTGCATAATCTGTCGTGCTGTGAGCATGTTAATCCCTGGAGTAGAGCAAATTATGCCGTCCTCAGTAAATGAGATCGTCATATTCAACCTGTTCATTATGTCTCTCCCCAGTATATTTACTGGTGAGGCACTATTATATAGAAGTGGAACTGACAGGTCATAATCTCCAATAGATAAGGGAATGTTATCAGTAAAGGGAACCAACCCTCTAGCCCCAGAGAATCCTTGGGTGTTCATGGCTTCGCCTGACATCTTAAATTTACCTTCCCTTATGCAAGACCGGGTCGCCCCGGTGTCAACAAGGAATGATAATTTTTTGTCACCTATCGTTACCTCTATGCGTGGTTCCTCCGCACTATTAGGTGTTACTGACAGGATGGGACACACCAAGGCCGTCTGTGGGCTGTCCTATTGAGGGTACAACGATTGGCGATTTCCTGTGTAAGGGTTCTGTCCCAAGACCGTCACCCTTCCCAGTTGTGTTTGTTGTGCTTGGGTTGTTGTGTTATCGCTACCTGTTGTTGTGGCAGTGAATATGTCTGTGGCTGTTGTTGTGTTATTAGTTGTTGTTGTTCATTTCCCTGTTGCAACGTCTGCTGTTGCTGTATGCCCTGCTGTTCCTGTGAGGGCCTTGGTTGTCCCTGTTCACTCCATGATGGTGTTCCTGGTCTAACTCTACACGTGCGTGACATGTGCCCTAATAGTCCACAACTCCAACACACCAGTGGTTCCCTACTCTGCCATGGAAAGCTCCCTGTGTTGTCCTGGTATACTGGTTGCCCTGTGGGGTAGGAATTTCTAAGTCCTCCCACCTGCTGTTGGGTGTTATATCCGTATCCTCTCCCTCTCATAATTCCTCCTCTCCCCCTGTTATAATTATAATACCCAGCTCCTGGCATTGGGTGTCCTCCTCCCATGTTGGTCGTGTATGGTTGGAGTGGCGGTGCCTGTTGTGTTATAGTCTGTGAAGGTGGTATTTGGGAGGAATCTTGTGCAGCCACTACTTGTGTGGGGCTTTGGGTCATTGTTGTAGGCGTAGTTATTAGTGCCCCTTCCATTGTGTATTTAGTAAGCTTTTTCTGTACTAGTTTAGCCTCTTCCGTTTTCCTGTCCTCTTCCTTTTGTTTCATTTTTCCTTGCCATGTCCTGCAATGATGCACTATAGTCAGTTGTATCTCTGGCCATGGTTTTGCTTCCATTGCCACTACTTTCTTTAGTTGTTTCTGAACTCCTTCTGGGAGCCCTTGTACTAGTATATGATCAAATATTGCTGGTGTTTTATCCCATTGTTCTCTAGTTTCCATGCGCCACTTCTCTTGGATTTCCTGGATATAATCAACAGGATCTTCGTTCTCACGCATCTTGCGGGAGGTAATTGCTCCTATGTCTGATGTGTCTGGGTACTGTACCCTCAGTGCCTGCCATAGTGCATGTCTGCAGTTTGCGAATGGTGCCCCATCATGCAATGTGTTTGTTATTGTTACCCCAGGGAATCCCGCTCTCTTCCAAATGTCATCCGCTGTATCCCCTAATATCGATATTAGAAGGCCCTTTACATCTCCTACTGCCAGTTTCTGTCCTGCGGTGTGTTTTTCCATTTCATATATCCACTTACCCGCACCTCCACTTAATGATGGGAGCCTGCATTTTATATTTTCTTTGTCTGTATGCTTCCAAGGGACATACTGTGGTCTAACCCCTCCTCTCTCCAGAAGTGGCATTAAGTTATGTCTCGTTTTACCCTTTGTGTTCCATAATATCGAGTCCTCACACGCTTCCTCCTCTTCCCTTTCTTCTACATCGTCAATTTCGTCCGTATTTCCCCTGCTCGTAACTCTTTCTTCTCCATCTTTTCCCCTTCTTCCATCATTTCCTGTATTTAATGTGGACATGTATATTCGTCTTTCCTGCCTGCGTCTAGGGAGGTCTCTAAACCGACATGCATAGGGTGTCAGTTCGTCTGTGAAGGGCGCGAGTTTTATTGTGCGTAATGAGCGTGAGGTGGTTGAGCATGTAGGGTGCGATGGGGATGGGGATGGTGCGGCCTCATGCGTTGTCTTTCCACTATTCCTTGCTCTCCCTCCTCACTTCTCTCCAGCTCATCCTTTCTCCTACTGATCCATGGTGAGTCTGTGTTGGTCCGGGTGATGTATAGTTTATCTAAGCTTTCCCTTTCACTGTTTCTTCCTTCCTTCTCCACTCCTTCTTCTTCCTCACTACAAAAGTCAGTCATAAACGGCACCCCCCACTCGGTCTTTTTCCCCTTGATTGTTACTGTTTGTAAGTCTATTAGGTCCAGTTCTCCTTTTTCTCCTTTATCAACCGCTCCCCTTTGTGCTGATGTTGTTGCTACTTCTGTGTTTCTATATACATCCCCCCATGCTTCACTCTCTCTTCTCCTATCTTCTCTTTCTCCTTCATTTCTCTCCTCCATCTCCCTACTATTTTCCTCCCTTTTCCTTTTTAATTCCTCCATCACTTCACTACTCATCTGTTCCAATATTCTTTCATCCTCTTTCTTCCTTTCCCATTTCACCCTTTCTCTTTCTACTATACTCTCTATCACCCTCCCTTCTTCGTATTTCTTAGTCGTTTCTGATAGTAATCTCCTCTTCCACATTGCCATTTCTTTTTCTTTTTCTTCTTCTTCCCTTTTCTTTTCTCGCAACACTACTCTTGATACCCTTTCTGCTGCTGCTTTTACTCTTTCAACTTCTCTCCTTTGTTCCTCAGTTCGTTCCCTTATTTTTTCCAATTCGTTCTTACCTTCTTTCCTTCTCATCGCTCTCTCTCTCTCCTCCCTCTCGAGCTGCTTGATCCATTCATTCTGCTCATCCCTTAACTTTGCTAGTCGTTTCTCCAAAATCTCTTCCTTTTGTCGTAACAGCTCTTCCCCCCTCATTTCACTCTCCCTGGTATTATCCTCGTCTGTTTTCTTTACTACCTCCTTCTCTTCTCCTGTTAATGAACCTCGTAATTTTAATAATATCTGTGCAGCTACCCACTCATCATTTCCTATTTCCACAGTTTGTTCTTCTCCAGTTCTCCCCTCCCCTGCTGGTATCTTCCTATGAGCCACATATGGTGGAGGGCTGTATGCCGGGTTCGAGTATCCCTCGGCCGCCCTTAACTGTCCTCTTTCTATTTCTCCTAATTCTCTTAAAGGGTACAACCCCCCTCCCTCTGTTTTCACTCCCTTTGCTAGGGGTATATCGTTGCTAGGTTTCTTTTTTATTTCATCTGATGTATTATTCTTTTCTCCTCCCTCTCCTCCGTTCCCCGTGTTCTTTCGGTCTCCACTCCCCTTTTTCCCATCCTCTCCTTCCTCCTTAATCTCTGTTTCTTCCGGTATTTCCCCCACAGTGAACATTCCATTTGGCCCTGGTCTGGACCCCTGGAACATCCTCCATAAGTTAAACACCTCCACGTGGTTTGCCAACTTCTTCCCTTTGTATGTATTGTGCAGATGGTTTAATAGTGAATGTTGGGCATATGGATCGAAGCTACCATTAGGCGGCCACGGTGTTATCATTTTGTTATCCGTCCCCTGGGTCGATTCTATGCTATACTTAATCAGTTTCTCCCTATGGGGTGGCAGTGTTGTACATATGTGTTGTAGTGGGGTAGTGAGGGTGTTCCCCCACCCTCCCGATCCTGTCCCGTATGACATAGTAGCGCTCCACTTGTTACCCTTCCCCTATCTGGTAGTGGTTATCTCACTAGCAGTTTACATTATACAGCCTTATATCGTTACCTGGCCCCGTAAGTTTGGGGACTTGCGATAGTCCGCTAAGGAAAATTACAAAAATATAGTATTTTACATTGGTATATTTTCTTCTGTCTTTCTTTCTTTATACGACACTCTTACGGCCCCCTGCGGCCGAGGCGCACATAGCCCCCTCAGGCTGCGTACCGCTTATGACGTTCTTATACAGTCGTCCTATTTTCACGTGCTCCTCCTCCTTCTTCTACACTTGCCGTGGCCGGCGTTCTCCGTGCGCAGCCACGTCCCCCTTTTCGCCTTTCCTCGATCAACTCATTTACCGTTTATCTCCGTTTCCACTCCCTTACCACAGTTCTCTTCCCCACCACTCTCAAAAACGAAGATGCCTTGTGCTCGCGATATCCTATGAAAGCCCTACTGGTGACGTCACCGATCTCTTCGAGCTACTGGTAATTTCTTCATATATTCGTTAAGTTCAAAATACACTTGCAATCCACCCCCGTTAACCTTACAGCTGTCTTCCTGTCACTCCTGGAACAAGGTAATCAATAATATAATCGGACTGCGCACGCCTCGCGTGTGATACGCCCCTCGACAGGAGGGCTTAACCAGCCAATTATCTTCCATATTGGGCAACTAACTAGCTACCGCCTACAGGGAAACGTCATCTACCTATCGAGTTTCTTGCTCGAACAATAGGGATCCTCATCTACTCATTGATCAATAAATGCCAAATCGTAGGAAACCACACACACCCACCCTTACACGTAGTCGCGACCTAGGCCAATCAGTTTCTACGAGCGGCCGCACGTGATGTTTTCGTGCTCCGCCCCCCCTCGCGTAACGTAGCCGACTGCTCTCGCACTTGTCCGGCTACCATTCATTCCATTGCCAGCACTAAATTGTCAAACCTTTGCCGCGCACCTGTGCAACACCTCCCACCTCCCGTATTTAATTCCTCCCCCCTCCCTCACAATCTCACATTGCTTGTTGTGCGTGGCATGCTCACCAAGTTCTCTTGATGCGGGGCCACTCGACTGCGTGCACCCCTCCAAGCGGCTCGCCACCTCCCCTCGTCTGGACCACGTCTGGACACTCGCCAACCGCGGGCGGGATACTTCTCAACCGGCTCCCGAGGGCCAATATCCGGATTGCGCTGTCCGGTCTTCTCGCAGCTCCGCGATGGTCCTGTAGTCCTCAGAAGGGGGCAACGGCAGAGGGGGCCGCGCCACCAGGCCTCCTCGCAACGGGAGTACCTGGAAAAAGTAAAAATAAAAAAGCGGATCTTAAACAGATCTCAGCAGTGCCTCCAACTTGTCGTGGGGGGAAATTCTGCCGGGGTCGGCCGGGCCGTCCGCAGACCTCCGGGCAGGGAGGCCCCAACTCCTCCCGTATATCCCAAAAGAGATAGAGTATGAGACACACGCAAGAAGCAAGGTGACTCTGCTGTTTATTAGACAAAAACGGCAGGGATGGGTCAAGGATCGTACGCGTCCGTCCTGACACACACACAATCGTGGGGCTCGCAGGCCCTTTTTACCTCAGTATGACGCACTACTTGCGTTACATTGGAAAGTTAGCAAAAAACCTATCGCCACTCTTAATTGGTTGCTCGAGTGGTAGGGTTAGTATAGCATACGTATAGAGAACAATGTTAGTGGTCAAGGGTTAGTCAGGTGATATATCTGGGTTGTCCCTACAATTAGATACATGAGAATTGTTACATGAAGACCCCTGATGATTGGTTAATGTTAATAGCATCAGTGATAAGAGCCCCATGTTCTGATTGGTGCGCTCTCGAGCCTCCCAGTCTGGGACCATCGCTGTTCCCAGCTCTCGGTGCACCTGTCATTTGCAACAATGTTTCACTATGAGTACGTGCAGACAATGTGAGGACTTATTCATAAGCTGGAAGGATGACTACTCCCACTGTCGCAGATGTCCATTGAGCCTTTTAATTGTATCTGCCTGTGTCTTGTAACGAGGGATCCAGACGCCTTTTCTGGCCTTGGCATCCTGTCAGGTTTGGCTTGGTCACGTGAGGTGGGACCGTGTTTGAGACAGAATTCTGCACAATTAATATTGTTTTTCCACTGTGTGCCTGGTTTAATTTGCAGGTGTGACTTTCACGTTGGTGTGCGGCGTGTGGGTTTGCAACATTGCGACCTTGGCTGTCTGCTTTCGCCGGGCTCATTCTGCAGGATCAGCAACCTGACTCTTGTTCTTTTAACGTCCATGGAAGCTCTTGCTTGCGGCCTACTTAGGCCTGGTGTATAGGTGGAACCGTTTGGTGCACAGGCGCTTTAGGTTATAGTATCATATTGTCTTATCCCCAGTATCGTGTCTTCGTTATATTTCTCATTATGGCACCTGGTTTTTGGAGAAGCGTAAGCAAGCTCTTTAGATGGGTTCATGATGCGTCTTTCGTTTCTGCATGTTGAGAGCCTATGTGGAAAATAATAAAGATGCATGTCCGTGAGTATGTCTGTCGCCTACGTCATAGCACTGAGTATATTCTTCGTGTAGATTGGTGCGGGAGTGTCCGATGTGTATATTTGCACAGGTGTGCTGACCGTTGGCTAGGTCGTCATGGCATCTCTAACGACGTGTAGATTTTAGTCTAGTTGATCCGTGCCGCAGGTGTCGGCATGGACAGGGCGGGCTGCTGGGCAGGCAGATGGACATATACGTATGTTCCTGTACCAGGGTATTTGGTCGTCTGGTAGATGGGCAAACTCTTCTTGTGGCGGGTGCCTGGGCTGTGATCCTTTAGGCCAGGCGCGAGAGGGGAAGGATGGGAGCCTGGTCTTCCATTCTCCCACTTCACCGCTAAGGGACCTCGTAGTAAGGCAGTAATGGTTAACGGTCACCGTTACCATTAACGGTGGCCGTTAACCATTACCGCCTTCCGTGTAATGAGGCCCTAGATATCAAACCTAGCCACACAGTCGCTCTCCGTTGAGCCCAACATGGGTAGTGTAGTTATCGAAAAGAGTTCTTCAGAATAGTAGATGCTCTATTTCTGGGTCAAATACTTTTGAATTTCAAAAAAATTCCAAAGAAAATAAGAGTCGAAGTTGAATCTCAAGAGAATGATAGTTTATCAAAAAAAGATTCAAAACACAATCACTAATACATTCTTAGTGAGGACGCGGCTAACACATCTCGTATTGCAGTTCGGAGTATTTCTCCTTCGTCAGGGCAAGTCTGTGATTTAACAGTACAATATGGAGCATAACAGCAAAACAAATTGCAACATAATATTGTCATAAAATTAAAAATAGTCACATAACAAAACGTGGGTAAATTCAGGTGAAGATGAGATGCCGGAAAAAAGAAAAAGAAATACAACATTTGTGATAAACAGTCATATATATGCATAAGTGAGAAATGAGTACGAAGTAGGTTTACCTCTCGAGTTGTTTTAAGCCTACGGGCTAAAGGATACTGTGTGAATGACAGGCGTGTAACTGTCAATGGCGTTCAGGAGGAACACCGGACCCAAAGCAGGATGCAACAATCGTGACATTCTGTGAATGAATATAATGTAGGGCCAGAGTTAATGTAGGGTATGGATGCCAGATGCTGGGTTCCTGATTATAGATGGAATCTTTTACAGGCATACCTGCAGTGTTTGTGGTCTTCAGACAAGGAGCCGCGGCAGATGCGGAAACGCAGCCACGCATCGCTGAGTGAAGCCATTGCTAGGGTAACGATACATTAGTTACCTTGTGACCGCATCACGTCCAATGAATGGTGTAATGCGGATGGTTTGGCAATAAATGATAAAATTAAGTATGAACTATCTAAATATTTCAAAAAAGGTAGCAGGCGCTCCTCTCCAGAAAGAACATGGCATGATAACCTGTTCTGAGATGAGAGTTTGCAGCACACGCTTTTTGATCACTGTACCTTTCACAGATGGGAAATAAACATTTGCATATCAGTCTTTGTCCCGCCCACATGGGCAGTCCAGCACTGAAATGCTAAGGCAAATCCTCTCTGAACAAGAGTACCAAAAGCAACCCCATACACATGTTTCAGCCTTGTTGGGCCTCATCAGTGAGGTGAAGCTTTGTCTCTCTGAGCACAGTGAGCAGGGAGTCCACGTCTGGTTGCCCCCAGGTAAATCAGGGTGACCAACCCCAAGTTCCTTTCAAATATTTCAAAAAAGGTAACAGGCGCTCCTCTCCAGAAAGAACATGGCATGATAACCTGTTCTGAGATGAGAGTTTGCAGCACACGCTTTTTGCTCACTGTACCGTTCACCGATGTGAAATATCCATTTGCATATCAGTCTTTGTCCCGCCCACATTGGCAGTCCAGCACCGAAATGCTAAGGCAATTCCTTTCTGAACAAGAGTACCAAAAGCAACCCCATACACGTGTTTCAGCCTTGTTGGGCCTCATCAGTGAGGTGAAACTTTGTATCTCTGAGCACAGTGAGCAGGGAGTCCACGTATGGTTGCCCCCAGGTAACTCAGGATGACCAAACCCAAGTTCCTTTCAAATATTTCAAAAAAGGTAGCAGGCGCTCCTCTCCAGAAAGAACATGGCATGATAACCTGTTCTGAGATGAGAGTTTGCAGCACACGCTTTTTGCTCACTGTACCTTTCACAGATGGGAAATATCCATTTGAACTATCTAAATACTTAACTTTTCCTGACTATACGAACTATTATACCTGAAGATAATTTACTCAGTGGTGCCCACTTATTTTCTTTAAGTACCACCTTGGTAAGCATTAAATATCCATTACTAATAATAGGAAGATGACACTATGGGCCTCATTTGGAGTGTTGCGGTAAGGCACCAATAGCGCCGGTAGTGCTACCTGCGCCGTTGTTGCCGTAAGTATGCTCGCGGGTGCCGCTCTAGAATGCCTGGTCAGACCAGGTGTGCAGAGCGGCCCCAGCGAGCATTACCGGATGGCAGCAATGGCCCCGTTATCAAAGAGCCAGTGTTGCCATCCTCCCCATTCCCATTGAGCCCTATGGGGGCTCAAATGGGAATGGGGACGTACCGGGTCCAGGTCCAGGTCCCAAGGTTGGAATGACCCGGTAAATCCTCTTTTGTGGAACCCAGACCCGGACCCGGGTTTGGGGGTAGCCATGCCCTTATTAAGGGCATGGCTACCTCCAAACTCGTAACGAGGCCCTATGTGTCTACCACCATTCCCTTTTCTATGTGTTAGACCAGCAGACCTATATTATCAGGAATCGTGAGAAAGCTCATGAAAGGTCCAACATTTAAGTGCCTTTATTTGGCTTTATGAGTTAAAAGAGTTGTTACAATTACGAACGGCTATGAGCCACCTTTATGTAATTTGTTAGGTTTTGAAAATGATGAGTTTTTCTTTTTGTTGAATATGTCTATATGTGAGTTAAAGAGATACAAGTTGAGACATCTAATGTATATTCTTATGTTTTCTTTCCTTACAGAAATGTGTATGAAAATGAATTTGTGCACCTGATGAAGAGTGATACTAACTCAAAACACATTGGGTCGGTTGCATCAAATATAAAATAAAAACTACTTGTTTTTTAACATAATTCAGAAGTTGTCAAATGATATATGTGCCATGTTTTGAAATTACCTTGTTTGCATGAGGTCACAAATGGTCAAATCTTAACATAAACATTGTTTAGAAAAAGAGGAGGGCCTGGGTAGTGGACCCACACTGGAGTCTGCAACAGCGGACCAACCAATACAAATACACATTTAGGCCTAGGCCTTATAGAAAGTGTGCAGGGTACGCAGGTTTCCTATCTAGGAAATCTTTCTCTTTTGAATCTTCATAATACAACAGGGGTGCCCGCACTGTTTTCCCCCTACTGTTACATCCCAATCTTCAGTGTATGGAACCTCGACAACCGCCCGAGAAAATCCCTGTGTCTCCATTTTTCGATTTGAAAGCGGAAACCTGCTTTCTTTTAGACATGATTTTTCCACTCATGAATCCACCATAAAGATGAACTGTTTGTTTCCTATCTTCTCCCCCACCAGAGGTTCCGCGTCTGTGCGGAGGGTCGTCAATAGTACTGGACATGCAAGTGCTCTCAGTGTGCTGTCCTATGCTGGCTGTCTCATTGTGTCATGATTGTGAAAAACATTATCTCCCACCACAGCTGTCCCTCCGAATGATGCCGGTGCGCCATTTGTTGTTGTGGCGAATGGATTGCCGCGTGCAGGTGTCATATGTACCTGTGAGGATGAGTGTTGCTGTACACCTTGCGGGGGTGCTCTTTGTTCATAGGTGTACCCGGGATCTGCTTGTTCTTCACGTCTGCATCCATCCATAGGCAAACCATAGGGGCTACCTGGTTGGGGGTGGCCATACTGTTGTTCATTTTGGTAAGGTGTCATGGGACGGCTGCAACACTCTCTTGAAAAATGGCCCCATCTACCACAATTCCAACACACTCCTTGCCCTCCTCCTCTGGGCCCTAGACCTCCATAGCCACCTCTTGACCCTCTGAACCCACCTCTACCTCCTCTTCCAGCCCTCCCTTGCCATTGTGGCCCTCCGTACTGTTCTTCACCGGCCCATTGTTCTTGACCATTTGCTGCCCACTTTGCTGCCATTCTTGCCTGTATTGCTATTGGCCCCGCCTCCATGTCTCCCAGCCGTTCTGCAGGGAAGGCATCAGCTACTGCTGTGGCCTTCACCAATTTTGTTTGTACTAATTTGGCTTTGTTCGCCAACCTTTTCGCCTTTTCCCTTTCGTTGATCCTCCTCCAGATGCTCTGTATTTCTGGCCAGCCTTTGGCGTCTTTCCCAGCAATTTTATAAAGTGCCTTCTGTACTTCCTTTGGGAGGCCTCTCGTGATTATGTAGTAAAAAAGGGAGGTGGATTTATCCTAAGCCATGCCTGTCTCTGCTCTCCACATGTCCTACACCTGAAGAATATAAGCTGAACCATCTTTGTCCTCCCCCATGGTGCACTACATAACTGACTATAAATCGGGAGTATCTGGGAATGTGCCCCTCAGTGCATCCCATACCTGGGCCTTCACAGTGTTGAATGATGCTCCATCATGGCGGCCACAATCCAATGTTACCCCGGGGAACCCCGCCTTGGCCTCCACCCTATTGGCCTTATAGCCCACTGCTGAAACCAACAAACTTTTAACATCACTGATTGCTAGGGGGACCCCGGAAGTATTTTTCTCAAATGCATATATCCACTTACCTGCTCCCCCCAAAGTGGAGATAATGTTTTCAACAGATTGGCTTTGTCCATTTGTGCCCATGGGACGTAATGTGGCCTCCCCACCCCCTTGTGTATCAATGGCATCTGTAACTTGCTCTTCCCTCTTCCCATACTCACCTTTACTCCTTTTTTCTCTGTTACCGGTCCCTTTTCTGTCCTATTTCTTTGTCTCCCTTGCAACCCCTCCTCTTCTCCTTTCGCGCCGGGTGATAAGCCCATGAGCAGTGAAGCTCCACCTGGCACCCCATCTGTCGCCTCACCTGCTCTATTCCCCTCCTCTTCTTCATCTAGATCACTCCAATATTCTTCCTCCCTTTCAGATGACAGACTCTCTTGCCCCGTACTCACCTGCTCCTCTCCTTGCTCTAGTTATATTGTTCTGGTGGGCGTCATTAATTTGAAATAAAATCTCCCCCTTTTTCAAGTCATCAACCACTATGTTCACTGGGGTACCGGGTCGCTGGGGTGATGATGCCTGCTTGTCTCCCTGTGAGGGTGTACTCTGCTCGCAAATTCCTCTTATTTGTGTTAGTTCTGCTTGTGTCATCGTTAATCGTGTCTCTAAGTCCTGTGTTAGCTGACCTATTTTCAGCTGAGGGGTGCACATTTGCCCGAACTAACCTTTTGGATCGTATGGGGGTGGGGCTGGGGCTGTTGGCAGAGTCATGGGGCGTGAGTTTAGCTTTGATACATACACAGGGTCCCTATATCCTTCTTCATGTTTCGTTAACATTGGGTATTGTCTTACAGGTTCTATTGGCTTTTCCTTACTTGCCCCCTCCCCCTCGCTGTTATTCATTGCCTGGGGAGATGTACCTTGGCCCTTACTCTTACTTAGGGGTACTTCTTCAAATAACCGCCATAAATCCAACACTTCTCTTCTGTTTTGGAGCTGCTTGCCCTTGTACTTAGCGAACACATATGTTGCTACCATGTCTAGTATTGACTTACCAAATGACCCGCCTTCAGGCCATACCTGAGGCATACCTTCCTCTTTCATTTCTGTGCACCACTGTTCGCGATATTTCTTATTTTTTTTGGTATACCCTAGTAAACCTTGACATATAGGCATAAGTGGCGTTTCTGGACACATCGCGCCTTAATTGTGGCCTCTGGTGTGTGCGTGCAAGTATGGACACTCTATTATCAATTTCAACTGATCTCTTGAAAACAATATCCTTTTCGCCAAAATTATTGCGATGCTGTTTACGAAAAATACTTTTTCTTCTATTTTCAATTACCACATTTTGTCATTACTGAACCGAAATTAAACAGGACATTGGCCACATAAAATATAACATTCAATTAGACAGATGCGACATACATCATGCAACATTAAACTAAACATTATACACAAACATTAAAACACGGAACCTGCCTGTCTGCTGTCCCCTTTTTTCCCCCTACCCTTATTACACCCAAAATCTTTGCTTTGTCCTGGCCCCTTCTGGACCACCCTTTAAGAAACACGAAATGAAGAAGGAAAAAAGAAAAAGCGTTTCTAAACACTACTTCAAGTCTTCTCTTTACACAAGACTCCTACTTTGTTCTCTTTATCACCATTTAATCCCTGTACTAGTCGAGATAGCACTATGCAGCGCTGCCTTCTACCCCCTCACGTAGCTAAGTTCTGGCACCTCTGTTCACCTCTTAACCTCTTTATACACTCCTAATGGCCATGTCCGAAAGAAAAAGGTAGTAAAGAAAAGTCCCTCGCTCTTGAGGGAAAAGTACCCTTGTTCCTAAGCCCATCATATATTTTCAACACAACTTTATCTGACTTCCTTCCCATTGTCCTCCCCCACCTTCTTTTAGGGTCTCTCGCACTTGATACTCACGTGTCTGTCTTGATCCGAGAGCCTCCGGACCCGGTCTGTCAAGGTGCCGCCCCACACTCAACGGCCACATCCGGCTCTGGCGAGCGGTACAGCTGAGTATTTGCAAAGCCGGGACCCGTGGAACCTTCTGTTCTAATTGTGCACACTTCTAAGGGTACCAGTTGCCATGGGTGGGCAATCTTTACAGGGGCGCGCCCTGGATCTCGTCGCTGTGGCCAGGGACGTCTTGTGCCAAAAGAAACGAAAGCACACAATCGCGTCGTGGTCTCCAAATGAAAGCTGGCATTCCACACAATTACAGTGAAATAACCAAATAAGAGACACTAATTGATACACCCCAGTAGGGAATGAGACCAGGACCAAATTCAAGTGAGGTAACAAGTATATAAAGCTTTATATAAAGTTAAAATGGGGCATGCAGAGGACTCTGCTACTCCGAGAGCGCTCTACCCAAAAGATTCACATTATATTACAAAATCACATCATCTATGATGTGTGCTATAGGGGGTACAGTCAGTAATGTTGATTGGGCAAAAGAGATTGGTCAGTTTCAGCTTGTAACTTTGTGGAGCATGCAGGTCAGCTGGGCTCATCTGGGAGGGGTGCGGGTCAGGCGGTGTCCACATTGCTGTGTCTATCTAACATTTGCCCTTTTGGCCACACATATCTTAGCCTGATTCATAAATCTCAACATGCAATATATATAGATGATTAGGCATTTGAACTGAACAATAAAGTAAGGTTACATGGATCCAGTTGTATTATCTAACACAGTATTTCAGTATCACATTTATCAAGTATCTCCTTAGATGTATTATGGGTGTCCTTACTGTTTATCAGTACAAGGAGAATATATGGCCACACATAGGATTAGTGTTAGGGGGTGAACTGGAGTGGCACACGGGTGAGGGGCATGCAACTGTTACATCAACAGAGGCATGGGGTTAGAGGGCTTGTGGTCTATATTTCTTTAGACGATGTCTGCCAGTGCAGAGGCAGATTTGTGCAGACAGATGGTATTTACCAAGAACAGGCTCTGGCCTGGTTACACACAGGGCAGTGATGTAAAAGGAAGAAGAGAGATACAGTGTTTAGCTCATTACAGTTTGCGCCAAATGCTTCTGCGGAGACATCAGAGGGGAGGAGGTGGGGGTTGGCATGCTGGCCGTGCACTGAGAATGAAGGGGAGAGGTGCAGACCTGCATTCTGCGTTTACATGTGGCCTACTAGAAAATTGATTTGGTAGCTAACAAAATGAAGTCTCGTGGCTCATAGGCCAATCATAGTTATGGGTCATTCAATGGTGCCCCACACCCGGGCCAGAGGTGCGCTGCCAACCGCGGAATGAACATATCATGTGCGTGCGTGGTTAGGAATAAAGGTGGGCCTGGGAGACCCTTCCTCCCTTACTTTGGTAATCCCACCTCAGAACAGGTGGTCTGATAAACAGAACCCTCTTTCATAAAGCTCTACGCCAAAAGCATAGTGTAAACCTTTGTCCTGCTGCTTCAGTTTCCCTAATCTGCTGCTTCTGCTCTTCAGTGGCACAGAGAAAGTTCAAAGGTAGCAATTGTCTGTTTGACAGATGGTATGACAGCAAAGACTCTGCAGACAGACATTGCATTTAAATCTGCACATCTGATTCAAAACCATAATAGTTATGATGAATTACCAGTCTGGTGGCAGGATAATCTCTAATAATAAGATATACCTGGGTTTTTGTATGGTCACTGATAGTTCACACAGTTATTAAAACCACATCTAATTTGAATCATACACATGCCAACACTGTAAACCCAGGCAAGTTCCAGACAGGCTATTTGGATTCTAGTCAGGACACCTGTCTCTGCTCTGCCAGCAAGACAATGGGCAACTTGTTTGTTAATAACTTTCCAGCCAAGGAATAGCCCTTCAGGAGCTTCCTGGGAAGTAAGCTTCAAAATCACACCCACAACAAAAGGGCTGTCCTCACACCAGGGTATTGCAAACCAAAGGACCTTTGAAGCTGAAGGCTTAAGAAGGGTATGGGGTTAGGGCAGTCAAATAGAGCAGAAGGGCTGGAGGAAGAGGAAGGGTTCCTCCATCTTGGTTTTCTCTGGGATTCGCTTTCCTTCCTGTTACCAAAATTTCCTGCAGAGCAGAGTACTTTGGATATAAGGCAAGAAGGAGAATGTCACGTGTTATCTTAACAGGGATTGGATGTCCTTAAAGCATGTTTCTTTTCATCCAAACTTTTGTGGGGTTTTACCTATACAAGGATGTTGTCACCCACTCCTTTCTTGATTCCTTTGAACCAGTGTAATAGGGACAGAAGAATTCCTTTGGACTTTTCCCCTAGTTGTGAGGTGATGGACAGCATGGACAAGTGGAGGCAAGCTCAACGTATTAGCTATCTCATAGATCATTGGGGGAGTCCTTCTGTTGAACCAAGACCTGCACTCTGTGCCAGCTGCACTGGTACCTAGGTTCCTCACTGGAGGTGGACTCCTGCATGTGCCAGCTAGCCTCTGACAGGTGGGTGTGAAGATGAAAACGACTGCTCTTGCCCTGGACCCGATGTATTGGGACTAACAGCACCAGACAAAGTCATGCAGCTGGGTTCCTGCATTCTACAGCTGTGAACCATCCTTGAAGCAATGTTGATTGTGTTTGATTGCCTTCCAACCACCAGGAACTGTGGTGCTGATTTTGGCACTTTGTTGAACCTCCTTTGAACCACTGTCGTTGCATTAATCAAACCAGTTCGACCAGCGAATTGTACCTGCAGAGCAGGTCATTTGGTTCAACCCAAAATGACTGCTTCCTGAAGCCTAGTTAAATGCCCCCTTTGTACACGTTTGCGACCCTACTGACAGATAAAACACCAATTTGCACCTTATTCATTAAGACATATACTTTTTGGTGAAATTGGTTTCACTTTATTGCCGTTTACCTCTGCTCTATTACCCAGATTATTTGCATCATTTGCATTCTGCATATTCTTTCCATAGAGGTAGGATTTTGCTAGTTTTTGTATAGACAGCTATTGCCTATTAGTGTGCATAACTAAGTATATATATATTCAGTGAAAACAAAACTTTGTTAAAGGGACGTTATGGTTCCAAGTAAAACCGACAAACCTTTGAAAATTGCCCGTTATGGTAAGCTAAGCAACCATAAATCGCGCTACCACCGTGCAATGCTAAGACTAACACCCAGGACATCCAAGATGACATCACAAATGTCATTGACGATATCACTGATGGCATCACATGTCTGGCTCCCTCTTTTTTCCTTTACTGACATATGTAAGCCAGTAACAGTCAGGAACTAAACATTCAAAACGTACTACATTTGTAGACTTATACTTCAAATAAGTTCTTACAGTAATTCACTTGGGGTTCACTCACAGCATATGAAACATATACATAGGGGAAAGCACAGACTTGGAAGACAGCAATGCTTTCTGTGTATGAGGATGACCAGGAAGGGTATCAACAGTTTTTTTTATAGTTCTGCTATTTTTTTATTACTGTACTTTCCCTTGATATGCTCATACATTTATACATTGTACTCACACTACTTTCCTTAGGGTCTACTCACATTATGCGATAGTTATACTTAGGAAGTAGTAGTTTTGAACAGAGCAATCATTTCTGTGCATGAAGATAATCAGTTAGGTTATGAAGATTGTCTGGTAATACTTTGGTGTTTTTTTGTTTACTTTATTCTCCATGTATATGCTCCTATTTGTATGTGATGATGTCTGTTTGTGTTTTGTTTGCAATAATGCAATTATGTAGTATGTGGGTTTTATTAGGTACTTATTACATTTTTCACAGTACGCTAAACTCTAATAAGAAATCTTTCATCTTTTCACTATTCCACATGGCAAGATTATTAATATTACACCTCCATCATGTATGCTGCACACAATGCCTATGGTTCTACATGTGTAGCTTAGTATACTGAAAAAACTTCATAATAAAATGCTATTTATATCAATGCATTGCTTTAACTGCCATGGGGTTCCCCCCCCCCCCCAGTGGCAAGGCCTTTTTTGGTGATTTCGGGATTTCACCATTCAAAGCCTTCTAACATGTTCTCCTACATTAACCCCTTAAGTGCCAAGGATGAGCTATCTCGTCCTTGGCACTGGGGAGGTAATCCCAAGGATGAGCTATCTCACCCTTGGCACTTAAAAGGTTAATGCACTACTTACCTCATGACATTTATTTTAATGATCCTGGACACTTTTTTATCAACATTACAATAAGAATGCCTTGAACAGACTTTTCATGAAATGTAAATGCACATGTGATATCATCAGTGATGTCATCAATGACATTTGTGATGTCATCTTTGATGTCCTGGGTGTTAGCCTTAGCAGTGCACTGTGGTAGCACGAGTTATGGTTGCTTAGCTTACCATCAATGGTGAATTTCAAGGGTTTTTGTGGTTTTACTTGGAACCATAACATCCCTTTAACTAAGTTTGTTTCACTGAATTTCATTGGTTTTTAGTAGCGCAACTTAACCATAACCTCCCTTTAACTACGTTTTTTTGACTGAATATAAATATAGCTAATGTAAATGTGATAAATGTTTACTAAGTCTCCCTTACCTTACATTTATATAACATAGACTATACTAAACCACCTGTCCTGCTAGTGATTTTGATGTCCGTGGACCGTGTGCATGTCCACGGGTGGACACGGTCACCATCAGCACTATCCAAAAACTCAGGGGGTATCTTACATTATTGTGTCATACAATAAAAACATCAAACATATTCAAAAAGCACCACATAAATACATTACATTTAAAAATAAATAAGAGGTGTAAATTGTATATGTTAGACACCAACCACTCACTGAAGTAGCATTTCCAATATAATTGAATATACCAAAACAAAATAAATATGCCTCCAACTGAATTACCTCACAGAAACTGCACAGCAAGAAGCAAGAGCATACCTACAGAGCAGAACAGCAAAAGTGTGTAAAAAGTAGAAAGTACACTACATTTATTTCATATACTTATACATATTCTGTATTATGTACACTAAAACTAATATATATATATTTTTTTAACCCAGACATTTCCAGTACTTTGGAATGGCTGGAAGAAAACTTCCCACGAGAGGAAATGAGTGAAGACAGTGGTAATAATGGTAGACACAACAGTTCTCTATATAAGCCAATTAATAACCCTTACTTTAAGTCTACTTAACACATTTTTCTAACAGACCAGACAACCAATAAAATAATATACCAAAAGAGATATTAGAAGATCCTCTGAAATGAATGAAACTAAAAGTGGATTTGTTAATGCAACACTTCAATCAACTAAAAGAGTGTGTTGTGGACCACATTAAAGAAAACATTAAATACCACTGTCCCACATGTACCTGTTCCCCCTATCCATGTCCCAGCCAACTATCCCCAAACCCTCCCCACCAAGAAAAATGGTACAATGACAATTCCATCCCTTCCTCCCGTCCCATACATCATGTCCAAATCCCTAATTCCCCTGTATGTGTTTCAGTTTCTGCTTCCCCCTCTCTTTCCTAATTTTTCTACTGTTAAACAATAATAACATTTTAAGTGTGGTCTTAGTATATGCCTGTGTCTTTTTTTTTTTTTAAAGGCAGTCAGGGTGCCCGTGGACAGTGCGGCTGTCACAGGTGTCCTCAATTAACCAACATGGGGGTATCCTAAGAACACTATACATGTTCGTACTGCCCGTAATTAAAATGGAGGTGTCCGTAGAACACACAAGATGTCCGCCTGTCGCAATTAGCCTAAATGATGGTGTCCTATGGACAATATACCTGTTCGTACTGTTCATAATTAAAATGGAGGTGTCCTTAGAACACACAAGATGTCTGCCTCTCTGCAATCACCCAAAATGGGGGTGTCCTAATAATACCCTTACTGTTCGCAATGTCCGCAACCAGAATTAATATATCCGTAGAACACATATCCCATTCACTTGTCCGCAAAGTTTTGACGCACATTTATTTTATTCAGGGGCTTCAACATTGTTCGTAGAACACCCGCACACATGCGCATCACACACTTGGGACCTACGAACATTGCGCCTCTCCACAACTGTCCGCCGCACTGGGATCCAAACACTGTCCGTTGAACACCCGCGTGCATGCGCACAACTGTCAATGCACATTTGGTGTCCTGGGGATGCCGTCCGCGACGTCATCATGTGACCGCACCCATGCTGAGGGGGTGCCCTTATTTGCGGACACTGTCCGGGCCCGTGAACATTTACAAAGTGCTTTTTTGAGCAATCCAAGGTATTTTACAGTAAGAGTTCACCATTGCACACGTCCCAGACAATGTCCCTGCCGATCTACATACTGTTTGGAACTTTTTGAGCCAGTTCTTGGTGTTCGAAGTCTTTGGGGATGGCGTGGGTGTCCATGAAGCACGCCCCAGCATCCCTATAAAAAGCCACACCCCAGAGATGATCCTCATTCTGCTTTTGGATTTCCAGGATTTACAACCGGACAATTGTGCATGTTGCTGTTCTTGGTTCCTGTTTCCTAGTTCCTGGTTATTAACCTTCCAGATGGCATCCCAAATGGCTTCTGCTGCTACTGTCTACGCATCAGCACCCCCACCCCCTCCACCACCACCACGTCACCAAGGGCCTGCAGGGGGGAACAGGCATGAGGATGCAGAGGAGATGGATGAAGAGGTTGAGGAGGGTGAGGACGTAGAAGTCCCTACTACTAGCACTCATTGTGAGTTTTGGGTGTGGCGGTTATTTACCACTGATGATGGAAAGTCAAAAGATCATGCGAACAAGGTGATCTGCACTCAGTGCCACACGGTGCTGAGTCGTGGCTAGCCTGGTTCGTATAGCTTTGGTACTACATCAATGAAGCGACACCTAAAGTAATTCCACGGTGGGGCTAGCAGTAGGTTGAGTTCCTCTGCAGCATCCACCGTTTCCACTCCTGTCACTATAAAAGACACTCCTGTAGGACAGTGCATCCCTCGAGCTGCCTCAAAGGCCATTTATGATGTTGTTGACCCTTACCTTTCGAGGGTCACAATATTGTGCATGTACTGCGACACAGTACTCTGCAGGGGGAGAACCTTTGGACTGCTTTTCAGACTGTGGTGAAGGAGCATGAGAATGTCTGTGACCTACCTGAATAAGGCCCGCCCTTCATCTTCCTCTCTCCACCTGCCCTTTCTTATCCCCATGGTTGGTGTCGCTTCCTTACCCTCCTTTCCCCTGCTTTCCTTGTGTGTCATGTTTAAAAAAAACTAAAAAATATAAAACAACAAAAGCAAAAAAAAACAAAGGATCTTTTCAGAGCCGCCTTTCAAAGTTTAAAAACAGAAGTGACAAATAAATATTGCAGGGAGCTGTGCATTTTTAGCAGTCTGCGGACAGTCCGCGGACATCTAAAATCTGTGCAGTACTGCCCTTTCACAACCATTGCACTTTTCTCTGGGAGTAAGTGGTGGCTCTGAAAAGAGCCTTTTTGTGATGTTTTTTTGTGTTTCAAAAACTTCAAATGGTCATATTTCATATTTGCAGAAAAATCCGATTGCCGGCATAAGTAAGATGTACTCCATCTCTGCGAAAAATGTGTGTGCTACAAAACATAATGTTTTCATTCTGAAAAGAGGACATACCAACATCTCTCTAAAAGGCACAAACAGCCTTGTTAACATTACGCCATGCTTCCTCCATTTGTGGACCAAATGAAAAACAACGCAGCCACATTTGTCTCTGTGCAATACGGGAAAAAATTACTCTGGAGTTTGGATACATGTCCATGACTTTCCCAAGTCCTTCTTTCATTGCAAATTGCAAAGAGATTCCTGACACATGTCCTAAACTGTTCCCTCCACAAAGCATATTAATAATGTCTGGATGACGCTGTGTCACCAAAGAAGCACAAAGTGGTACCAAATCCACCCAATTCATTCCACGCACCCCATGCAGAGCACTTCCACATGAGAGAATGCAAGATGTGCAGCCACTCCACAGCATTCTGCATGCACCTCCAACCAATTTATCCACGAATCTCCCAAAATCCAAACAATCTGCTTTCTGAAACACACAGCCATAGCTATCTGCTCTTCTCTCAGGAAAAAACACCTACTGACAAACTCTCTCCTTACACAACACACCCAGTAAACTTTATTGACCAATCCCTTCTCTGCTCAATGTCATTTGCATGCCTCACAACCCCAAAATCCTCATATGTAATACGCGCTGTCCGCGGACAAATCGAAAAATCTGAGCGTGAGGAATGAAAATTTAAATAGTGCGCCCAATTTCTCCTTTTGAGGTTGGCTCTGAAAAGTGCCTTTTGGGTTTTATTTTTTGCAGAGGCTTCAGAAACACCTTTTATTTTGTATTTTTTGTTTTCTTTTCTTATTTTCCTCCAAAAATCTTCACATTAGCTTCTCCAAAGCAACCCTTATATTCCAAAACAGCAGGGCATTTCCCATAAAATATAAATAAATGCCATCTTCTTTAAAATGAACAACATTACCAGAATCAATGTTCTCATTATTACAAAAGAACATACCAGCACTAAGCATGAAAGCAAACATTCCTCGGTTGATTACACACCTAGCAACATTTTGCTGAGGACAAAAAACACAACTATTGTCCCATACTGCTCTAGGTAACAATGCAGAAAAAATAACCTTGGCATTTGGAAGGACTTTCATGATGGCCTGAACCAAGTTTTGCAGATCTTGAAACAAAGTAGGGGCACTGACATAGCCCAAAAGCACAGCACCACAGTGCAGGACAACTATATGTGAACTATGTAACCTAGCCATATCCTGACAAACTACAAGAATTGCCTGCAAATTCAATCAGGCACAGTGCTCCACACCACATCCACTCCTTTTGTGTCAAAATGGTTAGCCACATTCACATATTTAGCATACTGCTCCAAACCATTCACAAACATATCTCCAACCACCAACACCCTGACTTTCTGCACCTCTGCCATCTTCACTACACAAAGCCCCTCTCAATACGAAGCAGAACCTCAACACCTGATTGGCTATTCCTCAAAATACACTCCCACTTCATGCTTGGAAACCCTGGATGTGGCATGTCCTGTCTGCGAACAACTGCACTGCCCGCATAGCGCGTAAGTAACATTGGGGCAGCCCTTCTACCCTTTCCACTGCTCTCTCTGCACCACTTCCTCATTGGCTACTGTTAAGCAGTCACACAATCATCCACCAATCAATCCAATTACTCTACATCTAACTCTGTTATCACAGATCAGCACTTTAGATGTACTATCGATCACTCTCAGTTCAATGCGGCTATGACTGCAAAGGACCTACAGCAGCAACTACTATAAAACTCCCCAAGATTTCTACTTGCAGATTCATGCACATCCACATGCATGAACACAGACTTCAGGTATGAATATTTTCTACACAGTACATGTACACTCTTCTAGCAATGCAATACATCCGGGAGCATAGCTCAGTGGCAACTTGCGAGCCTTGAAAGCAAAATGACACAAACCAACACAGATTCGATCCCCGGGTCAGCGCTTAGAATCCTCTGGGTGTATAAGTGCGTTATAAATACGCAACTAAGGCAAAGGGCCTCATCACGAGTCTGGCGGTAACCCTTAAATGCGGCAGTAGCGCTATTATCGCCGCATTTAAGAGTCCACCAGATCATGACGGATTTCCCCCAGCTCTGAGTTGGGGGAAATCCGCAGCAAAATTACCGATTTTCGGCAGCGGTAATAGCGCACATTTTCCCAGTGGGCCCAATGGGGAATGAGGAATTCCCGAATTGGCTCAATGGGGAGTGAGAAATAACCCTTCCGCCAAATAGCGCCGGCGTTACTGCCCAACTCGTGATGAGGCCCAAAATCATTACGCAACTAAAAAATAAACAATTCCTGTATCAGCGCCTTGATGCCCTTGGGCTTTGAAAGCGCTTTAAGGATGTAAAATTAAATAAATAAAAATATGAACAGAGTAACTGCCACTTACCCTGTATAAACTGTAAAATTAACTTACTGTCATTTCTCCCATCTGCTATGATGAAGTGTCCATTGCAAACCTTTCAGCTTTCCAAATTTTTGTTTACACACACACCTATCCAAAAAAATATTGTTTCATATTATAAGATGGGAAAAATAACAGTATAATTATGAAAAAGACTGTCCAGTATATTATAAAATTACACACAGCCAGGATGAGTACATACAGCTTCATTCAAGCACACACGCAGACAATATCAATAGAAAGGCTCCCAGATCAAACAACACCACTGCCTCTATATGAAATCCTTCTGCTTTATTTCCCACACCTTCACAAAGCCATACATTGAATGCTTTTATGTACACTCTCTGCCATTTACCCTTAAAAATAGCAGAAAATGCATATGATTATTTCTTCTATCTCTTAACATCCATTAACATAACATTAAAAAACAAGTGTGCTCTATATATTTACTATTATACTCATTGGAAAAACATATTCATCTAACTGATTCTAAATAAAATATACAGAATGCACATAGGCAAAGGAAAGTGCAAAACAATGTCTACATTCACAAAGGTGGTATAAACACAAACATTCACTGACTTCTTTCTTTTACAATTTCAGTGAAGACCACTCTCCTGAAAAGCAGCAGCGTCAAAAGTACGAACAAGGACTTAGAAGAAACCTACACTTTCCATACAAAAAAGTAAATACAAAACTAACATAATGTTCTAACTGTTACTCAAACACACTAGCATTTTAATATTGTAGAAGAAACAAATATATTAACCCTTTACCGTTAGATGTAGTATTACTGCTTCCCCTTACCAGTTGCATACTTTATATTGTCATCTGAAGCCCACTATAGTAACACACAAATACACGAATAGCATTCTCAAATTGACGCAGCTGCCCATTTTAACTATCACACACCTCCACAATCATACTTACCATCATACTCAGACACTCATGAACAAAGCACCATACACTGCACAACAGCCCAACCCACACTTACTTTTTTTCTCCAAAAGACACCAAAGAATGCCTACCAAAAAGCAACTACGTAGAAAGCAATGCAGAAGTAGAGCAAATCAAAATAAAATTGTCCAAAATAAGCATTCATCTGTAGCAGATTCTGTACAAAAAGTTCAAACAAAACAGCTAATACAAACATTAAGCGAAACAAAACAAGCTTCCAGTACAGAAACGTTCCCTCCTCTATCAAAATGTAAAACAAAACAGAAAGTGATTAACAAGACTTCAGCTACCACTACTGATAACGCTGCACCTATAAATCTTGATGTAGTGGCAAGTAAGCATACCAAAAAAATATATTTTACTAAAATTGTCCCGCCCCAGAGTCCTTCACAACCTTTTAAAAACAGGAGAGAAATCATGCACAACCCTTAACAACTACCGTAGAAACAGGATGAAACCGCTAACAAAACTAACTACTAAAGTTACAAAAAGACTTCTCGATAAACGGAATTTCAACAAAAATATGTTCTTAAACATCTGTGGAGGTGAATGGAGTCACACCACAACCGCAGAACCATATTTTAATGAAAAAGTATATAAACAAACGCAAACAAACCCAATTGCCATACATAGCAGTGGACGATAGTATGAAAATACCATTATAATACCATTATAGAACAATAAACTCTGCTCACAAAAATATCCCCAGAAAACACAGTATCACCTCCCCATTCTACTCAAGCAAAATGTCCAGTCTACAAATGGCCATGCACATCAATGTGTAACATTGCCAAAAAATCTTTCAAATCTTTACACCAGTTCCTCAATCAGTATGTAAGAAGCAAAGACAAAACCAAAATGAAACTACTACAAAATATGGATGCCTGTCCAGTGCGCAAATACACAGGACTACAAGGACATTTATTAGCCTGCATTTCAGGACCTATTTGCAAAAGCACCTTCCATCATATCAAAATGATAACAACACATCATTCAACTATAAGAAATCTAGTCCAAAAACTGTACTATATTAAAAGTCATGCTTTAGCAGTAGCCAATTTAAATAATAATCTTCTACATGGTACAGCCAAGCAACTACTCAAAGAAATAGAGCATATCCATAGAAAATATTTTGGAATTGAAAGCCATTTACAAAATGAAATAGATGTAAACAAGCTAGCAACTACTTGACAAATTGCAACCTTCCATTAAACAAATACAAAAAAGAAATACTAAAGTTTTAAAGTACCTCCAATGAAGTACCAAACCATGTGTGTGTGTGTTGCCGCAGGACTTATTGTAAAAGTACCACAAAAACTATAGACATAACGAAGAACATAGAAGACAATGAAGAGTCCAAATGGTTCCAATTAGCTCTCTACCTTATAACACAAATACGACATTACTGATCCCGCAATTACTGCACTGCAAAACTTGACAACAACCAAACACCTTCACGTGCTATCACAAATAACTGGGAATTATTCTATAAAGTAGGATAGAATGGCGTGCGTAAACATGGGATCATTAGGCGTAGTAACTTTCAACAAATAGGAGCAGCAGGATTGCGGTTACCTACCCCCGGAATCAGTAATAAGGCAGCCAATAGGGCGGCCTCACCCTGCTGTGCCGCAAGTACGGGTTTTACCAGAAAGGGCTAGATGCGGGGATGCCTGAGATCCAGGGATGGAGCTGGGCAACAGTTGGGGAGGGTTTTGTTGGGGAAGGGTAGGGTGTTGTTTGGGAAGGGATGGGTGGGGGGAGGGGAGGGAGAAAGGGAGTTTGGTGTGTACATAGTTATGGGGAGTTTGAGTTTAAATATGAGCCTACATGGAAAAGCCAGAGGGTTGTATCTGTATTGCCTGGGCGGGTGGGATTGGCTGGAAGGAATGGAGATGGGTACTAACGAGCTATGGGAGATCTTAAGATAGTAACGTGGAATGTCAGGGGACTTAACAGTTATTTAAAGAGGAACAAGGTCATGCTGTATTTGAAAAGGCAAAAGATAGATATTGCATTGTTGCAGGAGACGCATCTGACGCGGGAAAAGATGGAGCTGGTGGGGAAAAAATGGAAAGGTACTGTAGTGGGTTCCTCGTACTCTGCCTATGCTAGGGGAGTACTGGTCTGAGATGCGCTGCACATCCTGTTCCAGCTAATACAGGAAGTGGTGGAAAATGAGGGGAGGATGGTTATAGTGAGAGGGTTGGTAGTGAATAAAGAGGTGTGCATTGTAAACACATACTTCCCCAACCAAAACACGGCGGCATACTTCAGGACCCTGTGCACCAACCTAGGTATGTGTGTGGGTAGTGCAGTGATCTGGGGAGGGGATTTCAATTGTGTACTGAACCCCAAGGTAGACAGATCTGATGACAAGATTGATAGGCCCACCCCAGCGGCTAAAGCATTGCAGACGCTGCTAGACGATTTCGGATTGGTAGACGTGTGGAGAACCAAGCATCCTAATGAGAAGCAATATTTGCACTACTCAGCCCCGCAGCAGCTGCACACAAGACTTGATTATGTTTTTGCCACACCAGATGTAGTGATAGAAATTACTCAAATAGACTATAAAGTGAGGGTCCTGTCGGATCACTCGCCCCTGGTCCTGGGGTGGCAATATCGCCACCCTAGGGCACGGATTCCGACATGGCGCCTCCGTGCAGAGGTGCTCAAAGATCCCGTTTTTAGAGAGGATATCAGAGAGGAGATTATCAACTATTTCGAGGTGAACACTGGCAGTGTTGATTTGGCGGGTACACTATGGGAGGCCTTCAAGGTGGTGATGCAGGGTGTTGCCATCGCTAAATCAAAAGGCCTTCAGGGCGGGGTCCTGGCTGACCTACAAAGAGCAGAAGATGAACTAGAAAGAGAATTAAAAAATGGAAGAGTAGACACAGAGCTAGTACTTAAACTACAGCAGCAGTGTGCGGAACACTGGGAAAGGCTCTGCAACCTTAATTATAAAAAGTATATTGAGAGACAGCATGCGGGTGGGGACAAAACGGGCCACCTCTTAGCGTGGCTATACAAGAGTGAAACCCCTATGCCCCCAATTAGGACAATAACCAGAGAAGGTGGAGAGGTAGCAGATTATTACAGGGTACTATATGAGGACAGAGGGGGGGGCAGCCAGGATGAGATACTTGAAACTTTGGAGGATATAGGATTGCCCAAGATCAGTGCAGAAGAAAGAGAAGAGCTTAATGCACCAATCACTCTGGAGGAGTTGGAGCAGGCTGTTAGGCAGCTGCCTACCAGTAAGACCCCAGGAGCGGATGGGTTTCCTAGTGAATTTTATAAAGCATATAGAGAGGAAGTACTCCCCCCAATGCTAGAAATGCTTAATGAGGCGTTTGAAGTGGGACGGTTGCCGGAGTCGCTCCGAGAAGCGATCATAATACCGCTCCCCAAACCCAATAAACCAGGGCATAGCTGTGGCTCATACAGGCCGTTGTCGATGCTGAACCAGGATGGCAAGATATTGACGGCTGTTCTGGCAAATAGATTGCGGAAAGTAATTAGCAAATTAATACATCCAGACCAAACAGGCTATGTCCCGAACAGGAATATAACTCACATTGTTACATTGTTACTCCCCCATTCGACCACAGGCGACTCCATCGGGTGGTCGAATGGGGGAGTAACAATGAAGGAGAAATGGCGGTTGTGTCTTTAGACGCAGTAAAAGCTTTCGACTCGGTTAGGTGGTCATGGCTGCTGGCAGCCCTAGGGGAGTATGGGGTGGGGCCGGGTTACATCAGGTGGGCGAAGATGCTGTATAGTGAGCCGCTAGCCAGGGTTCGAAACAGGAGCAGTGATATCTGATAGATGGCAACTTAGCAGGGGCACTAGACAGGGGTGCCCCTGGTCCCCGATGTTGTACATTCTGGCTCTGGAGCCCCTGGCAGTATACCTCAGGCAACAATATGATACGATAGGTAGGGGGGGAAAGACACCTGATATCCCTATATGCGGACGATTTGTTATTATACCTGAGATACCCGGAAGACAATATTCAGTATATTCTGGAGGTGATGGAGAGGTATGCAAGGCTGTCCGGCATAGCGGTGAATCCCCAAAAATCTAGCATATTCCCGTTGGGTAATTATAAGGGAACCCCTGTAGAAAGGTTACCAGTGTTGCCAGTACCATGGACGGTTAGTTCCTTCCGCTACCTTGGCATAGATGTGTATCGCACGGCGGAAGAGGAACATAGGCATAATACCGAGATAGCCATTGGAAAAACCGTAAATGTATGAAGTTCTGGGAGAAGTTGCCCTTAGCAATGATGGGTCGAGGGGCGATGCTTAAGATGGTGGTCCTGCCTAGGCTTCTACATTATTTTAATAATATTCCACATATGATTCCCAAGAGGTTTTTTGCTAAACTGAACAGTATGTGTAGAGACTTCCTGTGGCATGGTACCCGGAATAGAGTGGCGCTATGGAAGTTGCAGAATTTCCATGAGAGGGGAGGTATTAAACTGTCTAATTTTGAGGTTTATTATGTAGCGGGTCAACTACAATATGTGGCCAAATGGCTCTCTGATGAAGCAACCCCTGAATTTAGGTTGTTTGGGTGGGACTGTACCCCGTTTTACCTGAAGGAAATTATCTGGTTGGAGTCAGAAATGAAGGAGCGCCCGGGGATGATGATGCTGGGGTGGAAAATATGGCGTCGAGCATGCCGGATGATGGAAGATCCACTCCCGTGTTCCCCGCAGGTACCGCTGGTTGCTTTGGCAGGGGGAGATAAGCAACTGAGGGTGATTATCAGAACCTACGGGGAGTCGGTCGGGCTGGTAACTTTAGGGGACATTTGGCAAGAGGGGACCATCAGGGATTTTGAAGGACTAGGGGAAGAGGTGGGATTGCATGGGGGCCAATATGTTACGTATCACAGGTGGGTGCAGAAAATTCGGAAAACGTGGCATGAGACAGTATTGGCGGAGGAACCAGACGCCATTATAGGGACAATATATGACTTAGCGGAAGGGGGGGCATGAGATTTCTAGATTGTATGAGATGGTAATGACTAAGGTTGGGAAGGAACTGACACATTTGAGATTGGGAAGCGGAGGTGGGAGCCCAGATGGAGGATGGGATGTGGGAGCGTGCCCTGGGATACCACAAGAAGGTATCAAGGAATGCCAGATTGAAGCAAATACAGCTGTATGTAACGCAAAGAGCATATATGACCCCTCTGAGGATATCTAAGTTTAGAACTGCTGGCCGACAGGCGTGCCCTAAATGTGACGAGGAGAACGCTGACATGACACATATGTTTTGGTCATGCCCAGTAATAGAGTGTTTCTGGGGAGAAGTGGCACAAACATTAGCAGAGAAAGGGGTCACGCTCATCATAGACACGGCCTGGGCCTGCCTGCTGGGAGGGTTCCCCAGGTCACGGAAACTTAAACATGTGGGGAAACTGAAAGCGGAGGATTGCTATGGGAGGGAAAAAGTGTCACAGGCCACGGGTGGAGGTGTGGTGGAAGGAATTGCAGAAATGGGCGGAGGCTGAAACGGTGGTATGGCAGGAGGCAAGTAGCATGAGTGGGGAAGAAGAAGTGGGTACCCTGATGGCATGGAAATCATTAATAGCAGAACTGTTTGGAACGGTATTGGATCCAGCGGAATCCGAGGAGAGTGATACCCTGCCACATGTAGCAGATACTGAGTGTGAAGGACAAACAGGCTCGTAAAGGGGGGTGGGACTAAGGGGGCAGAGGTCAAAGACTAATTGATGTTAATGTAATGGTTGTGAATTGCACTGCGTGTTTGGTTTGTATTTTGGTTGGTTTGAATAAAAATGAATAATATTCGTTAAAAAAAAAACAAACTGTGAATTATTCCCACTACCAAAACCCCTGCAACAACTAAATTTATATGAGAGCATCATAATTCGGACAGTGCACCCATTTCAAGCAATAATACGTCTCCAACCAAAAATAGCAACATTACCGCCCTCTGAATTAGTCAAATGCATTCGTAGCAAAGTAGTTTATTTACATTAGATCTCAAAGAAAATGTACAAACTCTAGGAGTGCAACGGCCAATAGATCAATCTTTAATTGTCTTAGTAAATGGCGTACCTTCAAAAGACAAAAGAATTTGGCAACAACTTGTGGACTTACATTAAGTTATACAAGCCTTGCAATATCTAAAAAACAACAAGGAATACTACAAAGAAGTTAATATTGAAGAAAACCTGAGAGAACCATTGAAATAGAGTTACCAGAAACTGGTCAATTTGAAGTTCTAAATCCTGCTACAGAATCCAATATTTTAGACCATTATACAATTCATCATTTACACTCAAAGACACTATAGATGGTGCACTAGAAACGTACCAAATGAGACAAGCCAAAGGATCTCCAATTAGCATATGGGTAAAAAGTATAGAAACATGGGCCTTTCCTCTACTCGTTTTTTTGTGGAAAAGGAGGAAGGTACGATGATAGACCCACACAGATAAAAGCATCAGAATATAGCTCTCTACGAATGGATTCTGATGACCCCAGATTCAGACAAAACATGGAATACATATTCCACCTTCTGTTTGAAAGTGAACTATCTTCTCTTTGCTATGGAGTTGCACACATATTAAAATCAGGTACCCATTTTCAAAATATGTCCGCTACGCAATTATTACAAAAAGTGCAAGAAAAAGATGAGGTTTTACATTCAAGTATTACAAATCTTTTAGCAAACATGCGTGGTACAAAATAATACTGGTTCCGACGTCACAGAGACGTACGCTGTATGATAAGAAACCTTGGCCCGCCCACTTGGTTTGTTACATTACATTGTGCAGAATATGCATGGGAAGATTTACACGATTTCCTATGCATAGCAAACAAAAATAAAACAAACATAGATATAAAAACACCAGGAGAACTCTGCTCTCTAGATCCTGTAAATGAATCAAGATACTTCTATCATTGCTTCATTGCTATGCTACATTTTATTTGTAATTTTTTATTTTTTATTTTATTTGTTTAGTTGATAAAATCAACCTTTCAAATTACAAAACAGTTAATTAGATCAATACAAGTAAATTGTTTACATTAAAAGATATGAAACAAAAAAAAAAACGAAAATAATTTTTCCAAAGACAAACATGGAACAAAATATCAACATTTCAACTTGAAAGAAAACAGTTAGATGAATCAAATAACTTTACATTATATTAAAAAATGAGAAATTACAAGAGCACAAAATAATATAAAAAGGAGTTAGTCATACTTCAATTTAAGTAGAAACAGTGGAATGAAATTTTACATTTTCTTGCGTATATGACATGCTGTCAAGGACTCCAGAGCTTATCTTGTCAAAAATAAAAAAAATAAAAGAGGAATTTGTTTTCCAAACATTTTACTTTGTTATATTATGTTTCTGGAAATATGGCATCCAAGAACTGTACAATGGCCACTTTTATGGCTAACTTAGGCGATGAAAAAATATGTTGCCAAATGTCCGTCTGGATATACAGGTTTTGATCCTCAAAACATTTTTGAAAATAAAGTTTTTGCAGTGAATGCAATTGAGAGCAATGAACTAAGCAGTGTTCCAAGGTTTCTTTTTGATTTGGAATTTTACAAAAGCGACACAAGTTAGACTTCATCGTGATTTGTTTCCTTCTGGCCACAACATCTAGTGATGGCCATAAATTTAAACGGAAGCAGAGAAACTTGTATCGGAATTTGGATGAAGTTAATTTGACCAAATAGTCAGCCGTGGTTCTATAAGGTTTGTGACCAAATCGCTTACGATCAACGTCTTTGTACGCAAGGCATTTGGCTTGATTGATACACCAATCATATTGATGGATCTTTGTTTTGGCAGCCTTAATTGGTTAGAAGCAATTCTAAGTCTATCAGGGCGTCCGCCAATGCATTCAATGTAAATTTACACAAAGTCTGAGAAAACATGTGATTTCGAGTCAACAAATGAGTGGCCATTTTACCAAATATGTTTGAGTGATTTAGGGATAGAAGACATTTTCGAAAAAAGGCACAATATTTCCAGATGACGTGAGAGTGCATTAAAAGAGAACCCAACTCATAGCGAATTAGAGGGAGAGGGGTACAGGCAGGAAGATGTAACACTTGTTTCCAAAAAGAGGATTCCAATTTGTCCCACCATGTAGCATCTTTTGGTAGAGTGGCTTCCGAACCATAAGTCCAAATAGGAATTACTTTTTGATGGTAAAAGGACAACACGTGTTTTATTGTAAACTTGCCAAATTTGCCCAATAGGATTTTCGCTTAGGAGATCAAAGAGCGAAGCTTACTTATCAAAACTGGCTCATAACATGGTTTGAGCAAGTAGGCTGAGAACCGTATGCCTAGATACTGATAATGTTGAACTTTTTCAAGAGAGATATTCTGTAGCTTCCAATTGTCTGATTTCGATTTGGTGCTTGATTTCCATTTGGAAGTCATCGTTTGGGTTTTATTTGTGTTAATAATCAAATGATTCTCGTTTACATAGGTATCTAAATCATTTAATAGGTTGCAGACCTGTGTGAGTTTGAGAAATAATAACAAGATCATCTGCATAGAAGAGATATGCAATTTTATAAAGACCCACACACGGAGGATCGCTCTTGATGTGACTAAGGGCCATTCCCAAATCATATATAAATAGATTGAAAATTGTGGAGGTGAGTATACACCCCTGTTTTAGCCCGCTATACACTCTAACTTTTGATGACATGAATCCTCCTGTTGACAGTCTAACCTCCATGGAGGTGTTGGTATGTAAAAGTACAATTAAAGTCACAAGTGATGGGGACAGTTATATTTAACCAGTTTGTTGATCAAAAGAAGCCAATCAATTGAATCAAAAGCGACCCTAAAGTCAACAAAAGCTAAATATAAGTTCTGCCTCCTAGCTGCATAATCTGACTGAAGCATGTTCAATGTGATAATGTTTGGAATAGTGCCCAAACCAGCGATAACACCCGCCTGAAAAAGATTGTTGTAGTGTGCTTGTGCAGACCACTTATTCAACTCCCTCAAAATGATATAGATTGGGGAAATGCTCGATCTTAGCAGATTGAGAGACTTCATTTGCTTGGGTGATGACTTCAGACCCTATGGTAGCTTGATTGAGAAAAGGCCTGAACTTAATACAGTTTTTGGACTTAGTTCTAATATTTCTTAGAGCTTTGAACCTGATGGTGATGGGAAGATTCATCGCTTCTCGCTTTTGCGATCTGTACAACCTTTTTTGGATTTTTAATTCAGCATCAAACACATGCAATTTTGGAGTGCTATTAGCATTTTTTTGAAAGGAGGCATACAAAGATGTTTGAAAAGCATGCATCATATCAGAAGATATAACATTGTTGGTACCATTGTTAGAACATATTCTGGTGGCTTCCTGATTCAGACATGTATGAAAGTTACTCAGAGCTTTTTCCGACCATCATAGTCTACTGCCCACATTGTTCACCACAAGATAACCTTGAGAGAGTTTTTCTCTCTCCAAAGAGGGGGCACTTTGAAACAGCCATTTAGCGGTTAGTTGTTTGTGATCACTCGCAGGAGAATCTACAATCTCAAAATCAACAAAATCTGAGAAAAAGTTAGCGTTGGTATACACATAGTCAATAATGGACGAGGATACACCTCTATACCATATCGAGCCAGGGGGGATATCAGACAAGAAGGCTCCATTTAATCTGAGCAGATTATGGTGTTTCACAAATTGGTTCCATTTGCTCAATCTACTTGAGTTATTTTTAGGACTAGCAGTGATGCAGTCAAGGTTCAAATCACCTGCAATCAAATCATTTTCTACGGAGACGTCCAATAGAATTAGATTAAGGTCTTTACCTAGATCTTTTAGAAAGCATTTGTCTGTGATCCCCACCGGGTTCCAATATGCAGTTACAATGGCATAGAGGTTACCTGTAGTTTTAAATGGACCATTTGGATAAACATGTTAGGAGAAGCCGAGGGTGTAATGGTGGTGTTACAATTGGCTTGTATGGCTATGAGTAGGCCGGCAGAAGGTCTACCAGGGAGGCTTTATTGTTATGAGTATATCATGATCCTCCCAGATTGGGGCAGATGTAAGCCACGTCTCATGTAATATTATTAGATTGAATCTATCAAAAGAACTGTTGTTGTTTAACAGGTGAGTGTAACCTCTGGTATTCCAGCTGACCATGGTGAACTCGTTTGGAACCGAGGATAAGACTAGTTACTATTGGGTGAGCATGCTGTTTGTAAACTGGGGTCCTTTCTGACCATTGGACAGACTTTTATAAATAGTTTGGTGGGTTGGATTGGAGGACTTTTAATGCGACAAGACCTGGTCATTGAGGTCAGCGTCTACTGTTAACTCAAACCCCAGATCAAAAGCTGTTTTTTGGCTGACCACAAGGTGTTCTGAATGACTCTGGATTGCATCCAGATTCTAACTGCATGAAAGTTTGATTTATTACAAAATTCCACCAGATCTAAGTCATCAGAACTGATGTCTTCTAATTGAGGTACATCAGCAAATATCGACAATATTGACCTGCAATTTAATGCATATTGTATGTTTGGAACAGGACGACAAGTCAGCATTTGAGAGTAGTTGGCCAGGAGTTTTTGATTTAGAGATGTGGGAGTTTACCCTTCCCAAGTACTGCGGGCACAGAGTCCTTATGCATGGCAGCTTGTAGCAGCTCAAGTAATTTGGGGGAAATTTCTGCAAGCAGTGCACATTTCTTTCCCATGGGGGACTCTTGATCCAGGTGATGTTGTAGTACTTCATTTCTTTGTTTGTCTGTTGTTAAAGTTGGATTTAGAACAAGTGAAGGAGTAGGTTGGGGACCAGCAGGGCTTGTTTTTGTTGAACATTAGAAGGCGCAACCCTTTTGCAAACAATCTCAGAGGAGTCATTGGATCTCAACTCGGTTATACAATGACCAGCCATGTATGAACCAACTGCCCGTCGGATTTCTAGACAGTGTAGTTCTGTGATCAAGCGCTCAGATCAATCGTTTCCAGATTTATCATTAGTCTGAGCGACATTTGGTGGTATAAAAGGAAGAGAGCAAGGGGCATCAGTTCCCTCAGCTTCTTCAATCAAGGCATCGAGAGGTGCATAAGGCAATATAGAATTCACGCCAAAATGGTTATTTGAGGAGGCGTGAGAATTGGCTATTTTATGATATTTTTTGACACTGCAGTCGATGCAATTAAAGTGCTTTCCTTGGGAGTTTTAATGGGCCTGAGAACATTTTGTGTTTTAGAAGAATTGACCTTCTTGGGCGCTCGCACATTTTTCTGCTTTTTGCATAGATTCTCAGAAGAGCGCTGATTGGTACCCCTTTGAGAATTGAATTTTTAGACACAGTAAGATTAGGTAAAGCTGAATCATTTTTGATAATGCCTTCAATTAACGGAACTGCCAAATTTAAACTGGATTTTAGAAAAGAAGAGTTCCGAGCTGCCAGTTTCTCTGTGATAGTTTGCATAGCAAGAGTCACAGTTGAAACAGGAGTCTTTAGGGAAGGAACAATTGAGGGCAAACCAGACATTTTCTGCTGTAATAAAGAGCTTGCATCAGATTGCCAAGCTCTAATTTTGACTAATTGTTTTGTTTGCTCATGAAATTTATAAATATTATTAATAAAGATTCAAAAAGTTTGTATAGTGTTTGCAACGCTATATTCATGGTAGTTAAAGCTGTGTTGATCAAATTGTTGTCCGTGACCACAGCCTCTCTGATACAAGGGATGAGAGGAGAACTGGGTGGTTGACGGGGGGTCGGTGCAAGATAAGAAACCTCGATGGCAGAACAATTTAGATCAATGTTAGAAAACATTACCGGAGAATAAGAAAAATTTGCCGGCAGGCCATCAGGGAGTAGATGTTGTTAAAAACCTGATTTACGCACATTCAAATCAATTATTGCAGTATCTGAACTTGTACATGACTCCGAGCTAATCTCCACATTTAAAGGGGCCGAGGCCGGCACGTTATGCAGCAATACACTATCCAACACTGAGACATGGGTATTAGAGTCAAAGTGGGACAATTTGACAATGTTAGCTGTTGCTTCATTTTCCATCATGCACAAGTAAAATCTTTCAATCACAGAAACTGGTGGTATACAGATAGACTGGTTTGGACACATAGGAAACGTACTTTTGGGAACAGACAAGACTTTAGGTGAATTTGTCACACTGCATTTGAGAGCGTCTTTATAGAAGTGACGTATGTCAGGCATTGGGGGGCTTTTACAACTAGCTCTCGACCCTTTGCACCCTCTACCAATTGCCGGTGTAGAACATAGCGCCAGCGCCGGTTTCGTCCTGGAAATGGCTGATACGGCGTTTAGTGGCGGTTTGTGGCCGACTGGTAGTAAATTAGCCGGCATTCCTGCTTTCAACGAGGGGAGCCTAGAGTGCATGTTTGGCTCCGAAAGGATTTAATTAAATTTGAATTAGCCTGTGGTATAAGGTTATAGCAGGAGGAAGAGCTCAGGACGGACTGAGGGGCCTTGCTTCTCGCTAGAGAGCTAGACAGCACCACTCAGCTGACCACTCCTCTGAACACACGTGCTGAACGCGCATGCGTAGTGATGATAAGGAGGAAGCTGGTAGTGGAAGGAGGGGCAGGCTCCAAAAAGGGGCGGGCTGCAGAAAACAAAGAACATACAAACAAAAGTCACTGGCTGGCAAGGCGCCAAAAGTCCTCCGAGCAGAATGAGCGGCCCTAGAGAGCTCGCCTACCCAGCAAGGTTCAGCCGTAGTCACAGCCAGTAACGTCTCAGTGTCTCTTCATAGGAGCAGACAAAGACCGCAGAGCACCACAGCGAGACAGCACCACTCAGCTGACCACTCCTCTGAACTTTATTTGTAATAAGACTGTTCCTCCCCTCTGAGAAGTTCAACACTTCTTTTGGAGAAAAGAATACCAAGCCAGAGGAGCACTACACATCCACATGCTATTATTGATTAAAGATGCTCCTAAATTTGGTCAGGAAAGTGATGCCACTGTTTTGCAATTCATCCACAAATATATCACTTGTGAAATCCCTTCACAAACAACACATAGTGACCTTCATGCACACATTTTGCAATTTAAAAGACACAAATGTGGGAAATATTGTTGTTGCAACTATATAAAAAAAGGGGAAATACTACACCAAATGCCTCTTTGGTTTCCCTAGACCAGTTTCAGCAACAGGTCAAGTAAGCAACTTCATGTCTTCAGTCAGACATAGTGTCGAAGGTAAATCACCTCAGAACACATATTACATAAAAACAACAGAAGAATCAAAATACATCAATGATTACAATGCAATCATTGCCCTCCTATGGAATGCAAACATAGGTGTGCAGTACATTGCAGACAATTCTACTGCAGTTGCACGATATGTCACAGCCTACTTAACCAACGCAGAAAAAACAGAGCTTCAGGACCTCTAGGATGACATATCAACTGACAAAACACTATCACAGAAATTATACAGCTTAGGCATAAAAATGCTCTCTCATAGAGAATTTGGCTGCTATGAAGCTGCAATCTGTTTAACCGGTACTATCTTGTATGGAAAATCTGGCAATATCATATGGCTAA
This sequence comes from Ambystoma mexicanum, assembly GCF_040938575.1. Lineage (NCBI taxonomy): Eukaryota > Metazoa > Chordata > Amphibia > Caudata > Ambystomatidae > Ambystoma > Ambystoma mexicanum. Next base: position 343,720,206 of record NC_090934.1, on the reverse strand, counting down.
GTCTTGGTCCTGCTAAATCTAGAAAATGAGTTCTCAAATCATAGGAGGACATAGAAACAATAGCCAAAAATGATCCCAACAGCCAAGACATTTTGAAAAACAATTTACTGGACACATACTACCCAAACAGCAATACCACTTTGGAAACCAAGTGTCTCTACCAATTAACCCAAAACTACACATACAAAAATAATGTTAAACCAGATGAAAAGAAAGGTAGATACAGAGTGGTAAATTGTGAAGGCATCTTAGTGAAACTTATCAAACAGAGTTTAATTAATCATATCAAATTGTCATTAAAAACTCATCAACATAAAGAACTGTATTACATTTCCCTGCTACAACTTTTTAAACCATGGAGAAAAGAAAAGAGTTACTGGATACTGTATAATGTTACTGTTACTGGATACTGGAACTCCAGGCCCAACTGCAAGTGGACACGCCCAACAGTAGTCAATCTTCTGTAACAGGAAGCCAAGAACCACTTGGATAGCCACTAATAGCAAGAGGCAGAATTAGCCATGATAGAAGTAGAAAACACCATGGGGCTGATTCATGGAATTATATGCGCCGAAAAACAGGCATTCTGCCCGTAAATCCCATTTGTTAAACAGGGATTCGCAGGCAGAATGGCACACAAATCCCCATTTTCAGCGTAAATAATTCCATGAATCAGCCCCTAAGTATCAGTATGAACAAGCTACAGAAGACTTTGCTGTACTAAAATCACAACTGAATAATGAGTAGCGTAGCATTTTCCAATAAATAATAAAAACAAATTGAACATGGTGTGGAACATGAAAATATAAAATGTATCTGCCAAGACTACAAACCTATACTGCCATACGTGAGTGGTGAAGCTGGTTCAGGCAAAACATTCTTAATCAAAATCATCAGCAAGTTCCTTCAACAATTGACAAACAACAAACTGTGAGCTGTTGTAACTGCCCTCACATGTTTAGCTGCTTACAACATAGGCAGTATCACTTTACACCGATTAATACTCCTTCCATTAGAACATCTAAACAAATTAGACTATTACAAACTTTCCACAGAAGCTGCAATGGAACTACGCAGAGTTTTCAAACAAATGAAAATGCTGCTAATAGTTGAGGTGCATGGTCTCCAACCGAATGTTCGCTTTGATTCACCTCAGATTACAAGAGGTTCTCAAAACAGACTACGAACAGCTCTTTGGAGGAAAACACATTATTGTTTTCGGAGATCTTCTTCAATTGACACCAGTGAAAGCTGAACCTATTTTTAAAACCTTAGGCACAAACTCTGCCATAAAACTCTTGGCAGCATAGGAAGTGTCAACCTTTGGCAACATTTCCAATACAGAGAATTAACAGAAAACATACGCCAGTCTGCAAACCTCACATACGCCAACATTTTAAAAAGTATTGGAGTTGGTGTACTATCTCAAGAAGCACAATCAATATTTAAAAAGCAGGCATATCCATGCACTCTATGGCCACAACTCATGTGCTACTGATGTCATGGAACAATTAGCACACAGAAATGTCAATTGTATGTCCTTGATGCCAACTCTTGCAAGCTGCTCAAAATTCAATGAAACAATGTTGAAAAAAGAAATGCAACCAATCATTGAAATTTGCTCCACAGATAAACTGGACGTACATGGTATGACACTACCCATGTGTCAACAAGCCACAATAATCCTAAATACCGTAAAAAACTCTATCTCCAACACAGCTGGTTTAGAGAAAATATTAAAATTATCTTTAATCTGTAGAGTAATGCTTAAACGTAACCTTGACGTGGAACAAGGACTAGTTAATGGAGCACTTGGTACAGTTGTTGGCTTTCAAACATATCCACATAACAACTGAATTCAATTTGTCAATATAGACATGTATGTACGCAGAGAACAATTTTCACTAACTCTAGCATATGCAGTTACCATTCAAAAAATCATCAATAGATATTGCTAGCACAGTCTTTAAAGAAGGCATGTAGCACTATCACGCTTACGAACACTTGACGAGCTATTTCTAATAAAACTTTGATGCAAGTAAAGTAAATGCATATATTCCTTGCATTCTAGAATACAATAGGCTGCGTTCACTCCACACCCCCCATCTAAAAACCTATCCTGTTCCACAAAAAACAAAACGTTGTAAAAGAAAACTACTTCAAATTGAAACGATGTAGGATATCACTACAATTCCTCCAAACAAAAAAAAGAACTAATACTTCATCAAGTGCCACAACTAAAGAAGAATCTACTGGTCAAAGTAACTCAACTACTTCTTCAAAGAAGCAACACATAACTGCTATAAATTGCTACGCAAATGTAGCAATAAATATTCTATTCCAATTGCCACCAATTATTGAGAACATTTACTTACACAGTACAGACCAATTGTGTTTGCAAATGTTAGTCCTTCATAGAAACGCAACCAACAATCCTGACAACACTTACAGTGTTTATGGAATAACACAAGAATTGGACTACTGTGCTGGAATTGTCAAATTCACTATAAACTCACAAGAAGATCCACAAGAATGTCTAATGTACTTACTACAAGTACTGGAAAACAAAAACATACCTATAAATGAAATCTTTCAGATGTCATATATGTGGAAACATACATGCACTCTCTCAACCATGTGGCACAGGAAGAATTCCCTAATGAACACTTTGTGTATGTATCCATACTGAACTGTGAATCCATTCCATTTCAGCAACTTGTACAACATGCAAACCATGGCAGATTATATACTACCTGCAATTCAGATAACATCTCCGCCTTACAAATACAGACACATAGTAAATACGTAATAGCAATGTGTTTACGTTACAATGCAGATGGCACCAAATGCAACTGTAAACTGACTGGATTCACACATAGTCAAGTATCACTTGGTAAGAAAACCTTCACAACAATAGGTATAATCTACCACGTAGGAGCCACAACCAATGCAGGTCACTACACTGCATATATAAAAATGAATTGTGGATGGTTCGAATGTAATAATGGAACCATTACTCTAAAGCAGAGATTGCCAGCAAATCTTGTAAATGCTTACTTAATATTCTTAAAACCAAAATTTAATACGTAATCTGTGTATGAACATAAGCAAAACTTCAACTTCAAAACTGTGCACAGTTAGAGTATGCCAACATGTATCTTACTGCCCCAAGATTCTGCAACAAGCAAACAGATACATAAATACTACTAAAATGTAACAAGAAATATACAGTTAAAATACGCCAACAGGTACCTAACTGCCCCAGAAAATCCGCAACAATCCAAAAGATGAATAGCATAAAAGTAGAAATAAACAATTAGAATACGCCAACAGGTATCTAATTGCCCCAAAAATCTGCAACAAGCCAACGATAGAAGATTAGCAACAAACAAGAAATAAACAGTAAAACAATGAAAGAAATATATTGTACCACAACATAGTATTTTTCCCACAGACCCAATGATTTAGAAAACAAACACAGCAACTGAGCAAATTGCACAGTACACTGGTTTGAACTATACTACTTGTAAATTACTAAATATGAGGGTCAAACAAATACAGAAATGTCTATTATGCAATGCAATAACTCATTATGAACTACCTGCTCTAACATATGATATTTTCTTTTATCACAGAGATCGAAAAAGTATATTTGGTCCAGTTACCCATGTCATGAAAAAACTGCATACAACCACAAAAAACTCAACCAGTAAGTATACAATAAATAATCTCAGAAACACTGCACTCCTTGCTACAAACTCCACAATCCTAACTGCATAGCCTAGCCAAAACTTCACATTCAAACTCTACAAATGAAACAGTTCACACATTTTTGGGTTGTGGATATTGGATGGGTGTTTGATTCTATTGGTGTGTTATGCTGCGGTGGTTGTGGCCAGGGCCGCATTTGTGATGTCATCTTTGATGTCATGGGTGTTAGTCTCATCAGTGCACACTGGTGGCGCAAGTTGTGGTTGCTTAGTTTACCATAACTGGCGAATTTCTGGGGTTTTTCAGTTTTACTTGTAATCATAGTATGGATAGATTGTTGTTAGTGCAAGGTAACTGTAACGTTATCGTAACAAATATCTTTGCACTGAAGTTGCTAGGTTGTTCTTAGGGCAACTGAAGCATAACGTCCCTTCATCAATGTTTTTTCACTGAATTTGGTTTTTAGTAGGCCACTGTAACCAGACCCTTACTTTAGCATAGTTTTTTCAATACAGGGGTTTGGTTTGCAGTAGTGCAACTTAATGTCCATTTAACAATGTTTATGTTAGTGATAGGTTTTTAGTAGGGCACTCTAACCGCAACATTTCTTTAGCATAGTTTTTTTTCTGTAAAGATTATAGGTTTTTGGTACTGCAACTGAACCATAACATCCCATTAACAACCATTTGTCAATGATTCCTTGGCTGCCCGCATGATGAACTTGTGGAAAGGCCAAATTTTCTGGTGTATATATCCATTTGTACACTTCCTTTTCCTAATAGTGTTAGTGTATCTTAGCAATTACAGATGTGCATTGTAAGTGAGTGAGTGTTTGAGTGGTTTTTCTTTTTGTGTTAACATTGCATGGTGAATCTGTGCCGCACAGTACTCTCTGAGATGACTGCAGGTGAGCAATATGGACGTTTCCTTTTGAGACTGCACCTGGCCGGTGTATGCACAATCACACTGCAGGTATCCGTAGGACTCCATTAGTGGCTGCATGGCCGCATCTTCTAATGCACTTTTAATTAGTTGTGGGAGCACACGCGTATCCATCGTACCGCTATACCCATGCATGGGGCATCCTCTGTGTGCTGGCAACACCGCCCCTGTCACCAGCCCTACGGATTCATACAGTAGGCTATCGCATTTGAAGTACTCCTGACGACTAGGTGGGTGGCTGTGCAAACCTACCAATGTATGGCTGCAGCACACCTAGCTGTATGAGATCCACTGGTAAACAAGGAACAGGAACCTCCAGTGTAATGTGGGTGTGTTAAATGTCGCATTAATTTGATTGATGTACTGCTTGCCTTTCCATGACCCGTGAAATAGACAAACCGTCTCTGCACTGAGCACTGTGATGGAAAGTGTCAAGGGGTAGCATGCGGGTCGTACAGTTGAAGAAAACATGTAACTGCAAGTGTAGAGTTTGTAGTGAGTCTGCAAAATAGCAAAGCTGGTGCGGCTTGGTCGTGCACATACTAGTGCATGTAAAGGCAAGTAAGCAAATAGCAGAATCTTCAGAGCGTAAACAATGTCTGTGGTGGTTAGAAAAGTACTGTAGCCTCATGGGCCGGGCTGAATAATTATCTTTCCTATGTTATTCGCATTGTTGTAAGCATTCTTGTATTTCAGAATGTATGCATCTCTGTAAATGCTACCCCTACGGTTAATGGCATAGCATGTAGTGTTTGTACTGCATGTGACAACAACTGAAATTGAAGCACAAGGGACCAGTGGGCAGGGTAGTGCCCTTCCAACAATGCAGTATTTTCATGTATAGCATTTTCCACATCTGCTGCGGCCAACAACAGGGGCACTCCTGTAGGGCAGCGGAGCTCCAAAACATCCTTGCAGACCATATGCCGCGCTACAGAGTTACAGACCCTTACCCGGCAAAAGGCATTGTATTGTGCATGTACTGCAAAGTGCTACTCTACAGATGGAAGGTACTTGGAAGTGCATGGGAAGGGTCTGTCTGGGAGCATGAAAATGACTACCGCCTATGTAGGTGAGGGCCATGCAATATTTCCCTCTCTCTGCACGTCCCCTATGTTATACATGAAGGTGCTTCCCTTTCCGTACCGGGCCTTGCCTGCCATTCCTTCTGTGGCGTGTGTTAGAAGACCAAAATAAATAGAAATTAACTGGGAAAGGAAAAAAGGGAAGTAAATAAAGCTTCTTTCAGAGTTGAATGATGGAATTGCCAATGAACGGATGCCGGGCGCAGTGCACCATATACGATCCACACAATGTGCATGAAATAAAAGGAGGCATGGCACTGTGCAAAACATTGTAGTGGAATCAGGTAGAAAGGGGTTCGCTGTAGAAAGAGGTTTCTTTTTGTGTTGCAGAGCGTTTTGAAGAGTTTAAGTGTGCAACACTTACTACAAAAATTCTTGTACTACTTTCAAGAAGGGCATCAAGGCAATTTGGATAGGACGTGCAGAAATCAGGATGGCAGGAATAGTAAGATGAACGTTATTGGTGGGGAAAACTGTTTGGGCTGTGAACCATCATATTCCCATGTGTGAAGTACGCCATTGGCACACGTCGTAGAAAGGCACAAATAGACTTCTTCACAATGTACTGCGCTTTCTCCATTTGCGGCCCAATTTAAAAATAACGCAGCCACATCATTGTCTTTGTAATGCGATAGAAAATTATGCAGGAGATCGGAAACAGATGCATGACCTAGGCAAGTGCCTCCTTCAACGCAAACTGTACTGAAACTTGTGTAACATGCTGTGCAATTTGCCCTCCACAATGAAGAACAATAATGTCGGCATGGTCGTGCATCACCAAAGTGTCACACAGACAAACCAAAATCAGTCACTTCATTGTAGGTACTCCATAGCAGTACACATAAACAGATAGAATCCAAAATGAGCAGCCACTGCACAGTGTTTTCCATTCACTTTCAATCAATGTATTTAGAAATCCCCCAAAACGTTTGCGCTGTCACTCGTGAAAGACACAGCCATAATCGCACCCTCTGCATTTCTGTTGACAAATACACTGTGTACCACAGTTTGTGCATACAAACCACACCCAGAAACCTTATTAAACAATTATGTAGCCTCTAGAGGCCCATTTGTATGCCCATCATCTGCAAAAGGGGCGTATGTAACACGTGCGACCCTACAACTATTGCAATGTCTGCTGACTTTTCATGCTGTGTGCAGCCGGGAGTGGGGGAATATGTTTCAACCAGGGTAGGGCACGTCATTAGTTGTGGCGGCTCTGAAAAGAGCCTTTATTTTTTTTTAAAGGGGCTTCGATAGAAACACCCTTTTTTGCAGTTTCCATAAGTATTTTTGTGTTTTGTATGTCAGTTCACATTCTTACAAAAGGGTCTTCAGTGTGGGTCTGTAGATTGTTGTCGGGGGGAAATTCTGCCGGGGTCGGCCGGGCCGTCCGCAGACCTCCGGGCAGGGAGGCCCCAACTCCTCCCGTATATCCCAAAAGAGATAGAGTATGAGACACACGCAAGAAGCAAGGTGACTCTGCTGTTTATTAGACAAAAACGGCAGGGATGGGTTAAGGATCGTACGCGTCCGTCCTGACACACACACAATCGTGGGGCTCGCAGGCCCTTTTTACCTTAGTATGACGCGCTACTTGCGTCACCTTGGAAAGTTAGCAAAAAACCTATCGCCACTCTTAATTGGTTGCTCGAGTGGTAGGGTTAGTATAGCATACGTATAGAGAACAATGTTAGTGGTCAAGGGTTAGTCAGGTGATATATCTGGGTTGTCCCTACAATTAGATACATGAGAATTGTTACATGAAGACCCCTGATGATTGGTTAATGTTAATGGCATCAGTGATAAGAGCCCCATGTTCTGATTGGTGCGCTCACAAGCCTCCCAGTCTGGGACCATCGCTGTTCCCAGCTCTCGGTGCACCTGTCATTTGCAACAATGTTTCACTATGAGTATGTGCAGACAATGTGAGGACTTATTCATAAGCTGGAAGGCCGACTACTCCCACTGTCGCAGATGTCCATTGAGCCTTTCAATTGTATCTGCCTGTGTCTTGTAACGAGGGATCCAGACGCCTTTTCTGGCCTTGGCATCCTGTCAGGTTCGGCTTGGTCACAAGAGGTGGGACCGTGTTTGAGGCAGAATTCTGCACAATTAATATTGTTTTTCCACTGTGTGCCTGGTTTAATTTGCAGGTGTGACTTTGACGTTGGTGTGCGGCGTGCGAGGTTGCAACATCGTGCCCTTGATTGTCCGCTTTCGGAAAGTGGGTTTGCAACATTGCGACCTTGGCTGTCTGCTTTCGCCGGGCTCATTCTGCAGGATCAGCAACCTGACTCTTGTTCTTTTAACGTCCATGGAAGCTCTTGCTTGCGGCCTACTTATGCCTGGTGTATAGGTGGAACCGTTTGGTGCACAGGCGCTTTAGGTTATAGTATCATATTGTCTTATCCCCAGTATCGTGTCTTCGTTATATTTCTCATTATGGCACCTGGTTTTAGGAGAAGCGTAAGCAAGCTCTTTAGACGGGTTCATGATGCGTCTTGCGTTTCTGCATTTTGAGAGCCTATGTGGAAAATAATAAAGATGCACGTCCGTGAGTATGTCTGTCGCCTACGTCATAGCACTGAGTATATTCTTTGTGTAGATTGGTGCGGGAGTGTCCGGTGTGTATATTTGCACAGGTGTGCTGACCGTTGGCTAGGTCGTCATGGCATCTCTAACGACGTGTAGGTTTTAGTCTAGTTGATCCGTGCCGCAGGTGTCGGCATGGACAGGGCGGGCTGCTGGGCAGGCAGATGGACACATCCGTATGTTCCTGTACCAGGGTATTTGGTCGTCTGGTAGATGGGCAAACTCTTCTCGTGGCGGGTGCCTGGGCCGTGATCCTTTAGGCCAGGCGCGAGAGGGGAAGGACGGGAGCCTGGTCTTCCATTCTCCCACTTCATTGTGAAACAAAATATCATTGCCACTGGTCAACAAAGACATGCAATTTGCTTTGAAAAAGATGTATATATGTAAATATCGAGAACCAATGTTCTCATTCTCACAGGAGAATATCCCAGCAGCACAAGTCACACATGCTTCTGTTGATGAGACCCCTTCTGACTTCTGGCTGGCGATAGGAATAATTGGAATAGTCCCATACTATCCTCGGTGGTATACAAGAGAAAAGTACCTTGGCAGTGGAAAAAAATGTGCTTCACTGCTTTCATCAACTTTTTCAGTTGAGGGTACACACAGGAACAAGCCAAGGAACCCAAATGGAATGTTCCATAGTGCACAACCACACCATGTACACTAGATAAGTGGCCACTCCTCGACATACTGCAAGCCCAGCGCTAAAACTGCACACATCGTCACAGCACCACAAAGCCTCCACTCCCTCCAAATCGAAATTGCCATGAAAGCCTTTTTCAACGGCATACTGGAACAGATCTTCCACAAAGGCATCACCGACTATTAAGACAGTGCGTCTCCCCCTCTCTGCCTGCCACCCTCACTAGCCAGAGTAATGATTGGACAATCCCCACGGCCGATTTCCATCGGCCAGCATGGTGAGAAGCGCAGAATGTGGCACGTGCGCTTCCCCAAGTACCACATGGGCCACACCCAGTAAAGCAGGAGGAGTCCTTCTTCATATTGCCACATTTTCCTGTGAAACAGATCCTGAGTACCTGATTAGACAATCCCCACAGTCCCATTTCCATTGTACAAGAAAATGGTAGAGCCAATGGTGGTCAAAGAAATGCCATTTGCTTGAAAGCAGTGTATGTTTTGGAAATTCATGCTCTCATAGTGGGTGGACAACATGCCATCAGTGTACATAAATGCAGACATGCTTCTGTTCATAAGGCACCTTCCAAGCTGTAGCTGGGGACAAATTACACTGGCATGTTCCCATACTCCTTTTGGGGGAATGGGTGAGAAAACAACCTTGGCAGTGGGGAAAAATCTGCATCACTGCAGTCATCAACTTCTTCAGGTGACGGTGCAAATGTCCTTACAACATGTAACCCAAACGTAGACCTCCATAATGCACCATGACAACTTCACCAGCAACGATGGAGGCCACATATCTGCAAAGGTGAACCATCCCACCAAAACTGCATGTATCGAAACTGGCCCTCAAAGCGTCCACTCCTTCCAACCTGAAATTAGCAGCTGTGCACGGCATACCTGTACAGATCTTGTACACATGTATCACCCACAATCAGCACCGTGCATCTCTATATGTCCACCAACCTAATTACACAGAGAGTATTGGGAGAAAGTAGCACCACCCCTTCCTGTGAACCACACCTTTGACACATGATTCCATAATTTCATAATTCCCAGAGTTCCATTTGCATGCCCACCATGCTGAGAATGGCAGGATGTGGCATGTCCGCTTTCCCAGCTACAGCGAGGGCTGCATCCCAGTAAAGCAGGGGCAGTCCTTCTCCCCTCTCCACTGTTGTTCTTCCAGCACTCCCTCATTGAGGATTGTGAAATATTCACGCATGCATGCACCAATCAGAGTCTAGAAGTCAGCATTCAACACTATCATTTCTGTACAGCACTCCATATTTACCGTTCAATACCCTGAGTACACGTTGCATGTGCTTCCAAAGCACAAAGGTGGGGGGAAAAACCCACAATGTCAGCATCCAAAATCATCCAGAGCGGCACCCATCATGCCTTTGACCATGCACAGAAGAGTCTACTGCTTGCCGATACCCATCACAACATAATAGAGCCATGCATGAGAACATGTGGCCATAAACCACAATTCCACAAACATAGCTCTGCCTCTGCCACCCCTACCCACTGCCACGCAGAAAGTATTATGTCACTAGCAACCAAACCACACAATCCTCGCAACATTGGGCCTACTCGCAGGAAACTGCACAAACCAGAATGTCCAAGCACATCAAACATTCACTTCAACCCTACCCTCTTGTATACTGACAATGTTCCAACACTGCATCCAGTGGGCATACTGCAAGACTTTTCACTGCAAAATCTCCAGCCATACACCGAAAACCATACAATGTTCCAACAATGAACGCACCAATGGAACCAACAATATATGCATGTCAGCGCACTTCTCAGTGCTCTATGAAAAGTAAAATGTGTTCCATGACCATTCTGTGAAGATGACCACCCTCTGAAAGATGCAGTCAAAAAAGACTGTGTTGCTGCAGTGGGTATGGTGAAGGCCTTGGATTTTAGGTGTATATCCTATGGCCTACGGCCTTTGGCCATGCACCCAATAGTCTAGGCCTTGGCCACACCCACAGCAAGATAATGCAGCCATGCATGGCAACATGTCATCAAGTACCAAAATCCACAAACATACCACAGCCACTGGCACTCTTACCCAATCTCTGCACCATCCTATGGCTATTCATAGACAGATTCATCTTCTACCAGAATCTAAAAACTTCACACGGCCTCTGGCACCCCTAACCACTTTGATTCACATACAATGGTGTTAATGCCAACCCAACCAACCAACAGTATTTGCATGTCAGCTGACTTCTGGTGCTCTATCAAGTGTACAATGAGCTCCAAAACCATTCTGTAAAGGTGAGGAGTCTGTGACAGATGCAGTGTCAACTGCATTGCTGTGGTGTGTCGGCAAGGCCTAGACTATTGGGTGCATGGCCTATGGCCTTTGGCCATGCACCCAATAGTCTAGGCCTTGCCCACACCCACCGCAACATAATGCAGGCATGCCTACCATCAAGTGCTCACGTACCACACTGCACACACGTACCACAGCCACCGTCACTACTACCAAATCTCCACACTGTAATACAGCTATTCATGGAAACATACACAGCCTCCAGCACCCATACGCAGTTTCATTCACATAGTACGTCTCCCAGCTCTCTATTCAGTACAGAAAAGCAATACGTCATACTGCAGTACAGAAGTCGCCACTGGACACTACGCACTCCAATGTGATATGCAGTTTAGTCCGTCTCCATTTCTATGCACACACTCATGAATAATTGCGCCCACTTCACACACTGAAGTATCCATGCACGTAGAAGGTGCACTTCATCCCCACCCTCTTCAATACTGTCAGTATTGCAACACTGCACTCAGTGGACTCACTGCACAACTGTTAACTCCAGTAGCTGCAGCCATGGATTAAACACTGTATGATGTGCTAAGGAACACCTCACCCATGCAATCAACCATCTATGCAATGCTGACATACCACACACAGAAGGGAACATTGTGAAACCTAATTCCAACCACAGCACATACTTGTCACTGCAAGGCCTCCATCCATGCAACACACCAGAGTACATGCTATCTTATAATGTGCATGTCATATGTAATGCACTCCCCTTCTGCAATTGAGCTCCCACCAGTTAGCACGGAAATAGGTCTCTGGACCAGCTATCGTGCCGTAACGAAGCCATGTAGCACACATGGGAGGCGGCTGTGCAGAGACCGGCAAATTGCTGCTGTATGCAAGGACACTGCAGGCACGTCAAAGTCTTCGTCCATCCAATTGACATATCTCAGATGATTCACTTCTCACTCCCCCACCCTTTCCATCCCTTCTTCCCACCACCACATGGCGTAATACATGTTTTGCAATGCACTCCCCGTTTGCTATTCAGGTACGACCAGTCAGCATGGTAAGAGGTCACAGCACGAGTTACCGTGCCATGACGAAGGCTGCCTGCATTCACCACACATGGTTGGGGCCTATGCAGGGAGTGACAAATTGGCGCAGTAGGCACGGATACTGCAGGCACAGCAACGTCTTCGTCCACCTAAAAATCACATATCTTTGATGAACCACTTCTCTCTCCCCCACACTTTCCATGCCCTCCTCCCACCACCACACGCCGTACATTATGTTTCTTAGTCCCTTTCATTAGCGCACTGTCCTCCGATACACCATGGCGGTTTTTGCCCAAAAACGCTTCTCTCCAGCCAACCACCAGCTGCGTCCAATGATCGTCGACAGCACGGCGTACTGCTAGCCAATAAACCTTCGCTTTGCGGCGCAAACAGGGAAATAGGTCAGCGGAGCAGAGCCAAACATCACTTATTTTTTGAGGTGTACATTTCAGTTCTTTGCAACAAAAGTACTGGTAGGATTTGCAAGAAACACACAAAAGCATGCTTTCTGACCCAAGCCCCCGCTCCTGCTGCACATATGGTGCAAATCCGTCCAGGCTTTCGGCCTGTAGCTGTGCGCAAAGTTTTCGCCCATTCAGTCTATGGATAAAAAAAATGGGGGCCATCCCTATAACTCCCCCCCCCGGTATGAAACCTCAACAACCATGCTTTAAAAATTCAGAGCGGCCCATATACTTTTTTTGCAAAGTTTAGTGAGGATCCCTCCAGGGGAAGAGAAGTTATAAGCCGCTGAAAAAGTGGTCTTCCTATGAGTTTAGCAACTTAAACAATAACTACACGCCTGCTACCGCGGGTCGTGTAACATACATATATATATATATGAATATTCAGTGAAAAAACTTTGTTAAAGGGACGTTATGGTTCCAAGTAAAACTGAAAAACCCCTGAAATTCGCCAGTTATGGTAAACTAAGCAACCATAACTCGCACCACCACCCACAACATCAAAGATGACATCACAAATGTCATTGATGACATCACATGACTGGCTCACTCTTTTTTCCTTTACTGACATATCTAGGCCACATGATTTTCTTCAGTAACAGTCAGGAACTAAAAATTATAAACATACTATATTTGTAGACTTATCATTCAAGTATGTTCTTACAGTAATTCCCTTAGGGTCCAGTCATATCATATGAAACATATACATATGGGAAGAAACAAGCTTGAAAAGCAGCAATTCTTTCTGTGCATCAAGATAATCAGTAGCGTTATCAGCACTTTCGGATAGTTCTGTTGTTTTTTTTATTAATGTATTTTCCCTGTATATGCTCATATTTGTATACATTGTACTGACACTACTTTCCTTAGGGTCCAGTCACATCATGTTATACATGTACATAGGGTAAATAGCAGCTTTGAAAGAGAGCAATCATTTATTTGCATAAAGATAATCAGTTAGGTTTTGAATTGTTTCTGCTACTACTTCTGCTTTTTTGCTAACTTCACTTTCCCTGTATATACCCATATTTGTATGATATGATATGATATGGCATTTGTAACGCGCCTATACACAAGTGTTTCAAGGCGCGACGAGGCAGGGAGGGGGGAACAAGGGGAAGACAGACAACGATCCTACTAGGCCAGGTGTCATTCAGATCGCGCAAGTGCAGGGGTAGGGGGAAGGGAGAAAGTGCATGGGGCAGGGGAGGGGGGAGTGCAGTACAAGGTAAGTAGAAAAAAATAAATAAAAGGGGCAGCTGGTGGCAAGTGCAAGGTAAGTGCAGACAAGTGCTGGGAAGGGGGGGCTGTAGGGATACAGAGACAGTCCTGCAGTGCAGGGGTTTCCAGGGAGGCAGTGCAAGTGGAGAGTGGCTGGGCCCAGGACCGGGGTCGGTGAGAGTGGCCCAGTTGCAGATACAGTGCAGTTTCAGCGAAGAATTACAAGGGAAGAGGGAGAGAGAAAGCAGAAGCAAAGAGTAAGGTTTTGAGGTGCTTCCGGAACCGGAGATGGTTCTCCTCAAGTTTCAGGGAGGCAGGAAGGCTGTTCCAGAGAGAGGTCCCTGCCACAGAGAGAGATCTACCCCCAGCTCATTGCTTCGAGAAGCGGCTGACCCTGAGTTGGAGACGGGTGAGCGAAGGGCTCGGGAAGGAAGATATTTAGGAAGAGAGAGTTGAAGGTATTTAGGCCCCAGGCCCCAGAAGGCCTTGTGGACAATGCAGAGGGTTTTGAACTTTATCCTCGGAGCCACTGAGAGCCAGTGTAGAGATTTCAGTCCTGGAGAGATACGGTCCCTGGGCTTGAGGCCAAGGACAAGTCTCGCAGTTCTGTTCTGGATGAGTTGCAGAGGGCGGAGAGTGGAGGCAGGCACATTAAGATAGAGGCTTTTACAGTAGTCCAGCTTTGAGAGAACCAGGGCTCGGGAGACAGTGAGCTTCTGGGGGAAGGAGAGGAAGGGAAGAATACCTCTGAAGAGGTGCAGCTGGTAGTGTGACTTCTTAGAGACGTCATATATATGAGGAGAGGACAGTGTGGAGTCGAAGATAACCCTGAGGTTTTTTGCCTTGAAGGTAGGAGCAGGAAGAGGGCCAAGAGAGGCCGGCCAGAGAGCTGTAGGGAAGGAGGGAGTTGGTGTGCTGATGTGTAGAATCTCAGTCTTACTGGCATTAAGGCAGAGGTCATTGGCGGCACACCATTCCTGGATAGCAGACAGACAGTCAGAGATGAGGGAAGGAGAGGAGGAAGCTGAGGGTAGCCTGAGAATGAGCTGGGTATCGTCCGCATAGCACTGAAAGTTGGGGCAGAGAGCGGCGATGCGGTGGGCAAGGAGTGCCAGATACTGGTTGAACAGCCAGGGGGAGAGATTAGAACCCTGGGGGACACCACAGGTGGAGAAAAAGATGTCAGAGAGGAAGGACCCCAGTTGGACCTGGGAGGGTTGATTGGAGAGGAAAGAGGTCAGCCACGCCAGAGCCTGACCAGTGATACCCAGGTTATCACGGAGACGGTTGAGCAGGATGGCATGTTTGACAGTGTCAAAGGCAGAAGAGAGATCGAGCAGAATGAGAACACACGGAGTGTTAGAGTCGAGGTTCAAGAGCAGGTCCTCAAGGATGTTCAGGAGAGCAGTTTCCGTGCTTCTGGCAGCTCTGAAGCCAGATTGATGGTCATGAAGACTGCCAACAGATTCAGCATGGAGGTTAAGCTGGGAGATGGCCAGTTTCTCCAGGAGCTTGCCCAGGAAGGGAGTGATGGAGATTGGGCGATAGTTAGCCGGGCAGGAGGGGTCAGAAGAAGCTTTCTTAAGAAGAGGGTGCACAAGGGAGTGCTTAAGGGGGGAAGGGAAGACTCCAGAAGTGAAGGAGTGGTTGCAAAAGTCAGCCAGGGCAGGAGCCAGGGAGTCGATGTGGTTCTTGATAGTTTTGGAGGAACAGGGGTGAACCTGTTTAGACGAGACTTTCATAGATCGGACTTGTCTGGAAACCTCGTCAGCAGAAAAAAGGGGAAAGGCAGAAAAGGAGGGAGGAGGGGTGGCTGCAGAAGGGCCAGAGGAAGAGCCGGGAAGAGAGGGAGGGAGGTGAAAGGAGGAGAGTGAGGACAGGATGTCCTGAGTTTTAGAGATGAAGTGAGAGGCCAGTGCAGTGCAGAGGGCCTGGGAGGGGACAGGAGAGGTAGAGACTGCAGCAGGGTTGGCAAGATCCTTGCAGATTTTAAAGAGTTCGGCCGAGTTGTTAGATGCCGCAGAGATGCGGGCTTGGATAAAGGCTCTCTTCTTGGTGAGAACGGAGAGACGGTATTGCCTTTGGAGCAGGCGGCAGGCCAGTTTGTCAGAGGATGAACATGAAGCACGCCATTTCCTCTCTGCCACCCTGCACTTGCGTTTTAGGGTGACGAGATCCGAGTCATACCAGGAGTTACATTTGGCTTTGGGCTTCAGGCGGATTCTCATGACAGGGGCAAGGATATCAAGAGTATCAGATATAGCAGAGTGGAGCATGGAGAGGGATGTGTCAGGGTGGGAGTCAGCCGCAGGGGGAAGGGGGGGCGAGAAGGTGGCAGCAAAAGCCTCAACTGACACGCGCTTCATGGGTCGGATGACCGAGAGGGTGGGTGGCAGTGATGAGGGTGGCTTTGCCTGTGGGTAGAGGTGGGAGGATAGGAGAAAGTGATCACTCCAGGAGAGAGGAGTGGAGTGAGGGACAGAGAGGGGAAGGTCAGAAGAGATCAGAGCATCAAGAGTGTGCCCTGCAGAATGAGTAGGCCCAGATGGGAGAATAGAGAGAGAGTGAGAGAGAGTCACAGAGGTCACGAAAGAGTCCCGTGGGGGGTCAGGAGGCGTCCAAGTGGATGTTGAAGTCACCAAGAAAGAGGAGTTGAGTGGTTGAGGACAGGAGTGAGGAGGAGAGGTCAGCCCACTCAGAGAGGAAGGAGGAGATTTGACCAGGTGGCCGATAGATAGTAGCCACGGTAAGGGAATGGCTAGGAGAGAGAGAGAGACGGCAGACAAGGCATTCAAAAGAGGAGTAGGTCTGCGTAGGAGTGACAGTGGCAGGAATCCACTCAGGGAAGATAAGGGCTACACCCCTCCCTGCACGGTTGGGCCTGGGCACGGAGAGGATCCTGTAACCGTCAGGTAGGAGTGTGTCAAAGTATGTGTTATTGTGTCTTTGTGTTTTGTCTGTAATAATGCAAGTATGTTATATGTGGGTTTTATTAGCTACTTATTACGTATTTCACAGTACACAAAACTCTAATAAGAAAACAGTTATCATTTCATTATTCAACATATCAACATTATGAATATTATACCTTCCTCATGTATGCTGCACACAATGCCTATGTTTCTGCATGAGTACCTTAGTATACTGGATAGAACTTCATAATAGAATGCTATTTATATCAATGCATCACTTAATGCACTAATTAGCTCTTGATATTTATTCCAATGATCTTTGACACTTTTTTCTCAACATTATAATAAGAATCCCTTGTACAGACATTTCATGAAAAATAAATGCACATGTGATGTCATCAGTGATGTCATCAATGATATTTTTGATGTCATCTTTGATGTCGTGGTTGTTAGTCTTAGCAGTGCACGGTGGTGGCGCGAGTTATGGTTGCTTAGCTTACCATAACTGGCGAATTTCAGGGGTTTTTCAGTTTTACTTAGAACCATAAGGTCCCTTTAACAAAGTTTTTTCACTGAATTTCATAGGTTTTTAGTAGCGCAACTTAACCATAACGTCCCTTTAACAACGTTTTTTCACTGAATTTCATAGGTTTTTAGTAGCGCAACTTAACCATAACATCCCTTTAACAAAGGTTTTTTACTGAATTTCATAGGTTTTTAGTAGGGCAACGTAACAATAATAACTCTGACTTAATGTTCAAGTAACATAAAACATACTGAACCCCCTCTAGTGATTTTGATGTCCGCAAACTCTCTTAATGTCTGCAGACATGTTTGGACAACAGCACCACTACCCAAAAAGTCTAGGGGCTATGTTTAATTGTTATATCATAACATATGAACATTTTACAAATTCACAAACCAGCACACATACACATTATATGTAGTAATAAATAAGAATTGTAACCCATATATATAACACACTAACCATTCATTTAAATACAATATGTTCTAAAATGGAATATACCAAACGAAGAAAGATAGGCTTCCAACATGATTACCTCACAGAAACTCCACAACTAAGAGCAACAGCAGATCTACAGACCACACAGAACACGCCTTACCTGAAATAGTAAGTGTACTGCATTTTACTCATATATTTGTAAACTTTCTGTATTAGATACAAAAAAATGATATTATTTTTTTTTCACAGAAATGTCTAGTACTCTGGAGTGGCTAGGGGAGCATTTCCCACGTGAGGAAATGTCAGAAGATAGTGAATCTAATGGTAGACACTTTACTATATAAACCAATTAATTAATATTATTTTATATACATTTAAAATATATCTTTTTTGTACAGACCATACAAAAATTGAAAATACTTAAGAAAAAGCAGTATTGGATAAGACTCTTCAGCACATAGAAGAAAAAATTGACCTACTCTTGGCAAGTTTTAATCATTTAAAAAACTTTGTAGAGGATCACTTCAAACAAACAACTACATACCATTGTCCCACGTGTACCCTCATGTTCCTGTCCCCCCCTCACCAAATCCCAGTGAATTATCCCCAAGTTGAAACTGTTCTAAGAACGCAAGCTGTGTCCTGAAATGTTCATCAATGGACGGAATGGGGGTGTCCTGAGGACGCTGTCCGTATTGTTCGTAGGCAGGTTGAAACTGTTCTAAGAACACATCAAGTGTCCCGGGATGTTCATAAATAAACAAAATGGGGGTGTCCTATGGACGCTATTCCTGTCTGTATTGTTCGCAGGCAAGTTGAAACTGTTCTAAGAAGAAACGCCTGTCCGTAACTGTTCGTTTCACTTGTGACGCACTTTTAATCACTTCAGGACCAGAACAGTGTCCGTAGAACACCAACGCACATGCACAAAATAGTTTCAGTGCATTTGGTGTCCTGCGGACACCTGCTCCCTTCGCAAACATGTTTGCGAACCTATCATGTGACCGCGCCCGCGATCAGCGTATGTTTTGATTGCAAACACTGTTTGTGTCCCCGAACAATTTAAAACTACATTTTCAAGTATTCTACAATATTTTCCAATAAAAACTCACCATAGAACAAGTCCCACATAGTAATCCTGAGTTTCTACATACTTTTTGTGACTTTTTGAACCCTTTTTTCTGTTCGATCTGTCCGCGGACAGCGCGCATGTCTGCGAACCCCGCACAAGCACCCCTATAAAAGACCACGCCCTAGAGCTCATTCTCATTGTGTTTCTGGCTATCCTACAGAGCACAGTGAATTTTGCTGCCAATTTGCAGATTTTCAACACCAAGCTGACGCCTTCCATGGCTCCACTCATGCCACCTGGTGCTGCATCTGCCTCCGCACCACCCCCATCACTAGCACCACCTGCCCAAGGGCCTGAAGAGGGGAACAGGAGTGAGGTTGCACAGGAGGATGAGGCGGATGACGAGAATGAGGTATTGGAAGTCCCTACTACCAGCACTCGGCGTGAGTCTTGGGTGCGGCGGTTATTTACCATTCGTGGTAATGTTCCTAGGGCGCGTGCGAACCAAGTCACCTGTAACAAGTGCAAAATGGTACTCAGTCATGGGAGGCATGGTTCATACACCTTTGGGACAACTACCATGAAGCGACACCTAAAGTCATTCCACTCGGGGGCCGTTCGCAAGGTTGTACCTTGTGAGGAGCGTAGCAGGTTAACTTCCTCTACTTCATCCTGCGTTTCGGACCCTGTCACCACAAGGAACACTCCTGTGGGACAGTGTATTCCTCAAGCTGCCTCACAGGCCATACGCAATACTGATGACCCTTACCTTTTGTCATGATCTCTGCTTCCAAAAGGTCAGGGTTTTCCCAACTCCCTTGGAAGCAGATCCATAACCCAGGTTCCGAGTGCCAACCAGTCCCAATTGGGACCTTTTGGACCCAGTCCTGGCGCCAGTGGCACCAGGCTCATAAATATGCCCAGTCCCAGCGCTGGAAGCGCCGGGCTCATGATGCTTGGGTGGACTTACCTTCAGCAGACCATGCTGCTTACTTGCCTGCCAGTTGAGCCTCTGATCCTCTTCTGTTTGGAACTACTTTTCCTGTTGGGTGGGGCTGGAGCCACTCCCTAGATTCAGAACACTGGAACTCTTCTGGAAGGCAGGAACTCTTTTCTTACCAGGAACTCTTTTCTTACTTAGGCGTGGCTGTGGAAGGAGACACCTAAGCACTACAGGAGGCTATTTAAACCACACCCGGTGGATGAATCTTGCTTTGCGTTATTCTGCAACCTCTTCAGCAGAACGCTCATCGTGTCTTCTGCATCCGGTCCTGGGCCTAAGGAAAAAGGCTTACCATCCTGAATCCAGTCTTCAGCAACACCTATAAAGACAAGAAAGAACAGGTTAGCATTCCGGCATCTGAAAGGCAAAGGCTTACCATCCTGAATCCAGTCTTCAGCAACACCTATAAAGACAAGAAAGAACAGGTTAGCATTCCGGCATCTGAAAGACAAAAGTTTACCAACTCTTCCCACGCTCCGGAGGCCTTCGGCGCTGCATCCCGCATCTGAAAGACAAAACAAGGTGCGTTTAAAGACATTGGGGAACTTTAATACTCACGTGCCATTACTCCTTTCCACATCTAATCCAGTGGGTATTCCGGCACCCTGCAGCCGCTCCGAACTCGTACCTGCAAAATAAAAAGACAGTTAGAGCGCATAGTGAAGCAGGCAACAAGCGCTTACTTACGTGCTTCCAGGCGCTTCTATTCATCACACGGGCTCCATCTTCAACTCACTTCAGCCCGTCATCCGCCATCGCCGGAACCCTGCAAAACAAGAGACATCATTACTAAAGACTTTAAAGACATTTGAATGACTCGAAACTTACCGTTCGTGCAGTAAACGACGGACAGCAGTCCTCTGAAGTCAAGAGGCCTGCGCTACCTATCCAGTGAAGAAACTGGTTACAGCACCCTGCCTCGAGGCAGATGGAGAGCTCGGCATTCACTTACCTAAGGTGAGAGCGTTAACCTTTGGGGGTCTACAGGAGAGGAGAAGAGGAAAGAGATAGGGACACCCCAATAACCCCAGTTTATTAACCCCATATTTTCTATGTGCAGACATCTTACTCTACACGTCAGGCATACAGTGCACAGAGGTCCAGCCCAAAGAGCCAACCGGGTGCTACACATCACCTTTGAAGATACAGTAGTCGCCCAGTCAAGACCGGCGCCTCTGCGAGAATCAGGTGAGCGTTACAGAACGCAAAGCCTACCGCAAAACTCTCGCCCAGGCGCTATGGAAACCTCGGATACTGACCCCCTAGCCCGGTTACTTGGGGAACTAAGGGCAGAAGTGCATGCAGCTCGTCAGGAAACAAATGCTCTAAGAAGGGAACTAATTATTTCCAAGGAGAGAACAGACAATCTTGCTAGACAAGTGCTACAGTCACAAGCCGGACAGACCCCGTTACCCGCATCAGGGGCAAATCTTCCTTCAACATCCTCTATGAATCCAGTGCAGATCAACCTACCTGGGAATGTACCTCTGGCTCCGCCCGAACGATTTTCTGGTGACCCAAAGAGGTTTGCAGTATTTATCAATCAGTGCCGGTTGCACTTCTTATGCCGGCCAGCAGCCTTTCCAACTGATCAAGCAAAAGTAGCTTTTGTACTTTCGTACCTTAGTGGCAATGCGGCAGACTGGTCGATCCCTCTAGTTAATCAAGATGATCCGGTTCTCCATGATTTTCAAGCCTTTCAGCTTAGTATGGAAAAACTGTTGGCAAGACATTCACAGGGGCAGGCCTTGGACAATGAGCTTCTTTCGTTGCGACAGGGTAATCAAGACCTTTTGGCTTATATTGCATCTTTCAATAGACTAATAGTGGAAACTCAATGGCCTGAGGACAAAAGGATTACGCTGTTTTATAGAGGTCTACGTGGAGAGCTCAAAGACGTTTTAGCCCAAGTAGTGAATCCCCCACAAGACTGTTCGGATTATATAGACTTGGTCGTTCAAATAGATCACAGGCTGCAGAACAGGAAGGCCGATCGTTCCAAGTTTGATGCTCGAGTATTTTCCAAACCGCCAACTCCTTCCAAAGGAGTAGACTCCGGGGAACCCATGCAAATAGGGGGTCTGAAAGGTCCTCTAACACAAAGGGAGCGGGAAAGGAGGAAACAGTTGCAATTATGCCTATATTGCGGAAACTCAGGGCACTTTCTTCGAGACTGTCCGGTGAAACCTGCCAAGAAGGCAGTAGGAGCTGCAGTTACCAAAGTTACAAACTCTGAGCAGGGAAACGACCTCGCCCGACAAGAATAGAGGTCGTCTTGCCGAGCGTGAAAACCAGTTCTGTGACCTCGCATTTCGTGATACCTATGGTCCTCATTAGCCCTGATAATCCGGATCGATTACATGCAATTGAAGCTTACGTCGACAGCGGTGCCATCGGCAATTATGTGGATCATGAAATGGTTTTGAGGATGAATCTAACTCTTTGTCCCAAGGCTGTAAAGGACGTCATTACTACGGTGGATGGTACGGAGATAGCCTCCGGGCCAGTAACGCATACCACTCAAGAGGTGACGCTAGTAAGTCAAGATGGACACCATGAGAAGATCGTGTTCGATGTGATCAAGGCCCCTCAGTTTCAGATTATTCTAGGAATACCTTGGTTAGAGAAACACAATCCTCTGATCGATTGGCGAGCAAGAACGGTCCAGTTTCCAGAATGTGTCTCTACTTGTCACCCTCCACCTGGTGTTGCACTGGCCGCAATTTCTTCAGAGACTCCCCAGTTACCTCCCGAATACCTAGAATACCAAGATGTTTTCCGGAAGGATCAGGCTAACTCTCTACCTCCTCATAGGTCTTATGACTGCCAGATAGACCTGATACCTGGATCTACTCCTCCTTGTAGTAGAATTTATGCCCTCACCGAGCCTGAGAACCTTCACCTTCGACAATACCTGGATCAATACCTGGCAAATGGGTTTATTCGTCCTTCCAAGTCCCCTGCTTCTTCAGCTTTGTTCTTCGTTCCAAAAAAGGAAGGAGACCTTAGAACTTGTATCGATTATCGCTCCCTGAACCAGATCACCGTTAAGAATAGATATCCGTTACCTTTGATCCCTGAACTCCTGGACCAAGTCAGAAAAGCATGCATATATACAAAGCTGGATCTTAGAGGAGCTTACCACTTGGTACGAGTAAAAGAGGGCGATGAATGGAAGACGGCCTTCCGCACCAAGTATGGGCTATTTGAATATCAGGTCATGCCCTTCGGACTTTGCAATGCCCCGGCCGCCTTTCAATATTTTATGAACGATGTCCTCAGAGAGCTCATCGATGTATGTGTTGTTGTTTACATTGACGACATCCTCGTTTATTCTTCATCGGAATCTGAACATCGGAAACACGTGAAAATGGTCCTCGAAAGATTGCGTCAACACAAACTTTTCGCTAAGTTGGAAAAATGTGTTTTCAACGTGACTGAAGTTGAATTCTTGGGATTCATATTATCACCTGGCGGAGTGCGTATGGATTCAAAGAAGGTCGATGCAGTTCTCAAATGGCCATCACCATCCTCCGTAAAAGGTGTGCAAAGCATGTTAGGCTTCGCTAACTTTTACCACAGGTTTATCCCCGAATTCTCTCGAATAGTCCAGCCCATCACTGCCTTGTTAAAGAAAAACAAACGTTTTGAATGGTCTACCGAGGCGGAACAAGCTTTCCAGGATTTGAAGACTAAATTTATCTCTGCACCAATCTTAAAACACCCTCGCCCCGAACTCCCCTACATCGTGGAAACTGATGCTTCAAGCCTTGCCATGGGGGCAGTTCTATCACGAAAGGACCCGGTAACCAATCAGTTGCATCCCGTGGCATTTTGGTCCCGCAAATTCTCGCCTCCTGAAATCAATTACACGATTACTGACAAGGAACTTCTGGCTATCAAGTCTGCCTTTAAGGCTTGGCGGCATTATCTGCTGGGGGCCCGACACACCGTTACTGTGATTACGGATCACCGAAACCTGCAATATTTGAAGACCGCAAAAGCCCAATCCTCTAGACAACTCCGTTGGGCATTATTCTTTGCCGAGTTTGACTTCATAATTACCTATCGACCTGGTACAAAGAACGGTAAAGCCGATGCCCTTTCTCGGATGGGAGTGGAAGAACACTTGGTCAACCCTAAACCTGTACCAATCATTCCGAACAAAGAATTCTGGGTGTAATCGCCACAGAATCCATAGAGGAAGTTAAGGATAAAGCCAGGCAACTTGTAACTCCAGCAGACATACAGAATTGGCATCTGCAGGGAAAGGACTTTGCAGTAAAGGACAACTTATTATATTTCCAAGAACGATTATACCTACCCAGCACAGATTTACAGAAAAAAGTAATCTCTTGTTATCACGACTCTTTAATGGAAGGTCATCCCGGTATAGCCAAGACCTCAGAAAAGATCAAGCGCTACTTCT
The DNA here is from genome assembly GCF_040938575.1 of Ambystoma mexicanum. Taxonomy (NCBI): domain Eukaryota; kingdom Metazoa; phylum Chordata; class Amphibia; order Caudata; family Ambystomatidae; genus Ambystoma; species Ambystoma mexicanum. The sequence goes on along the minus strand of NC_090934.1, from coordinate 343,695,812 downwards.
GGTGGCCGTCTTGGAAAAAAGATATCAGAGACTTTATAATGTCCTGTGGAGTATGCGCCCAAAACAAGAGTCAAAAGGAAAGACCAGCAGGCCTCTTACGCCCTATTGACATCCCACCTCGCCCTTGGCATACGCTTTCTATGGACTTCATCACCGATCTACCTCCATGCTCCGGATACAATACGATTCTAGTAATCGTGGACTTATTCTCCAAGATGGCGCATTTCATTCCGCTCAAAGGCTTGCCAACAGCAGCAACTCTGGCCCGAGAATTTCTCGAAAACATTGTCCGACTGCACGGTTTTCCTTCGGTTCTAATTTCGGATCGAGGTAGTCAATTTATTTCTCATTTTTGGCGAAGTTGCTGTCGGTCGGCTCAAATTGATGTGAGACTATCGACCAGTCACCACCCTCAGACCGACGGACAAACCGAGAGGACCAATCAAACTCTGGAACAGTATTTACGCTGCATGCTGCAACAAACTGAAAACACTTGGAAAGATATCCTTTGGATAGCCGAGTATGCCTACAATAACTCTGTCCATTCGGGAACTGGGAAAACCCCGTTTTTTCTTTTGTACGGCAGTCACCCTCGAACCTCGGAGTTGGATCCCCTCCAAGATCTTGAAACACCAGCAGTAGACTACCTGCATTCTACAATCACCCAAGCCTTTAAGGAAGCTGTTTCTCACCTTCAAAGGGCTAAAGAACAATACAAGAAAGGAGCAGATCAACATCGGAAGGAAGCCCCTCACTATCAAGTAGGGGATCAAGTCTGGTTATCCACCAAATATCTATCTCTAAAAGGGCCACGCACATTCAACCCAAGATACCTTGGTCCCTATTCCATCACTACCATAGTAAACCCAGTAGCGGTCAAGTTGGACTTGCCCCCGCACATGAAGATACATCCGGTCTTCCACGTCTCTCTATTAAAACCCGTGCAACCTCAAACCCGACTAACCAAATCTCCAAAACCTATCCTAGTCGATGGAGAACTCGAGTTTGAAGTCAAAAGCATTCTGGACTCCAAGATCTCCAAATCTAAACTATTCTACCTAATTGACTGGAAAGGCTACGGCCCCCAAGAGAGATCCTGGGAACCTGCTGAATATGTCCACGCTCCTCGCCTAATCAAAAGATTTCACCGAACATTTCCTGACAAGCCAAAACCCCCGGAGAAGCCCGGTTTGGGAGGGGCCTTGAGGGGGGGTACTGTCATGATCTCTGCTTCCAAAAGGTCAGGGTTTTCCCAACTCCCTTGGAAGCAGATCCATAACCCAGGTTCCGAGTGCCAACCAGTCCCAATTGGGACCTTTTGGACCCAGTCCTGGCGCCAGTGGCACCAGGCTCATAAATATGCCCAGTCCCAGCGCTGGAAGCGCCGGGCTCATGATGCTTGGGTGGACTTACCTTCAGCAGACCATGCTGCTTACTTGCCTGCCAGTTGAGCCTCTGATCCTCTTCTGTTTGGAACTACTTTTCCTGTTGGGTGGGGCTGGAGCCACTCCCTAGATTCAGAACACTGGAACTCTTCTGGAAGGCAGGAACTCTTTTCTTACCAGGAACTCTTTTCTTACTTAGGCGTGGCTGTGGAAGGAGACACCTAAGCACTACAGGAGGCTATTTAAACCACACCCGGTGGATGAATCTTGCTTTGCGTTACTCTGCAACCTCTGCAGCAGAACGCTCATCGTGTCTTCTGCATCCGGTCCTGGGCCTAAGGAAAAAGGCTTACCATCCTGAATCCAGTCTTCAGCAACACCTATAAAGACAAGAAAGAACAGGTTAGCATTCCGGCATCTGAAAGGCAAAGGCTTACCATCCTGAATCCAGTCTTCAGCAACACCTATAAAGACAAGAAAGAACAGGTTAGCATTCCGGCATCTGAAAGACAAAAGTTTACCAACTCTTCCCACGCTCCGGAGGCCTTCGGCGCTGCATCCCGCATCTGAAAGACAAAACAAGGTGCGTTTAAAGACATTGGGGAACTTTAATACTCACGTGCCATTACTCCTTTCCACATCTAATCCAGTGGGTATTCCGGCACCCTGCAGCCGCTCCGAACTCGTACCTGCAAAATAAAAAGACAGTTAGAGCGCATAGTGAAGCAGGCAACAAGCGCTTACTTACGTGCTTCCAGGCGCTTCTATTCATCACACGGGCTCCATCTTCAACTCACTTCAGCCCGTCATCCGCCATCGCCGGAACCCTGCAAAACAAGAGACATCATTACTAAAGACTTTAAAGACATTTGAATGACTCGAAACTTACCGTTCGTGCAGTAAACGACGGACAGCAGTCCTCTGAAGTCAAGAGGCCTGCGCTACCTATCCAGTGAAGAAACTGGTTACAGCACCCTGCCTCGAGGCAGATGGAGAGCTCGGCATTCACTTACCTAAGGTGAGAGCGTTAACCTTTGGGGGTCTACAGGAGAGGAGAAGAGGAAAGAGATAGGGACACCCCAATAACCCCAGTTTATTAACCCCATATTTTCTATGTGCAGACATCTTACTCTACACGTCAGGCATACAGTGCACAGAGGTCCAGCCCAAAGAGCCAACCGGGTGCTACACATCACCTTTGAAGATACAGTAGTCGCCCAGTCAAGACCGGCGCCTCTGCGAGAATCAGGTGAGCGTTACACCTTTCGAGGGTCACAGTTGTGTGTATGCACTGCGACGCAGTACTGTGCAGGGGGGAGAGACTTTGTAGTGCTTTTAAGGCTATCGTCTCACTGCACGAGAAGGTCTGCTCACTACCCAAGTAAAACCCACTCTACATCTTCCTCTCTCAGCTTGCTCTTTCTTATCCCCATGGTTGGTGTCACCCCATTACCCTCATTTCCCCTCCTCTCCTAGTGTATCTTGTATTAAAAACCCAAAAAAATATAAAACAACAAAAATAAAAAAAGGCTCTTTTCAGAGCCGCCTTTCACAGTTAAATAATAAAAGTGAAAATAAATGAAGCAGGTCCCTTGTTTGTGTTTGAAAAATTTGAAATGCTCAACACCTACTATAAAATGGATGCTGTAATTCCAAAAAAGGTTGCAATGCATTTTGTACATTTCTCAAAAAAATCTGATTGCCAGCATAAGTAAGATGGACTCCATCTCTGCGAAAAATGTATGTACTACGAAACATAATATTTTCATTGTGAAAAAAGAGGACATGCCAAAATGTCTTAGAAAGGCACAAACAGCCTTATTGACATTGCGCCTTGCTGTCTCCATTTGTGGACCAAATGAAGAATGAAGCCACATTTGTCTCTGCGCAATCCGTGAAAGAATTACTTGAGAATTTGGAAACATGTCCATGACCTTCCCAAGTCCTTCTTTCATTGGAAATTGCAAAGAAATTCCAGAACCATGTCCTAAACTGTTCCCTCCACAATGAATTACAATTATGTCTGGATGTTGCTCTGTCTCCAAAGTAGCACAGAGAGGTAGCAAGTCCAACCACTTAATTCCACGTACTCCTTGCCAGTACACTTCCACATGTGGGAATCCAAGATCTACAGCTACTCCATAGCTTTCTGCATGCACCTTCAACCAATGTATCCACAAGTCTCCCAAAATCCAAACAATCTATTTTCTGAAACACACAGCCATAGCTATCTGTTCTTCTCTCAGCAAAAAGAGTATCTGAGAAACTCTCTCCTGGCACAACACACCCACTAAACTTTCCTGACCAATCCCTTTCTCTGCTCATTCTCATTTGCATGGCTCCCCAACTCAAAAATCCCCAGATGTAACACCCGATGTCCACGGACTACCGCCATTTCCGCGGACATATCGTAACATGGACAGTCCTTCTACCATTTCCTTTTCACTTTCTGTGCCATTCCGTCATTGGATATAGCTAAGAAGTCACATGAACATCCACCAATCACATCCAAGACCTCTACAGCTAACTGCATCATCATAGATCAGCACTTTAAATGTACTGTTAATCTCTCTGAGTACAAGTGTCATATCATTGGAAAGCACCTTCTACCAGAAATACTGTACAGGTCTCCAACATTTCTACTTGCAGCTGCATGCATATCCATATGCATGAACACAAACTACAGGTATGCATATATTCTATATAGTACATGTACAATTTTTTATAAATTCATATAAACAGATTAACTGACTTTTAGCTTGTATAATCTATAAAATGAATTTACTGTCATTTTTTCCATCTCCTAAAATCAACTGTCACTTCCAAACCTATCTGCTATTTCATTTCTTTTTACACACACATTTGCAAAGCATGTTTAACTAACATATTTAAAGTACAATATGAAGAGTTAACATACTCTAACAAAATTGCATGCACACACAAACAATCAAACAACAATACTTGTACAAAAACATAAACATGTATTTACTTATATTTATATACTGTGCAAGCAGCCCATGGCATTGAGGTGCTGTTACTTACAAGACCTTAGTTACAGAAATAGTGGTATTCAGTGGTACATTATGAATTCCACAAGGCATACAAATGATATTTTGGTTGGTACAGTTAGTCATTACAATACAGTTTACGCATTAAGAGCATATGATATGTATTCAACTGTGCGACGCATTTTATGTGAATAAGATAGTTTTCATGATTTTGAGGAAGGCGCTGAGGGTCAATGTCAATTAACAAAATGAATGTCTAAATTCTAAACAATGCTATATACAAACAAAATTCCTTATTTGTTTCCTTTACAATTGCAGTGAAGACCATTCTCCTGAAAGGAAGCAGCCAAATTTGAAGTACAAAGAACAACTAAGAAGAAACCTGCTCATTTCAGAAAAAAAGTAAGTTGAATACCACCATGTTATTTGTACTATTATTCAAACACACTGTAAGGTTAATTCATGCTATTTCTATGTCTAAAAATAGAGATTGTGCACCATTCTGTCTGCAAATCACCATTTCTTAAACAGAGATTTGCAGGCAGAATGACGCACAATTTCTTATTTTTCGACACACAAATAACCCAACTCAACCCCTAGAATTTTCATATTATAGAACAAACAACTGTTTTAATTGTATACCATTAGATTTACTATTTCTACTTCCCCACACCACAAGCTTACTTTCTACTATCATCTGAACCCCAGTTTAGTAGCACATGAATTCAAGAATACCCATCCCAACTAGTTGTAGTTGCCCAATGCACAATCACACACCATTACAGACATCTTTATCATCTTACTCACACACTCATGCACACAGCACACATACATTAAGAACACCCCAACCCATACCTTCTTTATTTTTTTCAACAGACCCTAAAGAATGCCTACCAAAAATCAAGTCCGTAGAAAGCAACGCAAAAGCAGAGCAAATGAAAATAGAAGTGTCCAAAAGAAGCATTCATCTCCAGCAGAATTTGTAAATAAAGTTAAAACAAAACAGCTAATACAGTCATTTAACGAAACAAAACAAGCTTCAAGTACAGAAACTTTGCCTCCTCTATCAAAATGTAAAACAAACCACAAAACAATTAACAAAAAATCAGCAACCACTACAGATAAAACTGCTCCTATAAATCTTGATATAGTGCAAACTAAGCTTACCGAAAAAAGTATTTTAGCAAAAATGTTCCGTCAGAGAGTCCTTCAAAATCTTATAAAAACTGGAGAGAAATCAAACTCAAGCCTTAAAACCTATCGTAGGGAAATTAATCTTAGAAGCATTGATAGACAGTGCAATCCTTCTCAAAAGAAAGTTATTTATTTTAGTGTTAAACAAAATGAAACCACTAATAAAACTAATGACTAAATTACAAAAAAGACTTCTCAATAAACTAAATGTCAACAGAAATAACTTCTTAAGTATCTGTGGAGGTGAATGGAGTCACACTATGGGCACAGAACCATATTTTAATGATGAAGCATACAAAAAAAAGCAAAAAAATACAACTGCCATACATAGCAGTGGACGAGGTTATAAAAAAGTTAATAATACCATAATGGAACAAGAAATACTGCTTACAAAAATATCCCCAGAAAACCTAGAATTACCTCTCCATTCAACTGAATCAGAACGTCTAGTATACAAATGGCCATGGACGTCAATGTGTAACATTCCCAAAGAATCTTTCAAGTCTTTATGCCAATTCCTCAATCAATATGTGAAAGGCAAAGACAAAATCAAAATTAAACTACTGCAAATTATGGCTACCTGCCCAGTGCGCAAGTACACAGGACTACAAGGACATTCATTGGCCTGCATTTCAGGACCTACTTGCAAAACCACCTTCCATTATATCAAAATGATATCAACACATCATTCAACTATAAGAAATCTAGTCTATAAACTGTACTATGCTAAAAGTCCTGCTTTAGCACTAGCCAATTTAAATAACATTCTTCTACATGGTACAGCAAAAGACCTACTTGAAGAAATCGACTATATCCAGAAAAAATATTTTGGATGTGAAAGCCACTTACAGAATGAAATAGCTTTACAACAAATTAGCAACAATTCTATCCATGGCAACCTTCTACAAAAAAGAAATACTGAAATTTAAAAGTACATCTGCTGAAATACCAAACCATGTGTGTGTATGTTGCCGTAGAACTTTTTATGAAAGTAACACAAAAACTGTAGACCTAACATACAAAATAGAAGACAATGAAGATTCTAAATGAATTAGCTCTCTAAATGAATTAGCTCTCTGTTAGCTCTCTACCTTATAGCAGAAAACAAATACGAAATAACTGACCCCTTAATACTTTGCAGTTACTGCACTACAAAACTTGACAACAAACAAACTCGTTACGTGCTATCACAAATCAAATTATTTCCACTACCAAAACCCCTACAATAACTGAATTTATATGAAAGCATCATAATTCAAACAGTGCACCCATTCCAAGCAATAATACGCCTTCAACCAAAAACAGCAAGATTACCTCCCTCTGAAATAGTGAAAGGTAGTCGGGGAAAAGTAGTGTACTTACCATTAGATCTAAAAGAAAATGTGCACTCTCTAGGAGTGCAGCGTCCAAGGAGCAATCTTTAATGATCTTAATAAATGGTTTACCTACAAAAGACAAAAAAAATTGGCAACAACTAATAGATTTACGTAAAGTTAGACAAGCCTTGCAATATCTAAAAGACAATAATGAATACTACAAAGATTTATACCACTGAAATAATTCAAGAGACACAAGAAGCTAGCCAATTTGGGCTCCTGGCTCCTGCTACAATATCCAATACTTTAGACCATTATACAATTCACCCATTGCACTCAAATGACACCGTAGAAGATGCACAAGAAACGTACCAAATGAGTCAAACAAAAGGATCACCAATCAGCATATGGGAAAAAAAGTATAGAAGCACGTGCTTTTCCTCTACTTTTTCCTACTGGCAAAGGAGGAAGGTACGATGATAGACCTATTCAAATAACAGCATCAGAAATTAGTTCATTACGGATGTATTCAGAAGATCCCAGATTTAGACAAAATGTGGAATACATATTCCACCTACTCTTTGAAAGTGAACTAGCAACTTTATGTTACGGAGTTGCACACATATTAAAATCAGGATCCAACTTTCAAAATATGTCAGCTGCACAATTATTACAAAAAGTGCAACAAAAAGATGAGGTCTTACAATCAAATATTACAAATCTATTAGCAAATATGCCTGGTACTAAAGAATACTGGTTTCAACGTCATGGAGATGTACGTTGTATGATAAGAAACCTTGGCCCATCCACTTGGTTTGTTACATTAAGTTGTGCAGAATATGCATGGGAAGATGTACATGATTTCCTACGCATATCAAACAAAAACAAAACAAACATAGATATACTTTGTTCTCTAGATCCTGTTAATGTCTCAAGATATTTTCACCATCACTTTATTGCTATGCTACACTTTATTTGTAATAAAACTGCTCCTCCTTTCGGAAAAGTGCAACACTTTTTTTGGAGAAAAGAATACCAAGCCAGAGGAGCACCACATATCCACATGCTTTTATGGATTAAATATGTTCCTAAATTTGGTCAAGACAGTGACGCCACTGTTTTACAGTTTATTGAAAAATATGTCACATGTCAAATTCCATCAGAAGCTACAAATAGTGATCTTCCTGCACAAATATTACAATTTCAAAGACACAAATGTGGCAACTATTATCGTCGCAAATACAAAAACAAAGGGAAATACTATACCAAATGCTGCTTTGGTTTCCCTGGACCGGTTACAAAAACAGGTCAAGTGAACAACTTTGTGTCTTCAGTTAGACATAGTGTTAACGGTAAATCACCTAAAAATACATATTACCATATTACATAAAAAGAACAGAAGAAGAAAAATATATCAATGATTACAATGCAATCATTGCCCACTTATAGAATGAAAACATAGATGTGCAGTAGATTGCAGACAATTCCACTGCCGTTGCACGATATGTTACAGCATACTTAACCAAAGCAGAAAAAACAGAGCTCCAGGACCTCTGGAATGACCTGTCATCAGACAAAACACTGTCTCAGAATCTATACAGCTTGGGCATAAAAATGCTCTCCCATAGAGAATATGGCTCCTATGAAGCAGCAGATTGTTTAACTGGTACAGCTGTGTATGGAAAATCTGAAAATATAGTATGGCTAAGTCTTGGCCCTGCTAAATCTAGAAAAAGAGTTCTAAAATCATACGAAGATATAGAAACAACAGCCAAGACATTTTAAAAAAACAATTTGTTGGACACATACTACCCAAACAGAAGTAGCACTTTGGAAACCATGTGTCTATACCACATAGCCCAAAACTTCACATATAAAAATAATATAAAACCCGATGTAAATAAAGGTAGATACAGAGTGACAAATTGTGAAGGCAGCTTAGTAAAACTCACCAAACCAAATTTAATTAATAATATCAAATTGTCATTAAAGACTCCTCAACATAAAGAACTATATTACATGTCTCTGCTACAACTCTTTAAACCATGGAGAAAAGACGAAGAAATACTAGATAACTATGACTCCTATGAAGATGCTTTCAAAGCAAATGAAAGCACTGTAACTGATGTAAACTTTACACAGTACAAAATAATGTTGCACAATGAACAGCAACACGAAGAAGAACTGCAGGCCAACTAGATAAGGACACTCCTGACAGTAGTCAACCTTCTGTAAGAGGAAGCCAAGAACTACTGGGAGAGCCACTAATAACAAATGAGGCAGAATTAGCTATGACAGAAGTAGAAAACACCATGTGCCAGTATGAAGATAAAGAAGACTTAACTATACTACAATCAAAATTAACAATGAACAACGTAGCATTTTTGAAGAAGTAACAAAAGAAATTACACATGGTGTACAACATGAAAACAAAGAATGCACTTGCCAAAATTACAAACCTATACTTTTGTACGTCAGTGGTGAAGCTGGTTCTGGCAAAACATTCTTAATCAAAATCATCAGTAAATTCCTTCAACAATTGACAAACAACAAACTGTCAGCTTTTGTCACTGTCCCCACAGGTTTAGCTGCCTACAACATAGGCAGTGTCACTTTACACCAATTACTAATCCTGCCAGTAGAACACCAAAACAAATTAGACTATTACAAACTTTCTACAGAAGCTGCAATGGAACTATGCAGAGTATTAAAACAAATGGAAATGCTACGAATAGATGACATGAGCATGGTCTCCAACCTAATGTTGGCCTTGATTCACCTCAGATTACAAGAAGTACTCAAAACAAACTAGGAAGAGCCCTTTGGAGGAAAACACATTATTGTTTTCGGAGATCTTCTTCAATTGACACCAGTGAAAGGTGAGCCTATTTTTAAAACCTTAGTACACAAACTCTGCCGTAAAACTGTTGGCAGCATTGGAAATGTCAACCTTTGGCAACATTTCCAATACAGAGAATTAACAGAAAACATGCAGCAATCTGCAGATCTCACGTATGCCAACATCTTAAAAAGTATTAGAGTTGGTATATTATCTCAAGAAGCACAAGCAATATTGAAAACCCGGAACATTCATGCACTTTATGGCAATAATGCATGTGCCACGGATGTTATGGAACAATTAGCCCACAAAAATGTCAATTGTATGGCCTTAATGCCAACTTTTGCAAGCTGTTTCAAATTCAATGAAACAATGTTAAAAAAAAGAAATGCAACCAATAATTGAAATTAGCACCACAGACAAACTAGACATACATGGTATGACACTACCCATGTGTGAACAAGCCACAACGAAACTAAATAGTTTAGAAAGTTCAATCTCCAACACAGCTGGATTGGAAAAAATATTAAAATTATCCTTAAATTGTAGAGTAATGCTTAAACGTAACCTTGACGTGAATCAAGGACTAGTTAATGGAGCACTGGGTACAGTTGTTGGCTTTCAAACATACCCACGTGACAACAACATTCAGTTTGTCAATATTCTCTTTGACAAACTTTCAGAAGATAAAAGGATAGGACGCTCAACAGCTCGATTCCTTCTCTTCAAAGACATGTATGTACGAAGAGAACAATTTTCTCTAACTCTTGCATACGCAGTCACCATTCATAAATCACAATTCTTACCCTAGACGAAGCATTGATAGACATTGGTAACACAGTCTTTAAAGAAGGCATGAGCTACGTAGCACTATCACGCTTACGTACACTTGACGTTCTATTTCTACTCAACTTTGATGCAAGTAAAGTAAACGCTGATATTCCTTGATTTCAGAATACAATAGACTTCGTTCACTATACACCCCCATCTAAAAACATATCCTATTCCACAAAAAGTACAATGTTCTAAAAGAAAACTAAATCAAACAGAAATGCAGCAGGTTGTCACTGCAAATCCTCCAAAGAGATTAAAAGAAACTAATACTTCATCAAGTACCACAATTAAAAAAAATAACCTATTACGGAAAGTAAACCAGGTACTTATTCAAAGAAGGAAGACAAACTCCAAAAAAAGCACTCAGATACAGAACTACCTGGTCCATTTAAACTTTCAAATGTAATTGGTGTAAATTGCTGCGCAAATGTAGCAATGAATATTCTATTTCATTTACCACCAATTGATGACAACATTTACTTACACAGTACAGACCAATTGTGTTTGCAAATGTTAGTACTTCATAGAAACGCAACAAACAATCCTGACAACACGTATAGTGTTTATGGATTAAGACAACAATTGGACTACTGTGCTGGAATGGTCAAATTCACTATAAACTCACAGGAAGATCCAGAAGAATTTCTAATGTACTTACTACAAGTACTGGAAAACAAAAACATACTTCCAGATTTCATACATGTGGGAACATACATGCACTCTGTGCAACAATGTGACATGAGAACAAATCCCCAATGAGCGCTTTGTGTATGTATTAATACCTAATTGTGAATCTGTTCCATTTCAGCAACTTGTACAAAATGCAAACCATGGTAGATTATGTACTACCTGCAATTCGGATAATCGCTCCACCTTACTAATACAAACACATAGTAAATACTTAATACTAATGCTTCTACGTTACAATGCAGATGGTACCAAAAACCACTGCAAGCTGACTGGATTCACACATGGTCAAGTATCACTTGGTAAAAAAAAAACCTTCACAAAAATAGGTACAATCTACCACACAGGAGCCACAACCAATGCAGGTCACTATACTGCATATATAAAAAAAATGTGGATGGTTCGAATGTAATGATAGTACCATTACTCTAAAGCAGAGATTAACTGCAAATCTTACAAACGCTTATTTAATGTTCTTAAAACCAAAATTTACAATAACTAAACAGATAAATGAATACCACTAAATTATATAAAAAAATAAACAGTTAGAATACGCCAACTGGTATCTAACTACCCCAAGATTTTCAATAACCAAACAGATAATTCAATACCACTTCATTATAACAAAATGTAGACTGTTAGAATATGTCAACAGGTATCTAACTGCTCCAGAAATCTGCAACAAGCCAATATACAGAGCATTAGACAGAAACAACAAGTGAACACTGAAAACAAACAAACAAATAGACTGTAGCATAACAAAAAAAGTTTTTTTTTAAAAATCCAACATTTTTTTTCCCACAGACCCAATGATTTTAGCAACAAACACAGAAACTGAGCAAATTGCACAGTACACCGGTTTGTAATCTACTAAATATGAGCGTAAACAAAAAAATGTTGATTATTCAATGTTATAAGTTGTTACAAAATACCAATACTAACATGATCTTTTCATTTATCACAGAAATAAACAAGAAATACATGTACTCCAGTCACTAAACCAAACAGTAAGTATATAATATTGAGTACAACCATCACAGCAAATCACACCCATAGTGATTTATAACTTGGCTGCCTATAAATTTGATCTTGTCCATGCACCCAAGACTGTAGGCCCTGCCCACAACCACCACAGCATATCACACCCATAGTGGCTTATAACTTTGTTGCTTATAAATTTGTTCTTGGATCCCAAAGTTATAAGCCACTATGGGTGTGATATGCTGCGGTGGTTGTGGCCAGGGCATAGAGTCTTGGGAGCATGGCCATATGCCATGCTCCCAAGACTCTATGCCCTGGCCACAACTACCGCAGCATATCACACCCATAGAGTCAAACATTTTAACTATGCCATATGGACACTTTTAATGTCTACGGATATCATGAGTGTTGTTAGAACAGTTTCAACTTGCCTAAGAACAGTACGGACAGACATAGCGTCCTCAGGACACCCTCATTTTGTTTATTTACGAACATCCCAGGACACATAATGTGTTCTAAGAACACTTTGAACGTGCTTGCGGACATGTGTTCTTAGAACAATTTGAACTTGCTTGCGAACAGAACGGACAGGCATACCATCCTCAGTACACCCCCATTTTATTTATTGACGAACATCCCAGGACACATGATGTGTTCTAAGAACAGATTCAACTTGCCTGTGAACAAAACAAACAGGCTTAGTGTCCTCGGAACACACCCATTTCGTTTATTTTTGAACATTTCAGGACACTGCCAGTGTTCTTAGAACACTTTCAGCTTGCTTGCGAACAATACATACAGGTGTAGTGTCCTCAGAACACCCCCATTTTGTTTATTTAGAACATTTCAGAACATCCGGGTTGTCCGTGGACAAAGCAAACACACCAGGGGGGTCTACCACCTAAATAAATACAACATTTAACCCATCTCTTACTACCACACCCTCCCCAAACACTTTTACACACCAACACACTCTACTAAATAGTATTTTTCTACCAAGTTTCACTGTGCTGTCCGCGGACGTCTGCGAATCCAAGATGCCGGGCGTTCCCGAAAATCTGACGCGCTTCATGCTCTTCACCATCCAATCAACAAACACGTTGCATGTCCGCGGACATGACGCAAGCCGGTTGGCCAATCAAAACACTGTCCGCGGAGCGAACAGGGAAATGTGTCCGCGGACCGAACATAGATATCACTAATTTTTTGTGGCCTACTTTTTGGTCATTTCAAAAACTACTGGACGGATTTTCACCAAATTTGCAAAAGCCCGCTTTTGGGACTAAGCCGCTGCTCCTGGTCCAAATTTAGTGAAAATCCGTCCAGCGGTTTGGCCTGTAGGCGTGAGAAAAGTTTTTTCCCCATTCAGTCTATGGGAAAAAAAGAAGTTTTGGGACCCCCCTATAACTTTGCCCCCCCGTACCAAACCTCACCAACCTTTGCAAGAAAATTCAGAGTGACACATATACTTCTTTTGCAAAGTTTGGTGAGGATTCGTCCAGGGAGAGCGAAGTTATAAGCCGTCCAAAAAGGGCTCTTCCTATGGAAACAGCAACTTAACCATAACTACACAGCCACGTATAGAGTCAGTGAAAAAACATTGTTAAAGGGATATCATGGTTAAGTTGCACTAATACAATCCTATCAAATTCAGCAAAAAAAAGCTGTTAAAGGGATGTTATTGTCACAAGTCAAACTGAAAACCCCCAGAAATTCACCGGGTTCTGGTAAGCTAAGCAACCATAACTTGCACCACCACTGTGCACTGCTAAGACTAACACCCAGTACATCAACAATGACATCACAAATGTCAATTATAAAATCACTGATGACATCACATATCTGGGCCACTTGTTTTTGTTCACTGACACATCTAGGTGTGTTGTTTTTGTTCACTGACAGTGAGAATTTCATAAATTCCAAAGGTGCTATATATCTAGACATTAACCTTATCATATGTCCTTAAAGTACTTTCCTTAGAGTTTGTTCTTAGCTCATGATGCACATACATGGGGCAATAAGCAGGCCTCAAACACACAATTCATTTGTCTACATGATGATGAACTGGAAATGCTATTGTTATTTTTTAGTGATGTTGTTTCTTTTCTCCTTGATGGAGATTTCCTATATGTGCCTCAGATTTCTATGCATTGTCCCTCTGCATATATATTGTTTGTTTGTAGGAAGACAAGTGTGTAGTAAATCTTGTATTGCTAGCTATTAATATCCAATTTAACATTAGTCACAATTCTGATATTGATATTGATATTTTATTTGTATCGCACTCATAGAAGTGATAGGTTTGCATTTACTTTTTTACTGGACAATATTACCAGATTAAACATACTGAACTTCTATGCTGCACCCATTACCTATGTGTGTGCATTATTAGATTTCTGTTTTAAGAATGACACTCCAATATAATGTTTTGTTTAGATAAGTACATTTTGTAATACATTCAGTAGTTTATGAGAGGTCTCCTGATAACCCCTGACATCTTGCTACCAACATAGTACACACAACCCTGAGTAGGGACTTTTCATCCAAATTAATTGTGCATGTGATGTCATCAATGATATGATCAATGACATGTGTGATGTAATCTTTGATGTCCTGAGTGTTAGTCTTAGCAGTGCATGGTGGTGGCACGAGGTATTGTTGCTTAGCTTACCATAACAGGTACATTTCTGGGGGGGGGGTCAGTTATTATTTGTAACCATAACGTCCCTTAATCATTTTTTTCACTGAATTTGATTGGTTTTTAATTAGTGCAACTTAACCATAACGTCCCTCTAACAATGTATTTTCACAGAATTTAATACGTTTTTACCAAAACCTCTCCTTAATTTACTACAAGTGCTTTATATCATACTCACCCAAATATGAAAGCCATAAAGTCTGCCGACAGTACGAATATCCGCAGACATCAGGTAGCATCAGCAAAACTCAAAAGCACACAGGACAACAGAAAATGTTGTACCCATCAACCAACAAAAACATGTACATAAAACAAGATTACTTATGTTTACTACACCCAAATATGTATTTTTGTCTTTTTGTACAATGTATCATTTCAAACTGTACAAATTGTTTTTTTTATTCAGCACACAAGATAATGGAATGCACCAAGCACATACCAGAACTGTATACCTCATATGATCACTTGAGTACAACTCTTCATACAGACTCAGATACAGCAGGAGCTCATTCCAAAACAACCCCTTACCAAATGGTGAGTACACTGTATTTCTCTATTATTACCATGCAATATATAAACATTTCTTATATAAGGAAATATAACTGTTTTTTTTAATTCTAACTGAAATGACAAACACACTACAGTGGTTGGAAGAAAACTTTCCAAAAGAAGAAAAGAGTGATGATAACAACTGTAATGATAAACAGTACATCTTTCAATGTAAACAAATAATGTAATGTATACACAGCTCATTAAAACAATTGTTCTTCTTTTCTTTTTGCCCATACTTTATGCGAAGAAACAATAGCCCAATTTAATTCTGGAGAATCCCAAGAATCGCAAAGACAATCTCTTTCCCCAATTGTACATAATGAAATCATGATCTTGTCTGCTAAAGTGGATGACCTTAGTAATGTTAACATCATGTTAAAAATCATGATTCAGAAATGTTGATTATCACTCTTCTTCTTGTACCAGTCCACCTTACCCCTCGCAATCACCCCGATCAATTTTCCAAAATATAAATGAAAGATGCTTTGATGAAACTTCTCTCCCTGATGATCATTGTATAGAAATTTTAGATTCTCCAACTTATGTTTCCCATTCGAATAACCCACCCCTTTCATAAATACATTTTTTTTGTATACTATAAATATCTTGTATACCATTCTTTGATACATTTTTTTAAAGCCTCAATGAATAATCCATGGACACCACAACTGTCAAGGGTGTCTGCTCCCACAGTAGGGTATCCGCAGTCATTGCATCATATCCGGGAATGTCTGTTCTTGCCTGATGCACTTTTAATTATTCCAAGGACACAGCACCAGTATGTGGCAGACATGCTCAGGCGGCCGGCGGTCTCCCGCTCAATGTCGTGTGCGGACACATGGCATTGGCATAGACATCCGGGGATGTCATCATGTGAACCCACCCATGCGGCATGTTGATGTGTCCACGAAAAGTGTCAGTGACTGCAAACAGTTTAAAACTGCATTTTTGCCCAATGTAGGACATTTCAAAATGAAAGTTTAGCCTTACATAGCTGCTAGACCCATTCTTAGGTGATCTGTCACCTTGTTACAACTTTCCAAGGCCTATTTTAGATGTTGTAGTCTGCAGACAGTAGCGAGGTCCACAGACGGTTCCTCTGAAGGGACCAACCCATTACTTTCAGTCATTCTCAATCTGGCAGAGCAGCCAGGAGAGAGCATCTTTGGAGACCTTCTTGCAGGAGACATCCAGCATACAAACAATGGCATCTGTCATGGCCATTCCTCCACCTCAGTGGCCACCACCACCATCACTAGATGGGAGGGGCTTGAGAGGGGAACAGGCACTGTGATGCAGAACAGGATGAAGAGGAAGATGAGGTAGACGAAGTGCCTTCCTCCAGCACCCGGCATGAATCATGGGTGTGGCAGTTTTTCACCACTGTTCGGGGTGTACCAAATGCTCGAGCAAGATCAGATGCTCTGAGTGCTGCATAAGCAGAAAACCTAGTCTGTACTCCTACGGGACCACGTCCATGCTGAGCCACTCCAGATCTAACCAGGCTACTCCGACGGGGCAGAGGATTCTGGCGGCCAACTTGCATGCCATCCAGAATGCTGTTGACCCTTACCTTTCGCGAGTCACAGTACTATGTTTGTACAGCGACAAACCATTCTGTAGGGGTGGAGCATTTTCAAAGTGCTTTCGAGGCCGTTGTCAAGGAGCACGAGAAACACTGCAACCTACCTTAAATTTAAGGTCCACCCAACATCTTTCCCTGTCCACCTGTCCCTCCGTCTCTGTGGTTGGTGCCCCTTCCCTCCTTTCCCCCATCTTACCTTGCCTCTCCCGTAAAAAACTAAAAAAGCCAAAATAAATACAAAATGACAACATACAAAAAAGGCTCCTTTAGGAGCTTCCTTTCACATTAAAAAAATAAAACTGAAAAAGTAATCACAGGAACCTTTTGCAGCCTTCATAGTCCGCGGACAGTGCAAATGTCTGCAGACATCTTAAAAATTCCAAGCCTGGGTGGGGGAATTTACATCAATTAACTTGTTTTTCTTTCAAAATGGTGGCTCTTAAAAGAACCTTTTTTTTGTGTTTTTGGTTTTTATATTTTTGTGTATTTTTTGTCACAGAAGAAAGCTAAGGTGTGGAGGAATGGAGGGAATTGAGGGAAGGGAGTGAAGAGGTAAATACTTGATTACTAATTGAATGTGTTCACAAAAACTGCCTTAATGCCTTTTTTACATTTTCAGGCAGATGCACTCCATTAGTTTGAAACATTTTGACACTGCATTATCAAAATATTTTATGCCAACATCCCACTAAAAAGCACATGCAGGTTTGTTAACATTGTGCCTTGCTTTTTCAATTTGTGGACAAAATACATTTTAACACTTCCAAATTAGACTCTGAGGAATCCGTGGAAAAACTATTTTCTAATGTGGAAACAGTTCTCTCAACTTCTCAAATGTATCCAATGACAAAGCTCAAACTATTGCCCCCACAGTAAACAACAATGATGTCCTAATGCTTTAAATTACCTATTCTCTCACAAAACTTGAACAATTCCAGCCACTTCATTCAACAAACTCGATACCATGAAACTTCTAATTGTTGCAATCCACGATTCTCAGACAATCTACAGTGCTCAGAATATACCTTCAGCCACTGGATTCAAGAGTCTGCCACAATCCATACACTCTGCTTTCTCAAAGACATAGCCATAGCCATCTTCAGTGCCCTCAACAAATAAAACTCCTGCTACCTTGTCTTCCTGTACAACACAGTCAAGAAACCTGATTGGCTCATCCCCTGTGTCCGTGGACATCTCGACTGTCCATGGTCTCTGTAGTCCCCTTTCAATGCCAGGCATCCACAACTGACCAGGATGGCACATTTGTGATAGCATCTTTGATGTCCTGGATGTTAGTCTTAGCCGTGCACGGTGGTGGCGCTAGTTATGCTTGCTTAACTTACCATAACTGGTGAATTTCAGAGTTTTTTCAGTTTTCCTTGTAACCATAATGTCCCTTTAACAAAGTTTTTCATTGAATTTGATAGGTTTTTATTAATGCAAGTTAACCATAACGTCCCTTTAACAAAGTTTTGTTATTGAATTTTATAGGTTTTTATGAGTACAAATTAAATATAACATCCCTTTAACAATGTTTTTTCAGCCACTGCAATGGGAGATAAAGGCCCTTAGTGCCCCTGGTTCCCAAAGCAGGAACGCAGGGTGCTAAAATATAGATTTTTCTGTAGGAAGGAAAATCCTTTTCCAAGATGGTCACCATGGAAAAGGAAGGCGGGGCTCCGTATCGTGCCCTTCTTTGCTTTCCATGATAACCTGCAGAAGGCGAAGACAGAACCCTATGACCATATTACAACAAGGTTTTTCCCTTTCAAACCTATCCCACTTTCGAATAACTTTACCACATGGCCACTTTAACAATATTTTTCGTCCCTCGCAGTCGTGGCCATTAGTCATATTGTCCGGGTCATGACCTTATACCATAGTATATCACTATTTTCTGTACCTACATTTTGACACTTGGCAAAAAATAAAATGGCACATTTGTTTTAAGGTCCTTGCCAATGCTCCTTACATGAGTTTGCTTGACATTAGCCCCTGTTTTGTTTGTTCAAAAGTGTCAAAATGTATGTACATTTTGTCAAGGCCCCTCTTGACACAATCCATTCAGACTTTACACACATATTGAAAGTAGGTCTATAATCTTTCTGAAAATGTTTGTCCACATTCGTCAAACGGCTACAAAGCTATAAGCCATCTAAAAATGTTGAGACCCCCCTTTAATTTAGCCCCCTCCTGACAAAATCTCACCAAACTTTAGAAAAACATTTATATCTAGATCTAAAAAAATCTTTCAGCGACATTTTTGTGTAGATTCGTCAAATGGCACCACATTTATAAGCCTTTGCAATATATTGAACTGCCCCCTCTAAATGTGCTTCCTCTTGACAAAACTGCTGCACACTTTCCAAAACCATTCAGAATCCAGTCGAATAATATTCAAAAATTTCATGCAGTTTCATTGAGTGGCCCCAAAGTTATAAGCCATCCAAGAACTGCTTTTCACCAACCCCGTAATACAGAAATAGACACATATGTCTCAAAACATCTGAAGTGGCCGCAAACTTCAAATGACTGCCCCTGAACATCCAGGGTGTTCGCAGATTTTTGTGGTGAAAACACCAGTTTTTTGGCTTCTTATGGCCATATCCCATCCTCATCACCCTTCACCTCCGCAGAGATTGTTTAAAAAGTACAATGTTTTTTTTTTATGTTTCTACTGCGGTGTTGTATGCCTGTCTGCGGACCAAACAGGGAAATGATTCTGCGGAGTGGAGCCAGATATCACTAATTTTTTGACCTACATTTTGCCTGTTTTAAAAAAATACTACTGGACCTATTTTTACCAAATTTACAAACGCACTTTCGGGATCAAGCTGCCTCTCCTGCTGCAAATTAGGTGAAAATACATCCCGGGGATTGGGCTGTAGGCATGAGCAAAGTTTTTTTCATTAAGTCTATGGAAAAAAATCATTTTTTGGGACCCCCCTAGAACTTTTAGAAACCTCACCAAACTTGCCAAAAAGAATCATAGCGGGCCATATTCATTTTTGCAAAGTTTGGTGAGGATCTGTCCAGGGGGAGCGAAGTTATAAGCTGCCCAAAAAGTGTTCTTCTTATGGGTTTAGCAACTTAACCATAACTACACGGCTGCCATCAAAGGCTGTGTAATATATATATATATATATATATATACATATATATATATATATCTGACCAAAATTCCTGTTGCAATTTGATAATTCTGTATATTGCAACAGGCTATATAATTAGTATGCACTCACCACTTAGTGGGACACTGCAGAGTAAAGCCACAGTGTCTAAAAGGTAGATGAAGGCATATATTTTAATATGAGAAGTATCCCAGCACGTGGTAAAGGCATTTTTGCAAAAGCATTACTAACGGCCTTTAACAAACAAGATTAAGCATGACCATTTAACGCATTGTGATTAGCTATATCATTGGTGTCTAATCATGCACATGGCTACATTTATCTCTGAGGGTTAGCAGTCATTGCTCATATGGAGACTGTTTCATAATTGTTACTTAATCTATTTGTCTCATATGTTGTGCTGTAGTAACCTCATATATCAGTTTCACATTGAAACTATGCTTCCTTCTATTAACTCCAAGATGTCTGCCATTCGTGCTAAGAATATCACCACGCTTTACAATCAAACACTCTATCTGTGAGTGTAACCAAAGAGACTACTGTGTTATTTGTAAGTCACCTCTACAATGTCTAATTTTCTAATGTTATCAAGTGGTGAGTGCACCGCGAAACGCTTTGTTCTTCTATCACTTTCCATGCTATGTGACAAACTACAAATAAAGGAATTTGTTTGCCTGGAATCCCTTCGGTGTTATTGCCTCTTTGCCGAAAGTCATCACAGCGTTTTTCTGCTGCTTTTGGGAGTGCACCCCGAATTTTTCTTTTCGCATGTGAACAAAAGGAAATCCCTTTTCAAATAAATATATATATATCAGTAAAAAAATCTTTGTTAAAGGGCGTTATGGTTAAGTTGCGCTACTAAAAACCTATGAAATTCACTAAAAAAACTTTGTTAAAGGGATGTTATGGTTCGAAGTACAACCGAAAAACCCTTGAAATTCGCCAGTTATGGTAAACTAAGCAACCATAACTTGCACCACCACTGTGAACTGCTAAAACTAACACCCAGGACATTAAAGATGACATCACAAATGTCATTGATGACATCACTGATGACATCACCAGTCTGGCTCCCCCTTTTTTCCTTTACTGACATATCTAGGCCACATGGTTTTCTTCAATAACAGTCAGGAATTAAAAAATGAAAAGGTACTATATTTCTAAACTTATCCTTCAGGTATGTTCTTAAAGTAATTCCCTTAGGGTCAAGTTAAATCATATGATACATATGCATAGGGTAAGTAGTACCTTTGAAACAGAGCAATCATTTCTTAGTTAGGTTATGAACACTTTCTGCTACTAATGCTGCTTTTTTCCTTAGTTGTATATCCTCATATTTGTATGTGTTGTTGTCTCTTTGTGTTTTGTTTATAATAATGCAATTATGTAGCAAGTGGGTTTTATTAACTACTTATCACATGTTTCACAGTACTCAAAACTCTAATAAGAAAACAGTTATCATTTCACTATTCAACATGGCAAGCTTATGAATATTGCACCTCTATCATGTATGCTGCACACAATGCCTATGTTTCTACATGAGTACCTTAGTATACTGGATAGAACTTCATAATAGAATGCTATTTATATCAAAGCATTGCTTAATGCACTAATTAGCACTTGATATTTATTCAAATGATCCTTGACACTTTTTGGTCAACATTATAATAAGAATACCTTCTACAGAGTTTTCATGAAAAGTAAATCTACATGCAATGTCATCAGTGATGTCATCAATGACATTTGTGGTGACATCTTTGATGTCCTGGGTGTTGCGCACAGTGGTGGCGCAGGTTATGGTTGCTTAGCTTACCATAACTGGCGAATTTCAAGGGTTTTTGTGGCTTTACTTCGAACCATAACGTCCCGTTAACAACTTTTTTTGGTGAATTTCATAGGCATTTAGTAGCGCAACTTAACCATAACATCCCTTTAACAATGTTTTTTTAAACTAACATCTGACTTCATTGCACACCTTCCGGAGAATGCCACATGACCATATGCTGGCGCACAGCACAGTGACGTGCCCGAGAATCCGTACACACTTAACAATAAGATCTATGCCTCGTGGACAGTGTGGAACTACATTTTTTACTTATGTAGGAACTTGCAACTTCAACATTTCCCTTGCACAGATCCAACACATATTCATACTCAGCCATTAACAATTTAGTACACAGTACATACTTTTAGCAAAAGTACTATTTATCTGAAAACGACATGAGCTAAGGCCATCCCTCCTCCCCAAGAAACAGCACTACCGCTGTAATGAAGGATCATGAGAAACACTGCCCCTACCTTACAAATAACACATACACAACATTTTCCCCCGTCCACCTACCCCTCCATATTACTGTTTGGTACCTCTTTGCTCATTTCCGTCCGCAACTTTCCTTCCAAAAAAAAAGCCATCCGTAAACAAATTAAATGTTCCTTTAAGAACCACCTTTCACAGTTTAAAAATATAATGAAAAATAAATCGCATAGACTCCATCTACTTTATATTTCTCAGTAAAGTACATAGACGTAATAAGATTTTCCAACATTTCCATTTGCAGTTTGTGTTATGCTAATGGGAATATTGTAGCGTTTGTCCTCCGTTACAGGGACTGGTGAATAAAGGGCCAGCAGGCCAAGTTATCAGCCCAATCGAAGCGAGAGTGCATAACGCGATCTCTGGATCATTACCCACCCCCTTTCACCCCTAAAATGGGGGATGAATGCCATTAACAATCTAGATTTCAAAAGCAGTAACTCGTGCTACTAAAAAAGAGGATTTTCCAAGAGGAAAATCCTTTTCCAAGATGACCACCATAGAAAGGGAAGGCGGTTGTTCCATACAAGGCCCCTCTTCGCTTTCCATGACAGCCTGCAAAAAGCAAAAAGGAAACCCTGTTAACATATTACCACAAGCACTTTTTTCTTCCCTTTCAAATGTTTCCTAATGTCGAACAACTTTACCACAAAGCCAGTCCCAGGTGGACATGGCCACTGTAATCCCATCTTTTCCCCCTTCTGGTCATGGCCAGTAGCCACATTGTGCGGATCATGACCTTATACCATGACCCCGACATTCTGCCCACTCCCCATGGCTACAGCCTACCCCTCAGTCAGTAAACGTATACCGCTATGTTTTTTAACTACATTACGACACTTGTCTAATACGAAAACACTCCCACATCTCGTCACATAACCAACCCTAATGTTATTCTACACCTTTTTTGGATGACGTTCCTCTCCAGCCAAATGCGCCCATAAGCACCTACGTGACGCAGAACCTGAAAATGAACACAGAGTGATGTACAAATTAGCACGTCACATTTTGAAATAATAAACTCGTTTTTAAAAGAAAACATTAACATTTTAGAATTTGTAAAGTACTTTTATTTCACAATAAACTGTCTGAGACCATCAGACTATTCCCATTTTCAATCAAATAGTAACTTTGTTTCTTCGGTCGTCATCAAAAATGTTAATCGGGAGGCCCACATTGTTCTTTTCCCATACACAAAGTATTCGTTTTCGATAAAGCAACCGATTCGGTCGCACAGTGATTTCCAAGATGTTGGCATGAACTTTGGCCTAGACCACCATAAAAGATGTTATGTTACTCCTAATGGCCACTGCAGCATACGGACAAATGGGTCTTGCGCGATCGCCCCACAAAACAGTGATGTTAAGGCAGCCGGTCACAAGTACGTGCATCTGGCGTGCAAAAAATCCATCACTTGGCATCTGGAATCCATGGCAATCACAGTAAGGCAGGTTGTAGCTGTTCAGAAAACATAACAGAAAACATGTATCAATACCCAACCTTTAGCAAACAATTTAAAAAAAGACAAAAAGAACATGGAAACTGATACACAAATAGATGTGGTCATACATGACATTTTAAAGAAATATTAGCGTTGAACATGGGTGAATCTAGTGATAGCCTACAAACTCCGAGAATCTACACTCTCCATATCAAAAAAAAAATGACAACTACACAGAAAGATAGTTCTTCAGTTACATTGCCAAAATTTATGTTCAGGTAATAAAAAATTCAATTTCGTGATTTCAAAAAAGACAAAAATAACGTGGAAACTTATACACAAATCGATGTGGTCATACATGACACTTTAAAGAAATATTAGAGTTGAACATTGATGACTCTAGTGATAGCCTACAAACGCCGAGAATCTGCACTCTCCATAAGTAAAAAAAAATGACAACTACACAGAGAGATAGTACTTCAGTTACATTGCCAAAATTAATGTTCTGGTAATAAAAAATTAAATCTCGTTCCGGTGTAGAGTCGTCAAAAGTAAACATACACGTTATTTACCATCTCCATTGTCTTCGTGAAACTCAGACAGCAATGTACCTGCACCAAAGAATCTTCTTGAACTGATATTACATGTGCCTTACAAACGTTTTGATTACATAACCTTATCAAATGGTATTTTTTGCAAACTTTCACTCCCTGCATTCTTACTGAATTTTCCCTTTCGCTCAAGGTCAAAAAACAATTGACCCTTATGGGTTCAGTCGGATGCGTGGGCCTACTGAGCTCGCAACCAATAAAGCAAAGCAAGTGACCTTCACTCAGAATGCAAATACATTCTGACTTTGCAACAACATGTCTCAATGCATTCATGAGAACTGGTACTCCCATACACTTGCAGACCCGCTGTTTCCATCAAACAGTGCAGGTGGCTGCCTTAGATTTCAAACTCTAGGACGCCAGTCTGACTGCAATATTATTTTAAATACATTGTAACACAGGCACAGTAATTCTTCGCCTGTACTTAACAGCACTATCTTGAGCAACAACTTCCAATTTACCGTATGACTTTGGTGACAAGAAAACACCACTTTTTGACTTCCTGCTGCCACATCCCATCCCAGCCTCACTAACTCTCACCTTCCGAGACAGTATTTCATAAGTTTAACAAGTGCAATGTTGTGTTGTTTTATATGTGTTAGCAGCGATGTCCGCGTACACCAAAACACAAAAGAAAGATGGCGGGTGCAGCGAAACAATCTGAGGCACTTCACGCTGTTCAACATCCAATCAGTGAACGCATCACATGTCCGCAGACATGATGCTACAGATTAGCCAATCGGTATCTTGTCCGTGGAGCGAACAGGGAAGTGTGACCACGGAGCGCACATAGATTTCACTAATTTTTTGAGACATACTTTTTGGTCGTTTTAAAGAAAACTGGACGAATTGACACCAGATTTGCAAAAGCACTCTTTCGGGACCAAGCTCCTGCTGCAAATTTGGTGAAAATCCATCCAGTGGTTTGGGTTGTAGGCGTGCCCAAAGTTTTTCCCCCATTCAGTCTATGGAAAAAAAGACGTTTTGGGACCCCCCTATAACTCTTTCCCCCCTGGGCCAAACATCACCAAACTTTGCAGGAAAATTCACAGTGGCCCATATACTTTTTTTCGCAAAGTTTGGTGAGGATTCTTCCAGGGGGAGCAAAGTTATAAGCTGCCCAAAAAGTGCTCTTCCTATGGAAACAGCACCTTAACCATAACTACACAGCCACTACCGTATTATATATATATTATATAAATGGTTGCTCCTACTTACCCTGTAATAATCTTCTCAATAAGCATATCCTCTTTTTAACCACTCTATCAAATGCCATATATGACAGCATTCTGCACCTGGTAACATCAAGTGTCAGTTACTTACATCCACTGCCAACATAATAAAGTTCCACACACCAAGTGCCACTTTTAATTGTTCTACTAATCTTTCATTTCAGCTTTTCCTTTCTTTTGCAAAATACTTAGACACAGTGCTGCTGTAAGTGCACATATGCATTTTTTTTACTTTCAGCAACATCCTACTTAAAATAAACATTTTAAATGCACACCATTTTCCATTTCTTATTCCATACCAAAATAAAACCTTTCTCATTACATCCCTTATAGCCCACCATTCTCCATCTGCTCTCAAATATACTGCATATACTGCCAAACGGCCCGATTCATTAAATTCTTTGCTCAGTGCAAAGTAATTTTCCACTGATAAAAAGTAACTTTGAGCTACCAACAATAACCCTTATTCAGGGTACTGAGCAAAGTGTATTTTTGAAGTACTGGTACCTTTATTACAGACTAGCTCATTAATAACAAGACTGATAGTCCAATATTTTTAACACCGTACTTAACATACTTTACTACACCACCCATGATCCACCTTAACCATTAACTTTTTTCAAACAACTTCTACTACCTTAATAAATAAAAAACTCTCTTACTAAAAGTACTTTGCTGTTACCACATATACCAACTAACATTCTTTTACAAATACATGAAAAAAGAATATTGAAGAAAACAGACACCGAAGAAAGAGCATCTGTACCAATATTAGCATAGCCACAGGAAAGCAATCCAAAAAAAAATGTTACAACATTTTTTACCATCATAGAGTTCTTAACAATCTTATGAAAAGAGCAACAAAGTCATGATCTAGCCTTAAAAACTACTGCAGAAAAGTAAATATTGAAGCTCTAATTGACTTCTACAAAAGAGAAAGTAGTTTATATTAATAATAAAAAGAATAAAACCACTAACTGAATTAATCAATACATTACAAAAAGTACTTCTAAACATGTCCAATGTCAACAGAGATACCTTTTCAAATGTCTGTGATGGTGAATGGATTTAAACAAGCAGCACAGAGCCATATTTCAATGAATACACTTATAAACAAGAACAAAGAAACCCACTTGCCATAGACAATAATGGCCGAGACTGTGAAATGGTAGGAGACACCACTATGGCAAAAGAAACCTTTATAGAGAAATGTCCCCAACAAACTTTCAACCCAGTGTTCCTTTTGCTCAAACAAACCATCCAGTATACAAATGGACATGCAGCTCAATATATACAACAGCAATCTTTACAACAATTCCTAAATCACTATGTGAAACTAAAAGACACAAGTAGAATAAAAACGTTACCAACCATGGACTCCTGCCAAGTGCACCTACAAACAGGACTGTGATGACATTCATCAGCCTGAATTTCAGGAACTGCTTGCAAAAGCACATTCCATCACATAAAAATGTTGGCAACACACCATTCCGCCATATGAAATATAGTGCATAGTGCAAAAAGTCCTGCGCTAGAACTGCAAACCTAAATAGCATTCTCCGACATGGGACTGCCAAAGAATTCCTTTGAGAAATAGAACAGAGCCAAAGTAAATATTTTGGAACTGAAGTTGAGTTACAAAATTCAGTAACTTTCAAAAACATTAGCGAAATCCTAACAAATAGCACCTACTTTACAAACACATACAGAAAAGAAATAGCTAAGTTTCAAAACATCTGCTGAAATACCAGACAAAATATGTGTTTGTTTTCGCATAACCTTTTATAAAAAGAGCATCAAAATAATACATATGGCCTAAAAAATAGAAGACAATGAGGAATCCTAATGGTCCAATTAGTTTTATATCTAACAGCAGAAAATAAATACAAAATATCTGAGCCCTACTGACATACTGCAATACAAAGCAGGACAATAACCAAATGCCATGATATGATATTTTTATTTATATCATGCTCATAAACAGTGCTATCACTAATAACTTAGAAATATTCCCGCTTCCGGGGGTGGTGCTGTGGAGCAGCCCAAGAGGGCTGCCTAGCCTTTCAGATCCATGTGGCTCCAGTCTTGATCCGACAACATCTGCGGTCTCCCTTGCTGTGTGGCATCATCGCTTGGCTGAAATACTGCCTACACTTTGGGGCTCGGCTGTGCTAGTTTGGGCCCGTTTCGTCTTCCAGAGACCCAGCTGTGACTCTTCGTGCTGCTGGCTGTGTGTGCGTGCTGGCCTGACTCCCGGCGGGCCGTCGCTGTGATGGCTGAAGAGGCGGCCCCGGCCCCCTCTCTCTGTGGCATTGGCGAGGTTGAGGTGGGTGGCCCTGAGTGCCCTGTGGGGGCCGGCACCGTTGGCTGCGGAGGTCCTGAGAGGAGCGAGCTATGGCGCGACCAAGCCGCGGCTGGGGGCCTGCGCTGGAGCGCATCCACACCCCTCGCCCCCTCTGGCTCTGGGAGCCTGCGCTCTTGGTCTCCCATGGCACTGTGCTTGCTGCTGCAGTCTACTCCCGCCCGGCTTGGAGGACGTGGGGGACCGCGCTGGCCACGCATTGATCCAGGTGAGGAGCAGGGGGAGGTGAGCATGGTGGTTCCCCCCTTGTTCTCTTTTCGCCCGCGGCCGCTTGTGCCCGTGTGCACCGCCAGCGCCACTGACTCGGCGACACCATCAGGGACTACACATGGAGCCCCCGTGGGCCCAGATCTGCCGACTCTGGTGCTTCCCCCTGTGAATCTCCTCGGATCGTAGCACAAACCCACACGGGCTTGCCCACCCTGCGCCAGTGAACTGCTTGTGTGTTTTCCGAGGCCCGCTCCTCGCTGCGACCCCAACCTCAACATGTCCTTTCATCATCTGGCCACCACGCACTGGGTGAGAGCGCCCCCCCGGATACTTCCAGTGTGGCTGGTTGCGGACCCTGCTTGACCAGACCCAAGTGGTTTGGGCACACAAAAATACATTGCGCCCCAGCCATCACAGCCTGGTTGCTTCATCAGCGGCATTCCACAATCCTCAGAGGCTCGGGCCGACTCACGTGACAAGTCGAACTTCAGCTGCGACTACCTGCCTGTGCTAAGGCCTCTATACTATGCTGAAGCTGTGACATTGGTGGGAGGCCTCTGACCCCACTGAGGCCTACGCCCCCCCATCCTCTCCACCAGAGTGCCTGCATCATACCCAGGCCTACTCCAGCCACAATGCCTAGCAGACCCAAGGGAGCGGCCCAAGGGGGCACTATAGTCAAGTTTGCTAAAGCGGTTCCCCAGGCTGAGCCGTCCTGTGCATCATCTTCACATGACGAACCTGACCTGGACCCTCACCATGGGGTCGTAATGCCAGACCTTACCGTGCTAATGGAATCTATGGCCAAAAATGTTGCCTCCTTCCACGAAAAACTAGATGACATTAACGCAAATGTTGCCTCACTAAAAACCTGTGTGGACCAGGCCGGATCTAGGATCACTGGGGCCCAAAATAGAATCTCGGTCAATGAGGATGGAATTCACACGCTCCAAGACACCGTCGCCTCCCTATCGTGTGACATGAACAGTGTTAAAGCGAAGTGTGACGACTTGGAGTGTCGCTCCCGTAGAAACAACCTGCGCATTATCGTGTCCCCGAGAATGCTCTCAAGGGGCGGATGGAAGACGCAGTAGAAAAACTGCTCAAAAAACCAGCTGGAATACCCTGACCTCTCACCATATTTTACAGTGGAGCGAGCTCTCCGGGCCCTGTCACCACGCCCTAGACCAGGCGACATCCCCAGGCCCATCATCGCTAAGATACTCAACTACCACGACAGGGACCTCATTCTCTGCCTGTCACGCGAGAAGGGAGACCTACGATTTGAGGCCAACACCATCAGAATCTTCCCAGACTTCTCATTGGCTGTACAGCAGGAGAGGCGTCAATTCCTTGGCGTTAAGAAGTTGCTCAGGGAGCGCAATGTCCCCTATGCCATCCTGTTCCCGGCGCAACTCAAAATCACCCACAATGGCAAACTGTATTTCTTCACTGTCCCAGATGAAGCTATGAAGTTTAACGAGTCACAAATACTGCTACATGGGCCGAGAGACGACCGCGCCAATGGCAGCTAATCCCAAGCAGCACGGCCCATAGCGATATATCATGCCTATTGATCCTTGACTTTTGATGTGTCGATGGCAACCTGACTTTGTCCACTCAGCAGATATGGCCTCCCATCACATGCATTTGGGTCACAGGCTGGCTCCTGACTGATATACACTGGCCTCTCCCCCACTTTTTGGTGCCAGGAGCCAGCCGTGTGTCCTACCCTCTCCTGCAGATTTGACCAGCTAGAGTGCGTTCTCTGGCTCCAGGGGCCAATTGCAAAATCTGTCTACTGCAGCAACATATCCGGGACAGCGCCTGCTGCCCCACATCATGCTTAAGAAAGGCCGGCCGCACGGCACTAGCACTCCCCGCTGCAGTTGCAATGTTTGACTTCATTTGGTTATACCTACTGTTTGGCCCCCGTTGGGCTGGGACGTGGGCAGATCCACGTTGGATCCGGCCCTCCGACCTCCACCTCCCGGTGGGAGTTGGCCCAATTGCCGGCACTTGTGTTCTGGGGTGGGCGGGCTGCACTGCATGTTGGGGTTGGGCAGTGAGGGTGGGGGGAAGCACAGTTGGGGTTGGTTTAAAAGAAAACAACATGGCGGGGGTTACACGACTGCAATTCAGTATATCGGTACAAATTGCGAATGCACACTGTGGGTTGGTGATGTATACTATTGCAGGGATGTCCCATAATGCTACACTATGTCAGTTAACATCATGACATGGAATATCCGTGGTCTGAGTAACTTCACTAAAGCCCGCAGGATAACTGCCTATGCCCAGAGGCATGGAATTAAGATTCTCTTCTTTCAAGAAACTCATGCCCTGGGGCGCCTAGTGACCTACCTCGCCCCGACGTGGGGCAAAAATAGGTACTATACAAAGTATTCAACCCAGTCCAGGGAGGTACTAATGCTAATTCACAAATCAGTCCAATTCTCATTGCGCACCAGCCACATTGACCCCGAGGGCAGATATGTAATACTCCACTGCACACTCGCTAACATGGAATGCCTCCTTGTGAATACATATGCCCCCAATTTTGATGCTCCAGATTTCTTTGACGCAATCACCACCATGTTTCTGAAGTACATTGGTATTCCCATCATATGGGGGAGATATGAACTTAATTCTAAATAACGAGCTGGACATATCCGGGACCACCCTAGAGCCCCATCACGCACGGCCCATAGACTAAATGCACACATGGACACATTGGGTCTCAAAGATGTATGGAGAGCCCTCAGCCAACAGGCAAGGGAGTATACCTTTTACTCATCGGTACATGATAGCCTATCTAGGATAGACCTGTTTCTCTTATCAGGCTGCATGGTGGGCAAGGCCATGGAGAGTAAGATATTGCCGCGCACACTGTCGGATCACTCACCGGTGACACTTTGCATGACACTAGGACAGGACCAACCTCCCCGCTCCTTCTGGAGATTTAAGTCAGAGGCCCTACAAGATATAGTTTTCAGAGCAGAAATCCTGGCAGACATCAAAACCTTCTTCCACTGTAACAACAGACAAGATACTTCCAATGGGGTACGTTGGGAGGCATTCAAGGTCTTCATCAGGGGGATGTGCATCGCTAGAGAAGCCGGGGTCCTCAAAGTTATTAAAAATAGCTTGCAGAGGTCGGAAGCGAGGTTGAAGGAACTTGAGAGGGAATACACCTCTACCCCTTCTCCGACCACACTGGTACAGATTAGAGTGGACTTGGAAACGTTTGAGACCCATGCCCAAAGGGTGATTCAGTACTATGCCCGTCCCGTAGCAGCCAGGAAATACGGTGAGGGGGACAGACCGGGGAGGACATTGTCCAGACTGGTCCGCGCAGAGGGAGGCAGGACTCGCATTGACTGTGTCAAAGACGCAGGCGGCACCCTATGCTGGTCCGACCAAGCCATCCTCGAGACATTCACCGCATTCTACACCCCTATACGGCCCCCAGCGAGAACACAGTCCACAGGACACGGACACCCTGCTAGACCAAATCCCCATGACCCTCCTCTCCCGCGCGACCAACGACCAGCTTGAAGCTCCGTTCACCCTTGACGAGATAACCACAGTCATCTCGAACTGTCCTAAGGGCAAGGCACCAGGCCCAGGTGGCCTCACCTCTGAGTTATATTGGGAGCATGTGGCCGTCCTGGCACCCAGACTCCTAGAGGTGTGGAACGAGTCACTCAGGCTTACTACCCTACCCCAATCTATGCACGAAGCACTTATAACTGTGTTACCCAAGCCGGGCAAACCGCTGGACGAATGCGGCTCCTGCAGACCCCGGTCTCTCGAATCAACAATGACATGAAAATATTCACCAAGATTATTGAAAATATATTCCTACCTATTATGACCCATTTAGTGCACCCCGACCACAGTGGTTTCGTACCAGGCAGATCCACAGCCCTCAATATCCGCCATTTATTCAACGTCTTTTCCAGAA
This sequence comes from Ambystoma mexicanum, assembly GCF_040938575.1. Lineage (NCBI taxonomy): Eukaryota > Metazoa > Chordata > Amphibia > Caudata > Ambystomatidae > Ambystoma > Ambystoma mexicanum. The sequence goes on along the minus strand of NC_090934.1, from coordinate 343,663,465 downwards.
TACACCCCAGAGATAGCGCTGTAGCGGTCACCCTTGATGCCCAGAAGGCGTTCAACATGGTGTTGTGGCAATATATGTGGGCTGTACTTCACAAAATGGGAATCAGCCCATGCATGATATTGTATATCAAACTGCTCTACACAAGCCCTGTAGCCAGAGTCCTTATCAACTCTAGGGTCTCGGCCCCCTTCGCCCTCCACAGAGGCACCCGCCAAGGCTGTCCGTCCTCCCCGATACTCTGTGCGCTTGCTATTGAACCCATGGCTGACAGCATCAGAGACAAACATACACGTAAAGGTATACGTCTACGTGACACCCCGGAGATCATCTCACTATATGCAGATGATGTGCTTCTCTATATCAGAGACCCGGCCGCCCACCTGGACCCGATCATACGGGACATAACGAAAATTGGCACATTTTCTGGCTTCTCCATAAATTATACTAAATCTGAAATCTTCCTGCTCAAGCCGACTACCACACAACCGGCATGTTAATTCCCCCTCCGTTGGTCACAAAGGGCATCAGATACCTCGGGGTGCAGGTTTCCCTCACCAAAGCTTCACTATTGGCCAACAACTACGTGGCTGTGGCGCAGCTTGCAGAGGCCCAAATGTCAAAATGGCGCAACCTCCCGCTCTCCTTATGGGGCAGACTGTCCCTAATCAAAATGATTACGGACCCTAGATTGCTCTACTTCTTCGTTAATGTGCCGATCTGGCCCAGAAAGCGATACTTCAAGAACTTACACACCGCATGCGCTCAATTTCTGTGGCACTCGGGCGCGGTTCAGAAAAAATTGCAGCATATGACTCTCCCATATGAACATGGGGGCTCCACTGCCCCTGACTTCGCTAAATACTGGAAAGCCGCGCAAGCCCAACATGCCACACACTGGTACACATTCACCGATCCTCCCCCAGAGGTGAAGCTCGAGTAGCTAGCGAGTGAAGGAGTCAAGACCCCCTCTATCATACTCCACCATGCATATCATACCAATGCCCCGGCCGACCCTGTAGCGGCTACAACTATGGCTTGGAGACAAATACTACATGCACAACCCAGCCACCACCAGTACTACAAATGGCTGCCCATCTGGCAGTTCCCAGGCCTCATCCCTACACATGATAAACTCCTAATGAAGCACTGGTACGACTTGGGTTATCGCGCCCTGACCGACTTATACCCTGATGGGAAGTTTATCACCCTGCAGACATGGCGTTCTGGTCATTCCGGCACTGTGCTGGAAATATTACAATACTTTAGGCTGAGAGCAGTGATCCGAGCCTGGTGGCCCTCATACCCCGATGAACCCCCAGATTCGCCGGAGATCCACTATATAACCAACTCGGCCGGGCCTAAAGGTATAGTGTCCTTGCTGTACAAAATGCTGATGGCCAACCCTACGGATGTGCCATAAATGGCACGAGACACTTGGAGTGGTGAGCTGGGTCTCCCCATCACTGACATAATGTGGAGGAAAATGTGCATACACACCCGTACCACCTCCTTAAATGCCAGATATAGGTGTATACAATATAAGCTCCTGAATCGATTAAATTACACGCTGCACAGATTGGACAGATTCGCACACACCCAGGCTCACACCTGCCCCAGATGTAAATCCACGGATGCGGATCACATACACATGTTTTGGTCCTGTGATGGACTGGGCCCATACTGGAAAGCCATAATAGACGCACTCTCAGAAATTACAGCGTCCCACATCTCTCCAGAACCACTAGTTGTACTGTTCAGCCTGTGAGATAACCCCGAATTGAGAAAATTGTCCAAGTTTCTGAATTTCGCCACTATGGTTGCCAAAAAATGCATATTACAGTGTTGGAAACGCCGTTCCCCCCCTTCGTTTGAGATGTGGCTAAGGACCCTCACCTGGACTCAAACGTGTGAGGAGGACTACATCAATACCCTCCCGCTGGCCTCTTGCCCCAAGAATGTATGGACTGAATTTTGCAGTTATCTAAACAGCAAGGATGACTTAGAACTACTGTCTTCCCCTCCTCCTGATGAAGTGAACTAGACCGGTACTGAGTCTCGCTGAATTGTAAAACTGTATGTCTACTATCTCTTATGCACTGTATACTCACCCATGTCCCTTTAACATCATGGGGGTAATTCCGAGTTGGGTGGTAAGGGAAAAACGATGCCGGTAAAGGACTACCGGCATCATTTCCCGTTACGGCCCATTCTGACCCACCAGACCGTTATTTACGGTGCCGTAAAGTATGAGGCCGTAAATAGCGGTTCAGTGGCGCGCGCCCGACACGCCATGCCGAAATTAGCGTCATGGCGTAAACCGGAGCTGATCCCAAGTAAAGCGGACATGGAAAAAATGGCCTCCACAAGACCGCAAAGTACCTTAGCGCCATGGAGTAAATACCGGCATCGCCGAGAAGGTGTAAAGAACCCTGAGCAGTGTTTCCAAGAGGAACAGGTGCACTCAATCAGCACAGGTGGAGGCAATGGAGTCACCATTACCACGCCGGCAGCCCCCAATCCCCTGCATCAGAGCCACCCCCTTCAACCTCACACCAGAGCAGATCCACACCCTTTACCGGCTTGACCGGGACACCATTACCACCATAGTGGACCTGATACATGACGATAAAGTGAGCCGCAAAGAAATCAGCACTGCCATCCCACCTCTACTGAAGGTAGTGTCTGTGCTCCACTTCCTTGCCACAGGCACCTACCAGCATACAGTGGGGCACATGCATGGCATTTGACAGCCCATATTTTCCCGTATACACAACCAAGTGCTGGATGCCCTCCTCAACCACACAAGGGACTACATATCCCTACCCCAGACTCCCCAGGAGATATATGACACCAAAGTTGCCTTCCATGCACTGGCAGGCATGCCAAATTGCACAGGCGCCCTCGACAGCACCCACGTTGAATTGGTGGTCCCGCATGCCATGGAGGTGCCGTATCGCAACCGCAAGCAATACCACTCCAGATGGTGTGTAATGCCAGTAAAGCCATCACACATTGCAATGCCCGATACCCCGGATCAACTCATGACTCCTTGGTCCTGCGGAACTCAACACTACCACGCTACATGGAGCGACATGCTGGACGACGTGCCTGGCTGCTTGGTGAATAACCTGAATGGGCCATGGCAGTGCATTGGGGCTGTGAGTAGGTTGTCTGCATACTCCACCTCGGTGGGAAAGGGTGGGGGGGATGCATACTCCACCTGGGTGGGAAAGGGGGGGCTGCATACTCCACCTGGGTGGGAAAGGGGGGAGGATGCATACTCCACCTGGGTGGGAAAGGGGGGGATGCATACTCCACCTGGCTGGGAAAGGGGGGGTGCATACTCCACCTGGGTGGGAAAGGGGGGGATGCATACTCCACCTGGGAGGGAATGTCCACGCCAGTGCACGATGTTCACCTCACAGCACACTGTGCCCCAAGGCAAGTGACACGGCACATGACCACATAACCACACAGTGATGAATTTGAGCCGGCACCTAACACTACATGACTAACAGGAAACCTGGCCAGATAAAACAACACATGCACCACTCATCGGCGGACCTTACACACCGTAGCGGCATCCTGCACCATGCAGTGCAATAGCACCATGTCGCTGACTCCTGCATCTCAACACACAGGACAGTCATCCCTGGGAGTGCATAGAAGTGAGTCTAACAGGGATCCTACAGCGTGTCACTGCTCCATCATTCCATTGCACATGACACATAGCCGGGCCAGTAATGGGGTGACTGTATCCTGGGACATGTGTGTATGGCCAGTAATCACCTGCGGCCATGTAAGACTAGTACAATTCTCCACCATGAATGCACAAACACTTACCTTCATTACACTCTCATGCAGGTGATGCTGGCTACCCTTTGAAGCCGTGGCTCATGACCCCGGTCCGCAACCCACAGAACAGGCACGAGGAGGACTACAATAGATCCCATACCCGTACACGGGTGGTGATAGAGCAGACCTTCGGCCTGTTGAAGGCACGATTTCGTTGTCTCAGCCGGTCGGGTGGGGCACTCATCTACAGCCACGAGAAGGTGTCCAAGATCACCATGGCATGTGTAATGCTGCACAACATGTGCATCCGTCGGAACGTGCCACTGCCCCCTGACGTGGAACTGCTACCACCAGATGATGATGAGTGGGAGGAGGAAGGAATGGCAGGACAGCATCACGGTGCCGATGCACAGGAGGGACGTTCCGTGCGGCAATCATTGATCAGACAATATTTCTGACTCACAAGTCAGCTGAGGGTGTGAGGATGACAGGACATTGGGCACTGGGTGTGGGGATACATGTACACCATGCACTGTGCGACATTAAAAGACACATGCACAATGATAAATGTCCACTCCGTTTTTTAGGGATGATCAACCAGTGTATTGAATAATAATGTAGCAACGTGTACAACAAAACCTCCACCCTCACCCCCCATGCCAACCCCAACTCCCACACACACCCTCACCCCCCTCCCCCACCCCCCCAACTCCCACACACACCCTCACCCCCCTCCACCTCCCCCCAACTCCCACACACACCCTCACCCCATCCCTCTCCCCCCAACTCCCACACACACCCTCACCCCCTTCACCTCCCCCCACAACAACCCCACAATAGTCCCATCAGTGCAACATAGGCCACATGTGTGTGGCAGTATGGTCAATGTGCACTCCCAGAGCCAGGGGGATCCATGTTGTGGCGGCGCAATGTACTCAGTGACCGACGGACAGGGCTGGTCTGCGTGGAGGACCTTTGGGAGGGTGGGTACTCCCACTGGGGCTGTGGTCTGGGGTGCTGCCTTCAGGGCATCTGCAATCCGGCCCAGCACCTCACAGAGCCGGTTTGTGCTCGCAGTGATCACCTCGCCCAGAGCCTGAAGGTCATTGTGCCACTCCAACCTTGATTCGCGGTTGTCCCGGATGAACTCCTCAATCAGGCCCGTGAGGTGCTGGGAGCGCACTGCATCCATGGCAGGTGTGGCCGATGTGCTTGGCAGGCTTGGTATTGAGCCTGCAGCCCTTTCGGGACTTTCTGCAGGGGAACTGGATCCAGGACAGGCAGGTGGTACTCCTTGGTCTGTGAGCCCTGGGGTGTCACTCTCCCCGGAGTCGCTGTGTGCCACCTGGCTGTATGATGGAGTGTCTGGGCTATGTCCAATGTCATTGGGGTCCTCCACGTTGGCCACGGAAATTGATGTTGGGCTATCTGGCACATCGAGGAGGCACATGGCAGCATTCTCCCCTGTCACACTGGACTCCTCAGAGTGCACCGTGGGGCATGTGTCCGGCGCCACTGCAGGCATGGGTAGGGGTGTGGGTGGGGGTTGTGCACCCTCCATGGGGGTTGCTGGAGCAGGTGGTGTTGCATGTGTTTTCTTCCTGCTTGCAGGTATACGGTGTCCCCTGGCTCTGCCCCTGGAGGTACTGGCCTGGGTGGCTTCCTGGTCCTCACTTTCATGCCCGCTGCCTGTGGGGGGGAGAGAGAGACGGCATGAGCAATGATTTGGGGGTCAGCATTTCTTCAAGCCTATGGTATAACAATGGGATTGCAGCGTTTTGTTGACATTTGGGTGGTGAGTGGGACAGTGATCTGGGCTTGGATGGAAAATGCATGCAGATGTCTGGGTCACTCATGTTGGCGGAGTACTGTGGTGACTCACATTGACAGCCTCTTTGTGTGGTATGGCCAATATGGGTTGCAGCCTTGCACCTGACATCAGCCTGGGTCCCACTTGTTACGGCATGATTTCATTGGGGGGGGGGGGGTTTCCCATACATGATGTGACAGCTTGCCCAGCCCTTGGCGGTGCCTTACATTAGGAATGCATTTACTGTCTTGACCCATGAAACTCACCTCCATCAGCGGATGACGGAGCACCGCACTCCATTTCGCCAACCCCTACTATGGCTTCTGTGCCCATCATGTCCGCACACGTTTGCTCCCAGGGCATCATTTTGATGGGAGAAGCTGGGCCTCCTCCTGTCTCCAGGGCCTGACTTTGGTTGGCCGATAGGATGGCCTGCACCCTGAGACGGAGGTCATCCCACCGTTTCCTGCAGTCCTTCGTGGTGCGGGGGGTGTTTCCTACGGCGCTCACCCTCTGTGCAACCAAGTCCCAGATCTCCTTCTTCCTGACGACGGTGGGCCTACGCATGTCACTGCTGAATACTATCTCTGCATGTTCGTGCAGAGTGTCCACCAGTACCTGGAGCTCGTCCTGTGTAAAGCGCTCCTTCCTTATGCGGGCGGCACCCTTCTTCAGTGCTTTCGGCATGATGCTGGTCTCTAATGGCTATTTTTCCGATCCAAATATGCCTCCGGGTCCTGTATGAAGAGGATGGCAATGGATTGTGTTTTTAAAGATGGCCGCCGCGCTCCTTCCCGTTCCTGTATGATGACGTAATTTCCGTATCCGTTAATTAGCGGTGACCTTAATTTACGGTATCCGTAAATTACGGTCACCGCTAATTACGGACGGCGAAGCTTCGATGGCGGTGTTGTAAAGAACGTCTCGCTTCATGCCGCTAAGGGGTTTAACGGGCCCTTTAGCGGTATGCCGCTAGGGGATTTACCGGCATGGCGGAAAGTTCGTGCCCGCGAGGTCGGAATAGCCTGTAAATAGCGGCGTGGTACCAGGTCAGACTCGCTCTTTCCTCCATGCCGGGAAAAACCAATACTTACCGCCAACCTCAGAATGAGGCCCCATATATCTTGAGCACTGTGTTGTTTGACTGTTCTCTCGCCATGCCAATAAAGAAAAGGTTAAAAAGAAATATTCCCACTTCCAAAAGCTCTCCAACAACTTAACATGCACAAGAGCAATATAATCCTAAGAGTACACCTATTTCAAACTATTATACGCATTCAACTGAAAATAGCCAAATTGCCTCCATCTGAGTTACTGAAAGGCATTTGTGGCAAAGTAATATATTTAGAACTTAAAGAAAATGTAGAAACTCTAGGAGTACAACAGCGAATAGATCAATCATTGATTGTAATAGGTAATGGTGCACCAACAAAAGAGAAACACATTCGGCAGCAACTAGTCGACAAAGAAAGTTAGACAAGCCCTACAATATCATAAAGAAAACCATGAATATTACAAAGACATAAGCATAGAGAAAAACATACAAGAAACCACTCAAATAATTCAAGATTCTCCACAAACTAACCAATTAGAAAGTGTAGATCATGTTACTTGAGCCAACATTTTAGACCATTTAAAATTCACCCACTACACTCCAAAGACACCATAGAAAATGCATTAGAAACATATAAAAAGTGTCAAGCCATAGGCTCTCCAATGAGCATATGACAGCAAAGTGTAGACGTACATTCTTTTCCTCTTCTCTTTCCAACAGGTAAAGGAGGCAGATGTGATGAAAGATCCATACAAATTAGTGCATGAGAATATTGCTCTTCACAAAAGTATTTTGAAGACCCCAGATTTAGACATCATGTAGAATACATTTTCCAACTACTGTTTGAAAGTGAACTAGCAACTCTATGTTATGGAGTTGCATGCACATTAAGAACATATTCTTATTGTTCAAATATGTCTGCTACCTAACTGCTTCAAAAGATAAAAGACAAAGATTTAGTTTTGCAGTCAAATATCACAGATCTCTTAGCAAACATAGTTGGTACAAAAGAATACTGGTTCCAGTGCCATGCTGATGTATGTTGTATGCTAAGGAACCTAGCCCCACCCACATGGTTTGTTACTTTAAGTTGTGCAGAATATGCATGGGATGACTTGCACAACTTCTTATGCACTGCAAACCAAATAAAGAGGTAACAGATATACAAACACCAGGAGAACTCTGTTCTCTTGACCCTGTTAATGTATCAAGGTACTTTCACCATTGCTTGATTGCCATGCTGCACCTCATCTGTAATAAACATACCCCTCCACTTGGACAAGTGTAACACTTCTTTTGTAGAAAAGTATATCAATCCAGAAGAGCACCACACATCCACATGCTTTTATGGATAAAATATGCTCCCAAATTTGGCAATGACAGTGAAGCCACTGTTTTACAAGTTAGTCACAAATTCCTTAACTTGACATCCCTTCAGAATCCACAGATAGTGACCTACATACACAAATGATACATTTCCAAAAACGTAAATGTGGCAAATATTGCTGGTGTCGATATAAAAACAAATAAAAACAAATGTAAATACTTTACCAAATGTTGCTTTGGTTTCCCTAGACCAGTTTGCACAACAGGACAAGTAAATAGTTTAATGTCTTCTGTTCTTACATGGCCCTACTACAACTTTTTAAACCTTGGGCAAAAGAATAGGAATTATTAGCTGGCCATGGCTCATTTGAAGCTGCATTCTAGCCAAATGAAAGCAGTATAACAAATGTCAATTTCAAACAATACAAAGAAATGTTGGACAATGAATGCCAGAAAGAGGAAGAAAGTGAAGCTGAAATCGTTACAGTCACTCGTGAGGGCTGTCAACTTTCCCTTATAGGAAGCCAAGAACCACTTGGAGAACCACTCATTCTAAATAAAGCATACATAGCCATGACCGGGGTAGAACATACAATATAGAAATCTAAACAATCTGAACAAGACTTGTCAGTGCTAAAATCACAGCTAAATGATGAACAACTCACCATTTATCTAGTATTCACTGAAGAAAATGAATATGGTCTTAAACATGAAACTACAACTTCTAACTGTGAACATTATACATCTCTGCTCCTGTGTGTAAGTGGTTTGTTTGTTTGTTTGTTTGTTTATTTATTTATTTCTAATGCTTACCAGACCCAGAGGTAACAGGGTGCAGCAGTGAGAAAATGCGAGGCTTACATAGTTACAAGAATGGTCACAGTAGGGCAAATTTAGTTACAAGTGTAGTCACAATAAGTCACATATAATTACAGATAAGGTCACTGTAAGCATAGGACATATATAGTTATAAAAGTTAAGCAGGTTATGTACAGGTGGGACACCAAACCAAATGTTGCAATGTGATAGGGCTGGGTAGGGGCTGCCTTGGTGCAGGTAATGCAGGGGAACAATCTAGTGGTCAATAGAATTGAGCAAGTTGACATAATTACCTCTGAAGTATAAGTGAGGTTGATCTACTATCTACTCTGAGCCAGTGAGGCAGGGAGTTCCAAAGTTTGGATGCCTTCACAGGAAAGCTATTACCGCCAATCTTAGCGAGTCTGAATGTCAGTACCATAAGGCAATTTGCGTTGCTGGCTCTCGTGGGTCTGATAAACGTTCTTCTATGTAATCTGTCTACAAGGTAGCTAGGGCAGCATTGTTTAGTGCCTTGTGGGTGAGAGAGGCCGTTTTTAGCAGAATTTTATTATGGGTAGATAGCCACTTGAATTGGTGTCTAATTGCAGAGATGTGTTCTCTTTTCTTCGCGCCTAGTGCAGCTCTTAATGCATTATTTTGGAGTGTTTGTAGTTTCTGGATAATGGCTTTATTAGCACCGCTATAATAATAATAATAATAATAATAATTTAGCATTTATATAGCGCTACAAACCCTCAGGTATCTGAGCGCTGCTTATTATTACCCACGGTGTGTGGTGCTCATTTATCGACCTCGGAAGGATGAAAGGCTGAGTTTGGCCCCGCCGGGATTCGAACCTGCGTTAGCAGGCTCTGCACGGATGTCAAAGCGAGCGCTCTACTCGCTGTGCCACTTGACCGGCTTATAGAGCATTACAGTAATCTAGCCTAGAGAGTATTAATGCTCTGGCCAGGATCATACAACTGTCCTTAGAGAGGAATGGTTTGCCTGCCCTGATAAGCTTACAGGTGTAGGTGGTGGTGGAGGCCAGATATTTCACTTGTTTGTCGAAGGACATAGTCGAGTCAAGGAAAAGCCAAGGGTTTTTACCTCCTTGGATACCCTGATGATGTTTCCATCGATAGTGAATGAAGAATATTCATGGCCTAGTTTCTTCAAGTTAGGGTGGGTACCCAGGATAATCAACTCTTTCTTATCATCATTCAGGCATAGACCGTGGGTGGCCATCCATGCCTGGATGATGAGATACATTCTATTCACCAATGCTGAGTCCTTGTCATAATCACCAGAAAGTGGGAGGAGAATCTGAGTATCATCTGCATAGTTAGTGTAGGTGATACACAGAAGGTCTAGGTCATTGAACAAAGGCTTGGTGAATATATTATATAGTGTAGGGGAGACACAAGAGCCCTAGGGTACACCACACGTGATAGGGACGGGGTCCGCTGCTGCCGATGGGGAGAAGACCCTCATGGTTCTATCACTCAGGAATGATTTGATCCATCTGATGGTGCTGAAGAAAAGTGAGCTGCTGAATCCAAATGACTACAGAGGACCTTATGATCCACAAGGTCGACCACAGCTGAGAGATCTAGCAGTAGGAGGAGGGCTGTTTTGCCATGATCTCTCAACTCATCAACCTGTGTTTTTAAGTCGATAAGGGCAGTTTCCGTCCCATGTAATGGGTGAAAACCAGACTGCCTTGCTCCCAGGAGCTTATGCAGTTCGAGGGATTTTTGAAATTGGGTGTACGCTACCTTGTCAAGGATTTTGAGTAAGAATGGTACCATCGTGATGGGACAGTAATTGGTAGGAATAAGCGGGTCTAAGGTTTGCTTCTTTAGGATTGGTAGTGCCCAGGATTGTTTCAGGTTAGCAGGAATAGTGCTAGATGAGAAAGAGGCATTGATCAGTTTAGATATGAAAGGCACAAGATCTCTTGCAGCATTTTTTATAATTTGAGCTGGGCAGAGGTCACCTTTACAATTGGATGACTTGAGAGATAGGTTGATTCTCTCTACCTCTAGTATGGATGTTTTAGAGAAATGGAATCTGGCAGTCTGGTTGGTGGGTGTTTCACTAGGAGAGGGGAGATTATTTGATTGTGGTGGTAAATTCAAGGTAACTTTTTTAGGTTTATCTTGTTTTGGAGAGTGGTTATTTTGTTAGATAGTGCAGATTGAATATCTGAACACCATGTCTTACTTTTAATGCAGATGTCGGGTGTAGGAATCGGGGACTCTAGTTATTTTAGTATCGTAAATAGTTCCTTCATACTAGAGTTTGCTTTGGCAATGTGTTCATTACAGGAATTTAGTTTTGCCAAGCAGATTTAATTCTTGTATTGAGAAGATATTTTAGTTAACTTATCTTTATTGTCATTGGAAGGGACTAATCTCCAGGTAGATTCACATTCCCTTTTTAGGAGACGTAGGTACTTTAACTGGGGGGTGAACCACTTATTTAGATGCAATTTGGGTTTACTTGGTTTAAGTTTAAGTGGAGTACTTTTGTCGAGTGTGGTGAACATAATTTTGTTGTATTCATGGACTAATGTACCACGGTCTAGATTATTAGCCAGTGAGTTTAAGGTAGGGAGAATGGCAGGTATCACTTTGACCACTGTGATATTTTTTTTGTTCCTTGTTGGGCAATGTGGAGCAGTGTGTGGGGTCATCGGGGGTGGTCTGTTATTAGATAATATGAAAGACATGAGAGAGTGGTCTGTTGTCCATAGTTGCGGTATGGTGGAGGTTATAGTGGCAGTACAATTATAACCAGCTACACAGTCTAAAGTTCTTCCTTTATTATGGGTAGGTTTGTTGATTTTTTTGTGAGAAACCTAGTTCTGTAAGTGTATTAGCTATTTTGATGGCATGCTTATCTGCTGGATCATTGAATCCTAGGTTGAAGTCACCTAGTATTAGTAATTGGGTGGTTATTTTAAGGTTGTTAGATAATAGGCTGTAAATGTCGTCCTCGAATGAGCAGTGAGGACTTCACAGGATTGTTTGGTTTGTGGAGGGGCTAGTCTCAGAGAAAGACTAGGTTCTGAATGAAAATAATCAGCACATTTCTACAAGACGTTGCTAACAACAACCTTGTTCAAACAGCCCCCAATTAGCTACCTACAATATAGGAGGTCTAACTGTATACTGACTACTGCTCCTCCCAGTTGAACACCAAACAAATTAGAATATTACAAATTATCATTAGAAGCTTTACTGAAGTACACCGAATTCTGAAACAAATAAAAGTGTTTCTGATAGATGAAGTAAGCAAACAATGCTGTACCACATGCAGCAGTATTGGAGATGTAATTCTCTGGAAAAATGTCTGCTACAGAGAACTAACCCAAAACATATGTCAGTCTGCATATCTAACATTTTCAAAAGCATTAGAACTGGGCTGCTTACTGAAGATGCAAAATCAATTTTATCAATTAGACTAATCCGTGAACTATATGGGAAAAAGACATAAGCCACTGATATCATGGAACAATTAACTCAACAAAATCTAAAATGCATGTCCTTAATGCTAACCCTTGCAAACTGTAGTCTAGTCAATTCAATGATACAATCTTTAAAAAAAGAAATACAACCGATAGTGCATATCAGCTCCACAGACAAACTTGAAGTGCACTGTAAGACACTCACTATGTGTCAACAAGCATTAGCCTGACCAAATAGCTTAGAAAAATGTATCTCCAACACAGCTGGATTAGAAATATGATCAACTCATTGTCTAATCTGCAGAGTAATCCTAAAACATAACCTTTTGTTTTTAATTTTAAAACTTGTCTATACCTTTTGCACAGAGTTACAATGTTATATTCCATATCATTAATTGACGTCTTGCACATGCTGACATGTTCAGGCGATCATGTGTACATGCATTATAACATTTCACTCTGGCTATCCCCCCTCCACTTTTATTAAGCAGGTATTGCCAAAATCCTCCCCATATGTCCTTTGGGCGATTTGTTAAGGGCAGTAGGCTACAATATACTTCATCATTGTCATTTGGCCAGGACATATCATTCACCCAATCATCCACCAAGGGGGATGTCCTACTTTTCCACCATATCAGATAGCGCGCTTAGCCAACAACAGACCTAAATTGAGGAATTTACTCTTCTCAGGATTCATTTTACATACAAAGTCCAGCAGACATGACACCTGTACCCATCTTATTGGTTGGTCCACCAATGAATTAGCCTGTACCTGGAGTTGTATGAAATTTCCTTTGTTAGCCTGCATAGCTGCATCCATGTGCATCTCTGTGAGGGTGTTGATCCCCAGGTCCCTTTCCCACTCCCCCTTGGTATCTGGTGCTTGCACCTTCCTAGCCGACAGTGTCAGTTTGTATATCACTGAGGCTGTCTTCCTCATTGTGCTGGGAGTGATTACATACCTCAGACTTGGGTGTGAGGACGGTTCTTGGGAAATCCATCTCACACTGTTGCCAGTGCTTAGCAGTTAGCAGAGTCTAAAATACTGCAATTCCTGTAGTGGGTTGTCGCCAATGCATGTCTTCATATCATCTCAGGCTGCGAATTGGCCATTGCGGTGCAGATCCCTTAAGTGAATGTAAGCCGCTACCCTGCCAATGTGCGCCAGGACTGCGTCTCATGACGGAGGCAGCTATGGCATGTCCCAGATGGGCATATCTGGGTTGTACATTATGGTGTCCCTTGGGTGACAGACCAGTCTCCCCCATGCTCATTGCATGACTAGAACAGGGTCCATTCAGTTGTTGCAGCTTGTTTCCCCTTGGCCAGCCTGTGTAGGAGGAAGGCTGTGTCCACCCTTTCTTTTTCCAGTGCCACATGAGATGTGCCAGGTCCACCCTCCACTAGTTTACCGCATAATAAGCTTGTGCTACTAGGAAATACAGTTCAAAATCTGGAGCCGCCAACCCCCCCTGTTCGTATGGCATTGTAAGACGCTTCTAAATAGCTCGCACCTGACCCTTCCAATCAAACGCTGAACATGCCCCTTGTATTCTTGAGAGGTAGGATCTCCCGGGCCACAGTGAGTGCTGAAGAGATAAAACAGTTTAGGAAGCATGGTCATCTTCACTAATGCCACCCAACCTATGAGTGAAATAGGGAGATAATTCCAGTGTTCGATCTAGGTACAGAGTTCATCGTCCAGGTTATCATTATTAATGGAGCACACCAGTTGAGCTGTGCGTCATATCTCTATGCCTAAATACTTCACCCGTTGGGGTGCCCACCACATTCCGTACAGATTACTGGGTTCACCAGTCTTGTCTGTTGATGGGAATATTTCTGATTTGTTAGTATTCAGTCTGAGACCTGAATATTCCCCAAAACTCTTGGACTGCTGTTAGTATCCTCTGCAGACATTTCTCGGGGTCCCTTACATACAGCATGATGTCATCTTCATATAAAGTTATCATCTCCACTCACCCAGATATGGTTATCCCTGCCTGGGCGTGCCGTGCTCACATTAGGTCTGCCAGTGGTTCGATCACCAATGCGAATAACAATGGAGAGAGCGGGCATCCCTGCCTAGTGCCCCCCGCTAGCTCCAGGATTGAGGACAGCACACCGTTCACACACACCCGTGCATATGGCTGCGTAAAAAGGATTTGCACCCACTGAATAAAGTTTGGGCCAAACCCATAGTTATGCAGTACCCTGAATAGTAATGGCCAGTATACAGTATGCTTTCTGCATATCTAAGAATATTGCGGCCCCATTGGTGTCCTGCGGGATCCTAGCTAGTATATTGTAGCAGGTCTGTATGTTGGATGCTGTTGACCTACCCTGCACGAATCCTGCTTGGTCCTCATGCACCATGTATGGCATTAGTGGGTTTAATCGGGAGGCCAGTATCTTAGCGAATATCTTTGCATCAGTGTTAATAAGAGACAGCGGGCAATATGACCAACAGTCCTCTGGTGGCTTTCCAGGCTTTAGTAATAAGGTGATGACCACCTCCCTTGTTGTATCAGGCAGAAAGCCAGATTCCAATGCCTCAGTCCACATTAATAAGAGACAGGGAGCTAGTACAGCCATAAATTCCCTGTAAAACTCTACACCAAGCCCATCTGAACCTGGGCCCTACCTCCCAGTAAACTCTTAATAGCTTCTTTTCTCTTGCTCAGAGTTATCTGTGTTTCTAGTGTATTGCGAGCTTCCCCCGACAGCAGCGTAGTGTGTATTTTAGCTAAGTATATATCGATTACACAGTCTGTAGATACGCTCTGAGGGGAGTATAAATTAGCAAAGAATTCATAAAACTCTTCAACCTTAGTAATCGTCATCCCATCTCACCTGGAGACACATGGGATGTTCGTGTTGCCCCTTTCATTACGTACCATGTGTGCAAAGAGCTTATATGGCCTATCCTGTTCGCTGTACCTGCATGCTGCTGCTGGTCTGTCAAAATACTGTCGCTCGCTATTCATCTAGCTGTGCTTTAATATCCATGCTAATCTGTGCTGTCAGGCATCTCGCATACTCCATTTGTAGTTTTGCCCATGATATTTCCCCCCTGATGAGTTCCCTCCTAAATGTCCTGAAGTATCCCGAGTTCTATGGACATAGCGATGCCCCGTATATACACTTTGAATGTCTGCCATATGACAGCCTGCTGGGCCACTGACCCCTTGTTGTTCTCGAAGAAATCAGTGACATGTTGTGACAAACTCACCCTGAACATAGGGTCAAGCAGGGACGCTGCCTTGAACCGCCATGTTGCTCTCTGGAGGGCTCCCATCAAGATACAGGGCAGTAATCTGATAGCATTCAAGTCAATATCTTGGTCTCTGCCGGGTACCTGGCACATTTCCGAAAGACCCCTACATAAAACCCTGGGTCATCTCTGTTGGGGCCGTCCATATTGATCAATAATACTTCAGTGCTGCCTAACTTATCATGTATAATCATGTATCTTCAGCAGGGGTCACTTTCTGTTGCATAATGGGTGAATGGGAGCAACCTGTGAACCAGAATCAGGACCCCACGTGCCCGGGAATAGCAGGAGGTGTAGAAACGGTGCCCTCACCATCCAGGGGTGATCTTGCGTGCCTGATGGTCCAACAAATGTGTTTCTTGCAAAAACAGTATCTGGGCACTTTGTCTGTTTACGTATTCCATCACATTTTGCATCTTCACAGGTACGCCTAGGCCCCTCACATTCCAGCGGAGTAATTTTACCTCTGTCACCCCTTTGTTAGCCATCATCTCTCACACGTCCTTGATCCATCTTCACAATCTCGTACAGTTTTCCAGCATGGCAATAACATGTTGTAATCACTCTGTGCATTTTTATACATTTTCTTCCCAACTTCCCTTGTTTACCCCCTCCCGCTCCCTCATAGTACCCCAAACTTCGACTTTGCCTTGCCCAGTTTCTACACCCCATCCCGCTCCCTCTCCCCTTTAACAAAATTGTGCAGTTCCATAGGGGGTGACTGCTGCCGTGGTGGCCAGGGTCCCAGCTTCAGAATGTCAGAGCGTTGTCCATACTTAGTCCTTCTTAAACAACATGTTACTTTACCAACACACAGTATCAATTGCTGTAGCCTGCAAAGTGCATTCTAGTCCTCACCGGGCATCCCCGTATGCATGCAGCACTGCTCACTAGTTACTGTCTATGTTCACCGGCCAGAACCCAGTCTCTGATTCTATGTGGAGCAGACAGTGCTGCGACCATAAATATGAATATCAAGTAGTCATTGTGGCCCAAAGGTTTATAGAGTGGCTAATGTTCATGCGTGTACATATGCCGTCTCCTGATCATCAGATTCCGGCCAGCCACCATGTTCTCCATAATCCCACATGCCCAGTATACCTTGTAAACTAATTCTGACTATTACGAGAAACATTGCTTCTCACATACCTTGCATCAACCCAAGTGTGCAACACATTCTCCTGCACTCACCAAGTACCCAATGAACAAACTCGGACCTCGATGCAGCCCTGATCAGTCATCCTCGAGGCCACATTTGCTGCAATTGTTTACAGTAGTGATGACTCACGTATGCAGTATATTCAATGTTATCTCAGGTATTGTATGACCTATACATTACAGTCACTCCTTTTCTTCCTAGGGTGGCCGCTTGTCAGGTGGAGGGATCTTAGCTTCTACAAATGAGGCTGCTTCCTCAGGAAACATGAAGAGTAAGTTATACTCTTGAACTGCATGTGCAGCCTAGCCAGTTATAGAATTGCATAGGGTATCTTGCATTCTCTCAGTAGTTTCTTCACTCCGATTAAGGTGCGTCTCTCCTGCTGGACTGCCAGGGTGTACTCAGGGAAAATACAGATCACACTCGACTCCATCTTCAGGTCTTGTTTCTCCCTTGCGCCTCTCAAGACTGCATCCCCGTCTCCATAGTTCATGAGCCGGGCTATTATTGGCTGGGTGAAGGTGCCTTGTTTGGGCATGACCGCTAGGGATCTGTGTACTCACTCGACGACAAACATTGGAGACCAGCCCGGATCCCTCAGCAGATCTTTCAGTAGCTCTTTGACGGCCAGTTCCATGGGTCCCTTCAGGGCGTCCTCAAGTACCCCTATGATGCGTACATTGTTTCGGCGTGATCTCACTTCCAGATCCTCACACTTCATTTTGACGGCACCTACATCTTTCGCCATGCTCATCGCCGTGCTCTCTAGGGCCTCTAATGTGTCTTCCGCTGTGCCACTACACATGTTACGCTCACCTGCTATCCACAGAGACGCCACCCAGCCGGGTTACTCGCTGGTATGCTTCTCAGCTTTGCACTGATGTGGTCTGCGGGAAGGTTCTGCCTGAAAATACAGGAGGACCGTGTTCAGGACTGACCGACTGGGGTAAGTATCCTCCCTCCACCCCTGTATGCTTCCCGTCCCTCTGGCGCCCTCTCCTCACCGTGTGGTAGAATTAGGCATTCTCTCCGTTGTGCCTTCTTTGCAGGGGCGCGTTGTCTTTCATGGGCGAGTGCGGTCCAGTTACTTCACTGACGCCGGCCCGTTTGATATTGTTCAGGTAGGTCTTATTGCTTGTCTTTAGTTTTGTTGCTATCTTGCAAGCCTTTCTTTGTTTAAAATGTCTCTTTTTTCTCCCTTAGGTATGCGCAGCTTCAGCGCGCCAAACTGGCTTGGTTGAGCCCCGCTGGTAAATGATGGTGCATTAAGAGCGCTATAATGCGGTAAGTAAGCGCTATGCACAGCACTGCAAAGTCTTGCCTTTGCTAACCTGTGTTTTCCTTCCTTGTAGGTTGCGGTGTTCTTCAGCACGAGTAGAATGTCCGGAGTGGTGCCAGCCGAGAGACGACCAGCCAGGTAAGCCTTTTGAGCAGTTTGTAATTTGTAAATGTCTCTACAGCTTTCTTTAATGTTGCCTCTATCTTCCTCTTTCAGGTCGTTCTGTCCAGGAGGCATGCAGATTCAAGGAAGCTGTTCTCAGTAGCTGCGAGTGTTTAAAGATGAAGACTGCAGGTAAGATGCTGCTGCTTATGATGTTAATTTTGTCTCCTTGCATCTTCGAGCTTTGAGGGAATAGCTGGACACGGTGAGCGTCACGTTGCAAGCTGCAAAGTAACACGAAGCATGTTCTGCAGTCAGGGTGTGGCTTATATAGCCCAGGTAAAGTAGTACCAGGGAAAGGGAAAGTAGTTCCAGGCCTGCCACACCCATAACACTAGACCATATAGCTTGGTTCTTAGGGGGTTTTGGGCGAGGGTCGTGACAACACGATTCCGCATCAGTGATGCGCTGTGTGGCTTTTTCCAGCTGACTCGGATTGTTGTGACATTGATGGTGGTGCCATCCAGCCTGTCATTTATGGAGGTGAAACCTTGCTGCATAGTGGTCAGGACGCTTTATAGATCCAAGGGGGGAGGTGGCAGAGTTGATACCATTGATTATAGAGCATTTGCCACTTTGTTGTCCAGGATGATCAGTTTGGTGGCTGGTTTGGTGAATCAGTCTATCCTGCCACTCCTCTTGGATCTTGGAGGCTGCACTTTTAGGAATTATATTGCGGCACTGGGCATCTGCACTGTTTCCAGCTTTGCTTGCTCTATAATGTGGGCGAATTTGGGCACCATCCCGCAAAGTTCCAGCTCAGGATATGGTCATTCTATTAGAGATCGGGAGGCAAGCCTCCTCTCTCTGGCCCACTCCATGTACATAACTTAGCACATCCTTGTGTTCAGTTCCTCTGATTCACGAATCGTGGAATGTGTCTGTGCCCCTGCCTTACCTCCCCTTGCAGGCCTGAGTGTGGTCGCCAATCCAGAGTTGCTCCATGCAACTTTCCCTGGAAATGCAACTAAAAGCTCTCCGGGCGCATTAGCTGTCCTGCTCCAGCTACTTCAAAACTTGTCCAGGCCTGGGTATGCCTACCTTTCCCCGGTGGCCAGTTTCATGTGACCTGGATTAACTGTTGAATTAATTGTGCAGTTGGAAGAGATTTTGCAAGGCAATTCGCTGAGGAGGGTCCGCGTCATGCATAGGGTTATGTGCTCCGGAGAGAGCATGTAGAGGCTTGCGTCGAAGTGCCTGCCTATTGAAGGGCCCACTATGGGTCGGGTCATGGGGAATGTTTAGTTCATCCCCTCAGTGTGTTACCGTCGCTTCCTGCCTGCTCTCACAGTGATCTTTGTATCCCGCCTCCCTGACCCGGTTACAGCGTACTGTTATTGCACACTGGCACTTTTAGCGTTTGGATGCCATGGGTTCAGTCGCACAACAGAGCACTCGGGGGAGCTCACGTTGCCTGCACCTGATGTAATTTGTATTGACTTGCCTGTGTGCCCCCGGGCGGGTGGGCTTGCCTTGTGGTATCGGTGTCCATGTTCCCTAGGCTCAGGCTGCACCGCCACTCCGCCTGCACAAACGGCAGCTACGGCAAGTTGTCCTCTGTGCCAGATGTAGGGCAGTGGTAAGGGAGCCTGATGGGCACAGCAGCGTTACCCAGCTGCAGATCCTCAGGCCAGTGTGATATCACCTTATTCCGGGTTTCCTCCATGCCTCCAGTGTACTGGTTGTGAACATAGTGCTGGGGAAGCCCTGCCGTCCTCTTCCATGCTCGTCTCAATGTCATCGATTTTGGCACATCAGTGAGGCTGATCCACTTCTTCCTCTATGCGGAGCAGGGTGGGGTGGGGTCATCAGCCCCCGCTTTGCATTAATAGATGTCGGAGAAGATGCAGGATCGTGAGCGGTTCAGGTGGACTATTCTCAATCTCCTTACCGGGTCCCTGCCACATCAATTGCAGGCACCTCCAGGATTTAGCAAGTCCGCCCTTGCCGGAAGTGTCTTCTTGGCCGCTTTGTGTCATTGCACTATGGGCCGGCACAGGCCCAGTTGAAAACAGCCTTTTATCTCTGGATTCGTTCCAGCAATTTCCCCAATCTCTGGCCAGGATGTGCTCGGGTACTTAGCACCTCTTCTTGATCAGTAAGGCAAGGAGACAGACATTATTCTTTTCAGTATTATGCCCAGAGCTCACATGTAGATATGCATTCAGCTACAAGCACAACAACGCCCCCCTAAAACTTAACATTGCTGTAGAACACAGTTTAGTCAATGGAGGAATTGGTACAGTTGTTGGCTTCCAAGCATATCCACATGAGAACAGCATCCACTTTGACAAACTTGCAGAAGTTAAGCAAATAGGACGCACATTAGCACATTTTCTTCTTTTCAAAGACTTGTACGTATTCAGAGAACAATTGACGCTATCCCTTGCATATGCTGTCACTATTCAAAAATCACTTTCACTTCTCCATACACTCGATTATCTATTCCTAGTTAACTTTGATCCAAACAAAGTCAATGCTGACATTCCTTTCATCCTGGATTACAATAGGCTACATGCACTGTAGACCCCACACCTAGCTATGTACCCTGTGCATGAAAAAAGAAAACCTTTAAAAAGAAAAGCAATACATGCAGAACCTATACTAGATCTCTCAGCAATACAACCGAAAAAGCAAAAAATTGCTAGTCTGTCAAATAATACACCAAACAAATGAACAGCAGGCCCATCGAAAGATACAAAATCATAACTTTCTGGTCTATTTAAATGCAGAAATACAATTGTAGTAACTTGTTATGCAAATGTAGCAATCAATCTTCCCTTCGAATTGCCACCACTTGTATACAATATTTACTTGAATGGCTCCGACCAGTTGGGTTTGCAAATGCTCCTCACTCATACAATGCCACAAATAATCGTGCCAACACATACAGTGTCTCAGGTATAAGTCAAGAATTACTGTACTGTGCAGCAGAGAGGAGGATCGGGAGAATAGCTCAGCAGCAATGTGCTCACCTTGGAAACAAGATGACACGGAGCAACACAGCTCCGATCCCCGGGTCCGCGCTCAGTAACCTCTGGGTATTAAGCATGTTATAATTAACCTATCATATCATATCAGGAATGGTAAAATTCACCTTAAACACACAGGAAGATCCACAGGAATTCCTAATGTACTTATTACAAGTATGGGAAACCAAAAACATCCCTATGAATGAATTTGTACAGATTTCATGCACATGGAAACATACATGTACTCTCTGCAACCATGCTTCACAAGAGCGCATATGTGTGTATGTATCCATACCAAATTGTGAATCCATTCCATTTCAGCAGCTTCTCAAAAATGCAAATCATAGAATAGTATACCCTTTTTGCAATTCAGCCAATTGTTCCAGCATACAAATAAACTCACAAGGCCAACATGTCATACTAATGCTTCTAAGGTACAATGGAGATGGTACCAAAAATACCTGTAAGTTGACTAGCCCAGTATCGCTTGGCAAGAAAACCTTCACAACAGTAGGCATAATCTACAACACTGGTGTCTGAAAAAAAAGTGGTTGGTTTGAATGTATCGCCACATCTGTTACTCCAATACGCAGGTTACTAGCAAATCTAGCATATTCCTGCTTAATATTCCTTCAACCCAAATGTGCTATCTAAAGTATAGTACAGTAAAAAGTTATAATACGCCAACGGGTATCTAACTACATCCATGATACTATAATACTAAAAATCCTGTTCATTCTAATACACTTAATATATACCATAACACTTACTGCCGTACTTCAACTAAAATCCAATATAGATAGAATACGCCAGCAGGTATCTAACAACTTTAAACATATCTTTAAGTCTAGGCCCCTCTTTATGAAGTTCAACAAAACGATGGCTTAGGCTCTCCCCTGTGTGACCATTCTGACTCTTCTTCTGTTCTCTTTACCTCTGTGCCACTAGTGCATATTTCTTTATGCTTTTCTTTCTCTTGCTTTCTGCTTTCTTTACCTTCTCTCGTTCATTCTGCTTTCGTCACCTCTGTGCCACTTCCAAATCTTGTCTGCTCCCTCTCTCACTCCAGCAACTTGCACGCTCCCGAGTTTCTATCTTCACTTTCATTAAATTCACTGGGAAGCGAGGTGCTAGCGAGCGGTCTCCTCGGAATACACTGGGTTGAGGTCAGGGTCTCACCACCTACTCCTCAGATGCCAGATGCCCTTGGGACTGGCACACATCCCAAGGGAATCAGCATTTTTCTGGGCTCAGCCAGCAGGTCGCAGTCTGCCTCACTCTGGCTCTCTGGTGACACAGTTCCCTTGCCACACTGCAGCCCCTAAGACATAAGTGCCAGCATCTCAACATGCTTCTCTCTGCCGGAACCTCAAGGCTTTTCCCACTACAGCTCCCTGCTCCTTGTCTCTCTAGTCCCAGCAGCAACTCCAGCTCGCTCATAGCCTTTGGTAGAACCACACCTTTTATACTGGTGTAAATCAGCTGTGAATAGTCAGAATAAAGTGCCTGCCCTTGCCTGACTCTATTAGTACTACAGCACAAAGGTGTTACATGGTACACCTCACTGTGTATTCCTATGCTGTTTCTATGGGTAATTCTCATTGCTCCCGATCACCTCTTGTTTGTCCCAGTACTTATTGGAAATGTGGAGATGGAGTGTGATTGGAAATACTACATTAAGACTGGGGAGAGTGGGTTGGTGTATAATTGGGAAAGGGAGAATAACATGTCTTACCCTTGGGTATTCTCCTCCCACTTCCCCATGATCCTCCACTCAAGGTGATCCTCCCTCGGTTGTCCATCCCCATGGTTGGGATCCACAAGTGATAGCCCTTCCCATGCCACCTGAATGGAGGATCCCGGGGGAGTAGTTGGAGGAACATCTTCAGGTTTCTCACAATTTTTACAACCTAATGATTTGCCTCCCGTAGACTGGTACCTGTTAAGACCAAGAAGACATCCTCTGAAGTTTTATCATGGAATATTGCTAGCCTAAGGGGAAAATGGATAAACCTAGATTGGCAAGAGTTCATAAATAAGAATTGTGTTGTTTGTCCACAGGAAACCTGGCTGTTGGAAATTCAAAATAAACAGGGACAGCTTTCCTTTTCTAAACCAACTATTAAGGGAAAAAGAGTGGAGGCATGATGATCAAGGTACAACATGACTTAATATGAGCATTCTTGAAATGTAACTTCTCTAGATACCTTGGCTTTCATATGGGTTCTAGATACAAACATCACAGTGAGCATAGCCAATACATATTTAAGACCAATGGAGAAAGCCATTGAAGACTTAATTGCCTTAATTGAGATTCCCCCTAGGCTGTATTAGTAATAGCTTGATATATTGTATTACAACTGCAACATTTAACCATTCAATTGTATGTATTAAATGTATTCTGTCAATATCGCAATATCCACATTGATATATTTCATGCATTTTTCAACATGATAGCACATGTAAACGGAATCTTCTATAAAATGATTAAGTAGCCCTTTGCCATGAACAGCAATGATGGACTAGTGAGCAAAAGGCTTTCTATAAATGTATAGTCCTCTTTCCCTCACTTATACCAGATGAAGCATGTGTAGGGTGAAACGCGTCGTTCTTGTGTGTTTTACTTTGCTGCTGCCAAAACTTACAGACCACCAGTCATCGAGGAGCACTCTCCAACCAGTATCTTATTCACACACATCAGGACACAAGTTTGTTTCCCATTTCTTCTTTATTTCATTTCAAAATGTGTGCAACACATCACGACAAAACTATGTGCAGCCGCCATTAATCCATCCCGGCTCTCCCAAGAAAGTTAACGTGTTTCACTGCAACCTTGCCGCTTGCTCACAACACCTCGTCTCTGAGACTCCCTCGACTGAAATACCAAGTACATAGTAATGAAAAGAGGAGTTGTGTTCCTTTAGACAGTGGCAGCCATCTTAGATTGGGCATTTCTTCCACACATGCTTACCAAACAGCATAGTGTTGCCCATGTTTCAATAGTCTAAGTAGGCTGTGGCAGTCACTAATATTTTTACGAATCTGCTGTTTGCTCATGTCTGCGGGAAACAGTGTCCACTATCTTGCTCTTTTTATCACGGCATATCCCATTTGTTGCAAAGTGTTTTAGGTTTCTACTTCATATGTAACGACGATAAAGTGCTGTGTGCCAGACTTCATTATGGTGTTTCCTTAGACCATATTATGTAAAGTGCATAGTGCCACACAATTGGATCACTTATAGAATCCTTGATATTAGCAACATTCCATCTATATGATACCATAGCAGACAAACGTTTATTTTACTTTCCTTCTATTTTAGAAAAGGCCAACAATAAAGTGCATAGTGCAAGCAGCATAATTTTACTGGGCAGTGTCTTTGATTAAGGTGCTAGATGACATTGTTTGAACATTTTTCCCAACGTCCCAAACTCTAAGGTACATCGTATATAAAGTGCATAGTGCCTCCTCAATAAAATCTAAAAAGCCCAATCATGTTTTACAGTGTCTCGTCATCAGTTCTAATATGAACAACTCTTTTAATACTGTCTGACAGGTATTCTACCGTAAAGTGCATAGTGCTAGCAGCATCTGTTTGTCTACCTGATATGTTTGGAGAGTATAGGGCAGTCTCCCGTCTCTATCCGACTCGTCTGCCCGTCTATTTTCCACACACCTAATTCATTCATGGTTGCCGTTCAGCTTCATCAATTGGATGTTTTTTTTTTAATTTGTTTATGCCCCTTTCCCGATACATGTTGTCTAACATTGTACTTGTTGCTTTTAGATCTCCTCTCTATAATATGTCCACCCATTGCCCTACACTTCGCTTGTACATTATACAATACAAATTATACATCTATCATTAAGCACTTTGCAATCTTGCTTAATTCTCTGATTATAAGACGCCACATGCGCCTTCAACTGCCTCAAGAGAGGAGACACAGGAGGAGAAGGAGGGTGAGACAGGCCCAGCATGCACCACCAGTGCAGCCACCGTTACCACCCCGGCAGCCCCCAATCACACGCATCAGGTCCAGTCCCTCAACCTAACCCCTGAGCAGATCCACACCCTGTACCAGCTTGACTGTGACACCATCACCACCATAGTCGACCTGAGACATGACGACATAGTGAGCCTCACAGAAATAAGCACCGCCATCCCCTCTCAACTGAAGGTGTTGTATGTGCTCCACTTCCATGCCACAGGCACCTACCAGCACACAGTGGGGCACATGCATGGCATATCACAACCGTTCATTTCACGGACACTGAACCAAGTGCTGGATCACCTCCTCAAGCACACAAGGGACTACAAATCCCTACCTTGCACTACCCAGGAGATATACGATACAAATGTTGCCTCCCATGCACTGGCAGGCATGCCAAATTGCATAGATGCCCTTGACTGCACCCACGTGGAGTTGGCGGTTCCGCATGGCATGGAGGTCGCGTATCGCAACTGCAAGCAATACCACTCCACCAACGTGCAGACTGTATGCAACGCAAGCAAGATCATCACACATGGGTGGGACCGACATCCAGGATCAACTCATGACTCAATGGTCCTGCTGAACTCCACGCTACCTTGCTACATGGAGCGACATGCAGAACGACGTGCCTGGCTGCTTGGTGAGTTCCCTGACTGTGTCATGGCAGTGCATCGGTGTCATGAGGTGGGTGCCTGCATACTCAAACCGGGTAGAAATGTTGACGCCAGTGCATGATGTGCACTCCACCAAACACTGTGACACAGAGCCCATGAAACGGCACATGACTACCGAATCCCACATTGATGAAGTAAGGCCCACACCTAACACTACATGACCAACAGGTGACAAGGCCAACACATGCACCACTCATCAGCGGCCCTCACTAACCGTAAGTGCATGTAAGAAAACACACTGCAAATGCACTATGTGGCAGCCTCCAGCATATCACCACACCGGAAAGTCATCCCTGGGAGTGGATTCAACTGAGGCCAGCAGGGATACCACACCGCATCACCGGTTCGGCACACCCATAGTAGTGCTGGAAGTCACCATAGTACGGATCAGTGCAGTATGATGAATATGCTACTGACTACAGCCAACACACCCAACTACCGAATCTCACAGTACACAGCACTTCAAGGATCTTACACCAAGACTGCTGCATGCATAAACAATGCTTGTTCTACAAGATGTGCGTGCCATAGTCCATACACCATCTCGAAGATGCTACCCCCTACATCATTCCATTGCACAGGACACATAGCAGGGCCAGGAATGGGGTCAATGCATCCATGGACATGTGCGTATGGGCAGAAATGCCCTGCTGCCATGTAAGACTAGTTCAGTTGTCCACCATGAAAGTCCAAACACTTACCTTCATTCCCTACACATGCAGGTGATGGTGGCTGTCCCTTCACGCTGTGGCTCAGGACCCCTGTCAGAAACCCACAGAACAGGCCCGAGGAGGCCTACAATATTGCCCATACCAGTGCACGTGTGGTGATTAAGCAGGCACTTGGCCTGTTGAAGACACAAATAAGTTGCCTCAGCCGGTCGGGTGGGGCACCCATCTACAGCAATGAGAAGGTGTCCAAGCCCCCCATGTCATGTGTAATGCTGCACAATATGTGCATCCCTTGGAATGTGCCCCTGTCCCCTGACATGGAATGCTACCACCAGATGATGATGAAGGGTAGGAGGAGGAGGAAGGGGCAGCACAGCATCATGGTGCCGATGCACAGGAGGAACATGCCGTGTGGCAAACATTGATTGGACATTAAAACCGAAACACAAGTCAGCAGAGGGTGTCATGACATGGGGACATAGGGCACTAGGTGTGGGGATACACGTACACCATGCACTGTCAGATATCAGAATACACATGCTCAATGACAAACCCTCCACCACCCCATCACCCTCCCCCCCAACTCCCCAACACACCCTCACCCCCTCCCCCCCATTCCCCAACACACCATCAACCCCCTCCCCCCCAACTCCCCAACACACCCTCAGCCCCATCCCCCCCAACTCCCCAACACACCCCACACCCTTATCCCCCTCCTCCTCCCCCCAACTCCCCAACAGTAGTCCCATGGTGTTCATCTAGGCCACATGTGGCAGGTATGCAAGTTACTCCGGGCTCCCGGGGCCCGGGGTAGCCATTTCCCGGAGGTGCTGGGAACGGAGTGAACGACGCAGTCGGCTCGTCTGGGTTGAGTGACTGGTCGAGGGGGTGTCCTCATGCTGTGCCGCTGAGAAGGACGCACAGACCCAAGGGCATCAGCAATGCGTCCGAGGACGTCACATAGACAGTTTATGCTGTCCATCACCACCTGCCGCATTGCCCTTAGTTCCTCCCGCCACTCCTCCCTGCCCTGGCGATTGTCTTGCATCACCTCAGTGATGAGGGCAGTGATCTGCGCTGCACGCTGCGCATCAGCTAATGAGGTGTCGTCCCTGCAGGGGATTGGGCTTCCATGCCCTAACAGGGCTTCGGCTGGGGGACTGGGCACAGGATTGGCCTGTTCCTGTGCTTCTCCACGGGCACATCGGCCAGGTGTGTCTGGCTCCCCTGAGTCGCTGCATGACACCTGTGGGTAGTTGCTGGCCTCTGGGGTGTGGACGACTGGGTATGTGTCCTCCTCTGCCGCTCCACAGGTGGACAAGGGGCTGTCCACGGTTTCCAGGGGGGTTTCCAGGGGGGCCGTGGCTGCCACCTCCCCAGCAATGCTGGACTCCTCGGACCATGGGGTTGACAATGTACCTGCCGCCAATGCAAGGAGGGGTGGGGGTGGTGAACCCTCCATGGGCCTTGCAGGAGCCGGTGTAGGTGTGTCCTTCCTGGCTGGGATGCGGCGGACCCTGCCTTTGCCCCTGGAGGTGGTGGGACAGCTGGTCTCGTGGTCCTCGCTGTCATGCTCACTGCCTGTGGGGTAGAAGAGAGGGATGGCATGAGTGATGATTTGAGACGCAACTTACATTCATGGCTACATTCACATATTCAGTCATTTGGGGTTTATGGGCATTTGGGTATGCAACAGCACTACATTCTATTTATGGGTGTGATATGTATGCAGGTGTCAGTGTCACTCATCCTGGCCGGGTACTGTGCAGTCTGACTCACACACTGGCCACAGCAGCTGCACAGTGTGCATCATGGGATGTGCCAGTTCGTGCACTATGTGTGATGTGCGTTATGCCCTTGCCCTTGGAACTTGCTTGGGTCGCAGTTGTTTCGCCATTATTTTAATGGGGGGGGGGCACCAAGCTGTGATTCCTTGGCCAGGCCTTGGGAGTGTATATCATGGAATTGGCATTGGCAGTGTTGACTTTGGACACTCACCTCCATCAGCGGACGACGGTGCCCCACACTCCATGTTGCCGACGCCTTCTATTGATTCCTGTCCGATCAAGCCGGCACACGTCTCCTCCCATGGCATCAGTTTCATGGGGGAACTTGGGCCCCCTCCGGCCTCCTGTGCCTGGCTGCGGTTGGAGGCAGAGAGGATGCTCCACACCCTCAGCCGCAGGTCGTCCCACCGCTTGCGGCAGACCTTGGAGGTGCAGAGGGTGGTGCCGACTGCGCTCACCTCCTTAGGCCACTAGTGCCCAGATATCCCCGCTGAACACGATGTCAGCGTGCTCCTCAAGGGTGTCAACCATGATCTGCAATTCGTCCGGGCTGAATTGCTACTTGCAGAGCCGGTCTGCTGTCTTCTTGGGTGCTTTTGGCATTCCTGCTGCTTCTGATGGCCTTTTCCAAGGTTCAAAATGCTCCCAGGGGTGCTGCCTGTTGAGAGTGGCAATGGATTGTGTTTTTAAAGATGGCCGCCGCGCTCCTTCCCGTTCCTGTGCGATGACGATATTTCCGGTTCCGTTGTTTAACGGTGGCCGTAATTTACGGCCACCGTTATTTACAGACATGGCTGTTTCCACTTTATTCTATGGCGGTATTGTTAAGTACGGTGCGCTTCATTCCGGTAAGGGCTTTTTCGGGCCCTTTTGCGGCATGGCGTTAGGTACTTTACCAGCATGGCGCAAAGCTTGTGCCCGCGAAGTCATAATAGGCCGCAATTAGCGGTCTGTTACCAGATCGGACACGTTGTTTGCTCCATGCCGGTAAAGCCCGGTACTTACCTCCAACCTCGGTATGACCCCCATAATAAACACTATTGGTGCATGCTATTTCCTGCAATGAACTCTCTGGATCCCCTCTGAAATTGGGGCATACCCCCTGTTACCACCTAAATATCCTTGATGTTTCTGCTAACCGTTGTAAAAATAATTTCTCCTGCTCTCAATTGGTCTGTGCCTATAGCCGAGCCCTGCCCATCCCTTCGTACTTTCATCCCGGCGGCTCTCACGCTTGCTCCTCCTCTGTGTTCTCTAGCACTGCTTCTAATTTTCTCCATGCACTATTCTCAACTTCCATAATCAATGGGTCCACTGTTGTATCGTTGAGCGCTGCTTGGGATTTCTGCCTGGGGTCAGTGGGGGGCACATACTGCGGGTTGGTGTACGCTGCGGTGGGCTGTAAAAGAAAGTACCCATAAGAAGGCAGTGCTGTGGGAGTGATGATGTGGGTTTCTGCTGGATTTATTCTATCTTTGCTGTCCTCAGGTGCATTCTCGAAATCCTAAAACATCTTGCATAGTTCGAGTATGCCTATTTTTTTATTTGTTTCCTTTATATTTTAATGTTAAATAAGTGTACATATGTTCAAGAACCGCTTTGTCGTTCGTGCCCTCATCGGGCCAAGATTTCAACATTTTCCCTTCAGTCTCGTGAACCCACTCATGATGATACTTCAAAATGTTTTCCTTATACAGCGGCCCGCCGCACACACATACTCTAATGGAGTGCTCCTTCCTACTTCTACTCAAATCCAAACTTATCCAAGCTCTAAATATACTGATCACCGGACCAGCAGCGTTTTTTTTTTAAAAAAAACAATGCCCCAATAAAACCTGTCTTCTCCCCACAACCCAACATCCAAACCCCCCACCAAAAAAAAACAATTGTATTCTCACACCCACTACGGCACAAATCCCACCAACTATTTATAAAATCATCAAATAAAAACACAATTATTTACACAATGGTGTAGACTTCCTCTGGCTTCTTTCTCTCAAAATGAGGGAACTCAAACTTCCTCACGTCCCTTTCACTGTAGGGATCCCAGATTGTTTAAATATGGGACCACTACCTTAATGACAGCGCTCTCTTTCTTTTCTACGAGGAGATATCCCACATCACTTCTTCTCTTTTACCACTTCTACACTACTATGACATCATCTTTCCCCACAGTGGGGGAGACACACCTTCCTTCTACTCAAAAATGCAAAAATATCACCACACACGCAAATGATAACTGTCACCCACCCTTTTGTTTTTCTCACAAGGGTGCACTAATTTCTTCCCAGCTCCTCTGATCCGGTGTCCGGCTTCAATTTCCTGTACAGCTGGGCGCAGCACCATGCTCCAAGGATCAGGCAGGACTTCTGGTGACACGGCGCCAGCAATCATCTTCAGAGTGTGTACATGGACAAGTCATTGCAGATGGGCACCCCAACCCAGGATGTGCGGCAGGGCAGCCCCCTGCATCACAGAGGATCTGGAATCATGTTGTGTCACCAAATTCTTTAATATAAACTCAGACCTTAATTGGTAAAAAAAAATCAATCCACAAATGGTCAAAAAGAAGTGCACAGTTTACAGGGAAACACATTGGGCCTCATTACACGGAAGGCGGTAAGGGTTAACGGTCACCGGTAATGGTACCGGTGACCGTTAACCCTTACCACCTTACTACGAGGTCCCTTTGCGGGTAGGTACTTTAACGCCTGCTGTTTAGCAGGCGTTAAAAACCAACCCGCAAAGGGACCACGCTGCTAATTATGGTACCCCTTTTGCGGTACCGTAATTAGCGCCTTCCCCATTCCCATAGAGCCCTATGGGGCAAAAATGGGAATGGGGAAGGGCAATGGGGGGAGTGGGAATTACCACCCCGCCAACCTTGGAATAGGGCGGTAATTCCCCTTTCCACCAAGGCGGTGCCAGTATTTTACCGGCATGGACCAAGGTGCTAATAGCACCTTGGTCCTCCGCTTACCGTGTAATGAGGCCCATTGTTATCACATGCAAATATGGGTGGGAGTGACCGTCAATCCCATAGAACTAAAAACTGAAACAACACTCGACACACCTATTGAAAGTTACATCTTTTATAGTGCCAAACCGCATGTTAACATAAGCTAAACATGTCAGATACAACATAGTCCAATGTTCCCGATTGGCTAATACATATACAAAAATCTAAATATTCCCTATAGTGCATCACACCATTGATGAGGTATATCTAAATACAATAATCAAAGAAACTGCACACATCTGTTTACTGCACCACAATAATTGTGTAATTGTTACAATCGGAGTGGGGGAACTCAGTGTCTCCGGTCTTCCTGCACGCACCATTGCGACACCACCTAAACGGTGATCAGAGCTTAAGTCGCGGAGGTTTAAGAGTGATTCTTCCAAAAAGTTCCCTGTGTTCTTATATCTAAATACAACCTTTTACAAAATGACTTAATTTTGCAGTCAGCAAGAAACACTGTGATGCGATTGTTCCACTATATTTGCTATATTTGGTACTTTGTTGCAACAATGGACTCTCCTTATTGGTCAAGGTAACTTTGGCCAACTTGTGATGTTCACTACAATAACTGAGCAGGCACAACTTTATCTTGCTCATCAGAGTCAGCTCCGCGAGCTCTGGGCCATACTCATGGAGAACCTCCCATCGGCCGACACAATCTGAAAAGGCAGGACCCTCTCCCATCGTGAGTGCGAGCGTGCTGAGAATGCGCCAATTTATTCGGAATAAATCATCCCGAACATCCGCGTCGAGTATCCAGCAATCCAGCAACCTTAATCAGAAAAAGGCTGCTATCTTTATTTTTCGAGCATCCAAAGGCATTTGGCCCTGGCCATACACACGAGGCTCTTTGCCATTCCAAGATGGCCGCCTCGAATGCCTGCATCTCTCCCATTCATCTCAGCTCATTCCTCCCAGCCCCGATTGGCTCCATCTACTGCTAAATAGCCAATCAGGGAACCGGGAAGGCGTTAGCCGGCCTCCGTGTGAAGGCATCGTGGAAAGGCTCAGGTGCTGACTGAGCTGACCGAGCGTGCCGTGCTGCGGGCTGCTCCTTGGTCTCCAAGCTCTGTCTTCCGTCCAGCTCACAGCACCTACGTCTGCATGACCCTCCACTGACTGTACCAACGTTTGCACGGTGAGACTCCCAAGTACCCACTATTATGTACACCTGTATCCCCACGTCGCATACAGCCTTGCTTCTTGCACAAAACTTTGTTGTCATGATACCTGTATATGCACACCGCCCACTGGCCTGTATCTAGCAGTGCTATCTATGAACACCCATACTATACCAACCTGCTCGCTGCCTCAACTTGTCCATACCCCCTGGAATTAGCTCACTTAACTGAAACACTGAAGTCTGCTGCTGCATCATTGCACCGCCATTTCGAACCCTAGCTATAATCTCGCATTTAGCTTGTGCCTACCTGGGATTACATCATTTGAACTGCCCTATGCACCTTAGCTATAATCTCGCATTTAGCTTGTGCCTACCTGGGATTACATCATTTGAACTGCCCTATGCACCTTTAGCCATAATTACGCATCTAGCCTGTGCCTACCTGTGATTGCATCATTTGAACTGCCCTATGCACCTTTAGCCACAATTGTGCATTTAGCCTGTGCCTACCTGTGACTGCATCATTTGAACTGCCCTATGCACCTTAGCTATAATCTCGCATTTAGCTTGTGCCTACCTGTGATTGCATCATTTTAACTGCCCTATGCACCTTTAGCCATAATTGCGCATTTAGCCTGTGCCTACCTGTGAGTGCATCATTTGAACTGCCCTATGCACCTTAGCTATAATCTCGCATTTAGCTTGTGCCTACCTGTGATTGCATCATTTGAACTGCCCTATGCACCGTTAGCCATAATTGCGCATTTAGCCTGAGCTTACCTGTGACTGCATCCTTTGAATTGCCCTTTGCACTCTAGCTACAATCTTGCATTTAGCATGTGCCTACCTGTGGTTGTACTACTAAAACTGCCCTTCCTGCATTGTAACAGCGATCTAACCATGGCTGTACTCTAATCGAAGCTGCCCTCCTCCATACCACACTAGCACCACACTAGATAGCTCGAACCTAGTCCCTGCCCACCTTGCTGTGTCCACAACCAAGCTGCCCACTCTTTGCTCAAATCCAATTATGTTCCTTTGGCTCATACTCACCATGTTCCCCTTCTGCATCATAAACAATAACACTCCTTGTAGCAATAATAGCTACATACCATGCAACAATGGACTAGCCAAACTAGGCTGCCTTAGGCACCACCCCATCCCCTGCCCCACACCCTTCCTCCCATCCCTTCCACCTTTCACACACACCACTCACCAACAACTTATCGCTAAAAGCAAGGCCAGACCAGCCAACATCCTACCTAACAGTACCAACTCAACTAATGCCGACCACACTGCCTCCAACCCTCTCCTCCCTAATTCATTAGAGCACTGCCCCACAATCTACCCCACCCTCCAGGACCGCAGTAACAGACTCAGCGCCAGACTCCCCTTCACATCTAGCAAATTGCCCACCAAACCTATGACTAGGACCACTAAGGATAGCGCTAAGACTACTAACACGACTTCTCTAAAAGGTGCACTACTCAATGTTAGATCTCTAGTATCCCACCCCACCGAAATTGCTGACATTATCCTCTCAAGAGACCTCGATTTCCTTGCTACCACAGAAACTTGGTTACACGAAGCAGCAGGACCCTACCTCACTCTTGCCATCCCCGACAACTATTCTATCCTCAGAGCAGACAGACCTAATGCTTGTGGTGGAGGTGTAGCTATCATTTTCAAATCCTCACTCAACTACAGACCTATCACCTCCCCCCCGCTAAAGTCCTGCGAGCACATTACCCTCAAAGCACAAACCACCCCTAGGAGTACCATTACCTTGCAACTAATATATAGGCCCCCAGGCTCCACAGGCTCCTTCGAGGAAGACATTACAACTCTCATAGCAGAGAACTCCAAACCCCACTCCCAAAATATTATTCTAGGAGATTTCAATTTAGGATTTAAGGACCCGAACGACCTTCCAGCTGCCTCCTTGGCCAACGCCTTATCCGAGCACGACTTCACTCAAGTCGTTACACTACCTACCCACCAGAAAGGTAGAACCATTGACTGGGTCGCAGCCCACAACTGCAATATCACCTGCAAAGCCCCAGAACCTCTTGTATGGACTGACCACTCCCTCATATATTTCAACATTCACCTAAAAAACCCTAACCTCAAGCAGCGCCCCTATGCACCAGCCTGCCGGACTAGAAACAAGCGCAATATCTCTGCGGAGACCCTCACGCCTCTGATCCTCCCCTTTCTAAACACACTCCCTGCCACCGCCGACCTTAACCTTCTAGTCAACTCGTACAATGAGGCCCTCACCAGCGCCACTGATGCTGTGGCACACCTAAAGGAACGCAAAGGCAAATCCATAGCTCACTTGAACCTTGGTTCACACCAGAACTTAAAATTATAAGAAAAAAGAAAGCCAAGATGGAAACCTTATGGAAAACTAACCCCACTGCAGAAAATAAATCCAATCTAAAAACCATTTCCTCCTTCTATAAGAAAGAGATAATCCGCACTAAAAAAGAAACCTATAACACTAGAATAGATAATGCCCAATCTTCTGCTAAAGAACTATTCACCATCCTGAAAGAATTAGAAAACCCGAACCCACCTACCAAAACCTGCGTGAAGGACAAGCCATGGTGCACCAGTATCCAAAATGCCCTGGCCAACAAAATTACTGGTCTCCAAAACAAAATTGAGGCTAAAAGACAGCAACTCTCTAACAACAATGCCTTCATACCTAGCACACCTACTCCGACACCAACTGCTCCGACCAACAACACTTCCGGCTTCGCATTCAAACCGGTTTCTATACCTGAAATCCAAAAAATTATAGCTTCCCTTAAACCATCTAATTGTAAAGGGGACAGCTGCCCCGCCCAGATCATCAAAGATGCTGCACAAGACCTAGCCCCCTTCATCGCCAAACTAGTAAACCTATCCTTCTCGACCAATTCTGTACCTAACAACCTGAAACAGTCCTGGGTCCTCCCCCTCCTAAAAAACAATCTCTCGACCCGGCCATACCTACCAATTACAGGCCCATCACTACGGTCCCGTTCCTGTTAAAAATCCTCGACAGAATCGCCTACCTGCAAATCCAAGATTACCTGGAGACCAATCAACTGTTAGGCCTGCGTCAATCTGGCTTTCGTCCTCAACACGGAACAGAAACGGCCCTTGTTGACCTCAAAAGTCAGATTGATGACATCAAGGACAAAAACAAAGCAGCTATCCTACTCCTCCTAGACCGCTCAGCAGCCTTCAACTTGGTTGACCACAAAATACTCTGCAACCATCTCTCTTCTGCTGCCCACTTCTCACCCTCTGCTGTCACATGGATACAATCCTTCCTAGCCAACAGAACCATGAGGGTTTTCTCATCTGTGGCTTCAGCAGACCCTATCCCCATCACATGCGGTGTCCCACAAGGGTCCTGCGTCTCCCCTACCCTCTATAATATCTTTACAAAACCCCTCTTTGACAAACTGGACCATCTGGGTGTCACCTACACCAACTACGCAGATGACACCCAGATACTCCTCACCATCACTGGCAACTACATCACTGACGCCACCAGGATCAACGAAATCTTCGCCATCATTCAGGCGTGGATGGCCAGACACGGCCTTTGCCTGAATGATGAGAAGACCGAGCTCCTTCTGGTCGTGTCCCCCAATAACCTACAGAAACTCAGCCCTGACTACTCCAAATTCCTCATAGATGGCATCATCATTCCAGTTGTGAATAATGTGAAAACCTTAGGCTTCTACCTTGACGCCAATACTAACCTCTCCAAACAAGTTAATACGACTGCCTCAGCTACCACCTACACGGGGAAATTAAGGGCCTGCAGACCTTTTCTGTCCACAAACAGCTGCCTCATTCTGGTGAGGGCCCTCATACAATCGAAGCTTGACTATTGCAACTGCCTCTACCTTGGTGCCAACCAAGCTATAATCAAGAAACTTCAGATTCTCCAGAATAATGCGCTGAGAGCAGCACTAAATATTCCCAGGAGAGAGCACATTGCCCACATAAGATTATCTTGTAAATGGTTATCTATTCAACAGAAAATCGACCTAAAAACCCTCTGCCTCACCTATAAAGCCTTAAATCACCTAGCCCCCCAGTACCTCACCAATAAACTCTCCCTTAAGCCCAACACAAGATGCACCAGATCATCCAATACTAATGCCTCACCGTGCCCAGATTCTCCGCCAAAAGAGCGGGGGGCTCGAGCTTTTCCGTCCTCGCCCCTCAACTCTGGAACACCCTACCACTGAGTATTAAATTGACTAAATCCTTCCAATTGTTCAGAAGATTAGTCATTAGCTGGCTTCGGGAGAATGCAACCCTCAGATAAACTAAGCTCAGTCCTATCCGCATATATTGTACATACTGTGAATGGATAGACTAAGCTTAGTACCTACTGTATATATTGTATATATTGTACATACTTTGAAATGCTTACTACTACCTGCCTGTACATATTATATTTTGGCATTTTAACGCCACAATTGTATAACTGCTCATTTACTGTAACTATGTAACCTGTCCTTAAAGCGCCCGTATACCCCTGGGTCTGGAGCGCTATACTAAATAACATAAACAAACAAACAAACAAACTCCCCCAAGAGGACCCAATCAGGGAGCTAGTGCGAATAAGGAGTTCAACCCTGCCTGGTAATATGATGGCTTGCCCATAAAACCAGACAATTTGGCACTACTAAATAGCTTCTTTGACCTTGCTGCTGTACTCTCTCTTTTGGCATCACTTCTTGTGACTCACATCTGAGAACACCTTGCACCACTAGCAGGCTTCCTATTCTATCTCACTTGAGAACCCAGTGCTTTATAAAAAAAACAGAGATAAGGCACTGCTCTTGGGTATACATTTCTCATATATATTTACTC
The DNA here is from genome assembly GCF_040938575.1 of Ambystoma mexicanum. NCBI lineage: Eukaryota > Metazoa > Chordata > Amphibia > Caudata > Ambystomatidae > Ambystoma > Ambystoma mexicanum. The sequence continues at coordinate 343,626,205 of NC_090934.1, read as the reverse complement.
TATGAACAGCTGTAGTTCAAATGGACTGCCCACTTCTCCATAGGGGCAGTATTACTCCAAATCCTAGCCCTACATCCTGGCTGCCCAATACCAGGCCCTGTTCAAAACCAACATTCCGTGCCAAGCTCCTGTGAGCTGCTCAACCTGACACAATGAACTTGCTATCTGCGCTGCACTTCTCCCTTCTTTCCTCAACCATGGCTGTCTAATCATTCACTGGGGGAAGGATGCATAAACTCTAATTACTCTTGCTCACACGGCACGCAGCCCTCATGTTTCTACAACACAACCCATATCCTACCTTGCTGCTAGTAACCAACACATTCTAACCCCTACTTGCTGCAACCAAAACACCACTGCAATTACTACTTGTAGATACAAAACTATTAAACACACCCCTAAACACACCTCTAAATATATAAGCACCATTAATACATTTGTTGCTCCTTCTTTTATTTTGTATGGCATTGTGATGTTCTCTAAAAGTGTGTCAACTCCAACTACAAATAATACGTGTGCAGAACTGACAAACAAAACGGCAAAATACTGACAGTAAATGACCAGCTATCCTGCTAAGATAATTTGCGCACCCTAACCCTTTTTCCATGTTTGGGGCATTGAACTTGCATTGCAACATTACAATAGTCGAGCCTGACATTTATAATGGCAGCAATGACTGAGGCATGAAATCTAGGTGGGATGAAACGAATCACTTTCTTCAATAATGTTTTATTTAAAACAGCCTGACCTACAAAATGAACTAATCTGGGCAACAGACAATAACAAAGTCATCATCTTGATTCCAAGGTCTGTAACCATCTGAACATGAACTGGTACAGCCCCCAGAGAAGTTGGCCAACAATCAGGAATCCAAAACAAAGGTGAGCCAACCACCAACACCTCAGTCTTGTCCCCACTAAGCCAGTTCAGGTCCATCCACTTACCACTCCAGGTCGAGCCTTGAAACAGCTGGGCATCGTCTGCATATGATTTAAATAATGGATCAGTGGGAGTCGATTATACCATTCAGCCAGAGGATGAATGTACTTATTAAAAATCAATGGGGGCATTAAGAATCCTTGAGGAACCCCACAAGTGATGGAAACAGGGGCTGATTTAAAAGTGAAACAGATTGAAGGTGTGAGGATAGAAAAGCACATAACCAGTCTAGTACTGCAATGCCAGCCTCCACATTCTGGTCAGGAGGGTGGCATGGTCGAGGGTATCAATAGTGGCAGAGAGATCTAATAAAATAAGACCAGCCACACCACTCTGGTCCCGGATAGGTGTAGGTCCTCGATCACTGACACAAGGACCAATTCTGTGCCCATAAAAGTACAACATTTTAGTTGGAAAGGGTCAAGAATACCTGAGGTTTTGAGGAAAGTCCTTAGCTGGGGGGTAAACAAGACCTCATGCAGCGTCATAGGAAAATGGAGAAGAGTGATGGGATGAAGATTTTGAGGAACAGAGGCATCACGAGTCATTTTTGTAAGGAGTGAGACCACCAAAGCTTGTTTTAGAGAGTCCCAGAAGAGTATGGAAACAAGAAAATAATTTCTTGCATCCCTTGATCGTGTCTGCAGCAGAAACATTGGTAAATATTTCTAATGTTTCCCAGTAATAAGGATAGTTTTGGATGCAGTCTCAATTTTTATTTATTTGAGAATGTGATGGGATGGTGTGCTCAGAGTAGCATCACAGATTTCATGTTCATGCCCTTAAAGGGCCATTACTACATTGACACAGCATGTGAATGTCCACTGCTGAGTTTTGGGGACTAAGTGGGGGTGCCATGGGATTCTTCCTCATACCATCCCTGGCCCACCCGAAATAATGGCAGTATATAGAAGAGCACTAGAGCGAGGGACAGGAGAAACAGCCCTATCATTGGATCTGGGAATATTGTTACATCTAAGAGAAGGGGGGGGCGGTAAGTGGGGCATTTCCTATGAGAGAAGTCCCACCTACCTTTGGGCCCAAAGTGGAGGGTCCCGCAGTGGGCGGTGCAGCGGCGCAGGTGACACCAGCCCATTACACCGCCCAATATGTGCATGTCCCCTTTTCCAGACAGGAGGTGAACAACATAAAGAAGACGATTCCGGATATAACAAAGAATCCTGCAGGGTTTTACAAGGAAGTAGAGACCGCCTACAATCATCCGTGCTTACCATGGGTGATATAGACCTAATATTCCCGGTGTTAAACATGTCATAGCTGATTGTTTGATATGCATTTTGTATATATGTAACTGATGTACGTAATTCATGGCTCTTGCGTCCCTCGAGGTCTAGAGATACACGTCGCGGGGCGTGAGACCGAGTTGGCCAACTGAGACTTTTGCTTTGCAATAAACCCTAGCTTTGGGAATACAACCTTGTGACTGGCGTCTCTATCGTGTGTGGTGACTCGCCTTGTTTCCATAGATGTCAGGGTCCCCTAGGGGCCCCTTTCAACAGGTGACTTTGTTACACCACCTACATATGGCAATTCAACACCCACCAGACAGACACCAAACATCGGAATACTACATCTCTTCAAACAACTTACATAAAATAGTCCTAGTCAATACATCCTAGCAGCACAGTCATGTGACACTCACCACTGAACACAGCAGTCTCTTTGTCCTCTACATAGAACGACTAGAAACAGACCCATTTGGAAACATCAGGGTACACATGGTTTGCACGTATCAATACAACATTAACGTTATCTTGCATTTTCCCTCTCCCTACTAAACAAACCCAAGCCTCTTTCCCTTTCCAACCCAACAAAGGACCAGGTGAGCAAGCAAATCGTAGTGGAACATGCTATAAAACCCAATAACATGACATGGGGCAAGTGGGGAGAAATGTAATCTGGGCTTGTCTGGATATGCTGGCATCCAACATGGATGCCAGGAATACGACTAAGAAGTTGATCCGGATAGAAATTCCATGGATTGCCCTCTTATGGCATAGCATCCATTTTGGGTGAATCACTGTGTGTGGAGGTATAACTTCCACCAACAAATTATGCCCAAGCTCTTAAAAAAGGGAAAAGATTTGAATGTCCCAGATCAGGATAGACTGGGCCAGCTTAGAAAAAGATTAGTATCTAACAGATTCCTACACTCACTAGGACTTATCTGATCTGGTGCCGTTTCCTTCCGAGCCTTCTCCGACCTTTCATGGGATAAAACACCCCATGCATATTACTCACTGGTTCTAGCTGTGGAATGACCGCTTCCCTACTCCTGGCAGGACACCACTGTTTGTGCCAACCTACCAAGCGCTCTCTTTCTATAAGGTACCCTTCAGGCATTAAGAGGCCACAAGACATTTACAGCACTGCGAGAGAAATACCATCAAACCAGGCAACAGCAATGCTTATGTGCCGCACTGACATGACAAAATGACAGTTACAAAGGTATGTGACAATTTACTTCATGGAAAACCTTTCTCTGGTCTGTACCTTCTTTGTATGGTATTGTCCGTTTGCTTCCTATCATCAAGAAGAAAGAAAAATGAGGATGGTAGGGTGGTAATGGTTTCCATGATGCTGCCTTTCGCATTAATGAGGTACGATCGATTGTACACTGCATTTCCTAAAATTCAATGGCACTTTGTCACATCAAAAGACAAAACAACTTGGTGCACCCGTTATAGGCTGGGCTGCCAAAATGAGAAGTAGCTTCTTCTTAATACAAAAGTTGAAAGTGCAACACTCTAGACCATCAGAAGCAGATTACGCAATGCAACATAATCTTTTTTACTTGGATGGTGCAGACTGCCAACTGAATTGGTTATAAGTGCTGCTTCTGGTGGCAACACAATGAAATTAATCTGTGAAACAATAATTGTTGACCTTACGGTGAGGCAGACCATTGGGAAACATGAGATACATCAGATACAATGCTTGTGCAGTTTCTCTTCAGCAAGAATAGCTAAATCAGAATTGCTGACATGAATCCTGTTTTGCCTGTTGTGCCAGGTGGACCTAGGGGTGCTTTTTGCTCCAGACGGCTAGACTTTCTTCCCGCCCAGCTTCCTCTCTGTCGGTTGGTTGGTTGGCAGCAGTGCAGTGGTTTCAGGCGTGTCAGGTGTAATCTGGCACCTTGTGAGGATGGGTCTAAATTCCAGAATCTCGAGAGTGCTGTGGAAGGTTGTGAACTTGAATCGAGATAATCTCATAGCCTGTTATTTGGTGCCTCAGACAAAAGTTAGATTGGCAGATAATCGCTGCTTTTCTGTGTCACTTTCCAAAGCTAGTACGATGACATCCACTGATGCCATCGCGGACCCAGGTGGACCACCCTGTGTGGCCTATAGCAAGGACATTTGGCCTTCACCTAAGACTCCCTCACCAGCGGGGTCATGAAAACTATTCTGTCAAAAGGACTTGTGCTCACCAGTTATGGTGGATCTCTGCATGCCGAAAAGTGACCATACAAGACCAACTATTCCCAAATTGTAGTTTGGCTTCTTATGAGGCACATTCTCTGCCTCCTGTAGTTCTGCAGGTGGCTGGGGAAGTATCTATCTTTAGAGCCATGTTGTTAAACTCATGCACAGCTGTAAAAACGAGATTTTTACTTATATGACTTAATAGATCTAAATCGGGATATCGTATGTATTACTGAGACTTGGCTGGTGGAGAACTCAATGGCAGAATCGAACAAACTGGTCCCAACTGGTTGCTTAACTATTACTGCAAACAGTCCGGTGAAACATGGTGGTAGGGTCGCTATCATTTACAGGGATTTAAATAACCATAATTACCAACGGTACTTTGAATGTAGATCCCATTTAGATACTTCATGTAAAATGTCTTTGTAATGCTGTCCCCTCAGTGGATATGCTGCTTGGGTCTGTTAAGATAGATTTTTAAACTCTGACCCAGGGGACAGAAGTTTAGGGGGCCACCCTCAGTTTAGTGAAACAGGGGAACCTTCTGGACAAGCCAGAACAATCTGGGTAGCTTGGCAGGCAGACAAAACTGAGCCTCAAGAGGGGTGAGAGTAATCGGAAGCCCACAATGAACACACACAGCAATAAACCACAAATGACTCCTGGACAAGTATATATGAAAAATATCTAAACATTTATTGTCGGCCGGAACAATAGACACAAGTAACTTTTTTCAATGTGAAAACAGTTATCACACAAAATCCTAATACTATACAATATACATACATTACGTTTCCTAATGCAATAACTTGGTAAAACACAGCCACAACCTACAAAGAGAGGGTTGAGTTAACACATTAATAGCATTAGGCAAGTCTTCAGAGTTGTTCCCTGTCTTTCGAGTTCAGCCCTAACAAGAGGGGAGCCTTGTACTCTACAGTACAGTTGCACGTAAAAACACACAATCATGCAGGTGAAACAAAAAGCTGGTCTCCTTGGAAGGGCTGTAGCAAGTCAGAAAGGGGCTTGAGGTGATGAAGAATTGGTTTCCAGTATTTGAGTAGGCCCTGCTCTTCGCAGGAAAGCAGTGTTCAAAAGGCAAGAACAGCGAGGGAGAGCAGGCTAACCCAGCCAAGATCGAATACCTTTAGGGATACTAGTGCGTAAAAGTGATTGGTTGTGCCAGGGGAACACCGGTAAGTGATGTAAGTACTCACCTTCCCTTGGCACAGTCCAGACCAAACTTTTCTAGTTTAGTTGAGGTCGCAAGTAGGTTCGAATCGGCTGTGAGGGAGAACAATCCTCTATAATGGGACAGTTGCCTTTTCTCAGCTTCCAAAAGAGGTATGATGAAGATTCTGGTGCAGCAGGCTTGAGGGCACAGGAGGGCAGAACAGCAAGGGATCTACAGTGACCATCACTACCAGGTAGTGATGGGGAAATCACAGATGCAGGCAGCGTTACGCACTCTCCTAATTCGGGCCCCAGTAAATCTAGGCCTGCGCAATTTGGTGGGCGAATGCACAGGACAGCAAGCAAGCAATGTCCCAAGTCTCGCGGGTGCACTCGAGATGGCAGCGGTACTTTGGGATACCCTGCGGTAGAGTTGGACAGTTCACTGGATGGCCCAGGAACACTTCTGAAGGGTCTCGTTCAGTGGGTACGCAGGGGGCACCGAGAATAGTTGTTCCCACTACTCCAAAGGGGTGAAGCTCCATGGCAGGCCTTCTTGATCGAAGAGGAAAGAAGGGGTCCGTTGGGACAGCAGAGGGCAAAAGGTGCCACAACCTTCAAAAGTGTCTCCGGCGGTTTCACAAGTCTATTTCTTTGTGCAGAAGACTTGGCTTCTTCTGTAGTTTGGTGAGAACTCACGTGATAGACCTGGAATGGTTGCATAGGCCCTTCTCTTATCCAAGATTAGCTCTGCACTACAGTCAAGGACTTCCAATTGAAGATCTCTCTTGCAGGCATCCCACTCATGGACCAATCATGGTCCAAGGTGGTCTCAGTCATTCAGGCACTGCAGACATCCTGGCACCAGTAGTGTGGATTGGGACCAGGCAGTCCCAACCCGCTTCCTGGGCACAGACACGTGACAGGCAGAAGCCCATGAAAGAGATCGGTTTTCGCGGGAGGCTGCATGCACAAATAAGGAAAAGCCAGGCTACTCGTCCGGGATGAAGGCAAGGGACAAAATGGTCACAGGACAGAACAAAAGACTTTGTGGCTCCGCCACTTTCAGACCTGGCCACAGTCTTGAACCAAACGCGCTAAATGCAATGTGATGCAGTAAAAAGAAGTAAAACACTGAAAAGTAACTGCAGCCACCAGTTTGTCTCAGGCACACTCTTACAATCACCAAAGAATCCTTCGAGTGTGTCTAGGGCCATAAAACAAAAAGTAACCCCAGTGCACGGTACTGGAAGGTACATTGTGCACTGTTAAAAAGTTACCAAGAAATGGCTACATAGTCAAAGACTAAGGGAAAGATAATGTCAGAGTACTGACATTCTGAAGGATGTGTCAGTTTCCCCATAACAGGTGAGCAAAACCCCAGTACCCCAGTGAGCCCCCTGACAGAACAATGACAGTACACCTGACAGTACACCTCCCTCCTGACTCTTCCCTCCCCTTGCCAGTACATCAGGCAGCATCTCAAGTCCTGACATCACCCACGAGTCCTCTCACCCCCGCCACTACCCCAGTCAGCCCCTGACAGTACACCCCCTCCCAATACTGCCCTCAACTACACCATTACAACCCATCTGCCCCCTGGCATTACACCTCCTTCTCCACACTGCCCTTACTACCGCCACTACCCCAGTCAGACCCCTGACAGTGCACGTGTGTATGCACACCTGTGTATGAAACACTTGTGTATTGGCATGATATCAATAAAATATCATATCATATCGCCCCCCCACACTGCCCTAACCTCTGCCATTACACCCAGTCAGCCAGCTCAGTGCACCCCGCTCCCCATACTACCCTCACCTCCACCACTAACCCAGGCAGGCCCTTCAAGTCCAGACACCACCCACCTGCCCCCATCACCTCTGCCACTACCCCAGTCAGCCCCCGGACAGTACACCACCCTCTGCACAATGCCCTCACCTCCGCCACTAACCCAGGAAGGCCCTTCAAGTCCAGACACCACCCACCAGCCCCCATCACCTCTTCCACTATCCCAGTCAGCCCCTGGACAGTACGCCACCCTCACCACACTGCCCTCACCTCCGCCACTAACCCAGACAGGCCCTTCAAGTTCAGACACCACCTACCAGCCCCAATCACCTCCTCCACTACCCCAGTCAGCCCACAGACAGTACACCACCGTACCCACACTGCCCTCACATCTGTCACTACCCCAGTCAGGCCCCTGCCAGTACACTACCCTCGCAACACTGCCCTCACCTCCGCCACTACCCAGGTCAGGGCACTGACAGTACACTGCCCACCCCACACTGCCCTCACCTCTGCCACTAACCCGAGCCAACCCACTCAAGTACTGACACCACCCAGCAGCCCCCCTCACTTCGGCACTACTCCAGTCATCCGCCTCACAGTCCAATCCCCTTTCCACACTCTCCTCACCTCTGCGATTACCTCAAGTCCTGACACCGCCCACCAGCTCCCCTCACCTCCACCACTACCTTATTTAGCCCCCTGACATTACACCACCCTCCCCACACTGCCCTCACCTCCACCACTACCCACTCTCAGCCCCCTGACAGAACACTGCCCTCCCCATACTGCTCTCACATCTGCCACTACTCCTAGTCAGCCCCCTGACAGTACACCCCCCACACTGCTCTCACCTCTGCCACTACCCCCAGTCAGCCCTGTGACAGTATACCCCTCTCCCAACACTTCCCTCACCTCTGCCACTACCCCCAGTCAGACCCCTGGCTTTCTCCCACCCTACCAGTCAAATGCATGGCTGCAACTCATCTGAACCTCTGTCGTCTGCCTCCACCATGAAGCAGACCTCCAACATGTGCACCGCCAACACAATCAACCGGGAGCACTGAAGATTAATCCAGGACCGGAGCATCCCTTGTCACTCCCTGGCAGACCTGACTCTGCAGTACCACAACCAGACAATCCAATATTGCACCAATAGCATTGCAATGGAAAGTGTCATGTGCGTATTGGCCATGGATCATTGCAAAGGCATCAAAGCACACCAACTTAATGTGTGTTGAAGACGGAAGTAAACAGAATCAAACATTGGCCAGGTCCACAAATACTGGTGTTCTACGTACCCCGCTGACCTGCAAGTCACCTCCAGGATGGCAGCCCATCTGCTTGCCAAACGTTCCACCACCTCAGCCCTGGCCACCATCACTTGTGCCTCATGTGGCCACTGCCACCTTGCCAGCAGCTGCCTCTCATACTGCCTGAACACAGAAGACACAGCATTCAACGCCCCCACATGGTCCTCCTGCCTCATAGTTTCCACTTGCCTCTTAGGGGTGGTTTACCATGAAACAGTCTGCCACCTCGTACTTGACACCTGCTGCCCCTGTTCCCAGTACAGTCTCCATCAGTACGCCCTGCAACATGATGACAATTGTTGGGGGCATACGGCACCTGCACCGCTCTTAGGTGCCTGCTCTGCCTCCATTGCCTGGGCCCCTGTTGGTGCCTGGGTGAGCATAGCAACCACCTCAACGGGCGTACTTTGCATGCCCACCTCAGACAGGGATGTTTGATCCACCATAAGTAGTGTTGGGGGCAGGACTGGTGCACAGAGGACAGTTCTGCTATTTGGCCCAGAAGGCACCCCAGAAAATGACTGGTGCACAGAGGAGGAAGATGAGGAGGGGGTCACAGCCATGAACAGCCCATGGAGCCCACCAGAGAACAGGCCTGCTGCCAGCAAGCCCATGAGGTGGCACAGCTCATTGTGATGATGGGCAAGCATACCACGAGTAGCCAGCCCATCATCACAAATGACGGCGGTCCGCCTCGTGAGGTCGGCCAGCAGGGGCAGCACATGATCCCTGATGAACACATCAGCTGGTAAGGGGATGCTGGGCTGGGTGGTAGCATCCCAGAAGGTGTGCATTGCTGCATCCCATGGCCCAGGGATGGGATTTACCCCTCCGTCAACCTAGATGACTCCAGCATGTCTTCCACATTGGATGGCCTCTGTGTGGCATCACCCTGTCCCACCACTACTGAGGAGTACTCTGCCACCTTTACCTCCTGGGACTTACCCCAAGCAGCCACGCCCGATGGTCCTGGTGCTATCTCTGCCACATCGCTACCCCAAGATGAGTTGTCACTGGGCTGTGGCTGAGGCCTGCACCTTAGTCTGGTGGAATGGTCCCCACTCCCATGCTCCACAGCAACACTTCTGCCCTCTTCTCCAGCTCCTGCAACTCAGGTAAAGGGGACAAAAAACAGAAACATCAGTGTACAGCGTCAAAGCATGTGTGACATATACAACAAGAACAAAAACATGAATTGTCCAAGGTACAACCAAAAACATCCACACTCACACACATGCACATGCAATTCACATTAAAAAAGACACAAAAACACGGGCTCAATGACAACCACAGTCATGTCATATCCACATGTGAACGCAGCACAATGAGGGCAGTGCGCAGACACATACCAAAGGAAATTACATGGCACAATGGCAAAGGCAATGTGACCCTACTGCAACCTGATGCGTTGCCATGGAAGACATGCCACAAGGACACAGTGGTGGGCAGGGAGTAAACTGGTAGGATGGCCAAACACGGAAAGCATGGAAGCACATATGGACTGGGGTACTGCCACTGACACTTTGTTGGCAAGACACACAGTGGAATCATGGCCACCATTAGACACTCATGATTGCATCACTAACAGTATGGCCATGCCAACACCTGCTTGGACATCTGTCCACACAATCACATCAAACAACATGCCTCACTCACAGCCTGACCTGTGAGCATGCAACACACACGTGCATCAATTGGACAGGCACATGTGAGTATGCCATAGCCCAAAGCACATTCCTATGGCATGCGCACACATTAACTCAGAGTACATAACCAGCGCCATGACATATCACATCAAAGTCCCTGAATTTACAATGCCACAATGTGACTTTGCCAAATATCCAAATACATGTGTCTCCTCCAGATGTAGAGGGTGCCTAGCAATACATTGCAATTGTCAGCACAACATCATGTCCATCATACATGCACCTGACATGGGCACCACATCCTCATCTGGCAGACTAGCTATCCAAGCAGATCTAACCATCAAGTGGCTTTAAATGGGCAGAGTTGGCGCAACTGTAAAACTACACACACAGTGAACACAAGCGCATATCCAATGAACAGATGTCTCACATCACACAAAAGGAGCATTGTCTGGTGACTGCATATCAGTGTGGATCCCTGAAACACACATGCTGCATTCATAGGGGTGTAACTACAAACATGCAGGCACATGCACAACACACTTGCACTGTATAGTAGTGCACCACATGGCTACTCACAAGCAGACTCCAGGCGGTGTCTCTAATCGCAGATCTGTGTATGCAGCTCCGGCAGCACCTGACCAGGACCTGCATGTTGTTAGATGGAAATCTTCACCTACCCGCATGGTGCACCACCACGGTTGCACCAGCCTTCAGGGCGCACAAGGCTTTGGTGTGGGTCCTGGATTTGAGGTCCTTCCAGTGATTAAGGATGCTCTTGGGGCATTGGACTGCTGCCCCCTTCGTATTGATGGCAGCCATTATGTCCCAGCAGATCTGCTTGCATCCTTCCTTGCTGAGTTTCTTTGCTGGGTTGAAGAGGTCATCATAGTTCTCCAGGACCTTATCTGCCTCCCTGCTATGGGGTTGCTGCTCTAGGCAGATGAGGATAGTGCAGATATGGCAACCCCCGAGGCAGCTGTGGGTAGGCAAAGAGGTACTGAAGATAGACTCTGGAGTAGTGGTGGTGGAATGGAAAGGTGGGAGTCCGACATGGCAGCTGACATGGTCACAGGGCCGGAGACAGGAGAACAGGCAATGGCTGCTCAGCAGACACTCCCAACGTAGTGCAGGCAAGGGGCAGGAGGAGGCAGGTAAACTGGCACAGAGGCAGACGAGTGGGTCTTCGGTTTGTAGCTCAAAAGGAAGCCGAAAACAGAGTAAAAGCCCTTAGCACGTAAATTGGATGACATGCACTGCACGCAGCATGCCTACGCTGTTCACAGCATTGATGGGGATACATAATAACATAGATGCGTGACACTGGTTGTGCACATGAAGGAACGAAGATGGATGAGTATCGTTTACATGTATTTGGGGGTGCCACGCAATCCGTTTCCTTCAGGTACTGCATACTGTATTTTTGCTTTTGGGGGCTGCCTCTGCGCATTTGTGCATTATTTTCCATTTTGAGGCCTGCTGTGTGTCGCATAAACATTTCTTGTGTTTCTGGGTGCCTCTGCATATCGCATACTGCTCTTTCCACTTTTCATAAGCTTTCTGGGTATAAGATATGCAATTTCTGAGTGTCGGGGTGCCTCTATGTATCGCGTACCACTTTAATTTTGCTTTTGTGGTACATTCGAGCCTGACTGCACCACACATTCACATCGCACATTAAGTAGACTGTTCCTATCCTCATATTGACCCAGAAAATAACTTGGTGTGTCTTCCATTTATCCTTAACACCTGTGACATGAGTGGAAACACCCCAAGAGGGAAAGGGAGCAAACTGGGTTGGGGGCGTGTGAGGACACATCTGCCCCCAGGTGTTTGGGGACGTGGTGTGGAGATATCTGCCCCAGCCCCAGGAGGACGTGGCGGGCCACAGTCACAGGTGACCTGGCACCTGGTCACCATTGAGGTCTCAGCCAGACAGTTGCAGCACAACACGGGGCTAGAAGGGATGCCATGCACAGCAGGAAGAGGCTTCACCCCAAGGCACGGCACATGAGACTGGCCCGCAGAGGAAGAGGCATTTCACTGATGAGGAGCTCCAGATCCTCATCGACTACCTGACTGATCGCTATCGTGAGATGTGCCAGTGTGCAAGCAGGCCCATACAACCGCGCAATGAATGGTGCATTGGCAGCGTGTCATGGACCAGATCAACGTCTTAGGTGTGGAGATGCATGCTGCTAGACAGGTTTTGAACCAGTGGAATGATCTCACATGTATGACAAAGCCCAAGTTCAATGTCAACCTGGCCTCAGCACTGACCACTGGAGGGGGGCCAACAGAGGAGGAACAGTTGACACTGCATGAAGAGGCCACAAGCCAATTCATCACCCATGAACAGGTGCCAGGCATGAGAGACTGGAGAACTATGAGGACACATCTCGGGAGTGGCAATTATTGTGCGTTGTATGTGTGCGCCAATCATGCATGACCCACCATATATGTGTAGTGGTACATCTTGCTATAGTTCTAAAACCTGCTTGCGAAATGCATGTTTGCCGACATGTAGACTCATGTCACATGGCCTTCATTCTGTGAGTGTCCTGTGTGGTGGACATGTGTGCCATATGTCCATGTGACAGTAAACATCACCCATAGGGTATTCCCCTGTTTCATGGGCAAAGATTACACACCTACATGTACTGTTGTCTGCTACATTCTTGTGGTGTGTCACTTTGCACTGCTCGACAGGAACATGCGATAGATGTTGACCAATCACATCATTTCATGCTGAGTTGCATGTTCTATTTGTTGCCTGCTCTTATGGGATGCCTTGTCATGATGCTTATCAGAGGTGTCTGTAATCACGCCCTGCGGTGTGCCCTGAGTGAAGGTACTTCAGTAGCCACAGAACACAGCCCCCAGTTTCAGGCATTATGTTGTTGCTGTAAACCTTGTATGTTGTAAGGGTTTATGCCTTTCACTACATGGTGAGGAATAGCTGATAGTGGGTTGTCATGCACGGCAATGAGTGTGCCTGACTTCATACCATTCTATGTATGTGCATGGTAGTTCGAATATATCAACCAAATTCAAATGTGAAGCACCTGTCTGATGTTAAAGGCCTGTATGTATCTCTATCAGTTGACACTTGACAGGCACATGCCTTGTCACTACCATCATTGTGCTGTACAGTTGCACAGATATTGGCCTGTCTGTGAACTGGATACAAACTTCTCCATTCTCGTGGAATTTCTTTGATAAGGTAAGACGTGCCAGCTACGTCCCCCACTCAGATGTGTCATGATGGCTCTATTGCTCCTTGTGTACAGTTAAAGGTTTTTAAGGTGGTGCTGGTACACAGTCCAAACATACACGCTCATGGACAATGACCCATCATCGTGTGATGATGTTCATAGACAGGGACTGCTTCGCAAATGAGAACACCTATACCAGAGGCATTACTGTAGGGATTGATTGTTGCACCTACATGCTACTCCTGGACCTTACATGACCTTCATCACTATTACCCTTATGGATACAACAAGCCAATGCACAAACAACCCATCTGCAACCCAATATACACATACACCAGTTTCCCCTGATTCTGGTCCTATCATACTACCCTCACTAACCAACCCGTCCTCTTTCTTTCAGAGCACCTTAAGCTCCTGGACACTGCCCCTGTGTGCCAGTGGTGAGTGGTTTAAATCAATATAACAGAACATAATAAAACTATGCCAGACAAAGTTGTCTCAGGATATTTTGTATGGGCTCAACATTTGCACATACACAGCCTCCCCACCAGCATGGATGGAGCATGAGCAAAGGGCAGGTCCATGCCACTGTCATGCGGATGACATGCAGCTCTCATCCAAGCCTCACTCCTCTGCCTTCCCCTTATCCTCTCTCATTCATGTCTGCCCGTCTGCTATACGTGCATGGTGTACTGCTAGCAATCTCTGCCTCAATGCCATTAAGACAGAGAGACCTCTCATTGGGACCCCTGCTCCCTCTTTCCCTCCCACACTCTGGCTGTATTCCATGGGCCCACTCCCCTCACCCTCTTGGGAGCCAATAAACCTTGGTGTCATCTTCAAATCCTCTCTCCTTCTCTCTTCACATCACTGTCCTTGCATAGAAGGGCCACTTTCAGCTGCACCTCTTTAGAGGCATTTTCCCTTTCGACACCTTCCCCCAGAACCTCAATGTCTCTAGTGCTCTTGTCCTCTCTAGACTGGACTACTGCAACAGCCTCTTCCCCAATCTGCCAAATTACAACATTGCCCCATTCAACTAATCCAGAAGAGAACTGCAAGCCTTTTCCTTGGCTTCAAGCTCAGGACTGCATCTCTCCAGCCCTGCAATCTCTCCATTGGCTCCAGGTTGCTGCTACAATTCAGTTCAACACCCTCAACCCTCTGCATTATCTGCAGTGCTTTCTGGGATTTGGGACCCCTCTACATTCAACTCTCTCTCCCTAAATACCTCCCTTCTACAGCCCTTTGGTCTTCTAGCTGGTACTCTCGGCAGATCAGATGCTTTGCTTTTCAGAGAGTGTGGGGAAGATATCCTCCTCTGGAAGTGCCTCCCTCTTGAACAGCCTCCCTGCCCCTCTCAGACTTCTTCTAGATCTCATTAAGTTACGGAAGCTTCCCTGAACCTTACTATCCTCTTCTTACTTTGCTCTCCCCTCCCCAGCTAATGTTCCAGTCTGCCTCATAACTGGCTGCCTGGTTCCTTCAGAATCTTACAGGGCACCAGCCCCCCATCCCGCATTCTCCAGTCTCACTTGGTCTCCCCTGACTACCGCCCTTACCAGGCACTTGCCCTTCTGGGCCCCTCCCCCCATACTGGCCTGGCTGTGCCTGCAAACTTGTGGCCCTTAAATCCCCCGGACGCACACTTGGCTTGTGGACTTTCCTTCCCCTGTACTCTCTGCTTTCCCTGGCTCTGTCCACCTGGCCTCACCTGGCACTCACTTTTTCTCAGAGGCCCTTCCGCACTGACTGGCACTTACCACTCCCTCTGCACTTCTTTCACTGCACTTGCACAATCCAAATGTCACAAGGCCTAGTGTGACTGGCTTCTTTGTTATCTTCCCTGTTCCCCTGCCATCTTGTCTTGTTCTGGCTCTAAACACATCGAGTTTAGGCACATTGTAAATATCCAACAACAGTCATGGAATAAATGCTTGTACTGACAGTCCTGGCATCTGCGTCCCAATTCAGTGCTGGCCTGCAGCCAGTGAATGGTATGTGTGGGCAGGGTAGCAAGGGGTATTTGAGGTTGAATCTGTGATTGATGCATGCAATAGATAGTGTGTCCAGTATGCCACACTCATTGTAGATGCATATGTCAAAGTTCCCAGTCCACTATTTGTATCACTATTGGCGTAGTACTAGTGTAAGGGGATAAAAAGTTGTGTGGTCACACAGGGCATGAACAAATATGGTGCTCAACAGACACCCATGATGTGCGGTAGCAGTCATCCTTGTTTGAGATAGCAGTGGCCGTTGTGTGACAGTGTCATACATAACGACAGTTAATAACTGTTGTGCACTCAGTCATGGCCATTCAGCGACTGACACATCATATGACTATGTCATGTACATGTCACTGTAATCAAACAAAATGTCAATTTACAATGCATCTTCCTGACTTCTGCTAGGCATACAGCAGGGGACTCATGCCCATGTGGAGACCCACATGGGGGGCAGGGAGACATTGTGTCATCATTGATGTGACACAGCAGACGGTAACAGTCACATGTGTGGTTAATTGTCGAACAGACACAGGGAGACCAGCACTGAGAGGGTGTGATTCAGACAGTGCACACATCTATGCTGCACACATATCACATTGTTCAGTGCACACAGAGTACGCTCTGCACAACGACACAATGGACCATGATGTCCTGGTGAGGGTCCATGATTGCATTAAGGTGGAATGTGGCAGTGTTTGTCATGTTGGATAGATGAAGTAGACATGCTGTGTCCCAATGCATCCACGTTAGCACTAATCCAAGGATGTCACTGTTTGCCATCTCAGGAATACCGCATCAGTAGTGATGGTGGAAAATGGTAGTACATACTAAATATGTGTATTGACTGGACATGGTTTTCCAGTTCTCTGTTCAAATCATGGAATGTGTGTCATGTGTTAACTGTGGTAGTATCTGTGGATTTGGGCGGTTGACTGATGCCATGTGTGTCCTTGCAATGACCCATTTGAAGCAGATGTCTCTAGTATGTGTGCTGGCATGACAGTTGCATGGCCCATCAGTGAATGTGTATGCCACCTTTGTATGTCAATGTGTCCACTGATGGCATGGAAAGGACCGGGAGGGAGGCCCTTGTCAGAAAAAGACATACATCCATGGCTCACAACTCATAGTGTGGTAATTCACAATGTCAGATGCTTGTGTGCCATGACATTTTGTGTCTGTGTGCACTTTGATGCACATGTGCATTTGTGACTGGAGGCACATGACTTAAAATGTCTTTCTCTGTCCATGTGCAGATGTGTATGCACCAGATGCAGAGGAGGAGGAGGAGGAGGAGGAGGAGGAAGAAATGTTTGTGGTGTGTCAGACCACCAGTGGAGGCTGTATTGTCGTACGCCATGAGAACCCACTGGTGCTCCAGACCATCATCTGTCATGCTGCAGTCCCTTCGGACTCTTCGGACTCAGCTGATTTGGATGCTGAACCACATGTGTATGCCACAAAAAGAGCAAAGGTGAATGTCCCAACAAGCAGATCAGATGGGGCCACTGAGTCTGCGGTGGTGCGGCTGGCTTCACAAGGCCAGTCACTGGTGGTCTCCCCATCTGTGTTGTTTGCAAGGCCACCCTCCCACAATCTGGTGTCAGGCTCTGGAACTGATGTCCAAGGGAGGGTTGCAGACCTGAAGCCAATGAAAGGGGCACCACAGCAATAGGCAATGTCCCTTGCATCAGGCTGCCGTGAGCCCCAAACACGTGTTGGACGTCTGTAAGCTGGACAGACTGTCTGGGAGCAGCATATGTTGCATGCCGCAATCCGACATGAAAATCTGTTGGAAAAAATGTCAGAGGGCATGGATAAGATGGCGAAGACCATAACCCCACCAGCGGCCCGGTAGAGATCATGCAGTCCTCATGCCACTCCCACAGACTGTGCATGGAGGCCAACATCAAGGGCTGATGGGCTGATCTGAAGGGTCTGCATGAGTCCCTGCATGCAGATGCACAGGCAGACAGAGAGGCCCTTTGGCATGAGATGGCAGTCTGGCAGACATCTATTCATAAAGAACTCTCTGTCACAAGAAGGCATCTTCATGTGGAGATGGATGCCTTGAGGGAAACACTGTCCCAGCAACTTGATGCATCACAAGTGAGTGTGCATGCAGCCTCTGTGGCCATTCATGAGGACGTGCATGGAGACCTCACTAAACTTGTTGTGCTGGTGCATGCAACTGTATCACAGATGGCCCTGGCCAATGAAGACCAGGCCTTTGGCACTGTGTGGTATGGATCCATCACCACAACCACCTGCAGATCAACCACAGGATGGGAGGCCCAGCACAGCCAAGCCTCCTGATCCACCGTTGCTGTGATGTCCATGAACCCATGGAGGTACATTTTATTTTTTTATTTTTCCACTCATGTGGATATTGACACGCACCCTCCCACTCCCCCCTCAATGGTGGACTCCTTCCCCTCCCCGGCCACCCACCCCACACTTTTTCTAACTGACTGGTGTGGTCTTTTTTTTCTTTTTGTTTGACGCCTTGATCGGCATGGAACCTTTTTTCTTATTTTTAAATAACCCTGTCCAGGATGGAGGCATGTGTTCTTTTGTCCACATTCTGAGAAGGACTCATTTTTTTTAAATTGATTTTTTTTCCCTTGAGCTGGCCTCATAAGGGCATCATGAGTGCAGTAGTGGACATGGGATGTCAACTGCCATGGTTGCCTTGATGTTGCAGGATAGCATGTGCAGGTATCAATGGGTTGATGAAATATTGACACATATGTGCTGTATACATGATTAGCGACTATGGCTGGTGAAATGCAATGTCCCATGTTGCAGTGATCCTGATTCATCCGGCGACTACACTCAATGGGAGGTCCACCCTGTACCCTTTCACATCCCTAGTCCCCATGCCTTCTGCGAGACACTGCCCCTCCTTCATAAATTTGGAGGTACAGTTTCCGGTCGAGGTGATGAGGGAATCACATCATGCCAGCTCTGTCAGCAGGTAAGCATGTGCACTGTCTCTCGTGTTATGTCTGTATTATTGGTCACCATGGTCTTTGCATGCAAAGCAAAGATGCATGCAAAGATCTGAAGATCTTCGCTCCTCTACCTCTAACTCCCTCAGGGTCAGTCATTTTTCGAAGAAATGAGCTGGTGGTAGATCTGTGCCTTCGGCTGGGGCCTCCCTCTGGAACAGCCTCACTGCCACTCTAAAACTTGAGGAGAACCATCTCCGATTCCGGAAGCACCTCAAGACCTTCCTCTTTACTTCTGCCTTTGCCCCCCTCTCCTCTGCTGATCTGTTGTCTCTTGGCACCGTGCACCTGGCCACCATCTGTCCTCCGGGCCCAGGTACCTGCTCACCCTGCCACCCTCCTGCACTGCCTCCGGACACCCCTTGTACTGAGGACTGTATCTGTACCCATACAGCCCCCCCTTTTTCTTCCTGCACTTATCAGACCTACCCTGTCTGCTGCCTTAAATCCAGCACTTGCCACTTGCTGGCTGTACTACCACTGTTTGTTGCCTTTATTATTTATTTATTTATTATTTATCTGTTTCTCCTTTGCTCCACACTTTCCACTTCTCCCCCCTTCCATGCACTTTTCCCCTCCCCCTCTCCCATGCACTTGCACGTTCTCAATGTCACTGGGCCTAGTAAAATCATTCTTTTGTTCTACCCTGTTCCCCTCTCTTGCCTTGTCGCATTCTGAAACACTTGTGTACGAGCGTGATAGAAATAAAATATCTATATCAATATCAATATCATACGAGCAGTTCTGTTGGAACCTGACGTTTTTCATTATGGGGAACCCATTTTGTTGACATGGCTACCAGGCCCAGTGGGCAGAACTGTGAGAATACCTGATGAGTTTCTATTCAGGCCAAAGATACCTATGGATGAAGAAGAAGGGCAAATCTTTCCTTTAGAACTACAAGCAGCCATAGTGCAAGGAGAAATGGCTTTGCTTGATGGAAATGATTATGAAGGAAGACCATGGTGCACAGTAATCGCCATCGGGCAGAGATACAGATTAACTGACGTCACTGATGAATATCTTTTCGGAGATCACCTATCTGATGACGAAGTAGTGTTTGAAATGAGCATTACCTATTGGGTACGAGCCATCAAATGAGAGGTTCCTCAGAAAATTATCATAGCACAAAACCGTCCCGATTATTTTGACGAAGACATGGCAAAAGTGCCAATCTCATTATGGACTCAGGCCTTTATGACATTAGCCTATTGAAGGGGGCTGGAGAAGTAAGGATTAAAGTGAAGCCAGGAGAAATTTTATCTCTAGCACAACAGTATCCTATGTCTCGAGAGGCAGATGAAGGTATTTTTAAGACAATTACTGCAATGATGGATCAAGGTATCTTGGTGACATCAGAGTCACTGTGTAATACATCAGTGTACTCTATCAAGAAATCTAATGGGAGGTCATGGAGGTTAATTCAAGAGCTTTGCCCAATTAACCAAATTGTAGAGGCCGAGTTCCCTCTAGTTCCTAATCCTGCTACAATCTCATGTGACATACCTGTAGAAGCACAATATTTTACTTTGATTGATTTGAAAAATGTGATTTTCTCAATCCCCTTACACAAAGACTCGCAGGATCTGACGTCATTCATATTCAGACAGATTTCAATAGAGTTCTCCAGATGGATTTGAGCAATATTAATCTGGAAAGTGTTGTTTTGCAATACGTAGATGACATTTTAGTTTGCAGCACTTCAGAGGAAGGGTGCTGATGTGTTTCTATTCTGATGATGATGACGCTCGCTGATAAAGGATAAAAAGTTGACAAGGCAAAGTTACAGTATTGTCAACAAGAAGAGTTATATGTAGGTCAGTTGATTTCACATAAAGGAAAAAAGGTAACTCCTGAAAGATCTGAGGCTATCTTGAAAACCACAAAGCCACATGATAAAGCATATGCAAAGATTTCTGGGACTATGTAACTATGTCAGAGCATGGGTCTTTGACTACAGCTCACATAGAAGGCCTTAATTGCAAGCTCTAAAGAAAGCACAGGCAACGCAAGAAAAAACTGTTTGGACTGAGGAGATGGAAGAAGGTTTTGATGAATTGAAAAAGGCAACTTGTACAGCTCTAGTTTTAGGGATTCCTAATTATGTTGAGGAATTATTTTTATTCTTGCATACGGATGGCACCGTTATGACTGCAGTCCTCACACAGAGACCCACATTAGGGTACAAGACCCTTGCATATTACAGTGGGATTCTGGACACAGTAATGAGGGGTCATTTTCCGTACAAACAATCTTTAGCAGCCACTGCATTTGCCATCGAGAAGGCTACACGTATAGTGATGGGATGCTCTATGACGTTGTTTGTTGAGCATGCATTATTTGCCATCTTATATTAACCGAAAGGGACGTTTACTTTTCAAAAAGCCTTTGCCTATGAAGTAATCATATCAAATCCTTCGATGAAAATAGTTTGATGCAAACTATTGAACCCTGCCATGTTTGTAGCTGAACCACTAGCAGAGAGTGAGCATGTGCATAACTGTTCGAACTAGAAGAGTTCTATGATGAAATCCCTAAGATAAAGGAAAATGCCTTGACAGGGGGAGAAATTGTTTTTATTGACAGTTCTTCAAGGATCGATCAAAATGACGGACAGAGGTATACATGTGCTGCTGTGGTAAAGCACATAGCCAATGGGGAGTTCCGAACATTGGTAAGTGCACGACTACCATCTCACTATTCAGCACAAGCTGCAGAGTTAGTAGCACTGATAGTAGGGGTTGAGAATCATGCAGACCTGGAAGTAACAGCGTACAGTGGCTCTGCCTATGTGACATCGACGGTACATGCAGGATTAGCACGCTGGAAAAAGAGGGGCTACCTCTGAGCGGATGGCACTCCAGTGTAGCATGCTGCTTTTTTGTATAGGCTTATTAAGGCACTGCAACTCCCAGTAGCCATTGCGATCGTTAAATGCGCAGCTCATACTAAAAAGACAGACTTTGTCTCACGTGGAAATCAAGCAGCAGATCATGAAGCCAAACGCACTGCATGTTCCAAAATTATTATGTCATTTGATACGCCTAATGTAAATGAAAAAATGGTGGTAATGATGAGTGTGTCTGAATCCTATAGTAATCTTCCGAAGACACAATTAATAGAGGTTCAGGGAGAAGCACCTCAAGATGAGAAGGATCTATGGACGCAAAGAGGGTATTCTTTAAACCCCTCTGAAGCTTTGTGGTGACAAGACAGCACTGGTAAACCAGTAATGCCTGTAGCCTTATTAAGGGTGGCACTGGAACAGCTACACCACCCTGCACACACAACTAGAGAAAACCTTGCTGCGACTATTCCAGAGCAGTGGTTTGTGCCAAATTTGTTAGAACACGTTGCATACTAAGTAGTGAATTGCATCATTTGACAAAAATGCACTGCTGGGAACACACTGAGCACTGTTAGAGAACTTATCCGGAGACCTAATGGCCCCTTTCAGCATTTTCATATCGACTATGTCGATATGCTGTAAGTATGCATACATGATTGTATTAGTCTACCCCTTTTCACAATGGATTCATGCTGGTCCATGTACGCACCCAGATTCCACCTGCAGCAAAATTATTAGTGCGAGAAGTATTTCCTAGATGGGGAATATGTGAAGTATTAAGATTAGATAATGGTCCTCATTTTGTGAATCAAATCTTTGAACTGATTAGCTTGTTGCTTGGCATAAAGCACACGTTTTCCTCAGCTTATCAAACAATAGGAAATGGGATCTGTGAGAGGTCTTGCTTAATGAAAGAATAGCCAAGTTGAAACTTACCTTCAAGAAAAGGTGGTTGCATTGCCTACCACTGGCATTATATGCATTGAGGAACCAACCAGGTTCAGACCACCATCTTATCCCCTACGAAATAGTGACAAGGAGGCGAATGAGGACACCCCTCACACCTCCATACAGAGTTAGAAGTGATGCCCAGCCAACGTCAGAACTGTTAGGAATGGAGTTACGTGACTACCTTACTTGAATGACTCCAAGTATCTTTGTCATTTCAGATCAGCTGCAGCCAAAAGGATTTGGGGCATAAAAGAACACAGAAAGAGATGCTTCAACAAGTGGATTTCAAGAACTAGTTATTCCTAAAATGTTTCCCGGAGATGCAGTTTTAATCCGCAACCACACAAAAAAGAAGTGGGACGAGCCCCGCTTCAATGGTACTTTTATTGTGGAGGATGTCACACCCTCTGCAATCAGAGTGCAGGGCAGATGTGATTGAACTTTTCTGGGAGACGTAAAGATCTATGCTGGAGAGACCCCTTCACCCCCCGCACCCTTCGGAAGCAAGCATGTGCAGACTAGGTCTATGACGAGGAAGAAGGATGCAGAAGCTGTCGATTAAAGACAAAGTTCATTGGACTGTGGCTTATTTCAAACACTCTTTTCAGTCATTTGGGAAAGAGTCAATGGAAGATATGCATTCTTGAGCCACAGGTGTTTGTTGACATTGGACTGAGGCATGTGTATGGGAGGAAAGGTCCTTCCCCTCCATTCTCACCAAGCATTCAGACTATGAATCGTCCAGCAGCCACCCATGCGCCTGTGGCCAGGGATGCAGTATGACTGTTGGCCGACACATGTGGCTGCAATGCTCATCTGGAAGGATGGTACCAGACTCCATTTTGTGACACACCTAGACTCCATTTTGAACATAACTACTTGGTCCTCACAGGCCCAAGCAGCCCGCAGGGCTGCAGCACTCCCCACCTGATCACGCACAGTGAGCAAGTTCGTTCCCTCGCCCCTCCTCCCCTTAGAGGCCCTGCTGCAGGCCTGTTCTCACGGGAGGCACGAAAAAGTTACGTGACAAACACTGTATCTTTCACCTTCCGCAGTCCATCATTGACTTGCAGATAACCTGGCTGAAGCTGGGGTTTGAGAAAAACAAGCTATCTACATAACACTTGTACTGTCCCCTTGCAGACCCCACATTTATGATATATGCTGAGGATAACCCCCAACCCTGTCCCCATTTGAAGAACCAGATACACATACATAGCCTGGGTGTCACCCTGTTTCACCTGTACAGCTAATCCCTCTGAACGGACTATAAATATATATATAGAAATAAGATGACCCTCACCCATCCCTGATTGCACGCAGAATCTTGAAGTGTATGTTTAAGCCTTTCATCATTAAGCAAGGATTATTGGTTGTCACTGAATACACGAAGCAATGTATGTTATCAATATATACTCAATGATTGTCTTAAGATGTACGATTTCAAATGTATTCAATTAAGTATTGCGATATGTATGGTTTAATATGATGTGTGCTGACTGTATAATAGAGTGTCCCTTTGTAGCATACGAGTAACCGATGAACGTTGAATCATGCCCTTCATATTGTGGGCAGAACGTTGCACACCATTTAATGTACCAATGTACACACTAAGCTATTTCTACCTCGTTCGAATGCATGCTCTATGTGTGCCTCCACAACATAAATAATGTATGGCCCAACATGCTAGGGGCCTTTTTCCCCTCTCATGTACCACTTTGTGCACTGCCCCCATCTTCCCTCCCCCTCTGGCTGGCCTGAGATGTGAAGCCCTGGCCCTGTGAATGATGTGATGCTACAATTGTAACCCCTCTCCCTTCACTGTATCCGCACCCAGCGAGCACCCTCCAAAACCCCCAGACTCGGATTGAAAGAAGTATGGTTGACAAGCCTCCTATCCCACCTCCTCCTGAGGTACCGGTTGAGTGCCCTCTGACCCGGTAGTATCCCAGTTAACCCTAACCCGACTGACCATAATGGCCATAATTTTCTCTTGTACTAACATACTACAAAGGTGTCCCACAATAGATCTTACAAGGAGGAATGATAGATGTATGCCTGCCTCTGCCCCCCAATAAGCCTCCTGAACCCATGAAAGCTGCTCACCTATTGCTCACCCCGTGCCGTGTATAATATTCTTTAGAATAATGAATGACTCACACCCAGAGTAATGTGTTATGTCTCCTGTGATGTTAGAATAACGGTTTGTAGGATTTACATGGCATCACAAATTACAATTAACAAAGAATGAGTGTGTGAGGCCCCAAGGGCAAATGTTAACATAGTCAAAGATGTATCAATCAAGCATCATCTGACCAAAGCTCCACCCTGATGAGTTCAGCTGACCTGCAAGCATCACGCTGGCACCACGTGGACCTCTGCCAATCCTAGAGCACGGGGCCTAAGGATTACATAGTGTCTAGTCTTCATCACCCAATCCCCACAACTTATGTGCCCCTTATAGTTTACGTCATCAATGATGCAACTTTGTAATAAATGTGAATGTTTGCTGATGTTTGGGAGAGCACTTTTGGAGTTTGTAGATCTCTCTGTTTGCCCTATATTGGTTTAGATAAACTTTAACTTTTTGACTTCACCCGCACTTGGTCTTGGTCTCATTCCCATCTGGGGTGTGTCCATCATTGTCTCCCACTGGGGAGTTTTAAATGCCTTTTTGAGGGACTCTCACTTTCAAGTGGTGACCCCTAGGACGTGATTTGTCCTTTCGTTCCTTTTGGCACAAGATGTCCCCGGCCACAGCAGAGACCCACAGCGCACCCCCTCAAGAGAGCTGCCTGCCAATGGCAGCTGGTACACTTAGACGTGTGCACGCAGTAGGGCGAGAGGGTACGAGTCCCACTTTGCAAAACCCACAGTACCGCTCTCCGGGGCGGCCATTGAGCGTGGGGCAGCGTCTGGATGGATCTGGTCCAGGGGGTCTTGGATCAAGACGGACACGTGAGTATAAAGTGCTAGCGACATTGAAAGGAGTTGAATGTAGAAAATAGTATATGAGGTCAGACTAAGTTAACTGGGCTCTTGGGGGTATAATCGATACTATCTTATTCTTTTTTCTTTCTCTGCATATGGCCATTAAGATGAGTTAAGGAGATTACGAGGTGAAAAAGGAGTACGGGAACCTATCTCTGCAAGAGGGTAGAAGGTGGCGTTGCATAGTACTATCTTGACTAGTACTGGGAATAAGTGGAAAATAGAAGAAATCAGTGGGAGTCTCGCATAAGGGGAATCTCGGAGTACAATTTAGAAACGCTATATTCTTTTCCTTTTTCTGATCTACGGCAAGATATTCAGACAACCTAAAGTATAATGGGTATAAAGTGCTGGGGTAAGGGAGATCCTTATTAATAAGAGCATTGAGAGAAGACAGGGAGGGTATGTGTTATGTGTTGTATGTGAACTGTCTATTGGTCAATGTTATGTACTGAATTTGTTATGTCTTTTGTGATCACTGCGTTTTGATAATGGCTAAAATAACTGGACTGTTGTCCTATGAATAAGTGGTCATTGTAAGTGTGACACTTTTTAAGACTCAGTGTATAAGGTGTATAGAAGTGGTATATCAACAACAAAATACTGGTATAGTTAGCATTACAACTACATAACACACACACCAGCAAGAGGTACAAGGGGGGACTAGAACTTAACATGGGTGCGGAAACATCACTGGCCCATATTTTCAGAGTTTACCAGGTTACTCAGAGAGAATAACTAAATACCATGATCAGTGGATCAGGGAATTAAAAGGAGAAGGGCCACCGCAGGTATGGCCCCAGGGAGGATCCTTTGATAAAACCGAATATGGTGGCCACATGCCTATTTGTAAAATATAATGGAAAACAATTGCAGAATAGAAGGGAGATATTAGACCTATGGAGGTATTTGAAGAGGTGCCTCCAATAAAAAGGAAAGAGCAAATAAAGGAACAGGTTGCATCTCCCCTGGCAATAGAGAATAAGGGAAAGGAGGCCGAAGAAAAGGAAGGGCCAGTAGAGGTTGTACGAATATACCCCCTCTTAAACAAACCAGTGCCAGCTGAGGGATACAGTGACCCGGTGTATGTGTCAAAACCAACCTCCCAACCACACCACGACCCACAGCACCTCCACCATATGAGTGCCCAGGAATGAGTGGACAGATGAGTACCACGGCAATAGATATTGAAAAGTTCACAGAAGATTTAGACTCAAGGTTAACAATGGCCTGGAGTGAACCGTCCAGACTAAGAGAAATGTGCAAACAGAGTGGATCAGTTACTTCTATTATCGATCAAACACAGAGATCACGGACAACCGACTGATCCATAAAAGAAGGGGGAGATACTATTTTGAATAGAATAAATGATGAGCCAACAAGGATAATAGAGCTAGAGCAACACATGCTTGAGGCAGAAACAATGGGAGAGGGCATAGCATTGGGAGGAGCGGAAGAACGGTGGTGTGACATGGAGGAAGAGGAGTTAGAAGGAAGAAGAATAGGGATTGCAGCAGGAGGAGCACCGATGAGGTAAGATGAAACACATCTGGGGCGGGCAATGGAAGAAGAATGGAATGGAAGGCTAAGAAGCAGAGTGGGGAGGATGGCCGTACTGGGAAAAAGAGGGACAAAGGTAAGTATGGGGAAAGTGACAAAAGGAAGGTTGCAGCTGCCACTGATACACAGGGGAGGAGGGAGACCAAATTACATACCATGGGCACAGATGAATGAAGCAAATTTATTGAAACTATTTACCCCCACTTTCAGGAGGTGCAAGTAAATAGATATATGCATTCGAGAAGAACACTGCAGGGGTTCCTTTGGCAGTAGGTGACGTTAAAAGCTTGCTGGTGTCCGCAGTGGGTGATCAAGCTGATTGGGTTTGGGTGAAAGAACGCTTCCCAGGAATAACATTAGATTGTGACGGCCATGATGGCGATTCCTTTAACACAGTAAGAGCAAGATCTGGGCCGCATTAAGAGACACATTCCCAGATACACCTGACTTACAGCCAATAATGCAATGCACAATGAATGACGAGGAAGATGCAATGGCCTTCATTTTACGAGTGCAGGAGAAGTGGAGAGTGGAGACGGGCATGGCCTGGGATCAGTCAACATCCGTGTTCTACTTTATAATAAAAAGAGGGCTCCCGAAGGAAGTTCAGAAAGCGCTCGATAAAATAGCTGGGATTGAAGCCAGAGGCCGGCCTGAGATACAAAGCATCATAGTACACCATTGCAAAAGGATCAAAGAAAGGGAGAAGGAGATAGCACACAGAAGACTGGCAGACGAGGCAAAATTAATTCAGATGAAACTAGTGAAGGTCACAGCAGCTGTAGGCGCACTCCCCACAGACAGGGACAGAGACGAGGAGGATGGGTCAACAGTAATACAAGCAAGAATGGCAGCCAATTGGGCAGGAAACGGACAGGAGCAGTGGAATGGTGAGGAACAATATGGAGCGCCACAGTGGCTAGTAAGGAGCGCCTTTCGGAGGACGAGGTGGGTACAGAGGGCAAAGAGGGGATGGTCCAGGGTATGGAGGGTATGGCTGGTACGGAGGTCCAGGTCCAAGGGGAGGACAAGATAATTGTTGTAATTGTGGAAGGTGGGGACATTTTTAAAGGGAGTGTAGAAGCAGACCTGTGAATAATTATCAAAATGAACAACAGTATGGCCACCCCCACCCAGGAAGCCCACATGAGCTGCCAATGGGAGTTGGAGGGAGAGAAGAACAGCAGGATCAGAGATACACAGATGAGCGCAGGGCACCGCAGCGTAATGTTCAACAGCACCCACAATACCGTGAACACATGACCCATGTACAAGGTAATCCTTTTGTCACAACGGCAAATGGTGCACCTACACTCTTTGGTGGAGTGGCAGTGGTATTGGGGAATGTTTTTGACAATGGGGGAACAACGAGGCATCCAGCATAGTTCAGCTCACAGAGAGCACTTGCATGTCCAGTACTATCAACGACCCTCGATGCTGCTGAGTAACCATTGGTGGGGACAGAAATAGGGAATAAACCATTCAAGTTTATGGTAGACTCGGGAGCCGCAAAATCATGCCTACGAGAAGGTAGGTTTCCGTTATCTAATCATAAATTGGAAACGCAAGGGTTCTCTGGGGCAGTGGTCGAAGTTCCTTACACAGAAGATTTGGATGTAACAGTGGGTGGGAAGATAGTACAAGCACCTTTACTGTACTATGAAGAATCACCTATTAACTTTCTGGGGAGGGACCTCCTCAGCAAGCTCAATATTACTATATCATTCACTGAAAGAGGGATAGTCTGCTCATCCCGGGGATCTGCCCATTGCGAGTAATGTTGGTAGTACACACACAAGCCACAGCACCGGAGGTACGCGGCATACCAGTTGACCCAGACATGTTCATCCAGGGCCTAAAAACACTAGCATGAGTGGTCCCTGAGTTAAAGAGCCAAGAGTGGAGAGTGCTTGCAGAGTTTGTTTACTGCCCTATAGTACACCCAGAAACAATGCCAGGAATAGTGATGTCCTTAGATTTGCATACAGTACAGGTGGTCGTGCAAAGAATAGCGGTCATAGGAATGGACATATATGGGTATGAGTGGCGAACAGTATTGTGCTTTAATGCTAATATTGCATTGCAAGATTTGTCTGACGAGGACCTTTTTACTGATTTGGAAGTGTTGGGGAGATAGTGATGGAGATTGCGATCCCCTGCGATATCATGATACAAAAAAGACAGGTAGCAGTACAGCTAATGGCAGTGGTAGGGGCGCCACCTTCCTTTTTCAATGATGACATGCAACTGGTGCCACAAGAACTGTGGACCACAGGCCCACATGATGTGGGTCTGCTGCGTGAGGTGACACCAGTAAAAATAAAACTCAAACCAGGGGCGTTGCTGCCCCGAGTAAAACAATACCCCATGTCCCGAGAAGCAGAAGAAGGGATAAAAGAAACAATATATGCACTGCTAGTGCAGGGGATAATAGTACCCTCACATTCACCATGTAATACTTGCATTTACCCCATCGAGAAAGCAAAGGGCGGGTCGTGGAAAATGATCCAGGACCTACGCCCCCTTAATGACATCATACAAAAAGAATTTCCATTGGTCCCAAATCCTGCATCAATTTTGTGTAGTATACCAAAAGATGCATCATGTTTTACAGTGGTGGACTTGAAGAACGCATTCTTCTCAGTCCCACTGGACCCTGAGTCCCAATATTTGACAGCATTCACCCTGGGAGGGAAAAGATATGAGCATTGCAGATTACCTCAGGGATACTGTGAGAGACCAAGTATATTCAACATAATTCTACATGAAGATCTAGGGAATATTGTCACAAAGAGCACGATCATTCAATATGTGGATGATCTCCTGATTTGCGGGAAAGATGAAGATGAGTGCAGGAAAGACTCTATTACGCTTTTGACATTATCGGCCCATAAAGGTTACAAGGTGGAGAAGGAGATATTACAATACTGTCAGGAGGAAGTGTTGTACCTGGGTCAATTAATACAAAAGGATGGTAAAAGAATCATACCAGACAGGGTGGCTGCAGTATGCGCTGTAAATGAGCCCAAGACAGTGAAGGAAATGCAGAAGTTTATTGCAATGTGCAATTACTGCCGTGCCTGGATCTCAGAATATGCAGGATACACAAAACAATTACTGCAGCTACTTAAAGAAGCACAAAGGGAAAACACAGAAATACAATGAACAGCAGAACTGCATGATGCATTCAGCACACTAAAAGAAGTGATTTCAACAGCACTAGTACTCGTGAACCCAGATTATGAATGCAAGTTCTACTTATTTTCACATTGTAATGGGACACTTATGGCAGTGGTGCTAACACAAAAAACATCCTTGGGTCATAAGCTTCTGGCATACTACAGTGGTACACTAGATGCAGTCAGGCAAGGACACTTCACTTGCAAGCAGTCTCTCGCAGCTGCAGCGTTCGCGATAGAGAACAGTGCAACGATTGTAATGGGATGTTCTGTGACACTGTTTGTGGAACATTCACTATTTGCAATATTAGAAAGATCAAAGAGCACACTAACAACACAAAGAGCACAGTTTACGAGATTATCCTATCCAGCGCTAACATACACATAGGGAGATGTAAAACAATTAACGCTGCAACATTTATCACAGAAGCATGCACAGTGGAAGACATGCAGACACACCATTGCGCTACATACAGAGGAGAGGATGGAGACACACCCACAGCAAATGAAAATGCATCATCTGAAGGAGAGATATATTTTATAGATGGGTCAGCATCAATCAATTCAGAAACAGGATAGAAACATGTGGGGATGGTGGTTGTGCGACTAGAGGAAGGTGAATATGAAGTACTCGTCCAACAAAGGTTACCTGCCCATTACTCAGCACAAGTAGTAGAGTTAGAAGCACTCATCGAAGCACTAGATGCAGCAAAGGGATGTGCAGTAACAATATACACAGACTCTGCATACATGACAACAACAGTACATGGGGGATTGGCTAGATGGGGGAGGAGAGGATTCCACAGAGCAGACGTATCCCCAGTTCAGCACGTTGAGCTACTAAAAGAGTTGGTAGAGGCGTTAAAGGAACCTACAGTTGCGGCCATAGTGAAATGCCAGGCCCATACAAACAACAATGACGTCATCTCTGTAGGAAACGTGGCAGCGGATACTGCTGCGAAAGAGGCATCATATTTAACCAAGGGAAAAGCAGGTGAGTACATATTACAGAAACATGTGGAAGAAGATCGCCCTGGTGGGTATAATTCAATGCCCTTTTATCAGATATTAGAATTACAACAAGGGGCGACTGTTGAGGAAAAGGAGTTGTGGGAGAAAAGAGGGTGTAGCCAGTCATCTACTGATCTCCTTTGGCATCAAAAAAATACAAATAAAGTAGTAATGCCCCATAAACTACTAGAAATAGCATTCCAACAGCTTCACTTCCTGGATCACAATGCCAAACAACACATTGCAGCCGAGATACAGGAAAATTGGTTTGCCCCAGGGTTGCAGGAACAAATATCAAAACTGGCCATGGAATGTACAACATGCCAAATATATAATTCAGGGATGACACTCAGAACACTACGAGGAACACTGCCCAAACCAACTGGTCCATTCAGAGAGTTGCATATCGATTACGCCAACATGGGCGAAAGATGCAATGGATCACGCTACATGATAGTGGTGGTTTGCCCTTTCTCAAGATGGGTGGAGGCAGGCCCCTGCGCCATCCCAGATGCAAAGTGCGCAGCAAAGTTCCTAGTGCAGGAAGTGTTTCCCCGCTGGGGAATCTGCGACATAATACGCTCAGAAAATGGGACACATTTTGTCAATGATCTGTTCAAAGAAGTAACAGCAATGTTGGGAATAACACAAAAATTGTGCACTATTTATCATCCACAATCGAACGGCATGGTTGAGAAAATAAACGGCCTCCTGAAGGGGAGGTTGTCGAAATTGTGTTTCATGCTAAAGAAAAACTGGGTGTACTGCTTTCCACTGGCCTTGTTTGAACTGAGAAATCAACCCAACAAGGACCAGCATTTGTCACCCATGAGATTGTGACAGGAAGACGCATGCATACAGCCCATTCCCCACTCTGCAGATACTCGGATGCCCACAGAAGTGCAACAGTATTAGGGGATTAATTCAATAAATACTTGACTAAGCTCACCAAAGCGTCCCGTATGATTTCCAGGCAGCTCTCACCCCCGTTCACACAAGAAGCAACAAGTGACACAATACCACCAGCAGCAGACAGTCCAACAGGTCAGCTAATGCCAAGGGAGATGGTGTATGTGAGAAGTTTCGTACGTCGGTGGAACTCTCCAAGATTTCATGGCCCACATGAAGTGGTGTATTGCACATCCACTGCCGTCAAGGTGAAGGGGCTGAGATACTGGATACATTTGACAGACATTCAAAAAGCTTATGAAAGTGTAACACAAGAAACAGAAACGGGAATGGCAGAAGAGGAAACACAAACTTAATAGGCGAAAGGTGTAGATTGAGAGGTACATACGTGACAGAAAGAAGAAGTACTAAATGAAGAAATAGAATGATGAATAAAAAAAGGGGGATTAATGGAACAAAGAAAAATTGTTCTCTCTCTCTCTCTCTCTTTCTATCTCTTTCCCTCTCACAGTTCTAAGTAATAATATGCTAACGATAATTGGATTAAAAAATGGTAATGTTAAGAAAATGAAATTAACAACAATATGAATAAGAAAACCGTAAAGTATATGAGTTGCTTAATACACTTTTATGTCTCATTATGTAGGAGAAACCATGGCAACGGAGGGGCCCCCCGATGTAAACAGCATTAGAATAGATAGAAATGAAAATAGTAACTTTGACTTGCGTAGATACAGTTATGAATGTGGTCTGTTTATGTGTGCTGTAATATTTTTCTCAATGATGTTTGGATTAGTAGTATATTGGGCTGTAGCATTGGCGGATGGAATGGGACAAGCATGATAAGACAGGGGACTCACCTGGGTTTAAACTTATATGGGGACCGGGACACACCACGGTGGCACACGGCATACAAATAGCACAAGGGATGCACAGGTATCAGTACGCCCCACTGCCCCAAACAATGCATCTGAGTACAATATTTACGAATTGAATGACCCAAGTTCTTCAGAATTACCATGGTTATACAATGACACCACCATAATTGTGATACCACTATCTGAAACTACCATAGGCAATCCTTCCCCCACAAGTGTAGCGCAAGAAAATGCAGAGACAGCCGATGGTTTATTACCTTGTACAATGAATGGGAAAAGGGGGAATTGGGGGGAACACCTTTAATGCAGCATGATGTAGAGAAAGGAAGAGTACAACCCAAAGGTAATAAATCAAGAAGAAGGGAGGCAAGGAGGAGGAAGTATGATGAATATTCTGGATTGGGATTAGACACAGTAGAAGATCCACGACACCCACACCAGTCGAACAAATGGTATGCAGACATGAGTTCCACTGCAAAGCAAACAACTAATGAGAGCTGTTACGTGTGCTCTCTTATCCCCCACACCTCAGGTACCCCCAAGGTGCTCCTGCCACAAGAATCACCTATAGCAGATGTCCAGAGTCTCCTTCATCTTGCATTATGCAGAATAAATAACACCTTCCAGGCACATACCGTCTCTTTTGAAATGCTACAGAACGAAAAAGCATGGTACTCAAGACCCAAGGGGGTGGAGTGTCTGAAGGAACCATTTTTAGGAATTAATGGAACACTGTATTTGAACAATAAATTACAAGACAGACAAATCACATGCAAGGCAGAGGCACTACGAGGGTTGGCAGTCGAAAAGTTGCAGTGGAACGAGAAAACATGCGCTCCGATATGGGCCCAACACATCACAAAGCTCACTTGGGTCACAGCCCTGGAAAAGCTATTCAAACTACAAAATAAAATTAAAGACAAACTGCTTTCACAGCGAAGGAAAAATAAGCATGGGCACAAATAAGAACTGTAACAAAATGCTCATCATCTCAGACATGTAGAAAGGGACAGCTGCATTAATGGATTCATACTGGGTTTGCAGTAAACAGGCATACTTGCACCTCCCACAGTCATGGAGGGGAACGTGTTTTCTGGCAATGCTGCATTCTGCCCTGATGGTGGTCCTCGAGAGTCATATTCAAGAGGGGAAGGGGTTGCCGGCCGTCCAAGAACCAGAGGCTCTACAACTAACTGATGAGGCCCCATTGTATGCTTTATCCGCATAGAACATGAAAAGCCCAGTATCCAGAAAAAGAAGGTCGTCCAATTACATATCCAAGGCATCCACAGAACTTTTGGCACAAATTGCAGACAGGTTCCGGTTGTTCAATTCCACTGAAACATATTTCGCCTTCCTCGTCCCAAGTATCCAATCGCGAGCCAACGCAAAATGGCTCCAAATTACGCGCTGGGAGCTGATCCAACTGGCCAACGATACAGAAGAAGGATTCAACGTAATAAAGGTGGAGCTAAGAGCCCTACGGTTAATGACAATACAGAACAGGTACGTCCTAGACCTGTTGACGGCCATGCATGGAGGTGTTTGCCGAAAAATCAGGAGAACATGTTGCACTTTCGTGTCTTCTGCAGACGCGGACAATGTCTCATGTTATTGCAGCCATGCACAACCTGGGCGAACGGATGAAGGAAGAAGGAGTGGTGCAGCCAAGCTCGTGGTTTGATTACCTTTTTTCATGGGTACCTTCCTGGCTTGGGATGACAGTCATACTATTGGTACCCATCATCGTTTTTTTGTTCCTGATTTTTTGTGTGTGCCAGCTAGGTCTTCGATGCTGCGCAAACACAGTCCCTAATGGTGCAATGATGATGGTGACAGTGGGCAACGCTAAAGGAGTGGCACAGATGGCACATGAAGCACAAGTACAAACAGGTGCGGGCCCGGGCCCAAATATAGAATGGTACCACTGTATTATGATGGGTACATAGTAGATAATTTATATCACACAACAATAAAAGAACCACGTACACTAGAATGGTACAATGAGGTATGGGTAGACCTGGAGGGAGATGGGGGGTGCATATACATGACTTGCACGCCTAATGAATATGCTAGAGCTGGGCAGAGCCTTTGGGTAGTGTGTAGGGCCTGGATGCCATGAAAAGGAACACCTGCATGGGACGAAGCGGTAGCTGATGAGGAAGAACGGAGGAGGGTGGGTGAACTGCAATATTCGTTACTTAAGTTGCAAAAGGGGGAATGCATGGGAGGAAAGGTCTTCATGGCCACCTTCCCCTCCATTCTCACCAAGCATTCAGACTATGACTCGTCCAGCAGCCACCCATGCGCCTGTGGCAGGGATGCAGGATGACTGTGGGATGACACATGTGGCTGCAATGCTCATTTGGAATGATGGTACCAGACTCCATTTTGTGATACACTCAGACTACATTTTGAACATAACTACTTGGGCCTCACTGGTCCGAGCAGCCCGCAAGGCTGCAGCTCTCCCCTCCTGATCGCGCACAGCAAGCAAGTTCCTTCCCTCCCCAAATAATGTATGGCCCAACATTCTACGGGGCCTTTTTTCCCCTCTCATGTACCACTGTGTGCACAGCCCCCATCTTCCCTTCCCCTCTGGCCGGCCTGAGATGTGAAGCCCTGGCCCGTTGAATGATGTGATGCTACAATTGTAACTCCTCCCCCTTCCCTTGTACCCGCACCCAGTGAGCACCCTCCAAAGCCCCCTGACTCGGATTGAAAGAAGTATGGTTGACAAGCCTCCTATCCCACCTCCTCATGAGGTACCGGCTGAGTGCCCTCTGACCCGGTAGTATTACAGTTGACCCTAACCCGACTGACAATTATGGACATAATTTTCTCTTCTACTAACATACTACAAAGGTGTCCCTCAATAGATCTTACAAGGAGGAATGATAGATGTATGACTGCCTGTGCCCCCTGATAAGCCTCCTGAACTCATGAAAGCTGCTCACCTATTGCTCACCCCGTGTATAATATTCTTTAGAATAATGAACGACTCACACCCAGAGTAATGTGTTATGTCTCCTTTGATGTTAGAATAACGGTTTGTAGGATTTACATGGCATCATGAATTACAATAAGAATGATTGTGTGAGGCCACAAGGGCAAATGTTAGCATAGTCAAAGATGTATTAATCAAGCATCATCTGACCAAAGCTCCACCCTGATGAGTTCAGCTGACCTGCAAGCATCACGCTGGTACCACATGGACCTCCGCCAATCCTAGAGCACCTGGCCTAAGGATTACATAGTGTCTAGTCTTCACCACCCAATCCACACAATGTATGTGCCCCCTATAGCTTACGTCATCTATGATGCAACTTTGTAATAAATGTAAATGTTTGCTGATGTTTTGGAGAGCGTTCTCAGAGTTTGCAGAGTTCTCTGCTTGCCCTATATTGGTTTAGATAAATGTTTACTTTTTGACTTCATCTGCACTTGGTCTTGGTCTCATTCCCATCTGGGGTGTGTCCATCATTGTCTCTCACTGGGGAGTTTTGAATGCCTTTTTGGGGGACTCTCACTTTCACATGCTTAATCCTTGATAAGTAGAAAAATATGGCAGATCTTGATTTCGTGTTTGACAACTGGAAGAGGGTACAGTACCCTGATTCATTTCTCACTGAGTTCCTGTTTGGATTTGCTCATGGTGGTACCCAATGATAACGTTTCACAGACCATAATTGAAGTTTTTCTTTTTGTGTTATACACGTCTCCTGCAATTGGGGGGGAGAACTACTAGCGTTCATGTTTTCCGGCAAGATCCTAAGTATGGTCCGATCATATGCAGATTGCTTCCAGAGATTATTGAACAAGTTCTGCAGCTTCCTGAGTACAGTTGGGAAAGTGCAAATGTCCCTATCAGCTGATAACGCACACAGACTGGTCAGTCTAGTTTTTTATTACCTTTTTGAAGAATGCCCACAGCTTGTTTATAGACACAAAGATGTCCGCACCTTACTAAGGGACCCGAGAAATAATGCAGCATTGAATGAGATTTTGAGAGACATTACAGTACAAGTACATTTTATTCAGAGAGAACTCTGAGATCAGAGTGAGACTTTTTTTTGAGGGACAGATCGAGGGATTGCTAGCTAAAAATAACTATTTTTTCATGCTGAGAGAAAATTATCATGTCACCTGGGGAAAGGACGATTAGTGGGATCCACTGGGAATTTGTGTTCATCGTCCAGTAAGCAGTCAGCTGATCAAAGAAGTTTATTGAGTGATATCAGCAGTATCCAGAAACAGTACATAATGGTGCCATATTAAAGCTTCATTTTTCCATTCTTAGACAATTAAATAGGCAGCATTAGTAGCAATATCATCATGCCAGATCCAGATAGGCGTCCACGTTGTGTAAAAAATCGATGCTGCACTTTCTCACACCTCTGTGTTATTTATGCTTGCATTCTGTTCATAATAGTACTGCTTTCACTCACTGTGCGTACATCCTATTACATAGATGTACATGGAGCAAAGACTCATGAGAAACTTCCTAAGCAGAATGAAGGTATAAGATACCAGAGACAGGCTTTACAAGGGAGACAAAAGAAATGGGTGCTGAAAGGTGATGCGTGTTCCTGTGATTGGTCCAGTTAGGAGAAAGCATGCTGATATACTTTATGAAATATTGGTGGAAGGTCACAAGAGAAAAATGAGACCTCAGAGAGACACCAGGGAGGATGATGTTGAGCTAAATGATTACTGGATAGCACAGCACATATGGGAAACAACATATGGTATCAAAATATGAAGGAGGTAGGAAGAAGACCCTCAAAGGAAGAATGCTTTGTATGTGCACATACTATTGAAATAGACGTCTAGACAGCACATTGTCTTTCCCACATAGTACTTTGCCGAAAAAGAGGCCAGTTTATGGGCCGAGATGCCTATCTCAAGTGAGCAAATGAATGGACAATTGAAGATGATTAAGTGCGAGATTCCAAGACAAGAAACAGGGTTCACACCAAGAATCATGTGATCAGGTATGAGAAGCCTGGAGTAAAATGAGCTAAAATCAGATGGGAAGTAAACAAAAGGCTGGAGAGTCAAGGAAAATCTGCAGAAGGAATTTGTAGATGGAAGAACAAAGGTCAAATGCAGATCGGGGGATCAATACTATGACCAGATGGATGGGAAGAAGGAATGGTGATCTGCAGAGCCTGGGTGGTCATTGGTTGTTATAAACCAGTCATTGACACAGTACAGAATGGTTGCAAGCCACTATGCCCAAGACCTACTAAACTATTGACATGGGTCTAAGATACAGGAGGACTATTGCAGATAGTGCCTTTGGAGAGTGCAAAGCTGTGTTTCAGAAATAATGGCACAAGAAAATTTGGAGAGAATCAGAACTGTGGTTGAATCTTTGATGTACCAGGAATGATACTTGGAACAGCAGTAATCATGGATCACTATTGGGCTTGTGGATCCAGAGCATCTATGAAGCTACCCAAAAACTGGGGAGGACGATGCTCACTAGTGAACGTTCATGTTCCAGCATTGGTGATTCCGAAAAGTGACTTAAACCTTGACAGTTTTCCAAAAGCAGATGCTCACCTGAGAAAGAAGAGATCTGTGGAGCTGATAAGAAGGATGAAGAGAGAGAACTGTTTCTCAGCAAAATCTATAGAAGCTTTTTATGCTATTCCCTATGAGCACAGACTATTTAGCCAGACAGCTTCAGTGTTTTCATTGATCTTCATGCCGAGTGTCCAGGTTGGAGCAAATACCAAATGGCTGCAGATTACAAGATGGGAATTGCTACAGACAATCAAAACACAACTATAAAGGGATTCAAGGCAATCAGAAAGGAGCTGAAAGCCATAAGACTGATGACTCTCCAGAACAGATATGTCTTGGACATGATCACAGCAATGGATGGAGGTATTTGTGCAAAAATCGGAGAATCATCATACCTTCACATGATGACGAGAATTAAACCTTGCCGGAGGCCATAGGTATGCTGACAAAGCTCCATGACGAGATGATCGACAAAGTAGAAGACATTACTGATGACAGCAGGTTTCAATCACTCTTCTCTTGGGTTACACAATGGATGGCACATATTTTTAAGTTCCTTGGAGCTCTGATTCTAATGATATTGCTTGAATTATGTGTGATGAAGATAATAATCTCTCAATTCAAGAAAATAGCCAAAAAAGCCATAGGGATGAAGATTATGATCAGTGTTGAACCAGGATGGAAGGCCAAGGAATGAACAGATGAAGAAATTAGAGATTTTGTGAAGGTCAGTATCCATGAAACAGAGGGGATGAAGTTCCTGTATCCAAAGAATCATAAGAAGTATGTGGGAAGATGGATCTATTG
Organism: Ambystoma mexicanum; assembly: GCF_040938575.1. NCBI lineage: Eukaryota > Metazoa > Chordata > Amphibia > Caudata > Ambystomatidae > Ambystoma > Ambystoma mexicanum. Next base: position 343,586,993 of record NC_090934.1, on the reverse strand, counting down.
CAGTCCAAGTGGACAGTGCAGGATCATGACATGGAACAAAGAAGAGCATCTGAAATCAGCAGGATGCCTAAAGGAAGTCATAAAGATATGGATCCCCAAGAAGTTCTTCTTCAGACCAAGATGTCTGAATGTGAAAGATGATGGAAGAGTGGTTGATGAATCGCCCAGAGGGGGGAGTTCAGAGGAGGAGCCAAGTAACTCTACCACAACGATCCAACCCACATTGCCTGTATGTTGGGAGCCCGAATGCAAAAACTATGCAGTACCAGTGTGTATACCGATACCTAGGAGAATCCTGGAGGCAAGGTTCCCATTGTGAAAACCATACCTGCATACAAGAAAATATGATGGCTGTTTGAATGAAATTCCAGAAGAAGCAGAGCAAATGAACGGCAAAGACGAATGGTGATGTCACACAGAGCTGAGCTGACGTGCCTAAGCAAAGATGCAGGGACTAGAGAAAGCAGATATTCTACAAGGCATCAAGAAAGTATCACAGATAAGTGACATATTTGGACATATTTGGATTAAGGTGAAGAAGCTTATGCTAATGAACTGGTAGAGATATCAAGTCATTTTACACAGGTACAGATGCAAAAGAAACGCAAGCAGACAAAGTAATCTTGAGGCTAACTTTATAGTGAATAGATTGCGGCATGCGCCAATATATATATACATATATGCATAAAGAGTAAAGGATGGATGTTTCCACTACGTGTTATACAAATCATGGGAAAGAACAAAACTCCTGTTCAAAAGACATGAACAAACAGGGAAGATGTCAGAGGTCTATTAAAAAAGTAGTATGTTAAAGACAGTAAAAGCTCGAATTCATGGTCTCCAGTCACATTGAAGGATGAAGTTGGATGAGCAAGATGCTCACACCTACGCATGAGGGCAGAGCGCACCTTCACTCTCCTGAATTCTCCACAGTACAGAACAAACTCAAGGCAGAGCTTCAAAGCCTAATTAACTAAGCAGACCACTGAGGTGATGATGGATTGATATGCTAATTGATGGGAAGCTATGGTTAAGACGAGCTCACCAGCACCAGAAAGGCCAGCCAGCGTGCTTCTAGATGTGGGTGGAAAAGTAATTACAAAGATCAGAGTGCCAAACAATTGTAGGGGACAACATAATTAAGGGTCCTATAGTTTGGGCAGCCAATGGGATATTGTATATTTTGTGACGATCATAGATGCCATTTTCACGGGAGGGCTTAGTTGTCTCACCTAATGTTAAGAAACCAATTACTTTCACTCACTTTCCCATACTGGTATAGAACGTATACTTAGATATTCCCCTAGAGCCTATCACAGTTGCCACTAGGTTTTTGTAGTTTGACACGTAGGATGACGTTGGTAGTAACGTAGGTCAATGTCAATGATGACGAGTTTTTGATATAGAAGCTCAGTTTTTTAATGAAACTAGTTGAGTAAGAGGATCAAGCGAATTTGTTGATGTTCGTTGTACTCCATGTTTTAGATAATTGAGAATAAAACAGTTCTCCTTTTTACCAACTAGTTGTTTCGATTATTGATGTATGAATAAAATCTGCATCCCCATCCATCTCCAGGGTAATTGCTACTCATCTTAAAGGGCTGAGGTTATTCAGTTCACTGGGGCAGGCAGTGTAGGTGTTGTGGGTGGGTGAGCTGACACTGTGCGGGGTGTTCATATTGCATTGGCGTGAGATGGGCGGATCTGGCTGTATGGGTGCTGGGACACATAGTTCTGGGTCACTGGTGAGTTCTTGCTTGCATTTGTTCCTTGTCACTCAGCGGGGCACATGTTGCTGTGTATTTGAGTGCATGAATGTGTTGCCTGACCTGACATTGTGTTGTTTTTCTCTAGAGAGGAATTCTGAATGGGAAGATGGCTGATGCGATGGAAGTGGACATGGCTGTTGTATGTGTGTACGGAACACAACATCAGAGTTGGATGCTTTCCAGGCCTACAGAGGGGGACATCCATGGATTCCAAGGTCTGGCTGGTGCAGGCTCACAAGGGATAAGGGGTGATTACGGTGCACTTGCATTTTTCAAAATCTGCATTACTGTTTTGATGTGACTGTTTATTGTGCTCATAGTTGTTGTCAGGGAATGGGTTGGCCACTCGACCTGTATATTGTTGTGGAACACACATAGGGGGTCTAGGGCAGTCCACACATGTGTTTGTTGTTTGTTGCTCACTTCCATTTTGTACTATGCATTTCTATTTGTGGTCTCATGTGTGTAGTATGGTGTCTACATGCAGATTAGTTGTCCATGTGAAGGTTGGTTGTGCTGTGTGCTTATGGGTGTACTAAATGGACACAGTTGGTTCCATTTGCTATGACTGTTTTGGTGATTTGTGCACAGCCATACAGATAAAGGGTGTATCAACCACTTTTGCTCCCTTACAAATTGGCAAATACTCAGTGGAAATTAAATATGGTGTACATATACTCCCTTTTCACGGTACGAAAGAGACATGTGGAATCTTGCACCACTGCTTTCACAGTCACAGCAACATAGATAGGTTTCCACCAGTAGGTGCACGTAGTACTGCAGGAAGACAATAGGGAATAGGTAAGCATGCAGCTTTTGATGGCCATGAATAAGTAGGTGCTAAGAAATTAATGTTACCAAGTTAATACAGTGTTTCTGTTCAAACATATTTTTACTTGCTTATACATTTCTCACATGTGTGATTAGGACTTACATTTTTTATGACTCTGAAATCATTTTACCCCCAACTTTGAAAATTTGGAGTACAATGCACCCACTTATGAATCTTATCTGGGGGTCTGTTTGTGCATGTTGTTTTATGTAAAATGGATGGACACAAATTGCCTCTCCCAGAGACACATTCTCAGGGTGTTGTTATGGGCACGGAGAATAGGCCTCAATTATAGGTGCCATTCAATGATGTGCTCCACAAGGGCAGGTCTTTTTGTCTCATTGAGTGATCTATTGGTTAATTGCTCATGTGTATCTTTAAATGACTGGGTTGCTGATAGTGAGAGTCTTTTAGGCCTGCTGAACATTGGTGCAAATAATTAAGGGCCTGAAATACAAAAGCATTTTACAATGGCACAATCCCATTGAAAAAAGCTTTGTGAAATGAGACCCATAGGGCATCATTACGAGTTTGGCGGTAACCCACAGGTGCCATCGGCAGGTTGCCAACAACCCTGTAACATGGTTTCTGCCACCTGAGATCACAGTGCCACCGGGACATTACAAGTCCTGGCGGCCCAGGATAACAGGTTGGAGGAAAATGATAGTCCTCATTCCCATAGAGTCTGATGGGACTCCATGGCAATGGTGACTCAGAAGCACTGGCACTGTTAGTAATAGTGCAGGTGCTCTGTGACTACTATGCCTACCTAGGCCATTCCGCACGGCAGGTCAGACCTGCCTTGCACAAACGTGCCAGCAGGCAAAGTTGTAGTCTGCCGTTCCGGACCAACTCTAATCCTAGATCAGTGAAGAAAATGTGGTTTGTTGATTAAGTTTATACAAGGGATTCTTCAACTTACTATAAACTGTTTACCTAGTCAACTTTGGTTGAATAACATTTAGACCATATTTCGAAATACTTAAATTCCCACACAGACAAAGGAGACTTGGCTTCATGAGATTGAGGGTTCCACATTTATTGACTAATGAAGTGTTGGGTGCTAGACAAAAAATCCCTAAAGGGAATCAAGTGTGTACATTTTGTCTTCAATGCCATATGTCTAGATGAACTTCATCCAGGGCTCAACAGCACACTGTACAAAGAATGACCCGCACTGACGTTTAAATCATCATTTATATAGATAATCAATACACATTCTACTGTCTTTGGTTGAAGAAAAAATCTAAAAAAGAGAAATGGAGACCGCACACAAAGCCGGCAATATTGAGCGGTCAATATAAATTTGGATTTAAATATCAATGAGGGTCATTCTTTTGACTCAATATTAATGCAGTGTGCGTTTGAGCTTTGGATGAGGTTCATTTCCACATATGGCAGTTACTTTGACTTAGGGTATTAGGACATACCCATTATCAACTCTGCACCTGTTAAAAAAAGTTTTGACCATTACTTTTGAAACCACGTTTAGTAAGACTGAATTTGAGGAATATTTGTCTGAGTGTGGCCTCTATTTAATGATTTTTTTAGATTTTGTCTTCAGCCAAATACAGTGGAGATCCTAAAGCATCTTTTAGTTGAGTACTCTTAAACCATCCGAAGAGAAAGTATTTTTCTGCATGTTTTGTGAATAATAAATTAGCTTCATCTACTCCGGACTTCTGGAAATCAAATTTCATTGATTATTGCTACTGTAAATTTTGTTTCAAATATTTTAGAATGGACTCGATAAATTATGTGATTTCCTTTTTATACATACTTGGTCATTGCTAAATAATTTTTGTGTATGCATTTGTATTGATAATTTTGTTTTGTGAATGGTGTTCTTTGTAAAACCAAAATACAATAAATAAAAAAAAAAGTAAATATCAAGGCTCTGGTTTCAAGACAGCAAAAGTTTTTGGCATGATGGCATTGACGGCGCAGGACGGTGCAGTGTGTGATTCAGTGACTGCAAGAATAGGGTACTGATGTTGCTATCCTAGGACTTCCCTAAATACCTGTGCATGGTGACAACTCATTTGAATATGATCACATTAGCTTCATTAAGAGCAGCATTCTGACCCAATTTACTGAAATAATATTATCCCAACTGCTATACTAATTCTTCGCTTCAGTTTCCATGGGCGTTCTCCCAATTAAAATTACAGGGCAAGACGTAGCAAGTTTATGTTCACCAAACTTTGAATCATTCTTTCTCAAATAACAAAACCTTTCTCTAAATTGTATTACAATGAATTACAATTATTTTTTTTTACAAAGTTATATATCTTTTTAATAACTATCATAGCGGACCTTAAATTTTGATCATCCAACCATGACGTATATTTGGAAAACATCATTGATGATGTCATAACGTATGATGTGTGATGTCATGGAACATATACATAAATAAACAAAATGCCAGCCATGAGACAAACACGCGAAATGCCAGGAACACTGAACAGAGCATGGATAGAATACTATACTAACAAAGTCAGAAATAGGAAAGCCTAATTATTACTATGTGAAACACATTGATTATTTATTTATTTTTATTTAATTTTTTAAATTTTATTTAGCATATTTTATAGTTTACATTTAAACTTTTGTTATGCTGTTTACTGAAAAGAGAAGAAAAAAAAGAATTAAAACTCTTAATAGTGAAGAAAAACCCCATTCCCATCCTGAAAGTCTAAAATCACTCCATCGTCATCTGTTTTATTCTTCTCATCTCGGTGAAGCCTTTTCCCCGTCTTCTTCTATCGTTAGTCTCTCAAAGATTTTTTTGACGTAAGCCATTAGAGCTAGAATCTCGGTATTTCTTCTCCCTTGACACAGGCTGACCCAGAATGAGTTTGGTAGTAATGTTGACTTCTGGTATAAGTGTCCCAGATATAATGTTCTTAAATCCTTCAATGACTCGCATTCGGTTGTTAAGTGTTCTAAAGTTTCAAGCGAGCCATTACAAAGCCGGCATGTGTAGTTTTTCTCCGAGAGTACTATGCGTCTCTCGAGAACCTCTTTTGTAGGAAACAGATTAAAACGGAACCTCATGAATTCCTGTCTAATTGTGGGACAGGGAAACTTTGTCAGATAGTTTGGAATTTGACCACCTTTCCTAACGTCTTTCGTTATCCACCCACCACTTTTCATGGTCCGGATCCGTTCACCTGTGTCTATCCAATCCTGGTCATAGAGTTTCTTCTTAACATGGTCAGGATTTTTCAATAAAGTCTCTTCATTCAGTGCAAGACTATTCAATATCTCCACACAAGTAAGTCTCCATTCAGTTAGAGATTTCTCACTGTTTAAGGAAATAGCTTTTTTTAGTACTTCATACCCTCCTTCGCCTGGTGGTTGTAAGCATTTCTTCAACATCGACAGTGATTTCCAAACCATAATAGTATACAACGATACATTCCCATTTCTCTCCTGATCACTTCTACCGGTAGGGATCTTGGCATGTTCAAAACATGTGGCCAAAATATTCCCTCAACCTGCTTCCATAGAGAGCCTGCAAGTTGTAGTTGCGTTTCAGAGCCATACATCAAGATCGGGATCACCGTTGATTTGTAAAAGTTAATAATGGGAAGTAGAGTGAATTTTCCATACTTGCGGTTGATTATTCTAGCCTGAGTTGCTAGGTTCTTGGCTCTAGACTTCACAGCTGCTGCCCCGTGTGAGTCTACCATGCTGGTATTCACAGTTAGCCCCAAATACTTCATAGATGTAACCTCAGGTATTTTGACCCCTCTTTTCTTCCTGCGGGTTCTATTTGCTTCTCCTATAACCATCATTTTGGATTTTTTGGGGTTGATGGTTAGAGAGTTGTAACACACGTATTTAGACAAGGCGTTTAGCTGTCTTTGCAGTCCTACATCTGTTTGGTCCATAATAAGGAGATTGTCTGCGTAAAGTAGTCTTCCCACTGGGATGCCTGCAATCCTTGGCCAGAAGCGCCTCACATCTTCAAACGCCTCCTCGATATCAGATATGTAAAGATTGAATATAGCCGGTGCTAGTCTGCATCCCTGTTTTATCCCTGCGGATGTTCCAATTTCGCTAGAAAGTGTTCCTGCTCTGTCCAAACGTATTCTTAGTGTTGTTCCAGAATGCAGGTGTTCCAGTGCTTCCCTCAGGTCGATCGGGCAGCCCCATTTTGACAGTTTTCCCCATAGAGTTTTCCTGTTTATTGAGTCAAAAGCATGAGCCAAGTCTATAGAGGCAATGTAGATCTTGTTTTGCTTAGTTACTTTTGCCCTCCATTTGAACAAGTTTATCAGGAAAAGATTTAAGGCAGTTCCCGTCCCTTTTTTGAAGCCAGATTGCCATCGATCTTGGTGGTTTGCTTGTTTGGACCACATGTTCAGATGTTTCAGCAGTATTGCAGAGAACTGCTTTGCTACAACATCCAAGAGGGCGATTGGTCTGTAGTTCGCAGGGTCAGACCTGTCGCCCTTTTTATAAATTGGGACCACAATTGACTTGGTCCATGAAGCTGGTATTTTCTTTGTTTGTTTAATTTCCTGGAACAGAGACAGCATGAAATCGGCCCAGTGTTCAGGGTGTTGCTTCAAGATCGTGTTTGTTAAGCCGTCGGGGCCCGCCGCCCTTGAAGCGCTTGCATTTTTTATTAGGGTAAGTATCTCCTGCCTGTCAAATTCAAAAGTCCAGTGTTGGTTAGATAGTGTAACCTTCTCATGTCCTTCCCCCGGCTTATTAGAAAACAGGCCTGCAAAGTGTTTTTCCCAAGTTGACGATGGTATTGAGTTTTCAAGAACTGAGTCTTGTGGAGCCATTGTAGAGTTCAGCAGCTTCCAAATCTCAACCGTGTTCTTGTTGGCCATTAGGCCCAGCATTATCTCCCCATCTGCCTGCAGTAGTTGGTGTTGATGTTTTTTCAACCAATTTTTAAGCAATTGCTTTTCTTTTTTCAGTTTTTCTTTTGCATCAGGGAGTGTGCCCTTTTTAACTTGTCTGGACAGCTTTTTAATTTGCTTTTTCTTTTCATATACATCCTTGTTAAATACGTGTTTCCTTATGAAAACACTTTTTAAGCCATTTCCAGCTTTAACCTGAAAAAGTTTCAGGGCTGCTGGATAATGAATTGGGTGTATAATATTGCCAGAAGCATCTCTACTTTTGCCATTAAACAGGGACATAGTTAATTTACTGATGTCTTTGGGAAATATTCTTAGCCGGTTAAGGCCTGGTGTGACCTCTATGTTGGTAGTATTGAGTAAGTGTAAAGGCTTCCCAACCTTATCTTCGACACGGCTTCCTACCATCTCCAGTAGGTTGTGATCACTATTATTACATGTTATCACATTTAAATCACTCATCTGGGCTGATAGGTTATCTGACGCGAAGATGTAATCTAAGATCTAAGTATGGGCACCTCTTTTCCATGTTGCTTTCGGCGGAATGTCACCCCTTGTATTGCCGTTCATCAAATTTATGTTTCTTTTTTGCAATTCTTCTCTCAAGCTTATGCCCCTTAGTATCTTCGGGTTAGCATTTTTTGGTGGGTTAGTTATCAGTTCATTCCTGCAGTCAAAACATTCCATGTTCAAGTCCCCGCATACCAGGACATCAATAACGTTGTAAGTAGATCTTGCTTTGTCGATGTAATTCGTGACAGTATCTAGGAGGTTAGCTGCCAGTGGCGATGCAGGGTTCCAATAGATGTTACATATCAAGAGATGCCAAGTATGTTGACCGTAACGTTTTATTAGCATCACAAGCTGAGTCAGTGGCGTGGGATTCTGGGCCCAAAGTTTTGTCCAGCCATTTGTTCTTTTACATGCTGTGATCAATCCTGCCATGGGTCGGCCAAGGTTCCCCTTAACGGCTGGATTCAAGTATACTTCATATCCCTCCAGAGAGGGTTCGTCATTCAGCCAAGTCTCCTGGAGGCACAATATGTCGTATTTCTCAAATACGAGTTCCCCTTCCCCAAACAGGTGCGTGAATCCCCTGGTGTCAAGGTCTGAAAGAGGACAATTTCTAAGGGCTTTTGGCATTATGACTTCCTGGCCAATGTGCCCGCTAACCAGCTCCAGTCCTTTCTTGAACTGCCCAGGCATGTCACTCTAGGCTGTTTGAACAATGGCGATTCACTTCCTTGATCTTCTGGTCCTACCCAGCGTAAAGGGCGAGTGTCTCCTGTTACTTTCTTTCTACTTGGAGGTTCTTTGAAACAAACCTCCCTGCCTCTCTGGCTTATCGACTCCGCATAGGCCGGTTTAATTGAGTGATAGTGATCTTTGTCGTTGTTACGAGTTGTTATAGGAGACGATATTTCTCTTTCTTTTAACCAGAAGCCCAAGGCGAGGAGTCTATGGCCTTCTTTGGTAAAGATGTCTTTAGTTCTGCTGTCCGATGTATAAATCAGAACTCTGCCTAAGTGCTTTTCTTCTGGGATTCAATTAGCGAGATATCCCTCGATTGTATCTTCTTGAATTCCTCTATTGACCCTATAAATCTCATAATGTTAGCTCTATTGAGGGTCAAGTTATCTTTGATGTTTAAGACCCTCTCTAACAGAAAACAAGAGGGAGGCCTATTGTCGCAATTCTCAACCAACCTTGAGCACGGGGGGGACGTGCTGACGCAAGTGTCAACCACCCTAGTTATTCTAATACTGTCTTTTTCTTGTCTAACCAATCTTGTAGTAGATCTGAGAGGTGCCGCGTTCTTTTCCTGGTTACCATGTCTATTGTAATTCCAGGTTTTGTACTCTTCTATTGCTAGAAGCTCTGAGTCTGAGTCTTCTATTGTCAGTTTGACTCGGTTCACATTTGACACACCACAGGCACTTATTGGTTTTTGACCTCTTAGGTTAACTGTTTCAATGATTCTGCAGTCTTTTGAGAATCTGGCTTTTAGGGTATTTTTCGTAGGGGACCCATGTTTAGTACTTTCCTTCAATTTCTCTTCCAGTTCCTCAGCCTGTTCTCCGACCTCCTCATCAGAGGACTCAGGATCTGATTCTCCGTTCTCTGACTGAGCATCTGCCCCGTTTGAGCGTGTCGATTCTGAGTCATCCGAGTAGATAGACAGATTTAATAAGTCTTCATTGCTATCGACGTACTCCCCTTGAGTCTTAGCCAGATGTGTTGAAGTTTTTTTTATCATCCACATCTAAGATCTCTATTGCGCTTTCTTCTACAGTAAGTTCCTCTGGCCCTCTAGCAAACGTCTCTGGAGATTTGGGTCTTTGGATGTTTCTAATAATAGTGCTTACATTTGATTTTGTCCCCTTCTTAGTAGGCACTGCCGTTCCCCCAATTTTCATCGCTTCAGTATATGTTGTTGCTTGCTGCTTCTTGGCCGATGTCTTTTTTATCAGTGCTTTTTTTTCTTGCTCAATTTTTTTCCGGAAAGCTAATCTCTTCGACTGTGGTGAGTCTGTCTTTTTAGCTAACACTTTCTGGGGCAAGTGGGGCAAGTGAGGACCGTTTGTTGGTTTTTCCGCTGGGGGTACCGGCACAATGTTTTCAGTCTCATCAAGCCTGAGTTGATTTGGTTGAGTTGAGCTTTGGCTTGTTCTTGTCACCTCTGTTTCTCCAATAACTGTAGTTACAGGCATTGGATCTGTAAATATTGATACTGTTGCATAAGTTTTGCCTAGTTTGTTGTGAGTCTCAGTTTCTCCTTCCCAAGGCCAGTTCTTAGTAAGGCCTTCTATGACCAGAGACTCTCCTCCTAGTTGATCTTGTAATTGTCTAAGTGGGAGGAATCTTTCAGATCTTCTTCTCTCTTTGTCTCGAATAACGGGCTCCAGGATACTCTTCAAGATGTTAGTTGTTTGTTCCTCGTTTTTGTCCATTTTCGTTTGGGTGGCTGTAATGAATCCTTCTACAAAAATCATTTGCTGTGTAACATTGCGATCAGTGTAGTCTGATCTCTTAACTGGTCATTTTGAGTTTCAATCAGCTTCATAAAAGGTGCCATCGTTAGAGTAAAGGCTGTTATTAATTTAGGGTCGAATGCACTTTTGCTGTCCAGTTCATCTTTACTTTGCTCGACCTGAGAAGCTATTAAGTCCATCAATAGGTCCTCGTCAGCAGAATGAGGTGTTTCTCTGTCCAGATTGGTCCTTTGTTGTTTGCTTGTGGGGACTGATTTTATTAATGGTGAACGAATTCTTGGCCGTTGAATAGTGGCCATATTTGCGCCTGCTGAGGCGCTTTGTTTTGCGCTAGGAACCAAGGGCATTCGTTCCTTCAACTTGGGAGCCGGTGCCAACAGGCCACCAGACTGTCCAGTGACGCACTGAGCCCTTGAATCTGATTCTTTATCCCAAGCGGCAGCCCCCTTCGCTATAGAGTCTGCTAGAGAGAGTGTTTCTGGTGGAGTACACATTGATTATCCAATACATCATGCAATATATATCTAGTAAGACCCATTTTTGCATTTATTTATCTGTTATTGATTATATTTTGGAACAATCATATGAGAAAAGATAGCAAAAGGAAGATCCTAAATTATCAACAAATGTTACACAATTTATGGGTAAGCAATTGAAACTGCTCTGTAATTTACATATACAAAGGAGAGTAGGAAATGAATAACAAAACTATTTTAAGACCAAAACCCTTACCATCCAGGTTAATGGCACATATTGATAAAAGCCCAGAACATGTAAGACCACCATTGGAAAGGCTACATGCCCATCTTATTGATACTTTGGTTAGAGTGTTTGAGAGAGTTCTAAAGAAATGCAAACAACACCGTAATATATGCAATCTTTGAAGAACTAATTGATCATTTTGTTTGTTCTCCCTTCCTCTCTCTTTTCTCCCTACGCTTTACCTTATATTTTTTGTTGATGTATGGTTGGATTAATATTATTTTTCTGTTTTCTTACAATAATGTGCTTATTGTAGATGGCTTTGAAATGATACTACTAGAATAGCCTTGAAAAAGACCAGACGGGTCGAAAAATGTATTGGCTAGAACAGAACAAATTTGAAAACCAGAAGTAGTGGATTCAAAAACGTGGTTAACAAAATTGAAAGCATGTCCTCATATTTTCTGTCAAACAAAGAAATGTACTTGAGAGAAAATATGTTTTGCCAATGATATCTCAGATCATTGTTCAAATAATCTAAAGTCAAGTTGTTCATGACCTTTAGAAACAATATACTTTGCTTGCTAATGTACAGTTGGTTTCTGCATAACCACAACTTCTATCACTCACATGGCACCTACGAAAAAGTGGATTTACATCATTTTGTGTGCTGACAACACCATACATTGATCAATCTCTCTTTTTTTGGTATTTTCCTGCAGAAATGAAGCATGGTACACATTTTGATGGAGCCTTCAATAAGTATCTAGTCTGCTCACATAGACTGCAAGCGCCAATATGCAGTCCTGGCTTGTGCAAAATGAAGAAATCCTACACACAGAATTTACATTGTGGACTAATACAGGGTGATGTTTAGGACTTTCTGGTGTCTGGTGAAAGCTTGTTGCGTTGGTGGCCGTGGTGGTTGATGGTGTTATTGTCACAGGCCAAGGACGTACACAAGCACTGTGAGGATTACAATAGAGTTTCTGAAATGTACTCTGCACAGGATTTGCTGGTTGGTCCATGTGCTTTGATCAGTATCTTCATCTGTTTCACGTGTACCTCCATCCTGGGTGTGCAGCAGCGCTATCCTCCAAATGTATGTGTTGCAGCCTCTCCCTAGAAAATGAAACATTATCTTTATCTTAGTCATCATTGCCTGACTCAATTAAATTGGGAGGTTTTGGGGATTTTCCAAAATCATGCTCCTCGAAATGTTGTGTTGGTTCTTCTGCTTAAACTATGCTCCTCTTCGTCATGGGTCCCATTTCTAGGAGACTCAACCACCTCCTCTTGAGCCTGCATCTCCATCAAGCAAAAGTTCAGATTGGTACAGATTTGCAAGAACTGAATGTCCGACATAGCCACACAACACCACATAATATGTGGATTTCTCCTGTGCATAAAGCAGCTTCAGTAGCTGGTGTGAACTCCCATTTGAAACCCTAGAACAGCACAAACTCCTGGGATATTTTGGGGCTCTGGACATGTCGTTGTTAAAGGACTAACTTCTTTTGAATGTGCCCTCTCTCAATATACACATTTTTTGCTGCCAGAGAAATCAGGAATTACTGTCGGTGTATAGTGTATCTGCCGAAATCACTGGTCAATCTCTGTGATTTTATCTTGCCCCTGCCATAGTCTTATGCCAATCTTTAAGATTCTGTCTTGCAACTGCAATAAACACTTCTGTCTCTACGATTTGTGTTGTTGCCAGCAAATGGATTATTATCACATTATTATCACATGCAAACATCCCTTGCTATTTCCTGTAATTTAGTGATCACTAATGAAAAAAGTATATTTTTGATTGTAATGTATCTCGCAAATGTCAGTTGTCACTCTATGATCTTGTTGAGTCATGTACAATGTCCCTGTCACACTGTGGTTTCCTTGAAACTGCCAAAAACAACATCAGTCACTCTCTAAAATGAAGTTTTACATCTCATTAAAATCCCATATTTAAAGTACTTTAATTATGTTCTCTCCCTGAAAAATTGGAATTTGAATGCTCCCACAGAGAAAAAAACATATTTCCCCAAATAATTCTATGATCTTTTCTAGAGCCCTAATCTAGTTTAATGTTGCATTTTATTCTCACCTTCTAATGTATGAACACATGTGTGTGTGACAGGATGTCATCTGTGAAGGCAGACTAGCTTGAGCTTGTTTTTCTATTTTTAATATGAAATGATGTGGGGAAATCTATTCCCGCAAGTCAGGTCTGCTAATCAGACCCAACTTTCATATTGCTTATATTAAAAAGTATAGTGCAAACATTTAACTATGCTACACCTGTCTACTGATATCACTAAGCAGCTGCCTCGTACAACATGGCTGTTACAAAGTGGCATGTGCTTTCCTGCCAATGGAACCCAAAGTGAGGAAGCCAGGGTCTGCCTTTACCCATAGGTATCCCTCACCCAACATTATATGATTGTGTACTCCCAGAGCACGCAGCCAGATGAAACTCTCAATATAAGCCATGTCTGGTTATGACATAATTCTCGGTAAGGGACATCAGAGTCAAAACATCTCAATGCCAACGTGACCCATTTTAAAGTGCCTAGAAGCCAGGCATGACGCTGTTGAAACCGTAGATGAAGCCCATGCAGTATTTGAAGTGGCTCTATACCCCTGTTCTGCCTTAAATGGACTATTGAATAATAAGACTCCACTCTCTACCTTTTTAAAAGAAAATGTTTACCTTCAAACCCAGGGTACCCCTTTTAATTGTAAAAATGTTTACCTTCAAACCCAGGGTACCCCTTTTAATTGTAAAGACTACATATTTGATGTGTCTTCTCTTACTGTGGTGGGTTACAGAGTTTTTGACTTGTGTGATTTGTTCTTTTGAGTTTATTAAAGTATACTTTTTATAGAACCGTGGTTGGTTATCTTTTATTTTGGTACCACAGTAGTATTGTAGTTTTGACTGCATTTGTGATGTTTTTTTTTTTTTATTTTTTATTTGTCATAGCTGGAAAACCAACTTTTCAAATGTTTTATATACACTGTTATACATACATTATTCTCACATCCCTTCTGAAGAGTATAGCCTGCCAGCAGTTTATGTTACCAAAAGAGGCGAAGGGGATGTACATGTTGAGCTGTCCCCGTTTCACTTTTATGATAGGGATTGCTGCTGTTTTAGTAGTAGTATCTGGCTTAGTAGAGGTTTTATCCTAAATGCATTCCTCTACTGCTAAGCAGTAGTCTTTTTGTCATGCTATGTATATATGCGCATAGGGTATTCCATATAACACATCCTTAATACTGATCGCAGATTTCTCCCTTCCAAATCCCTTCACCTAAAATGATGCTGGAACTTGAATTGCCCATCTAATATAGAGAGATCGAACTCGATGAAACCCCATTCTCCTGAACCTCTGAACATATTTGTGAAGTTTAACTTGGTCGAATTAAAAGAAAAAAAAACGAGATTTCATTTATGCATGCTCAGTTCGCGTTGTGTTTGAATGTCAAGTCTCCCAAAAAAAGAAATCATACGATGGGGGCGGGGGTAGACAGGTTTCCTTCTGTTTAACATGTGTCAGACGTCACAGGTGCATGGTGTTCATTGATTTACAGGCGGTTGTAATTTTTATATTCCCGTAGCTGTTAAACGTATTCACGTTGCATTCCTAATTGGGTGTTGAACAGATGGAGAAAGCTCCGGGATCTGTCTATTTGAATAAGCTCCGATGCCAGGGATTGCGCTGTGCGGCGGCTAGGCGGTGCGCCCCGCTGCATCTCGGAGCGGCAGCACCGGGAGAAGAAAAGAAAGGCGTGGCGTGGCGTGGCGCGCGTTGATCAAGAGAGTATCGTGATGGTATACAGATTCTCTGCGCTGCCCCTGTTTTTTATAAGGCGATTTGATTTAAATTAATCTCCCTATTCATGACACAACACAAGTGAACTAAATAATGAACGTGGCCATAGGGATTTGAAGAAACAACCCCTAATCTCCACTAAAATCAGTACTACAAAAGCAAACAAGCAAAATGAAAGAACAAAGCTGTCTCTGTGATGTGTTTGATGTGCACGACACGATAGTATATGTGTTACATATCATAACAAATAATGTTAAGGACACACCATGCAATGCAATTTGTATCATGTGTTCTTGTTTTCTATGAGAGCAAGGGTAGTGATTGTAGATGCGTTTGAGTCAACTCAATAAACAAAGAATGGAGGCCCATGTCCCTCAAAACCCACTATTCACAAAGACTAGTTTTCATCATCTGTCTCACAGGTTACTGTAAAATGTCATTGATTGACATTTGAAGATATATACAATAATGCACTTGTGGGAAAGAATGCTATGCACATTATGCAAGATCTAAAAATCACAGAGGTGACCTTTTGCACGATGGTTCAGTCGTTGTCATTGTTATACACAGCAGACACAACGCAAAATACATGCGTAGTTGTTTTTGGGCCTGTCCCTCTGTGGTTCTGCTCCAGAGCTCTTCTTGCAATAGCTAGAGGTTCCCCGCTGTCAATGAGCTTTTCTACGATACACTAAGAAGGAACCATGACAAAAGCTCTACAAAAGCTCTTCTTTTGTGTTGGCATTTTGAATGCGGTAGTGCAACTGCGTACTTTAGAGAGAGAATATATTATCTTGCTTTAAAGGGCTTCTCTCGTGCCCACGTTGCTTTTCTATGTTTTACTCTGCGATTGAGAATGTATTTTATTGGGACATTCGGCTTGCAACATTGTAAAATGTTTTTCTAAATCAGGCCCAATTGTATCGTCACTATTGCAGCATTTTCATGGGTGATATCTTGGAATTGAGGACAGACCTCGCAATGTTATTGTTTAATTGTGTGTGTGTTAGCTCTGAAATAATGTACCTGGTCAGTGAGTGCTTTCTTTTTGCAACACCTTTGAGTTTTGCCATAATGTGCAATGATATCCGTGCCTGCAATGATATCCGTGCCTACAGATTAGTATTTCTGCGTTTGTTCACAGAAAGTGTCATAAAGTTGCTGAAGAGAAGAACCCATAAACTGTAGGCGGGGGTAGACGCAGTGCGGTATGCGTCATTTCTTTTAAACAGCTTGCCACATTGTCATATTATTGTACCAAACAATATTTTCCATAGTAGAATTCATTCGTAGATATATAGCTGTATTTCTGACATGTTCATTCTCCAACCACTGCCTATACATTCTGCTCTCTGCACTGAGCCATTGAAATCCATCCTGTGTGAAAAGGTTGCTTGATTCACTGAAAGAATACAGCAGTGTACTATTCAAACAACACCGCTCCAGCGGTTTGCAAATGAGACCTGCTTGATTTCTAGGGCATGCGTGAAACTTGCTCCTCAGATAATTCTAAACTAAAAGGCTTTTTTTTTAGACATTGGGCCTCATTACAAATCAGGCGGTCCGGAAGGCGATAAACCCGCCGCCACCCTTGTTTCCGGACCGCCTGATCCTGACTCCTGCAGGCGGGAGGTGATGTTCCCGCCAAGTTTGACCTGGCGGGTTTAACACCGCCCGCATGCAGGCGGCCGAGGAAACACCGGCAGCATTACGAGATGCTGCCAGTGTTTCCATGATCCCCATTCCCATTGAGTCCCATATGACTCAATGGGAATGGGGATTAACACCATTCCGCCTCCGTGATTCCCGGGAAACCGGGGTTGTAATGACCCAGTAATTCCGGGAATCACAGAGGCGGAATGGTAATACGAGTCCGACGGTAACTAGGCGGTTTTACCGCCTCGGTTACCGCCGGACTCGTAATGAGGCCCATTGCCTTTATAAAAACAAATCGTACTCTCCACATTTACAAACTCAAAGTTTGGGGCATTTAAAATGCTTGCCAAAACTGCATTTGCAAAACCCGTCCATGCCCCCTTCTTATTTCTAATTAAAGAGAAAGCGTCTGCTTAATATTTTCTAACTCAAAGACTGTTTGGCCACTCTGTCTCCCTCCGACTACAAGGATTGTCCAGGGTAATTTAGTAGGAGTCATCTATTGATTTATTTCTTACCCAAGTTGCTCTCTGTCATTGAAGTTAGTTAGCATGTAAGATGGCCTGATTATTCATTAACCAACGAATTGTCACAACCAATTCGCACTAATGAGCCCCAAATAGGGTGAAAAGTACCTTTGATTGCTGGGCATCTGTTGGGCCTGTCAAGATTTAGACGAGAGTCGTCTTCAAGGTGACACTGTGATTTTTTTTATTATGACTTGACACTGAGCCCTATCTTTGAGACATAAAGTGCCCAGTTCACTAAGAATTGGGAATCTCTGAAGTACACATTAGTTGTGCTTCTATAATGATAATGTATTTCTTATATAGCAATACACACCCAGAAGTCTCAGAGCGCTAAAATAACAGACGACCTTATAATCCCACAGAGTGATATTCAATGTATTACCTTGGAAGGATGAAAGGCTGAGTTGACCCTGCCGGGATTAGAACCTGTCACAGCAGATTGTGCACAGATATGAGGGGAGGGCGCTTAGCTCGCTGTGCTATCTGAACAGTTCTTTGAAATGCACAATTCATTTAGAAATGTGATCTGTGCATTAAAGGAATGACCGAGCAGCAGAGTAAACGATGAGCAGAGGGACACCTTGGAGCTCATGTTGAGATTGTAGTAAGGGAAATACATGTGTTTATGCATTTGACATCCATAACGGCGACATTTTTCTTGATCTGTATGGCGGAGAGATGGGTGGAACATAATTTACGCTTATGCTGCTCCCTTCTTCTCTGCCATACAGATACTCCAGCATTTGCGCTGCCTGGATTTGATGTGGCTATATATTTACCCAAATTATGTATATTACAGTAGGCCCTTTCTGTCCCCCATTATACACTGTGCACACCACCCCAGAACAGCCTGCCTGATTCTTAGTGCCATGACAACACACCTCTAACTACAACTGACATGTTCAGTCACGACCAGCTGCACTTGTTTCCGAATGCTATGCCTATACCATTTATGAAATATAACTTTCCTAACTTCTTTTGACCAAATGTATGCTGACAATGTAACGCCAGACTTGTTATTGTCTAAGGTTTCAGTAAGTAAAAGAGTGTGTTCCTCTTATGCAAAATGTAAAATATGTATGTGAAAGAGACATCGCCACAAAGGCAGAGCGTCTACTGGCAATCTATGCGCTTGTCATAACGTGCTTTCCAGGCCTCTGCTGACTCTTGTCTATTCTATGTTATGCTGTGCCTACTACCAAACCTTTTCTCCATCAGCTCGGCGTCTGTGTGGCTGGTTCGTGTCTGGTCTCCTGTGTGTGCCTCTGGAACCTTTTGGACTATTGTTGGCTTTTCCAGGCCATAATATATCTGTAGGCGTACGTGGCACGCAGCGTTTAGTCAATTTGAACTGCAGAGTGCAAAAGGGCCAGCGTGTGCTCTGCGTTTTTCCACACCCCTTTTGCACCCCGACGTGCCAATGAGGAACATTTTGCGGAGGGCACGTGTGTACATAAAAATTTCGGGGAGCACACAAATGAGCACCCTTGAATATATTTGTGTTTGAAATGCTTACCTTACTGTAATGTTTTCATTGAGAACCAACACTGGATTGGGTACTGGGAGAACAATTCAGCAAGATGCATATTAAAGAGCCTGTCGTGCTAACTTGCACACTTGGAGAAAAATAAATGTGTATATCTTACAGGGTGCAAGCATTAAACGTAGGATAGCAATAGGATGAGCTTCTGACAATGCTGTGAAGGTCCCGAATGTAACATTTTGGGGAATACACACCTGCATCAGATCCAAACACATACATGAACCTTTTGTGCATTTCATTTTGATAAATATGGGATTCACACAAACATATAAAAACAGGCACCCCTTTTTATCTTTGCGGATTTGTTTTATGGCACAAGGGGTTAAAAAGGGCATTTGACAGATGAACTGCTAACTTTATAAAGGCCACCCGTTTGCTTTGATGTGGTCAGACTTTCGTGTGCTGCACACAATAACGTAATATTTTTTGTACTGAAGGTATCTTTCTATAATCACTTAAGCATGGTTTGATTACTACCTTTTTGAAGAAAGAAATTCTTGACAAAGTCCTTGGACCCGATTCTCAAGTTGGTGTTAATTACCGAAAATGTCGTAAAAAGTGCTAATGACATTTTCAGTAATTACAACCTATTCTGAAGCTGGCGCAATCTTCCGAAGTCGGACTGATTCCACCACTTTCGGAAAATGGGTGCCGGTTGCTAGGAAGGGCGGACCTAGCAACCGGCTTTTCCGTTATCTCTTCTTTTGCATGGGTATTCTTGTAGTACGCCTCAAATTTCGGAAATGCCTGAAATTTGCGCCGAAGTACGGTACCAAATTGGTTTCGTACAGGAGAAGTGCCACAAGAAGCACATGCACAGGAGTAGTGCCACAAGAAGCACACGGCTGTTTGGGTGTGCAGATGGTGACAAGTGGGGCCTGCACTGCATCTTAGTTTGCAGAAGAGTGCATACTGCCATCCATGGTTCTACTATAGATGGTAGTATGCCCTCGTCTGCAAACAAAGATAAATAAATGCAGTGCAGGACCCACCTGTCACGATCTGCACACCCAAACAGCATGTGCTTTTTTGTTTTCATCTCGGTAGCATTTTCTTTAAATAACGATTCCCTCGTTATTTAACAAAAATGCTGCTGAGATTCTGCAATCCGCCTGTTTCCATTAGAAACAGGCAGATTACATGGAAAGCAGTGTCGTGCTTCGCGAAGATGCCCAGGCCCACATGAGAATAGCGGTGGTGCCTGGGCATCAACAAATGGAGCATTGAGTTGTGCTATTTAGCACCCTCACTGCGCCATGATGAGAATCGGGCCCCTTGGGTGTACTTTTTGTCCTATTATCAGTGTTCCTTACTTAGGGAAAGAGATTGCAAAGTCACCACCAATGCAGCCTTAGGATCATATTCAGTTAGCAGACTGTTCCCAGCACAGTACAGAGATGGCCACACTGCAACAAGTTGGCAACATTCGCCACATAATTGATTGTGCTTGTGTCTGTTTGCTAGAGTTTCACAATCTGTCAGCAGTATTTTTTAGAGTGGGCCATGAGGCCCTACTTTCCATTTTAAGAGCATGGATGGGAATGCACGCTTTATTCCTGGAATGGTTTCAGTATGTTCTCTCTAAAAAATGCTACTTTGTTTATATAGGTTCCTCTATGTCCACCCCAATTGTCCTTACAGTCCTTTCTAGCAAATAGAACAATGAGAATTTTCTCCCCATCGGCGTCAGCTGACCCGATTGAAACTATGTGTGGTGTCCTGCAAGGATCCTGTGTCTCGCCCACCATGTATAATATTTTGACCAAGCCCCTATTCAACAAATTGGACAAACTGGCAGGGTAATTCATAGAAATTCGCACAAAAGTGGCGCACGCAACTGGCGCACAGCGTGCCGGTGCGAATGTCTGTGCCAGCCGCGTGCGCTAAAATCGATTTCCGCGCACAGCGTATTCATGGATTTTCGCATCCAAAACCAGCCGTGGCGCAGCGTGGTGCAGCGACCCTGCAGCAGCGCCAGTTACGCCCCCAAGAACGCCCTTGCACAAGGAAAAGCCTTCAAAATCCCCAAATAATCGCAAAGGGCTGCGCTAACCCTGGACCAGTTCACAGGGCTGGCAAACAGCAAACGCCAAGCGGGGAGCGTGTATTTCAGTGGTTCGCGGGAAGTTCCACACGCGATTGTCCTGTGTACGTGTGCATCAGGGGTGCGCGGGAAGTATCACACGCAAAATCAGCAGGGTACGTGTATTTCAGGGGTGTGCGGGAAGTAACACACACGATTCCAGCAGGGTACGTGTATTTCAGGGGTGCACGGGAAGTATCACACGCGATTCCAGCAGGGTACGTGTATTACAGGGATGCGCGGGGAGCAGCACACGCAATTCCATCAGGGTACGTGTATTACAGGGGTGCGCGGGAAGTATCACACGCAAAAGCAGCAGGGTACATGTATTTCAGGGGTTTGCGGGAAGTATCACGCGCAAAATCAGCAGGGTACGTGTATTTCAGGGGTGCGCGGGAAGTATCACACGTGATTCCATCATGGTACGTGTATTACAGGGGTGCGCGGGAAGTATCACACGCAAAAGCAGCAGGGTACGTGTATTTCAGGGGTGCGTGGGAAGTATCACAAGCAAAATCAGCAGGGTACGTGTATTTCAGGGGTGCGCAGGAAGTATCACACGCGATTCCAGCAGGGTACGTGTATTACAGTGGTGCGCGGGGAGCCCCACATGCGATTCCATCAGGGTACGTGTATTACAGGGGTGCGCGGGAAGTATCACACGCAAAAGCAGCAGGGTACGTGTATTTCAGGGGTGCGCGGGAAGTATCACACGCAAAATCAATAGGGTACATTAATTTCAGAAGTGCGTGGGAAGTATCACATGTGATTCCATCAGGGTACTGGTATTACAGGGGTGCGCGGGAAGTATCACAAGCAAAATCAGCAGGGTACGTGTATTTCAGGGGTGCGCAGGAAGTATCACACGCGATTCCAGCAGGGTACGTGTATTACAGTGGTGCACGGGGAGCACCACATGCAATTCCATCAGGGTACGTGTATTACAGGGGTGCGCGGGAAGCATCACACGCAAAAGCAGCAGGGTATGTGTATTTCAGGGGTGCGCGGGAAGTATCACACGCAAAAGCAGCAGGGTACGTGTATTTCAGGGGTGCACGGGAAGTATCACACGCAAAATCAGCAGGGTACGTGTATTTCAGGGGTGCGCGGGAAGTATCACACGCGATTCCAGCAGGGTACGTGTATTACAGGGGTGCGCGGGGAGCACCACACGTGAATTGCATGTGTGGGTCCTCCCAGGTGTTCCCTCTACACCCTCCACGGCCCCTGCAGGTGGCCCACACCACAGGGGCCTACCCTGCACATGTCCTGCAGGCACCCCATCCACCATGGCCATGCCCCCCAGCCAACCCACATGTCACCTTGCACTACTGCCCACCAACGCATGTCCCCCTGCACCCCCAGCCACTAGGGGCAGCCTCCATCAGGCCCCCACCCATGTCTCCCACCACCCCCACCCCCCAGGCACCAGGGGCAGCCTCCACCAGGCCCCCACCCATGTCTCCCACCACCCCCACCCCCCACCCCCCAGGGGCAGCTTCCACCAGGCCCCCACTCATGTCTCCCTGCACCCCCACGCCCCAGCAGTGCAGGGGCAGCCTCCACCAGGCCCCCACCCATGTCTACCACCACCCCCACCCCCCAGCCACCAGGGGCAGCCTCCACCAGGCCCCCACTCATGTCCCCTATCACCCCCCCCAGCCACCAGGGGCAGCCTCCACCAGGCCCCCACCCATGTCTACCACCACCCCCACCCCCCAGCAGTGCAGGGGCAGCCTCCACCAGGCCCCCACAATCTAGATCCCTGGCCCTTATGGTCAGCCTCCAAATGCCAAACACCCACCCGAGTATTGCATCCACCCACTTAGAATTGGCAAAAACATGATCAAACCACAATTGCAAGCTTGCAAATGAACACATGTCCCTCACATACACCCAATGGGTGTCAGTGAATGTCAAAACCCATATCATGATATGCATGAAACCAATGAGATGATACTACACATTGGGCCTCATTACACGGAAGGCGGTAATCCAGGGTGCTATTAGCACCCTGGACCATGCCGGTAAATTACCGGCACCGCCTTGGCGGAAAGGGGATTTACCGCCCCATTCCAAGGTTGGAGGGGCGGTAAATCCCCTTTCCGCCATTGCCCTTCCCCATTCCCATTTCTGCCCCATAGGGCTCTATGGGAATGGGGAAGGCGCTAATTACGGCACCGCACCTTGTCAAATAAACACACATGCACATGTACACAGTGCTGATACATGCAGCTGAAAACAACATACATGCGTGACATCACGAAAATGCCCACTTACATACACATTCATCCAAACATGTGTGCCCACGCAACTGAATTTGGCATGCAAGCCTACACACACAAGCACCATCCATGTCTCACACATGACAGCCCTCGCATGTGTTAGCCTCACGGTCCTGTACACCCCCACCCATACTCGGCCCCATACAAACAGATGTGCAACCGGCACACTACTGGCACATCACCACACGCACAGCATACAATCATGATGCATGTACACTTACCGCTCGACTCCAGACGGGTCTGCCTCTCAAGGACCTGGACGTGGAGCGCTGGGGATATGCGTTCCAGGACCCTCATCTGATCTTCCGACAAGTGGCCCCGGCGCCCCTTAGCATCCGCTGCCTTCAAGAGGCGCCGGGCCTTGTTCAGGGTCCTGGACCTGAAGTCCTCCCAGCGCTTCTTGACATGTTGGAAGTCACGGACTGCCACCCCCTCCGCGTTGATGGCTGTCACGATGTCGGTCGAGATCTGAGTCCGTCGTTCCTTGTCGGCGCGCACACTTCCGTAGAGGGCATCATACTGCCCCAGGACTTGCTCCACCAGGACACCAACTTCCCTGGCACTGAAGCTGGTGCCCCTCTGCCTCTCTGGCCGGGGGTTGTCAGTGGTGCCAGATGTTGCAGTGCCCGACATGACAACCCCAGAGGCAGGAGTGGGTGGGCAACTGGGTCCTGGGGCTGGGCTGTGGAGCGATGGAATCCCAGTCGGGAGTCTCCGGTTCCAGCAGGGGCGGTCACAGCAACAGCACCCCTGGCTGATGTGCAGGCAGCAAATGGCAGGGCACGTGGGCAGCAGGCAGTCAGGCAGCAGCAGATGGCAGGTGGGAGCGTGCTCGGGGCTCTGGGGGGCAGTAATTCGGCCTTGTGGGCAGGAGCGTGGTCTTCTGTGTGCTTACGCGTGGCCAGCTTGATACGGAGTGATTTGGAACGTGAAAATCCTGCACGTCTGAGTGTAAATCGAGGAAAGGCCCACGTCAGCATGCATATGCGATTTCATTGGACCAAAGGTCCTTAGCGTGTGAGCGCGTCTGTGACGTGAGGCGCATGGGTGTTTCCCTCATTACACTTGATGACAGAGCAAACGTGGATTTCCACCAATCGCGTGTGTTACTTCCTGCGCACCCCAGAAATACACGTACCCAGGCCAATCGCGTGTACGCTCACTTCCCTCCGATTACACGCAATGACACTCAGATGTGCAGTTTTACCACGTGTGCTCGCATATGCGATTTCATTGGCCCAAAGGCCACCATGTGCAGCTGTGATGTCACGCGCATGGCCGTAGAGAATGGCGCGTGTAAAAATGAAGAGATACACGTCCGAGTGTCAAAGCGCGTAATTGGTGGAAATGGCCTCATCGCGTATGCGCGTCTGTGACGTGTGTATAAAAGGTACGTGTAGAACGCCATTTCCTTGTACGTGCTTTTCGTGGAGAGCGAGTGGGTGAAATCTGTACTTCTTGTCGGTTCACATGCAATTTACTTCACAGCATTTCCAGTTCGTACTCCCTGTTACCTTTGACAGATTTTTCTCTTTTCCTCTTTTTCCTGGGCCTGTTTCCTCAAACAGCGCTCCCTTCTACTGTTGTCCTGTCTCCTCAGACAGCGTACAATTCTTCTTTTGGCGGGGGTGTTGCCAACGTACACACGTGCATATTTTTCACACTTTTGTTCCTGGCAGACGGTGAGTCGCGCACGTATTTAACATCTGTGCTTGCCCCGTGTGTCGCGTACCCCTTCAGAGGTCATTCTAGGCTGCGTGTGGCACGCATACGTTCATTCTTGTGTTCCTGGGTGCCACAGCGTAGTGCAGATTTATTTTTCCATGCAGGTGGTCTAGGAGGGGTTGCGTGCACCTTACTTCGCTTTTTTTGGGTGCCTGTGCGTTGCGTGACCCGTCATCTTTCCCCAGGGGTGACATACAGCCTTGCTAGAGCACTAGGGTACGATTACCATCTGGTACCCAACCCCTTTGACCCCCAATTGCCTAGGACTATAGTTCACATCGACTCCCATACGCACAATAACATCAGTGCCATGGCTGGGAGGCGACCAAGCCGTAAGGGTGGCAAAGGTGGCCGAGCCCCAAGTGGTGGCCGTGGTTGATCCAGTAGGGGATGTGGCCGTGACTTGCAGGGTGCCCCTAGCCCCCCATGTGTGGAGGAGCAGTCAGGGACACCCATGCCCCCCCCGGTTGAGGTTACCGTGGCTGACACCATCCATGCTCATCCCTTGTTGGACCGACCATCCCACTGTGGAACCAGACCTGGCACAGGGTGACTCCATGGCTGACTTCCAGGTCAGCAGGTCTAGGCCACGTGCGCCAGTGAACGTTTGTGTCATCAGGCCACGTGCGCCAGTGAACGTTGGTGTCATCAGGCCACGTGGATCAGGGGCAGCTAGGTCATCTGCTGCCCCACGTAGGCAGGCTGGGGAGGCTGCAGGGGCAGCTGCGGCTCCATCCACCCCACCTCTCACACACCCATCCAGGACAGTGTCGGTCCAAGTCCATCATGCTGACATTCCCCCTGACACCATCACACTTGAGCTAATGCCTGCACCAACTCCCATGCTGAGTGTGCAATCCCACGCTCCTGCCCCTAGTGTCCAGAGCGGCGTAGGACACTCAGGATCCCCACCACCTTCCAAGCGGAAGAGGAAGAGTGCTCGTCCAGTAGAGGCTGATGCCCCAGACACGGCTACACAGTCCGGCCCGTCAAGGAAGCCCAGCTTCAATGAGGCCGAACTGAATGCACTTGTAGAGTGTGTGTCCGCACATGACCGCAAAATGGTGATTGTTGCAGGATCCAAGACCACACCTGCACAACGTCAGGCACACTGGCAGACCATTGCGGACATCATAAGTGCCCTTGGAATCGTGAGGCGCACAGCTAATGAATGCTACAAGCGCTGGAATGACCTGAAGCGCAGGGCAAAGAATAAGCTGGCCTCAAGTCATGCCGCAACTCTAGTGACTGGAGGTGGGTCTCCAGCAGACGTCATAGAACTCACTCCACATAAACAGGTTGCTGGGACCTACGTCACGGAGGAACAGATCCAAGGCGTGGGAGAACTGGCAGATTACGAGGCATTGTCCGGTGAGTGCACATGCATGTGTGTGTCATCCATGTGCATGGTGTGTGTGGGAGGGCTTCTGTTTGGGTGCCAGGGGAGGGTGTGTGTGCCTGAGTGGTTCGGCTCACCCATGTGCCTCTTCCTATACATTCTTGGCACCAGCATTTGGGTATAGCAGCATCCCTTCGGCCAACATTAGACATCCAGCCCAACACCACGCCAGTTGCCCTTGGAGTGTCATCTTGCCACAACACTGTTGCTTATTTACCTCTGTTTATTCAGGCAGATTGTTTGCATACCACCACTTGGTATGGCGTGGCCATGGTGGATGGGTTGCCTGTGGGACATGAGCAGGGGTGCAGGGTAGTACCCTGTGGTGTGGGCTGCCTGCAGGGGCCGTGGAGGGTATAGAGGGAACACCTGGGAGGACCCACATGGCCAAATCATGTGTAGCATTCCCCGGCACCACCGAAATACACGTACCCTGCAGAAATCGCGTGTGAATCTTCTGCGCACCTCGGAATACACGTACCCAGGCCAATCGCGTGTGGAACTTCCCGCGTACCCCGAAGTACACGTACCCAGGCCAATCACGTGTGGAACTTCCCGCGCACCCCCACCTACCCAGGCCAATCGTGTTTGGAACTTCCTGTGTACCCCGTAGTACACGTACCCCGGCCAATCGCGTGTGGAACTTCCCACGCACCCCCACCTACCCAGGCCAATCGCGTGTGGAACTTCCCGCGCACCCCGTAGTACACGTACCCAGGCTAATTGCGTGTGGAACTTCCCACACACCCCGAAGTACACATACCCAGGCTAATCGCGTGTGGAACTTCCCGCGCACCCAGGAACACGCGCACACGCTATTTTTCACACAGCGGGTGTCCGTGTTTGTCGGTGCCCCTTTGCACTTCATTTGTCCTAGAGGGCCACTGTATGACTTATTCATCATGGCTGTATGTGGGTGCTTTTTGTTAGCGCACATTTTGGCGCACATTTTTTTCAGTCGCAGGGGCGCTACCGCCTGCTTTCTTTTGGCGTACTTGTTTGGCCCTGTGCACGTCTTTGACCGTGCGCTGGTTTGCCCTATTCGATTCCATGAATACGGGTTGTAGGCGAGCGTGTGGGCGTTCCGCGCACTTGCCTCCTGTACTTCCCCCGTGACGCCCATATTTTCACGCATTGTTTCCCATTCCGAGTGTTACGCCCCGTGTTCCGCCTACTTTTGTGATGTGAGCCGCGCTATGTGCGATTTCGCAGTGGCCGTGGCGCACGCTGCTGGATGACCTGTGCGCCGGCGTGCGCGGCGCACATTTTTAGCGCACATCCAATGTTTTTCTCGTGCACGGTCTTCCATGAATCGCTGTGCGCTGGTTTTCCTGCGATTTCCGCACTTGCACTGCGATTTTTGCACTTTTCCTGTGATTCGCACGTATTGGCACCTCTGCGCGGGAATTTTCGGCACACATTAATTCCATGAATCGACCCCTGGGTGTCACCTACTCTAATTATGCAGGCGACACCCAGATCCTCATTCCCCTTTCGGGCAATTTCGATAAGGATACAGCCTTTGGTAAATAAAATATACCTCCTCATTCAGGCTAGGATATGATATGATATGATGTTATATTTTATTTGTATCGCGCTCGCACACAAGTTTTTCAGAGCGCGACAAGGCAAGAGAGGGCAAACAGGGGAGAACAAAACAACAATCTTACTAGGCCCAGTGACATTGAGAACGTGAAAGTACATGGAAGGGGGAGAGTGGAAAGTGCAGAGCAGAGAAGAACAGATAAAAAATAATGATTACAAATAAATAGATAATGAAGCAATAAACAGGTGTAGTGCGGTCAGCAAGTGGCAAGTGCTGTGTTTACGGTATCAGAACTGGGTAAGTCTAATGAAGTTCATAAAAGAAGAAAATGGGGATCGGGGACTGTAGGTGTTACAGATACAGTCCCCAGTGCAAAGGGTGGTCGGGAGGCAGTGCAGACAGGTGGCAGGGTGAGCAGGTACCTGTGCCTGGAGGACAGAGGGTGGCCAGGTGCATAGTACCAAGAGAGCAGATCAGCAGGGCAGAGGGGGAGCAAAGGCAGATTCAAAGAGGAAGATCTTGAGGTGCTTCCGGAACCGGAGATGGTCCTCCTCAAGTTTTAGAGTGGCAGGGAGGTGCTCCAGAGGGAGGCCCCAGCAGAAGACAGAGATCTCCCCTCCAGCTTGTTTCTTTGAAAAACGACTGACCCCGAGGGAGTTAGAGGTAGAGGAGCAAAGGACTTGAGAAGGGAGGTATTTGCAGAGGGATAGCTGACGGTATTTTGGTCCCAGGCCATGGATGGCATCCCACGGCCTCTGCCTGAATGACAATAAAACAGAGATCCTGATCGTTGGCTCCAAAGCCAACCTACAAAAACTAAGCCCCAACTATGCCTCATTCAATATAGACAGCAGTAATTAAAGCAGTAAACGAGGTAAAAATACTAGGATATTTTCTTGACTCCACCTTATCTCTAAGGAAACAGGTTTATTCCTTGGCTTCCTCTACTGCATACACAGGCAAAATGATCAGAGCCTGCTGACCCTATCTAACTGAAGCCAGCTGTAGCACCCTCGCCAATGCTCTAATAATATCAAAACTAGATTATTACAATACCCTATATCTAGGAGCCAACAAATATATCCTTGACAAATTACAAACACTACAAAATAATGCCTTGAGAACTGCCCTTAATCTAACCAAGAGATAACATATCTCTAACATCAGAAGAGACCACCACTGGCTTAAAATAAGTACTAAAACCCTATCACTCACCTACAAATGCCTCAACGAGGCAGCTCTCCATACCTCTCAGAAAGAATGACCAGAAAAACCTCAACACGCCCGTCCAGAGCAGCTAACTACCACTGATTGGTCCCAGACCACTGATTGATACCCAGATTCAAACTTTCCAAATCAGGAGGAGGAAGCTTCCCAGTTAAAACTGCACAACACTGGAATGCATGACCTTTGGCCCTTAGAATTGATCAATCCTACTTTAGCTTCAGACGCAATTCACTAAACTGGTTGCAGTCCAATGACACATAATCTTGGATACCCACTGTATTCTCAGTATGGCTGACCATGTATGTGCACTCTCTACCGCACACCTTCTGGAAGCTATATAACCTACTGTATCTTTAATGTATGTACTCCTTTCTACTGCACCCTTCCTTGAATATTTGTATCCGACCATATCATTAATGTAACCCACCTCTATCTAACATGTCTTGTACTGTATTGATACCTTGTTGTAACTAAGCCTAAAGTATTATTTTCTGCTGCGCCCGGTTACCTACTAGTTTGGTGCGCATTACCAAATAAACAAACAAACAAACCTCTTGAGTGCCTCATAAGTCCATCATATTACCTCTACTATTTTGTCTTCACTTGAAGCCAATTAAGTATCTGGTCTTTGCATCCCCCTCCACCAGTTTGCCAGTAACATCCAACTCTATCTTTACATTTTTCCAGAGGAGATTGACTGCCACATAGGAATGTGCATCTCTCTTATTGAGGCCTTCATGTCTCAAGCCTGCCTGATATATGATATATTGAATAAATAGCTCTTGCTGTCTGGCAAAAAGAGATCCATCTCATTAGTGACATCTTGGTTCTCAGTTTTGGGCACATGACATGATTAGAGCAGCACTGACTGGATCAGCTTGTCCTTTTGGCATTCTCCTGGATAAATAATGGTCCATACAGTACCACATATCTAAGGAAGCTGGGCATGCTCATCTTCAGATATAATTGTTATAATTGTTCATTTATAGCACGCTTAATACCAACGAGTGGTTGTTAAGCACAGGATCAGGATTGAAACATGGGTTACGCTGTGTTGTCTTGCTTCCAAGACAAATGCGTTGCCCCTGAGCTATCCTTCCTGAGGTTTCCCTCTGAATCATAGTGCAGGCCAAGCAGTTGTAGTATGGTTCATTTGTAGATCCTCTCCCCAGACTTCAAACAATAAAACTTATACCTCTAAATACAACTGACATGTTCAGCCCCTGAACAACAAACATCTATACACAAGGCCACCCCTCTGGACACAATGCCTTGCACACTTCACACCTACAAAGCGTAAAAACACACATAGATCAGGGCACTTCTGATCTGCAACCTCAACATAAAGCACTGGAATCTTATCACTCCCCCTCCTCCCAAAAAACCAAACAACACCAATGCTCTTCCAGTTCTGCCAGAGCACCTTTACACCATGCAAATGGCAATGGTGTGTGGTACAAATCCTAGTAACCCAAAATAATATCAACCATGTTTACTGTGTTTTCCTCAAATGCTGCTTTAAAAGTGTCACAACTTCCAAGCTGTTCCTCCTTATTAGAGTACGTTAAGAAAAACTGCAAAAGGCAAAAGTAGAACAATTCGATTTGTTCTGAAGTTTGGCAAGACAGTGTCATGTGTTTAATGAGAAATACCTTTTCATGTCTCATCAGGAAACCAGGACAGCTAGTTAATTCAAAGTATCTAGATTTCACATCACCTTCCACATTGTGTTATATATAGTGTTCTGCCACATGCTACATACATAGGTTCTTCAAGTCACTAGACCTATTTGGGCTTGTATGTGTCAATAATATTAGTTTTGAGGATGTCTGTGCTGTCAGGCTGTACTGTCTGCTAATTCTAGAATAGCAGTAATAGGCTTTCTACTAGTGGCAGGACCAATACTGAACCAAATAATGTTTATGCTTCGTCCATACAGAAGTGAGCTAGTGAGGCAATCTCACACTCTGTATACACACCACTTTTGGCTGTTGACAATTCAGCCCAAACCACATATGCATTGGTCATTTCTGATTCAGTCAAGTACGCTGTTGCAAGACAAGCAACCATTGTTTTGCTATCACCTACATACTTGACATACACATTTGCATTGCAAAGCTGAGCAATGACAGGATGTTAGTGATGTATAAACTGAGACTGTTTGTCCCTTTTGAGGTGATATGTGTTGTAAGGGTTTAGAAGTATGAGTCTGACACAATGGTGGCATTGTGATTGGCAAAGACTGTTATTGTCACATATTCCTAAGAGGGGTTTCCCTCCCTCAACTAAAAGTACTGCAGAGTCTGTAGGGATGTCCAAAGTAAAGAGTCCACTTCCCCATGTCAATAATCTCCTTCCTTCCATTACATTCTGAATTAATTGAAATAACTGAGCGGGTTTCAATAGTTCCAAGCCGAGACTGTATTTTGAGTGAATGCCTCCCTTCCCCAGTTTACAGTCTCATTCTGAAGCGAGATAAAGTTTCAGGTTCACCAAGTCCTTGAGGAACAGCTCATAAGAAACATCACTTATTGGTCATAGTTGTTTTCACTATGGTATCCTTGGAAATTGGCTTTCCTCAGTCTTCCTGACCAGTGGGATGACTCCCTCCCATCTGGTCCTAGTTCATAATGTCAGTGCAATGTCTCCCTCCCCCTAACCCTTCTTAGGTTTTAGTAACTGAAGTCTCTATGGTGGGAATGCCTCCCTTCTCCTGCCTTTTCTCAGGCTCCTTGGGCAACACAATAATTGATGTGGGAATGTCTCTCTTCCCCTGTCCTTGCTCTGCCTTTTCGGACAGTTCAACACTGTGATTGGAATGTCTCACTTCCCCTGGCCTTTCTGAGGCTTTTCAGAAAGTGCAACAAACAATAAGGGAAAGTCTCCCTTCCCTTGGCTGTACTCAGGCTTTTCAGAATTTTCAGAACATGATGGGGCAATGTCTCCCTGCCCTGGCACTTCTCAGGCCTTTCAGAATGTTCAACAAATGCTAGGGGAATGTCTCTCTTCCCCTGGCCTTTCTCAGACTTTCCTTTCTTCTGGCCAGCCCTGGTTCACTGGCCTGCCAGGGACTTCTGTCTGCTTCACACAATAGTGGATAGCCTTGGTTCGCTACACTGCCAGGGACAGTCTATCTGCTACACATTTCACTCTTTGCCTGTGGGGCCCAGACCTTTATTTCCATATTTCATTGGCTGGCAGCGTTTGGGAACCTTCTTTCCCAAGTACTGAAACAATGAAGAAGGATGAGGTGACTGTTCAGTATGTATTGAGGGTTCCAGGCCCTTTCTTCATTAGTCATCCACCCTTTGGATTTCCAGCAACTTCTCCTAGCCACCCAGAGGTTCACAGGGTGCTTACCAGTGCTCTCTGTTTGTCTGTGGGTTTCTGCGACCTCTAGCTTGGACTTCTTCAGGGGCTGCAGTGCTTACATGGTGTTCTCCTGTCCTTGGGTTGTGTGTCCCTTGTTGATCACACACACCAGCGTCCTCGACCAGCTAGCTGCCCAGTGCCTCTGCTCGTCTACCACTCCATCCTTGAAAGACCTTCCTGAGAAGCCTCTGCCTATGGGTAAGCCTTTTGGTTCATGCTCTCCTGGCTTCCCTTCTCCTCTAGCCTTTGAATATCCTGGTTTCTCTAGGGTGGGCTTTTCTTCAAACAAAGTCCTTCTTCCCTTTTATTGTATGCTGCAATTACATTGGTTTAGGTTGTCTAGTATGTTCATGTTGGTTCCACTGGGTACTCCACATTCCTCTGTGCTTCCTCCTCTTCTCAGTGAGGATACTCTCACTCTCTACTGGGTTATCAGTTTTGTTCTTCATCCCAGTTTCTGAGTGTGTCTTCCCTATGTTAAACATACTCTTCCTCATCTAAGTATTTCCAGAGGGAGTGATACCATCTACCCTACAGAGACATATGGAAGTGTGTGGGGTAGCTGGAGTTTGGGTAGAGTAAGTGGGCGAGATAGGGGTTACTATCACTGGACACACAGAGTTCTCCCTGGATAGTTGTCCCATATCCCATGGGGAGATCCATCCCCATGTGATCCTCCTGCTATATACTGACCACATGGGAAGGGGCTTCCCCTAGGGAAGCAGGGACGACATCATGGGATTCATCACATTGTCTTTGGGCGATTTGCAAATGAGATTATGGCTGAAAGAAGATAAAACACTGTTTTCCTGACCAGCTCAAATGTGTGCCTTGGAAATCAAAACCTGAATTTGAATATTATTTCTCTTTGCACTTATATTGCTGATGGCAGTATTTCTTGCTCTTTTGGCTCTGGAATTGTAGTACGTTGGCCTGTAACTTCTGTAGGAATAGCACATATGACATGATTTTCCATAACATAGCGTTCATCATCTTTTCCAAACTTTGGCACATGTTTTACCCCCAAATGCATAGGACTATTGGGTTCCCCATGAGTTTGATACACTTTCCTTCAAAAGAATTCAACTATGCTAAATGGAGCATTTGCATTAAATGCAATTGAAATCCGGCATTAATACAAATTGATGGTAAAAGAAATCCAGAGGTGTGAACAGGGTCCATACCACAAAGTTCTTCTGGTGTATGGGGAGAATTAAGGGAACATTAAGACTTTCTGAATTCAAAGTTTAAAGTTGCTGAAATGTTGCTGAAATCTTGCACTGCTTCTTCAAGTGACATATATCATTGAACTGTTTGGAGAAACATTGCGTAAACCAAAACCAGTCAATGGATGCTGCCTTTTGTAATAGACAGCACCTAATACATGGCATGGAGACTGCCTCAATGTAAAGTTGGAGGCTCCAAAAGATTGTATTGTTTTATTCAGTAACATTTTCAACAGTCATTTGCTTCCTCGAGAGACAGCACTGAAAACAGGAGAAGTGTGCCTTCTGCACTGGAAAGGTGAAAGGCCCAAGTTTGCAATTTGAACCAGCAAGGAAATAAATCCAGCCTGTACTGTAGACATATGTATGACAAACAATGCACACGCCAATGTATCCACCTACATTTCTAAATTAACATACTGTTTCCTTCTAAAGGGAATGTAGTGTATGTTAGGTGTATTGTATCATGCATTGAAATCTTCTGAATTTATGTTGAAGGTACACATTATACAATTATAAATAAAGAAAATAAATAAAAGTAGCAATGGTTCTATAGGTTTGGATAACACTTTTATTAATTGCACACAACCCTATATTGTACTGACTTCAAGTTGACCAGGATTTCAACTAGGAGCAAGCTAGCACCCCCCCTCAACCTTTTGGAGTCATCCAGGGGATATTCTTATAAAAACAAATAGACATACCACAAAAATAAAATCTATATTCTTCACAGAAGATTAACTTCTAGAGTGGCAAGATGGTCTATTTTATGACCCAACCCTAGAAGCAAATTCATCAATTAGCTGGCACCTTTTGACCCACCTCCCTTATAAGAATCAGTCATTTACTGTCATTAATGTGAGGCCCCATGGTGAAAAACAGGGCATCTCCAGTCATGTATATTTCCCTTGCCTTTAAATTGTGCATGTTACTTACCCCTGACCACACATACAAATGAGAATATTACCCATAATGATGTAACTGTACAATTTAGGAAGTTAGAAATTAGCGTGTTTCAATTAACAGAGGTTCCTCTTTAATTCAGTTGCACATTTACATTTTATACAAGAGTAAGACATTATTACATTGAGAAAATGTCACTAATGTATCAAGCAATATGTTAAATAGTCATGTCACATTTCTAGAGGTGCCATTACACCAAAGGATTATAATAATCCAGGGTTCACTCATTTAACATGTTGCAGCTGTGAATTATGGAACATAGTTTTAGGATTAGTTTTGGCCCCTTAATGTTTCTGATCACAAATATAGACATATCAAAACCAAATTAAGATTGGGGGTTTGTATTCAAAAGCAGTGCCTAACTATGATGCAGGCTAATTGAAAGATGGTGTGACATAATTATAATTATAACATCGGAATGTTGGGCACTTTAAAAAAAAATAGTATAAGCACAGAGGAGTGCAGTCTGACATTAAAAAAAGCTGCTGAGAATATTTGGAAGTGAGAAGCCTTGTCCATGAGGAAGACTGAAGCAGGTGGTGACAGATTTCACCTGGTCCATGAGGGGGACATATAACAGTTGGCACCAAGCTCTAAATACGTGTGAGAGGAGGGCAGCACGGAGGGGAAATTGGTGGGGTGGCAAATTTACCAAACTAAATAAAACATTTAAAAAGAGTTAATCTGAAAAGTTGTTAGCCATTTTTTGTAAGTCTCCAACACATCCAAATATCTAATATTTATAAATGTATGCAATACCAAGAGGATCATGAAGGTTTAGAGTCCTTTAACAAGTTTACTTGCATATTGTGCTCGTCAAACCCACATCAATCCCCTGCGGTCACTTAACACAATGGGCTGGTTTGGAACTAACAAGCTGCCGATTACCATGTGCATCTCAATTGGTCCTTTCGTATAGGGACCATTGGCCAAATGGACACCCCAGTCCCGCTGTCTCCAGGCTTCCCATTTCAAGATCCTGTCCCAGTAATCAATATATCTCTGTGTCCCTTGATTGGGTTCTTGGGCTTATCCACATCCATCCCCCTTCCGGTATGAATGGAAGTTCACACGTGTGCTCACAAGGGGGGCTGGTTGGGCGGGATGGAACAAGGTGCCAAATACAATGTACAACTCAAATGGTTCTTTTGCATGGGGACCATTTTACGCATGGCCACCCCAGAACCGCTGTCTCCAGGCTCCCCTTTGAAGATCCTGTCCCAGCAATCAACATATCTCATGTCCTTTGACTGGGTTCCTGGCCTTTTGCGCTGCCATCATCCGCATCCATCCCCCTCCGCTATCAATGGCAGTTCACTCCTGTGCATGTGCGCTTGTAATGGGACTGGGCTGGTTGAGAACAAACAAGTCAAACATTCAGATTGAGGCCAGGTGGGTGAGTTCGAACACACAAACATTCACATACACACCCACTTTCCTAAGCATTTATAAACACCTTGAAATTTAGCAAGAACACATCTGTAAGGGTGTCTTCCTACCTAATCCCCAGGGATCCTCTTTTTAGATGACCAGGGCAGGGCCATTGCTTATAAATCCAGACCCTGGGGTGGACTAGTGAGGAAGGATCACCTGGATAGAGGGTCCTCAAGTATTGGGGAGGGAATACCCAAGGGCGAGACATGGTATCCCACCTTTTCTAACCCTGATCTATCCTACGCTCCCTCTATTGTCATAGGATATTGCCACTCATGTCCTGTACTGCCCAACAACTTTCAAACAGACACTCAAAGGAGAGGATTCGACGGGTCATACCTTTACCATCCTGAACATCACTTTAACATTGAGGTGGGGAAGAGAAAACTAAAAATAATGCAACCTTTCTATCATAAATACCCCTCAAGAACTGAGACATGGTATTCCCTCTTCTCTGATATTGACATAACCAACCTCACGTCAGCCTTCATTCGATATATTAATGCACACCATCTTTGTTTCCCAAAATACCACTCAAGTACTGTGACAAAGAAGAGTGAGTCACAAGGAATACAGACTTCCTACTTGAAACATCACTATGGTACTGGGACGAAGAATATGCAAACAAAGGCACACCAGCATACTCAATTGAGATGTCCCAATAACAAGGCCATGCAAGGTCAGGAAATTGAAACTAAGTATACCGGCCTGCAACCCATTAACCAGTCACAGGTGTATAGAAAAGGAAGGAGAAAGCAGCAACAGCAGTAGCAGTCCTGAGCGTGACAGAAGCAGATGTGGTCATGAAGCCAGAAGAGAAGCTGAAAGGAGGCGAGACTCTGAGGGGAGCTAGTCTATGCAGTTCTGCAGCCTAGAAAGCACCCACACCCTGGGTTCTAGAAAGGCTGTTTGTCCTGGCAGGTGCTAGAGCTAGAGCTCCTTGGGACAGAGGCAAGGAAGAGGAAGGAAACCAGCTGAGGGTTCCTTCTTCCACCCAGCAAGAGGAGTACGCCACCTCCTGAGGCACTGTGATAGTGCTGGAGTGCCTGAGGGGTAGAGGAACAAACCCTAGCGCCATTTCATGAAGTTTGTGGCAAGCAGAATAGAAATGAAAGTCTACAAAGGGGAGCCGGTGAGTATGAGAGGCTGAAATCCCTGTGTGACTTTGATTGTGAGTGCTAGAGGGAGATCCTCTATTCTATCCAATTTTAAAGTATGCATTGTATCAGAGAGATTGCATTCCTTCAAAGACGAAAGTCTCCATGTGAAATGTACTTTAAAGTAAACAGCCTCTGTGACAAGAAGGAAGACCTTTAGAAAAGGGGAGTTGTGTGAAGCCGTGAAGTGTGAGTAAAAAGGCATTCAGAGAAAAGGGGAGCAATGCAAAGAGATGAAGTGTGAGCAAAATCCCCCAAGCGGGAGAGTGACCCAGGAGGGCTGCAAAGATGCCACCATAAAGAAATATGTACTGGGAAGGTTTCCAGACAGGGGAGTGACCCAGGAGAAACCACGTAAAGAAAATATGAAGGAACAGTAATCTATAAATAAAGTGAAGATTGGAAGAGAATTGTATCATGGCTAAGGAACTTTAATAGGAGGGCACCGCTAAAGCCCAGGTCACCTGGTTGCACGACCTGTAGTGTGTGGACCGTGTGTCTGACAACGGTGCACAATCACGGGAGCCCCATTGAACAATTGAAGTGCCTGACAAACTAAAGTGAAATAAGCAAAGAGGAGCTATTCAGAATGGGGAAGCGAACCCCAAAGAAAACCAACAAGTGGAACATTTGTGTTAAGCAAGTTGAACCTTTGTGTTAAAGGAAGTGGAACTTAACCAGTTGAAGATTGGTATTTTGAAAGTGAACTGCGGAATCGAAATTGTCTAACTTGGGTAAGGGAAGCCTGGGAAACCCATTGAAGAGTGTGAACCAAAGGACTTTTAGATTCAGAGAGAAGGAACCCAGAGAAGCCAAATAAGGTACTGTGAACTTTTTTACAAGTGAATCCTGTACAGTGAACTTTTGAAAAGTGAATCATGAGAAGCCTGTGAACTTTGTGTTCCCGAGTGCCTTGAACTTGGGGAAGAGAGTTATGGAAGAACTCCGTTGCCAAACAATTTTTACTTTGAACACTATTGAGTTCACAAAGTCCCATACACATTGTTATTCTATAGAAGAGAGCACATGCATAGGTTTTGACACAGACAGTATTTTGTTTTGGATTGACAGACTTAAAATTCCTTTAGTTTATGTTCTGAGGAAAATTCCTGTGTTAGAGTTAGGGCAAAATAGGGGTTAAACCATCCAGACCAGTAAAATAAAGGTTTTCAAACTACCTTTTAGTTGTCTGTGTCATCTCTTGATACCATGCCTGTCTCACACTGAATCATCTCATCTGTTTTCGCGAGGGTCTGTGTTTTCAGCTCAGCAATTTGCTATTGCTTTTTGCTCAATGTACATCATATTCTCATTTTCATTTATCTCAAATACTTCCCCATCATCAACCTTTCTATGTATTTCTATTTCTGGAATTAGCACACCACTTGTAATGTTTCGTTATCTATGTTTTAAATGCATGTTTTATTTACGTGGCTCAAACGTTGTTCAATGTATGAGTAATATGTTTCTGCTTGTGGTATACCAATGGTTTTTGATTAATGTGATCGCTTTAATGGTTAGACCCAGTTGGCTACAGGGCATATTTAAAATCTAAAAACAACTTTAGTATCACATCTATGTAACGGTTGATTTACTCACGGTGATGCTTTATTAATTGCAATCATTATTTATATTTTTAACACATCCTCTGGACAATCAAACAATGCCTTCATGTATCATTTATAGTTGCCCTAATGTCAGCCATGTCAAAACCCATGGTACAGTGATACATGTATTCCCAAAGGATGTTCCTTTAATAAAAACATGGCTGTTGAATAGTGGATTTCCAATGTGCAGGATTGAAATCAGAGCCATGATTGTCTTGGAGGATGTCTTGGATGTCTTGCAGGATGTCTTGGAGGATGTGAGGGGCACTCAATTCCACGTTGGAAGCATGCACTTCTCAGAATATATGTATGATCCAAAGTGTTGCCACAGATTCACTTGCAAAACACTTCCTAATGAAGTCCCAAAATCTGACTCGGGTGAGTAGTGGACGTGGAAATATTTATATTCACATGTACTCAATTGGTCTGTATACATATGTATTTTAAATGATCACACATTGCTTCATGAAGATAGCTCAGGGGCAACGTGCTCACCTTGGAAGCAAGACGACATGGAGCAACACAGTTTCGATCCCCGGGTCCGCGCTTAGAAACCTCTGAGTATTTACGCGTGTTATAAATGACCTATCATATCATATCATTGTATTGAAATACTGTGTCAAAAGGCAACATGATGAATGGTTTTGAGTTTCCGAGGAATATTTCCATCTATATTTCATTACACAATATTCCTTTGAGACAAAATGTACAGTAGTTTATACATTTTTCATTTTAGACTACTTTGTGTATCCGTACTTTAGGGATACAGAAATAGTTCAGTCCAATAGTAGCCTTTCTAAAAACATATATAGCGTCCTCTGAACAGTGTTTATTTGGTAAATATGTTTATTACCATACATTTTTTTAGAAAAAGGTAGCAGGCGCTCCTCTCTAGAAAGAACATGGCATGATAACCTGTTCTGAGATGAGAGTTTGCAGCACACGCTTTTTGCTCACTGTACCTTTCACAGATGGGAAATATCCATTTGCATATCAGTCTTTGTCCCGCCCACATGGGCAGTCCAGCACCCAAATGCTATGGCATGATAACCTTTTCTGAGATGAGAGTTTGCAGCACACGGGCAACCAGACGTGGACTCCCTGCTCACTGTGCTCAAAGAGGCACAGCTTCACCTCACTGATGAGGCCCAACAAGGCTGAAACACGTGTGTTCAGAGAGGAATTGCCATAGCATTTCAGTGCTGGACTGCCCATGTGAGCAGGACAAAGACTGATATGCAAATGGATATTTCCCATCTGTGAAAGGTACAGTGAGCAAAAAGCGTGTGCTGCAAACTCTCATCTCAGAACAGGTTATCATGCCATGTTCTTTCCGGAGAGGAGCGCCTGCTACCTTTTTTGAAATATTTGCAAGGAACTTGGGGTTGGTCACCCTGAGTTACCTAGGGGCAACCAGACGTGGACTCCCTGCTCACTGTGTGTTACGCTCACCTGGCTCCCACAGGGGCGTCAATCTGAACTGGACAACTGCGGTCTCCACCAATGTGACGCGTAGTGCCGAGATGACAGACTGGACTGGCCCACCTAGCTTCGTTTGCTTGGCCCGTAGGAGTATTCTTCTGCAAATGGGGAAAGGGAATTATCCACCCGTAGAGTTGAGTGTTAACCCCCACCCCCGCTGTTCTCCCAACTGATCACCTTTAATGTCCCCTCTTATAGTCTCACCTGATGGTTTGGAAAGATGAGCTCTCCATCCTGCATTGAGCGCAGGGGCGCGTAGCTAGCCAGTTGCTTCACTGGTTCGAAGGAATTGGTGAGTTCCAGAACAATATTGACTCTGAGATTTCCGGCGAGATGCCGTAAGTATATAGTTCGTAAGAGTTCAAATGTCTGACTTTCACTCTTGTCCGATTCCTTTCAGGTTGCAGCTTGACCCTAGCGAAGAGTTCCTCATGGCAACCGGTAACATTCAGGTAAGGATTTGTATTATCCAACACAGTTCGATAAAATAATGTCAGTATGTAACCTGTTGCTTTCTCCCTTATTCAGGTGCTGAGAGAAATTATGAAGTCTCGGGGAATAATGCCTCCGGCGGTAAAATTACGTAAGTCTGTTGTGGTGAGAAGGATTCCCCTTGTTTGTCCCTTTGTTTCACCTTGCTGTCCTTTTTGTACCCATTAGGGGCCGGGGTACGGCAAAGATGCGGTGGAGGCTGCGCCGACCCGTGAAGAGGAATAGTACCCCCGGCGGTAAAATTAGGTAAGTCTATGGGGGTAACTAATATTGCCTCTGTTTATTCCCTTGGCTCACCTTGCTGTTCTTGTGTTCCCCTCAGGTGCCAGAGTGCGGCGGGAACATGCAGAAGGATGCGGTGGATAGTGAAGATGCTGCGAAGGCCGGTGAGTTCAGCGCGGCGCTGCAGCAGGCGAGGCGACGCACATAAAATAACTTCTTTCTTCCAGCTTGAAGGCTCAGTGGATCGGGAATTCAGGTAAGGATCAAAGGTACTGCTCTTGTTCTAACCTTTTCTCTTTTTTTCCTCCCTCTTTCTAGGAGCTCCAGACTCGAGGCGGGCGTGGCAGAAGACTGGATGCAGACTTGCAGGCACGGTGAGCGTTACGCTGCTGGATGCAGAATAACGCGAAGTGTGTGCTGCTCTTCGGGCGTGGTTTAAATAGCCTCCAAAGTAGTCCCAGGTAAGTATTCCTCCTCGACCCCACCCGAGTAAAAAATAGTCCCTAGGTAAAGTAGTCCCTTCCAAGCCTCCTTTGGCTTGGAGCTCTTGCAGCATGGTCTGCATCAGGTAAGTTTGCAACATGGTCTGCATCAGGTAAGTTTTTAACTATGAGCCTGGCGCCTTTGGCGCCAGGACTGACTCTCCATATGAGCCTGGTGCAATAGACGCCAGGACTGCACCCAAATAGCCCCTAGCAGAGGTTGTTGGGCTTGCTTGGAATAACTTGATGCCTGCTTCCGGGGTTGCTGGACTTGATCTGGATCCCCGGGGGTAGGCATCATGACAGCACTCCCCCCCCAAGGCCCCTCCTAAAGCCATTCTTCCCCGTGGTTTTGGTTTGTCTGGGAAATTTCGGTGGAATCTTTTCACCAATAGGGGTGAATGAACATGGTTACTAGGTTCCCATGACCTTTCCTGTGGTCCGTAACCTTTCCATTTGATTAAATAAAAAAGTTTTGACTTCATCAGCTTGGAGTCCAGGATGTTCTTAACCTCAAATGTGGGTTCCCCGTCTATAAGGATGGGGTCTGGTGGCTTGGTTAGTCTTGTCCCTGTTTGCACTGGCTTCAAAAGTGACACATGAAAGACAGGGTGAATTTGCATATTAGCAGGTAAGTCCAACTTGACGGCCACTGGGTTGAAAATGGCCTTAATAGAGTAAGGTCCCAAATATCTGGGGTTAAAGGTCCATGTTCCCTTTAGAGGTATGTGTTTTGTGGCCAACCATACTTGGTCCCCTATCTGGTATTGTGGAGTATCACTTCTATGCTGATCAGCATTTTTCTTGTATTTTTCTTTCGCTTGTTTTAAATGTGCAGTTGCTTCCTTAAAGGCTTGTGTAATCGTAGCGTGCAGATGGTCCACTGCGGGCATTTATAAGTGTTGGGTTGAGTCAAGGGGCCTCATTACACGGAAGGCGGTGAGCCATGGCGCTATTAGCGCCATGGCTCATGCCGGTAAAATACCAGCACCGCCTTGGCGGAAAGGGGATTTACTGCCCCATTCCAAGGTTGGTGGGGCGGTAAATCCCCCTTCCTCCATTGCCCTTCCCCATTCCCATTTCTGCCCCATAGGGCTCTATGGGAATGGGGAAGGCGCTAATTACGGCACCGCAATATTGCGGTGCCGTAATTAGCTCCGAGGTCCCTTAGCGGGTTGGTTTTTAACGCCTGCAAAAAGCAGGCGTTAAAGCACCAACCCGCTAAGGGACCTCGTAGTAAGGCGGTAATGGTTAACGGTCACCGTTACCATTAACGGTGGCCGTTAACCATTACCGCCTTCCGTGTAATGAGGCCCAAGGTCTGAGGTTCGAGGATGGTGCCCATATAAGGTATAAAAGGGGATTTGTCCAGTTCCAGAATGTACTGAATCATTGTATGCATATTCGGCGATCCAAAGAATATATTTCCAATTACTCTCAGTCTGATGTAACATACAACGCAGGTATTGTTCAAGAGTCTGGTTGGTCCTCTCCGTTTGACCATCGGTTTGGAGGTGGTGACTGGTCGATAACCTCACATCGATTTGTGCCAATTGACAACATTTCTTCCAAAAATTTGAAATGAATTGACTGCCCCGGTCAGAGACCAATACGGACGGAAATCTGTGTATGCGAACAATGTTTTTCGAGGAACTCCTTGGTCAGGATTGAAGCTGAAGGTAATCCCTTTAAAGGAATAAAGTGGGCCATCTTGGAAAAAAGATCCACAATAACTAGAATGGTGTTAAATCCATTGCATGGAGGAAGATCATTAATAAAGTCTAACGATAAGGTCTGCCATGGAGTAGGTAGAATGTCTAAAGGTTGTAAGAGTCCAGCTGGTTTTCTCTTCTGACTTTTGTTTTGGGCGCAAATGCCACAAGTCATTACAAATGATTTAATATCCTTTTGCCAGGTGGGCCACCAGAATTGTCTCTTAATTTTAGCTTCAGTCTTTACGATACCTGGGTGCCCCTCCATTAGGGTGTCATGATAATGGGAAATGACTAGCTCTTGTAGTTCCTTGTGTGGCAGAAATAGCCGGATAAGGCAGGTCATTGGTGACAGAGTAGTCCGGGCCTTTCTTTACCCAGTCCTGCAGGGCTGTAGGATCAAAGAGTTGCTGGATCTTTACCTGAAATGTTCTCTAGTGTCTGTAGAGTAGTCATGCCAAGAATCATTTGTTTGGAAATTATAGGTACTGGTTCTGGGTTCACTTCTGCCTCTCCCATCCCTATTCGGGATAAGGCGTCTGCTTTACCAATCTTGCAACCTGGTCGATACGTCATCACGAAAATCGAACTCGGCAAAGAACAATGGCCATCGGAGTTGGCGTGACGATTGGGCCTTGGCTGTCTTTAAATACGGCAAATTCCGGTGATCGGTGATCACAGTAATGGTATACCTGGCACCGAGAAGATAGTGCTGCCAAGCCTTGAAGGTGGATTTAATGGCTAATGACTCCTTGTCGGTAACCGCATAGTTTAACTCGGGTGCCGAGAACTTTCTGGACCAAAATGCTACTGGGTGAAGCTGGCCAGTTTCAGGGTCCTTTTGGGACAGGACAGCTCCCATGGCAAAACTGAATGCATTAGTTTCCACTATGTATGGAAGTTCAGGGCGTGGGTGTTTTAGTACAGGTGCAGACGTAAATTTTGCTTTCAGCTCTTGGAAGGCATTTTCAGCTTCTTCAGTCCAAATAAAGCGTTTGTTTTTTCGCAAGAGTGCTGTGATGGGATGTACAACATGTGAGAAATCCAGGATGAATCTGAGGTAGAAATTGGCAAAGCCGAGCATGCTTTGTACTCCTTTAACTGAACTTGGTGATGGCGACTTAAGAATTGCATCCACCTTTCGTGAGTCCATTCGGACTCCTTTTGGACTCAGGATAAACTCAAGGAATTCAACTTCTGTGGCATGAAAAACGCATTTTTCCAGTTTTGCATATATTTTGTGCTGGCGCAATTTCTCAAGGACTGCTCGGACGTGCTTCATATGGTCAGACTCTGAAGAGGAGTACACTAGAATATCATCGATATATACGACATCACAAACGTCAATGAGTTCACAAAGGACATTGTTCATAAAGTATTGGAAGGCTGCTGGTGCATTGCACAACCCGAAGGGCATCACCTGGTATTCGAATAACCCATACTTAGTGTGAAAGGCAGTCTTCCATTCGTCACCCTCTTTCACACGTACCAGATGATATGCCCCCCGGAGATCCAACTTAGTGTATATGCAAGCGTCCTTTACTTGGTCTAGTAGTTTGGGGATCAGAGGCAATGGGTAGCGGTTCTTAACAGTGATCTGGTT
This sequence comes from Ambystoma mexicanum, assembly GCF_040938575.1. Lineage (NCBI taxonomy): Eukaryota > Metazoa > Chordata > Amphibia > Caudata > Ambystomatidae > Ambystoma > Ambystoma mexicanum. The sequence goes on along the minus strand of NC_090934.1, from coordinate 343,542,232 downwards.
CAATGCGCGGTAGTCTATGCACGTTCTGAGGTCACCTTCCTTTTTGGGCACGAAGAACAAAGCTGAAGATGCAGGGGACTTGGATGGGCGAATGAAGCCATTAGCAAGGTACTGGTCCAGGTATTGCCGTAGGTGAATTTTCTCAGGTTCCGTAAGGGCCTAGATCCTGCTACAAGGGGGTTGTGCACTGGGTATGAGATCGATTTGACAATCGTACGATCTGTGAGGTGGTAAGGTGTTTGCCTGTTCTTTTTGGAAGACATTCTGGAATTCTTGATATTCTGGAGGTAATTGCACGACTGATGTGGTGACTGTGGCCAGGCCTCCGTTCAAGTTCTTCTTTGGGTAACAGGTTTGTGCACAATCCGGGAAGGTTATTCTCTTCTCTCGCCAATCAATACAAGGATTATGTGTTTCCAACCAAGGTATCCCCAGTATTATTTGGAACTGTGGGGCTTTGATTAGATCAAGCACAATAGTCTCTCGATGCCCATCCTGACCCAATAGTGTCATCTCTGCGGTGGAATGAGTTACAGGCCCAGAGGCAATTTCAGTTCCATCGACTGTGGTGATGACATCTCAGGTAGTCTTTCGGCAGAGAGGTAGATTCATCCTGGAAGCCAATTCGTAGTCCACATAGTTTCCTATGGACCCGCTATCAATGTATGCCCTTACTGCGTGCATACGTGATGGCTGCCTTGGATCTACAAAGACCATTGGTATGATGAAATGCGAGGTCTAAGTATCCTTCTTCAAGCTCGGCAAGCGGACCTCTACGCTTGTCGAGCGTGGTCGTTTCCCGAGTCTGACTCCATATGGATTTAATCAGCAGCTCCTACCACCTTCTTGGGTGGTTTTACAGGGCAATCCCGTAGAAAATGCCCAGAAGTTCAGCAATATAGATACAATTACATCTGCCGTCTCCTTTCTCTTTCCTTCTGGGTTAAGGGTCCTTTAGCCCCTCCAATTTGCATGGGTTCTGAAGCATTTGCTCCTTTGGGGTGAGCGTGGGTTTTGACCAACACCCGATTCTCAAACTTGGCTCGATCAGCCTTTCTGTTCTGAAGTTTGTGATCTAACTGGACCACTAAGTCTATATATTCAGCGCAGTCTTGAGGTGGGTTCACAACTTGAGCCAAGACATCCTTGAGTTCTCCTCGAAGCCCTCGATGAAATAACGTGATTTGTTTTACCTCAGGCCATCCAGTTTCCACTATCAACCTATTAAAGGTCACGATGTAGGCTAGAAGGTCCTGCTTACCCTGTCGTAGGGACAAAAGTTTGTTATCCAGGGCCTGTCCTTGGGAGTGCCGGGCAAATACTTTTTCCATGCTCATTTGAAAGCCCTGAAAATCCCGAAGAATTGGGTCATCCTGATTAACTAGTCGAATTGACCAATCAGCTTCACTGCCGCTGAGATATGACAATACAAAGGCTACCTTAGCTTGATCGTTTGGGAAGGCTCCTGGTCTGCATAAAAAGTGCAAGCGGCATTGGTTCATAAACACAGCGAACCTTTTGGGGTCCCCGGCAAAGCGTTCGGGCAGAGCTAATGGAATAGTTCCTGGTAGGTTTATTTGCACAGGGTTACTCGATGACACAGGAGCTGGATTTCCCCCGATTCCTGGTAGGGGTGTTTGTCCAGCGTGGCTTTGCAGTAGTTGCCTAGCAAGGTCATCAGTTCGCTCCTTTGACAAAATCAGTTCTCTCCTAAGAGCATTGGTTTCTTGACGGGCGGAATGCACTTCAGCCCTCAGTTCCCCTAGTAATTGGGCAAATTGGTCAGTTTCTGAGGTATCCATAAAGCCCGGGTGGGAATTTGTGGGTAAGCTTTGCGTTCTGTTACGCTCACCTGGCTCCCACACGGGCGTCGATCTGAACTGGACAGCTGCGGTCTCCACCAATGTGACGTGTTGTGCCGAGATGACAGACTGGACTGGCCCACCTAGCTTCGTTTGCTTGGCCCGTAGGAGTATTCTTCCGCAAATGGGGAAAGGGGATTAACCACCCGTGGAGTTGAGTGTTAACCCCCACCCTCCCGCTGTTCTCCCAACTGATCACCTTTAATGTCCCCTCTTATAGTCTCACCTGATGGTTTGGAAAGATGAGCTCTCCATCCTGCATTGAGCGCAGGGGCGCGTAGATAACCAATTGCTTCACTGGTTCGAAGGAATTGGTGAGTTCCAGAACAATATTGACTCTGAGATTTCCGGCGAGATGCCGTAAGTATATAGTTCGTAAGAGTTCAAATGTCTGACTTTCACTCTTGTCCGATTCCTTTCAGGTTGCAGCTTGACCCTAGCGAAGAGTTCCTCGTGGCAACCGGTAACATTCAGGTAAGGATTTGTATTATCCAACACAGTTCGATAAAATAATGTCAGTATGTAACCTGTTGCTTTCTCCCTTATTCAGGTGCTGAGAGAAATTATGAAGTCTCGGGGAATAATGCCTCCGGCGGTAAAATTACGTAAGTCTGTTGTGGTGAGAAGGATTCCCCTTGTTTGTCCCTTTGTTTCACCTTGCTGTCCTTTTTGTACCCATTAGGGGCCGGGGTACGGCAAAGATGCGGTGGAGGCTGCGCCGACCCGTGAAGAGGAATAGTACCCCCGGCGGTAACATCAGGTACGTCTATGGGGGGCAACTAATATTGCCTCTGTTTATTCCCTTGGCTCACCTTGCTGTTCTTGTGTTCCCCTTAGGTGCCGGAGTGCGGCGGGAACATGCAGAAGGATGCAGTGGATAGTGCAGATGCTGCGAAGGCCGGTGAGTTCAGCGCGGTGCTGCAGCAGACGAGGCGACACGCATAAAATAACTTCTTTCTTCCAGCTCGAAGGCTCAGTGGATCGGGAATTTATGTAAGGATCAAAGGTACTGCTCTTGTTCTAACCTTTTCTCCTTCTTTCTCCCTCTTTCTAGGAGCTCCAGACTCGAGGCAGGCGTGGCAGAAGACTGGATGCAGACTTGCAGGCACGGTGAGCGTTACGCTGCTGGATGCAGAATAACGCGAAGCGTGTGCTGCTCTTCGGGCGTGTTTTAAATAGCCTCCAAAGTAGTCCCAGGTAAGTATTCCTCCTCGACCCCACCCGAGTAAAAAAAGCCTTGATCTGGATCTCCGGGGGTAGGCATCATGACACTGTGCTCAGAGTGGCACAGCTTCACCTCACTGATGAGGCCCAACAAGGCTGAAACACGTGTATGGGGTTGCTGTTGGTGCTATTGTCACAGAGGCATTGCCATAGCATTTTGGTGCTGGACTGACCATGTGGGCGGGACAAAGACTGATATGCAAATGGTTATTTCCCATCTGTGAAAGGTACAGTGAGCAAAAAGCATGTGCTGCAAACTCTCATCTCAGAACAGGTTATCATGCCATGTTCTTTCTTTAGAGGAGCGCCTGCTACCTTTTTTGAAATATTTGCAAGTAACCTGGGGTTGGTCACCCTGAGTTACCTGGGGGCAACCAGATGTTGATTCCCTGCTCACTGTGCTCAGAGAGGCACAGCTTCACCTGACTGATGAGGCCCAACAAGGCTGAAACACGCGTATGGGGTTGCTTTTGGTACTCTTGTTCAGAGTGGAATTGCCATATCTTTTCGGTGCTGGACTTCCTCTGTGGGCGGGACAAAGACTGATATGCAAATGGATATTTCCCATCTGTGAAAGGTACAGTGAGCAAAAAGCGTGTGCTGCAAACTCTCATCTCAGAACAGGTTATCATACCATGTTCTTTCTGGAGAGGAGCGCCTGCTACCTTTTTTGAAATGTTTATTACCATGTCTGTCTTTACGTAGACCACACTGATAGAAGTACAGACCGTTGCTATGGAGGAAACCACAGACACATCAAATATCCAAACGGTGAGGCCAAGTGACATGCACATAAACCTATTTTAGAGTGTTTGATGTTGTCTAAATTTTAATATGAATGTACGTTTTTTATCGAACACTGTTATGAACATATACATTGAAAAAAGGGGAGGGAGTCAACTTCAACATCTTACAACATCAGCCTCGCTTAACTTCCAAGTAATTTCTATATAATATTCCTTCAGATGCGACTACAAAATACATTTACTTGGTCATGTTCATATTTAAAAATATTGATCATTTTTATTTATAATATTAGCTATTGATACAAACTGGCATGTATCACACTATCAACTATATTTTCCATTAAATATTTTTGCTATATTGCTTTTACATCACTATTATCACAAATATTTTGATATAGGGGGATGCTGGAACTTCAACAACTTACTGTTCTTCTATTACAACCAGTCTGGAGGATGAGGTATGAGAAGTGAGTATTTATTGAATAATATTAATAATTGATCATTAATAATATTTTGTTTAACATTAAGAAAAGTAAAAATGTATTTCGAAATGTTAACTCTTTTAACAAATTGCAAAGCATTCAATCAACAACCTTGTTGTGTTACCAACCCACACACATGCCAAAATGAAAGTAATATGTCACACAAACGTACATTGTAAATTAATTACATGGAATCTTTCACTCTCTGAATGGTTTATGTTTCTGTTAATAAAATGTTGCTACCTACCCAAATTTCAATAGGTAGAAAAAAACATTAGAACACAATATACTTTAGGCGGCAACAACGTACACACTGTATTGCAGGATGAGCTCACATCAACTCCCTGTGAGATCAGGTACATTTTCAAATATGACTTTTTAAAATGTTGCAACTACACAGTGTTTGATTTTATCTTATTCAGAATGTAAGTTTTACAAAGGGTTTCAATCAAAAATGTATTCCAATAATAAACGGTATAATTTTGCAATATTTAACTGATGTTGTAAGGTCAACAATCATTAAAACTACATTCTCAGATCAAAGATTATAACATTGCATTATCTAACCATAATACTATTTTTGTTGAATTCATTATAAATGTACTGCTGAAGTGGTCGAAATTGAAGAGACACATCGACCAGAGGTGTACATACAATATTGTAAAAGCTCAGTTATCATCCATTTTTCTTTTCATTTTTCTTTTCATTACATTTTCATTATGTGATAATGGTTTACATATGGAAATTGGGTTCTATTTTTACATATGTATATATGTATCTGGAAATGGAAGAGTAAAATGCTTGTTTTACACATTTTCAAAATGCTCTTTTTCATCTTTGTTTTGAAGTCGACAAATCCAAAATTGACTGTAACAAGGAACACTAGGAAAACAAGGGTAAATAACAATCAGACTTTTTTAAAGGCATGGTTTAGACATTATTTAATTGTTATTACATTTTAAGGTTGCAATTCATATATTCTGTAGGTGTGCTATAAATTAAGTATGTTTTTTTTTAATGATTAGAGGCCTAGGTAGAAGAGGCGCACAGACACTCAGACCACAACACACACTAAAGATGCTGCTTACTAAACCAAAGTCACTTGGGAGCAACAACATTTTGAGGCTCAGCAGGGTCCTCTCAAGATTCACAGTCAGGATGCAGATGTCCAGTGGCCAGAATCCAAATTGAATGTCACCACTGACACATGGAAAGTAGTCATGTATCATTGTTACAGCACACAACATCCCCTAAAAGAGACAGACAACACAGAGGATGTTTCAGAATTGCTTGCAGACCCGCTCACACAATCCACACCCTATACAAATGTTCATAAAAGAAAGAGACAATGGTCCCTGTACAATGCATGCAGAACATCCAGAAATATCACACAGTGAAATAACAGAAGTGTCTTTGCAATTGATTGATGAATGTGCTCAGTATATGGACTTCACTCTTCCTAGCGTGGAGGACTTGTCCACCACCATCAAATCACAAACCACTGTAGGACGATTGGCTATTAAGGAAGACAAAATAACTTGTATTCGACTGCTGTCTGCCTTAGATTATCAATATGATTAAATGTGATCATAAATGACATAGGAGGATTATTGGGGAGCCATTGGTGAAGTTTACTCATGTAGTTAAAGTCACCAACCTGAAGATCAAGGGTAGCTGTGTCCATCATCATAACACATGTTCATGGTCTGCACAACCTATCCTTGGAAAGGTGCCTGCTGAAAATTAACTTTGTCCATCTGCTTTGTTGTTTAGTGGATCAATGTTCAGTAACATTTCAAGTTTCTGTAAATTTGATATCTTGCGCAGTATCAATGGACAATGCTCTCGCTGGCAAAGGCTCAGGCTTGCTGGTGATGGACAATGTGACAGTCCTAGTTTTTCTGCTAAATACTGCACTTACTTTCCACTTTCAAGACATGGAAAGCAGAATATAGTGATTTCAGTCATGGTGCAAGTGTCTGAATGTACACCTTCTTTTGCATGGAGAAATATGATTACATGAAATCCATTGAACTTCTGCAATTTGAGGGAATGCAAATAGACCTGATAGCCACTGGCATGCATAGCAAATGCCATGATATAAGGCATGTCGCAAAATCAAAATCTAACTAAATAACATTATAACTCGTCACAGTCTATCAGCACCATCTTTGGTGGAGCTCAAAAACTTGTGAGGGACCTGTAGATATTGTTCTTGAAAAGTGGTGTTTAATGCTGCACCATGGTTCAAACATACACTCTTCGGAAGAAAAAACAAATGTCCATGAATGTGTCCATGGACCTTTCAGTAAGGAGCAGGAGCATAAGAAGAAGTCGCTGGTGCCAGTCTCCCCTCCTCACACAGCACTGGAGAAGATTTTGTTCAACACATGCTTTCAAGAGAAATGAAGGGACTCACAGAATTCCGCCACACTGGAGATTTGAAGGTGTGCCATAATATGTGCCTAAAGTACAGGCCTAAAGGTTGCATTTTGGCATAGATGGTATGGAGGCCAGAACAAGACTGACTGTACTTGTACACAAGGAGAACGTTGGTAGAAAACAAGCCAAAACTGCATGAACTTTTGGGATACTTTGTTACAACACAGCACTTACAAAAAGGAGCACACAATGAGTGGTAGAACCAATATTCTAGCAGATGGATTTTTAATTTCTCAAAGATCTGACATTGACTGTGCTGGCCATGAATATGCATGGACTGGCTCCAGATTTTGTTCCCATCCCCAAGTCTATGCCACACAAAATTGAAAAAGTGGTTTGTCCTCCAAAACTTTAACTTGTTGAAAGGTTCACTTCAAGATTCAGGTTTTGTTTTTACAGTTTTATCCAGAGCCAGTTTCAATTGTTTGTCTAATGTTTGGAAAATGTATTGATCACACAAACAATGTAATGATATAACACTTTAAATGTAATTGTTGAAGAATTTGTATTATTATTATTATTATTATTATTATTATTATTATTATTATTATTATTATTATTATTATTATTATTGTATTTAATGATTCCGGCCTAGCTACAAGAAGCAAAGGTGAGATTCACAGAGGTATACACCAGCAAAGATACATAGCATAGCGCTTTGCACAAGTGCACAACATTACAGATGCATAACAGAATGCTTTTCAGTGGTAACAGCAGAACAGACATATGGCGGGGAGGGGTAGGATACAGATGGGGACAGTGGAGAGGTATAGCTGTACCGAGTGGGGGAGAGAGAGATGGGTGGCATCTAGCGAGTCAGGTGGTGCGAGGGGCGACATGATGGCCTAGGTGTTGAGGAGGAAAAAGAGTTTAATAGCACCCTGAATTTTGACCATGAATATTAGTTCTAAGTGTGTTAGTTTGTGGTAGTGAATTACGGGCACAATTGAATAACATGCACAGACGTCACCCCCTCGACATTGTTCATTACTAATTGCTTGTAACTCACCCTCTTCCAAGTATGTATTTTTTATTTAATTATTGTTTGTGTTAATTCTGTTTTAGATGTCCATTTTCTATATTTTCCCCTATATATCATTGATTTATATTACAACAATGAATGACAATTTGATTATTTGAAGAATGTGCCTTTATTTTAAAATAATGGAAAAGAACTTTATGATAAAAATTATATATACATATGTTTTTTTATTTTAAAAAAATGTGTAAAAGGTCATGGTAAAATGTTCATCAAAAATAGATTGTCGGTAGAAAGTAGTGCATTCACAAAATTGAATCTTTACATTCCAACAGATGTCAGATGTACTATTACATTTGTTACAATTTAGCCTGCACACAGACTATGGATTGACAGTAAAATAACTGTTGGTCTTATGATTGATAGTAATCAAGCATTATTCCAGGGCAGAAGTTAGGGAATACAAGTTTCGACAGGGTAGCCCCACTGTTTTCAAGCATCCACCCACTTTTTCTGAAGGCACCTTCATATGCTAATGAGTCCACACAAATTTTATTGGGGGACTTGAACACTGGATTATGATTTGACCATGCACAATGCCAAGCAAATAGACATACATTTAATGGATTCTAGCATGCAACAGTGATGCGTTTACTTAAGTCTTAATCGAAACATATGTTCTTAATACAAGCATGGATTACTTTCTTAGAACAAGTAAGGAGTCAAGAAAGTTCCACAAGGAGTTGAATTGGCTTGCAAGTCAGGCATAGATCTTTTGCAACATCCACTCAATCTAATGACCTACTTTTCATGATGTATACCTCTGTCTCCTTTCCCCTATTTTCCATACACATCATCCTTTGGTGTTCTATCATTGCACCACATCCTTCATGCCGATTGATCCTCTGCTACTTACAATTAAGTTTCATACCTCGGTTATACTTTTTGCGCCATCCCTTTACTCTTTACTCAATTCCCTTCCCTTACATGGAACGCAACCCCTTTCCTTTGCCCACACTTTTCATTGATTTATTGCTTGGACCTCTAACCCTTCCATGGCCCTGGTTTCCATGTAAACCGTAGATCACATGTATGTGCCATTAATTTCCTGCAAAACACGGCAAGGTATTGTGGATGAGTACTTTATTGCAATCATTGCTATGGGGTCTGCCCATGAACAACCCAGCTAAAGATGCTGAGTGGACTTGATATTTATTATGCTGACATGTTGCACTTTCTTGCAAAGTTTGCTAAATTTTTCAATTCCTGCAAGTAGAGGTAACTATGAGGGGTGTCATCCGGTGATATGGTGATGGAGAGTGACCTATAACATGTCTGTGTTTTCAAGGAAGCGTAGGTGCTTTCTTTCAAGACACTTAACATTTTAAGAAAGGGTTGTGAAAAGGGATGAAGCAATACCTGCTGTTAAATACTTCTATGTGTGTCAATCAACTCTGCCCATAAGCGAGTACAGCATCTACCACACTTCTAATATTTGTGGTTATTATTCAGGCAGCTATTAAACACTTTTTGTATTGAACTCAGAAGTGCTCAAGAATCTCACCAGAAAAGAAGAGAAGAAGTCATACAGAATTACAGCAAGGAAAAACTCTCATAAAATGTGAAGTTTAGCTTCACTGGCAAGTAAGATTCCTGGTGTGTGGCTGCAAATTGCAATAGAGCAAAGGTTTATGAGCCACAGTGTTAGCCAACATTAGCATCCCGGGTGACATAATATGTCATTTAAATTAATACTTTGCCTATGTGCAGTTTGAAAATGCGCCAGTCTCACTGTGGAGGCCACCCAGGTGCACCTGCAACATTACTGAAATCAAAATGATTGCTTAACTAGGTATACCCAGAGCCAGAAAGCCTTTCACAACTTAGCTCATTCTTGGCAGGCTGGAATTTTAGCGACTTCCTTTTTTTTCACATTGCACCTGTGGCCCGGGGGGAACAGTCAAGCAAGCCTGGTGGGCAATCGCCCCTTTAGCCCCCTTCACATTCTGCCATTGCAGACTCTATATATTAACCCACAGATTTTCATCCATCAATATCCATGCATCTGTATTTCGTGCTGTAGTCCTCTCCCTATGTCCCAGATGATTTGAGAAATGAGTTTGTGCATTTTTGATCTGCACTGAAGGTGAGTGCCGAATAGCTATCTAGCTAACAGCAATGCATAATTATCAGGTGTTGAGAAGTAGGTGCATTGAGTAATGTTGCAGTGGATGTCAGAACCCCAAGTGTGAAATGATTGAAGCAATAGACAGAATTCCAGAAGTCATTATATTGGGTTTGAGGGTGAAAAGCCTGTTTTCATGTTTTGTATTAAAATTCTGTTTTTTGAGAAGTGAGGAGATTGCTTGGATTTGTACAGGCGCGATACAATTAGGTTTTATTGGGATGCGTTCGCTTGACTTTACATTGAAGAAAGACAGGGACGTGTTTGTAAAAACTCTTTGGACAGTAATGCAATAATTACCTAGCCCGATTAGGAACATATGTGCAAACAGATGTGCACTCCACACACACTACTGCCGGATGGCTTCCTTTTCGACCATCTATATCAAATAATATATACATGCCCGGGTCGCAAATGTTTGTTTGTGAAAACTGTTACACAGCAATGTGTGATGTCCATGTTCTGCACCTCTCCTAGCCGCATCTGTAAAAGAAGGCAACACTGGTGTTGGACAGAGCACCTTCAGACCATTAAAATTGGATTCAATAATTTGCCACGTGGAATAGTTTCATTGTGTTTCACTGCCCAGCTTGCTATTGAAAGCCAAAAATAATGTTTTTCCTTTTTGTGGCACGTTTTCCCGAAAACGAAACCAACACTTGGCTGGCTGAGAACACAAAATACAGGGTCTCATTGTTATTTGTCTTTGAATCACCTGTACTAATAATTTGAAGGACACAATGTATCAAATATCCACAAAGAATTGATAAGATTCACTGTAATGGAACAGAACATAAGAAAGTTAAGCTTCTATTAATGAAATCTGTCGTTCGAGGCGGTTGCTCACCCTCATAAGAGAGAATGGAAAATCAACAAATAATGTAAGTATAGTTTTACTTAATATTTAGGTGACTGAGGATGGCATGTGTGCTGTATGTGTGATGATTAACGATGTGCCGGATGAATGTTCAATTTGACACAGACTACACATTGTGCATGTTACTTTTAATGTAAAATCTAAGTTAACATATGTATGTACTATGTATTTTCTATTATAAACTGGGTACTGAAATATATTTTTGCATTCTCAAATTTACATAGCTACGTTCTACCGATGTGCACTTGTCATGGATACAATCTTCCTGTGGACGGGTTCTTAAGCCAGAATTGGACAATAATCATGAACATCAAATCTGTGATATTGATATTCTGGGACAATCATCAGGCACCAATTTGTCCTTTTGCGATAGTAGTACCAAGGAGTAATATGCCTGCTTTTATGGTCTGAAAACATGGAGATGGAAAAGGATTGCATTTCAAAGTGAAGCAACCTCTTTCTTCTCACTAACAGAACACCATGTGCCTTGATCAAACATCGGTGATGGAACATAACTGCATTAGATTTAACCACACAGAAAATTGACTAAAAGAAGCAAATGCAGGGATTAATCAATCAATTTGCGGAAAGTTGACATTTATAGAAAAACTGAAATGCATGCAATGTATGCTACTTATAACTTCAATTGGCAAAAGCTATCAATGTTTTTGTGGACGTAATCTTCTATTATGAGTGTTATATTTAAAATATAAGTACTTGGTACATTCCCAAATATTTCTGTTTTCTTCAAGATATAGGTTATTTTCTCCTTTTTGTGAAAAGAAACAAAACCTTTGAGCTGTGTATGGATGTTTGTGTTTATCTTTCTGGCTCTGCATTAGGTAACATTATGACGTAGGTGATGACAGGGTACGTTTGGCTATGCTGTCCATGCTGAATGCATATCAGCATATGCTCACAGGATAGCTATATTGCTGTTTGTTCTTGCTTGTCAACGGGTGGCCAAGGTGTTGTGGAAGGGGCTGCTCCTGACTGTCAAAACATGCCTTCAAGATATAGCATACTGTTCCAATGCTGAACAAATGTATATCAGAACATTAGCACCTTTTAACAAGCCTCAAGACAGAAGAGACAATTTAAGAGACACATATGCACAACTGAGATATGGTAGGTAGTTTGGGATCATGATGATTCATTACATGTGTAAATCAGTAGGTGTTAGTACATTTGCCAGGGGGGTGGAAGTATGGGTAGCATGCAAACTGTCATGGGACTTTTTTTTTTACTAAAGTTAACAATAAGATTGTGGAAAGTTATATTGTGCTGGATTGTGAAGTTACAGAATGTACCGTGCATTTTTACACATAAATACTATCTGCTGTTTATTAAAGAAAATAGCTGCTGAATTTCTTCTTAGATCTGATTGCTGTAGATCCTAGAAGACCTGGAGTTGGTCACCCTGAGTTAAAGGTTTGGAAAAGCAGCTTGTGATAAAGCAGTCTCCGGTTCATAGTACAAATACACTCTCACAGTTGCAAGCTACATCTGAACATTTGGAGTAAAGTGGAAAGTCATAGTTACAGCTGTGGAGGAGAATAGATCACTGAATTAACAGCGAGGCGAAGAGAGTCAAATCACCAATTATTTAAAACCCACAGTACTGGTGTCTGAACCCGTTCCTACAGCTGAACCTTTTTTGGTTCAGCATGATACACTAACTCAAGTGGAGTCTCTTATGTCAGAACCAGTTGATAAGAATTATTTGCTCACACTATGTTTAAGTTTCTGGCGTAATTCTATTGCTGAGTGTTTACAACCAACTAGCTCCATTAATTTGAATCCATCAGATAACAGTATTGGCTTTGCACCATCACACTATTCTAATTTATTTAGATCACTGGATGTGGTACACATATCAGAAAGTCCATGTGCACCGTCACTGGCATATGAAACTTACTCCTCTCATAGCTCACCGGATTCTTCTATAGTTGATGATCAACTGGAGTTAGAGTCGTTGATTATATTAAGAACACAGCTCTCTCTATGTAATAATCTCCACAAGGAGCAACAGATTCTAAAGGTTGGCCTAGTCAAATTGGTTGATGTGGTGCTATCAGCCAATCAATAGTGAATCTGCTCAACCTACTAGCATGCAGGAAATGGCTGAGGATATGGATGGCATGGGAGCAGAGAATGGATTAAATAATATGGAGACAATGCCGGTAACAGATATTTCCCTTCAAAAAGTAGATTCTGAGGACGAAAGCTCTTATATTTCAGGTGACAACAGTGTTATGGCATCTAACAATGGAATTAAACAAACAGCTCATTGTCCAAAACAAGTTGTTTAGGAGCAGGGTCAACAAAGAAGATTGTGTAAGAAACACAGAAGAGCTGAACTCAGGTGGGTGAGAGCCGGTGAGGTGTATACTAATGCAACTGTGAATGCCGAAGTAATAGAAATTCAATCTCAAACGTTGCTTTGACAAACAACTCTAATACTGTATGTATAGAATTGGCAAACCGATTCCAAGTCTTATCTACAGAGCAAATTAACTTATATTGAAGTTTCAAAGGGCACTGCTCGATGCTTGGATATTGCATAATGAGGAACCAACACTGTATATATAACAACTGAACCATCATGAAATAACAGAGTAAGCCATACATATGAAAAAAATAGTCTGGAGGTTTATCCTATGACTTGCTGTCTGAAAGAATGTGCTAGATCCGGTCCATCTAAACAAACCCAATTCACAACAAGACCTGACTTGTTCCAAAGTTCTTTAGGTTATAAAATCAGAGTTAATTAACTGTTTGCCAAGGACAAAAGTGTACTTTTAATTGATATTGAATTCTACAAATTCTTCACTGTCTACCACAACTTCATCTAATTTCTACAAAGGATCATGTGGAATTATTTGCTTCCTCGAATGACAAGTATTGGATGATTGAATTATGTTTCCAGATAGTAAATTAATTGGTAATGATAAACTGGCAACATTTTTCACGAATGGGCTTTGACACAAATCCCAGAAGACTGGGCTAATAATTCATAAACTAAGAAAATGACCATTTCTAAGTCTAAAGAAAGCTCCAAAAGTAGGGGATTAGAAGGAATAATCAGCAAACTAGCTCAGGATCTGGAGGAATATTCTGGGTCATCAAGAAAATCAAATATCCAGTGACCAAGTAGGGGTATAGATGAAGTATTGTGACCAGATAGTGATGACTTGGGGCTCCTGGAGATCCTCTTAGAACACTAGGGGTTTCAACTCATTCACTAGAAATCTGCAGGGTCAGTTTTTGGTGACGCAGATGTATTTACTCTCCAGGAGACCTGGCTTACTCAAAGATAAAGCCTTGACGGATACCATATTTTATAGAGAATAGCACAAACCAATCTACATGGTAGACCATTAGGAGGCCTCATACCTGGTGCTACAAGTTGCCCCCAAACAGGAATCAATATGTATAAACGGGTATTATAATGAATTTAGGCTGGTTGACCGTAATTGAGATATTTGCGGTTCATATGACTGCAGCTAAATTGACACCGTTACAGTCAAACAACCAATACTATATAAATACACTCCCTGCCCCCCACTTACTTACCTTTTAGCGGCACACCTCTTTGGGTGCCGCTGACTCCCTGCGACACTGGTTTACTTCACATGTGTGCTTGGGAACCGGCGCTGTATGGACCTTTCCCTTTTCTTTTTTTTAAACGTTATTCCCGTATGCAACCCCCATTCCCATTATAGCAAACACGGGGAGACAACCCCACAACCTCTGTTCCCCATGTTCACTAAAATGGGGTTTTATGGCATATTTGTTCACATTTTTAGGCTATACAATATTTTCATACAGCCTAAATTCAGTCAAATATGCCTTCATACATCATTTTATATTCAGTCTTTTGGTATATTTCCATTATAACAAATGAGGCACAGGTTCAAACTAGCCATTTTCTGTTGATTAACACTTATGATCCGCCAGGTAACGAGGAAAAGGCCAAGATTATATCTCATGGAGAAGTAATTCTAAATGAATGATTCCTCGTTAATCCTAGAGGCACTTATATTTTAACAGGGGATCTTAACTTCCAACGGTATACCTCCAGGCTGATTGATTTTAGTGAAGGCGTAAGGGTAGATGTGTCAATTTTAGGAAAAATTGCAACAAATGTGTGACATTGGATATTGAATTAGGTCAAGAGGACGGTGCTGGCAGGCTCAACCAATGGGAAGTGTTGATTTCACACTTTGACCTTCTGCAATTGTATATTGATATTGATTTAAATGGCCACTGGCAGTTACCTGGATTAATGGTATATATAACTCGTGGATTGACTATGTTTATATACAAGGCACATTTTTCCAATACATAGACAGTTTCCACTTCATCCTGAATACACAGAGTGATCATGTTGCAACCAAATTGTGAATCTGTCCTACTTCAACTAAGGAAACGGTACAAGTTCATGGATATTATACGTCAACATTGCGGCGAATAGAATTATCTGGACTGAAAGAAATGGACAAAAATGTAATATTGAGGTAAAGAAACCGATATAGCATATTGTTCATGCAAGCAATTTTGATTTTAAGACTTATTTTGATAGGATTGAAGCACTTGTAGAAGTTATCTGTGAAAATGCTTAAAGAAATAGCCATGGCAGAGACACAGCTGGCAGAATAAATGTGATATAGCCAACGTACATAAGAAGAAAGAGCTGAGAACTAACAGCTCAATTATTAATGGACATTTGCTCTGTAATATTGAGGCACAAAAGGCCCTAACCAAATTGAAGACTGATTACAGGAATTGGGTCAGGCAATACAAACAATGTATGGCCATGGTGCAATGGCAAATACTGTTTAACACTGCATAATTCTGATGCACCCAATTTTTGGCTGTCAATAAATGACACACTTCCGATTTAGTTAAAAAGAATTGGATCAATCGAATCTCTGATGAAGATTGGAGAAATTATTTGTGTGGCCTGTATACTCGAACATCTCTCTCGTCTGAAATGTCATTAGAACTGGACCTGGTATATGAAGTAATTATTATAAAAATAAAGCCATCATGAATCCCTGGCCCAGATCAAGTAGCAAATATAATCTATAAAGGAAATCCCAGTAGTTGGGCACTAGTGCTTGGAAAACATCTTTCAACAGGTGATCAGATAAGGCTCTCCCTGATAGCTAGAAAAAATCCATGCTAGTGCCTATTCATAAAATTGACCAGAAAATGATCACCTTTTGGCTATGGTGGATTCTCTGGCCAAGATTTTTTGCCAGTTTCTATTTAAAAAGTTTGTATAGAACTGTGTAACATCTTAATAAAACAACACAGGATTTAGGCAAGGAAAGAACAGCCTAGCTAGTGTGTAGAGTTTATCATACCTAAACCGCTCAGCTCACTTGAATAAAGGAGAAGCTTTATACACCTGCTTCATAGATTACATCAAAGCATTTGTCACTGTTAACAGACAAAAGCTTTGGTGGAAACTACACATTTTGGGGCTGGACCCTACAATCCTGCATTTTAATAAGGCCCTATATTCCAACACTTCTACTCAAGTGAGGGCTAATCAGGATTGCAAAATGAGAGAAACGGAATATACTAACTATGGCATGAAACAGGGGTGTAATCTGGCTCTGACACTGTTTAATCTCTATATATGAGATTTAGATGAATCTTTAAACAACTGTCAACATTTTCCCACCAAGGTAGGACCTCAATTGGTTGGGTGACTGGCATACTGAGACAACACAGTCATTTTTGATAATACCCCTATCGGACTACAACAGAGTTTGGTAGGACTTAATGGTTATTCAAAAAGAAATTATCTGGTCATCAATCTGAAGAAAACTAAAATCATGATTGTCAATGACAAAAAGAAAATAGAACTACAAATGTTGTATGGGAAATTTATGGCACTGCCATTGACATTATAAACCATTATAATGATTTGGTAATGTCCATATGTGAAACATTCAATTTCAAATTGGTAGCAAATGACATTAAGATCAAAGTGATTAAGCTATGCAATGCAATAAGACCAGAATTACACATAATGCTGCCTACTCAATGGAGGGCCTACTTAAGATATGTGCCTCTTTTGTCCCAAATACATTGTATGGCCTTGAAATGATGACAGATAAAGAACTAGAATGGCTGAATGCGTGAGGGAAAATTAGACATTATACATTGGGGTTATTACCAAGTACTCCTTTAGCGGCCTTATGCAGTGAACTGGGCCTCACTGCCATGCATACCTCCTGTAAAATTTGTCGGAGTATGTTCTTCTTTCAGATTTTCGTGCAAAACCAGAATTTGAAGAACATTTATTGATAGTTTGAAAATATGCTGGGTTTTTACAAAAAATGGCCATTAGATATTAGACTGTTCCGTGAAGATATAGAATTCACAGTGGAACAACCCATTAATATTGGTTTAGCTGTTAAACAGGTAAAACAAAGCAGAAGAACGGGATCGAATGAATAATCTAGAGCATCTGCTCAGTAAACTACCTTTTGTAAGTATATTACCCAAGTATATTACCCAAGGATTCACAATGGCCGTTCCTTTTACAAATAGTTATAACATTCTTAATTCCAAGGTATGTTGTTTTAAAACGAGGATAAGCTCTGACCAATTATATACCTTGAAACATCATGGTGCTTGGAAAAATAAGCCGTGAGAAGAGCTATAAACCTTTATAAAATATATATCTATATATTCAGTAAAAAAAACTTTGTTAAAGGGACATTATGGTTAAGTTGCGCTGCTAAAAACCTATGAAATTCAGTAAAAAACCTTGGGTAAAGGGACGTTATGGTTCCAAGTAAAAGCAAAAAACCCCTGAAATTCGCTAGTTATGGTGAGGTAAGCAACCATAACTCATGCCACCACCGTGCATTGCTAAGACTAACACCCAAATGATGAACACACTCGGTGCCCGGAATGTCCGCAATTAACCAAAATGGAGGTGTCCTATGGACACCATGCCTGTCTGTACTCTCCGTAGAACATCTACACACATGCACACCACACCTATGAGTCCTACGTACATCGCGACTGTCCGTAACTGTCTGACTCACGTGTGTCGCACTTTTAATTAGTTTAAGGATCCGAACACTATCCGTAGAACATCCGTGCGCATGCGCACAACCACTCCCATGCATTTGGTGTTCTGCAGACACCCGTCCCATTCGCGGAAGTGTTCACGGCGTCATCATGTGACCGCACCCACGCTGAGCGTGTGTCCTGATTTGTGGATACTGTTCGGGTCCCCAAACATTTTTAAAGTACCTTTTTGGACAATCCAAAGTATTTTACAGTAGAAATTCACCATTTCACATGACAGATACAATGACCCAGGCTTTCTACATACTTTTTGGAACTTTTTTAGCCTTTTTGGGGTGTTCGATCTGTTTGTGGACAGTGTGGCTGTCTGCAGAATGCACACCTGCACCCCCATAAAAGGCCACACCCCAGAGCTCATCCTCATTGTGCTTCTGGCTACCTGACAGAGCATTGTCTATTTTGGCTTTTGCTGATCTTGCTGCTCTTGCTGCTTCCCATCATCAAACCTGATTGCCTCTACGGTTGCTGCTGCTCCAGCTGGTGCTACTTGTGCTCCAGCACCACCCCCACCCCCTCCACCACAACCACCTCCCCAAGGGCCTGCAGAGGGGACCAGACGTGAGGATGTAGAGGAGGGGGATGAAGCGGATGAAGAGAATGAGATAGTGGAAGTCCCTACTACCAGCACTCGCCGTGAGTCTTGGGTGTGGCAGTTGTTTACCATTCAGGGTGGAGTACCAAAAGCATGTGCGAACAAGGTCACCTGCAACCAGTGCAAAATGGTGCTGAGTCGTGGGAGGCCTGGTTCGTACAGCTTTGGTATGACATCCATGAAGCGACACCTAAGGTTGTTCCATGGTTGGGCTGTTCGCAAGGTTGTACTTTGTGATAAATGTAGTAGGTTGATTTCCTCTACACCATCCTCCGTTTCCGCTCCTGTCACCACAAGATACACTCCTGTGGGACAGCGCATCCCTCCAGCTGCGTCACAGGCCATCCATGATGCTGTTGCCCCTTACCTTTCGAGGGTCACAATATTGTGTATGTACTGCAATACAGTACTCTGCAGGAGGAGAGTCTTTGGAGTGCTTTCAAGACTGTGGTCATTAGAGCATGAGAGGTTCTGCTACCTACCTAAATAAGGCCCACCCTACATCTTCCTCTCTCCACCTGTCCTCTCTTAATCCCTGTGGTTGGTGTCCCTTCCTTACCCTCCTTTCCCCTCCTTTCCTTGTGTGCTGTGTGAAAAAAACAAAAAAATATATAAAACAACAAAACCCCCCAGAAAAAGGTCCTTTTCAGAGCCACCTTTCACAGTTTCAAAATAGAAGTGACAAATAAATAGTGCAGGGCCCTGTGCATTTTTTAGAAGTCCGCGGACAGTTCGCGGACATATACAAATTTGGGGTACTGCTCTATCAAAACCATTGCACTTTTCTCTGGGAGGAAGTGGTGGCTCTGAAAAGAGCCTTTTGGTGTTTTTTTTGTGTTTGAAAAAATTCAAATAGTGAACTCCTACTGAAAAATGGATTGCTGTAATTCCAAAAAAGGTTGCAATGCATTTTGTACATTTCTCAGAAAGATCTGATTGCCAGCATAAGTAAGATGGAATGTTAATGCGAAAAATGTATGTGCTAGGAAACATAATATTTTCATTGTGAAAAGAGGACATGCCAACATCTCTTAAAAAGGCACAAACAGCCTTATTGACATTGGCATCGCTTTCTCCATTTGTGGACCAAATGAAGAGGAACGCAGCCATATTTTTCTCTGTGCAATACGAGAAAAAATTACTTGAGAAATTGGAAACATGTCCATGACCTTCCCAAGTCTTTCTTTCATTGAAAATTGCAAAGAAATTCCAGACACATGTCCTAAACTGTTCCCTCCACAATGAATTAGAATTATGTCTGGATGACGCTGTGTCTCCAAAGTAGCATAGAGAGGTACCAAGTCCAGGCACTTCATTCCACGCACTCCATGCCAATGCACTTCCACATGAGGCAATCCAAGATCTGCAGCTACTCCACAGTGTTCTGCATGCACCTCCAACCAATGTATCCATGAGTCTCCCAAAATCCAGATAATATGTTTTCTGAAACAAAGAGCCAAAGCTATCTGTTCTTCTCTCAGAAAAAAAGACTTTCTGACAAACTCTATCCTTACACAACACACCCAGTAAACTTTATTGACCAATCCCTTGCTCTACTGATTCTCATTTGAATGCCTCTTCACCCCAAAATCCCTGTATGCAATACGCGGTGTCCGCAGACTGCCGCCATGTCCGCAGACATATCAAAAATCTGAGCTTGTGAATTTAAATTTAAATAGTGTGCCCATTTCCCCTTTGAGGTTGGCTCTGAAAAGAGCCGTTTTTTGTGGTTTTTTTGCAGATTCTTGACAGACACCTGTTATTTATTTTTTTTTTTTCTTACTGTACTACTAAAATTATCACATAACCTTCTCCAAAGCAACCCTTACATTCCGGAACAGCAGGACATTTCCCATAAAGGATAAAGGAATGCCATCTTCTTTAAAATAAACAGCATTCTTATTATTACCGAAGAGCATACAGCTCTAAGCATGAAAGCACAAATGCCTCGGTTGATTGCACACCTAGCAATGTTTTGCTGAGGACAAAAAAACAAACTATTGTCCCATATTGCCCTAACTACTAATCCAGAAATAATAACTTTGGCATTTGGAAGGATGTTTATTACTGCTTGAACCAAGTGTTCCAAATCTGCCAACAAAGTAGAGGCACTGATATAACCCAAATGGAAAGCACCACAGTGCAAAACTACCACATGGGGACTGTTCACCCTGCCCATATCTTCACAAACTTGCACAATTCCCTGTACATTGCAATCAGGCACAGTGCTCCTCACCTCCTCCACTCCTCTAACATCAAAATTGTTTGCCACATGCCTGCATTGAGCATACTGCTATAAACAATGCACAAACATATCTCCAAACACAAACACCCTGACTTTCTCCACCTCTGCCATCTTCACTATACACAGACTCTTTCAACACAAATCCACAACCTCAACACCTGATCGGCTCATCCCTACAGTCCCCTTTCCATGCTGGATTTGCTGGAAAACCCTGGATGTGGCACGTCCTGTCCATGGACAGAAGACCTCTACATCTAACTCCATCATCAGAGTTCAGCACTTCAAATGTACTGTTGATCACTCTGAGTACAAGTCTCATATCATTGGAAAGCACCTACTCCAAAAACTACTGTACAAGTCTCCTAGATTTCTACTTGCAGCTGTATGCAAATCCACATGCATGAATACAAACCACAGGTATGCATATTTTATGCAGAGTACATGTACATGCATATGAATGCATATAAACAGAGTAACTACCACTTAACCTGTACAACCTATAAAATGAATTTACTATTATTTTTCCCATCTGCTATAATCAACCATCACTTCCAAACCTGTTTGCTATCTAAATTCTTTTTTTTACACACCCAACTATCTAAAAAGTTATAATATTAAAAGATGGAAGAAAAAACAGTATAATTGTAGAAAAACACTTAGTAGTGTATTAGAAAATTACACACAGCCAGGATAAGTTCATGCATCTTTATACACTCACACAGATAGACACTATCATTGAAAAGCTCCCAGCTGAAATAACATCACTGCCTGTACGTCACACCCTTCTGCTTTATTACCCACACGTTCACAAACACATACCTTCTATGCTTTTCTATACAGTTTCTGCCATTTACCTTACAAAAATTGCAAAACAAGTACATCATTATTTCTTCTATCGCCTAACATTCAATAACACAGCCTTAAGAAACCAAGTGAGTTTCATATACTTAGTATTCTACTCATTTGCAAAGCATATTGAACTAACATATTGTAAGTAAAATATAAAGGCTGCACATAGTCAAAGGAAACTGTATGCACACACTATGTTCATTTATCAAACAACAATACTACTACAAAAACATAAAAATCAACATCTAATTTAACATCAGTTCTATAAACACACAAAATTACTAACTTCTTTATTTTACAATTGCAGTGAAGACCACTCTCCTGAAAAGCAACAGCATCTGAAGTACAAACAACAACACATCAGAAACCTGCTCAATCCAAACAAAAAAGTAAGTACAATACTACCATAATATACTTAATGTTACTGAAACACACTGTGGTGTTGATTAATGGAATTTGTGCACAGAAAGAAAACGGGATTTGTTCACCATTCTGCCCACAAATCCCCATGTGTTAAACAGTAATTTGCAAGCAGATTGGCACACAAATCGCCATTTTTTGGTGCACAAATTCCATAAATCAGCCTCTAGGATGTTAGTATTGCAGAACAAAGAACTGTTTTAATTCTATACCATTAGATTAAGGGGCCGATTCATGGAACAAACGTGCGCCGAAAATCTTTGAGCAAGCAGGCGCAAGCAGGCGCAAGCAGGCGCAAGCGCAAAAAAATAGCGTGCGATTCATGGAAGTCCCTGCGCGTGTTTACCTTGGGATGTGCGCCAAACCCGTGCATGGCGCACACGTCACTGCAAAATCCCGAAAGGCGTGCGCGACGCGCACAGTGAAAGCGCACAAACTCGGCGCATACACCAGAAAGTGGGTAGAACACGGGGCGTAACGCGCGGAATGGGGAACAACGCCCGAAAATAAGGGCGTAACTGGGGATGTACTGCAGGAAAGCAGACGGAACGCCCACACGCACTCGAACCACACCTATTCATGGAATTGAATAGGGCAAAACCACGCACAGCCAAAGACACGCACAAGCCGAAACACGTCCGCCACACGAAGGCAGGCGGTAGCGTCCCTGCGCATTACAAAAGTGGCAACATACAGCAATTCGGCCTGTGCGAGCGGGGCACGTGTATT
This sequence comes from Ambystoma mexicanum, assembly GCF_040938575.1. Classification (NCBI taxonomy): domain Eukaryota; kingdom Metazoa; phylum Chordata; class Amphibia; order Caudata; family Ambystomatidae; genus Ambystoma; species Ambystoma mexicanum. The sequence continues at coordinate 343,519,481 of NC_090934.1, read as the reverse complement.
TCGGGGGTGCGCGGGAAGTTACACATGCGATTGAGCGGGGTACGTGTATTTTGGGGGTGCGCGGGAAGTTACACACGCGATTGAGTGGGGTACGTGTATTTCGGGGGTTGCGCGGGAAGTTACACATGCGATTGAGCGGGGTACGTGTATTTCGGGGTTGCGTTGGAAGTTACACACATGATTGAGCGGGGTACGTGTATTTCGGGGTTGCGCGGGAAGTTACACACGCGATTGAGCGGGGTACGTGTATTTCGGGGGTGCGCGGGAGGTTACACATGCGATTGAGCGGGGTACGTGTATTTCGGGGGTGCGCGGGAAGTTACACACGCGATTGAGCGGGGTACATGTATTTCGGGGGTGCGCGCAAAGTTACAAACGCGATTGAGCGGGGTACGTGCATATCAGGGGTGCGCGGAAAGTATCACACGCGATTCCATCAGGGTACATGTATTACAGGGATGCGCGGAAAGTTCCACAGACGAATGTCCAGGCTATGTGTATTTCGGGGTGCGCGGGAAGTCTCACACGCGATTCCATCAGGGTACGTGTATTACAGTGGTGCGGGGGAAGTGTCACACGTGACATCAGCAGGGTACGTGTATTCCAGGGGTGCGCGGGAAGTTCCACACGCAATCTCATCATGGTACGTGTATTTCGGGGTGCGGGGGAAGTATCACATGCAACATCAGCAGGGTACGTGTATTCCAGGGGTGCGCGGGAAGTTCCACATGCGATTCCATCAGGGTACGTGTATTAAAGGGGTGCGCGGGAAGTTCCACACGCAATCTCATCAGGGTACGTGTATTACAAGGGTGCGCGGGGAGCACCACACGTGAATTGCACATGTGGGTCCTCCTAGGTGTTCCCTCTACACCCTCCACGGCCCCTGCAGGTGGCTCACACCACAGGGGCCTACCCTGCACATGTCCTGCAGGCACCCCATCCACCATGGCCATGCCCCCCAGCCAACCCACATGTCAACTTGCACTACTGCCCACCAACGCATTTCCCCCTGCACCCCCAGCCACCAGGGGCACCCTCCACCAGGCCCCCACCCATGTCTCCCACCCCCCCACCCCCCAGCAGTGCAGGGGCACCCACCACCAGGCCCCCACCCATGTCCAACTCATGTTCCCCACCACCCCCACCCCCCAGCACTGTGGGGCACCTGCCACAGGCCCCCACCCATGTCTCCCACCCCCCCACCCCCCAGCAGTGCAGGGGCAGCCTCCACCAGGCCCCCACCCATGTCTCCCACCACTCCCACCCCCCAACAGTGCAGGGGCAGCCTCCACCAGGCCCCACCCATGTCTACCACCACCCCCATCCCCCAGCCACCAGGGGCAGCCGCCACCAGGCCCCCACTCATGTCTCCCACCACCCCCACCCCCCAGTCACCAGGGGCAGCCTCCACCAGGCCTCCACCCATGTCTTCCACCACCCCCACCCCCCAGTCACCAGGGGCACCTGCCAGCAGGCCCCCACCCATGTCCAACTCATGTTCCCCACCACCCCCACCCCCCAGCACTGTGGGGCACCTGCCAGCAGGCCCCCACCCATGTCTCCCACCACTCCCACCCCCCAGCACTGTGGGGCACCTGACAGCAGGTCCCCACCCATGTCTCCCACCACCCCCACCCCCCAGCCACCAGGGGCAGCCTCCACCAGGTCCCCACTCATGTCCCCTATTACCCCCACCCCCCAGCAGTGCAGGGTCAGCCTCCACCTGGCCCCACTCATGTCTCCCACCACCCCCACCCCCCAGCAGTGCAAGGGCACCCGCCACCAGGCCTACACCCATGTCCAACTCATGTTCCCCACCCCCCCACCCCCAGCACTGTGGGGCACCTGCCAGCAGGCCCCCACCCATGTCTCCCACCACCCCCACCCCCCAGCAGTGCAGGGTCACCCTCCACCAGGCCCCCACCCATGTCTCCCACCACCCCCACCCCCCAGCAGTGCAGGGTCACCCTCCACCAGGCCCCCACCCATGTCTCCCACCCCCCCACCCCCCAGCACTGTGGGGCACCTGCCAGCAGGCCCCCACCCATGTCTCTCACCACCCCCATCCCCAGCACTGTGGGGCACCGGCCAGCAGGCCCCCACCCATGTCTCCCACCACCCCCACCGCCCAGCAGTGCAGTGGCACCCTCCACCAGGCCCCCACCCATGTCTCCCACCCCCCCACCCCCCAGCACTGTGGGGCACCTGCCAGCAGGGCCCCACCCATGTCTCCCAACACCCCCACCCCCCAGCACTGTGGGGCACCTCCCAGCAGGCCCCACCCATGTCTCCCACCACCCCCACCCCCCAGCAGTGCAGGGTCACCCTCCACCAGGCCCCCATCCATGTCTCCCACCACCCCCACCCCCAGCAGTGCAGGGGCACCCTCCACCAGGCCCCCACCCATGTCCAACTCATGTTCCCCACCACCCCCACCCCCCAGCACTGTGGGGCACCTGCCAGCAGGCCCCCACTCATGTCCAACTCATGTTCCCCTGCACCCCCACCCCCCAGCAGTGCAGGGGCACCCTCCACCAGGCCCCCACCCATGTCTAACACCCCCCACCCCCCAGCAGTGCAGGGGCACCCACCACCAGGCCCCCACCCATGTCCAACTCATGTTCCCCACCACCCCCACCCCCCAGCACTGTGGGGCACCTGCCAGCAGGCCCCCACCCATGTCCAACTCATGTTCCCCACCACCCCCATCCCCCAGCACTGTGGGGTACCTGCCAGCAGGCCCCCACCCATGTCCAACTCATGTTCCCCACCCCCCACCCCCCAGCACTGTGGGGCACCTGCCAACAGGCCCCCACCCATGTCCAACTCATGTTACCCACCACCCCCACCCCCAGCACTGTGGGGCACCTGCCAGCAGGCCCCCACCCATGTCCAACTCATGTTCCCCAGCCAACATGTCATCACAATCTAGATCCCTGGTCCCTATGGTCAGCCTCCAAATGCAAAACACCCACCCGAGTATTGCATCCACCCACTCATAATTGGCAATTACATGACAGAACACCAATTGCAAGTTCCGAAACAAACACATTTCCCTCACATACACACAATGGGTGTCAGTGAATCTCAAAACCCATATCATGATATGCATGAAACCAATGAGATGATACTACACATTGAAGTCTGATAAAAAAAATATGTATTAAAGGAAACATAAATAGAATCAAAAATAAAGAAACAGAAATGGGAATGTACAAACATGAAAAGAAGCATGTCGGTGAAAAAAAGCAAAAACAAAAATCAAAATCCAAACTAATGGTGTCCAAAGTCACTGTCCAGAAAACAAAATCCAATGGGAAATAAAATTGAAAGCCATTGCTCCATGGTTAAAATGTGAAAGAAAAATACAATCCAACAGTGAACTATGTACATACAAACAAGCCAGGGTCCATTATCCCAACAAAAGAAAGGAAACCTATCTAACTACACTAACTAATAAAATAAACTATATACAAAAATGTGGCCAATGTCCGAAAGGTCCAAAATAAATAAAAAAAAAAATGAAACCTAACACTACCTACATAACTATGTACAAGGGCAGCGGGCTAGTTTGACGGCTCACTTGTGGATGTCCCGGGTCAGGGCATCATCGAACTCCTGCTCAATGTCCCGGAGGCGGTCCTCCTCCATGGCCCCGAGGGTCCGCAGGGCCGTCGACGTGTCCACCTCCAAACCCCTGCGGATTGCCTCGAGGCACTCGGCCCGCCTCAGGGCCCTCCGCATGTAGTTCTCCGCCCTGACCATTGTGAGCCGTGCCTCTTCCACCCGCTTCCGCTCCGCATCTATGGCGTGGCCCAACCGCTGCCACACGGAAGACACTCTCTGTCCTGGGTCCTCCTGCCTTCCGGCCGATGCCTGCCCCTCCGATGTTGAAGGCCCGAGTCTTCATGGCTCCCACCACATTGCTGCTGCTGCTGTGCCTCTGCCCGTGCACTGCCTCCTGCTGCCTGCACATCCTCTGCCAGCTGGGGTGCAGTCGTTGATGTGGCCACCCCTGCTGGACGTCCGACTCCCGACTGTGGCAGGGATGCCTCCTCCACCAGCCTGGCCACACCGTCAGAGGCAGCTCCACAGGGCACCCAGGTGACTGATGGGTGGGAAGATGGCACGGAGGACGACTGGCGCGTAGGGGGTTCAGTTGAGGAGGGGGTCGTAGCAAGCCCCATCATACGGAGGAATCCGGCCTGGGTGACCTGTCCCAGCAGGCTGACGTGGTCAACGAGCCATTCGAGATGACGTGCAGTCTCCTCATGAAAAGACTGCAGGTCACCTCGCATGGCCCGTTGACGCAACGCCACACCACTCAGAACAGGCTCAACCCGTACCGGATGGCCACGTCCGCAGGCAGAGGAAGGCCAGTTGATGTGAGCTCATCCCCTGCCTGAAAATGGGTCTGGACGTAGGCATCCCTGCTGGTGAAAGATGATGCAGGGACAGGATCAGGGACAGGATTGCACACAGGCATCTCCGCGGCTGCCTGTGCTGCCTCCTGTCCCTGGTCCTGCACTGCACCACTAGCACCAGTGGGATCCCCACCTCCAGACCCCGTCTCTGTTGCTTGCACGGCCTCCTCCTCCACCAAACCCCCCACCAACCTGGATGACTCCGTCCCATCTTCCCCCATTGGGCCCTGTGGGGTCCCAGCTGCCCCTTCTGCTGCCGAGGAGTCCAACTCCAACCTCCGCCTCTTGGACCTCCCCCCGGCAGCTGCGGCCTGGGACGCGGCACCGGACTCCTCACTCCCCGACGAGATGACAACATGGGAGGGGAGCCGGGCCTTGCGTCTCCGGCTGTCGGTGGGATCCCCGCCGCTGTGCTCCACAGCACCTTCTCCGCCCTCTTCATCAGTTGACGCTGCAGACAGGGAGAAATTAAACACAGGCATCAGGGCACTGTACAATGGACACATACACACATGACAGTTGTACATGAGTGGCATTGGCAAACCTCAGACATGTCATCACAATCCCCAACACACATGTCATTCCAACTCGCACACATGAGCCATACCACAGCCATATCGCAACTGCCAGCACCATCCATACACATACAACAGCATGAGCAGGCAAAGGTGAGCCAGACATCACATGCAACACAGGAAGTGCACCACACATGTACACACACCACCACACTTGCATGCATGTGTACACCTCTGCCAAGTGTCGCAGTGTTCAGATGGGCATCCATGTCACATCTGCCGATCAGGCTTCCACATACCGCTGTCACATGCATCCATGTTGCATCACTGTTGCACCCTTGTCAAATACACACAGATGTACATGTACACAGTGCTGATACATGCAGCTGACAACAACATACATGTGTGACATCACAGACATGTCTACTTACATACACATTCATCCAAACATGTGTGCCCACACAACTGCATTTGGCATGCAAGCCTACACACACAAGCACCATCCATGTCTCACACATTCCAGCCCTCGCATGTGTTAGCCCCACGGCCCTGTACACCCCCACCCATACTCGACCCCATACAAACAGATGTGCAACCTGCACACTACTGAAAAATCACCACACGCACATCTCACAATCAGGGTGCATGTACACTGACCGCTCGACTCCAGACGGGTCTGCCTCTCAAGGACCTGGACGTGGAGCGCTGGGGATATGCGTTCCAGGACCCTCATCTGTTCTTCCGACAAGTGGCCCCGGCGCCCCTTGGCATCCGCTGCCTTCAAGAGGCGCAGGGCCTTGTTCAGGGTCCTGGACCTGAAGTCCTCCCAGCGCTTCTTGACATGTTGGAAGTCGCGGACTGCCACCCCCTCCGCGTTGATGGCAGTCACGATGTCAGTCCAGATCCGAGTCCGTCCTTCCTTGTCGGCGCGGGAACTTCCGAAGAGGACATCATACTGCCCCAGGACTTTCTCCACCAGGACACCAACTTCGATGGCACTGAAGCTGGTGCCCCTCTGCCTCTCTGGTGTTTGCCACGACATGACAACCCCGACATGACAACCCCAGAGGCAAAAGTGGGTGGGCAACTGGGTCCTGGGGCTGGGCTGTGGAGCGATGGAATCCCAGTCGGGAGTCTTCGGTTCCAGCAGGGGTGGTCACAGCAACAGCACCCCTGGCTGATGTGCAGGCAGCAAATGGCAGGGCACGTGGGCAGCAGGCAGTCAGGCAGCAGCAGATGTCAGGTGGGAGCGTGCTCGGGGCTCTGGGGGGCAGTAGTTCGGCCTTCTGGGCAGGAGCGTGGTCTTCCGTGTGCTTACGCGTGGCCAGCTTGATACGGAGTGATTTGGCACGTGAAAATCCTGCACGTCTGCGTGTAATTCGAGGAAAGGCCCTTAGCGCCTATGCACGGCAGCACGCATATGCGATTTCATTGGAGCAAAGGCCCTTAGCGCGTGAGCGCGTTTGTGACGTGACGCGCGCGGGTGTTTCCCTCATTGCACGTGATGACAGAACACAAGTGGATTTCCACCAATCGCGTATGAAAGTTCATGCGCACCCCAGAACACACGTACCCAGGCTAATCGCGTGTGGAACTTCCCGCGCACCCCGAAACACACGTACCCAGGCCAATCGTGTGTACGCTCACTTCCCTCCGATCACACGCGATGACACTCGGACGTGCAGTTTTTCACGCGCGCTGAAATGCCCATGCATGCCTGTACGCGTCACGTCACAGGGGCGCTTGCACTTGAGGGGCCTTCTGCCCAATGAAAATGCGTATGCGTGCAGGTCGACGGCCCTGTGGACCCTCGGGGCCATGGAGGAGGACCGCCTCCGGGACATTGAGCAGGAGTTCGATGATGCCCTGGCCCGGGACATCCACAAGTGAGCCGTCAAACTAGCCCGCTGCCCTTGTACATAGTTATGTAGGTAGTGTTAGGTTTCATTTTTTTTTGGATTTATTTTGGACCTTTCGGACATTGGCCACATTTTTGTATATAGTTTATTTTATTAGTTAGTGTAGTTAGATAGGTTTCCTTTCTTTTGTTGGGATAATGGACCCTGGCTTGTTTGTATGTACATAGTTCACTGTTGGATTGTATTTTTCATTCACATTTTAACCATGGAGCAATGGCTTTCAATTTTATTTCCCATTGGATTTTGTTTTCTGGACAGTGACTTTGGACACCATTACTTTGGATTTTGATTTTTGTTTTTGCTTTTTTTCACCGACATGCTTCTTTTAATTTTTGTACATTCCCATTTCTGTTTTTTTATTTTTGATTCTATTTATGTTTCCTTTAATACATATTTTTTTATCAGACTTCAATGTGTAGTATCATCTCATTGGTTTCATGCATATCATGATATGGGTTTTGAGATTCACTGACACCCATTGGGTGTATGTGAGGGAAATGTGTTTGTTTCGGAACTTGCAATTGGTGTTCTGTCATGTAATTGCCAATTATGAGTGGGTGGATGCAATACTCGGGTGGGTGTTTTGCATTTGGAGGCTGACCATAGGGACCAGGGATCTAGATTGTGATGACATGTTGGCTGGGGAACATGAGTTGGACATGGGTGGGGGCGTGCTGGCAGGTGCCCCACAGTGCTGGGGGGTGGGGGTGGTGGGAGACATGGGTGGGGGCCTGGTGGAGGGTGCCCCTGCACTGCTGGTGGGTGGGGGTGGTGGGAGACATGGGTGGGGGCCTGGTGGCAGGTGCCCCACAGTGCTGGGGGGTGGGGGGATGGGAGACATGGGTGGGGGCCTGGTGGAGGGTGCCCCTGTACTGCTGGGGGGTGGGGGGGGTGGGAGACATGGGTGGGGGCCTGCTGGCAGGTGCCCCACAGTGCTGGAGGGTGGGGGGGGGTGGGAGACATGGGTGGGGGCCTGGTGGCAGGTGCCCCACAGTGCTGGGTGGTGGGGGTGCAGGGGAACATGAGTTGGACATGAGTGGGGGCCTGCTGGCAGGTGCCCCACAGTGCTGGGGGGTGCGGGGGTAGGAGACATGGGTGGGGGCCTGGTGGAGGGTGACCCTGCACTGCTGGGGGGTGGGGGGTGGGAAACATGAGTTGGACATGGGCGGAGGCCTGCTGGCAGGTGCCCCACAGTGCTGGGGGGTGGGGGTGGTGGGGAACATGAGTTGGACATGGGTGGGGGCCTGGTGGTGGGTGCCCCTGCACTGCTGGGGGGTGGGGGGGTGGTAGACATGGGTAGGGGCCTGGTGGAGGGTGCCCCTGCACTGCTGGGGGGTGGGGGTGGTGGGAGACATGGGTGGGGGCCTGGTGGAGGCTGCCCCTGGTGGCTGGGGGGTGGGGGTGCTGGGAGACAGGAGTGGGGGCCTGGTGGAGGCTGCCCCTGCACTGCTGGGGGCTGGGGGGGGGGTGGGAGACATGGGTGGGGGCCTGGTGGAGGGTGACCCTGCACTGCTGGGGGGTGGGGGGTGTGGGAGACATGGGTGGGGGCCTGCTGGCAGGTGCCCCACAGTGCTGGGGGGTGGGGGTGGTGGGGAACATGAGTTGGACATGGGTGGGTGCCTGGTGGTGGGTGCCCCTGCACTGCTGGGGGGTGGGGGGGTGGGAGACATGGGTGGGGGCCTGGTGGAGGGTGCCCCTGGTGGCTGGGGGTGCAGGGGGACATGCGTTGGTGGGCAGTAGTGCAAGTTGACATGTGGGTTGGCTGGGGGGCATGGCCATGGTGGATGGGGTGCCTGCAGGACATGTACAGGGTAGGCCCCTGTGGTGTGAGCCACCTGCAGGGGCCGTGCCGTGGAGGGTGTACCCTGCTGAAATCGCGTGTGGAACTTCCCGCGCACCCCTGAAATACACGTACCCTGCTCGCACGGGGCCAATCGCGTTTGGAACTTCCCGCGCACCCCTGAAATACACGTACCCTGCTGAAATCGAGTGTGGAACTTCCCGCGCACCCCTGAAATACACGTACCCTGCTGTAATCGCGTGTGGAACTTCCCGCGCACCCCTGAAATACACGTACCCTGCGGCAATCGCGTGTGGAACTTCCCGCGCACCCCTGAAATACGCATACCCTGCTCGCATGGGGCCAATCGCGTGAGGTACTTCCCGTGCACCCCAGTGATACACATAGCCCGCTTGCCGTGCTGATACAGGATTAGCGCAGCCCTTTGTGCTGGATTGGGGATTTTGATGGCTTTTCCCTGCGCGAGAGGCGTTCTTGGGGCGTAACTGGCGCTGCTGCAGGGTCGCTGCGCCACTGTGCGCCACGGCTGGTTTTAGTGGCTGGAATCCATGAATACGCTGTGCGCGGAAATGGATTTTAGCGCACGCGGCTGGCGCAGGGATTTGCACGCGCACACTGTGCGCCAGCCGCGTGCGCCACTTGTGCGCTGTATTCTATGAATTACCCCCTTAATATTAGTGCTTCTCCTCAGCATTAGCTTACTTTGTACTGTCATCTGAACCCCAGTATAAAAACACACAAATACAAAAATAGCCCACCCAACTAGTTGTAGCTGCCCAATGCACAATCACACACCACCACCACATACATCCTTACCATCACACTCAGACACTCATGCACGCAGCACACATACATTGCAGAACGGCTCACCCATACCTTCTTTTTTTTCAACAGACCCCAAAGAATGCCTACCAAAAATCAAGTCTGTAGAAAGCAATGCAGAAGTAGAGCAAATGAAAATAAAAGTGTCCAAAATAAGCATCTATCTCTAGCAGAATTTGTACAAAAAGTTCAAACAAAAGATCTAATCGAGTCATTAAGCGGAACAAAACAAGCTTCCAGTACAGAAACCTTTAAAAATGTGAAACAACACAGAAAGTAATTAACAATAATTCAGTTGCCACTACTGCTAACACTGCTCCTGTAAATCTTGATGTAGTGGCAAGTAACCATACCAAAAAAAGTATTTTACAAAAAATGTTCTGCCACAGAGTCCTTCAGAATCTTATCAAAACAGAAGAGAAATCATGCACAACCCTTAAAACCTACCGTAGAAAATTAATCTTAGAAGCTCTCATAGACAGTGCAATCCTTCTCAAAAGGAAGTTATTTATTTTAGTGTTAAACACTAACAGAACTAACTACTAAATTGCAAAAAAGACTTCTCAATAAACTTCTTAAATATCTGTGGAGGTTAATGGAGTCACACCATGAGCACAGAACCATATTTCAATGAAGAAGCATTCAAACAAAAGCAAACAATCACAATTGCCATACATGGCAGCAGACGAGGGTATGACAAACTTAATAATACCATAATGGAACAAGAAATGCTGATCACAAAAATATCCCCAGAAAATTCAGTATCACCTCTCCATCAGACTGTCCAGTGTACAGATGGCCATGTACGTCAATGTGTAACATTCACAAAAAATCTTTCAAATCTTTATGCCAGTTCCTCAATCAATATGTAAAAGGCAAAAACAAATTCAAAATGAAACTTCTACAAAATATGGATACCTGTCCAGTGCGTAAACACACTGGACAACAAGGACATTCGTTAGCCTGCATTTAAGGACCTAATTGCAAAAGTACCTTCCATCATATCAAAATGATATCAATACATCATTGAACTATAATAAATCTAGTCCATAAACTGTACCATGCTAAATGTCCAGCTTTAGCATTAGACAATTTAAATAACAATCTTCTACATGGTACAGCGAAAGACCTACTAAAAGAAATAGAGCATATCCAGAGAAAATATTTTGGAAGTGAAAGCCACTTACAAAATGCAATAGCTTTACAACAGACTAGAAACAATTCTACAAATGGCACCCTTCTACTACACACACACAAATAAGAAATACTAAAATTTAAAAGTGCATCCACTGCAGTACCAAACCATGTGTGTGTGTGTTGCCGCAGAACTTTTTATAAAAGTAGCACACAAACTCTAGACATAACATACAAAATAGAAGACAATGAAGATTCCAAATGGATGGAATTAGCTCTCTAACTTATAGCAGAAAACAAATACAAAATAAATGACCCCTTAATGCTTTGCAGTTACTGCACTGCAAAACTTGACAACAACCAAACTCCTTCACATGCTATCACAAATAAATTGGAAGTATTCCCACTACCAAAACCCTTGCAACAACTCAATTTATATGAGAGCATCATAATTCAAACAGTGCATACATTTCAAGCAATAATACGCCTTCAACCAAAAACAGCAAAATTACCTCCCTCAGAATTAGAGAAAGGTATTTGTGGCAAAGTAGTTTATTTACCATTAGATCTGAAAAAAATGTACACACTCTAGGAGTGCAACGTCCAATAGAGCAATCTTTAATTGTCTTAATAAATAGTGTACCTACAAAAGACAAAAGAATATGGCAACAACTCGTAGACTTACATAAAGTTAGACAAGCCTTACAATACCTAAAAGACAATAATGAATACACTCGGATTGGTGGTAAGAATACATCTACTCTTGATTATGTATTTTGCAATTATAGTGGTCTTGAGAAGGTGGTTGATATGGGGATAGCTGCAAGAGATGAGAGTGACCATCTACCTCTATGTGTATTACTCAAAACTGATGATGCTACTGTTCGTGATATGAACTATGATGAATGTGGCAATATTTTTGTAAATGATGGAGGCAACCGTATACAATGGTACCCTGCCAATCTGGCAAAGGGAAAAATCGCCTGTGAACAATTGCTGCCTAAATTTATTGCGCTTTGCCAACAAGGAGACACGAGCGTTACCAACTTAAGTCAGTTATTCAGTGACACAATCACACAAATGAAGGTGCTTGTTGCGTCCACGCGAGGTTACAGCTCTGTCCATGAAAGAACTAATAGAGACAGAACGAACAAGAGATATCATTTTGATTAAAAAAAGAAAAAGTTATGTCATACTATCTCAATATTGATTTTATCTCCTAGTTGGCAAATGGATGCAATAGCTATTAATTTGGCAATTAAAAAAGCCAATTCGAAGATGGCTGAAATCTCACAAACGTACTTGTGAAAACGAACATTGGTTCAATATTGCTCATTTGGCAAATACGGGGAATTCTGTTGCAATATGGAGAGAACTGAGGGAGAAGAAAAGGTCACAGTTACCTATAAATAGTATCACTGAAGAAGTTTGGGCTGTCCACATAACTAGAGCATTGGGTGTATCTGAAGCAAGCAATATAGAAATAGTAAATCCTGAAATACCATGGATATGCCAAGCATCTTGTTCTGACATTGAGGCCATAATTGAACGTCTAAATGCCTCTCGGGCCTCCAGCCCTGATGGAATTACTACTTTGGCAGGAGCTTTATGGCATGTATTTAAAGATATAGGAAAGTCTGGCATTTTACCATCGTCATTGAGAGAGTCACATTGCTCCAATTTATAAGAAGGGACAACACAGTGACCCTCGAAATTATTGTTTACTGGCTATGCTGGATATTCCGGCAAAGGTGTTTGCAAGGACTTTACTTGCTGAGCTAAATACATGGATAAATAACCATGACATATTGAGCAAATACCAGACGGGCTTTCAAGCAAAGTCACGCACGAGTCATAACATTTTGACACTAGTGTCATCAGTCGAATATTCATGGGTGTGTCGAAAAATAAAGGTCTATGCTGCGTATCTAGATTTCAGTGCCGCCTTTGATACTGTAGTGAGGAATATCCTGTGGCGCAAATTAAGAAATTGGAATATTCTGAGTGGCCTGTTAAAGATGTTAGTCCTTCTACACACTGATACAAGTATTAAGGTTTGGCTAAATGGTATTGGACTTTTTTCCACATCCATTCCGACTGGGACAGGGGTTAAACAGGGTTACATAGTTGCAGCAACCCTGTTTAATCTATATTTAGCTGACTTAGAATTGTCCTTTAACCAAAGTTTATTACATCCGATAAAGGTTGGGACACAGCGTATCAGCTGGCTCGGTTATGCTGATGATCTTTTATTATTGGATTACACACCTAAATGTCTCCAATGCCTGCTGGATAGCTTAGGCAGTTTTGTGAATGAGAATAGTCTGCAGATAAACACCGAAAAAAGTAAAATGATGATATTTGCAGGCAAATCTAATGCTAAGAAGTCTTTGAGCTGGTTTTTGGATATGAAGAAATTGGAGCGTGTTGACAGTTATGTATATCTGGGTTTGCTTATTGATGAGAATCTTAATTGGAAGGCACATTGGGAAAGAACAAAGACTAAGTGTTGGAATTTAGTTGGCTTAGTGAGTGGCTTCATTGGACGAAATGGGGGACTATCGATAAAAACTGTCTTGCTGCTTTATACAATGAAAATTGTGCCTATGCTGACATATGGGATTGAGATATGGGGGCATGGTTTCATCAAGGAACTAAAAATATTTGAAGCAAAAATGCTTAGAAAGCTGGTCTGTATGCCCCAAGAAGTTGTCAGAATCTGCAGAAGCCTCCCCCTGTGTCTCCTCACCTGTGACCTCCGGTGTAAAGGTTAGGTTAGACTCTCTGTCTCTTCTTCTTTCCTTTCTGCGTATTTCTTCACCTTTTTCCGCCTTCTTCCCCTTCCTTCGTTCGTAGAGAAAAGGACGCTCTCCACCCGAGGCCACCTTGACAATGACTTGAGAATCGTCAGGCGGACCCAAGGGAGCTCGCCCCCAAATTCAGGGAAAAAGCCTGGTAAGGCGCAAAAAACCCTGAGCGGAATCAACATGCAGATGTAGATCTTGCTTCGGAAGAAAGGTCCAAATCCTTAACCGGAGTATGCAGTGGTCCCAGGTCAGCTACGGCGTAATGGCGTACTAACTGTGACTCCTGGAAGAGGCACAATCCTGAGAGCTCGGAGTCCAATTGGTTCTGAAGGTAGGACAGCCACCTATGCAGGTAAGATATGGGGAGCTGGAGAGTGAAGGCTAACAAAAAAAAGGGGAACGATAGGAAAGTAAGAGAGAAAGAAAGACTGCAACAAAAAGCAAAGCCGACAAGGTGCAAGAGTGGAGGAAGTAAAGAAAAGAAGAACAGAAGGGAAAATAAACCCCTGAAAGCACGGAACTAAGGAGGAAGGAAGCGCTGACGTGTGAGGCAATCAGCGAGAGGGGAAAGAGAGAAGGAAGGCAAAACACGGTACGCGGAAGGACGCAACCGTAGAAAAATAAGGAATTAGAGTAAATAGTCTTGGCCGTCACGGGGGAAGGCAAACATAGGCAAGGAAGAAGTACGGTAAGGTAAGAGGACTGAGAGCGTAGGAAACGGAGAAAAAACCACACGGAGAGAGCACCGGGCGGTCCGACGCGGGCAGTTCGAAAGAGTTGCAGCGCGTCTGGTATGGGGGCGTGTCGGCCTATGTAAACAAAAGGCACATTGAACACTAGTATGCTGCTGCTGATTCCGCGGTGGCCTAATTAAGCTGCCATTTATTCCATACTTTCCACGGTTGAACCGTGACAGCATGCCCCCTCTTCAGCAAACTACCACCGGGTTTACCCGGGTGGAGGTGATGAAAGCGCCTGAGTAACCTGGGGGCGTGAATATGCCTTCTGGGTTCCCACGTGCGTTCCTCCACAGGATAACCTTTCCAATGCACTAAATATTGGAGGGTTCCATGCTTGTATCGGGAGTCTACAAGTCTTTCCACCTCGTATTCATCTGGAGGCGGGTTCTTGAAGGTAAGAGGTCGTACCTTCTTGCGGCCGTAAGTGTCTGGCTTGAAGGCTTTTAATAACGAGGTGTGAAATACCGGATGTATCCTCTTGAGACTAGGAGGTAACCTTAAACGAAAGGCCACAGGATTGATTTGGGATTGTATGTACCGGGCAGTGAATTTCCCAGCATGAGTCCACCTAGGAAGAAACTTAGTGGACAACCACACCTTGGTACCTGGAGTCCAGCCGGGGTTAGGTAACCTCTTGCGATCTGCCTGTTTCTTGTATTGAGATCTGCTGGCTTCAAGTTGTAGCTTGGCGTCTCTCTGTATGCATCGTAGGTCTTCCAAGTGTGTATCTACAGAAGGTACGATGGTGGTAGACAATCCAAAGAAAGGAATGTGTCTGGGATGATACCCATAGGTGAACAGAAATGGACTAACCCCAATAGCGGAATGTCTTGAGTTATTATATGCAAACTCAGCCATAGAGAGGAATGACGCCCATCTCTCTTGTTCTTGGCTACAAAAGCAGCGGAGATACTGTTCTAAGGTGGCATTAAGTCGTTCTGTAAGGCCGTTGCTCTGGGGGTGGTAGCCCGAGGAGAGGGCGCGCTTAATGCCCAATGATTTACACATTGCAGACCAAAACCTTGAGGTAAATTGAGTCCCCCTGTCAGAAATGATACTCTTGGGTAAACCATGTAGTCTGACAACATCCTTCAAGAAGACAGCCGCTGCTTCAGGAGCTGAAGGAAGGCTTGAGAGCGGGGAAAAGTGTGCCAACTTACTCAAAGAGTCCACAGTGACCATAATCGTGGTATAGCCAGAAGATGGCGGTAAATCGACTATAAAGTCAGTCGAGATAAGTTCCCAGGGCTGGGATGGTAACGGTTCTTGTTGAAGTAGGCCTAAAGACTTGGATGCTGAATATTTATTGGAAGCACATACTGGGCAACTAGCCACGTATTCCTTAACATCCTGATGCATGTTAGGCCACCAGAATTGTCTAGACAAAAGGTCTAAGGTAGCGGTATGGCCCTTGTGTCCCGCAGATGGTAGATCGTGACACCAAGACATTGCTTGTATCTGCAGGTCCCTTGCGGGTAGGTACAGCCTACCTTGTAAAAAGTAGAACGGTCCTCTCCTTTCCAGGTCAATTCGTAGTAAAATTGGATCAGTCGTTACCTTAGTGGCTTGTTCCACTTCCTGCAAAAAGGAATTAACAACTCCAATGAATCTTTTTCCTGATAAGATATGGTCTACCTTTGGCTGACCCCTAGCCTTATCTTCTTCTTCAAGACTTCGGGATAATGCGTCAGCCAATACATTCTCTTTCCCAGGCAGGTAGGTGATTTCAAAATCATATTGCGAAAAAAAATAAGCCCAACGGGCATGTCTAGAATTGCGACACTCCATTTGTTGCAGCACTCGTAAATTACGATGATCCGTGCGTACTTGAAAGGGATGAGTGGATCCTTGAAGCAGGTGTCTCCATTCACTACAAGCTTGACGAATGGCCAAAAGCTCTTTCTCTAACACAGAATAATTTACTTCACTAGGAGTGAGAGTTCGGGAATAGTACGCCACTGGATGCTCCTCGCCATCCTCTCCTTCTTGTAACAGTGCAGCTCCTATTGCTCCTACGGAGGCATCAGTCTCAACAATAAATGGTAAGGATTGATTAGGTTGGGTCAAAATTGGAGCTGTGGTAAAAGATGCCTTGAGCTGTTGAAAGGCTTGATCAGCCGCCTGACCCCATTCAAACCTTCTTCCCTTCTTTAGCAACAGAGTAATGGGTAGGACTTTGTGGGAGAAGTTGGGAATAAACCTTCTATAGAAGTTAGCGAGACCTAAGAACCGTTGGATGTCCTTCACGGTCTTTGGAACAGGCCATTGCAGCACTGCCTTAACCTTTCCCGGGTCCATCTGTACCCCTTCCCGGGAGAGGATAAAGCCCAAATAAGAGATAGAAGATACTTCGAAGACACACTTCTCGGGTTTCACCAACAACTGATGGTCCCTTAATCTTTGTAATGCTTCCGTGACATGTCTTCTGTGTTCAGCCGGAGTGGAGGAGAAGATCAAAATATCATCCAAGTATACCACTACTGAAGAAAACAACAAGTCTGAGAATATCTTGTCAACAAAACGTTGAAATATTGCTGGGGCATTAACCAACCCAAAAGGCATCACTCTATACTCGAAATGCCCTAGTGGAGTGCGGAAGGCCGTCTTCCATTCATCGCCCTCTCGGATTCTCAGCAGATGATATGCCCCGCGTAGATCAAGTTTAGTAAAGATCCTGGCTCCCTTAACCGCCTCCAACACCTCCTTTATTAAGGGCATGGGATAGCGGTCTCGGATGGTCATGCTATTGAGACCACGGTAGTCAATACAAGGCCTCAACTCAGTGGTTCCCTTCTTGGGTATAAAAAACATGGACGCCCCCGCCGAGGAGTGAGATTCTTGAATAAGTCCATTCTGCAGATTGGCATCGAGATACTCCCTGAGCGCTCTTCTTTCTGGGAGAGACATTGGATACATACGGCCAAACGGTACTGAAGCTCCCGGTCTCAGATCAATATTGCAGTCTTCTGACCGGTGAGGAGGCAAGGAACGAGGTAATCTGTCTTCAAAAATGTCTATAAACTGATGGTAATAAGGGGGAATCGACTGCACCACTGCGGTTGATACGGGTATTGAGAGGCTAGTTGCAAAAGCTGGGTGAGCCAAGGGGAGACAATGCTGCATACAATAAGTGGAAGCGAATTGGATGGTATTGGCTGACCAATCAATCAGGGGATTGTGGCGACGTAACCACGGGATTCCCAATATCACGGGAAAATGAGCTGCCCTGATGATGTCGAAAGAGAGTTGTTCTTGATGTTGCAAAAGAGACATCTGACCAATATCGGTCTCTTGGGAGACGGGTCCAGAGGATAGCGGGTTGCCATCAACCCCTTCAACAGGGATGGGGTTTTCTTTGAACAGCAGAGGAATTCTGTGTTCCAAGGCCCAATGAGTGTCCATGAAGTTACCGGCGGCTCCGCAGTCTAGCATAGCGAGTGTCTCAATCGGAGGGTCGGCTCCGAAGATCAAAGTGATCGAAAAAACCATTAGGCGATGGTCGTCGGTGGGTAAGTTCTCTTGGCTATCTCGGCAGGGACTAGTCCTTCCAGCCCGGATCCTTTCCCTGCTCAGGACCGGGGAGATCCATTTCCCGACCGTCTGGGCGGAACTTCGGGACAATTTTGAAGCAGGTGTTTAGAGGATCCGCAGTACATGCAGAGCCCCAGATTCTTGCGGCGTTGTCGTTCATCCGAAGTTAAAGGACCTCTTGCGGCCCCAATTTGCATGGGTTCTTCCGGTTGAGTCTTCCCAGGAGGGCTCATAGGTGTCGTTCTGGAGGGAAACTGAATCTTGGTCCTTCGTCTTTCCTGTCTTCTCTCCTGCAGGCGGTATTCTAACTGAAGGGTAAGCGTAACCAGGTCTCTGAAGGAATCAGGTCGGGCCATTCTTGCAAGTTCATCCTTCAATTCTTCATGTAAACCACGGCGAAATAAGGTCTGTTGAGCCGAATCTGGCCAGGCTGCTTCAGTGGCCAATCTACTGAATGAGGAGGCATAAGTTTGGACATCCTGTGACCCCTGTCTGATATCAAGTAGTGCCTCATAGGCAGAGTATTGGACTTCTGCTCGCCCGAACCTGGATCTTAAAAGTTGAGTGAATTGGGAATAGTCATTAATGGCTGGATCTTCTTGAGTGATTAGAGGAGTAGCCCAAGCCAGGGCATTTCCAGTCAAGTTAGTGATTATGAACCCCACCTTGGATCGGTCGGATTCATAAGCCTTGGGGCGAAAGGTAAAATACACTGTGCAAGCATCCAAGAACTCCTTCAATGTCTTGAGATCTCCTTCATACTTCCCAAATGAGAACACGAGGGGGGGTAGATCGCCACGAGTCTCTTCCCTGACGGTTATCTGTTGTTTTAGGGTTTGATTCTCGGCGGGTAGATTCTGGACTTCTGCCTGAAGACCTTGGATGGCGTTGACCATCTCTTGGAATTGTTCAAGGGACGCCATGGGTTTTAAAGGGCGCTGCAAACTGTCAGAATCTGCAGAAGCCTCCCCCTGTGTCTCCTCACCTGTGACCTCCGGTGTAAAGGTTAGGTTAGACTCTCTGTCTCTTCTTCTTTCCTTTCTGCGTACTTCTTCACCTTTTTCCGCCTTCTTCCCCTTCCTTCGTTCGTAGAGAAAAGGACGCTCTCCACCCGAGGCCATCATGACAATGACTTGAGAATCGTCAGGCGGACCCAAGGGAGCTCGCCCCCAAATTCAGGGAAAAAGCCTGGTAAGGCGCAAAAAACCCTGAGCAGAATCAACCTGCAGATGTAGGTCTTGCTTCGGAACAAAGGTCCAAATCCTTAACCGGAGTATGCAGTGGACCCAGGTCAGCTACGGCGTAATGGCGTACTAACTGTGACTCCTGGAAGAGGCACAATCCTGAGAGCTCGGAGTCCAATTGGTTCTGAAGGTAGGACAGCCACCTATGCAGGTAAGATATGGGGAGCTGGAGAGTGAAGGCTAACAAAAAAAAGGGGAACGATAGGAAAGTAAGAGAGAAAGAAAGACTGTACCAAAAGGCGAAGCCGGCAAGGTGCAAGAGTGGAGGAAGTAAAGAAAAGAAGAACAGAAGGGAAAATAAACCCCTGAAAGCACGGAACTAAGGAGGAAGGAAGCGCTGACGTGTGAGGCAATCAGCGAGAGGGGAAAGAGAGAAGGAAGGCAAAACACGGTACGTGGAAGGACGCGACCGTAGAAAAAAAAGGAATTAGAGTAAATAGTCTTGGCAGTCACGGGGGAAGGCAAACATAGGCAAGGAAGAAGTACGGTAAGGTAAGAGGGCTGAGAGCATAGGAAACGGAGAAAAAACCACACGGAGAGAGCACCGGGCGGTCCGACGCGGGCAGTTCGAAAGAGTTGCAGCGCGTCTGGTAAGGGGGCGTGTCAGCCTATGTAAACAAAAGGCACATTGAACACTAGTATGCTGCTGCTGATTCCGCGGTGGCCTAATGAAGCGCCATTTATTCCATACTTTCCACGGTTGAACCGTGACAGAAGTCTCTGTTGAATTCTTTTGTCTTAAGTTTGGAGTCACATGTATTCAGTCTACTGTAATCAACAGATCATTCATGTGTGCCGTTGATGTGATGGCTCTGGACAATAAGACCATCACTGGTGACTATGCTAAAGCATTTCTAAGCCTTGACAACTTTATTCATTTTGGGATATGGGGAAAAATATTTACGGCCTTTAATAAATGGAAACAAGGATGCAAACTTAATGTATTACCTAATAATATTAATCGAATTAGATATTGGCTGAAAAAGAAGATCAAATTGTATGATTATGAAAATAACGTGGTCCTCCTTAGTACCAATTCACAAAGTGGTGCCTTTATTGAAAATATCATGGTGAGAAATTGCTTACCAAAATATATTGTGGCATTTCCTGAGGCTTGGTTGGTTAAAGATTATTTACTATTGCAATTTAATCAAAGCAAGCTGGCGAATGATTTTGGTGCTAGTGCCTATCGGCCTCGTCATAGATGTAACTGCAGGCTATGTGGAGAAAACACGTATGAATCTCTTGAGCACATAATGACTGAATGCCCAAGTCTGCATCTTATCAGATATCGATGTATGAAAAGTTATTGTAAAAGTTTTAATTGTGATGATCCTAAACCTATGTGGAAAATGTTTATGGATGTGCGTTTTATATTTTATATGATTAGATTTTATAGAAAATGTATTGAAATATTTGAAATCTATGAATTATGAAGTACTGTTTAGTTTTATATCTTGTGCTACACTTAGTTGTATTTTAAACCTGACTGCAAATGTTCATATGTAGAACATCTATTTGTAGAATTTTACGCCTTTTTAATGAAGCTTTGTTTTAATAGGATGAATTGTATTATATGTATGGTGTTGTGTTTATTTTTTGTTTTATGTTGAATATACAAAGCATTTTTGGCTGAAAGTATATTAATAAATTGAATTAAATTGAATAATGATT
This sequence comes from Ambystoma mexicanum, assembly GCF_040938575.1. Taxonomy (NCBI): domain Eukaryota; kingdom Metazoa; phylum Chordata; class Amphibia; order Caudata; family Ambystomatidae; genus Ambystoma; species Ambystoma mexicanum. Next base: position 343,498,867 of record NC_090934.1, on the reverse strand, counting down.
ACTACAAAGAAATTAATATTGAAGAAAACCTGAGGGAAACCACTGAAATAATTCAAGAGTCACCAGAAACTGGTCAATTTGAACTTCTAGATCCTGCTACAGTATCCAATAGTTTAGACCATTATACAATTCATCCATTATACTCTAAAGACACAATAGATGATGCACTAGAAACGTACCAAATGCAACAAACCAAAGGATCACCAATCAGCATATGGGAAAAAAGTATAGAAGCACATGCTTTTTCTCTACTCTTTCCTACTGGGAAAGGAGGAAGGTACGATGATAGACCCACTCAAATATCAGCATCAGAATACCGCTTGTTACGAATGTATTCTGAAGATCCCAGATTTAGACAAAATGTGGAATACATATTCCACTTACTCTTTGAAAGTGAACTAGCAACTCTATGCTATGGAGTTGCGCACACATTGAAATCAGGTACCCATTTTCAAAATATGTCAGCTACGCAATTACTACAAAAAGTGCAAGAAAAAGATGAGGATTTACAATCAAGCATTACAAATCTGTTAGCAAATGTCACGGAGATGTACGTTGTATGATAAGAAACCTTGGCCCACCCACTTGGTTTGTTACATTAAGTTGTGCAGAATATACATGGGAAGATTTACATGATTTCCTACGCATATCAAACAAAAACAAAACAAACATATATATACTAACACCTGGAGAACTTTGCTCTCTAGATCCTGTTAATGTTTCAAGATATTTCCATCATTGCTTTATTGCTTTGCTACACTTTATTTGTAATAAAACTGTTCCTCCCCTGAGAGAAGTGGAGCACTTCTTTTGGAGAAAAGGATACCAAGCCAGAGGAGCACCACATATCCACATGATTTTAGGGATTAAAGATGCTCCTAAATTTGGTCAAGACAGTGATGCCACTGTTTTACAGTTTATCAAAAAATATGTCACTTGTGAAATTCCTTCAGAAGCAACAAATATTGATCTTCATGCACAAATTTTACAATTTCAAATACACAAATGTGGGAAATATTGACGTCGCAAATACAAAAACAAAGGGAAATACTACACCAAATGCCGATTTGGTTTTCCTAGACCAGTTACAAATACAGGTCAAGTGAACAATCTCATGTCTTCAGTTAGACATAGTGTTAAAGGTAAATCACCTAAGAACACATATTACATAAAAAGAACAGAAGAAGCTAAATATATCAATGATTACAATGCAATCATTGCCTTCTTATGGAATGCAAACATAAATGTGCAGTACATTGCAGACCATTCCATTGCAGTTGCACGATATGTTACAGCCTACTTAAACAAAGCAGAAAAAACAGAGCTTCAAGAACTGTGGGATGACCTATCATCAGACAAAACACTATCTCAGAAATTGTACAGCTTAGGCATAACAATGCTCTCTCATAGAGAATTTGGCTCATATGAAGCTGCAGACTGTTTAAGTGGTACTGCTTTGTATGAAAAATCAGAAAATATAGTATGGCTAAGTCTTGGTCCTGCTAAATCTAGAAAAAGAGTTCTAAAATCATATAACAACATAGAAACAATAGGCAAAAATGATCCCAACAGCCAAGACATTTTGAGAAACAATTTACTAGACACATACTACCCGAAAAGGAGTATCACTTTGGAAACCATGTGTCTATACCACATAGCCCAAAACTTCACATACAAAAATAATATAAAACCAGATGGAAACAAAGGTAGATACAGAGTGACAAATTGTGAAGGCAGCTTAGTGAAACTTACCAAACAAAGCTTAATTAATGATATCAAATTGTCATTAAAAACTCCTCAACATAAAGAACTATATTACATGTCCCTGCTACAACTTTTCAAACCATGGAGAAAAGAAGAAGAGTTACTAGATATCTATGACTCCTATGAAGATGCTTTCAAAGCAAATGAAGCACTATAACTGATGTAAAGTTTACACGGTACAAAACAATGTTGCACAATGAACAGCAACACGAAGAAGAACTCTAGGTCCAACTAGATGAGGACACTCCCGACAGTAGTCAACCTTCTGTAACAGGAAGCCAAGAACCACTGGGATAGCCACTAAATGCAAATGAGGCAGAATTAGCTATGACAAGAGTAGAAAACACCATGGACCTCATTACGAGTCCGGCGGTAACCGAGGCGGTAAAACCACCTGGTTACCGCCGGACTCGTATTACCATTCCGCCTCTGTGATTCCCGGAATTACCGGGGCATTACAACCCCGGTTTCCCGGGAATCACGGAGGCGGAATGGTGTTAATCCCCTTTCCCATCGAGTCCTATGGGACTCAATGGGAATGGGGATCATGGAAACACCGGCAGCATCTCGTAATGCTGCCGGTGTTTCCTCGTCTGCCTGCAGGCGGGCGGTGTTAAACCCGCCAGGTCAGACCTGGCGGGAACATCACCTCCCGTCTGCAGGAGTCGGGATCAGGCAGTCCGGAAACAACGGTGGCGGCGGGTTTACCGCCACCGTTATTTCCGGGCCGCCTGAGTTGTAATGAGGCCCCATGTGTCACTATGAAGAAGATACAGAAGACTTAACTGTACTGCAATCAAAACTGAACAATGAGTAGCGTAGCATTTTTCAAGAAAAAACAAAAGAAATTGCACATGGTGTACAACATGAAAATCAAGAATGTACCTACCAAAATTAGAAACCTATACTACTATACGTTAGTGGTCAAGTTGGTTCAGGCAAAACATTCTTAATCAACATCATCAGCAAGTTCCTTCAACAATTGACAAACAACAAACTGACAGCTGTTGTAACTGCCCCCACAGGTTTAGCTGCCTACAACATAGGTGGTGTCACAGATTACAAGAAGTAGTCAAAACAAACTACGAAGAGTTCTTTGGAGGAAAACACATTATTGTTTTCGGAGATCTTCTTCAATTGACACCAGTGAAAGGTGAACCTATTTTTAAAACCTTAGGACACAAACTCTGCCATAAAACTGTTGGCAGTATAGGAAATGTCAACCTTTAGAAACATTTCCAATACAGAGAATTAACAGAAAACATGTGCCAGTCTGCAGACCTCACATACGCCAACATTTTAAAAAGTATTAGAGTTGGTGTACTATCTCAAGAAGCACAAGAAGTATTAAAAACCTGGGACACCCATGCACTCTATTGCCATAACTCATGTGCTAATGATGTCATGGAACAATTAGCACACAAAAATGTCAATTGTATGTCCTTGATGCCAACATTTGCAAGCTGTTCCAAGTTCAATGAAACAATGTTGAAAAAAGAAATGCAACCAATAATTGAAATTTGATCCACAGACAAACTGGACGTACAAAGTATGACACTACCCATGTGTCAACAAGCTACAATACGACTAAATACCTTAGAAAACTCTATCTCCAACACAGCTGATTTGGAGAAAATATTAAAATTATCTTTAAACTGTAGAGTAATGCTTAAACGCAACCTTGACGTGGAGCAAGGACTAGTTAATGGAGCACTTTGTACAGTTGTTGGCTTTCAAACATACCCACGTGACAACAACGTTCAGTTTGTCCATATTCTCTTTGACAAACTATCAGAAGTAAATAGGATAGGACGCTCAACAGCTCGATTCCTTCTTTTCAAAGACATGTATGTACGCAGGGAACAATTTTCTCTAACTCTTGCATATGCAATTACCATTCATAAATCCCAAGGTCTTACCCTAGACAAAGTATTGATAGCTATTGGGAACACAGTCTTTAAAGAAGGCATGAGCTACGTAGCACTAACACGCTTACGTACACTTGACAGTCTATTTCTAATCAACTTTGATGCAAGTACAGTGAACGCTGATATTCCTTGCATTTTAGAATACAATAGACTGTGTTCACTGTAAAGCCCCCATCTGAAATCATATCCTGTTCCAGAAAAAGGAAAATGTTGTAAAAGAAAACTAATCAAAGAGAAATGCAACAGGATCTGACTGCAAATCCTTCAAAGAAAGCAAAAGAAGCTAATACTTCCTCAATTACCACAAGCAAAGAAGACCCTATTAGTGAAAGTAAATCAGGTACTTCTTCAAAGAAGGAACACAAACTCCAAAAAAATCACTCGGACACAGAACTATCTGGTCCATTCAAATTTTCAAATGAAACTGGTGTAAGTTGCTACGCAAATGTAGCAATTAATATTCTATTTCAATTGCCACCAATTGTTAACAACATTTACTTACACAGTACACAGTACAGACCAATTGTGTTTTCATAGAAACGCAACATACAATCCTGACAACACGCATAGTGTTCACGGAATAAGACAAGAATTGGACTACTGTACTGGAATGGTGATATTCACTATAAACTCACAAGAAGATCCACAAGAATTTCTAATGTACTTACTACAAGTACTCGAAAACAAAAACATACCTATAAATGATTTCATTCAGATTTCATACATGTGGACCATACATGCACTCTTTGTAACAATGTGACACAGGAACATCCCTAATGAGCGATTTGTGTTTGTATCCATACCTAATTGTGAATCCATTCCATTTTAGCAACTTCTACAAAATGCAAACCATGGCAGATTATGTACTATCTGCAATTCAGATAATTGCTCCACCTTACTGATACAAACACATAGTAACTACATAATACTAATGCTTCTACGTTACAATGCAAATGGTACCAAAAACAACTGCAAGCTGACTGGATTCACACATGGTCAAGTATCACTTGGTAAGAAAACCTTCACAACAATAGGTATAATCTACCACGCAGGAGCCACAACCAATGCAGGTCACTACACTGCATATATTAAAAAGAAATGTGGATGGTTCAAATGTAATGATAGTAGCATTACTCTAAAGCAGATATTACAGCAAATCTTACAAACGCGTATTTAATCTTCTTAAAGCCAAAATTTTATAACTAATGTGTACGTCAACATTAACAAAAATTCAATTAAAAGACTATAAACAGTTACAATACGCCAACAGGTATCTAACTGCCCAAGATTGTATAACAACCACACAGATAAATGAATACCACTGATTTGTAACAAAAAATACACAGTTAGAATACTCCAACAGTTATCTAACTTTTTAAAAAATCTGCAACAAGCCAACATACACAACATTAATCAGAAACAACAAGTTACCACTCAAAGGAAACAAATAAATAGTTTGTAGCATAGCAAAGAAAAGTTTTTTTTAATCTGATAAGGGTTTCTTTTCCCCCAGACCCAATGATTTGGAAAACAAACCCCAGAAACTGAGCAAAATGCACAGTACACTGGTTTGTAAACTAAATATGAGGGTAAAAAAAGCTAAAATGTCTATTATACAATGTAATAATTATTTATAAAATACAAACACTAACATGCTCTTTTCTTTTATCACAGAAATTGAAAAAGAATATTTCCTCCAAGTACTAAAGTCATGTAAGAAATATATTGAATCTCAACAAATTAAACAGTAAGTATAATTTTATACATATTTGAATCTATACATCTGATCTATGGCTGTAATATGGTGCAGTGGCTGTGGGCAGGGACTAGAGTCTTGGATGTATAACCTACAGCCTACACCCTGCGGCCATGCAACCAAGACTGTAGGTCCTACCCACAACCACCGCAGCATATCAAAACCATGGTGGCTTATAACTTCACTGCTTATAACTTTGGTCTTGGATGCATGGCCTTTGGCCTTTGACCATGCACCCAAGACTCTAGGTCCTGGCCACAACCACTGCAGCATATCACACCCATTGTGGCTTATAACTGCAGTACTTACAACTATGGTCTTGGGTGCATGGCCTTTGGCCATGCACCAAAGGCTCTATGCCCTGGACACAACCTGTGCAGCATATGAAATCCATGTTAGCTTATAACTTCAGAGCTAATAACTTTGGTCTTGGGTGCATGGCCTTAGGCCATGCACCCAACTGAACTGCTTATAACTGAACTGCTTATAACTTTGGTCTTGTGTCCATGGCCTTCAGCCATGCACCCAAGAATCTAGGCCCTCCCCACAACCACCTGATCGATGTTCGATACTATGGGTGTATCTATTGCTGTGATATGCTGCGGTGGTTGTGGCCAGGGCCTAGAGTCTTGGATGTATGACCATATGTATTAGAATCTCTGGGTGTGCAGTATATAAAACACCTGGTGGCTTATAACTCCAGTGCTTATAACTTTGTTCTTCGGCCATGCACCCAAGACTCTAGGCCTTGGCCACAACCACAGCAGCATATCACACCCATGGCAGTTTATAAATCAGTACCACACCCATAGAAACACACATTTTAACTATGGCATGTGCTCAATTTTAATATTTGCTAACACCACGCGTATCCTTAGAACAGTTTCAACTTTCCTGTGCACAGCACGGACAGAAGTACTATCGTTATGAGACCCCTCATTTTCAGTAATTACAAACATCCCAGAAAAGAAAAAGACGTAACAGACTGACTACCCCTCTCTCTAAGGTCTTGTGACACAACAGATACAGGTGCAGGGGTGCTGATATGTAAATCTACAGCAGTTGCCTTGTGGAAGAGACAGTTCTTGAACAGAAACTGTTGAAAATATATAAATCACTTTAATAATCAATAATAAAATTACATTTTTTTATAAAAAACTATGCAAAGAGTAGGCTTTTTCATATCTCACTCGTATCATTCATACCAATTCACTCGTTCTGTGACATCTGGGTTCAGCAAGTAACATTTTCTTTGGACATATTAGTTGTTAATAATATGTATGACATTAGAAAAAACAAGATTTGGATTTTCTGTAGGTCGACATATGTTTCGGCCCCTTTCAATAGTCCCATCGTTGTCTACGGTGGTCTAAATAGTCAATGTTGGGCCATCTTCAGGACAGTGATGATTTTGTAAAAGCTTAAAGTCTTCACCCTTTTTCGTATGAAAAGCCAAATCTAAAAACATAAATTAAGCATATATTACATTGTGTAACGGTCTGGTCTCTTTTAATTAATCTCAAAGTGATGGCTTGATTACTATGCCAGAAAGAATTGCACCAACCTGTGGCCAGAAAAATTGTTGTGGACCACGGAGATAGGGTTGTAGGGTATCTTCTGTATTACCCTTATCTATAGCCCTAGCAAAAGGGGACAGAAGCAGGGGAGATTACTACCTTGCGTATTAGTTCTATCTGAGCATTGCTAAAAGCATTTATTTCGGTTTAGCATTTCAGAGCAAACTTACAGTTATCACCTAGAAGTAGGTGGAGCTTCAGATTTCTGTAACTCGGTATCACATCGTGAGATATCTTCAAGATGAGACTGATTGTATCGGCCCCTAAACACGTTATGTCTGCAGAAGAGAAAGGTGTTTGATGAACTACCCTTCTGCGATCGTATCGTAACAGTTCCAATTTTAAAATAACACATACCGTTGACTAACAGTAGTTATAATCAGAATTTGGATGAGAATGCAATGTTATCAAAACTAAAGCCTCGATAAGGGATTCATATTAAGACCTTTTTGTCGCATGCCTACGGAGTGCCTAAACTACCCGTAGAGACGCACGGTATCGTCTTGTATACCAAAGCGTAGTTCACGATGTGGCTGTGAGTAGTTACATTTGTTAGTTACACGCGTGCCGGGCGGAGTGTGTTATCCCCTGCCCGCGAGGTTGTGCCTCGTCTTTCACTTGCTGCTATTTGGAGAGTGTGTTATCCCCTGCCCGCGAAGTTGTGTCTCGTCTTTCACTTGCTGCTATTGGGAGAAAACGCTGTTCCTTACCTGTGTTGTTCGTTTGGGCGGTGTTCGATACAGCGATGTTGCTCGAACGGCGTCTCCTGGCGTGTGAGTGAATCGCTTTGGCAAAAGGGAGGGGCTGGGTCTTTTAAGAGATCACGTGTTGTCAAAAGAGATGTTGTCATGGGACTCAGCTACAATTAAGAGGCCATATGTAAACATGCAGCACATTGCTAACTTGCTACATTTTCAGGGAACCTGGAAAGAGCCGCGAACACTTGTACGGGCTACAGTGTAGCTTTTATTTAGATAACAGAGGCTAAATAGTGTAACCATTTTAAATTTTAAATGGACACTACTGTAGCCTCGATTTTTTTGAAGACTAATTAGTCTTAGCTTCGTGACTTTACGTTAGTGTAAGTCAGGCAAAAGGATTCACTTTTATTTTAGCCGTCAAACTAGATTGAAGGTGACGCGTTACAGTCTGATTTATGAAGTACAGATTTATTTTGTATTTTAATATCACTGAATATTGCGAATTTGCAGAAATCTATAGAGGACAGTTGAGCTTGCAATTTGACTCATAAAATTGTGAATGGTAAATGTTGGAAGCTCCTAAGGGATATAAAAGAGCCAGGAACTGCTGGTCCTATGCCAGATACTTCAATTGAAAGGTGGAATGGGCGCATAATTGATGTTGGCTATCTAAAGAAAGGCGCTCCATTCAACAGCTATATTTAGCCCATTGTGGACTGTTCTAAGATTATAAATCCATTTTTGTTCAGCTTGAGTTAGGATTTTGTCTTTATCCCCGTTGCGGCGGGAAATTTTTATAACCTTAATAACACACCATAGAAAGTCTGTGCATTTGTGTTGTTTTTTAGAAAAATGGGCTACTAATGGTTTATTTTCAATTGCATTACGAATACAAGATTTGTGCTCATTTATCCGTTGGCGGACAGGTCGTTTGGTTTTGCCTATGTATACCATGTCGCATGGGCATCTAATGGCATATACTACCCATGGTGTTAAACAGTTGGTAAACTCCTTCAGGTGAATAGTGTGATGACACAAAGTGATTTGTTTGAGAGTAGTTGTTTGTGCGCACACTGAACAATGGCCACAACGATGGTGGCCAGTTAAAGGTGGTAGGCCCCAAAGATATGTTTGTGCAAATTTCTTGGATTTGGCAGGTTGATACGAATGCACCAGGTTGTCTTTTATGTTCGGTTGTCTTTTAAAAGCAAACCTTGGGACTGGAGGGTTAAAGTCTTCTGTATAAATCATCTTCCAATGTTTGCGTATAATCTTTCTATAGATGTTACTAATCGGACTATACGTGCTTACACAGGTTATCTTGTCTTCTTGATGTTTTTGTACTGGTTCTAGCGTGCTGGTGCGATTTGTATACAACACTCGTTTGTATGCTCTGTGTATCGTTCTTTGGGGGTAACCTCTCTCTTTGAGTCTTGACTTCAGACTCTTGGCATATATTTATATTGTTGTACATCTGTGCAGTTTCTGCGAATGTGCAGGAACTGACCATAGGGTAAACCCTCTTTCAAGCTGAGGGGATGAAAGCTTGTGTAGTTTAACAGAGTGTTTCTGTCGGTGGGTTTTCTATAGAGGACCGTTTCAATAGAACCTTCTGTAGTTTTTTGGATTTCCAGGTCTAAGAACGATATTTTGTTTGGATCAGTGTGAATTGTAAACTGAATGTGAGAATTCCGAAGATTCAACCACTGATGAAACAAGGTAGGTTGCTCTGAAGTGCCACTCCATATTAGACAAATATCGTCAATGTATCGTAGCCAATTTTTGATGTAGTTTTGAAAAGGGTTGAGAGAACTGTAAATGGATTGTTGTTCGAGGTTGTCCATGTACAGGTTTGCCAGGTCTGGGGCAAAAGTGGCTCCCATACTTGTTCCTTTCAGTTGATTAAAAAAACGATCTTTATACAGAAAAAAATTCTCTGTTAGAGCTAACCTGATACATTCTAAAATGAATGCAGTTGGAACTTGGTTTAGGGTCTCAGTGCGTCTCTCTAAGTATTCAGCCATCACCTTGAGACAATCATCTTGTGGGATGCTGGTGTACAAGCTCACCACATCTAAAGTTACTAAAATATATGTTGGATCTAGGTGGATATTTGCTAACATTTTGATCATACTCGTTGTATCTTTTACGTATGATTTCATTTTGGGGACAAACGGTCTCAGGAACCAGTCAGAATACATTGACAAAGGTTCCAAGATGGAATTAATGGCTGCTACAATTGGTCTGCCAGGGGGTTGTGTCTCATGCTTATGAATTTTTGGGAGTAGATAAAAGGCCGGAATGGTCGGATGTTGATTCACCAAAAATTCTTGTTCTTCAGAATCTATCCAATGTTCTTCCAGCGCATACTTCATAAGACTATTGATTTCTTCTTGTAACCGAGGCGTTGGGTCAACTGGAAGTTCTCTATATGCAGATGTGTCATTGAGATGTTTCATTATTTCGATCTCATAGAGTTCTTTGGTCCACAGCACTATGCCCCCACCTTTATCCGCTGGTTTCATTATTAGGTTCTCGTTGGCTTTTAGGGCCCTTAGTGCTTCTCTTTCTGCCTTTGATAGATTGTTTTTTGAATTGTTTTGGTTTTGTATTGCTTTTTGAATTTCCCAGGAGATCTTTTGTTCAAAGGCTATTATTGCTGGACTGACCATCGCATTGGTGGGTACGAATTTGGAAGGTGTTCTAAGTCCCGTGATGGTGGGCACTTTTGAGGTCAAAATTTTGTTTCTGAAGAAATATTTCAGACGTATAAGTCTGTAAAATTTCTGTAATTCAACTTCTGTGTCGAAGGGTTTGGCTTGTGTTGTAGGAACAAACGACAATCCTTTTGATAGGACACTAATTTCAGTGGGGGAAAGGTCATGCGAAGACAAGTTATAAATGGGGATTACCAGGTTTGTGCTGGCGCTGGCCAGTTCCTTGTGTTCATCCGGGAGAGGTCTTGTGGTTTGTTGCGTGCGCGTTGCCCTTTTCCCCGAAAAAAAGAAGGTTTCTGTGGGGGAGGTCCTACAGAGCCTTGTTGCCCAGAGTCTGATCCGCTGCTTGTGGATGCATTTGATGAGTTGGAAAAATTCACAAAAGGTCTTCTTCTATAGCCCTTATTATAGGGTCTGACTTGGCTTGCCTTTTGAATGTCATCATAATAGGACTCTATAAGGTACGGATTAGTTTTGGTCTCCTTATATTGTTCCACATCTTTTTTTAATTTCCAGATTTTTTTATCAAGAATTGTTTTCTTGAAATTAGCCATCTCTTCTTCGATTTTTGCTAAAGTTTCTTTTAGATCTTTCATGATATTCTCTTGTTTAATTTTAGCCTCTAGAGTATCTATTTCTGTTTTCTGTATTGCTACTTCCTCTTCTGATGTTTCTATAATCAGAATTAGTAGATCTCTTGAACATTTGTTACTAACGCCACTAAATCTACACTTGAATTTAGTGTTGTTGGTAAACACTCGAGGGACATTTTTGATCTGTAAACCCTCTGGAATTGTTCCAGCTTTGAGATATGTCAACATAAGTTTGCCATGAGATTCGGTTCGGATCAGCTTTTTCTTTTTCTGAATTAGAAGTTCTGTGTCGTTAGACTACGGAGCGCTTACTACTTCGTTAGGGGTATCTCCCAACAGTGTAGGTTGATTGATGAGTTTTTTATAATATTCATCAGAGAACGACACTAAATTTTCAATGTCCATTTTCTCACTTCTTGACACACAACTTATCTGTGCTGTCAGAAATGAAACCCAACAACCAAGGGTTGTCCAAAGGTAGGTATAATGATGGGTACTCCCAAATTTTTTGTTTTCGGGGGGTCAAGTCTGTGAACAGGGAGAATTAAGGGAGAAAAGAAAAAGACGTAACAGACTGACTACCCCTCTCTCTAAGGTCTTGTGACACAACAGATATAGGTGCAGGGGTGCTGATATGTAAATCTACAGCAGTTGCCTTGTGGAAGAGACAGTTCTTGAACAGAAACCGTTGAAAATATATAAATCACTTTAATAATCAATAATAAAATTACATTTTTTTATAAAAAACTATGCAAAGAGTAGGCTTTTTCATATCTCACTCGTATCATTCATACCAATTCACTCGTTCTGTGACATCTGGGTTCAGCAAGTAACATTTTCTTTGGACATATTAGTTGTTAATAATATGTATGACATTAGAAAAAAAAAGATTTGGATTTTCTGTAGGTCGACATATGTTTCGGCCCCTTTCAATAGTCCCATCGTTGTCTACGGTGGTCTAAATAGTCAATGTTGGGCCATCTTCAGCTAGGACTATAGATAAGGGTAATACAGAAGATACCCTACAACCCTATCTCCGTGGTCCACAACAATTTTTCTGGCCACAGGTTGGTGCAATTCTTTCTGGCATAGTAATCAAGCCATCACTTTGAGATTAATTAAAAGAGACCAGACCGTTACACAATGTAATATATGCTTAATTTATGTTTTTAGATTTGGCTTTTCATACGAAAAAGGGTGAAGACTTTAAGCTTTTACAAAATCATCACTGTCCTGAAGATGGCCCAACATTGACTATTTAGACCACCGTAGACAACGATGGGACTATTGAAAGGGGCCGAAACATATGTCGACCTACAGAAAATCCAAATCTTGTTTTTTCTAATGTCATACATATTATTAACAACTAATATGTCCAAAGAAAATGTTACTTGCTGAACCCAGATGTCACAGAACGAGTGAATTGGTATGAATGATACGAGTGAGATATGAAAAAGCCTACTCTTTGCATAGTTTTTTATAAAAAAATGTAATTTTATTATTGATTATTAAAGTGATTTATATATTTTCAACGGTTTCTGTTCAAGAACTGTCTCTTCCACAAGGCAACTGCTGTAGATGTACATATCAGCACCCCTGCACCTGTATCTGTTGTGTCACAAGACCTTAGAGAGAGGGGTAGTCAGTCTGTTACGTCTTTTTCTTTTCTCCCTTAATTCTCCCTGTTCACAGACTTGACCCCCCGAAAACAAAAAATTTGGGAGTACCCATCATTATACCTACCATTACAAACATCCCAGACAGGGCGGGCATGGCGAATATATCATTAGCACCTGTCTCCTAAACAAATACAGTATTTCACCCATCTCTTACTCTCTGAACCTCCCCAAGCACTCTGACACACCAAAACACTCCCCGAAACAGCATTTCGCCTCTGGTCGGCGCCTCGCTGTTGGCAGATCCAAGATGTCGGGCGCATCCATACAATCTGATGCACATCACGCCTCACTCCAGCCAATCGGAGGACACGTTGCGTGTCCGCGGTCATAACACAAGCCCCTTAGCCAATCGGTATCTTGTCCGTGGAGCGAACAGGGAAGTGTGTCCGCGGACTGGACATAGATATCACACATTTTTTCAGACGTAATTTTCGGTCGTTTTAAAGAAAACTACTGGATGGATTGGCACCAAATTTACAAAAGCACACTTTCGGGACCAAGCTCCTGCTCCCCCCGTAAATTTGGTGAAAATCTGACCAGCGGTTTGGGCTGTAGACATGTGCAAGTTTTTGCCCCATTCAGTCTATGGGAAAAAAGACGTTTTGGGACCCCCCCCCCATTAACTTTTTCCCTCATGGACCAAACATCACCAACATTTGCAAAAAAATTCACAATGGCCCATACACTTTTTGGTGTGGATTCGTCCAGGGGGAGCAGAGTTATAAGCCTCCCAGAAAGTGTTCTTCCTATGGAAACAGCAACTTAACCATAACTACACAGCCACTACCATGTAGTGTGACAACTGAAATGTGCGTCTCAAAAAATTGGTGATAGCTGGCTCTGCTCCGCTGACCCATTTTCCTGTTTGGTTCACTGACAAAAGTCTCATTGGCTTGCAGTACACCGTGATGTCGGTGAACATAGGACGCGGACGGTGGTTGGCTGGAGGGAAGCGTGCTGTGCGTCAACATTTTTAGGAAACGCTGCCATGGTGTATCGCAGGACAGTGCAGTGCCGAAAGGGCCTGGTCCCTCCACAGGCAACTACCATGTGTGGGGAATGCAGGCAGCCTTCGTTATGGCACGGTATCTCATGCCGCGGCCACTTACCATGGTGATTGGTGGCAGCTCAATTGCAGAAGGGGAGTGCATTGCACATGAAATAAATATTGTAACATAGTGCATGCTATGCTGTGTTGTGTGTGGTAAGGCCGTAGCCCCTTCCATGCATGACTGGAGGCCTTGCACCAACAACTATGGGCCCTGGTTGCAAGTAGGTTTCAGATTGTTGCCTTGTGTGTGTGGTTTGTCAGCATTGCGTACATTGTTGATTCTATGGCAGCACCAGAAGTGAGCTGACATGCGTATATTGTTTGCTCCATGGGTGTGGTCATTGTTAGAACATCCTACAGTTTTTGGTGTATGGCTGGAGATGGTGCAGTGCCGAGTCCTGCATCATCTCCACTGGGTGCAGTGTTGGAATACTGTCAGTGTAGAAGAGGGTAGGGTTCAAGTTCATCTTCTACGTGCTTGGACACTGCAGTATTTCCACTGGGTGCAATGTTCTAATAGTGTGCATAGAAGTGGATAGGGTTGAAGTGCATATTTTATGGGCTTAGGTAATGTCCATTGCGCAGAGTGCTGACTTCTGTACTGCACTGTGAAGTATTGGTTTTGTGGACTGAATAGACTGCTGGGAGCAGGGCCACTGTTGTGAACAATGTTTTGGGTCAGTTGGCAGTAACAACATAGTATGTGAATAAAAGTGGGTAGGGGTGCCATAGGCTATGTTATGTGTGTAGATTCTGTTAACTGCTGCTCTTCCCATGTATAGCTTTATCACCGTGCAGAGATTGGCTAAGAGTGCCGGTGGCTGTGGTACTTTTGTGGATTTTGGTACTTGGTCACACGTTGGCATGTATGGTTGTATTACGTTGCAGTGGGTGTGTCCAAGACCTAGACTCTTGGGTGCATGGCCAAAGGCTGTAGGGCGTAGGCCATGCACCCAAGAGCCAAGGCCTTGACCACACCCACCGCAGCAATGCAGTTTGGACTCTGCATCAGTCAGAGGGTGGTGACCTGTAAAGAATGTTGTGGAGCACATTTTAGACTTGATGGAGCACTTGAAGTGAGCTGATCTGCGTACATTGTTGGCTCCATGGGTGTGGTCATTATTAGAACATCCTACAGTTTTCAGTGTATGGCTTGAGATGGTGCAGTGATAAGTCCTGCAGTGTGTCCACTGGGTGCAGTGTTGGAATACTATCAGTATAGAAGAGGGTAGGGTTGAAGTGGATCTTCTATGTGCTTGGATAATCTGCTTTGTGGAGATTGGTGGGAGTAGGGCCAGCGTTGTAAAGATTTTGTGGTTTGGTTTACAGAGACACAATACTTAATGAATGGAAGTGGGTAGGGGTGCCTGAGGCTGTGGTATGTTTGTGGATTCTGCTAACTGTTACATGTTTCTATGCATCATTGTGTTATGTTGCAGGGGTTGGGTAGAAGTGCTGCTGGCTATGTTACATTTGTGGATTGTGGTATCTGGCCACTTGTTTGCATGCTTAGCTCCATTATGTTGTGCTGGGTGTGTGCATGCCAGAAGTCGTGATGGATGCCGCTCTGGATGATTTTGGATGCTGAAATTGTGGATTCTTTTGCAGAACTTTCTACTGGAGGTGCTTTGGAAGCACACACGACTGGCACTTGAAGTGCGTAATGGTAAATATGGGGTGCTGTACAAAAATTATAGTGTTGGATGCAGAGGTCTCGGCTGTCATTCGTGCATGTGTGTGTGAATATTTCACAGTACCTAATGAGGGAGTGCAGGAAAAAGAACAGTGGAGAGGGAAGAAGTACTGTCCCTGCTTTACTGGGTTGCGGCCCTCACTATAGCTGGGAAAGCACACGTGCCACATCCTGCCATTCTGAGAAAGTTGGGCATGGAAATGGAACATCCAATCAGGTGTTTGGTTGACAGGAAAGGGTGTTTCTATTTTTTCCCAATACTCTGTGTAGTGGGGTTGGTAGAGATGGAGAGACATACAGTGCTGATCGTGGGTGATACCTCTGCAGAGGTGTGCCGTGCAAAGAGGTGTTGCTGCTAATTTTGGGTTGGAATGAGTGGACAGTTTGTGGGGCAGTCTCTATGAGTGCAGTTCCCGCAGGATGGTTCACCTTTGCAGATATGGGGCCTCTGTGGCTACCATTAATGTTGTTGTGGTACATTATGGAAGTCTATATATGGGTTACATGGTGTGTGGATGTTTGCTCCGTCACCTGAAGAAGTTGCTGAATGCAGTCATTCAGGTTGTTTTCCCACTTCCAAGATCATTTTCTCCTGCATAACACCAAGAGGAGTATGCGACCATGCCAGTGTAATTTGTTCTCCACCCACTATGAGATCATGAGGTCACAAAATATGCAGTGGTTCCATAGAAATGGCATTTATTTGACCACCATTGGCAATGCCATTTTCTTTTACACTGTGCAAGAAGCGTTGACCAGAATTCTATGGAAATGTAAGGAGGAGAAGGAATCAGAAACATGTGTAACAAGAAAAAATGGTTGTTTGCAAGCACGTAAAAAAAATAACTCGAAACAAAAAAAAAGATTATTTTCAGAGCCACCACTACAGACCCAATCCCCTACCCGGTTTCAAATTTCTCTTTTTCCTAACACTGTTGATTCTGCATTACTTTCAGGATTACACATGGCACATCCAGCCCTTTTCGGGATGGCAGGCATGGAAACGGACTGTGGAGTTTAACACATAAGGTTTCTAGTTGTGGTGTGTATGCAAAAACTGTGTCAGAAGGTCTATTTGTACAGAGACCTGCTGAAGGGTATGGTTGAAGTATGCAAGGTAAGGGGAAGGCATCCTGTTTGTATGCATGCACTGTATGTACTTGATGTACTTTGCTAAGAAACATTGAATGCTGCTTTTGTGCAATATTTTTACGAATGTTGTAGGAGATGAGTAAGTGCAGAACAAAATTTGTAGCATTGTCGGAAGGAAAGAAGACCGTTACTGTTTGTATATTAGAATGGTTAATATCAATAAAGGAAAAAATTGAAAGAATATTTCATTTCAGTCTTGTAAGTAGGTTGTGGAACACAGTGACAGAATACCATTGAAGTGGAAATAAAACTTTTGCATTTTGTGCCATTGCAGGCACACATTCTGTTTCTTGCATGTGGAAATGCAGGAGAAATTGTTGTTTCTCTCTGTGTGAAAACAAACAGCATAACATGTTAGGTAAGGTACTTCCTATAATGTTGTATTCCACAAAATTTCACATTCACGTACTTTGCAGATCCTCATATTCAGTAGATTACAAGTACCTATGCTTTAAACAATTTTATTGTGCAATGTGCTAAGTTCCTGTGTTCAGTTACATAATCATTGGGTCTGTGGGAAAAAAAATCCATGCAGGATAAAAAAAATAAACTTGTACATTTATTTGATGTTACATGCCACACTAAGTTTTATTGAAGTGTGCTCTACTTACAGGAATGTTTAAGGTGCACAACTTTGTGGTTTTGCTGTTACAAGCACCGTTGCAGTAGCAGGAATTGAAATGGTGTATGTGTTTTGCTTTTTCGGAAGTGGTGGTGGTATGGTTGCAGTTAGATACCAGTTGGCGTATTCTAACTGTTTATTCTTTTTTACTTTTTAACGCTATCTGTTCATGCAGTTCTATTCCTGTTGGTGTATACTAAGTACTGTACTATTGAAAACTAATATTGCAGTATTGTGGGGGCAGTTATATACCTGTGTCGTATTTTAACTGTTGCTAGTTTAACAGTTCTCGAGGGTATGTTTTGAAGCCGTTTCATTCTTGAAGGTAGATTTTAGCAGTTTCACCACTGGAAGTAACATTGTAGTACTGTGGGTGTACCGAGATACCAGTTGTTATATTCTGACTGTTGGTACTTTACGAGTCTTGAAGGGCATCTTTAGAAGAACTTTCATTTGTGCTGGTGGATTTTAACTTTTATTGTAATGGAAAGTAATATTGCAGTATTATGAGTGCAGTTAGATACCAGTTGGTGTATTCTAACTGTTCATGGTGTCACAGTTTCGCATGGCTTGTTTTGAAACACTTTCATTCCCATTGGTGGATTTCAAGTGTTCCACTATTGCCAAGTATTATGGGTACAGTTAGATGCCAGTTGCTGTATTCATTACAGTGGTATGGGCACAATTATACAGCAGTTGGCTTATTCTAATAGTTGTACAGGTTAGTGAGGACAGTTTGTAGGCACTCATACTCAGTACTTTTTAAGTAATATGGGTGAAGCAATATTAGTGCATGTTTTCCAAAGTTGTTGTTTCTGTGTGTATAAGTATTGGGTCTTTGGTGAAAACACTGTATAGCAGCGCAGCTCATATACGAACAGACCAGTTGGTATATGCTAAGTTCTTACAGTTTCACAGGCAGAAGGGTATTTGATTTTATTTTATTTGCTTGTAAAGCACGCTGAACCCTGAGGTAGCTAGGCCCTTGAACTTGCTAGGAGTTACATACAGGTTATACATATACAAAGGTACAATAGAGACAAAAGAAAGTACAGACATAGTACAATTGGTACAGTAGAATATGCAGATAAAGTACAGTACATAATGAGGTTACAATCAATAAATAAGAGGAAGAGGGGAGGTATACTAAACGCAGTGAGAGTTGCTGAGGTGGGCATTTATATAGTATTTAAGATGTACAGGCAGTGCTAGGATTGAGGGTGTGGCTCATGAGGGGGTAGCTTGAGTGAGGAGCCATGATTTTACTTTGAATCTGGAAGCTTGGAAGGAGTGTTTTCGGAGGGGGAAGTGAGTTCCAAGTTTTGGCAGCTAGAACAGGGAAACTGGATTCACTTAATTTTTGGAGTCTGAATTTTGGAATGCTAAGGCAGTGGGCGTCTTTGGCTCTGGTTGGTCTTGATGAGGTTTTCCAGGTGAATTTGTCAGTCAAATATTTCGGGGCTGTGTTGTTGAGGCATTTATGGGTGATCATGAGCATTCTGACGGTGATTCTGTCTTTTATGGGGAGCCATGTGGCCGTCTGACTGGCTTTGGTCATGTGGTAATGACGTGGTATGTTGAGAGATGCTCTAAGAACGTTGTTTTGGAGGATTTGAAGCTTGTGGATGTTTTGTTTACTGGTGCCTAGGTAGAGGGAGTTGCAGTAGTCCATTTCTGATAAATTAGTATTTTTGGTATTTTTTCGTTTGCAGTTACATACCTGCTGGTGTCTATCGGGCAGTAGGTTATGCTACTTTTACAGGTCAGTGAGTAAATTTAGGATTCCGGAATATTTAGTAGGCATTTGTTAAATTTGCTGGTAATGCCTGTTTCAGAGTAACAGAGGTATCATTGCATTAAAACCATCCACATTTATTTTTAATGCATGCACTATAGTGACCTGCACTGGTTGTGGCACCGATGTGGTAGATTATGCCTACTGTTGGAAGGTTTTCTTGCCAAGCGATACTTGCCTGTGTGTGAAGTTAGTAAGCTTGCAGTTGTTTTTGGTACCATCTGCATTGTATTGTAAAAGCATTACTATTACGTATTGGCTATGGGAGTTTATGTGTAAGGTGGAACGATTGTCTGAATTGCAAACAGAACAAAAAATGCCATGATTTGCATTTTGAACCAGCTGCTGAAATGGAATGGATTCACAATTAGGTATAGATACATACACAAAACACTCATTAGGGACGTGATCCTGCGCAGCATGGTTGCAGAGAGTGCATGAATGTTTACAGATATATGAAATCTGCAAGATTTCATTACAGGTATATTTTTGCTTTTGAGCACTTGCAGTAAGTACATTAGAAATTCTTGTAGAGCTTCTTGTGTGCTTATGGTGAATCTTACCATTCCCACACAGTATTCCAATTCCTGCCTTATTCCTTAGACACTGTAAGTGTTGTCAGGATTGTTTGTTGCATTTCTACGAAGGAGGAGCATTTGCAACACACAACTGATCTGCACTGTTCAAGTAAATGTTTTTAACAATTGTTGGCAATTGAAACAGAGAATTGATTGCTACATTTGCATAGTAATCTACACCAGTTGTGTTGGAAAATTGGAATGGACCTGACAGTTCTGTGTCTGTGTCATTTGCTGGAGCTCCACTTGATTTTTGAGAAGACATACTTCTCTCTCTTTGTGCTGTTGGATATGCACTTGTGTTTGCACTACATCCTTTTGTGGTTGTGTTACTTGATGGAGTAGCATCTGCTTTCAATTTCTTTGGTGGTACTGTTGGGAGATCTCCTAAAAGTTCTGTTTGTATTAATGTAAGTTTTCCTTTTTCAGGAACAGGGTACATATTGAGATGGGGTGTGTAGAGTGCACGTAGTCTGTTGTATTCTATGATGCAAGGAATGTCAGCCTTGACTTGGTTTGTATCAAAATTGACTAGAAATAGTCCTTCCAGTGTACATAGATGTGACAGTGCTAGTTAACTCACACATTCTTTAAAGACTGTGCTGCCAATGTCAATCAATGCCTGATCTAGGGTTAGATCTTGCGATTTATGAATAGTGACGGCATATGAAAGAGACAGGGAGAACTGTTCTCTGCGTACATACATGTTTTTGAAAAGAAGGAATCGGGTTGTTGAGCATTTTATCCTTTTAACTTCTGAAAGTTTGTCAAAGTGGATGTTGACAAACTGAATGTTGTTGTCACGTGGATATGTCTGGAAGCCAGCAACTGTACCAAGTGCTCCACGTCAAGGTTTTGTTTTAGTTTTACTCTGCAATTTAAACACAATGTCAACAGTTTCTCCAAACAAGCTGTGTTGGAGATACTGTTTTCTAAGCTATTTAGACGTGCTGTGGCTTGTTGACACATAGGCAGTGCCATACCGTGCCCTTCAAGTTTGTCTTGTACAATTGGTTGCATTTCTTTTTTTAATATTGTTTCATTGAATAGCATAGATTGGCATTAAGGACATACTTTTCACATTTTTGTGTGCTAATTGTTCCATGACATCAGCACCAGATGTGTCATTCCCGTATAGCTCATGGATGAGTCTACTATTTAAGATAGTGTATATCCTTAGAAAGCAGACCAATCTGAATGCTTTTTAAAATGTTAGCATAGGTGAGGTCTGCAGACTGATACATGTTTTAAGTTAGTTCTCTGTAATGGGAATGTTTACCAGAGATTTACATTTCCTATCCTGCCAAGTATGTTACGGCACAGTTTGTGTCCTACGGTTTTAAAATTAGGTTCACCTCCTACTGGTGTTAATTGTAGAACATCTCTGAAAACAATAATGTGTTTTCCTCCAAAGAGTTATTCGTAGTTCATTTTAAGGACCTCTTGCAATCTGAAGTGAATCAAAGCCAACATTAGGTTGGAGACCATTCTCAACTCAACTGGAGCATTTTCATTTGTTTCAGAATTCTGTGTAGCTCAATAGCAGCTTCTGTTGAAAGTTTGTAGCACTCTAATTTGTTTGGGTGTTCTACTGGAAGGAACAGCAGTTGGTGTAAAGTAACCCCACCTATGTTGTAAGCAGCTAAACCTGTGGGGGTCTGTTACAACAGCTAAACGCTTGTTTGTCAATTTTTGGATGAACTTGCTGATGATTTGTATTAAGAATGTTTTGCCTGAAGCAGCTTCACCACTTACATACAGGAGTTCAGGTTTATAATTTTGACAACAACATCTTTTAGTTTAGTGCTGCACACCCTGTTCAATTGCTTTTGTTACATCCAGGAAAATGCTGCGTTGTTCATCATTGAGTTGTGCTTTCAGTACAGCAAGTTTTCTTCAGATTCATCATATTGACACATGGTGTTTTCTACTTCAGTCAATGCTAATTCTGCTTCATTTACTAGGAGTGGCCCTACAAGTGGTTCTTGGCTTCCTGTAACAAAAGGTTGACTCAGCTCAGGAGCGTCTTCATTTAGTTGTGCTTGAACCTCTTCCTCATGTTGGTGTTCATTGTCCAACATGTTTTTGTACTGTTTGAAATTTATATTTATTATACTGCTTTCATTTTCATTGATGCATCTTCATAGGAGTCCTGGGTGTCCAATAAATATTCTTCTTTTCTCTATGGTTTAAAAAGTTGGAGTAGGGACATGTAGTAAAATTCTCTATGTTGAGGAGTTTTAAATGACAGCTTCATATGATTAAAGAGGCTAGGTTTGATAGGTTTAACGAAGATGCCTTCACAAGTTTTGACTATGGATTTCCCTTTTTTGCATTTGGTTTAATATTATTCTTGTATGAGAAATTGTGGGTTATGTGGTATAGACACATGTTTTCCAAGGAGTACTTCAGTTTGGGTAGGATGTGCCCAATAACATGCTTTCTCAAATGTCCTGGCTGTTGGGATCATTTTTGGTTAGTTTCTATGTCTTGGTACGATTTGAGCACTTTTTTTCTCGATGCAGCAGGACCAAGCCAGACTATGTTTTCAGATTTCCCATGCATGGCTGTGCCTGTTAAACGGTATGCAACTTGGTATGGGAGAGCATTTTCTAAGCCCAAGCTGTATATTTTTTGTGACACTGTTTTGTCAGATGATATGTCATCCCAGAGGTCTTTCAGCTCTGTTTTCTCAGCTTTTGTTAGGTAGGCTGTTGCATATCGTGCATTGGAATTGTCTGCATGGTACTGTACATTTATATTTGCATTTCACAAGTGGGCAATGATTGTATTGTAATCACTGATGCACTTTGAAGCTGTGCTTCTTTTAATGCAGTATGTGTTCTCAGTCCATTTGCCTTTCACACTGTGTCTAACAAAATACATGAAGCTGTTTACTTGTCCTTTTGTTGAAATTGGTCTAGGGAAACCAAAGCAGCATTTGGTGTAGTATTTGCCTTTGTTTTTATATCTGCATTGATAATATTTGCCACATTTATGTCTTTGAAACCTCAAAATGTGTGCATGCAGCTCACTTTGTGTGCTTTCTGAAGGGATGTCGAAAGTAACATATTTGTGAATGAACTGCAAAACAGTGGCATCACTGTCCTGACCAAATGTGAGAGCATCTTTTATCCACAAAAGCATGTGGATGTCTGGTGCTCCTATGGAGTGCAGCATGGCAATAAAGTGGTGGTGTCAGTACCTTGACACATTTACAGGGTCAAGAGAGCAGAGTTCTCCTGGTATTTTTAAGTCCATCCCTGCTTTGTTTTCATTTGCTATGTGTGGGAAGTTGTGCAAGTCTTCCCATGCATACTCTGCACAACTTAAAGTGACAAACCATGTGAGTGGGCCAAGGTTGTATAGCATACACCGTACATCTGTGTGACATCAGAACCAGTATTCTTTTGTACCACGCATGTTTGCCAATAGATTTGTGATACTTGACTCCAAGACCTCATCTTTGTCTTGTACCTTTTGAAGTAGTTGTGTAGCAGACATGTTTAAAAAATTGGAACCTGTTTTCAATGCGTGTCCAAATCCGTAACATAAAGTTGCTACTTCACTTTCAAACAAGAGGTGGAATATGTATTCAACATTTTGTCTGAATCTGGGGTATTCTGAATACATTCGTGAATGGCTTTATTCAGATGCGGTTATTTGTGTGCATCTTTCATCATACCTCCCCACTTTTCCAGTGGGAAAGAGTAGATGAAAGGCTTGTAAAATGACTCAATGGTAAAAAGTCAATAGTTCCTTTTTGACGCTGATGGTCGAGGGGTTTGTCAATATATTCAGGTCCTTCAACGCTTGGCCAATAAAGCTGTTAACCGAGGTGTTGTTTAAGAGTCCTTGTAGGTACCACTAAATGATGAGAAGGGTCTTATGTGGAGCATACTCAAGATGGTACTACATATTCTGTTTGTTGCCTCTTATTTATCTCCATTCTTTATATATGATTTTTAAGCGAACAATCGTTTATGCTTCATGCTTTGCCAGCAGCATGTTTATTTCATCCAGGAAAAATGTCAGAGCAGAGACTAGCTTTTTTTCTTCCCCATCCAACATTCGCTTCCAATCATTGTTGTGTACGTTCTAAATTCTTCCCCAATGTACCTCGTTCTTTGGTCTCTAAGTTTCAGGCAAAATATTACCAAATGTTTTAAAGTCTCATCTGTGTTTAGGCAAAAGCGGCAGATGATATCTTCCACTTATCCTTTTTTTCCCCTCATGTTTATTACCTCTTTTGTTGCAACCAGGTTCTTTCTGAACTTTAGAAAGGCCTTTCTGCGAGCTTTGCAAGGAAACATCTCCATCTATCTTGGCAGTTCATTGAGTGCTTTAGTCTTGGTGGCATAGGGCCGCACATACATGTTGAGCACTCTGACCGCATGTTTCCATCCAATCCAGTTCCCATAGTTTTTTTTTCACAGCATTTGGGTTGGTTGCTAGTGTATCCTTATCAGTGGTAAGTTGCATAAGGATCTTTTCGCAGTTTTTCAGCCAATTCTCAAAAACTGTGTCTGAATTATTTGGTGCAGATGTACTTAGAATTTCAAATTGTGGACAATTGTCCACTCCCATTGCCTTTCTGTACAGCGTCAAGGTGTTCCACATAACACGCACATTGATTGAGGTTAAGCCTATTTCATAGCGTATACATGCTGTAGGTGTGCTTTGTGGTAACTGTAGGATTCTCTTCCAAAAGATGTTTTCACATTGTGACCGCAACAAATAAGAGCACCCCAACATGGCTTCAGTGCTGTGAATTAGAGCTGGAATGACTTTTGACTTGAAGAAATTCACGACAGGCTTTAGGGAGAATTTCCTGTAGTTTTTGTGTAAGACGGCTCCTTGGACAACCAAAGATTTACACTTCGCCTTCATTTTCTGCATCATTGGTTCATACGTGATGTTGGAATTGATTAAAGTTCCTAAATATGGCACATGGTTTACGCAGTTTAGTGTTTCATTTCCAAGTTTCCTTTTCTTCAGACTTCCTTTGTAACCTTTTAGATTTTACAATTGCAGGATCTCCGTTTTTTTGCATTTATTTCTAGACCATTTTTGTCTATATATGCTTTTAAAGCCGCAATTTTCGCTGGAGACCAACTGGGGTCTTGTCCAAGAGCACAATATCGTCCACATATATCATCCTGCTTATTTATTTTTCCATTTATTTTCAGTGGGAATGATGACACTTCTTCCATTGCATCTCCCATATCAGCAAAGAACAGGTTAAAGAGAGTTGACCCCAGTGGACAGCACTGTTTTATTCCTCGTAATGATTTTATCAGGCACAATAGGGTCACACTTTGGTCCAGACGAATTTGAATATGTGTATTTGAGTGCAGTTCTTTGATGGCTATAGTCACGTTATGAGGGCAATTGATCTTTGACATTTCAACCACAAGAACTCTCGATCCACACCATCAAATGCATGCACTAAATCAACGAATGCTAAATAGACAGTTGTTCCCTTCCTTATTGCTTCAATCTTCAGTAAGTTTAATATTAATAGGTTCAGCCCACAGCCGACTCCCCTGACAAAACCAGTTTGTCTGGGATCAAAGGCTCAGGATCGTTTAATCCATGATGTTACGTGGTGAAGGATTTGAGTGGCAAAGACCTTCCCAACCACGTCAAGGAGTGCTATGGGCCGATAATTTTTGGGGTCCGATCTTTGCCTCTTTTTAAAGATGGGTACGATTACGCTGTCTTCCAAGAAGTTGGTATCTTCTTCTCCTTCGTTATGATCTTAAAGATGGTCTTGCAGAACTCAGCCCACTAAATCGGATGTTCCTTTAGCATTTGATTTGTTATACCATTGGGTCCCGGTGCCCAAGACGAGCTCAATCTTTTGATGTTTTGGATAATATCTTCTCTCGAGATCTCAGTATTCCAGCTTTTTGGGTGAGGTTCTTCATGTATGCCTTGTTTTTTAAATAGGTTTGTATAGTGTTCAATCCATTGGTCTCCCTACAGTGCTAGTATGGATTGCACCTGGAGGTGTTTCGATGTCATTGCTGATTGCCCAAAATTCTCTTATGTTTTTGGTCTCCAGGGTTTCCATCATCCTTTCTGCCTCTTGTAGTTCCGTGCTTGCTTTGGTATTTTCTGACGTAGGTCCCTCTTTTTTGCCACAAACACTGGATCATACATGTTTCTTTTGTATCCTGGTTTCCTGTGTCCCTTGGTTCTTCCTGTGTATTTTTGCAATAGAGATCCATATTCAAGGCAATCAATTCCTCTACTCAGTTCATTTTTCTTTATTTCATTCGTTATGTTCATGATTTTGACATTATTCAGTCTTATTATATTACTTCCTGGTTCCACGATCACAGGGTGATTCCAGGTTGTGGCTACCTCAGACTTTTCCACTTCCATACTCATTTTCATGAGATTGTGGTCGCTTTCTGTTGTTTTAACCAACTCAAGGCTGCTGATGTTTTGTGCCACAATCTCTGAGGTGAAAAAGTAGTCTAGGATTGAGCTTTGACTACTTCTTTCCCACGTTGCTTTTGGTGGAATATCACCCTGTGTGTTTCTATTCATCAAGAACATGCATTTGGCAGTCATTTTTTTTGTGTCGTTCTTTGTGTTTTTATTTTGTTTTTTGTTAGGATCATTCTTGTCCTTCATGATGATTTCCATATTCAGGTCTCCACATAATATAACTTTTGGCTGTGGGTTGTTGATCATTATCTCGTCCAGTAGTTCACATATATCGGCAATAAGACTCTTTCCCCAACAGATTGATGCTGCCAATACATGTTAATGATGTGAATTCTTGAGCCATCATTGCAAGTTTTCTCCTGTAAATTTATAGCCGTTATTTGTATGTATGGAGTTGGATTAGATGTTTTTATTATTCAGAACCCACTTTTCCTTTTAACCAGGGTTATTAAACCAGACATTGGTTGACCTTTTGTATTGGGAATAGCAAGAATAAGGGCCATTTCATAGCCTTCCAAACTTGGTGGCATTATGAGCCACTTTTCCTGCAAACACAAAAGGTCCAGTACTTCAAGGAATTCAGAGGATTTATTGAACAGATGTGCATGACCACGCGTGTTCCATGTGCCCCTCTTTAATTTCACTCGAGTCTGCTCCGAACATTAACTGGGTCTGTTTGTTGTCAGGGCTCCCCCCAACCAGGACCAGCTTTCTCCTTCAATTTATTTGTCTGTTGCATCTATGATTGTGTTTGGACCTTTTGTGTTCAATCTGTCACATGTAAAAGTTACTTTTATTTGTTTTATTAGACTCACATCGTCATCTTCAGAATTCAGTTTCGGCTCCTCTTGATCTTTTTTTCCGATTTCCGTGGACTTACGCTTTTTGTTCTCTTCTTCGTATGTTCTTCTAATTTGACCTTGTTTTAGAATTGACTGGTTCGTTTTGCTAATCAACTCACTGGTTCCAATTTCTGGATCAGTATCTTCAATACAAGTCAAAGCCCGGCACATTCAAGTCGTCAAGACTTTCCAACAAGATAGCGCTTATTGTTTCTGAGTATATGTGCAGTAGAACTCAGTCCAATATGTTCTCCTGTATGAATTCTACCGTCTTTATGTTGTTTGATGAGTTTGTTATCAAATGGGGGATGTGATGCAGCAGTTGCAGAACATTGTGCCTATTTAGCACCAGTCCGTCATCTCTTGGGACACTTGTTTCATGTATGAGGTCGTGCCAATTTTTCTCTAGCTCTTTTTACCTCTTTCTCTTTCTGCCACCTATCTAGTATGCAAATAAATAAACTACTTTGTCACAAATACTTATCGTAATTCAGAAGGTGGCAACTTGGCTGTTATAGGTTGAAGGTGTACTATAGCTAGAAATTGGTGTACTGTTTGGATTCTAATGCTCTCATACAAATTAAGCTGTTGCAGTGGTTTTGGAAATGGGAATATTTCCAAGTTATTAGTAATGGTCCGTGAAGGCATTTGGTTATTATCAATGTATGTATTGCGTTATGTGAAAGTATTGAGGGGTTAGTAATTTCATATTTGTTTTCTGCTATAAGGTAGAGAGCTAATTGTAACCATTGGGATTCCTCCCTGTCTTCTATTTTGTACGCTATATCTACAGTTTTGGTGCCCTTTGTATAACATTTTCTGCACCAACAAACACGTACTTTGTTTGGTACTTCAGCAGATGTGCTTTTGAACTTTGCTATTTCTTTTTTGTACGTGTGTATTAGAAGGTTGCCCTCTGTTAGGATTGTTGCCACTCTTCTTTAAAGTTACTGGATTTTGTAAGTGCTCTTCACTTCCAAAATATTTGCTTTGGATGTGGTCTATTTCTTCCAGGAGTTCTTGTGCCATGTAGGAGAATGTGATTTAAATGCTCCAGCTCTAAAGCAGAACTTTTAGATAGTACAGTCTCTGGACAAGATTCTGTATAGTGGAATGGCGTGTCGCTAACATTTTCATGTGGTGTAAGGTGCTTCTTCAAGCAGGCCCGGAAATGCAGGCTAATGAATGTCCTTGCAGTTCTGTGTATTTGCACACTGGACAGGAGTCCATGGTTTGCAACATTGTCATTCTCATTTTCTCTTTCACTTTTACATAGTGATTTAGGAATTGCCATAAAGATTTGAAGGATTGTTTTCATGCATTACACATTGCGGTGCAGGGCCATTTGTAGACAGAACGGATTGGTTCGGTGGAATCGAGAGTTAATTGTAAGTTTGTTGGGGACATTCTTTCAATGAGCGTTTCTTCTGCCATAATGGTGTTGTCTACCATTTCATACCTCGGCCACTGCTATTTATGACAATTGGCTTTGTCTGCTCTTGTTTGTATGCCTCTTCATTCAAATATGGCTCTCTGCTGGTTGTTTGAATCCACTCACCTGCACAGAAGTTTGCGAAGGTATATATGTTTATATTGCTCATGTTGCGAAGTACTTTTAGTAGTTTAATAATTAATATAAAAAATGTTCTTTTGAGGAGCAGTGCACTGTCAATGAGAGCTTCCAGGATCATTTTTCTGCAGTAAGTTTTAAGGGTTTCGCATGATTTCTCTCAAGTTTTTATAAGGTTCTGAAGGACTCTACGATGGAAAATTCTTTGAAAAATGCATTTTATTGAATGCTTACCTGTGGCTACTTTAACATTGGTATATGCAGTGCTAATGCTACTGGTAGTTAGATTCTTCTTAATACATTTCTTTTTATTTTTACATTTTGGAAAAGGGCCCACACTTTTTCTCCTGCTCGCTGGTTCAGTTTTATTCAGTGACTGTATTAGCTATTTTGTTTGAACATTTCATACAAAATCTGTGAGAGGTAGATGACTATTTATCATGCTTTTAGCTGTATCTCTAATTTTGCATTGTTTTCTACAGAGTTGCCTTTTGGTAGGCATTCTCTTTTGTCTGTTGGAGAAAAAAGTAAGGTCTGGGTTTCAAAGTTGTGCAATGTATTTGCGTGCACTGTGCATGAGTGCCTGAATATCAGAGTAGACATAAATAGAGTGTTGTGTGATTGTGTGATTGCGCAATGGGCGGTTACTTCTGGTTGGGAAGGTTCTACTAGTATCTGTGTGTGTTGATGTGTGAAAGGTTTGCTTCAGTGTGTATGACTGTGTACTGTGCATGACTAAGGGCCTCATTATGAGGCTGGTGCTCCCGTAATGAAGGGTGCCAGTACCGGACCGGCATCGTTCATTACGGGATGCCTCATTACGAGGTCCCCTAGCGGGATCCGGAACAGACATCTGGTAAAAACCAGACTTCCTTTCCGGGTCCCGCGAGGGGACCAAGGAGCTCATAACCCGTGGGGCCGTTATTAGCTCCATCCCCATTCCCATTGAGCCCTATGGGGGCTCAAATGGGAATGGGGATTGGTTTTGTGAATGAGGAATTACCGGGTCCTCCAAGGTTGGAATGACCGGGTAATTCCTCATTCACAGAACCCGGAGCTTATTAAGGGCATGGCTACCTCCATACTCGTAATGAGGCCCTAAGTAAGGAGATTACAATGTTTCCACAAAACTAGTGGGTATTATGATACTGGTGTTCAGATGAGAATACAAGGAGTGGACCTGCTGAGATGCAATGAGTAACAGTGAAGCAAATGCTCTTGGGTTGGATGGAATTGTGTAGGCTACTCTACAACAACACTGCACTGTATGAATAAAAGGAAGAATACTACTACAGTACTGCACATAATTTGGTGGATGTGAAGAGTAGGTACTTCTGGGTTTTATCTTCATGTAGAGATGTTTCTGTCGTTCAGGAGGCTGTTCTTCACTGCAATTGCGAAAGAAGGAAGTTAGGGTGTATAAATGGCACAATAATTATAGTTGGAGAACACATTATTTTACATTGTAGGAGGTTTTGTTGGGAAGAAGAGTTAGTAACATTGCACGTGATTAGAAATATGGTTGTTACACTGCTGTTGGTGCAGCCAGGTTGCCACTAGATTTCTAATACTTGTTTGGCAGTGTCACTAGGATACTACAGGCCATGTTGCTCCTCTGGAAAGTCATGTGTTGGAAAATGTTAGTCTGTATGTGTATACAATTGTACAGCCCTGTATAGGAATGGGGACTTGGGAGCATCAGCTTCATTGGTACAGGGGCCGGTGCTGCTGTGATAAGTATGCCCTATGGGGCTGCATTTTTCCAAGCCTATGAGGTATTATTGCACTATTTGCATTGGAAATGTAGTAGTGCAGGACCTAGTAGGCTGAGAAAAAGGCAGAAGCCCAGAAAGATGTACAGATTAGAAACAAGAATATTAGCGTGTGCAATTTTCTTAACTTTCCCACACATAGATGCTTGCTACATGGGTTTCATTGCAGTATGTTGCAGAAATCCTTTCCTGTTGGTTTCATTTATTTATCAAAATGTGCAGATAGCACTGTTGCCAATGTACACATGCATTTATTTGCTTTCCTTCAAATGGTGCTGAAATGAGTAGTTGTAAGCATAGTGCATTATGTTAATTTTGCAATCTATGCACTTGCCATGCCTTGGTAACATACATGCAGTTTTCGTTTTCTCAGTGCATTCTGGGCATTTTACAGCAGTTTTGTTAGTGGGAGAAGTGGTTGTAAAAGTCACAGAAGGAATGAAGAAAATAACAGTTACATTAGAACGGCTGATATGGTCAAGCATGCATGTTGTGTTCATATGTTGAGGTTTCACATAGGATCTGGCCCTTCAACATGCTGTGCAAATGTTCCCAATGTGGTTTTCTATTTTTAACAAATACATCACAGAG
This sequence comes from Ambystoma mexicanum, assembly GCF_040938575.1. Classification (NCBI taxonomy): domain Eukaryota; kingdom Metazoa; phylum Chordata; class Amphibia; order Caudata; family Ambystomatidae; genus Ambystoma; species Ambystoma mexicanum. The sequence goes on along the minus strand of NC_090934.1, from coordinate 343,468,027 downwards.
ATTGCTGCTAAAATTGAAATATGTGGCTTGCAACTGTTATACAAGTGAGCCTTAAAAGAAAACTTTGAAAGAACACAGCATTGTACGTAACTGCCACTTGATGTCAGGAGATGGGACAAATGAGAGTATGATTATTGAATAGGTTATCCAGGGTAAGTGGCAGGCACCCTGTTCATATGTCTTTGTAAAGGAGTTGCAAGTGTACTCTACAAAACATTTGCATACCTGCAGTTTGTTTTGATGGATGCAGATGGAGAGTTTTACACTACTTTTTGATGGAGGTGCTTCGGAATAACAGGAGACCTGTACTCTGAGTGTTTAATAGGACATCCAAAGTGTTGAACTGTGATGACAGAGTAGTGGAAAGTTACTTGCTTGGAGCCCCAATAATATCTTTGGGATTTAAGGGCAGAAAACTAGAATGCAATCAAATCCAAGCACCTGTTCTGTTTTTTATTTTCTATTTTCCTCTCTATTTTCAAAATAAATGCAATTTTTGCAACCCCCAAAAAATTGCAAAACAAGCGCTTTTGCAATTATCAAAAAGTATCCCATTCCAAAATGGCGACAAACGTGCTGAAATCATTGCGTCGCGACCAAATGCATGATGTCATCACATGACAATAAATACGTGGCCATTCTGTGTCACAACCCTGGCACAGCCACTGTTAGCATGCCATCCAGGTATATCACAACCTGCTCCTTTTTTCAACCCAAGAACAACACGTGCCCATTCAGGTAAGAACAAAACTTCAGCCTGTACACTCTATTTTAGGTAATACTCAGAACAACCATACTAGTTAATTGGAATCTAGTACTTCCTTAAAATCTCTCCTTACACTCTTCTCATATAGAGAACCAAGGAGAAATCCAATCTTCTACAACCGAGGGAGCACAATTTTCAGCACTCTCCACAATTGCCTACCATGGCTTAAAACGAGCGTAATTGACATTATTATGTTTCCTTAAACATTTCAACATATCAACAGCTCTCATCACATGTGAGTACTACTTTTCAGCCCTTTTATTCTCATGTAACCTTGTTTACAATAATATATGTACCTAATCCGTATGACTTAGCTAGATTGCCTCTTCCATCATTTTAACTTTTTCAAATTGGACCTAAAGTAAGAACTTTATTACACCGCTGTCATTCATTTATATTTTTGTGTCAGATTGACCTATAATACTCAACTATGTCATTCACAATCATTAGAGTTTACTCATTGTCTGTATGTTGTACTCTACCTACAGCTATTGACCAACATTAAGACCAACAAACCCTCCTAAGGAACCAAACAATCTAATTTGGAGAAACATGTGTTGAGGGTTATTTGAATCTTTTTAAGGACAAAGAACTATCAGTTCTAACTTTTGTTTTTTCATACTCCAGATGTGATTCAACATCCAATTAATTGTTTTCTTTTTTGCATTTGCATCAAATTAAAAAGTTCAAGTTCTTCATGCACAACAATGTGTAAGTCTCTCATTTGAATCCATATGTGTAATTCATTAAATGGAGGGCACAGACACCATTTAGGTATTTTTCAATAATTCAGTATATTTTCAGTACACTGAGCAGCCTCAGTGACCTTTTGAGGGAGTGCAGCCCTCCCTGCCTATCAAACAACAACTACTACAAGACATGTCACATATAGAACTCGCAAAAGGTTGTATAAAGGCTGCAAGTCTCTTTTAACCAGTTTGCACATTAGAATGGCTGATATGGGCAAGCATGCATATGCATGTTGTGGTAATATATTGAAGTTTCACATAGGATCTGGCACTTGAACATGCTGTGCAAATGTTCCCAATGTGATTTTCTTTTTTTTAACAAATAAATCACAGAGAGTGCTTTGGAATAACAGGAGACCTGTACTCTGGGTGTTTAACAGTACATCTAAAGTGTTGAACTGTGATGACAGAGTTAGATGTAGAGTTAATGGATGTGATTGGTGGATAGTTGTGTGACTGCTTAACAGTAACCAATGAGTGAGTGCTGCAAAGAGTGAAGTGGAAGGGGAAGGAGGGCTGCTCTGTGCTACTGGGTCCACGGACACTGTGGTATAGCCACATGCGGGGCTTCTCAGCATGCCAGGCATGGACATGGGACTGTGGGTATTAGCCAATCAGTTGTCCAAGTTGTGCTTCATAGGAAGAGAGGGTAATACTGTTTTCTATTGTTGTATGCAGTGAAGATGGCAGAGATGCAGAAAGACAGGGTATTGATGGTTGGAGATTCATTTGTAAATGATCTGAAGAAGTATCCAGAGGTAACAGGCATTTCTGCAAATATTGGTTTTCAAGGAGTGGATGCTTTTTGGTGCAGTTTGCGTGGCTGCAGATTGCAAGAAGTGCTTGTACTTTGTAGAGTTATGGTCACTTTCAGCACTCCTGATGTTGTAGTGGTGCATTGTGGAGCACTGAATGTGGGTTACATTAGTGCTCCAAGTTTGCTTAGTGCACTAAAGGACTTAGTGAATGCACTGATGCTGCATGTTCCCAGTACACAGGTGGTGTTCTCACACATACCACCTAGAGCACTATGGAACAACCCCAATGTCTTCTGTCCCCAGCAAAATGCTGAAATGTGTCTTGTTAACAGAGGTATGTCTGCATTTTTGCATAGTGCTGGGATGTTCCCTTTTTACAATCAGAACATTGATTCTCTTAGTGTGAACTATTTCACTGCAGATGACATCTCTTTGTCCACCTTTGGAAATGCAATTTTCTTTTGCAATCTAAGGGATACTTTGCAGAGGTTTGTGCAAGGCAGTAAGGAGGAAAAGGAGAGAAACCCTCCCAAAAATACAAAAAAAGGTGTTTCTTTACAAACACCTTTAAAAAAGGCTCTTTTCAGAGTCACCAATTAAAAGGAAATCTCCTACTCTGGGTTAAATTTCTCTCCCCACCCTCTTGAATTGGATGATTTATCTGCAGACACCGCAGTACTCCCCGGATCGCACGTGCCACATCCAGATCTTTTGAGGATGGCAGGCATGGAAATGGGACTGTGGAGGCCAGGGGATTGGTCAACAGGTTTTCCTGGGTGTGATGTGCAAGGAGAGAGTGTGGCAGAGGGTCTGTTTGATGAGAGGAGTTCAGGTGGCTATGGCTATGGCTGTGTCTTTCAGGAAGCAGAGTGTGTGGATTTTGGGGGACTCGTGGATACATTGGCTGCAGGTGTATGCAGAGCAGTGTGGAGTGGAGGCACATCTTGGATTTCACCATGTTGATGTGCAGTGGTACAGAGTGTGCAGAATGAAGTGGTTGGATTTGCATCACGTTTGTGCCACTTTGGTGATGCGCCATCATCCAGCCATTATTATTGTTCATTGTGGAGGGAACAGTTTAGGCCATGTTACTGGAATCTCACTGCAGTTTGCGATGAAGCATGCATTTGGGAATGTCATGGACATGTTTCCAAATTCCAGAGTAATTTATTCTCGCATTGCCCAGAGACAGAGGTGGCTGCTGTTCATTGGGTCTGCAAATGGGGAAAGCGAGGCAGAATGTCAACACGGCTGTTTGCGCATTTTTGAGAGATGTTGGAATGCCATCCTTCCTCAATGAAATCATTACTGTTCATAGCACCAATATTTTTCACACAGATGGAATCTATATTACTGATGCTGGGAATCAGCTTTCATTGGGAAATATCCTAAATTCTTTGCAGCCTTTTTTGCAGTTGGTGTTTCCTTCTTTTTCGCTAAACCTTGAAAAAACCTTCCAAAAAGAAAATAAAAAAAGGCTCTTTTCAATGCCACCACTTTCTCCCGCAAATGAGTGCAATGGTTTAGATGCTGCCAACGCCTACATTTTTTGGATGTCCACGGACTACAGCGCTGTCCGCAAACTTCGCAGACTGCGCAGGGGCCTGCACCATTTTTTGGGTACTTCTTTTTTTCAACTGTGAAAGCTGGCTCCGAAAAGAGCCATTTTTTGGGGGCTGGGGGGGTTGCTGTTTTATAATTGTTTAGATGTTTTAGTATACTCCACACAATGGAAGGGAAGGGAGGGTAGGGAAGGGCACCAACCACAAGGAGGAATGGGCAGGTGGAGAGAGGACGATGTTGGGTGGGCCTCATGGAGGTAGGGGGCAGTGTTTCTCATGATCCCAGACCATAGCCTCGAAAGCATATGGTCTGTATGGTCTGTGAGGCTGTTCTGGGATACGCTGTGAAAGTGAGAGGTCCCCAAAATTGCACCTAATCCTCCCAATGAGAGTCAAACGGGGCACATCAAAACCGAATGCAGGTGATATCAAAATCTATTATCTAAAATAGGGCAAGCGGAATCTACTCTGCTCACGCTGAGAGCGCTCTGCAGAAAACATGTTACAAATCATTTTTATACAGCTATTGTGTCATTCAAGAGAGGGGAGGCCTAGGGGGCACATGAATTGTTGCGATTGGTCACTAGGGATAAGCACCATAGGGTCGGAGTGCTGCGGTTGGATCAGGATCATGTGGTGCTGTGATGACACTCCTTTGGTCAATCGGTCAGTTGGGCTCATCGGCTTGGCATGCGGTGTCAGTGACTCTTGCAGTGTTGCATATTCAATAAAATACTTGACATTTGCCCTTGTGACCATGCATTCCCATTCTTACAATATTACACTCTATCTTGTTCTTCATGTTTTAAGGCCTGTGAATCTTGACACCAAAAGAAAGACATTTCTCAAGTGCAGGTTAACTATCATTGGGCACAGGTCATAGTACAGTTCTTAAGTTCAGTGTTAGATCTGTTACGGGGTGGTCCACAGTGTGAGTATAACACAAAATATATTGTTCAAGGGGCTAAGACTTTAAGATCACAGTGTGGTCTGGTATGTCCATCTGGTAAAATAAAGAGGTCACTGAATTTAAGACCTAGATTATACATTAAAAGAATGGGTCACGCAGGCACATACCACAATAGTCATAAGTCTTATTGTGGGGGTTAAAGGCGGGTTGTTTAAACATCATTAAATCTCTGCTGATCTGTTTTGGCACTATGGAGGGTGAAGGAGAATCGAAACACCTTTGTGGTGCAGTTCTGCTTTGCATGGGGAGACAGGACCTTTTGGATGGCGTTTTACATACAGGCTTCTTTACACGTGTCCGTTACAATATGATTGTAATCGACTAGAGCACGTTATCATTTGTCTTTTGGCTGTGTGCTCTCGTTGTTATAAAACTCATAACATTTGTTCGCGTATGCACAAGTTATCTTCCATCCTAGATTAAGCAGGCCCTAATGCATATTCTTGTACTAAAATTATACTGGTTACACATTTGATTTGCTAAAATTACTTTTACACTCCATCATGCATCTATCTTCATTGCACTTGGAAATGAGGTAGCTTCGTGCTGACATGTACAGTGTTATGTTCTGTTATACATTTAGTTATTGCAATCCATTTCTATTAAACTTCATACTACACATCGCACTTATATAACTGAAACCTAACATTGGTGCTGCTGATTATACATATATTATACAATGCACTGATGTGCTTATTGTTTCACTACAACCCTGTCATTGTTTTGCATAAACGGAGAACAGTTTATGAGCAACTTATTTTGATTGCTTGCGGAAAAGACACTTTATTTTTCCTCATATTAAGGTTTGAACAACATGACATACTCGAAGGTCATTCTTAGTTATTTAACCATGTTCAAAGGATATGGGGGTGGTATTCTTTATGGTCTGGGTCTGCTTGGTGGGGGCAGGTTTATAGAAATGAATGGCTTTCTGCTGCCAGGCCTTGAGCTGGGCTGCGGCAGGGTCAATGAGGTAGGATGGAAGACAGAAGATACAGTGCTATGACATGGGAAAGCGAGCCGTTGTCTGCGTCTGCAGAAGCTACAAAAGTGCAACATGCACTCCTGATTTTTCAGCAAACACCTCCATCCATTGCTGTTAACAGGTCTAGCACATACCTGTTCTGCATGGTCATCAGTCGTAAGGCTGGGAGATCCACTTTGATAACGTTGAATCCTTCTGCAGTGTTGTTGGCCAGCTTGGATGCTGGGAACGAGGGATGTGAAGAATATCTCGATGGAGCTAAACATGCAAAATCGATCTGGGATCTGTGCCAAGAGTTCTGATGATTTGGCGGAGATATAGTTGCACCCGTTCCTTTCTTCATGTCAGGTTTTATGAGAGTTTTGCTGCACTTTTTGTTTTCTCCCATGTTCTTTTTACCTTCCCCACGGAAGAAAAGTTCGTACAGAATGTCTTTTTGCAATTTAAGGGGTTTTTCGATGGCAGTAACCCAAGTGAGGTTCCTTATATGTTCAGTCCATATGGGAGTGCACATTCTCTGTACCCAGGAAAGTTTTTCTTCAGACAGTCCTCGCAACACTTCTGCTTTACACAATATTTCTTCGTTCTGCCACTTACTGTCTGAATGTAATGTTCCTTTTATCACCAAAAAAGGCTCCTTCACACAGATTACTCCTTGCGGCCGGGAGTAACATGTCCACTCATTCTGCAAAAGTCCGAATTAGACTGTGTGTGCTTGGAAAGTATTTTTGATTCTACATAATGTGAGATGTAGGAGACACTGTGCCTCTGCAAATGGGATTTCTTGTAGCAGCAATACTTAAGGGGTTCCTGAGGCGTGGGGTATAAGTGAGCAAACGTAACAACTTTCATTTGTTGTTCATTTTGCTGTGTTGCTCATGTCGGCGTACCACTTGTTTGTTTGGTGTGGGTGACGAGGATCCTCAACAGTATCAAGGCCAAAATTATAATGCTCTTCCCATTTCTCTTGTTGTGTCCCACTCTTTTTCCTTCTATTGCCAACCCGATCATTGCCCTGGACAACTTTGTCATTCTCTTTCTCCTCCCACTCAGTGCATAGTCTAAAATAGCTATCAACCATGTTTTATGATTATTTTCTTGTCTTGTGACTATATTATCTGGTGATATGATCTACACAAATGGCGTTGTGGTTGGGTATGGGTGATTTTTTAACCATGTGAGTGCTGAGGGCGTTCTGTCATTCATTGAATAAACATTAAAATTGGATTCATTAAACTCATGGGGCTCTTGGGTGGCCTGCGCAATTGTATAATTGAAGTTAATTTTGTCATTAGATTTGTTCCTGTGATGCCTGTGAGCCCATATCAACTTAAAGCCATCCCAGATTAAATGGGTTCCTTGTTTGACTGATTTTATCCCACCACCCCCCTTGCTCATAACAATTGAAATGAAAGCTATGGCCCAATATAAAACTATGCCAAACATTGTTGTAAGGATTACTACTGCACATACAAACAGCACACATTCATACGAATAGCTAGGATAACTACTCACTCTTCTTCTACTTCTATCTACACTATTGTCGTTTGTCGTTGGGGCCTCTTCCATTCCCATTGTAGCTCCTAGTAAATGAGATGTAAGCATTTGTTAAACATACACATTAGGTTTTCGTTATTACACACTTTAATTATAGACACTTCCACTTTTCGTGCTTATTTTTGGACCATAATATAGGTATTTACCCTGCGTCCCTCCTTTCTCCCTCCTCGTACTTTGAGCACTGGGAGGAAGAATCGAGGGAGACGGACTACTTGCTATTCAAACAAATGGGGGAGAACAGTGAGTACGACAGAGAAAAAGAGAGGGAGAGAGAGAATATAGAGAACTTTCATTATTTTCATTATAAATTTATTTTACATTTTACCAGCACTTCTTAATTTCACATACTGTACTTGACGTTTGTATTCATTAACGTTGTGCACCTTTACCAAGAATTTTTCTCATTGTACACTTATTCCTGTTTAAACTTACAGCCAGTTTCAGGACTGCACTCTCTCATTCATTATGTTTGTACACTGTGTTAATTTCTACCATCTTCATGGTCTGCGCAGTCCATGCTTTTGTGAGCCTTTTGGACATCCGTCAGATACACCCAATACCTTAAGCCCTGCACTTTGACTGCCGTGGTCGTGCAGTATATTAGCTTATAAGAGCCGTGGATCCTGGGTCCATTCCACCTACACACAAAGCTTCTCACGTACACCATGTCACCTGTCATCAACTGGCAGTCTGGGCTATCTGTGGCTGGGGTGGTCGTGTCTGTGGCTGTGCCTTGTGTGAATGGGGTGTTATTTGCTTTGCTACGGCACATGCTGCTCTTGTAAGATTTCTGAGATACTTGTGGAACTCTTCTCCCAATACTACGGCACTGGTGTGTGCATCCTCCTGCATGTCACAATCTCACGGTGTGACAGGTGGCGTTCCTTACTTGGCTGATTCCTCATCTCGAAAGGAGCTAAGGGTAAACAATATACCCAGTTCTTTTTGAGTGTATGGCACAGTTTTGACAATCTGCTTTTGAGCAGTCCGTTCATTTTTTCAACAATCCTGTTCGACTGCAGATGATAAATCGTACAGAGCTTATGTGTTATTCCCAAAATTGCTGTTATGTGCTTGAACATGTCATTTACAAAATGCGTCCCATTATCGGAACATTTTGACATTGCAAATACCCCAGCGGGGGAACACTTCCCTCACTAAGAATTTGACAGCACATCGTGCGTCCAGATGAGCACAGGGGCCTGCCTCCACCCACCAAGAGAAGGGACAGATTACAACAATTAAATATCGGGACCCATTACACCGCCCTCTGATGTCTGCATAGTCTATATGCAGCTCTCTGAATGGCCCTTCAGGCTTTGGCAATGTACCTGTAAGTGTTCACAATGTCATGCCAGAATTGTATGTTTGGCAAGTGGTACATTCTATTACTAGCTTTGCAACTTGCTCCTGCAATCCCGAAGCGAACCAATCTTCCTGCATATTTGCGATGTGTTGTTTTGCATTGTGGGCGGGGAAGTGCAGTTGTTGGAATGCTACCTCCAATCATTTTGCAGGCATTACTACCTTGCCGGTATTGTTTTGTCTTCATAAAAAGGCCAGTGGATGACTGGCTACACCTTCTCTTCACCCACACTTCCTTTTCCTCACTTGGTGCATCTTTTTGAAGTTCAATAATTTGGGAGACTAGCAATTAGTTAGATCCATGTGGGTGCTCTTCCTCAATTATCTTTTGTAGTTTGTATACACCTGTAGGGCTCTTTGGTAAATAAGATGCTTCCTTGGTGGCTGCGTCTGCTGGTGCGTTTTCCAATGAGATGACGTCATCACCTTTGTGGGCTCTTTTAGTGCATCAATTAGTTCTCCTAACAGTGTTGCATGCTGGACTGGGGACCCATCTGCTCTTCAGAATCCGCTCCTACAACATCTGGCTAAACCTCCATGTACAGACGTTGCCATGTAAGCAGAGTCTGTATGGATTGTCAATGTGCACCGTTTAGCTGTATGCAATGCTTCTATGAGTGCTACTAGCTCTGCTGCTTGGGCTGAGAAGTGAGGCATTAATCATTTTTGGACAATAACTTCAAATTCCCCATCTTCCACCCGAACTACTGCTGCTCCCATGTGCTTTTCTCCTGTTTCACAATCTATAGAAGCTGAACCATCAACAAAGTATATTTCCCCTTCTGCCAGTGCGTTTTCATGTGCTGTAGGCGTATTGCCTTCATCACCTCTGTAGGTGGCACAATCATGCTGCTGCATGTCCTCTACCGTACATGCTTCTGTGAGGAATGTGGCGGGGTTCACACTTTTGCACCGCACAATATGTATGTTTGCGCTGGATATGATAATCTTGTATGATGTTGTTCTTTGGGAGGTAAGGGTGCTCTTTGATCTTTTCAGAATAGCAAATAGAGAGTGTTCCACATACAACGTGATGGAGCATCCCATCACAATTGTAGAGCTTTTCTCGATTGTGCATGCGGCGGCTGTTCGCAATCGAAATGTCCTTGCATTACGGCATCCAGTGTTCCACTATAGAATGCCAGGGGCTTGTGGCCTAGAGATGTTTTCTGTGTTAGCACAGCTGTCATGAGTGTGCCATTGCAGTGTGAGAACAGATAGAACTCACAATCATAGTTGGGGGTTGCGAAAACTCGAGCTGCGGATATCAATTCTTTGAGTGTGTCAAAGGCTGTGTGCATTTCTTGTGTCCACTGTAATTGAGTGTTTTCTCGTTGAGCATCTTTGAGTGCCTGTAATAGGGGTTTTGAGTAGGCCACATAATCTAATATCCAGGCTCGGCAGTAATTACACATGCCAAGGAACTTCTGCATCTTTTTAACTGTATTGGGTTCTCTTACCACTTTTATTGCTGCTGCTCTGTCAGGTATTATTCTTTTGCCATCTTTGGATATTAGTTGACCTAAATATAACACTTCGGTTAGGCAATATTGCAGTTTTTGTCTGTCTACATTATATCCTGTGTGTGCTAGCTGTGTTAACAAGATGATGGATTCTTCCTACACTCCTCTTAATTCTTACTATAGACCAACAAATTGTCTATGTATTGAATGATTGGACTGGTCGTGTGTATGTTTCCAAGGTCTTCATGCAAAATTCTGTTAAAGATACTGGGACTTTCACAGTACCCTTGGGGCAATCGACAGTGTTCATACCTTTTCCCTCCCAGCGTGAACGCTGTTAGGTACCAAGACTCTGGGTCGAGCGGGATTGAAAAGAGTGCATTTTTCAAATCCACCACAGTGAAATATGTGGCTTGTGTTGGGATACTGCACAATAATGTAGCAGGATTTGGACCAAGAGGAAACTCTTTCTGTACTACTTCATTAAGGGGGCATAGGTCCTGAATCATCCTCCAAGCCCCTCCTTTAGCTTTCTTGATTGGGTAAATGCAAGTTTTGCAAGGAGAGCTGGATGGCACCATTATTCCCTGTATCATGAATGCATAGATGGTGTCCTTTACTCCTTCTTCCACTTCCCTAGCTAAGGGATATTGTTTTACTCAGGGTAAAATTGCTCCGGGTTTAAGTTTTATCTTTACAGGTGTTACATTGTGTAGCAGCCCTACATCATGCAGGCCTGTGGTCCACAATTGCTGCGGTACCTGAGACATATCTTCCTCAAAATAGGATGGTGGTGCTTTGACGACCGCTATGAGGGGTAGTGTCACTTCTCTTTTTTGAATCATTACTTCACAGGGGATTGCAATTTCCATCACTATTTCCCCATCATCATCTGAGTCACTAAACAGGTCCTCATCTGTAAAATCCCAAAGGGCCATATTGGCGTTGATGCACAGCACTGTTCTCCACTGGCATCCCTGCATGCCCATTGCTATTACTGCTATGCTTTGCGATTACACCTGTATTGCACGTATGTCTAAGGACACTATTGAGCCTGACACTATCTCTGGGTCTGTAATTGGGTGGAAAATAAACTCTGATGACACTCTCCACTTTTTATTTTTCAACTCTGGCACCACTCTTGCTAGTAACCTCAGTCCTTGTATGAACATGTCTGGGTGTACAGGTATGCCACATGTTTGTGGGAAATCGGCTTGAGTGTGTATCACCAACATGGCACAGATTACACATATTCCTGATGTAGAGCACACTATACCTCTGTCGGTAAAGGATATGGTCATGTTAAGCTTGCTGAGAAGGTCCCTTCCCAACAAGTTAATGGGTGAGTCTTCGTAATATAACAGGGGTACTTTTACAGTTTCCCCCCACTGTTATGTCTAATTCTTCAGTATAGGGATTCTCGACCACCGCCCCAGAGAATCCTTGCGTTTCCAAAGTCTGATTAGAAAGCAGAAACCTGCCCTCTTTGAGACATGATTTTTCCACTCCCGAATCCACCATGAAGGTGAACTGTTTGTTTCCAATCGCTGCGCCTACCAGTGGTTCCTCTGCTGCATTAAGAGTCGTTGACAGTACTGAACACGCAAGTGTTCCCTGTGAGCTGTCCTATGCTGAGTACCTTGGGTGTTCTTCAGTATCAAAAACATTTCCCGTTACCACTGCTGTCCCTCTACATGGTGCAGGTGCTCCATTTGCCATGGTGGCATAGGCGCCTCCACAGGCGGGGGAGGTGCGCTCATGACACTGGGGATGTTGCAGTGCTTGTGGTGGGGGCGCTTAGAGCTCATTCATGTACCTAGGGTCGGGCTGATTCTCCCTTCTATTCCCACCCATTGGTAATCCATATAGGCTTCCAAGGTGGGGGTGTCCATACTGTTGCTCATTTTGATATGAATTAGTGGGCCTGCTCCGACACTCTCTCATGAAATGTCCCCACCTCCCACAATTCCAACATTGTCCTTGTCCTCCTTCTCTGGGCCCTCCGTACCCGACACCCCCTCCCCGTGACCCTCTGAATCCTCCTCTGTTGCCCTGGCCGCCCCTCATCAGCCACTCTGATCCCTCATACTGATTTTCCCCTGGCCATGAGTCTTGATTATTACCTGCCCAGTTTGCTGCCAATTTCACCGGTATTCTCATCTGTCCTTCATCCTCCTCTTGCTCTCTTCCTGCCGTGTTAGTTGCTGCACAGCGGAAGTGCACAGTGAAGTGTGTCTGGTGTCTGCTATCCTCCTGGCCCCTGGATTTACACTTTTGGAACTTTTGTACTGGTGCCTTTGGTATGCCTCGGTACAGACTATATGGACATTAACGTGCTCTCCCTCCCCTACGAGTGTCTTCCTGGATGTATAGAGCCTATATTAGCCTAATTCAGTGTATTTTTATGTTTATATTATAGGCTCCGCCCATTTTGTAACGTGAATCCTTAAGAAGGATTTTTACTGAATTTCATAGGTTTTTAGTAGTGCAACTTAACCATAACGTCCCTTTAACAAAGTTTTTTACTGAATTTCATAGGTTTTTAGTAGCGCAATTTAACCATAACGTCCCTTTAACAAAGTGTTTTTACTGAATTTCATAGGTTTTCATTAGTGCAACTCAACCAAAAAGTCACTTTAACACATTTTATTTGACTGAATTTCATAGTTTTCTATTAGTGCAACATAACCATAAAGTATTTTCAATGGAGGAAGACCACTAGCATCCTAGGTTCTCAAAGTGGGAACCCGGGGTGGTAAAAAAAAGATTTCTCTTCCCAAACTTGGACGCCGCAGGCAGGCGTCCCGGTGTAGGAAGGAAAATCTTTTACCAAGATGGACACCATCGAAAGGGAAGGCGGGGTGTATAAAGAGAACACAATAGGGCATCGGCGGGGGGTCGGGAAGACCAGGTGAGAGACATGGGGCATGAGTGGGGGGTAACATGATATAGACACAGGGCATGAGCGGGGGGTGGGGGTGAAAGAAGGGAGACACAGGGCATGAGCGGGCGGTGTGGGGGGGAAGAAGGGAGACATGGGGCAGGGTGTGGGGGTGGAAAGAAGGGAGACACGGGGCATGAGCGGGGGGTGGGGGACAAGAAGGGAGATGCGGGGCATCAGCAGGGGTGGGGGGATGAAGGGAGACACGGGGCATGAGCGGGGGTGGTGGGAAAAAGGGAGACACGGGGCATGAACGGGGGGTGGAAAGAAGGGAGACACGGGCATGAGCAGGGGGTGGGGGAAAGAAGGGAGACACAGGGCATGGGCAGGGGGTGGGGGGTGGAAAGAAGGGAGACACGGGGCATGAGCGGGAAAGAAGGGAGACACATGGCATGAGCTGGGGGTCGGGGTGGAAGAAGGGAGACAAGTGGCATGAGTGGGGGTGGGGGTGAACAGGGGAGACACGGGCCATGAGCAGGGGGAAAAGGAGGGAGACAGACACGGAGCATGAGCGGGGGTGGGGGTGAACAGGAGAGACACAGGGCATGATCGGGGGTAGGGCAAGGTGGGGCCCCCACCCTCGCTCATGCCCCGTGTCTGCCCTGTTCCAACAGTGCTGACACGGGGCATGAGCGGGGAGTGGTGGGGGAAAGAAGGGAGACACTGGGCATGAGCGGGGAGTGGGGGGGAAAGGAAGACACGGGGCATGAGCGGGGGTGGGGGGTACAGGAGGGAGACGCGGGGGGTGGGGGGGTACAGGAGGGAGACACGGGGCATGAGCGGGGGGTGAAGGGAACAGGGCAGACACGGGGCATGAGCGGGGGGTGGAAGGGAAGAAGGGAGACACGGGCATGAGCGGGTGGTGGAAGGGAAGAAGGGAGACACGGGCATGAGCGGGGGGTGGGGGCGAAAGAAGGGAGACACTGGGCATGAGCGGGGGGTGGGGCCCCCACCTCCGCTCATGCCCTGTGTCTGCCCTGTTCCAACAGGATAGACACGGGGCATGAGCGGGGGGTGGGGGGGAGAAGGAAGACACGGGGCATGAGCGGGGGGTGGGGGGGAGAAGGGAGACACGGGGCATGAGCAGGGGGTGGGGGGAAGAAGGGAGACACCGTGCATGAGCGGGGGGTGGGGGGGAAAGAAGGGAGACACTGGGCATGAGCAGGGGGTGGGGCCCCCACCTCCGCTCATGCCCTGTGTCTGCCCTGTTCCAACAGGACAGACACGGGGCATGAGCGGGGGGTGGGGGGAGAAGGAAGACACGGGGCATGAGCGGGGGGTGGGGGGTGGAAAGAAGGGAGACACGACGCATGAGCGGGGGGTGGGGGGTGGAAAAAAGGGAGACACGGGGCATGAGCAGGGGGTGGGGAGGAGAAGGGAGACACGGGGCATGAGCGGAGGGCGGGGGGAAGAAGGGAGACACGGTGCATGAGCAGGGGGGAAAGAAGGAAGACACGGGGCAAGAGCGGCGGGTGGGGGGGTACAGGAGGGAGGGAGATATGGGGCATGAGCGGGGGATGGGGTAACAAGGCAGATACGGGGCATGAGCAGGGGGTGGGGAGGAAGAAGGGAGACACGGGGCATGAGCAGAGGGTGGGGGGAAGAAGGGAGACACGGGGCATTAGCGGGGGTGGGGGGAAGAAGGGAGACACGGGGCATGAGCGAGCGGGGGGTGGGCGGGAAGAAGGGAGACACGGGGCATGAGTGGGGGGAAAAGAAGGAAGACACGGGGCATGAGTGGGGGTGGGGGGTACAGGAGGGAGACATGGGGCATGAGCGGGGGTGGGGGAACAGGGCAGACACAGGGCATGAGCGGGGGGTGGGGGAGGAAGAAGGGAGACACCAGGCATGAGCGGGGGTGGGGGGGAAGAAGGGAGACACGGGGCATGAGCGGGGGGTGGGAGGGGAAGAAGGGAGACACGGGGCATGAGTGGGGGGTGGGGGGGAGAAGGAAGACACGGGGCATGAGCAGGGGGTGGGGGGGAAGAAGGGAGACACGGGGCATGAGCAGGGGGTGGGGTGGAAGAAGGGAGACACGGGGTATGAGCGGGAGGTGGGGGGGAGAAGGAAGACACGGGGCATGAGCGGGGGGTGGGGGGTGGAAAGAAGGGAGACACGGGGCATGAGCGGGAGGTGGGGGGGAAGAAGGGAGACACGGTGCATGAGCAGGGATGGGGGAAAGAAGGGAGACACGGGGCATGAGCGGGGGGTGGAGGGGAAGAAGGGAGACATGGGGCATGAGCGGGGGCTGGGGGGTACAGGAGTGAGACACGGGGCAAGAGCAGGGGGTGTGGGAGGAAGGGATACACGGGGCATGGGTGGGGGGTGGAGTGGAAGAAGGGAGACATGGAGCATGAGCGGGTGGTGGGGGGAAGAAGGGAGACATGGGGCATGAGCGTCGGGTGGGGGAACAGGGCAGACACGGGGCATGAGCGGGGGGTGTGGGAGGAAGGGATACACGGGGCATGAGCGGGGGGTGGAGTGGAAGAAGGGAGACATGGAGCATGAGCGGGGAAGAAGGGAGACATGGGGCATGAGCGTCGCGTGGGGGGTACAGGAGGGAGACACGGGGCATGAGCGGGGGGTGGGGGTGGAAAGAAGGGAGACACGGGGCATGAGCGGGGGGTGGGAGGAAAGAAGGAAGACACGGGGCATGAGCGGGGGGGTGGGGAGGAAAGATGGGAGACATGAGGCACAAGCAGGGGGGTGGGGGGAGAAGGGAGACATGGGGCATGAACGAGGGGTGGGGGGAAGAAGGGAGACACGGGCATGAGCAAGGGATGGGGGAAGAAGCGAGACATGGGGCATGAGGGGGGGGTGGGGAGGGAAAGAAGGGAGACACGGGCATGAGCGGGGGGTGGGGGGAAGAAGGGAGACACAGGGCATGAACAGGGTGTGATGGGGGACATCAGTGATGTCATCAATGACATTTGTGATGTCATCTTTGATGTCGTGGGTGTTAGTGTTAGCAGTGCACGGTGGAGGCGTGAGTTATGGTTGCTTAGCTTACCATAACTGGCGAATTTCAAGGGTTTTCCGTTTCTTCTTGGAACCATAACGTCCCTTTAACAAAGTTTTTTCACTGAATTTCATAGGTTTTCAGTAGCGCAACTTAACCATAATGTCCCTTTAACAACGTTTTTTCACTGAATATATATATGCTGCAAAATCTCTTGTTAGCATGGTGCTCATTCAAGATCCATAAACTTCAAACAACAACATGAGGTCATAATTACTCTCCTTGATTTTTTTCTATAACACAATGTGTTCTTGTTTGAAGACAAGCTATATAGACAAAAATGTGGGACTGCAATGGGGTCCTGCATGGCACCGATGTATGCTAACCTATACATGGGATGGTGGGAAAAGGAGCATGCATCGTCAGATCAGTTTATGAATATCTGGGACAAATTGTCTCTTGGTATGGCTATATAGATGATCTGTTCCTAATTTGGAAAGCAACATAAGAATCACTAGTGGAGTACATCTCACTTCTCAATAACAACCAATTGAATTTGAAGTTGAATTTCTCCAGTAGTCCTAACCGAGTAGTATTTTTCGATGTGGAACTTTTTATATTGAACAACAATATATGTAGTAAACTACACAGGAAAACTACTGCATTGAATGCCATTTTACATGGGAAAAGTCACCACCCCAAAAAAATAGTTCAAAAGTATCCCCTATGGGGAAAAGATCAGTGCCAAAAGAAACTGTTTGTTGGATGAAGACTTCCAATGGGAAGCCAGCAATATGGGGGCATGTTTTCCAGAAAGGATATATTCCTAGAAAAGTGTTACCACTGCTTATGAGAAAACAACAACATGTAATAGAGTGGAACTTCTTAAGGTGAATTAAAAGAAAAAAGACACCAATTGTATAATATTTATTACACAGTTTAGTCTTCAGTCTCAACAGTTTAGCACTATTCTTAAAAAGCACTGGTCTAGCTTGAAAGCCGACAATGACCTTAGTACAGTACTTGGACAGTCTCCCTTTATGACGTTCTTTAAAAGACCTGGTATCATCTAGCATGTTGAAACTTGTTATTCAGCATACAATTGGCTAGGCAGTGTGACATTGAAAACATGTTTTGACAAGTGCAGAGAAAAGATATGCAGTATATGCCATTAGATGCCCATGTGCAAAAGAGTACATACGATCGACCATTTGCCAACTAAAAATGTGTATCCTGCGACATTTCGACCAATTGTTCACAAAGACGAAAACTATCCTCTGGCTCTGCACTTTGCAGATAAACAGAACAGTGATGCTACACTACTAAAATATTATGCATTAGAACATGTTCCTGAATTGGTAAGAAAGGGCAAAAGAGAATGAAGACTCTGTAAGGTGGAATCTAAATTAATCATTGAATTCAACACGAAAAAAAATAATTATTTGGGCATAACTCAGATGAAGAGTTGGCTATCCACTTATTGGACGAATAAACTGTTATGGTATAGATACTAGAATGCTAGCCCAAGAGTTTTTATCTACCAAAACAAAATGGCTGCATGTTTTTTCACCTCACTATACACTGTATAAGATTGGATTGATACATTCTTAGGATCCATAAAGGTGAAACTGAAGTAATAGAAAATATGGTATTTTTCATAAGAGATGATAAGCACTTAACACTTTGGATATTTTTGCATTTTATCCCACTAGGACAAGATGATAGAATATGGTTTTAACACAATGTACTTTAGATACTCTTGCACTTTAGCCACTTGGGCAAGATAATAGGAAATGATTCCAGCACAATGCACTTTACTGGGTGTAGCACACTGGGGCATGATTTAAACAATAACAATACAAGCATGCTACATGCTACTGCGATCCCAAGGCTTCATGCAATTTTAACTTTCCTGTACATGCTACAAAGAATTAGACTGCAGTGATGACTGTATAATAGAGTAAGAGCCATTTGGCTAAAGGATTGTAATAAAGGTTTAAAAATTCTGTAAAACATTCTACTAAAAATGGCCACCAGGTTGACATAGCCTACAGAGCCAGCTAACAAAGAGCCATGTGACTGTGGATAACATGTGACATGGCAGAATGTAAAATAAAAAACAGCCCCAAACAAAGATTTGTAATTTCATCTGAGGAAGTCCCTGAAAGAGGGTTGGAATGCTTGGCACGATTTGACATGGCAGGACTGTAACAGGCGGTTCAGTAAGACCATGTTGCTTCTTTTATATAACGTGTTTTATGTGCAGATTTTAAGAGAACATAAAATTCAATTTTGCACCTTACAAAGATCGAGTTCTCTCGTAATTTTGTGTTCACTCATTTGTGTCTGTTTAATAATGTGTAAACAGTACTTAGAGGAGAACATGTGTGTCCAATAAATATTACATGGCAGGCGGTAGCAGCCATGTAGTTATGGTTAAGTTGCTCATCTCATAGGAAGAGCACTTTTTGGGCGGCTCATAACCTCGCTCCCCCTGGACAAATCCTCACCAAACTTTGGAAAAATGTATATGCCCACTCTGAGTTTTTCTGCAAAGTTTGGTGAGGTTTGGTCCGGGGGGAGCAAAGTTATAGGGGGGTTCCCAAAATTTCTTTTTTTCCCATAGACATAATGGGAAAAAACTTTGCTCATGCCTACAGCCCAAACCGCTGGATGGATTTCTACCAAATTTGTGTCAGGAGCGGAGACTTGGTTCCGAAAGCTTTTGTTAATTTGGTGTAAATCCGTCCAGTCGTTTTTTATTAAATGACAAAAATGTAAGGCAAACATATTAGTGATATCTATGTCCGCTCCGCGGACACATTTCCCTGTTCGCTCCATGGACAGGACACTGATTGGCTTATAGACTTGCGTCATGTCCGCAGACACACAACTTGTTAGCTGATTGGTTGTCATGAAGCGTGATATGCGTCAGATTTTTGGAAACACCCAACATTTTGGCTTCGCGGACATCGGCCGGTGTCCGCGGACATCGCGGTAAAACAGATTAAAAAACACAACATTGCCCTTATCAAACTTATCAAATAATCTCTGGGAAGGTGAGGGGTGATGAGGATGAGGTGGAATATGGCTGAAAGAAGCAAAAAAATGGGTGATTTTTGCTGCAAAAGTCCGTAAACAGTTCGGATGTTCGCAGGCAGTCCTGAGAAGTTCGGGGACACTTCAGATGTTTGGGGGCAGTTTTTGGATGGCATATAACTTTGGCACCACTCTATGAAACGGCATGGAATTTTGCAATTATATTCCCGTCGTGATTCTGAATGTGTTTGCAAAGTTTGGTGGGATTCTGTCAAGAGAGGGCAAAATTAGAGGGGGGGTCTCAGAATAATGTAAAGGCTTATAAAGGAGGTGCCATTTGACGAATGTACACTTAATTTGGCAAACTGATAACAGAATTAGATATTAATGTTTTTGCAAAGTTTGGTGGGATTTTGTCAAGGGGGATACAATTAGAGGGGGGTTCCAATATAATGTAAAGTTTTATAAATGAGGTGCAATTTGATGAATCTACACTTATTTTGGCAAACTGATAATAGATCTAGGGTGTCCAGTCATTATCTCGAAAACAAAATGTCGAATTACAATAATGTCGAAACAATAATGTCGAAAACAAAAATGTCGAATTGTTTTTTTTTTAATTTACATGTTTTTTTGGGGTTCCGGTGGTAAAAAAAAGGGGTAAAACATAAAAAAAAATTAAAAAAGGGGGGTTGGGAGGGAACCCCCCCATTTCGAATAAAAATCAACAAAAAAAAGAAATTCGACATTTTTGTTTTCGACTTTATTTTTTCGACATTATGACTTTCGACATATTTGTATTCGAGATTATGAGTATAAACCTAGATCTAGATATAAATGTTTTTGCAAAGTTTGGTGGGATTTTGTCAAGAGGGGCAAAATTAGAGGGGGGGTCCCAAAATATTGTAAAGGCTTATAAATGTGGTGCCATTTGACAAATCTACACACACGTTTGCAAAACGATTATAGATCTAGACATGAATGTTTTCGTAAAGTCTGAATGGATTTTGTTTTTTGACAAGTGTCATAATGTAGGTACAAAAAATAGTGATTTACCTTTGGTGACTGAGGTGTAGCCTGTGGCTATGGGCAGTGGCCAGATTGTCTTGGTCATGGAATAAGGTCATGATCCGGACAATCAGGCTACTGGCCATGACCACAAGGGACAACACATGGGGTTAAAGTGGCCATGTCCACCTGGAACTGGCTTTGTGGTAAAGCTATTCGAAATTTGGATAGGTTTGAAAGGGAAGAAAAATATTCTTGTGGTAATACGGTAATAGGGTTCTCTTTTCACACCGGGATGCCTGTAGGAAGAACAATCCTTTTTTAGCACCCCGGGTTCCCACTTTGGGAACCTATGGTGCTAATGGCCTTCAACCCCCATTTTTTTTTGTTCTATTTTTTAACTGTGAAAGGTGGTTCCTAAAGGAACACTTCTTTTATTGTTTTTGGATGCATTTTTTTTTGGTAGGAGAGCTTAGAACGTGGGGAGGGAAATGAGGGAAGAGGCACCAAACACTAATATTGAGGGGCAGGTGGACTGGGGAAAATGTTGCGCATGTGTTATTTCTAAGGTGGGGGCAGTGTTTCTCATGCTCCTTGATTACAGCAGTGGTGGTGTCTCTTGGGGAGGAGGGATGGCATGTGGCACTGTCCGGAAAGGCCCGCAATGAAGTCAGATGTTCGTACACATTAGTTAAGGGGACATATGCTTAAGTTGCACTAATAAAAACCTATGAAATTCACAGAAATAACTTTGTTAAAGGGATGTTATGGTTAAGTTGGACTCATAAAAACCTATGAAATTCAATGAAAAAACTTTGTTAAGGGGACGTTATGGTTAAGTTGCACTAATAAAAACCTATGAAATTCAATGAAAAAACTGTGTTAAAGGGACGTTATGGTTAAGTTGCACTACTAAAAAGCTATCAAATTCAGTGAAAAAACTTTGCTAATGGGGCGTTATGGTTACAAGTAAAACCGAAAAATCCTTGAAATTCGCCAGTTATGGTAAGCTAAGCAGCCATAACTCACGCCACCACTGTGCACTGCTAAGAATAACACCCACAACATGAAAGATGACATCAAAAATATGATTGATGACATCACTGATGCCATCACATGTCTAGCCCCTTCTTTTTTTGTTCACTGACATATCTAGGCCAGGTGAGTTTATTCACTGACAGTTAAAAACTTAAAATTCAAAAGGTATTACATTTGTAGACGTTGCTATTCTCACATGTTCTTACAGTACTTTCCTTAGAATTTAATCACATCATAAAATGCCCATATATAGGGGAAGAAGCAGGCCTGAAACACTGCAATCATTTCTATGCGTAAAGATAATCATGTTGCTTATACACAGTGGCTCATAATACTGCCTCTTGTTTACTTACTTTTCTCTCCCTGTATAAGCCCCATATTTGTATACATTGTGGTCTCTTATGTTTTGTGTGTAGTAGTACAAGTATGAAGTGTGATGCATTATTACCTACTTAGTATATGTTTCACAGTATGAAAAAGTGTGATACAGAAGCATTCCCTGTTTTACTATCCAACATGGCAAAATTAGAAATATTACATCTCTATGGTGTATGCTGCAGCCAATGCCTATGTTCCTGTATGAGTAAGTTCCTGTTCTATAAAGAACACTGCAATGGACTGTTCTTTGGAGCAATACATTGTATAATTGAGTATGTAGTTCATCACCCATCTCCAGATGACCCCTGACACTTTTTTGCCAACATTACATTCGCAACCCCTTGTAGGGACTTCCTATGAAAATTAAATGCACACGTGATGTCATCTGTGATGTCATTAATCATATTTGTATTGTCATCTTTGATCTCATGGGTGTTATTCTTAGCAGTGCATTGTGGTGGCGCGAGTTATGGCTGCTTAGCTTACCATAAATGGTGAATTTCAGGGGTTTTTCAGTTTTACTTGTAACCATAACGTCCCTTTAACAAAGTTTTTTTAGCAAAGTTTTTTCATTGAATATATATATATATATATATATATATATATATATATATATATATATATATATATATATATACTGAAAACATATTGGTAAAGGAATGTTATGGTTAAGTTGCACTAATGAAAACCCATGGAATTTAGTTTAACAACTTTGCTAAAGGGTCATTATGGTTACAAGTAAAACCGAAACCCCCCTGAAATATGCCAGTTTTGCTTATGCTAAGCAACCATCACTCACGCCACCTCCAGGCACTGCTAAGACTAACACCCATGACATCAAAAATGTCATCACAAATGTCATTGATGACATCACCGATAACATCACATATATTAGTAACAAGATGTCAGGGGTGATTGGGAGATCTATTATGAACTACTTAATGTATTAAAGAATGTACTCATCCGAACAAAACATAATTTTGGAGTGTTATTGTTAATACAGGAACCTAATCAAACAATATTTTTTATTTGGTAATTTGGGATAGTATAATAATGAATGACACCTTATCAGAGTACTGTTAAACATGGAATAACTAGTTAATAGCTATCTAATAGCTAATAGCTAATAATGGAAGACTGACTAGATACATGTGCTATTACAAATAATGCATATGAAGACCTAGAATGCATACAAATCTGAGACACATACAGGGAAACTTCAGTAAGAAGGAAAGAAAAATGGCAGTTATGTTAGACTTCAAGTACAGAAATTAATTGTGTGTTTGAGGTTTGCTTATTTCCCCATGTATGTGTACCATAGACTGAGACAAAATCCTTAGGAAAATACCTTAACCGCATACATCAAAGTTAATGTGTGCATATGTAACACCTTTTAATTGGTAAATTGGTAAAATTTAATTGGTAAAATTGTCTCTAACAGTGAACAACATCATGTGGCCTAGATATGTCTGTGAATAAAAAAAAGCTGCCAGATATGTGATGTCATCGGTGATGTCATCAATGTCATTTGTGATGTCGTCTTTGATGTCCTGGTTGTTAGTTTAAGTGTTAGTTTAAGTGTACCATAACTGGTGAATTTCAAGGGTGTATCAGTTTTACTTGACAAACAAAGTTGCACTGAATTCCATGGGTTTTTGTTATTGCAACTTAACAAGAACGTCCGTTTAAGAAAGTTTTTCAGTGGATTTCATAGGTTTTTACTAGAACACGTTTAATCTGCTAGAAGTTCCTCATATTATACTCCCCCACATGACAGATATTTATTACGCAGACAGTGCGGTAGTATGCGGACATGGGACAGCATTTACAAGGCTCAGAATCATAGGGGAGACCAAACAATGTTGTACCCATCAACCAGCAAACAGATGTAAATAAAATGATAACTAATGTTTATGACACGCCAATATCACTTTTTTGAACAAACACTTTAAAAAATCCTAATAATGTTTTTATTTAGCACATATTACAATGGAATGCACCAATCACAAACCATAACTGTTCACTTAATATAATCTCATTTCTACAACTCTGCATACAGATTAAAAAACACCAGGTACTTATTGGACAACACATTCTCACTAAATAGTGAGTGCATTGTATTTATTTCTCTATTATTAGCTTTCATTATATAAACATGTATTATACGACAGAAGCACTTTTCTTCTCACAGAAATGGCAAGCACACTGAGTGGTTCGAGGAGAACTTTGCAAAAGAAGAAATGAGCGACAATAACATCTCCAATGGTATACAATGTGTATTTTAATGTAAACAAATCTTGCCTTTTTTGTGTTTGGTGGAAAGTCATATCAAAATTCACTGTTCTATATTCCTCAAGTAAAAATGAATATGCACTGAAAAGTAAGGTTCCACTTTTAAGTGAGTTTTTATTCATTAAAGAGGCGTACAAATGTTTCACTGTTCGTACATATACACAATTCACATTCTCAATATGTTTCATATACATATGAAAAAGGACTTCAAAGTACTTGACATTTTCACATTACTTCAAAAAATTTCAGTGTGAGTTTCCATATGTATTGCTGTACATTATTGAATGTACATCTCCTATGCATATAAGTACAGTGCATTTATAAGATCTACACTAATTATTAACATGTGTTGTAATAGCCATAAGTGCATGTGGTGTAAGAACATGAGGCATAAGTGTCTGTGTGTCAAATGTATGTGTGTCATAAGGGAGTGTGTCATAAGTATCTGTGTTATAAGAGCATGTCCCATCGGAATTAGTGCCATAAGAGTGTTTGTCCAAAGAGTGTGTGTTGTAATAGCATGCAGTAAGTGTGTATATTTCATAACAGCATGTGACATAAGACACATCATGCATTGTAATAGTGTGTGCTACAAAAACATGTGGTGTAAGTGTGTGTGTGATAAGTGTGTTTCCTACGTGTATGTCTGTGTTGTAAGTGTGTGTTTATTGTAAGTATGTGTCTGTTGTAAGTGCATGTGTTGTAAGAGTGTGTGGCATAAGGGTGTGTGTAAGAACAGCATGTATCATATGAGCATATGCTATAAGAGCATGTGTCTTAAGCGGGTGTGTCATAGTGCATATATTGTAAGAGTATGTGGTGCAAGACACATGAGTGTTCGCTGTGCAAGTGTATGGCATGTGAGTGTATGAAATATACTTTGCTATAAATTCACAAAATGCAAAGGTCCAATATGATAATGATTTATTATTTACATAGCACTTTCAAACTATACATAGAACATATTTACATTTGTTTATCATCCCAACTGAAGTTGGTACTCATTTATCAACATCGAAAGGATGAAAGGCTGAGTTGACCTTGCTGGGATTCAAATGTTTGACCTGCAGATAACACATAAATTGCAGCATTGAGCGTTCAACCGACTGAGCTAGGTTGACCGCTGTGCTTCATACACATATGAAAAATTATATTAAACTGACATTTCAGTTTTATATGATTTTTTATATGTAGAGGAGGTGTATGAGAGTTGTACAGTGTGTACATGTGCACAATAATGTAATTTATAATAATAATGTTTGTTTGTTTGTTTGTTTATTTATTTAGTATAGCGCGCAAAACCCAGAGGTAACAGGGCGCAACAGAGGTCAGGAAGATAGGATTACTTAAAAACTTGGTTACAGAATAAGATAGGCATGAGAAAAAGTGCATTGCATTTACAGTTACATTGTGTGGGATGTGCATATATACATATAATTGAGCGAAGGTTTACAAATTTACATATTAATACTGTGCGTAGGAGCAGTTCGGTTGCATTTACATATTTACAAATTTAAGGCTGTGCATGGTAGTCAGGTTATAGCATTGGCATGATCAGATTAGATGGCAGGGTTAGTCGTGAGGATCATTAGCCCGCAGCCAAGTGAGGGTGTTTCGCCTGAAGCTATAGTAGGATTGGTCTGTCCTAATGTGGAGTGGGAGGGCGTTCCAGTGTTGGGCTGCCAGGACAGGGAAGCTGCTGCCGCCGGTTTTCTTTTGTCTGAAATTGGGTACCTGCAGGCAGTAGGAATTGATCGATCTGGTGGGGCGGGTGGACGTTTTTTTCTTTATTCTGGATGCGAGATAGGGGGGGGCTGCGTTGTTTAAGCATTTGTGGGTGAGTGATGCCGTTTTGAGGGAGATGCGGTCATGGATTTTAAGCCATTTGTGTTCTCTTCTTTTGTTGGAGATGTGTTCCTTAGAGGGTAGGTTGAGGGCTGTTCTGAGAGCGTTGTTTTGTAGTGTCTGTAGTTTGTTGGTTATGCATTTGTTGGCTCCTAGGTACATGGCGTTGCAATAGTCCAGTCTGGATAGTATTAGGGCGTTGGCTATGATGATGCAGCTAGTTTGGGTGAGGAAGGCTCTACATGCCCTAATTAGCTTGCATGTGTAGGCGGTGGAGGATGCTAGTGAGTTGACTTGTTTTTTTAGTGACATGGTTGCATCAAGGTGAAAGCCTAGTGTTTTCACTGTTTTGGCCACTGTGATGGTATTGCCATCAATGTTGAAGGCCTTATAGTTGGAGCTGAGTTTTTTGAGATTGGTATTGGATCCGAGGAGCAGGATTTCGGTTTTCTCATCATTTAGACATAGACCGTGTGTGGCCATCCATGCCTGAATGATGAGATATATTTTGTTTACCAAGGCCGTATCTGAAGCGTAGTTGCCTGAGAGGGGTATGAGGATCTGGGTGTCATCTGCATAATTGGTATATGAGACACCCAGTCTGTCCAACTTGTCAAATAGGGGCTTGGTAAAGATGTTGTAGAGGGTGGGAGAGACGCAGGAGCCTTGGGGCACCCCACAGGTTATTTTAATGGGGTCTGCTGAGGCTAGGGTGGAGAAGACCCTCATAGTTCGGTTGTCCAGGAATGATTGGATCCAGGCTATGGCCTCTTTCGAGAAGTGGGCTGCTGAGGCCAGGTGTTCGCACAGGACTGCGTGATCCACCAGGTCAAATGCTGCCGACAGATCGAGGAGTAGTAACATGGCAGTGTTCCCTTTGTCGTTAATCTCATTGATCTGGGTTTTAAGATCGATTAAGGCTGTCTCGGTGCCATGCTTCGGTCTGAAGCCTGATTGGTGGGTGCCTAGTAGTTTGTGAGTTTCAAGATATTGCTGAATCTGCAGGTATGCTACTCTATCTATTATCTTTAACAGGAATGGCACCGTGGTGATGGGCCTGTAATTGGTGGGAATGGCGGGGTCTAGGGTTTGCTTCTTGAGGAGAGGCAGGACCCAAGATTCTTTGAGGTTGCTTGGTATGGTGTTGGAGGAGAAGGATGCGTTGATCAGCTTGGTTATAAAGGGGGCTAGATCCCTAGCAGCATCCTTGATTATATGGGGAGGGCAGTTGTCGCCTTTGCAGTTAGATGGTTTAAGTGAGGCTATAATTTTTTCTGTTTCTGGGATAGATATTTTGGTAAATCTGAAGAGATTATGGCCTGGACGGTTGGCTGTTTTGTCGTGGTTGCTGGGAGATGCTTCATTGGTGGTGAGAGAGTCTTTTTTCAGAGCGATTTTGGTTTGGAGACTTTTGATTTTATTAGTTAGGGCGTTTTGGACGCTGGTGCACCATGCTTTATCCTTAATTATATTGTCTGGTGGGGGTATAGGGGATTCTAATTCCCTTAGTATAGCAAATAGTTCTCTGGTGTTGGAGCTCGATTTTTCGATTCTTTCATTGAATAGTTTCTTTTTTGTGAGTAGAATTTCTTTTTTGTAGTTGTTTGCACAAAGTTTGAGTTGTGATTTGTTCTCTTCAGTAGGGGAGTTGTGCCATTGGCTTTCAAGTTTCCTTTTGTGCAGTCTAAGTTCTTTCAGATGTGGGGTGAACCAGGTGTTCAGGTGGGCTTGTTGTTTGCTTTTTTGCAGTTTTAGAGGGGCAATGATGTCTAGTCCTTTTTTTATGGTATTGTTATAGTTTTCTACTAGGAGTTCTGGTTTTAGATTGTCGGGGAGAGCATTGAGGGTTGGCAGTAGTAGTGGTAGGAGGTTGTCTGGGGTTATGTTTTTTTTTGCTCTAGTGGGTAGTGGTGGTGCCATGATTTTTCCTTTGTTGACTTCTCTATTAAGAGATAAGGTGAAGTCAATGAGGTAATGGTCTGTCCAGTGCTGGGGAGTGGTTTTGGTAATGATGGTGTCGCAGTTTAGAGTGGCGATCCAGTCCAAGGTCCTACCTTTATTATGGGTGGGGGTGAGCACTCTTTGGATTAGGCCGTGTTCATCTAGCATGTTAGCTATGGCTTGTGCTGGTTTGTCGTCAGGGTCGTTTAGTCCTAGATTCAAGTCGCCTAGTAGTAATATTTGGGTGGTGTCTTTTGTGTTGTTGGCTAGGAGGCTGGATAGGTCTGCTTCGAATGAGCCAATGGGGCCGGGTGGCCTATATATTAGAAGGATGGTTAAGGTGCGACAGTTGGAAATGGGTAGTTTGGCTACTAGGAGTTCGCAGGATTTGAGAGGTGTTTGGGGCAGTGGTCTTAGCTCGAGGTTTGTTTTAGCTATGATGGCTAGGCCGCCTCCTCTGTTGTTGGGCCTGTCCATTCTGATTATTTGGTAATTTTCTGGAATGGCTATTGAGAGTGCTGGGCCTGCTGCTTCGTGCAGCCATGATTCAGTGATAGCTAGGAGGTCGAGGTTGTTTGAGGATAAGGTGTCTGCTATTTCTGTGGCGTGGGCCATTATCGATCTGGCGTTGATCAAAGCTCCGGATATAGTGGTAGTGTTGGGTGTATCCTGGATTGTTATAGGGATGAGTTTGGGTTGGGTGGGGTTGTAGCAGGGTGTGATGTGGCTCGGGTGGATTTTGGTGTGTTGCAGGGTGGGTCTCTTGTTGTGGTAGATGGGCTCGTAGAGACGGGGTAGTCTGGCTCGTAGTCTAGTGTTTCTTTCTAGGGTTGGACAGGGTGCATTATCTGCAGGGTACATGGTTGTGGTGGCAATGACGATGGTAAGGTGTAATATATGTATGAGGAGATACAGTAGGGTGGCTGTTTGGCTCTTGCTGAGGTACATTGTGCGGTTTGGCATATGTAGATAGACAGGGGGTTTACCTGAATTCACAACTCAGGCTAAGAATGGCATGTGCGAGTAGATGCAAGTAGGTAAGGGGTTCACCTAAGAACAGTAATCACATTTAGGCATGTGCAAGTAGATGCAAGTAGGCAAGGGGTTCACCTAAGAACAGTAATCACATTTAGGCTAAAAATGGCATGTGCAAGTGGATGCAAGTAGGCAAGGGGTTCACCTAAGAACAGTAATCACATTTAGGCTGAAAATGACATGTGCAGGTAGATGCAAGTAGGCAAGGGGTTCACCTAAGAACAGTAATCACATTTAGGCATGTGCAAGTAGATGCAAGTACGCAAGGGGTTCACCTATGAACAGTAATCAGATTTAGGCTAAAAATGACATGTGCAGGTAGATGCAAGTAGGCAAGGGGTTCACCTAAGAACAGTAATCACATTTAGGCATGTGCAAGTAGATGCAAGTACGCAAGGGGTTCACCTATGAACAGTAATCACATTTAGGCTAAAAATGACATGTGCAGGTAGATGCAAGTAGGCAAGGGGTTCACCTAAGAACAGTAATCGCATTTAGGCATGTGCAAGTAGATGCAAGTAGGCAAGGGGTTCACCTAAGAACAGTAATCACATTTAGGCATGTGCAAGTAGATGCAAGTACGCAAGGGGTTCACCTAAATTTGGTAATCATATTTGGGCTGGAAATGGCTGCAGACATATAAATAACTCTGCAAGTTGGACCAGTTAGTAGAAAAAAGACTACCACATGGGCGGGGGGGCGCACCACTGTATTGTGGGTTTCGAATAATACCAAGAAGGATCTGTGGTGTATGAGTAAACATGTATACGTGTCTACTGTACTTGCTTCTTGAGTACTATAGAATGATAGCTGTTCAGTAAATGAGATCGCTCCAATCACACATTAAGAAATGCGTACAATTTGTTTGGCGTTAGAGAATGTCAGAGTTTCCGCAGCTGGTGATTGTTACCGCTTCTGTCGTTAGAAAATCAACAATTACAAATGTAGGTGTAGCGCTTCAATTATTTTTTTTATAAGAGCTTAGCCATCTTATGTAGTTAAGCATTACTCACCAAGACAGTTCAGTTAAGCTGACAGGTACCATGGTGCTGTGCGTGGCCAATGTACCATGCATGTTTAGAATCAGTATAGTGCGGCTGAGGGCGTCTCCAGCTTCTGATAGTGAGAGATCCTGGAGTTGAAAGGGCAGAGATCCTGTCCCCTGGCTCCTACAGCTCCGAACAGGCACCCAACAGGCCTTAGAGTGGCCTTGGAGCTGGCCGCCGGCGTGATCCGCCTGCCGGCGGTTACAGCTGATGTTAATGAGGCTCAGCCTCGGTTTCAGTCCGCGCTGCGCCCGGCATGGGCGAGTCAGGCGGCGTGTGGGGACAGGGTCAGGCAGGCCCTGTCCGTGTTCCTCCCCGCTTGTCGGGTGGTTCCTCTGCTGGGCTGGGGTGCTGGGGGGGCTCCTGCCCTCGCCCCACGATGAGGTGGAGTGGAGTGAGGGGGTGAGCAGGCACCCAACAGGCCTTAGAGTGGCCTTGGAGCTGGCCGCCGGCGTGATCCGCCTGCCGGCGGTTACAGCTGATGTTAATGAGGCTCAGCCTCGGTTTCAGGCCGCGCTGCGCCCGGCATGGGCGAGTCAGGCGGCGTGTGGGGACAGGGTCAGGCAGGCCCTGTCCGTGTTCCTCCCCGCTTGTCGCGTGGTTCCTCTGCTGGGCTGGGGTGCTGGGGGGGCTCCTGCCCTCGCCCCACGATGAGGTGGAGTGGAGTGAGGGGGTGAGCAGGCACCCAACAGGCCTTAGAGTGGCCTTGGAGCTGGCCGCCGGCGTGATCCGCCTGCCGGCGGTTACAGCTGATGTTAATGAGGCTCAGCCTCGGTTTCAGGCCGCGCTGCGCCCGGCATGGGCGAGTCAGGCGGCGTGTGGGGACAGGGTCAGGCAGGCCCTGTCCGTGTTCCTCCCCGCTTGTCGCGTGGTTCCTCTGCTGGGCTGGGGTGCTGGGGGGGCTCCTGCCCTCGCCCCACGATGAGGTGGAGTGGAGTGAGGGGGTGAGCAGGCACCCAACAGGCCTTAAAGTGGCCTTGGAGCTGGCCGCCGGCGTGATCCGCCTGCCGGCGGTTACAGCTGATGTTAATAATAATAATATTAATAATGTACAATAATGTACATCTCCTAAAAACTGGCTTTGATGTGAGATTCATACATAGATTTATGTACACATACAATATATACATCTCATACACATACATGTACAGTTCATATAAAAGATGTACATTCAGTCTGTTCATGTATTGCACAACAATAAGTGCAAAGGCTCACATTAAAATTAGGTTTAACTTTGATGTGAGACATGCTGGTGTTTTACATTTCATACATGTATGCAATTTGCATCTCAAATACATTTTATATACATAGGAAAACATACATAAAAATCAGTACTGACTTTGATGTGAATTTTCGTACCTATAGTAGCGTGCATGTAAAAAATGTACATCTTCTATACGTACGTTTACAGTTTGTATAAAAGATGGACATTCAGTCTGCACATGTGTGAGACATAGATCCATCTTAAATTGTTACTATCTCCTACTTGGCCGAATCAATTTGCAAAGCTTGTTTTCAGTGCACCAATTCGAGATGAGATCTAGGTACACGCTAAAAATCTTGAAAATGAAAATAGACAATTTTGAGACATTTATGGAAAAGTTGTTGTTTTTTTTCCCTATGGGTAAACCCTATGTTAAAAAATTTACAAAACACAATCAAAAAAATATTTAAAAACAAGCATTGCCAATGCCAATAGTTTTGGCATTTACTGAAGTTATTCGCATTTTGCATTTACAGGTAACAGGGTGCAAGGAGGAGAGTGCAAAGTTTTGAAGGAGGATGCGATAAGGGGTGGGGTATGCAAGAGAATGAGCAGGAAGGAGAATACAGCAATAGCACAATATGAAATAACTTCAACTGGGAAATTGAAACCATGTCGCCTGACTTGCTTCTTAAAAAGCTGCTGATTGGAGCAAATATTGTTGGGGAGCTTCTCAAGTGCTGTACATAGCACATATTTACATACAGTTATCATCCCAACCAAAGCCAGTACTTATTTATTGACCATGGAAAATTGAAAGGCTTAGTTGTCCTTGCCAGGATCTGAACTCGAGACCAGCCGGTCCCGCACACATCGCCACAGCTAACGCTGAACCCACTGAGCTATCTTATCTCTGTAACAAAACCCTGCTGTACCAAACCCCAGCACATAACCTGCGTGCACCAACCCTGGCCGGGGCTTTCACACACATTGCTGCAGCAAGTGCTTAACCCGCTGAGCTATCTTACAGATTTTAACAACTCTTCTGTTCTCAAACACACCAGCACATATCCTCCAGGTACCCAGGGCTTTTCCACCCGGGAGTAAAAATATTGTAATGGTGTCTGCGGTGTAGGAGGGTACATAGTAAAGCAATGAAGAGTTTGCTATGCGCAACAGACAATAACATGCATTGGGTAAGGCTTTAATGCACCCCCTCTGTGTCTGAGACAGATGCCTGCTTTGTTCTCCTTGGGTATGTCTGCTGAAAGCCAGTGGCTCTGAAGTGAGGGCACTGTGGTGCCAGCGCTTGTCCTGTCCTCTGTGAGCCTTTGTCATGCCAAGGGGAAGGTCAGAACGTTCCATCCTCCTGCTGGTCTCTCGTGGTGGCCCCCATCATAGCACTGAATGTATAAGTATGTATGGGATTTATTGACCCTAATAGTATCCTGCACCAACAAAAAGGATGGCGTCAGGGCCTTTCAAACTTTTCAAATGAAAGGTGCCTGGGGTTGAGGGAGGAGGAGGCAGTAACTGCCTCCACATTGCCAGTCAGCAATATAATAACACAGCAATATATTTATGTATATTATGTATTTATGTATACATTACTAACATTCTGGTGCTTACAGTGTGCACGCTTTGCAGCGCTCACCCTACGGCATTTCGTGTAATTCAACATAATTAAAAGACTCTTGCAAAAAATCATCTCGCCCAACTCTCTCGATCTACAAGTCGATTCAGGTGGAACTCCACCAAGGATGTTGCAATGCTCTAAATAATTGGTAACAAAAGCTAATAAAGAAGCTGTCAGACTTGGCCTGCACATCTGGGGACCTTATGCAAAATCCCGATAGGATAATGACAAAAATAGCCCAAGAAGACGGGATCCAAACGTGTGATGCAGCAACAGCCAATAAATTACTCTCCCATCTACCTCCGACGAGAAACAAGTTGAGAGTACCACTGAATTACTGTATAAAATTTCCCAATAAGAGACTGCAAAGAACAGTTATGAAAATGAGATTAAATCAGTTGCCAACTCAAGAAATAAGAGCTATCCGCGCCAAGTCACTGTCTAACACTTGCAGACTGTGTTCAGAGACTGAAGCGGTGGAAACCGTAAGACATTTACTTCTGAACTGTGTCAAAACAGCTCATCTGCGGGAAGCTTTTCTAGTACCTCTGATGTATACGATGCGACGCTTCGAGAGGAGGACACCTGGTGGTGCCGCCTGGTTTCAGGTGAAAAAACAAAATGGTCTACGGCGGCAGTTAAGATTTTGGAAGCTGCACTTAAACTGGCAACTGAGACTGCTAATCTAGCCTGTACTATTTAACAAAGTTTTATTTTCTCCAGATACGATCTTTCTATCTGCTTCCGACCTTGTCCTCTCCCGCTTTCTTCTCTTTCCTCTCGTTCTTATCTTTGCTATTCTTCGTTGTCTTCTTATCATTGACGTGTGAAATGATTTCTTGTAAAAACCACATTTTTGTTTTGATTACAAACAAGTAAAAAAAAAATAATAATAATAATAATTAAAGTAATGACTGAAAGTACAGCTTCCAATACACAAATACACATACACCTCTCCGGAGCTACAATCTACAGTATCATTTTACTAGAATACTACATTAACGAAGCACATGAAAACGTCTCTCACGCCGCAATGAAACTCTGCAATCTGTTGAGTTAACCTCTCCCACAAGCGCACAAAGGTGCAGGCCAAAACCCAGACAAGCCATAGCCTATGCGGCCCAAAAGACAGACAGATGCGTTCTGCCGAGGAGGAAGCACCAGTCCTGATTGGGAGCCTGTTAAGGGCAAACCCAAAGGTTCTTGCCTTCCTCACTCCCCTCTGCACGCACCAACTTGCCGGCCCCTCAGCCCACTGGCATCTTCAAGTCTTTCACTCCTTTTGTAACCCAAGGCAGTTGCCAACAGGGAACTAAACAACCCTGTAATAGCGAGGGCCAGCCCCCCGCCTGTCGTGAAAGAAGCTCCAGCCGCCCACGGAGGACATCTAAGCACGGGAAAATGCACCCTATAACTCCACCATACCTTATGAAAACAATTCCAACTCCATCACAGGAAACACGATAATGTGTCATCTCGAGCAGCTGAGGAGAGAAGTGGAAATGGCTGCCATCTGGAAAAGAGTCTCACGCAGCCACTTAACATGTGACAGCACTCTTGAATCTGTGAAAATACGTTAAACAAGCCACAATCGGATTACATCCGTAGCATTACAGGCATTAACACTTTGTGCAGTGTGAAATGACCATGTGCTCTTCTTGAGAAACTCATTAAAGCACGTGGTGTGGCAGAAACACATGGATAAAAAACAAGGCAAAGCAGATGGAAAAAAAACAAGGCCCCGTTGATGCTCCGGCCATTTCACCGCCAGGTGCCATGCCAACGCCATATACTGCTCCCAAACGCCCCTTCTCCTTTATCTTTTACAGTAGCAATGTTTTTGGTGATATTTGTGGCTTACGCCACAAAGCGCCAAAACCAAAACTATATGAAACCATCCATGGCAAATTCTGAATGTGTCCAAAGAGCGGCGTCTGCCTCGACATTTTACCGTGGAGTTTTTCATAAAGGGATTGAATACTTTGAACATATGTTATTCACGTTTCCTCTTTCTTCACAATCAATACAGCCATTTATTGAGTCAAGCACGATGGGTGTGTGAATGTGACAGCAGCACAAGTGTGTGATACCGTGTGCTTGCATAACATGCCGTTTTGGGTTAATTGGCACGCTTGTTTGTTTTCCTAGTGCTGGTTATATCTTTCTGGCAGAGCAATGTACCTGTTGTTTTCAGTACGTTCATAAAAATAATGCCACTAATGTAATATCAGAGAACAGAATCGCTTTGTTCATAGAGGCAAAGCACAACCGGAGTGGCGAGGCTGCCACGTCCTATTTATTTTACTGATTCTAAGCTGCATTTCCTTATCGCAGCAAGTGCTGCGTGTTACTTCGTGCCTGATTGGAGTTCAGTGACCCAAATATAGTACGTTCTGAACTAAACAAGGTTATGGATTATGTGTGCTAAAAACACCCTTGCTGTGCATGAAGAGAGCATGTGTGCCGTGTGAGGCAGCAGCATTCGCCGGCGGCTCGTGTCTCTTTCTAAGGGCGAGCTGGTGACCTGCAAGGGCAGCCATGTTAAAGCCCTGTGCATTTGCACTAATCAGTTAATCCCAAGGCTTGACATAAATAGCAACTAACCGTCTCGAACATTATACCCACAGTTATCGGAGACCCAGTTCCAGAGAGAGCACCGACATCAGTCTAGGTCGGACTTTGAAAACGCTGCATTGCCTTCACCCTTGGCCTCCAAACATCAGCACACAGGTTATTATTAACTGGCTCAGGGCGCATGACCAGTTTTACAAATAGTGATTTACTGAATATTTTCATTGGCACACGCAATGCAATGGGTGGAATTTGTTTAGTTGTCCTTAGCTCTGGCTTGGCATAAACACGCAAGAGAGCAAAGCCAAGAACCGCTAATGCCAATTTAAGTTCTAACATTCTGCTGTGAAAGCCCCACTCTGTTAGTTAATAAATATGGGAGGAAGTACCCAGGTAGTAAGCATATTGCATGTTCTGCCGCTGCTATTTGCAGGTGAAGGGTTCCAGTCTGCAGGGTCACACAACTTTGCAGTGAACTGCAATATCTTTAGATTTGGGTTCCTGGTGGGAGAGTCACCAACTTGCCAACTCTTGTCATACAAGTAATGATGCGATCATCTGCACTGATTACTGCACCCCAAACATGCCATTCCCTGTGTAATCGTGTGCATGGAGCCTGCAAGGCAGTGCAATGCTAAAGGTTATGCAAATAATGGAATTCTGTGTGTGCATGCTCCACGAGGCAGTTGGTCGCTCGATTGGGAATGGGTAAGCATGGGCGGAAAGCCCATATCACGCTGAAATCAGAGTAGCGCGGCACATTGTCTGGCCTGTCATCCTTCAGTTAACAACAGATTGACTACTGTTTAGATGAACGTTCTATATCCCGCACGTGAGAGGAAAGACAAACTAAGAAAACCCATAAAACACGAGGCAGAACACACTTCAAAAAAAGGTCCAGGTCACAAGCAGATTACCCTGTCATTCTCACCATACCCGTTCACTGAGAGATACATGCAAAACAGCATCACAGACAGGCATTCTGAGCTTAGACGCACAGAAAAAAACAGCAGACACTATTAAGGTGAGAACGATAACATGGTGCCAGCATTCAATTCTCATGGGAATCGGATGTGAAAACAACAATTAATGCCACACTATTCACAACTCATAATTTCATTAGGCAAGAGTGACTGAAGCGGCCCACCTAAGAAGGATCAGAGGACTTCCACCAATTGAAAGCCAAGGATAAAGTGCACAATAATAAAATAATGATTATCCAATCATTAGTCTGGGAAACGAGATGGTACCAACATGAAATCATTATTATTATGTAACTAGCAGAATTGTCATGAGGATAAGACAACAAATTGGGCTAGGTATTTTATAGATTCCACTATAGAGCCATCTCCAATGACCAATCAGCGAATGGTATTTTATTCTGAAACAATGTGCTGCAATGTCACTCCACTTTCTATCATAAAACACCACAATGTTGTACTGTTCGTTTAATGATTTTTCAGTTATTACCAATCGCGGTTGCATGTAATAAACTTTTGTTTTTCTTGCCCCTGTGCACTTTATTGGATAATTTTTATTACTTTCAATATTGATTTTTGGGTCTTAAAATCCAAGAGCACAGTGCCCCAATGTACATTATATGGTGATAGAAGACTTTGGCCCTCATTACAACACCGGCGCCAAACCATGGCGCTATTAGCAGTATGGTTGGTGCCAGTGTTGTAACAAGTCCGCCATGGTGAAATGGGGAAATACCGCCCCATTCCAAGGTTGGCGGGGTGGTATTTCCCCATTTCACCATGGCCCTTCCCATTCCCATTTTTGCCCCGTAGGGCTCAATGGGAATGGGGAAGGCGGCAATTACGATAGCACAAATTGCGGTACCGTAATTGCCTGCTAGGTTCCTTTGCGGGTCCCTACATTAACGGCTGGTCCAGACGCGCCGTTCAGGTCGGGTCCCGCAAAGGGACCTCGTAGTAAGGCGCTAAGTGGTTAAAGGCGCCGCAGCCTTTTACGGCGCCGTTAACCACTTAGCGCCTCGGTCGTAATGAGGCCCTTTGTTTGGAATTGCTTAAACAAAAATCCAGATCTATTGGCTATATCAAACTTTGTTATGTACAGTTGGCATATTGTATTTATTATATTCAAACCATCATCCACTTAATTATTGGTCCCATGTGCCCTCTGATCTAAGATATCATCCAGACTGTGTGAGCAGAACCCCGCTACCTTCCCTGGTTGGTAGATCATCACTTGATTGACTTACACTGGCCACCCCCTCCCCTGCTACCTCTCTTCTCATGTTTGTCTCTCTACCATAAACATGTCATTCTACCCATTATCAAGAAGTGCTCCATAACCTCTAGAAAATAATGTTGCTCCTTCCTCAAATCAAAAATATGTCTATATTATGCAAGGTCGCACACATATTGCTGTCAACTTAGATGACACAAAATGCAAGACAGAAGCAACATTACATATGAAAACTCATATGCACCCTTTCCCAGCTACATCGGCACTTCAACAGCAATATACAGCATACCTCACTCACCATCTACTGGTTTAACTCATAAATTGTACTGCATGCATGTGGATCATCCTTGTACATGCATTGTGAGAGTCTGGTCTGTCGCATGCTCATGCATAATGAAGCGGAAACTTCACATGACATATGTCAGGAGATGGTATACAAGGCTCACATGACAAGAGTGTAGATAATATGCGACCCAACAAATAAACTAGTACACCATCTTTCACCAGACACATGTGCACATATGCATCTGCAGGAGACTGAATCCAAACAGTATGCAGCTGATGTGTAACCAAAAATGGTAAGCACATGCATAGTGGATCAAAGACATATGTCCACACTTAATGATGTGGGTCCGTCACTCATAAATCACCAGATTCACACTTCATGCACAAACCTATGTGGGACACATCAAGCCAGGCCACTATTACAATGCATAGCTCAATAGCCATGAAAATGCATGACAGTGTACCGCCTAAACTGGTGGTAATGCTAGTTTGCTATGAATCCCTCACCACCTCCACCTAATACTGTGACTCTGCATAAGTGATCAGAGGGTCAGTGTCCAGCAGAGAAAATGTGGACCTGGAGAGGGGCCTCTGGGTGTTTCCTCAGGGAGTGTGTATGCTCGATGTGCAAACATATCTGAAATGAGAGTGTAGATTGATTAGGAATAGCTTAAGGAGTCTGTCTGCCTGAGTTCAATTGACTGTTTACCTGTATGTGGGAGCCAGTTCCAAGCAAAACGACCACGGCAGTTGACTTAACTGAGCAAGCCCAAATTACAGTCCCCACAAGCAATCACATGCACAGCAGCACACCTTGGACAGAAAGAAAGTACAAATATATCCACACTCCATCCACTGGCTTTTAGTCAGCAGGCGGTACGACACAGGGAGGCCTAGAGGAGATGGGTGCATGGGGACATTGGCAATGGCATCTTCTGCGTGGTTTAGTGGGAAGCCCCATCTGTGAAGGATCCAGTGAAGGAGCACTCTGACCATGCATGGCCAAAGCCTGCTCCTCATTGGCCAGGGCCAATTGTGAGAAAGAAGCATGCATTAGTGATCCAATGGCAACTAGGTCGTGATGACTATCATTGCAATTGGACAACATGTCAGCATGTGTGCTGGCCCTTGAGGCATCCATCAGCATGTTGTGAGTTTCCCACAAGGAGAGCATCTCCTGATGGTGGAGCTCCATTGAGGCATCCAAATGTAGGGTCAGATTTGCACTCACATAAGACATCTCCTGCTTATGGAGGTCCATAGAGGCCAACATGTCCCTGCCGGACCACACACTGGTGGGTACTTGCACACAGCAACTCCTCTTCCTACTCCAAGAGACCAGCAGCTGGCACACGTCCTCCCATGTGTATGTGGCCTACCGAGCCAGAATGACAGTGCCCAGCCGTGTCGCAGGGAGTGCCACTTTCATTGGCTGGCATTCTACAAACCTCCCATTGTTGTCACCCACTGCTGCCACCTCCAAGATGGGAGAAGGCAATGTTGATGACGCAGAAGCCACCAATGATGCAATACTCTTCTCCTCAGATTCAGCAGCTTCAAGAAACGCAAGGAGTGCAACGGGATCTGGACTGCTGAGTGCTGGTCCTTCCACCATATCCCACATTATGCCTTCAATATCTGATTCAGCAAGCATCCTCCGAAGACAAGTTTGCAAGCCTGGTGTAGATGTCCTGCAACAGGAAGGGATTCCCATCAGATACTGCACCCCAGGTTGCTCTGGTGGATGGTTGTGGCACCTCCTCATCCTCCTCTTCCAACTCCATGTACTCCTCTCCTGCAACATCACCTGCACAAAGTCAATTTCAGAGGCATACGCAGATCAACATGTATATCACAAATTAAATGCATGCAGACTCCATGTGCCAGCTGCACATACATCATGACTACGCCTGAGAAGACTATAACATGGACATAACCATTGTGCTCTTATATGAAAAATGAAGTATTCACAGTCCAAAACTGGATTCCACATAACATATCTAATTTTATTTTTAGCAACTTCAGCCAAGGACACCACCCATGCAACTTGTCACTGACATTGTACCTCATGCAACGTAACTGTTTTCCAGCGGTAGTGAATTAGGTACTCTGACATCATCCACTGCTAAGTGTGATTCCATGTGAGTCAACTTTAGCATTGGAAGTTCACAATCCACAGGCCTGACACTGAGAATGTGTGTACTTACATGAGTCATGAGTCATGCAGGTGACTGGCACATATTTGTTTATTGCCTTCACCATTATTAATGAGTGCCAAAATAACAATGCCAAATGCAATCACTGATCAAGAATGTACCTTCTACACTGCAAACAATGTAATGTAAATTAATTTTGATTTTTCAATGGAGTGATTAGGACTGAAGAGAAAGACCCCATGCAACAGTACATCACTGTTTGTGCACATGTAATGTGTGCATGGAAATTATATTACATCAGGCACACATGTCACTCACCT
This sequence comes from Ambystoma mexicanum, assembly GCF_040938575.1. NCBI lineage: Eukaryota > Metazoa > Chordata > Amphibia > Caudata > Ambystomatidae > Ambystoma > Ambystoma mexicanum. The sequence goes on along the minus strand of NC_090934.1, from coordinate 343,427,941 downwards.
CATGTGTCAGCATAGGTGTTCATGCCTTCCACATCAACCACCAACTGATCACTGGTGCTGAGACCACTGAGGACCTCTTTGTGGGAAGTCAGATGCTGAACATGTGGTGATCGACAAACAGTAGCCTGGGCAGAGGCCACATTGCTGCCGAGCTTCTCCTTTGTGCGCCTAGTGAGATCACTCATCCTCTTGTGCACCTATTCCACAGTGTGCATCTCCACCCCACAGGCATTTATCAGTGACCTCCTGACATATCCCCCCCACTGGGTAACAGAAAGGGTACTGACAGCCGAACGGTACAGGTATCCCTGATGCTCATCTACATTATCAGTGAGGATTTGCAACTCCTCTTCAGAGAAGTGCTTCTTTCTGGCTGACCCCTTCTCCTGAACCTGTGGATGTTCGTATGTACTGGGAGGTTCAGTGGGCTCTCCCCTTCTGGCCCTAGTGGGCCTCAGTGGTACTGGTTTATTTTTCCCACGTGGTGGTAATTAGGCCTTCTTTCATGTCTGGCCAGTGGGCCCTTCTTCTTCCCTGGTGCTCCACCTCTGAGAGAGACCATCTGACACATGTAGGATGGATGCAAAGTTGCAGTGATCCTGCCTTTGCGTGTCCAAATTGCAAAGTGCCCCGCTACTTTGGATACTAATATTATCAGGCATAGCTGCACTCTATGAATGCACGCCCTTTTCTTAGTGTTCTGCGTTTGCATTGTGAGGGCATGATGTGCGCAACACACACAGTGTGACGCGCTGAAATTACGTGCTATGGGCCTTTCTTCTACTTAACTCTCATTGCTGCCTGGTGGAGCTTCTGGAGACATCTGTGCCTTGTATGTCCTCCTGCCTTCAGGCTTTTAGTGCCTCCTCCTGCATCTACTTGCCTTCTCTGAACAACAACTCTATGTGCTTGGTATCTTGTGACTGGTTGCTGACTACTGCCACTATCTTGCAGTGCCTGATTGTCCTCCACTGCCTGTTCTTCTGTGTGTTCCCTGGCAGACTCTGTGACCACCTCAACTGCCTCATCTGGACTAACAGAGCTCCATGGTACCATCGCAGCTCCTCCTTACAGGTACAGTCAGGACCAGCTCCAGGTGCAGCATGTCTTCTACTTCATCCAACACTTCCAAAAGGTGGCTCTGCACAGAAGTTGGAATTCTCAGTGACCAGGTCCTGAATCATTATAAGTCCCTCTTCCATCATTGGGCCCTGTGGATGTCGAAGGATTAGGGAAGACATGACAGCTACCATCAACATGGAGGGGGTGGCAGCCCATACCACCGACACCAAGAACTACCGGGACGACATGAGAATCTGGATCCTGATGAAGTGATGGCAACCATTGTAGCTGAAGCCACTTTGCGGGCAGCATTGCATTACACTAGTTCAGCTCTGGCTCCTGGAGAGGGTCAATCCAGCGCTTCATGCCTAAATCCTTGACCTGCAGGCCCAGATGCAAGCTGCTGGCAAGTTCTCACAGACAGAACTGTAACATTGAATGAAAAAGTACTGGAAGAGGATGGATGCCGTAATGATGCTGGACATTTGACACCAAGTTTGTAAATCTAAGGTGGCAATTGACATAAAAAATTGGAATAGGACTATTTATCTTGAGGAAGGTGCAAGTAGGGCTGGTGTTGCTAGTGTAACTTTACACTCCTTCGCTCTCCCGTTGCTATTAACTTGATTTTGATTTTAAAGATTCTTATGACCTTATTGGAATTCTCTAAGGGTGTGGATTTGTATTGGTTAGTATGTGGAGTGTTACATTGTATTTTATACTATACTATTTGCATTTGCACTTCATGCACTGTTTGCACTTCTTTAATGCATTCTGTACCTTAGTAATATATTGTAATAGGCTGATACCAAATTGGTTGGACATTTTTCTAGTGACACAAGGAGGGTGTGAGGAATTTGCCCATCTGCACGGTGTGTGTGCGCTCACCTGGGCTTTTGAAAAAAATGAAATTGCATGATTGTAGATCATCCTCTAGAAAATGTGTGGGACTAATCTGCACACATGTTCCTATGCTCACTGCACGACATACGCATAGGCATGCACCACCCCCCTGTCATATTTAGTTGGGATATGATAGTAGGAATACACAATGCATCTCCAGAAGGGGGTGGGCCAAACCTTCCCTCCGACATGGCCAGCCTAAATAACTAATAAATGCTCTATGGACCCGCCCTACTATTTTTTTCTGCCCTGCAGCTGGTGCCAGTGATTAACATACACATAGAATGTACTTCAAACAGGCCCACATTGGGCCTGCATGCAGAGGTTAACAAAGGAGACAGGAAACCCCAACTATCTTTCATATGCAATTGTGTCAACCTAATGCCAGGTGCCACCCTCAGTATCGATTGACAGTGACCTTTCATGTCTGGGACTGCGTCTTTACAGTAGTCATCCCAGCAGGTGGACCCCATTCAGAAGGTACAAGTATGTGGTTTGACGGAGCCAGAAATTCTATTCTCGCCAAAGTTTCAAGGGAGACATGCCACCTTAATCAGGAACCACAAAGAGCTTCATTGACCAGAGGAACCCTTTGATCCACAACAGACAGGAAGATGGGTGGGACTAAGTATTACATGTTTTACCCCTTTACCTTTTCTGTCGCAAAGCACTCTGTTTATGACCTCACACATTCAGGAGATTATTGATGGGGAACAGGATTCGTTCATTTAGGTAGGCTTTGCCTACACCAATCCTTATGGTCCATTTGGCTTTGAAAGAGGGTTGAGCTCCTCTTTTGGCAGATCATCTGAAACTTTGCAAGAAGAACTCATCATTGGACCCTGGCTGAAGGTACAGTCTGCCTTACATCTCCCACCAGAGAAGGAAGGCTGTTAGGGAGAATTCTCTGTTTAGGCTGAATTTCCTAACCTAGTGAGTCCCCCAGCAGCTTTGCTGGATTTCTGGAGTTTGTTTTTTCCATCCTGCCAAGAGTGAGACTCTTTTTCTCCCACTCTTGGACATGAATGTGTGTAATTCCTTCGAATGTCAATGTGTTCTATGGGCTATGGGGTCTTTTACTAATATGTTTTTCTATGTGTGTTACACCGCACCCTCCGTGTCGTAGCACTGGGGCAACCTAGCGGACTTCCATCATAGACTCCATACCCGGGGACTGACTACTGTCTCCCCGGGCATGTAAAGTCACCATTGGCTTTACTAGACCTAAATTTACTAACAGAACTAGTACAAACCATCCTATTGTGGACGTGCTAGTAGGGGTAATTCGATTACTCCTGGGTCTGTTATTCGAGGGGGCACTGTCCAGTCCCCCCTCATCGATTTTTGACTGGTGGCAGTGGAAACTACTTGTTATGTTCGACCCCGAATATAACCCTCTGGGATTCTTCCCATTGTTGGAGATTAATACCTTTTTTCCCGTTAGTCTCTAACATGCCACCGGTTTACTTATCTTAAATAAGTTTATTGGATGGTATTTTCTGCCAGAACTCGGTTTTTAAAATGGCGTCTGTGTTCTTCGCTGTGACTCCTAAACCAAAGGTTGAGCCCTTTGTTCCACTGTTGGCGGGCTTCTGTACAGAGACCCTCCAAAGTGGTGCCATTCTGTCTGGGTTACCACAGGGGTGTGGGAGGGGGTTTAGGCACCCTGGACTGAGTTGCCTGTCGCACTCTGGTGTGATTGGCCCAAGTGGTGAGCCTCCCCGCTCACCACTTAGCGTGTTTTGATTGACAGCTAGGCTGAATGAATGGGGGTTTTCTGCATAAAAGCAGGGCTTTTGGGACTGGATCTTCAGAAGTCGCCACAGGACCTAAGAATCCGACGAGGGTAAAGCTGAGCCGACCTGCAACGACGACACCTCCGGTGGAGCCCTGCTGAACCGACACGCCACTTCCCAACGACAGAGGAGATCTCCCTGCCAGAGAGTCTCTTCCCCTGACTGGTGGGAACAACCAGTCACCTTTGCTTTTTCTTCGCTCCAGGACGCAGTGGTCGAATTGCCCGTGCAGAGCACCTCGGCAACCGGATAGCCACTACCCCTGTACCGCGACCAAAAGGTGGTGCCTTGTGAGGGAGCACTCCGCGGCTGGTCTCTTCCCTGGTGGTGCAACGATCTTCAACTTTCCTTCGACGACGAGATCATCTCTTTCCTTGGCAAAGACCCGACGTGCATCCACCACCAGGGACAACTGCCCCCGCCGGAGCTGTCTCTCCACAAACAAGGTACCGTGTCCGCCTGGCTTCCCTTTCTGCCGGATAGAGTGAGGTGTCTTAATCCTCGCCTTTCCATTGGGTCGCCTCCAAGCTTTCTTTAACGTTCTGTTCTGAACTGGTCCAACTTTCCACAACTATTTGCGATAAAGACTCGAAGCGCATTTCCACTGAGACACTTTTTGGGACATATTGCCTTGCCTCTCTCCGAGTGGGCCTGGCCTCTGAACTTTGTGATCTGCAGTAGACCCTGCCTTACTTGCCTTGCATTTGTCCGTAAAGTATTGGTAACAAGTTGATTTCATAACCTGCCTTATTTTTCTCTCCCGACCTAACGAATACTAGAGTGCCATCTCGGTTAAAGCATACACCTTTGTCTGCAAATAAGTGATGCCGTTGAACCCAGACTTGTCGAACTATTGTTAGGGGGATTGATCTTTTTCTTCGTATAGTAATTGTGATTGAAGTTGTTTGCCGTATTAGTGCCAGAGTGTTTCTATAGATGTGTCGTTATAAATAAATACCTTTATATCTTTACACCGAAGCCTTGTTCCGTGTTTGCTTGTTCTACTATGTAGATTGCCCTATATTGTATATTCCACATACTGCCTAACTCTTCTTGAGGGAAGTCTGACTGCTCAGCCACAGCTACCAAGTGAATCTGTGTGGTACAGACTGCTACCAAGTGGGTTTACTGCCAAACACCTGTAGTCCTAAATCTTTTGCAGTGGTCCCAGAGGGAACTGCACAGGTTTCCGCCTAACACTGTTGTACAGCGGTGGGATTTGTATCGAGTATACAGTTTAGAGTGCTTTTCGACACTTTAGGATAACTAACCACAAAGCTTAGCACTAAAAAGCAACCTTCAAAAACATATCTACTATGGAAGGTTACAGTCAAGAATCCTTGTCAGGTGAAAATACTGAGAGTTTACGAGCTCTCTGTAGGCAAGAGAACCTTTCTGTAAGAGGCAAGAAGTTAGAACTGATAGCGAGATTGCTGGAAAACCAAAGTCTGGGTACTGGTTCAGAGGAACCAACTTCTCCAGCAGATGTAGATAACAGTGATGGTGTTGATCTAAATTGTAATTCTGATGATAGTGAGGAAGAGACTGAAGAGGAAGGAGAGGCTAACAAAACTGTCTCCCCTGCTCCTCTACCTACCTTACCAGCTGTACCTACGGGGCCCATACCAGGTCCCACATGTAACCCTGCTTATTTTGAACTTGAAAAAATGAAGCTCGAATTAGAATACAAACGGTTCTTGGCCCAATCTGAAAGAAACCAAGAGCTCGAGTTCAGACGGATGAATGCCCAGGCTGAGCAGAAGCAAGCTGAGTTAAGGCTCAGGGAAATAGAACTTAATCACGAGTTAGAGATGAAAAAGTTGTCTGTGGAAAGTGCTTCTCTCTCCTCTGGTTCCTCTAGGAGCTCAAGTCCCAAAAGACCCTGGATGCCGAAGGAATTAGTGGGTATGTATGAACCGAGATTGGATGTGTTGGATTGGTTAAAACTGTTTGAGTACAATCTTGGGCTCCAGGACATCACCGGGAATGACTTACTTCCCTGGTTGTTCTCTAGGCTCCCCCTGTTGTGACTGATGTGGTAATGGAGTTGGGGGAGGCGGATAAAACGGATTACGAAAGTGTGAAACTAGCTTTGATAGCTAGATTTGGGAAGACCCCTTCCCAGTATCTTAAGAGGTTTAGAACCCTCAAAAAGCATGATGGTACTCCTTGGGCTACCTGGGTGAGTGAAGGGTTGAAAAACTTAGAGGGATTGATTAAGGGTTACAAAGTGAACACTTATGAGGGTATGAAGAATCTTTTTATGTTGGAGTCGATTTATGATGCCTGTTCTCCTGAGCTCAGAGAGCACTTGGCTGATTCGAAGGAATTGGATTCCCAGAAGCTGGCTAAGGCTGCTGACTTATGGGTTGCCAACAGGGCTACTCATAAGGACTCTGGGGCAACTCAGAAAAAGGATGAGGGAAAACAGCCTAAAAAAGACTCAAAAGAGAATTCGAATAACTCAAATTCCAAAGAGGGCCCCAAACAAAACCAGAAGGGTAAGCCACAGGGAAAACCGCAACAGAATAGTGTGCCTTCTGGTGCCAAACCGGAAGGAGGCCAGAACAAGCCACCATTTCAGAAAGCATTAGGTAAATGCTTTGTTTGTGGCTCGACTGACCACGTGAAAGGAGATCCCAGATGTAAGGGTAAACCTTCAGGGGTCCAGCTTGTCTCCTTAGCCTTCGCTCCAGAGGAGGAAGTCCAAATGGCAAGTGGAAACTTTCTACTGCTAGCTGATGAACCCATTGGAGTCTCAGCCAGCGTTTCTTTAGTATCTCTGGGGTTGTGGGAACAACGGAATTTAGATGTCTATAATTATATCCCCGACAATACTAAAGAGTATTATAAGGACAGTGTCCAGGTGAATGTTCGGGAGACTCCTGCCATTAGGGACACTGGGCCAGCATAACTGTAGTGGATACATCGTTTTTTCAGGCTGAGGATGTTGCTAAGGCACCCAAACGTCTCACCAAGTTAGCTGGAGGGCCTGTGCAGATGCTTCCCCAATTACCGTTCTCATCCAGTCTAACGACATGACTGTGAAGATACCTGTCAGCATACAGAGTGAGGTACCAGGACGCGTACTGTTGGGTAATGATTTGAAAACTCTCGGAGTTGTATCGCATACTCCCAGACCTCCTAGTAAACGGTTACAGGAGCTAACCAGACCTGCAAGAGAGAGGACCATGCGCGGCACTCTTGAGGAGATGATGCAGAAAGAGATCACTCCTGCTCCACTGGAATTGTCAGCAGCTGTCCCGAAGAAATCAGAAGCAAAAGGGAAACCTAAGACTTCTACCCCGAAACCAGCAGCCAGCATTTCAGTGCAGCCAAAAAGGACTTCCCCGCGGTTGTCCAAAGTTACACCCGTAACTCCACCTCCAGCTGAGGCTGATAGGGAGGTACAACCCTGTGTGGTAGAATTAGACTCTGAGGAAGAGCTAATGGAAGGCCAGGAACTCATTGGAGATCTGGATCCTGTTGACCATCCTGAGCTGCAGTCTTTACTGGCAGAAGGTGGACCCAGCAGGGCAGACTTCAGTAAGGGACAGAGAGAATGTCCAACTCTGGAAGGTCTTCGCCACCAGGCAGAAGCTCAGACTGAAGGGCAGGAGCCTGGGAAATACAGGTTGCACTGGGAAGATGGCCTCTTCTACAGTGAACCGACCGAGTCTGCACCTGGAGACTACAAGCGGCTTGTAGTACCCCAAGAGAACAGACCACAGTTCTTACAGTTAGCCCACAAGATTCCTTTGGCTGGTCACTTGAGTTTCAAGAAGACTAAGGAAAGGCTCTCTCTCTACTTCTATTGGGCAAAGATGGGGGCCAAAGAAGAAAAACACTGCAGGAGCTGCCACACCTGCTGGTAAGGTTGGCTACAAGAATGCGGCACCTTTAGTGCCTCTCCCAGTTGTGGGAGTCCCGTTTGAGAGAGTAGGGATTGACATTGTTGGTCCCCTTGATCCTCCAACCTCCTCAGGCAACAGGTTTATACTTGTTGTAGTAGACCATGCTACTGAGTATCCTGAGGCAATTCCTATGAGGACTGTTACAGCTCTGGCTGTGGCTAAGGCCCTCCTTGGTATTTTTACTAGGGTCGGGTTTCCTAAGGAAGTAATCTCTGACAGGGGGTCAAACTTTATGTCCCACTACATGAAAGCTATGTGGAAAACCTGTGGAGTTACTTACAAGTTCTCAACAGCTTACCACCCACAAACCAATGGGTTGGTAGAACGGTTCAACCGAACCATGAAGAGCATGATAGGTGCTTTAGAGGAACCCCTTAAGCGTAAGTGGGACCTTCTACTGCCATGCCTTCTATTTGCTTATAGAGAAGTCCCTCAGGAGGGAGTAGGTTATTCTCCCTTCGAACTTCTCTATGGTCATCCCGTCAGAGGTCCATTGGCCCTGATTAAGGAGGGGTTGGAGAGTGCTCCTTCCCCTAAGCCAGTCAGAGTGACTGACTACGTGATAGGTCTCCGAAGGAGAATGTCACACATGATGACGGAAGCAAGCGATAACTTGAAAGCTGGACAAACATTGGTCAAGCACTGGCACGTTCAAAAGGCTAACATGGGTGAGTTCGCTCAAGACCAGCTCGTTCTCGTTATGATCCCAACAAGGCAGAGGGCCTTGCAAGACAAGTGGATGGGACCCTTCAGAGTGGTGGGTAAACTCGGAGAGGTCAACTATCTGGTGGACTTGGGCAATCCCAAGGAGGCTCCGACAGTCTTCCACACCAACCGACTCAAAGCGTATGTCTCAAGACCGGATGTAGGAGCGTTGCTTCTAGCATCATCCGAGGAAGAAGAAGAGAGTGAAGCTCTTCCGGATCCCCTCAGAGGCTTACCTTTAGATGAAAAAATTGAAGGAGTAAATCTCTCCTCCAATCTGACACCCGAGCAACAAGAAGAGTGCAAATCTATGCTGAATCAGTTTGCCTCTCTGTTCTCGCTTTCGCCAGGCTTGACCCCTTGGGGCCAGCATGACATACTCACTGGTGACTGTCTGCCAGTCAAAAGCAGAGGATACCGAATTTCAGAAAACGTACACACCCACATCAAAGGTGAGGTCAGCAAGATGCTTGATCTTGGGGTAATAGAGCCCTCTACTAGTCCATGGTCTAGCCCAGTTGTGTTAGTACCAAAGGCCGGATCTAAAGAGCTTAGATTCTGCGTGGATTATAGAGCTCTTAATGCAGTCACCAAGACTGATGCCCACCCTTTGCCAAGAACAGATGAGTTGGTGGATAAACTCGGCGCCGCCAAGTTCCTCAGCACATTTGACTTGATGTCAGGCTATTGGCAAATAGCCCTGACAGACCATGCCAAGGAGAAAACTGCATTTTCTACCCTCGTTGGCTTATACCAGTTTAAGGTAATGCCTTTCGGACTGAAGAATGCACCTGCTACATGTCAACGGTTGGTAAACCAGGTTCTGAATGGGATGGAGGACTTCTGCATGGCATACTTGGATGACATAGCAGTGTTCAACAATTCCTGGGAAGAACGTGTAACCCACCTGAGAGATGTTTTGCAGGCTCTTGGACGAGCCAATCTGACCATGAAGGCGAGTAAATGCCAAATTGGACAGAGTAAGGTAGTCTATCTTGGACATGAGGTAGGAGGTGGAGAAATAAGGCCTTTGCTCAGTAAGATTGAAGCTGTGCACAATTGGACAACACCTGCTACTCAAACCCAAGTGAGAGCCTTCCTAGGCCTCACTGGGTATTACAGGAATTTCATCGAGAACTATGGGACCATAGCTTCTCCATTGAATGTCATCTCCTCGCCCAAATTTCCTAAAAAGGTTAGATGGAACGAGGAGTGCAATCAGGCTTTTGAAAACCTGAAAAAGGCTCTTTGCCAAGCCCCAGTACTCAGAGCTCCTGATTACCGCCAACACTTCATTGTGCAGACAGATGCTTCAAATGTAGGAATAGGTGCCGTACTCAGTCAACTGGATGGGAAAGGTAGGGAGCACCCCGTTTGCTTCATCAGCCGCAAGCTGAAGGATCCTGAAACAAGGTGGGCAACAATCGAAAGAGAATGCTTTGCTATCGTGTGGGCTCTGAAGAAGTTTAGGCCGTACTTGTATGGTTCTACTTTTGTCATTCAGACGGACCACCAACCCTTGAGATGGTTAATGCAAATGAAAGGGGAAAACCCAAAGGGTCTGCCTGCAAGGGTTTGATTTCACCATTGAGCACAGGTCAGGGTGTCACCACCAAAATGCTGATGGTCTCTCTAGGATGTATGTCATCGACTAGAGGTGAGATTCATCCAGGAGTGGATTAAATCCTCCTGTCCCTTAGTCTGGGGGGGGCGAGTGTTAGGGAGAATTCTCTGTTTAGGCTGAATTTCCTAACCTAGTGAGTCCCCCAGCAGCTTTGCTGGATTTCTGGAGTTTGTTTTTTCCATCCTGCCAAGATTGAGACTCTTTTTCTCCCACTCTTGGACATGAATGTGCGTAATTCCTTCAAATGTTAAGGTGTTCTATGGGCTATGGGGTCTTTTACTCCATAGGGTCTCATATGTTTTTCTATGTGTGTTACACTGCACCCTCCATGCCGTAGCACTGGGGCGTCCTAGCGGACCTCCATCATAGACTCCATACCCGGGGACTGACTACTGTCTCCCCGGGCATGTAAAGTTACCATTGGCTTTACTAGACCTAAATTTACTAACAGAACTAGTACAAACCATCCTATTGGGGATGTGCTAGTAGGGGTAATTCGATAACTCCTGGGTCTGTTATTCAAGGGGGCACTGTCCCGTCCCCCCTCGTCGAGTTTTGGCTGGTGGCAGTGGAAACTACTTGTTATGTTCGACCCCGAATATAACCCTATGGGATTCTTCCCATTGTTGAAGATTAATAACTTTTTTCTCGTTAGTCTCTAACATGCCACCGGTTTACTTATCTTAAATAAGTTTATCGGATGGTATTTTCTGCCAGAACTCGGTTTTTAAAATGGCGCCTGTGTTCATCTCTGTGACTCCTAAACCAAAGGTTGAGCCCTTTGTTCCACTTTTGGCGGGCTTCTATACAAAGACCCTCCAAAGTGGTGCCATTCTGTCTGGGTTGCCACAGGGGTGTGGGAGGGGGTTTAGGCACCTTGGACTGAGTTGCCTTGCCAACTCAGGTCGCACTCTGGTGTGATTGGCCCAAGTGGTGAGCCTCCCCGCTCACCACTTAGCATGTTTTGATTGACAGCTAGGCTGAATGAATGGGGGTTTTCTGCATAAAAGCAGGGCTTTTGGGACTGGATCTTCAGAAGTCGCCACAGGACCTAAGAATCTGACGAGGGTAAAGCTGAGCCGACCTGCAACGACGACACCTCCGGTGGAGCCCTGCTGAACCGACTCACCACTTCCCGACGACAGAGGAGATCTCCCTGCCGGAGAGTCTCTTCCCCTGACTGGTGGGAACAACCAGTCACCTTTGCTTTTTCTTCGCTCCAGGACGCAGTGATCGAATTGCCCGTGCAAAGCACCTCGGCAACCGGATAGCAACTACCCCTGTACCGTGACCAAAAGGTGGTGCCTTGTGACGGAGCACTCCGCGGCTGGTCTCTTCCCTGGTGGTGCAACGATCTTCAACTTTCCTTCGACGACGAGATCATCTCTTCTCTTGGCAAAGACCCGACGTGCATCCACCACCAGGAACAACTGCCCCCACCGGCGCTGTCTCTCCACAAACAAGGTACCGTGTCCGCCTGGCTTCCCTTTCTGCCGGATAGAGTGAGGTGTCTTAATCCTCGCCTTTCCATTGGGTCGCCTCCAAGCTTTCTTTAACGTTCTGTTCTGAACTGGTCCAACTTTCCACAACAATTTGCGATAAAGACTCGAAGCGCATTTCCACTGAGACACTTTTTGGGACATATCGCCTTGCCTCTCTCCGAGTGGGCCTGGCCTCTGAACTTTGTGATCTGCAGTAGACCCTGCCTTACTTGCCTTGCATTTGTCCGTAAAGTATTGGTACCGAGTTGATTTCATAACCTGCCTTATTTTTCTCTTCCGACCTAACGAATACTAGAGTGCCATCTAGGTTAAAGCATACACCTCTGTCTGCAAATAAGTGATGCCGGTGAACCTAGACTTGTCGAACTATTGTTAGGGGGATTGATCTTTTTCTTCGTATAGTAATTGTGATTGAAGTTGTTTGCCGTATTAGTGCCAGAGTGTTTCTATAGATGTGTCGTTATAAATAAATACCTTTATATCTTTACACCGAAGCCTTGTTCCGCGTTTGCTTGTTCTACTGTGTAGATTGCCCTATATTGTATTCTCCACATACTGCCTAACTCTTCTTGAGGGAAGTATGACTGCTCAGCCACAGCTACCAAGTGAATCTGTGTGGTACAGACTGCTACCAAGTGGGTTTACTGCCAAGCACCTGTAGTCCTAAATCTTTTGCAGTGGTCCCAGAGGGACCTGCACAGGTTTCCGCCTAACAAAGGCCAGGAACTCCAAGAGGGAAACACAATCCCTCCCCTAAACATCTTCCAGGGAACAGGTGGAGATACCTAATCCAGAGGACCATCCAGTAGCTCCAGAACCAGTAACCAGCCATCACATTGCGTGACCTGCTAGGCTATGCAGCTAGCTTCTGAGGTGGGAAGTTCTAGAGAGTATATGTACCCTAAACCTAGGGCAAGGCAGCTGCCTGCAACACACTCCTCAGCTTTGTGCCATCCATCTTATAAAGTACGACACAAGCCCAGTGAAGAAGCTAAGAGAAGTTTCTCGATAAGCATCTACCGATATCCACTTTAAAGGACATTTTTTAGCTAGTCAAGCTGCAACTAACTGCACCATTGACCGTTCTTACGCTGCAGTCGATAAAGCGATCTGAGACACCTCAGCCCGTGCTTCAGAACTGCTGATCAGCACTGAGATAAAGATTTGTGAGCCCAAGCCTTTGTGTAGGCCAGCCTGCAGCCATCTGTACAACTTCGCTCGCCAAACTGCCTGCCACCTGATACCCACAACTGTCCCTGTCTTGAACTCTGTCACAGAAGCTGCAAGGCACCCTGAAACCGACTCAACCCTGTTGAACACCAAGAACTCCTACAGCACAAGGTACATTGTGGTTCTGTCCCCCTAGTCCTTCTCTGAAGGCGCCTAGTGACATTTCATGACCTACTGCCCCCTTTGTGCTAAAATCAAGTATTCTTGAACTGTTGCGATTATTTACTATACCCACTACCCTCCTGTGAGATTCCAGAGTGCATCCCTTTTCCTTCTTTGAAACGGTCTGTCCTCTGCATTACTTTACAGGGTGAGTTGTATTTTGTAGTGTGCTAGAACTGTCTGTTGTGATAATAATAAAGTTGATATTTGTATACAACATTGACCTCACAGTCCCCTTCATGATTGGGTAATAATTGTACTTTTGCTTTGTTGCAACTAACCAACTAAGCAATGACCCATACCGTTCTATCCACGTTACCAAAATTCAACAAGAAGTTTTAAAATGTGCTGTTCGGATTCCTTCTAGTGTATTAGAGGAGTTGGGCAGATAGATGGTTTAGAAACCAATATTCATCCATGGACCACTGGTGTCCCGTAAATTGATTAGTCACAGAGGGTTTTCAGCCACATTCTAAAAGTAGGTTAATCATGTCAAAACGGAAAACAACAACACAGATTTCACCAGTAAAGCGTTCAAAAAGAAGTGTACATTTGACTGCCCCCAATAAAAAGGTAAATATTTTGATTGATGCAATAGGCGTTCTTTTGGAGGACAGTGAGAAGGGGGGTGGTTGGAGATAGGATCTATGGAGATGAGGCTGGTGTAGAGGTGGGGGAGTCTCACAAGAGGGGGCCCAAAAAAGGGAAGTTGCAGCAAAGTAAATTGCCCTTTGTTAGTAGTAAGCAAGATATCTGTTAATATTGGGGTGCAATGTCCTAAACATAAGAGAAGGCTAATGGACTGCTAATAACATGAGTGTTTTTCCCATTATTATTGAATTAGGCAATTATTATTGTACTATTGACAACCTATAAGGGGAAACAGTTGAAAAATAGGCAGAGCATGCTTGATTTATGGACAATGTTTGTAGCATTCATTACAGGGTTTTGCAAGTGCATCTATGGAACTTACAAACACAGGGCAAAATGATTCAAAATGTAGATGACCTCCTGGTCTGCAGCAAAACAGAAAACCTATGTATGAATGACTCAGAAAAACACTTGAGTTTATTTACAGAGAAGGCTTAGACAGTGGAAAGGGATACACTGCAGTATTTTCAGCAAGAAGTGGTGTATCTAGGACAGATAAAATAATTGGCAGGCAGAAAAACAACACTAGAAAGGACCAGAGAAGTACAGAACAGACCACGTCCCACCACGGTCAAGCATATGCTGCAGTTTGTAGGCTTGTGTAACTACTGTCGAGCATAGATATTTGACTATTCAGCATACACCAAACTCCTAATGCAAGGACTAAAAGAAGTGCAGTAAGAAAAAAGACCCATTAACTGGACAGATCACATTATGGAATCAATTGAGTGCTTGAAAACAGGATGAGTAGTGCCCCACTTCTGGTGACATCAGATTATAAGTCCAATGGTTAGATGATGGCAGCTGTCCTCACACCGAAGACATCACTGGGTCATAAGACTTTGGCTTATTGCAGTGGCCTCCTGGACACAGTCATGGAGGGACACTTCCAATTTGAGAAGGCTCTGGCAGTTGCTGCTTTGTCATGTAGAAATCATCCACCATTACCATGGTATGCCCTGCCACCCTTTATGTAAAGTATGCAGTTTTCACAATCCTAGAAAAATTCAAATCAACTGTCACCGCCCTACGAGCAACAGGATATGAAGTAATTGTGTCAAACTCTTCTATTCACATTGTCATGTGCCACACTATTAATCCATCAACATTTATTGCAGAACCAGTACAATCAAATTATATGATATGATATGTCATTTAGAACACGCCTGTACACAAGTGTTTATAGATAGACAGTGAAATAGTACATGATTGTGCTACATATGAAGACACCACTGTTGACTCAACCCTCATTATGGAAGACACATTCAAAGAGGGGATGGTCCTCTTCATTGATGTTTCATCAAAAAACAATCAGCAGTAGTCAGTCTTGAATCAGGGAGTACCATATGTTAGCAAAGGTGTCACTGCCCTTGCACAACTCTGCACAGGCAGCAGAACTGGTAGCACTGATAACAGCATTAGAACTGTTGCAAGGGTGCTCCACTACCATTTACTCAGATTCAGCTTATGTCACATCCACAGTACACCAAACGTCAGCTTAGTCAAATCTAATCTTTCATTGACAATCTTGCCACACGCTATCGTAGGTTCATGCGAATCCCTAACCGTTAAGCTTACCTTAACTAATACGCAGTCTATCTCTATCCACCTCATTTACCGACCACCCGGCCCGCTAAGATCTTTTGAAGAAGACCTTACAAACATCCTATCAAATAACCTGAAGAACTCCACACAAAGTATCTATTAGGAGATTTCAAACTTGGTCTCAAAGACCCCTTAGATATTAATGCCCCAACCATCAACAATACCCTAGAGGAATTAGGTTTTACTCAGAAGATCTCAGAACCCACCCACACTAAAGGTAGACTTTGGATTGGTTAGCTGTGCATAACTGCCCAGTCCTAGTCTCAGCCATACTACCACAGCCTAGGACTGACCACTACCTGATCTCGTTCACCTTCGAAGCAACTTCAGTGCAATCTGATAGCATAGCTCCAGCCGTCCAAACCAGAAATAAAAAGAACATCACCCCGGAAAATCTGCTCCCACTGATCTTGCCGACTCTGAATGCCATCCCAGATCATACAGACCCCTTCATGATGGTAGATTTATATAACAAATTCATGCTCTCCTCTCTGGATGATATAGCTCCCCTGAAGTTGAGAAAGAACAAACCCTGAAAACACATCAATACCTGGTTCCCCCTCACCTTAAAGCTCTCAGACAGGAAAAGCGACGCTGCAAAAAAACCTGGAGATCACATCCCTCAGAAAACAACAAGAAAAACTTGAATATACCAGCCTCTCAATACAAGAAAGAAATCATCCTAGCTAAACAAATGTCCTACAGTACTCGAATTACACAAGCTAAATCTAACACTAGAGAGCTCTTTACAATACTTAAAGAGGTAGAATCGCCCATCCTAGTACCTGACTCGTGCCTCAAGGATAAGAATTGGTGTACGGGTATACAAAACGCCCTAGCCAACAAAATCTCCTCCCTCAAGACTAAGATAAGCATTAAAAAAGATTCCCTTCTCCCGTCCACCAAGCCAAGTAGCCTGATTCCTGAAATTGCACACCCCACTCGGTCGCACACTCCTGCGCCTCACCCCCATTTCAACTTTCACAAAGTAAATATTAAAGAGGTTGAAAATGTCATTCTTACCCTCAAGCCCTCGAATTGCCACGGGGACCTAAGCCCTGCACAACTGATAAAGGATGCAGCTCGTGATCTCGCACCATTTATTACCAAACTACTAAATGCGTCATTCACTTCAGGCACCGTACCCAACAATCTGAAACAATCTTGGATCCTCCCCCTTCTCAAAAAACCTAACTTACACCCCGTCACCCCCACAAATTATCGCCCCATCACTACAGTACCATTCCTACTTAAAATCCTCAATAAAATAGCATATCAACAAATCCAACATCACCTTGAACACTTCCATCTCTTCGGAGTCCGACAATCAGGCTTCAGGCCCCAACACGGTACTGAAACCGCACTCATAGATCTCAAGGCACAGATAGATGAGCTGAGAGACAAGGGTAAGACGGCACTATTACTACTCCTTGACCTCTCAGCCGCTTTCAACCTGGTCGACCATGAGATCCTATGTAACCACCTTCAAAAAGCAGCCCCTTTTTCTCAAGAAGCAACTGGCTGGATCCAATCCTTCCTAAACAACCACACGATGAGAGTCTTCTCCACTCTGGCAGCAGCCGACCCGTCGCCTATTATCTGTGGCGTGCCCCAGGGATCGTGCATCTCCCGACCCTTTACAATATCTTCACGAAGCCCCTTTTTGATGATCTAGATGGCCTGGATATCACCTACACCAACTATGCCAATGATACTCCTCCTTTGTAATCGACAATAACAATATTACTGTAGCCAAGGAGGTCAAAACCCTTGGCTTCTACCTGGATTCCACTCTCACCTTCAGAAAACAAGTTAACGCTATGGCATCCGCCACATCCTACACCTGCAAACTGATCAGAGCAGCCAAACCATTCCTCTCTCCCTCTAACTGCATCACCCTAGCCAGGGCTCTGATCCTGTCCAAACTGGACTATTGCAATGCGCTATATGTAGGCTGCAACAAATACATTACGAACAAAATTCAAATCTTACAGAATAACGCAAGAGCGGCCCTTAGCATCCCAAAGAAAGCCCATATCTCTGAGACCAGAAGATCTGTCAACTGGCTATCCACTAAAGACAAAATATTCCTTAAATTGGTCTCCCTTACCCACAAATGCCTCCACCAAGCATCCCCTCAAGACCTTGTAAACTAAATTCACTAGATCACCTCTCTCCCGACCCACAAGAATGATTAATTCCAATCTCCTCCTGGTGCCCAGATTTAAATCTACTGTGGCTGGAGGGAATAGTTTTCCCGTAAAAGCAGCACAATTTTGGAACTCCCTTCCACCTCCTTGCAGGGAGGACCTCCCTTACCGCCAATTCCGATCAGTGGCTCAAGGAACATTATATATAAGGCCTGTTGCCCCACATTACTATAGCT
This sequence comes from Ambystoma mexicanum, assembly GCF_040938575.1. Taxonomy (NCBI): domain Eukaryota; kingdom Metazoa; phylum Chordata; class Amphibia; order Caudata; family Ambystomatidae; genus Ambystoma; species Ambystoma mexicanum. The sequence continues at coordinate 343,410,401 of NC_090934.1, read as the reverse complement.
GTAAATCTGATCACTCAGGTGGTCTATTTACCTACGTAGTTATACTTCATGTTACAACCTTCATCTTGTATATATATCTTATTGTAAACACATGCCTTTCCGGTGCTTTGTGTTTCTGATGACCCAGCAATGTAATCTCAGCTGGACTTCATCCTCTCGCAAACTCTTGCCTCACTGGTGCTCTGTGTTTGTTGATGTTCCAGCAATGTAACTCAGCTGGACTTCATCTTATGTATGTAACACGCTTTGCAAACCTCTTGATGCCTTTGCGCCCTGCTACCCACGGGTTAAGTGCGCCCTATCAATAAATAAATACAAATACACCCAGGCCTGTGCAGAAGGCACAGGAGATGGTTTGAAAAATCACACGGTACACTCATGCAGCATGCCACACTTCTCACCAGGCTAAGAGACATATTAGCACTCCCCACAGCAGTCACAGTACTGAAATTCACAGTTCACACCAACAATACAGACCCAGTTTCTTATGGTAACATCACAAAAGATTTGGCAGCAAAGGAAGCAGCTTATTTAGAAAACGCCAAGGTTGCGATCTCCTCTGAACCTTTCCTGCAACAAGTAGAATTATGGACCAAAAGGGAATGCTCTGTATCTCCCACAGGCTTCAGATGGAGGCAAAGCTTTTCAGGAAAACCAGTTATGCCCCAAGAGCTGCTCACTGTCACCCTCAAACAATTGCACATTCCTTCAGACATCCAAGGAATACATTTGCGGCAAGAGTGGTTTATTTCGAACCTCCAAGAGCTCATTAGTGATTTTATAGCAAATTGTATTACCTGCCAAATGTACACTACTGGTTGCACTCGTAGGACACTGAAAGCTACAATGCCTCACCCCTCGGGGCATTTAAACATTTGGACATTGACTACGCGGACATGGTTAACAGGTGCAGTAACTTCCGTTACCTAATTGTTGTGGATGGCCATTCTCCTGATGGCTTGAAGCCGTTTCCTGTGTCAATCCTGATAATAAATCAGCAGCCAAATTTCTAGTGTGTGAAGTATTTACCTGATGGTGAATATGTGATGTCATCAGGTCAGATAATCAATATCCAGAGGGATAGGCTCACAGTCATTAGGGGTCAAATGAGCAATAAAGGTCTAAACAAAACAGGGTTGTCCCCAAATGGACCATTTGAAGATCTGATTCGACAAACCACACGTTCAATGAAAAGGGTGGCTATGGTGAGCTAAAATCAATTCAAATTATAATCTCACATTGCAAAAAACAGGTATATTACAACTTTATTTGTAGGTTGGTAGATCCTACAGAAATATGGAATATTTCATTTCCATAAATAGAAAAACAAAAGCAAAGCATGCATGGACAGATACCAATGTTCTGCATATATGATCAGGGAAAAGTAAAACATTTATTAAACAAAATATAACCCTTTATTTGTAGATTGGTAGAATATTTATTTTCCACAAGTCAGGAAACAGAAGCAAAAAATGCATAGACAGTAAACAATATTTAATGCATATGTTCTCTGAAACAAACAAAGAATGAATGTATCAATATATGTTCAAGATATGTTGAAAATATGCAACAATATATTTAACATATGGAACACACATCACTGGAGAGAACACAGTTTCCTCAAAACAAATGTAAATATAAAAATCCTGTGCCTGGCCATCAATCTGTGTATAAACCAAAGCGACACTGAGACAAGAATAATATGCGATGGGTCATATTTCATATCTCGTACCCCCATGTTGGGTTCAATCTTGGTAGAGGGGGTGGGGGAGAGAAATTGAAAGGCCAAGGCTTGGCAGACCGTGAATTGTTAAATTGAATTCTGGCATATAGACACATCCCAGGTGTACGTCCCAAAAATTAGCAACCCAAGCCATGTGCAAGTAGCGCATATCAGCTGTTCACAGTTGACGTTTTGGTGGGGGGATAGAGTTGACGCCTTCTTCAGGATCCCAAGGGAAGGTTGGAGTGCTGTGGATGTGGAAAAGCCAATGTTTAGGACCGATTTAAAAACAAAATAACAAATCTTATAAAGTTTCAAATAATTCTTTGCACATTAACAGATGCCATGTGCACCACCCACTATCTGTGCCATCACCTAGAAAGAGAAATCATAAGTAGAAGTTTTCCACCGTTACAACCCCATCTCACTTTGTGTAAATAGAGTGCAGACCACACTCCCCACTCCTAGTACCTGCCCAGTGCCCAGGTGCCAACCTAAACAGTGTGCACTTACTGTGGAGACAAAGAGAACTGAACACCCCACCGGGTTGGTTGAGGGAAAGAGAGGAGTACACATGTGTAGATGAAAATGTGCTGGTCAGCGACTGTTGAATGAAGCCACACCAGACGCCTGAGGGGACCAAGAGGAAGAGTATATTAAAATCACCTATGGGGAAATAACAGTCTGTCTAACTTCCATACGTCCATTTGGGTGACTAGAGCTTACAATACATGATCGGCGGTAACACAGATGAACATAGGCAGTATATGTTTTACTTTGTTCTTATTTTGGCATCTTCTGTTTTCTCATGTTATAATTTACATGCTTTATCCCTTGGAAGGGTGAGTCGTGTTGCTAACATTGAACATACACCTGCAGATGTTAATGTTTCTGTGCCTAGAGTTAGGAGGGATATTTCAAATCCACGTGTGATCCCAGATAAATCTAATGGTGTGCACATGCAGGCAGTATAGAAAGAACATCGACTGACCCTTGTTTTTTTGTTTGCTCATTGATACCTTATACAGCAGCCACACCTAGATTATTCTTGCCTCAAGAGATTCCACCAGAGAAAGCAAGTTGTTTAGTTCACGGTCCAATCACAATGAGTGGAAGTTAATGCAACTGTGTGTGATGACAATTATGTAAGAACTGACAAAAAGGGACACATTGTTGAATAATCTCATACATACATATCAAAGAAGAGCAGAAGTGCAAATGACTGACTTTGAGGAGAAGCAAGTGAAGAAAGTTGCATTGATTTTCACAGCATCATCTGCATCATTGTGTCTCAATGGTGCAGTGCAGAGCCAGTCTTCTTGTGAGGGAAAGCCTAGTTTGTAAAGGAAAGGCTCTATTTTTCACAAAAATGAATGGGTCGAAAGGCTCATTGGGTGCAGAACAGAAGGAATGTTTAGACTATTAAAGGGTGTGGTCCTAAAAATAAATGAAACTTGTTCTACAATATGGACCAAATATGTAAACAGCTTGATGTGGATAAATCAGCATGAACCTCTGATAAGAATTATGAGACCCTCACGGTTTTCCTTATGTTTCAGAAGCAATGGCAGAACTTTTGTGGGAGCAAATATCAACTTCAGCATCACTGTCCAATTTTTCCAACATTTGAGGTGGCACCGCAGTACTCATGGATATTTACTGGGTTTGCGGAGTACTGACATATATGCAACTGCCGCCGTCCTCGGACAGTGTCTGCTTGATGGCTACATTGCAAGCTCCCATGCTGGTGGTACCTGATGTTAACTTTAGTGCCATCCACATGTACCTATGACCAAGCCTATGTACCAACTGCTCCAGCGCGTCCGCCAAACTCTGGGCCTGCATCACCAACCCTGCAGTAACTATTTGTCTCATGAGTCAAGTGACAAGTTGCATGCAATACCGCATGAATACATGCTGTTCAACTAAGCTGAAATATGTTTTGCCTCGATCCTCACTCCTGGAGTGCAGGAGCAAACACCAAGTGGCTGCATTTAACTAGGTGGGAACTCATTCAATTGGCCAATGATACAGATAATGGGTTGAATTATATCAATGAAGAACTTAGAGCTATAAGGATAACCATGTTGCAGAATTGGTATATCCTCTATCTTGCTGTTGGTTCTTGGTTGCACCTGTCAATTAGTTTTAGAATGCTGCAAGACAATGATGGCTGAGACAAAGCCCATGATGTCTTTCACATTAAAACCCATTGATGACCCTCTTCTTCTGAAAGATGCTCACGACCAGATTGAGAAATTGACTTGCGAGGACAAGCTCACATGGTGGAAATATGTCACCCAATTGGCCCCCCAGGAACATGGTTTGAGTGCCCTGAGAACTATTTTGAAACATATGTCGATCCTACTAGCAATAGGGGTTGTTTTTTTCTTTGCAGCCCAGAAAAAACAATGTGGATTTGAGAAATGTGATGAAAGTGTGGGTACTGAAGACCCGTTTTGATAAGATGGAAAAACAAAGATAGTGTAGTTGATAAATGAAATAGAGGGTGGAATGTTAATATAGCTGTGCAACTTTTTAAACGTAAGAGAAAATATAGGCTAAGGGAGTGCTAATAACATGAGTGTTTTTTCCATTATTATTGAATTAGGCCTTGTTTCTGCCTCACTCTAGAGAGTCGATGGATGCGGCAGAGCTTCATTTCTGCCACATCCAAGAGAATCTTTAGGTTGCCGTGTTCGTGGCTGGATGGCCTGGCAATGCAAATATGAGCTATTATTCTAAGAGTTAGGCCTCTGTTAGACTTTTTCAGGAAACCTTTCCCAAGGTAGTCGAGTACACCATGCAGTCGTGGTTTTCATCCTTGGTTTAACCAGACAAGTATGGAATAGTAACGAGGACAGGCTTTAAAGTTGGAGATTTGCAGGTGCAGGGAGCAGCATGCAATGCCAATATATCTGGTCTCATGGAGAAGAATGGCCTTGCATTTAGTGTATTGCTGGGGATGGCAGATTTCGCTCTTCGTACTGACTACACATTTTCATTTAATCTGTGGGGGCGGGGAGTGCATATCTAAAATGCATACTGTTATTGTACTAACTAATCAGAATAGGGCAATGTACTAACGAATTATAATAGGGCAATTTATGCTGACTTATGTTTTATATGGGTCGGAGCAAATAGGATTAGTTACAAATAATGTTTACATTGTATACAAATGTATTCTAATTTTGTGGTTTTTGTTTTTAAATACTACAGTCTGTTTGTATGCACCTCTAAGCTAAACATATCCAAAATACAGATAATACAGACCAATGCATTACGGTCGGCACACATCATCTCTGCAGCAAGATAAGGATGGCTCTCTTTACAAGACAGGATTAACTTTAAAATCTTCACCATCGCCCACATATGACTTCAAAACACAGCAACGGGAAATGTAGCTAAAAAATCATCAAGGTGAACCCTACCAGACTGGTCAGAGACACCTACGCCCACTGGATTATCCCACTGAAATACTAGCGTAGCAGATGAGGTGGGGGGTTTCCCGTCCATAGCAGTGTCCCCAATGGAATGCTCTACAACCCGCGCTATGAGCAGAAAGCTCACACTGGGAGTCCAGAAAAACACTAAAAAAGTTCCTCTTTACCTGATTTTGTCTTAACAAACTCCAGACCTCAGAAGAAACAAGCCCTTCACTGTTGTACATCTCAGTCCCCCTAACTATTTTCCGCTAAAATCGTCTTTTCTCCAGTTTATGTTTATGTTCATCTGTCAAGTATATGTATCACGTAACAGGTTTGCAACAGCACCCTGATACCCACCCGGATAGGCGCTTTACAAATGCAAATAAATAACTAAATAAAATACAGTCTGATGCGGGCGACAAGTTCTCAGATTTTCGGCCTCACACGACTGACTTACTCTCCCAGCCATTATTTTGCATTTGCAATAAAGTTGTGTTTTCTACAATTTGGGCTCTCTCATCATTGTTTGAATATTCTTGAGAGTCTACATATCCCTAAAGTGGGAGGGGAAAAATAGAAATGTTAAGATTTTGCATCTATAGCCAATCCAAGGCCTGAGCCTCAGCAATGATTATACATTTCCTATCGAAGGTACACTTGTGGAAAATGTAGAGGGTGTCTCATCTCCTCAACAAGCTGTTATGGGCTGTAATGATAGCCCTGTTGGGCAATCTGTAACCTGGCCCCTTCCCTCACCACCTAGTATTATTGATATCATTCCCATCTCAAATCGTTTTTTACCCCTATTATAAGATAATTCTGCTATCATGGGGACTGTTCATATGACACAGTCAGCAAGCATTGGTAATGATGCAACCCGAAATAGGCAACCACCATCCCAGCATAAGACAATTATTAAACCCTGGCATAACAGGATGTGGTGGGTGGTAGAAGTAATCACTGTTTTACTGTCAATGGGTAAAAACAGGAACTTGCAGCACTGAAAGCATTCAAAGGTCAGTAATACCCCAAGGAAATAGGACCCGTCCCTCTCCTGCTTCTAGTATGCGAGTACCGTCTAACAACCCTCAGTCAAAGAATATAAGGATTCCCAAAGTTTGGCAGCATGCCAAATGAATGGCAATAGGTGGTCTGATAACATCATACAATCAATGGTGGATAACTCTATCTAACCTTTGTGCCAAAATTAAAACATGCCTATTGAGAAGATAAAGAAAGCCTCCTCAACAAATGTATACACTGGATACGGCATAGTAAATAGTGCCTTGTGTTGGTTAGAGCAGACATTACTGATGTATGATGACTCTGGTGAATGGACACCTTAAATCAGGGTTGCTGTCAATAAACACTAGGGCTTTTCACCCACCAGTTACAGATTAAATTAAGGGGATGTCCACCAATTTATGTTAATGCTGACCAAACATGGGCAGGTTTGATACCGGATCCAACACAAGCTAACCCAATACCAGACAGTGGACATCAATTGGAGAGCAAGGTTTCTGAGATCATGGAGATAAAGGTGGCATCATGGAATATTGCGGGTTTATATAAACATATGGAACATCAGGATTAGGTGAAATTTGTGAGAAATTGGGATATATTGTGCCTGCAAGAACGTTTCTGCTTTTATGATTACTGCCATGAGGGCTAGGGGTAATGTGGGACATCTGAGTGGTTGGCTTTGTACATGGGTTAGCACAGGGCTGAATGCTCAAATTAAAATTATGGAAACGCATTACCCTGACCTAAAATGTCTTCTTATTGACCTAATTGTGTAAGTAAAATTCTGATCTTTGATGTCTACAACAGACCTTATGGGAGACAATGTTTGGATATTATTAGTAGGTTGGAGAGGCTAATTGAAGAAAGGGAACAGGAGAGTAGTTGTATACCCAGGGTGATAGTACTGGGAGACATTAACCTTCAATTTGAACCCATGGATGAGATAGCTGAATTTATGGAAGAAGAGGATGGCTTATGGAAAATCCCAGAACTAGCTGTGCTCTGTAGAAGCCAAATACTCTTTGCAAACAGCAGAACTGTTTTTCAGACTGGGAGGTGTGTAATGGACGTTTAAAGCCGGATGTCCCACCCTTCACAACCTTTTTTTTTTTTATGGATAACACACACTTTGGAGGCGGAATCATTAAATATGGATACCGACCCCCAATTGGTGTGCACTTACTTTTAGACATTAGGAAAGTGGTTTAGAGAGGATACGGTCAGGATCTCGACATCCCCTTGTAGCCGGCACACCAGCACCAGCTAGGGCCGGTAAAGTTTGGATACGAGATTGTTTACATATAGGGCTAATTAATTTGTGTTAGGGACTCAGCGTTAGGAATAACGTTGTTAATAAACCAGCCTTCTTTCATTAATGTGTTAAAATACTGAGGTATAGACGGGAGGCGAGCACCCTTTGACTCCATTTTTGTAGATGGTAATGGTTTGCCTAGAATTTCGTTGCTGGACTTTTCAAGTGGGCGGGACAAATACTGATATGCAAATGGTAATACCTCCTATGTGAAAGTTACAGTGCGCTAAAATGTGGCTGCAGAGTCGCAAGTGGGCACCTTCCCATAGAACAGGTCATGGTCTCACAGAGGGGCTCCTGACTTCTTTTTCTATGCTTAAGGAACTTAGGGTTGATCACCCTAAGTTACCTAGCGTTATCCAGACGTGGACCCCTTGCTCACTGTGCTCAGAGAGGCACAGCTCCACCTCACTGATGAGGCCCGACTAGGCCGAAACACGTGTCTGGGGTTGCTGTTGGCACTCATGTTCAAAGGAGGATTGCCTAGCATTTTGGTGCTGTACTGCTCAAGTGAGCGAGACAAAAACTGATATGCAAATGCTGATATACAGTGCTCTGGCCAGAAGTCCATTACAGTAATCTAATTTGGAGTTCACCAGAGCTCCCAAAACCATGGCACCGTCAGGGTCAGGTACATAAGGTAATGCTTGGCATAGAAGACGGATGTTGTAGAACACTGACTGTATTTTGGCTGAGACCTGACCATTGCAGCACAGATCATTGCCAAATACAGTAACAATTTCTTACCGTGGTAGCATATTTAAGGCTGGTCCCCAAGAAATAGGGTGGTGGGGGGCAACTTTGTCCCCCAAGCAAGTGATTGGGACCAAATAAAATCACTTCTGTTTTTTTGGGGTTAAGTTGCAGCTAGTTTTTTTTTCACCCACATTCCTATCTCTTCCAGACACTTGCTCACCACAGTATTAGCATCTTCCATATCATCGAATCTAATGTATAACTGAGTATCATCAGCATAAGAATGAAATTGAAGATGATATTTCTCCAGAATATGCATAAGAGCATGAAGATATATATTAAAAAGAAGCAGAGAAAGTGCTGATCCCTGTGGGACGCCACAAAATTTAAGAAGGATTTCAGATAGGAAACCACCTGTCTGTACATATTGTTTACGCCCAGTAAGAAATGAGGTAAACCAATCAAGGGCACAGAGATCTACCTTCACAAGATTTTTCAGACGGTCCAACAAAATTCCATGGGTCCTTAACAGGGATGTTAGTATTTTGCCTTACAGGACACCTATCTGTTAGTGGCTTCCCTAAAGTGATTGCCAGCTCACTCCCTAGGGACTTCTAGTATTTCCCTGACCAAGCCCCCTTATTATTCTAGGGAGTTAGGGATGGTGCCTTCTTTCACCCGGTGTCACTCTCTCATCTCTCACACACAGTTTTACCTGACACTTCAATACACTGGCCTTAAAATATTCTCCTTCTGCCTCACTGCTGTCCCTCCTGTCTCTCACTCTGCTTTTCTACCTCCACCCTTTGCTCTTACTTCTCCTATTTTTACTCTTGTTCTTACTATTGATGTTACCTTCAACTACCTTTCTATGTCTATCTCTATTGTTATCTCCTCATTTCTCCTTCCTCCTATGACTACTCCTCTGCTACCACTACTCCTTCTCCTTACTATTGCCTCTCTACTACTGACACTATATCTCATTGCTGCTGCTGTTGCCCTCTACAGCAAGCACCGACAAGCACTACCTCACTTCCCATTACTACTACCTCGGCCACTCCAACCATTACCACTCCAGTAGTCCTACTGTTATTCTACTCCTTACGCTCTCCCTTCTCCCACACAAACACTCCACAGAACCCCTCCTTCCAATCGGCTCTGTACTCCTTTTGCTCTGGTCTCTCAGATTTTCTCCATGACCTCCTGTCCTCGCTCAACTGACCCACACTAGACCACTCACCACACAATCACTTAAATATCCCAACCCCTGCCAGGATTGGCCAATTACATTATCGAATGGCTTATCTTCATTGAGGGGTTGTGACAGTGCAGTCAATGGTTGCAATTTGAGTGGAAAGGAAAGTGAAGAGTCAAAGTAGAAAGCAATTATTAGTTGCAGTTGGGGAGTTAAGAAGAAATGACATCATGAAAGCAATACTGGAAGAGTGGCAGAGAGAGGAAGAGTGGGTTCTATTTAAATTGAAATGTTTCCTTTTTACAAGGTTTCAATGGTGGAAGTGGGTGTACATCCATTGTTTGAAGGAGTAAAGGTAAGACAAGACATTAATGTGAAGAACATCTTAGAACAAGGATGACACAAATTATACTGTGTTGTCATTCACATAGACGGAGAACGGTTACTAGAAGATTGAGTGCTGACTCATGCACACACTCGTGGTACACATGACCTAGTGAATGCACTGAAAGAGGCTGTAAACATGGCAATTAATCAGAAAAGGTTTAGGTGGTTGCACCTGCAGCATTGCAGCTTAAAATTGACTGCTGCATCACCATGTGCCCTTTATGCCCATACACAACTTCACCACAATTTTGAATTGTTTTGCACATGTCTGCAGAACATGCAACATACAACATTAGTCCTATGTACCCCTTCAATAAACACTGTAGACAGTGCAAACTCCTGTGTACATGATGTGGTATTGGCACACCCTATGCAGACAACTGATTGAGATACATTCATGTATTATATACTTTCATGTAGGTATGTCAGCGATGCATTTAGCAAGTTGTGGTGTGATGAAGCTATCACTTTGATATCAAGGACACAAGGTGGAATGCGTCCTTTACATTACACTGCATGCATAATGAATGTGTGCCACTGCATCATTTCAAGATATATGTGTCATGGTCATGCGGTCACAGGTAAATGTATAGTGTGTATTTATTTATTTATAATTCTTATATAGCGCTACTCGCCCATTGGCCTCAAAGCGCACCTAAAACAGTAACAAGACATACAAGGCAAATTGCCGGGCAGAGTACAGAAGACCATGGTGTAAGCTGATAAGAACAGTTGTCTTGGACCTAATCTGGATCTAAATTTAACAAATGGGTTTTAAGACTTTTCTTGAACTCACGGCAAGACTTAGCGTGCCTGAGTTTGAACAGGAGTTTATTCCAGAATAAGGGAGCCTGAACATTAACGGTAGAGTCACCAAAGGTTTTATGATTATACCTTGGCAGAGAGAGTTTTAAAGGTTCAGAAGACCACAGATTATGACCTACTTAGATGGTAGTAAGGCATTTCATAAGGTATTGAGGAGCTTCATTGTAAACACATTTACAGATCAAATAAAGTAAGGCTTAACATTACAAATTGACAATTTACAGGGACATCTTGGACAGACCTTGCAATGACATTAAATAAGGAGTTGTGTGTGTGTTTGTGTGTGTGTGTGTGTGTGTTTGTGTGTGTGTGTGTGTGTGTGTGTGTATGTGTGTGTAAGTCTGTGTGTGGCTGTGGCATTGTGAATTTTCATGACCACATGCTACTTTGCAAATTTTGTGAACTGCACATCTGTATACACATATTACACATATTTCTTATTTCCATTCCACTCTTGCTTTTCACCCAGTGGCCACTGCTACTGAAGAGGGAACAAAAGGAGAGAAGGAGGTGCATTCCAGGGCCACAGCCAACAGACGCCTACTCAAACCCAGGCCACACTCACTATCATACACCTCTTCATGGATCATTTGGCTTGGGGAGATAATTCATCGATGATGCAGATGTTGAGGTTGAGGATGTTGGTACGTTTATGGAGGTGGACACCTCAGCAGCAGAGGGACAGGGAAGTTCCAACATCCCCAGAGAGGATCCACTCAGCATGCAGACCACATTTGAGGTGTCGGGGTTGGGTGTGGAGGTGGGGGTTGAGACCATTGTGGGCCTGTCTATGGTGTCAGATGCGGGTTCACAGAGAGATGGGCATGCTGTAAACCCAGGCCTGGAACATGAGGATGAGCAGGACACTGTGGAGGATCCAGATCCTTCTGTCCCAGACCCATCTACTGCAGGACTTCCCACTGTGAGGAGCCAGGAATGAGACGCAGACCGAGAGAAGACATGTTTGTGGTTAAAAATCTTTATTTAAAATAAATTGGGGTTGAAAATACCTCACTATCCCTATTCTAGGAGAATTTTCCCCACATTAACCATAAAATGAATGGTCTGTCCAGTGCCAAAATATCCAAACAAAAGTATGTCCTGTGTCCGTAATCCTATTCTAGTCCTCAAACTCTAATTAAACTCCACAGTGCAAAGGATACTGGGCCTCATCGCGAGTTAGGCGAACATTCCATGGTAAATCTGCCAAGCAATTGACCTAAGCAATTACCATTACCGCCACTTGGTCAGGTGGAATTTCCGCCTGATTACAAGTAGTGGTGACAGTGTAATTCCCCATTTATTTTGGATCCTTTGGATCTAATAGGTCTTTACTGTGGTGGAATTACTGCTGCAGTAATGATGCCAATTCTGCTGATTTTTCAGCGTTGAGTGGGAAGATTTACCTCCAGGGTTTTCCTGGAGGCAAAACCTGAACTCAAAACTCAACCTCATAATTTGGCGTAGTGGTTAAATTGATGGTCACTTTACCACTTACCGCCTTACTTGTAATGGGGCTGACTGTCCCTTGTTATTCACAAGAGCTCAAATGGTCAGGTTCCAAACAAAAGTTCTAATCCCAAAAAAATGGTTCCAGTGACCAATGTTCACAGTTCAGTGAACAGCTTCCTTTCCCAGGTTCCTTGTATCAATCTCACCAATTCAAAAAGAATATTCAAGTTCCAAAAGGATTACTTTCTCCCCTCAGGTTATTCACTTTTCTTGGGGTCTCAAGTCCATGCCCCAGGCTTTTTCTTACTCTTTAATATTAGAAAATCTTAAGGGTATGTCTCTTCCTAAGGACTATAAATTCTTCTGGGATTGTTTTCAAGAGTTTACTTTATTTCAGTGCAGGAGTGCTTTTATTTTACAAGAACTTTCCAGGAGCTGAAAGCCTTTATTGTTCCAGAGAACATCCTCATGTGCTGACTCGTCGGGTGTGCCTCCCTAGGCCTGGTCTTCATGTGCTGACCCATCGGGTGTGGCAGGGTGTGGCAGGCAGGCTGAACCTGGTGGGCATAGCTCAGCTATATAAGCTGCTCAATCCTTAAGGCCGGTGCTTCGTGTTACTGTGCACTCGCATGCAACGTGACTCTCACCGCCGCTTGGACTACTTAGCGTACCTTTGAAACCAGGTGTTCTCCTGCATACTCACCTCCAGGAAACTGGTGCTTCATCGCTTCATCTTCAGACTCATCTCCTGATATCCAGTGATTTGATCCCAACGCCGCACCACCACACTCCGCTTCCATGAATTCAGACCCTGTGAAGAAGAAGTAAGACAAGGTTAGAACATCCCTCCTAGGGCCGCGCCGCATTTGAACTCTGCACGCCCCTAGTTAACAATTTACCAACTACTGCACCGCTGAAGCTTCGTTTCTCATTCCCTCCGGCTATCGACTCGACTCGAGCTCTGGAGATTCTGCCGGGGTGGCAACATCACCTGCAAGGGAAGAAATCAAAAGAGCAAACATCAAAAGTGGAACGGACAGCAATACAAGACAACAAACTTTACAATAGAACAAAAACAGACGAGGAAAGACAAAGGCAAACAGGAACACTTATCTGAAGTATAGTGGCTTAGTTGCAGCAGGGCTGGACTACCCCGTGCAAGGGACCAGTGAAGGAACTCTGTCCAGATCATACAAGCGCCCCTGCCAGAAGCAACAGGATGGAATGCTCGCCGAAACTAATCAACAGGTGAGCTTTCCAGGGACGGCATATCCCACGGGTACCACGGTTTGGGAGAAGAGGTCTGGAAGGGGATCAGGCGCATAAGCTAGCATACTCACGCCCCCTATTCTCCATGCCTGAGCAGTCCTGAGCAGCATCACCTATTACCACCAGTGACCACATAAGCGCAGAGGGTGAAGTCGGACCCTAGAGGGCTGCAACCGTGCCCCAACGCCGCCGCAGAGACCAGGTGAGAGTAACACATCCTCCGTTTCCGCTCATGCCACCACAAGAGACACTCCTGTGGGTCAGCGCATCCCTCCAGCTGCCTCGCAGGCCATACGTGATGCTGTTGACCCTCAACTTTCGAGGGTCACAGTATTGTGCATGTACTGCGATGCAGTACTCTGCAGCGGGGAGAACCTTTCGAAGTGCTTTCGAGGATGCGGTCCAGGAGCATGAGAAAAACTGCTACCTACCTGAATAAGGCCCAGTCTACATCTTCCTCTCTCCACCTGCCCTTTCTTATCCTCATGGTTGGTGTCCCTTCCTTACCCTCCTTTCCCTTAGTTTCCCTATGTGTCATGTTTAAAAAACCAAAACAAATATATAAAAAAAGGTTCTTTTCAGGGCCGCCTTTCACAGTTAAAAAATAGAAATGTCAATGAAATGCTGCAGGGCATGTACATTTGTAAAAGTCTGTGGACAGTCCACAGACCTCTAACATTTTTGGGGTGCTGCCCTGTCACAACCATTGCACTTTTCTCTGGGAGTATGTGGTGGCTCTGAAAATAGCCTTTTTCTGGTGTTTTTTTTGTGTTTCGAAAACTTCAAATGGTCAACACCTACTGCAAAATGGATTGCTGTAATTCCAAAAAAAGTTGCAATGCATTTTGTATATTTCGCCGAAAAATCTGATTGCCAGCATATGTAAGATGTACTCCATCTCTGCGAAAAATGTATGTGCTACGAAACATAATATTTTCATTGTGAAAAGAGAACATGCCAACATCTCTCAAAAAGGCACAAACAGCCTTGTTGACAATGCGCCTCGCTTTCTCCATTTGTGGACCAAATGAAGAAGATTGCAGCCACATTTGTCTCTGCGCAATACGAGAAAAATTACTAGGGACTTTGGAAACATGTTCATGACTTTCCCAAGTCCTTCTTTCATTGCAAATTACAAAGAGATTGCAGACACATGTCCTCAACTGTTCCCCCCACAATGAATAATAATAATGTATGGATGACACTGTGTCACCAAAGTAGTACAAAGAGTTACCAACTCCAGCTACTTCATTCCACGCACTCCATGCCAGTGCACTCCCAAATGAGGGAATCCAAGATGTGCAGCCACTCCACAGAATTCTGCATGCACCTCCAACCAATTTATCCACACATCTCCCAAAATCAAGACAATCTGAATTATGAAAAACACAGCCATAGCTATCTGTTCTCCTCTCAGGGAAAATACTTTCTGACAAAGTCTATCCTTACACATCACACCCAGTAAACCTTATTGACCAATCCCTTGCTCTGCTAAGTCTCATTTGCATGCCACTAAACCTCAAATCCCCGTATGTAATAAGCGCTGTCCCCGTTCCATGCTGGACTTGCTGAGAAACCCTGGATGTGGCATCCCCTGTCCGCGGAGTACATAACACTGGGGCAGCCCTTTCACCCTTTCCACTTCACTCTCTGCACCATTCGCTCATTGGCTACTGTTAAGCAGTCACACAGACATCCACAATCACATCCAAGAACTCTACATCTAACTCCCTTATCACAGTTCAGCACTTTAGATGTACTGATGATCACTCCGAGTACAATTGGGCTGTGACTGCAAAGCACCTACCGCAACTACTAGTAAACTCTCCAACATTTCTACTTGAAGATTCATTCACATCCACATGCATGAAAACAAACTACAGGTATGAATATTTTCTGCACAGTACATGTACATCTCTTGTATAAATGCATATAAACAGAGTAACTGCCACTTACCTTGTGTAACCTGTAAATCAAGCTTATGGTCATGTCTTCTATCTGCTATGATCAAGTGTCACCTGCAAAGCTGTCTGCTCTCCAAATTTTTATTTACCCATATTACTAACTGCAATGTGCAAACTGTTATTTTCTTCATACATTCTATCATTTGTGCAACTACTGCCACCTATGTATCCACATTTCAACCATAATACATTTAATGCATTATAGTGCATAGGATGTGCATACAATTTGCTTTCTGTACATTCTGCATATTTAACATACATTCTATCATTTGAACTTCCTTTAGAAATGATGATATTAGTAATCAGACACAACACACACAGCTATCTAACAAAGTGGTATTTCATGTTAAAAGATGGAAGAAATAACAGTATAATTATGGAAGAAGGCTTTCTAGTGTGTTATAAAATGACACGCAGCCAGGATGACTGCATGCATCTTTATTCATGCACACAGATAGCCAATATCATTTGAAAGGCTCCAGCTGAAACAACACCACTGCCCCTACAACTGTTCTTCCAATCTAGACAGCTCTCTCATTCCAGCTGGTTGCCCATTCCGTTCTAGAATTTACAACAGCATTCAACTATGCACAGGTGCAGTTATGTCTATCACATCATCTACAACTATGTACAGGGTTGTAAAGCAAGACATACAACATCTCCCCTTCCCTTCAGTCTGCAATGCAAGCACCAGATCCTTCCTTGCAACCCTTACGTAATAAGCTGCTGACCCCATCAAATCCTTCTGCTTTATTTCCCACATATTCACAAATGCATACACTGCATGCTTTTCCGTACAGTTCCTGCCATTTACCCTGTAAAAAAAACAAAAAAAGCAGCAATCATTTCTTGCATCTCCTAACAGCCTCAACTGTTATCTGTGCTTTTATGTAAAATATACAGAATACACATAGGCAAAGAAAAGTGCATGTACATGCTATGCACAATTATCTCACTTACTGCACTGCCCCAGAAGGAGCTGGAGCTCCTTCACCACTGCAGGAGCAGTGGATTGCCTGGAGGCACACCCCGAACCACCCCTGACCACAAGGTAGGCCCTTGGGACTACAACGCTGCATTTTCCAACGAGCAGCCCAACATCGTGTTTTTTTCCATCTTCATCGCCGGAGCCTTGCCTTTAATGATCACAACACGCGGCATGCACATGGGATTACCCTCATGTGCTTGATGCTGCCTTTACTGAACAGGAGTGTAGCCTTCACCATTAGTGCCCACGAGGATCTTAGCAAGTCCAAAATGTCCGCCCGCCATGTCCTCGCCAAGTCCTTTGTATGAAAACACACCAGGACCTCCATCCATTTGCTGATTGGTTCGCCACACCTTCTTCTGTGCCAATGGAGAGCCGGCAGGCTTAAGCTGGCCCACAATTCAAAGGCTCACTTCTAAGGCAGTGCTTCCTGTCATGAGCCTGTCAGGAGCCTGCCGAGCCCAGTGCCACAATCCTCTGAGCGTGAACCACCTGCTCCTGTGCCCCCTTCCCCTACTAAATCCTGCTATCAGCAAGTTTCCTTGCCTCGCTCATTCTATTATCTGCTTGCAAATGCACCTGATACCACCATGATGGACGCACCGCCTTGGTAAGCCCTATGGTTTATGCATTCGCTGTATCACTGAACCCACCTTGCCTGCCGCCCACCAGACATTTTCGCCAGATCTTGCAGCACATGCTACATAGTACTGAACATTATTTGTGATTTACACATAGCTCTTTCACAAGCTCAATAACCTGTAAATTACATATGCATATGTTGCTTTGAATAATGCATCAGCCTATCTGCTACTGCACTTCACAGTGCCCTTTGCCCTCTAACAAAATGTTGTAGTTAAATTCTGCATACTGTACTGCTGGGGCTCTTCATTAGTTTGACCCCCATGTCATGTGGTTGCCCTCCAATGTGCTCTATTGCGATAACCAAACCCTATGCTGCACTGTATTAGTTTGGCCTTATGCTTCCTGATTGCCTCTAAATGTGCTCTTTTGTGTTAGCTTGACCCATGCTGCACTGTATTAGCTTGGCCTTATGCTTCCTGATTGCCTCTAAATGTGCTCTTTTGTGTTAGCTTGACCCTATGCTGCACTGTATTAGTTTGGCCTTATGCTTCCTGATTGCCTCTAAATGTGTTATTTTGTGTTAGCTTGACCCTATGCTGCATTGTATTAGTTTGGCCTTATGCTTCCTGATTGCCTCTAAATGTGCTCTATTGTGTTAGCTTGACATTATGCTGCACTGTACTAGCTTGGCCCCACGCCTTAGACTGCGCCCAATATGTTCTAGGGGTTAGCTCAACCTTATGCTGTACTGTACTAATACTAGTACTGTACTAATTTTGCCACGTATGTTTTGGATTGGATTGCCCCTAATGTGTTCTATCGTGCTAGCCTGACCTTATGCTGCTCTGTATTTCTTTGGCCCCCTGTACTAGCTTTGCCTATAGCCGCATTGATGTGTTCATAATACTAGTTAAGGCTGCTACCTCCTTCTGATATCTAGTAATAGCTAGTCACCATCCTGTATGCTACTACCTACCTAGTTACTCCTATACTTACACACCTGCCATCTTCAGGCATCTGTCTACACCAGCCTGGTCATGACTTCACCTGTGTTTAACCTGCCCCCACGACCCTCAGTCATCCTCACCACATTTACTGCCCTAATTGTAATGGCAGCCACGCACTACAGACTCCTGAAAGCAGGAGAACTTTCCAATAAAATGTATACCCAGCTTCCCACCACTGACACATTAGTGCCTACCTATTAGAATCAGATGCGCCCTTCTACCTTACAAAACCTTAGATTAAGTTCCAGAACATTTATTCAACCACAAGCCTACTCCATGCTAGGTCACTCTAAAACAGAACCCACACGAGTCACGCACTATCATCCTAAAAGCAAACCTAACCTGTTTTAGAAACTCTATACCAAAGCATCGAAGACCAAGAATAACGTTGACCCTACCAGCACCTTTACGAAAGCACCACACAATCTCCAGGGAGGCCTTGTCAATGCTAGATCATTGATAGCCCATGCCTCTTAAATTGCAGACATCATAACTTGCAATCAGCTTGACTTCCTAGCAGTGACTGAAACCTGGCTGCACAAGGCAACAGGTCCAGCCTTATTGCTCGCCATCCCTCCTAACTATACCATCTTTAGAAAGGACAGAGAAACCTCCAAAGGAGGCAGCATAGCCTTCATCTGTAGAGCCAACCTAACTATCAAAGAAACTGACCATATGCCCATGCCTTCAGCAGAACTACGCTCCCCTAAACTAGGTATTTCTGCCTCACGTACTATTATTGTACACCATATTTACAGACCTCCAGGCCCACTAGGTTCTTTTGAAGAAGACATAACCACTCTTCTTTACACCACCACCAAACCAGCGACACAAATCATCCTACTGGGTGACTTTAACTTAGGATATAACGACCCTAAAGATCCTAACGCCTCAATTCTTGCTAACACTATACAAGAAGCAGGCCTTACCATCCGTAATATAGGCCCACACACATCATAGGTCATACTCTGGACTGGGTGACAGATATCAACAGTACCTCAATCATAACAGCTATTGAACCTTGCATATGGTCTGACCATCACCTTATCTTGTTGACCATCTCAGACCTACCGCTACCTAAAACAGCTAAACCTCAGGCACCTCCTGCCTTCACACGTTGCAATAAAAACATTACAGTTACCAATCTCCCACCCCTCATTCAGCCCATCACCAAACGTGGCAATCTTATGAACAACCCTAATGACTTGGTTGACCTGTATAACAACACCATCAATGCTGCCATCAACACCATTGCCCCACTGAAATTAAGTAAATCTAAACCTCTTGCCCATCTCAACACTTGGTTTACCCCAAGCTTAAAAGCCATGCAAAAAGAAAAAAGACAAGTAGAAGCCCACTGGAAAAAAACCCTCTCCATCTAACAAAAACATCCTCACTACCCTCAATAATAACTACAAGCAACAAATCATTCATGCACAAAAAGAGTCCTTTAATGACAGAATTAAAAAAGCTAACTCTAACACTAGGGAAATCTTCACTATCCTCAGGGAATTGGAATCCCCTATCACACCCATAGACTTGTGCACTAAAGATAAAATCTGATGTACTAATATTCAAAATGCCTTATGCAACAAAATCACTATGCTACAGAATACAATTATGGCCAAACGTTGCTCCCTCCATAACATTGCACTCTCTACACAAGAAGCCATCCTACAGGAACTCGCTATTAATCAAACTAAACCTCATAATTAATTCAACTTTAGAGCTATCTCTATCGAAGAAACCAAGAATATCATCACATCTCTTAAACCTTCAAGATGGCTTTGTGACTATTGCCCAGCCCCTATTATCAAGGAAGCTGCATATGAACTTGCCCCTTTCGTCACCACCTTCATTAACTCATCATTCAAATCATGCTTAGTGCCCACCAACCTCAAAGATGCATGGATATTACCCCTACTAAAAAAAAAAAAAAAAAAAACTTAGACCCTAATGTCCCTACAAACTATAGACCCATCTTGACTGTCGCATTCCTCCTTAACATCCTAGATCAAGCTCCCTTTTTACAGATTCTAATTTACCTGGAGATTAACAATTTACTGGGCACTAGACAAGTGGTTTTAGACCAAGACATGGCACTGAGACAGCCCTTCTCGATCTTACAAACCAACTAGATGAGCGTAAAGACAAAGGAAATATATCCATTCTACTTGTCCTCGATCTATCACCCGCATTTGACTTGGTAGATCACAAAGTACTTTTCAATCACCTTAAATCAGCTGCCAAATTCTCCACCAAGGCCACGGCATGGATACACTCCTTCCTAGACAATAGAACTATTAGAGTGTTCTCGCCTATCTCAGCAGCCGACCCTGTCCCTATCACTTGTGGGGTCCTCCAGGGGTCATGTGTCTCCCCTACTTTGTATAATATTTTTACAAAGCCCCTCTTGGATATTTTGGATAAACTGGGTGTCTCATACACTAACTATACTGATGACACCCAGATCTCATCCCAATCCAAGGAGACAATGACAAAGACATCACACATATAAACAAAATTTACCAAATTATCCAAACCTTGATGGCCACTCACGGTTTATGTCTTAACGATGATAAAACTGAGCTACTTATCATTGGTTCCACTAGCAAACTTAACAAACTTCCCCTCCTATTCAAAACTATTTCTATTGATGGTATAAAAATTAAAGTAGCCAATGAAGTCAAAATGCTAGGATTTTACCTAGACTCAGCTCTTAACCTTAACAAGCAAGTTAATACTACAGCGTCAGCTACTTACTAGCTACACCTGCAGGTTAATTCATGCTTGCAAACCTTTTCTTTCTACAGACAGCTGTATCACCATAGCATGAGCCCTCATTCTCTCAAAACTAGACTATTACAACGCTCTCTATCTTGGTACCAGTAAATACAACACTCATAAACTTCAAACTTTGCAAAATAATGCCCTCAGGACAGCACTAGGTATCCCTAAAGGTCTACACATTTCTGACCAAAGAAGAAATATCAATTGGCTATCTATCAATGACCGTATCAAACTTAAATCCCTTAACATCACACACAACTGTGTTAACAATAAAGCACATGCATACCTCATTGGGAAATTTACTAGGTTCACATCAGGCCACCCTATCAGAAAGACCCAATCTAATAGCATCAGGATCCCCAACTTCAACCTGAAAAGAACTGGAGGGTCCAGCTTCCCAGTAATGGCTGCTAACCTGTGGAACTCTATCCCGGGCTCAATTAGAGCTATTCCCTCCTTTCACATGTTTAAATTTAACGTCAAACTCTGGCTACAAACCAACGATTGCTAACAGTTCTTCTCCTACGACAAACCATGTATTGCTGATTCACCTGTTATGCTTGCCTGTAATTGTATAGTTAAGCCCTCTTCTGTAATATAAGAAATGTAAGATATTTATAACTTGTAAGATATGCCTATTACTGTAAGATAAGAAATGCTATGATACCCATGCAATTGCTCCTCCTTGCAACTGTAACATAAGAAATGTAAATAATCATGTAATTGTAACACAAGATGTCTTCAAGCGCCCAGTTGCCTAGCGGCCCAGTTGCGCTCTATAAATAAATAAACAATACAATACAATACAATATAATCAGAAAGCACTACTACTGCAAAAACAAAGAGATCCATGTCTACATTAACAACAGTGCTATTAACACACATATTTACTAACTTCTTTCTGTCACAATTGCAGTGAAGAACACTCACCTGAAAAGCAGCAGCATCTGAAGTACGAATGAGAACTCAGAAGAAACCTACTCTTTTCATCCAAAAAAGTAAGTGCAATACTGCGATAATGTTCTAACTGTTACTCAAACACTGTAGAATTCTAGTATTGTAGAACAAACAATTGTATTAATCCTACAACATTAGTTTCAGGATTAGGGCTTCCCCTCACCAGCTGCAAACTTTGTATTGTCATCCAAACACCAGTATAGTAACACACAAATACAAGAATAGCCTTCCCAACCTGATGTAGCAGCCCATTGCACAATCACACACCTCTACATACATCCTTACCATCATACTCAGACACTCATGCCCAAAGCACACATACACTGCACACGATCCCAACCCACACTTTCTTTTTTCTCCAAAAGACCACAAAGAATGCCTACCAAAAAGCAACTCCATAGAAAGCAACACAAAAGTAAACAAAATCTAAATAAATCTTCCCAAAATAAACATCCACCTCTAGCAGAATTTGTTCAAAAAGTTAAAACAAAACAGCTAATACAGTCATTAAGTGAAACAAAACAAGCTTCCAGTACAGAAACTCTGCCTCCTCTGTCAAAATGTAAAACGAAACAGAAAGTGATAAACAAGACTGCAGCTGCCACTAGTGCTTACACTGCACCTATAAATCTTGATGTAGCGGCAAGTAAGCATATCAAAAGAATTATTTTACAAAAAATGTTCTACCACAGAGTCCTTCAGTGCAATCCTTCTCAAAGGAAATTATTTATTTCAGTATTAAACAGAATTAAACCACTAACAAACTAAGTACTAAACTACAAAAAAGACTTCTCAATAAACAGAATATCAACAAAGATAGCTTCACAAACATCTGTGGAGATGAATGGAATCACACCACGAGCACATAATCATATTTCAATGAAGAAGCATACAAACAAAAGCAAACAAACTCATTTGCAATGCAGTGGACGAGAGTATTATGGAACAAGAAATGTTGCTCACAAAAATATCCCTGGAAAACTCAGTATTCCCCTGAACCAATACGTCCAGTCTACAAATGGCAGTGCACATCACTCACATGCCGGTCAAGTGGCACAGCGAGTAGAGCGCTCACTGTGACATCCGTGCAGAGCATGCTAATGCAGGTTCGAATCCCAGCAGGGCCAAACTCAGCCTTTCATCCTTCCGAGGTCGATAAATGAGCACCACACACCGTGGGTAATAATAAACAGCACTCAGATACCTCAGGGTTCGTAGCGCTATATAAATGCCAAATTATTATTTTATTATTATTATCAAAGTGTAACATTGCCAAAAAATCTTTCACATTTTTACACCAGTTCCTCAATCAGTATGTGAAAGGCAAAGACAAATTCAAAATGAAACTACTACAAAATAATACACAGGACTACAAGGACATTCATTAGCCTGAATTTCTGGACCTATTTGCAAAAGCACCTTCCATCATATCAAAATGATATCAACACTTCATTCAAGTATAAGAAATCTGGTCCATAAACTGTACTATGCCAAAAGTCCTGCTTTAGCACTAGCCAATTTAAATAACAATCTTCTACATGGTACAGTCAAACAACTACTCAGAGAAATAGAGCATAGCCAGAGAAAATATTTTAGAAGTGAAAGCCACTTACAAAATGCAATAGCTTTACAACAGACTAGCAACAACTGTACAGATGGCAACTTTCTATTACACACATACAAAAAAGAAATACTAAAGTTTAAAAGTACATCTGCTGAAGTACCAAACCGTGTGTGCGTGCGTTGCCGCAGGACTTTTTATAAAAATAGCACAAAAACTGTAGACATAACATACAAAATAGAAAACAATGAAGATGCCAAATGGTTCCAATTAGTTCTCTATCTTATAGCAGAAAACAAATACAAAATTACTGACCCCTTAATACTTTGCAGTTACTGCACTGCAAAACTTGACAACAACTTGACAACAACTGAACACCTTCATATGCTATCACAAATAACTTGGGAATTATTCCCACCACCAAAACCTCTGCAACAACTCAACTTATATGAGAGCATCATAATTCAAACAGTGCACCCATTTCAAGCAATAATACGCCTTCAATCTTCCAGATTTCATACTGTGGAAAACATACATGCACTCTTTGCAGCCATTTAGTACAAGAAGAAGTTCCTAATGATTGATTCGTATATGTATCCATAGCTAACTGTGAATCCATTACAGTTCAGCAACTTATACAAAATACAAAACAAACACAGAGACTGAGCAAATTGCACAGTACACTGGTTTGTAAACTACTAAATATGAGGGTCGAAAAAAACTGAAATATCTATTATGCAATGTAATAAGTCTTTATAAAATACATACACTAACATGCTCTTTTCTTTTATCACAGAAATTGAAAAAGAATATGTGCTCCAGTTACCGAACTCATAAAAAAAATATATCCAATCTCAAAAAATCAAACAGTAAGTATATTCTCCTGCTGCAAATTTGGTGAAAATCCGTCCAGCGGTTTGGGCTCACTCTATGGGAAAAAAATCAATTTTGGGACCCCCCCTATAACTTTGCCCCCCCGGACCAAACCTCACCAAACTTTGCAAAGAAAATCAGAGTGGGCCATATACTTTTCTTGCAAAGTTTGGTGAGGATTCGTCCAGAGGGAGCGAAGTTATAAGCCGCCCAAAAAGTGCTCTTCCTATGGGATTAGCAACTTAACCATATTTCAAAATTTGGTCAATTGTGCAAAAATAAATCCTTATTCGAACAAGTGTGACTTGAACAATTCGTATACAACCAATAAAATATTGGTTCATAGCATCTATTGCTACTGCAGCTAGACAGAACCTCCATAACATTAGAAAAATCTGCTAACACCACACAAACCACTTAATTAAAACCCTTATTTCTATTTTTTTGTTTAGGAAACTGGACTAGTCTACACCTAGCTCTACCCCTCTATGCATTTTCTCCCCTCAACCTTGCGGCACACACCCTTTTCATCCGACCGATATCGCTCACACTTATGCATATCGTCACCATGTTAGATGACCTACTATCCCCATCTTGGGGATCATACTTACACAGCTCTGACCACCACACACTGGGCATCTTCTAAGTTGGCCAGGACATGGTAAACGTGCCAGTAATAACGTTTACCAGCACTTTGTCCAGACTGGCAAACTGCAACTTTGCCAGTAGTGGTTAAAGATTTACCTCCATCTAATTTCATCTCTACCAGCCAAATACGGCCTTCATTACCGGCCGAGCCGGTAATAGTGGAAAAATACCCTCCATGGGGTCCTACAGTCCTACAGGACTCCATGGGATGGGGATTTACCACCCTTACCAGCAGGCCAAGTGACAGTAATGGCAATTCTGTTTTCTGGTATTCTGGTGGATGTACCCCTGGAATATTGCAAACTTGGAATGAGGCCCAGTTTTTCTGAAATCATTGGCCATGCTTTAGATACAAAAGTTACATGTCACGTCAAATGTGCTCATGCACAAACTGTAAAGCAGCTTCTCATGTTATCCCCTTTTAAGGACCCATCTATTGTCAGCAAAAGCTGTCTAGCGTTACCTCTCACACTTTTACTACTAAAAGATAGGAAGATAAAACTACACTATGAATCAGGAAAGCCTGCTAATGCCTAGATGTGCCTGGTAGCAGTGGGGTGTTACTTCATTTAATATTTGTTATATTTATGTATACAAAAGCACCCAGTGAGCACCCACGTCAAAGACATACATACATAATCTCAGCAAAATAGATTTTCTTAGAGCCATGATAATATTCCAAAATATACAAATAGGGCATTATGTTTTTCGACATATTGGTGATAATTACATTGAATTGAGATACAGCTATTTCTTAGGGACTAATAGTAGATGCAGAGTCATACAGGCATAATCAGAAACAGAGATTGGGTGGATGCAGACACACATACCTCATGCAAGTGGAGTTGGCAATAAGGCATTTCTGATGGCTATTATTTTACTTTTTGTTTTTAAAATGTATCAAATGGCTCAGAATCAAAGGGTATTGGATTGTTGTATGATAAAAATAGATATTGCACATTGAAACATAATTACAAAAAACACAATCACAATGTACAGAACAGTTAACCAGAACAATTCAGCCAAGTTTGTCACCAGTCCGCAAGATATATAAGAAGGTGTAACAGTTCTTTGTGGGCATCAGTGACATCCCAATTAGAGTGACAGCATATCCCTGCACAAATCATACACCTCCCCTTCCCCCACGCCCGTATTCATATATTGCAGAGTGGAGTGAAAGTGGGAAGGGAACAAAGGAACACTGTTCAGGGAGAAAGAGAGAGCATCTTAGGGAGAAAGCAGGCACACAGTGTTTTGACTATATGGCAGAAACACACCTTTATTTATTTATTCATTCATACAGGGAGGAAAAGGGCTCTTTTGATGACAACTGAACATACAATAGATAAGAAAACTGATTTGATAGGAAGCAATGAGCTTCTTAAAATGGAGTGAGTTGGAGTGACATTCTGACCAGGTTGTGGGAGGGTGAGTAAATGGATCAGTCACCGGGACAGTACATGGGAGGACACCTGGATTAAGGAAAACCAACATGAGACATTTTCAAGAGCAGGTAGGCGATATAGCCAGCAGTGTTAGGGATTTGACCATGAGGATGAAGTGCTATAGTGGAGGCAGTAGACAGTGAGGGAAAGAGTCCGGGTAGATGTGAGGAAATTGTTAAATAGAAATTAGGTGAGAGGTAAGTTAAGATTGTAACTCAGAGGTGAGCAGGTAGGCTTTTAGTTTGGCTTTGAACAAATCGGTGTGGCTTGTTTCTCGGATGTCCAGGAGAAGAGAATTCCATGCTGGTGGCATAAGAAGAGAGAAAGAGCAGAAGTGAGAGGAAGCCCAAGGAAGGCGAGGTGCCACAATGGTAGTCAAGGAGGCAGAGAGGACATTTCGAGAAGGCCTGTAGAGTAGGATAGATGAGGATAGATACAGTGGTGCCTTTTCATGGATAGGTTTGTGAACCAGGAGCATACATTTTAATCTGTCCCTAATTTGCATCATCAGCCATCCAGCCTGGTGGTGGTGCGAGGGAGGAGGTGTGAATTGAGGGAGTTCAAAGAGTGTCCTGGTAGAAAAGTTAATGATCTTGTTGAGAGGACAGAACCAAAAGGGAGACCAAAGAGAATACTGGTACAGTGGTCTAGTTTAGCTAATACAAGAGTGGTTAAGAGATGCTTGGCTCTGTTGAAAGGAAGGCAGTGCCTAATAGTCCTAACATTTAAGAGATTGAGGCAAGCCATTGTTGTAGTTTTGGGGATGAAAGTAAAGAATGTGTGAGGAGGGCCATAGATGACACCTAGGTTTCTAGCTGAATAAGAGTAGGGGACAGTTTTAGGGGGGAACTGGATAGGCAGGAGAAGAGATGAGAGAATCCTGACCTTCTCACACACGCCTCATAGCTTTCCATCCCGTTCTTTACTGACAGTTATCAGTGGGAAACTGAATGGGTAGCAATGAGGCAAAGTTGAGTATTGTCTTGCTTAAAAGCTAAAACGCCATGACAAGTTACTTAAAATGCAGTCATTTTAGTGTCATTAACACTAGGTGTGGGTACAATGACACAGTAATTGCAAACCTGAGTAATTGTCCTAATCCTTACCATACAGAGCATGTTTACACTATTTACTATTATGATGTAACCATTTGTATCTATTCTTGCATTTGTTTTCTGCACTCTGTACCTAGATGCCCTACGGCGTTGTGCGCTGCTATAAATGTTAAAATAAATAAAAATAAATAAATACAACAATAATTGAAGACACGCACTCATCCCAACTGATAGTTTCTGCTGTCACTGTGTGTGGTCTCCCTGTCCAGGCCACTCTAACACCCCTTCAAGGGCCCGGCATGGCTCCGGTGTTGCATATTCAACATACATCCACCACTTCAACACTGACAGCTATACTTGTGAAGGAGCGACAGACCTGAGGGCAGTGCATGGTCACTGGGCCATGGAGGGGTTGAAGAACATCTTGGTATGTCATCACTTTCCCTGTGCCACTAACTCTTTCTCTCAATACTCTGATACTGCTCTTCTTTCACACCCTTGAACATGTCTCACCCTTTTCGCCGGTATTACCCAAACTGACCTTTTAAATTGACCTTTTATCCAAATTGACCTTATAATAGTGGCCCTATTGTCTTTCTGCACAATTGACCTTGACCTTTATTTTACTTTTATATATATATATATATATATATATATATATATATATATATATATATATATATATATATATATATATATATATAGGGTGGGTTTGGGATAATAAATAATATAATGGGATTGGTTAGTGGGTTGCGGGCGGTTTTGTATTGAGAGGAGGGTTGCAGGGGTTTTCCCCTGCATATATGTCCTAATTGACCTTCATTTTACGATCAATTGAGAAAAGGCCAATTCTCTCGCGATCAATTGTGAAAAGGTCAATTAGTAAACGTCCTTTTCCCCCTCTGACAGCTTTAGGTGATGATAAAACAGGTACACGAAAGCATGTAACATCAGACCAGCCTTTGCCAAAGGACACTGCTAGCTGCATTTGAATGCACGAATTTGCGAGCAACCCCTGCATTTCATGAGCTAATTTTGAACAATCTAATTGGTTGCTGAATGATCATGTCGTGTGCAATTGAAATCATAATCTTATCATGTGTGTACATTATGGTCCATGGCCCACATACAGGGTCCAGACAGCGACCTAATAGATGAGCCAAGGTTTCGACAATTTACCGGTCTGAATTCAGAATAAAAAATATTTGATGTCAGTTACTAATATGCTTCATGTAAGCTATTGTAACTTGAAAGTAATGGTGCTGAGTTGACATCTTAAACAGACATAGATCCTCAAAATGATAAATGACCACATTTAGAATCATCTTAACTGTTCAATGGAGAAACATATTTCTCCTAACAAAATCACAGCAGGATAGTTTTAGACTATTTCCATGTGAAAGATACTGACATTTGAAAAATAACTGTGAGAAAATGATTAGTTCTGTCTGAACTATTTCATGATACAGAAATAAATGTGAAAAGTAGAGGACGCGCTGAAAGAAAATCAATATAGAGCAATACCGTTGGGAACATATAAAAATAGCAAAGAACTGTGAGCCCTGAAGCTGCTCTGCACTGTAAAAAAATCACTTTGTGAACATCAGATGTTGCTTTTGCTTACTTTGTCTGCCAGGTCAAATCCCACCGTGCTGCATTTTGAAAATCCACCTGCTATTCTCAAATTCCTCAAAGAGAAGCAGAGAAGTTAGGAATTATTTGGCATAAAAGGTGTCAATGTCAAGGTCAGCTTGCCTAACAGTGTTACCCAAGTTTGAGACACATTATCCGATTCTGATCCATGTGCTCTGGCCAATCTGTTTATACAAACACTATGAAGCTGTTGGCAGAGCTTGCTCAATGACAGATTAGTGCAATTTTTTTCACTCCCCTGCAACAGTCCCTGACTGTGTGATTTAGGGCCAATATGTCACTCTTTAGTATTTCTCTTCTGGTGGTACAAAGGCATCTACTTATGCTTGCCTTTTAGTAGAACCAACTATGCTCTTAGAGAATCGTTTAGAAGCCATGTCTTTTCTCTGATTGAAGCACAATGGAAAGCGCAACAACTTCTACTTTGATCAGTTGTTTGGAAGTCAGGTGTAGGATGTTAGTGGTGTCACAGATGGCATCAAGAACACCAACTCCCAAAGAGAGATGAAGGGTTTATATTGTGTTTTCTTCAAGAGACAGACTAAGGACTAACCCTCTCTATCTAATCCCAGGCTGGTCACTAGAGAACAGGAACTCCTACTATTTGATAGCTATATGACTAACAGTGATGGTCCGAAGGCAATTGCCTTATCTCACTATCTACCTCTCAGAACAATCTAGATAATCCCACGCATAGGATACCCACAGGGTATTTTCAATAAGAATAGGTTCATCTCAGACACTCAGGCCCCACTTGGTCTTTTGAGTCCACACCCTCCTCCTTCTCTTCCTTTGACTCTTCTTGCTCACTTTCCTTGTCTTCCTTTTCCCCCACTGTCTCTCCTTCTCTCTCCTTATAACTTCCTTCTCTCTTCATCTGATGTTCCTCTCTCCTTTCTCTACTACCTGCCTCCACCCACCAACCTTGCATCCTTCTATTACTCCCCTCTCTGAACTATAACATCCCCTTGTTCCTCTTGATTACTCCCTGTCTCTTTATTCTACTTCCTCTCTCTACACACTATCCATCTCTTCACTCTACGGTTACCTCTACACACATTTACTATCACCCATCTCTCGACTCTACTATTACCTCTATCTCAACTACCCATCGCTCCACTATACTGCTACCCCTCTTTGAACTCTACTCATCCTCCCTCTCCTCCTTTCACCATTCAACTCACCTTATCATGCACTCCCTACTCTATCTGACTTACTTTCATAGCGTTCACGCATACTCACAATCCAGTAGCACTTTCTCTCACTAGCCAATACCTCACTTTGCACAATTTGTCAATAAATCTCTCCATGCCTTTCTCCATCGTCCTACCTCCAAGTGGTGCCTTGTTCTACCTCATTCTCCTTCCTTGACATCACCCAAACAACCCACACCTTCCTGCTTCCGGTTCCTCCATATATCCTCCCCCTTTCCTCTACATCGGCAACCTTCTTTATCAGGTTCCCCATGCCAACCACTGGCTTTCTTTATATCCAGAGCCATGCAACAGGTTCATCATTCATGGATTAAGCCCTGCATGTCTGCGGAAGGGGCAGGTCTGGTGCGTTTCAGTATTGGGGGAACACTACAGTCACTAATAGTCTTATTGTTGTAGTTTGATAAAATGGCTCCTTGCCTATATGGGATGCTGCATTACTTATACTGGGTGGCAGATAAAAGTCTCTATTTGTGAGAGTCCACAATTATCTGTAATCCGGAGCATTCCGAGCTCCACACAGGGTTGCAGTCTCTGGTGAAGCTCTTTGTGCGCAGGAAGCTGGGATGATTCCACTCACAGAAATCTTCCATTGCTTGATATGATATGATTAGTTATTTATAACGCGCTTAATACCCAGAGGTTTCTAAGTGCAGACCCGGGATCATCCTGTGTTGCTCTGTGTCGTCTTGCTTCCATGGCAAGCACGTTGCCTCTGAGCTATCCTCCTGAGAGGTTTTTCGCTCTCTTGACCCATGTCACGTTCAGTGCTTGCTTTTCTCTCGCCAGGTTAGGCATCTTCCTTGGGTAGACAGAGGTAGAATGGCATGCATTGTGCAATTGCAGTATTCTATACGATAAGATGGTACCGGTATCAAGCAAAACATGCACATGAAGGGATAGGGATGGGCCCTCGCCGATTGCCACCTTCCCCCTCTGGGCCACGGCTGGCTCTGGCTTCTATCCTGGTAGGCCACTCACGCTGTAACAGTAGAATTATACATGTTGACACTTACTTTTTCCTGGCCTGCTTCATCCCAGGATACATTTTCTGCTCATTAAACGTACATGCTACGTTGGGTAGGTCAAGTCATTTGGTTAGTGGAGTGAGATCAAATGCAACCATCACTGTTCCAACTATGGTGATATTCAAAGCCTTCATCATTATCTCCAATCCTGCCATGTCTTTTTTTGACATTTCCAATCCAAGTGGTAGCTCAGTCATTGTATTCTTTGGTGCGGGGTTGCTGGGGTAGTGGGATAGCCATGTATCCTAATAGTGATATTGGTCTAAGGTTTCAGTCAGATGTTGTTTATTTGAATAGGATAATTAATGTAAAGCGAATATCAAAAATGAATGCTAATGGCAGCATATGATCTGCAGCATGTCTTCTGGCTGTGTGTAATTGACTGCTTGGTGAGGACTGCGTGCTGCAGGTGCATAGGCATGTTAGCCGAGGGGTCAAATTACCGAGGAACTAGAGTCAAAATCCTGAGATAATAATTGACAACACCTCTAAAGGGTCGGTAATGGTGGGTAATGGAGCAGATGATAAAGGGAAAGCCGTTTGTTACTGGTGTGGTTGTGAAGATGGTTTTGCTGCCTTTAGACTGCCATTGTTCTAAGTATAGCTCTCCCACATTATCACTAGTACAGCGCAGGTGCCCTGCTTATCGCTTGCACAATAGACCCAATCACAAATATTATTTAGAAATACACACGTGAGTCCTTGGCTGCAACATAAAGAAAATTAGGTTACAGGACAACTTGTGCAAAGACTCATGTATAAGAAAGTCCTTTTGAGTTCCTGTTTATTGGAGTGCGTGCCTGTCACACAGCATTTTATATATAAAATAACTGGGTAGTCTTGTTCCTTTTCATGAGATGGAATGCTTGTGCCCGCAGAGTGAATGCAAGCTCGTATTATATTGGGTGATTGGCTTCAGAGTGAGCGTGTGTGTATGTTTGTGTGTGTGTGCGTGTGTCTGCCTCAGTTAGGGCTGTCCTAGGCTGACTGATGTGGCTGATGTGTGTCTCTTATGTAATTCTGGCTTAAGCAGTCATCTGCAACAGTACATGTGAATACAACCTCTATTATATGTGGTGCATTGTACTTCAATGTCTGTTCAGACATGCAATAACGGTTAAGACTATGGTGAGTATTTGGTTGATTATTGGCCTGTCTGTATGGCAAATTGTGAGCGTAAGTAGTTGAGTTTTGAATGCTTGAAGGTGTAGTCTAAAACGTTGCACAATTCGTGTTATCTTTCTTTTCACACTTGGGTCTATTTTGTTGTCTTCCTGCTTGTTCTGGTGCTGTGGCTCTTTTGAAATACAAGCTTGAACACTGTACATATGCAATGGCGTACCCTGTGCTTGTGGGTGTGGATGAGTAACCTGACGCGTGTAGTTATGCCAGAGTACTTTCTGTTGCTTCCCTTTTCTTACCAGGACATGTGTTGTTTGGTTGTCAGTCCTGTTAATATGGGCTGAGTCCATTTGTGGCAATCCTGATCTGAGTTTGGCAGGCCTGTCATCTGACGGCATGGCTCGATTTTGTATTTAATCAGAATCATGGATCAATATATGCATTGCTCACCAAGCTACCTGAGTTATACTTCTTTCTTCAGAAATCTACTATTTTCTCAAATTATATATTGTTAAGTTAAATCCACAAACTCTACATTGTTAGGATGGCCTGAAAATACCCAGAATAAGCAGAAACCGGATGGCCAGGAAATCCTGCCCTCAATAATGGAAATAGTCAAAGTAAATTGCAAAACCCGCCTTATTAACACTGATATGATATGGCATTTAGAACGCGCCTGTGAACAAGTGTTTCTAGGTGTGACAAGACAAGGAGGGGGAAACACAGGGAGGACAAAACAACAATCTTACTAGTCCCTGTGTATTTCAGATCGTGCAAGTACAGGGAAGTGGAAGGGGAGAAATTCAGAGGGGCTGCGGGAGGGGGAATTGCAGGTAACTTAAAAGTGCAGCCAGCGTGTGGCTCAGTCCAGGTAACTCAAAATGTGCAGCCAAAGGGTGGCTCATAAGTGCAGAGAGAAGGGACTGTAGAGTGCAAGGGGAGCCAGGAGGCAGTGCAAAGTGCAACTGGACATGCAGGAGCCTGGACCCAAGTTCAGAGGGTAGCCAGGTGACCATTGTGTGGAGCAGTCGGGACATCAGCAGGGAAGAGGAAGTGAGAAAGCAGAAGCAAAGAGGAAGGTCTTGAGTTGCTTCCGGAACTGGAGGTGGTTCTGCTTAAGTTTGAGAGATGTATGGAGGCTTCTAAAGGGAGGCCCCAGCCAATGATAGAGTTCTGCCCCCAACTCTCTGCTTGGAAAGCGACTGACCCTCAGAGAGTTGGAAGTGGATGAGCAGAGAGCTTGGGAAGGGAGATATTTAGGAAGAGAGAGTTGGAGGTAGTGTGGTCCCAGGTCCCAGAAAGAATTGTGGACGATTCACAGGGTCTTGAACTTGATACTTGCGGCCACTGGGAGCAAATTAAGAGGTTTCAGAGCTGGAGAGATATGAACCCTGGGCTTGAGGCCAAGGACAAGTCTTGCAGTCCTGTTCTGGATAAGTTGTAGAGGTAAGAAAGTAGAGGCAGGAAGATTTAGAAAGAGGCTATTGCAGAAGTCCAGCCTAGAGAGCACCAGAGCTCTGGAGACAGTGAGCTTCTGGGGGAAAGTGAGGAAAGGAATAATACCTCTGAGGAGGTACAGCTGATAGTTTGACTTCTTAGAGATGTCAAAGATGTGAGGAGAGAAAGAGGGTGAGGAGTCGAAGATGACCCCAAGGTTCTAAACTTCACAGGTAGGACCAGGAAGAGGGCCCAAAGTGGGCAGAAAGAGAGCGAGAGGGAAGGAGGGTGCTGGTCTTCGGATGAGGAGGATATCAGTCTTACTGGCATTAAGGCAGGGATTATTGGCGGCACACCATTCCTGAATTGCGGTCAGTCTGGAATGAGGGAAGGAGAAGAGGCGGCTGAGGGGAGCCTGAAGGAGAGCTTCCAACATAGGCCAACGTAAAACAGGGACAGTATACAAGCATTGAATTCTCATACCTTTCAGAGACCTCATGCCAAGAAACAGATTATAAATCAAACACATGTCACTACTGATGTCATACTACACTCTCAGTTACAAAAACCTACGGGTTGAAGGGATTGGTTACGGGAATTGAATATATATACATTACATAGTGGTTAGCCTTCTAAATGCACGTTACATATCTGTTGGCTCCACCTGAGACCACCACTAAATTGATAATGGTGAATACATGTGATCTCTACAATATGTGATTGGTTAGTGCAATATGTACTGGGCAGCCTAGCATTGAGTGTTTATATTGGTTGGCATCTTCTTGACCAAACTTGGGCAATTAACAGATCGTCACCACATTAGCCAGGATGGGAGTAGTGAGAGAGAGGCCCAGGAACTGCTTTCCTTTCAATTAAAAAATATACTATCGCTTATTTCTAGGCCACGAGCCAGAGTGATTTCTTTGTAGTTAACCCTGTATGGTGCCACATTTCTGAGAATATGTGGGGAATCGAGTCAGATGCCTATCTGTGTCTGGGGCAAATGAATAGACAGTGTTATTGAATTAGCGGCCATGTATGAGAGGACCACGTTTCAAATTATTACATCTTGCATTTGTTGGGATTTTTGTTAATATCAGTGTGATTGTTATTACTTTCTCAGCCACTAGGGACTTGGTTTGGCGTTCAAAGGCTAGTTTTTCTTTAATATTCTTAGAAAATATGTCTTGTGACTTGGGAATTATTATCTTGTGTTGTCTCCGAGCCATCCAAACCCTCCCTAATTTCTCAGTAACCATGGCTGGGTCCACAGAGCTAATGTTTGTGCCATGCACGGGTGTGTATTTCAGTAAATTCGGCAGTATGAGTTTTCATGAAGCTTCAAGGCCTTTCATTCATTTCAGTACGTGCTGCGACTTCCATTTTGGAAAATATGGCTGCTCAGCACTGTCACATTTCTATGTTAGTGAACTACATAAGTATGTCAATCTTGTTGCTGCATTCAGCTTATACATTGCTTATATTATGGTCTTCATGTCTTTATGGTTGCAATTAATGTCCTTTGTGTATAAATGCCTATTTGACTTAGGGCCTCATTAGGACCCAGGCGGTAAGGGGTTTACGGCAGCGTAAACAGCGCCGACTCTTACCGCCTGATTCCGAGGTCCCTTAGCGCCATGGAGGTTTTAACACCTGCTTTTAGCAGGTGTTAAAATCCATGGCGCTAAGGGACCTTGTTGTTAATTACGCCACCGTAATTTACGGTGGCGTAATTAACGCCTTCCCCACTCCCATTATGCCCTATGGGGCAAAAATGGGAATGGGGAAGGGTAAATGGGTTAATGGGGACTTACCGCCCCACTCACCTCGGAATGGGGCGGTAAGTCCGCCAACCACCATGGCGTAAACGTAGTTTACGCCATGGTGGTAAAGGTACGACCCAGGCGGTAACTTATCGTCTGGGTCGTAATGAGGCCCTTAGTGTCTGTTTCTTCATGATGAGTGCATATTTGATTTGTGTCTATTACATGTACGCGATTGTTCACAGTGAGTTCGTTTATTCTTGCCATCTTTAGTACATTAGGTTAATTTCCTGCAGTACCTGCCTGAGATATTAGTGGTACAGTTGCCTTAGTAACGTTTCTTAGCTATGTGGTATTGGGGTGGGGAGGGGCCTAAGCTATGAATGATGTATTCATTTGCCTGTCAACAATATCAATCCTATTTCTCAATTATCTCTATAATATTGTTTAAAACACTCTATGTTTAAATGAGTCTATGCAGCAAGATCAACCAATTCAACACAAAAAATCCTTTTTTTAACACATGTATGAATGTCACTTAACTGTGTTACTCAATGTGTGTGTGTGTTGACATCAGTGATGTTATCTGCCTAGCATTGTGGACAAGATCCCCAATGTTCTGTTGGATATTTAAAAAATAGAAGTTGAATTGTGCTAAGGCACACACCCTGATAGAACACACCTTGTTGCAGGTTCTATTCTATTTAAGTTAAAAATCATATGTGTGTGTATATGTTTGCTAAAAGATTTGATTCCTTATGGTATTACCTCCTGCTATGAGTGCAGTGAATGACACTTCAAATTTGGCTTCCTCCTCCTTTGAATCAGACATCCCAGATAGCAACACTGAGGATCCTCTAGTGAGACTGAAATTTTTAGAAGCGATGCGGCTCCACTGCCAGGGTGGCAAAATACAAATGTGGGGTGGTGTTTGTGGCAGGTGTTGATGAAGGGGTAAAAATTCCTCCAGAGGCGCAAAACCTGAGGTACAACACCCATAGACGGAAATGCGGCAAAGAGGGTCTACAATACCTTACAAGGTCGGCTGAAATGTTCTGGAGAACAAAACCAGAAATAACCCCTAATAAACCTCAATACACGCATGCAGGTGTTCAACCTGTTTGATCATGGCCTATCAAAAGATCAGCTTGAGTTATTACAGTTTGGCCTTAATTTCTATCCCTTACTTCATCATGATTACACACAAACAAGATTGGACTTTGAGCAGTTTATGAGGAAGATCAAGCTGAAAATGTATGTTGCCATCAATCCAAGGAAGTAAACACAAACAGTAAGGAGTGTGGGTAGAACCAATTTTACCATAGTTGATTTACCCACCTTGGTTGTTATGGCAGAGTTATCGGATCTAACATTGAATACCAAACAGTTAAATCTTTCTGATGTTGATATTGATACTGACTGGTCTAGGAATATCAAACTTAAAACTAAGTCCAGGTTTAATCAACTTTCAGTTGCAGGAAGCTTTTCAAGATCTGGTAATTGCAGATCTGCAAAAGCTTAGACTTACTAAGCAGAATGTATCACATAATTTGACAAAGCACCAAAACGATGCGTTGTCAGAACCTCAACAGCTGACTGAGGTTATAATCAAACCCTCAGATAAGAAGGGCTCCAACATTGTTTTACTGAATTGTGGTGATTATGTAGCATAGGCCAAACGGCAATTAAGAGATCATATTTGCTACACAAAGTTAACTGAAAATCGGTTTACCAAAATTAAGGAGCACCTAGCTGTTTTGCTTGATCATTGGACTGTTTGTGGTATTTTGGATCTTGACATTTGTACATTTGTGTTACCAACTTCATATGTCATCCGAACCATTTATGTTTTATCCAAGGTCCATAGGTCCACTTCTCAACCTCTAGGCAGACATATTGTGAATTTGTCAGGATCTTTACTTGAGAATCTATCTAAACATATTGATGAAACACTCTTTTATGTTGTTTCTATGTTTCCTTCTTTTAATAGAGATATAAAAGATTTCTAGAACCATATAAATGAAATTCCTTGGGAGGATGATATTTTGCTGGCCCCTCTTGATGCCATTTCTCTTTATGCTCCAATAGATCACTCCGTAGGAATGAAAGTGTGTCAACATTTTTTGATACCAGGTCCCTCAATTATCTATCAAATACAGAGATGAACATGTCGATGATTTCAATTTTGTCTGGGCAACAATATTTTTCTTTTTGATAATTCCTACTACTACCAAGTCAGGGTTACGGCTATGAGTACTACTTTTGCCCCTCCTATGCCAACTTGACTATGGTGTGATGGAAGCAGACAATAGTTTGGTCTAGGGACAAGGAATGTCATACTCATCATGTCAATACCTGGTTATGTTTTATCAAACACCTGTTTATTATCTAGAAGGGTATCAAGGATGACTGGCTAGTTTTTGTGAGATCCTTGAATCAGAATGACATAAACCTCCAGTTCACTGAGACCCATAGCAGAATAGATATTCTTTTTCTTGATGTAATGGAGTATTGGATAATGGTGGTTTGTATACCACAGTCCATAGGAAACTGACGAGGTCCAATGTTTCTCTGCATGGCAAAAGTAATCATCCTGCAACATGCAAGAACAGTATTCGGTATGGCAAATGTTTTTACCTTCACAGCAATTGTTTGGATATTCAGCATTTTGATCGACAATGTTCAATTGTTAATATTCCAAGAAAGTAATCGAGAAATCTTTTGTTGCTTCAAGGAGTCTCAATTGATTTTACTTAACAGCGCAAGGATTAAGGCGAGTGAAAATAACGTGATTAGATTAATTCTCAGTTTTTCTTCAGAATCACAGTCAGTCCATGCCATTATACAAAGCATTGGCAAATACTTAAGATTGACAAGGATCTTGCATCACTTTTGACTAGTTGTCCTTTTCTTAATTTTGCAGACCACCTTCTCTGCGGGATACATTTGTTTTGAGCTTCTTGCAACCAATTTAAAATAAATCTGAGGTGAATTTGTGGCTGAAGAAATTTGGAAAAGGCTTCTTTAATTGCTCCAAATGTAAGATTTTCTGTTTTCATCCCATTGTTAGTATCACTTATGTCATAAAACACAACAGTACGTGTAATACTGAATTCGTTGTATATGTACTTGCAAGCTTACGATCAGGATTCTACAATATGTGAGAGCAATACAAAATGTGCATTATGCCTACCCTATTGCCAAGCATTTTCATGAAAATCATAGTGGATTGCTGGATGGTTTTACTTTTTTTGGAACTGTACATGGTCCCAAACATCACAGAGGAGGTGATATGATTTTAAAACTACGTCAGTTAGAGACTAGGATGATTTTGGATCTTGAAACAAAGATTCTGAAACAGCATAATATTGATGAGGAATTGTATACTTTTCTGCTAACAGGATTTTGTGATGTTGTATGTGATGGTCTTTTTTCATAACCTTTGTATGCTCTGTTTGTTTCTCATTTTAGTTGTTAGTGATATTACCCATTGATTTTTGGATGATTTCACCTTCTGGCAGGGGATTGGTTGTGCACTCTGGCCTTGTTGCATTTTCTCAATTTTAAGATATTAGATCTTGTATGATTCCATGTTCCTGTTGCCGCCCCAATTATTGTATGCTTATTTTAGAATGGTTTATATGTAGTTACATTTATATTCATTTTGCTTTTATTTTTTACTTTTAAGTATTTTGCCAAGAGTACGTCTTAATTTTTGTGAGTATTTTCATGAACACCATATGGAACTAAGGTTTTTTGCAGAAAGCATTGGATATATATATATATATATATATATATATATATATATATATATATATATATATATATATATATATATATATATTAGAAGAGAAAGAATTTGTTTCCAATCAAGAAAAAGGAAAAAGTCGGGAAAGCAGCAAAAAACACTATAATGGCTTTCAGCATGGAGACAGGGACACCAAAGAAAGTCCAGACAAACAGTTCACTTTATTATAAATTTGTCACGTTACAGAGAAAAGCAAAAGAACGACGTGTTTTGCGGTGCTCTCACCGCTTGGTCACGTTAGGAAAAGTAGACATCATAAAGGTGACTTTAAAATGGCACAGCAGTCTCTATGAT
Organism: Ambystoma mexicanum; assembly: GCF_040938575.1. NCBI lineage: Eukaryota > Metazoa > Chordata > Amphibia > Caudata > Ambystomatidae > Ambystoma > Ambystoma mexicanum. Next base: position 343,370,899 of record NC_090934.1, on the reverse strand, counting down.
TCCACCCCCTGATAGAGTGTAACATTGTAAAACATTGTGTTGTTTTAGTCAGAGGAGGCAGATATCTTATAATGTTCAAAGGCAAGCATGATTCCAATAGTCTGTTACTAAATAAGGTTCATGTAACAGTGCATTAAAAGCTGTTGTCTCAAGCAAACCACAAAGAGAAGCATGCAATTTTGTTTCTTAACATTCGAAACTGCAAAAATGCATCTAGTGCAAAAAGTGCCGCAAAAAGTAGTCTCTGTATTTGTAGCATCTGCTTTTAATCAAAATCTAGCACCGTCATGAATACATTTAAACACAAAGATAGTGGCACGTAGCAGTATATTGTTAGTCAAGCTAGATTTTAGTATGAGCTAACTCTTAATTCTGCTTTCACAAAGCCACGATTGCCGCTTACTGTGTAGTTGCCTGTGTTGAAATGTGTAAATCCTTCTCGTTTCTGATAACATCACATGTGAAATTAACATTGTTGAAAAGTCCCAACCTACAAGGGGTTGTTTTTATTATGTTGGTAAAAAGATGTCAGGGGTGATTGTGTAATGTTAAACTTGTAATAACTAGCTAACAATTAAAGACTTACTACACACTTGTGCTAGTACAAACAATACAAATGAAGGCCCACAATGCATATAAATCAGAGACACATACAGGAAAACTAAAGTAAGGAAGAAAGTAACTGCATCATCAGAAAATGTTAATAGCATTAAAGTGTATCTTCATGTATACAAATGAATTGTGTGTCTGAGGCCTGCTATTGCTCCATGCATGTGGACCATGAGCTGAGACCAAACCCTAAGGAAAGTACTTTAAGAACATACTACAAGGTTAACGTTTTGATATACAGACCTTTTGAATTTTAATATTCTGATTGTCACTGAATAAAACCATCTGGCCTAGATTTTTCAGTGTAGCAAAATATGTGAGCCAGATATGTGATGTTATCAGTGATGTCATCAATGACATTTGTGATGTCATCGTTGATGTCCGGGTGTAAGTCTTAGCAGTGTGCGGTGGTGGCGCTAGTTATGCTTGCTTAGTTTACCATAACTGGCAAATTTCTGAGATTTTTCGGTTTTACCTTTAACCATAACGTCCCTGTAACAATGTTTTTCCATTGAATTTCATAGGTTTTTATTAGTGCAACTTAACCATAATGTCCCCTTAACTAAGTTTTTTCATTGAATTTCATAGGTTACTGATATCATGCTTAGCCAATAAGCAATATTTTTGTCCAATTTACAAAGTTTCACCGTAAAACTCTGCCGTTTGCCACCTTGTAGCATCATTTTTAACATGTCTATACACTTTTTATAACTTTTTGAAATAATTTTGCATCCATAGACGTCCGGGAACGTCTGATTTCATCGCAGACCTTCTGGACAGTGCCATGTGACCATACGCATGCGTGCGGCATGGTGATGTGTTTGCGAAGGCGTCTGCACTTCGTGATCGGATCCGTGCTTCGAAGACAGTTCGGAACTGCATTTTCCATTTTACTGATCTAGGAACTTTCAACTTCAACATTTCCCTTGCACACCTCCTACACCTTTTCATACACATTATACATTACCAATTAGTACACAGTACATACTTGGAAGAATTTTATCAAAACTGCTATTTATCTTAAAAGTGGCATCAGTTATTGCCATCCCTCCTCCTTAAGAGCCACCACCAGCTGGAGGACCTTCACAACAAAAAAAGCCAAGTACATTCAAAGACAATGTAGAGGACCAAGAAGATGAGTTAGAGGGGTTTCCTACTTCTAGCACCAAGATTGAATCATGGGTGAGCCAGTTCTTTGCTACTGTTGGGAGTGTACCAAAGGCTAAAGCTACCAAAGTGAAATGCACTTAGTGCAATTTTGTACTCAGTCGCAGACTACATGGACAATACTCCTACAGGACCACCTCCATGCGCCGCCACACAAACATCCAATGACCGCAATGCTCTCAGAAAGGTTGTTCCTTTCTCAGCAAGTTGTAAGCTGCCTTCCTCCACCTCATTTTCCTCAACAAATACTGTAACCCCACAGCCTGATGTCTGCGGGCATTGGCGCATTATAAATAAATAAATAAGGAGGGCTACAGACCATTATCGTCTATTGCAGCCCCTGAAATGGGGGATAAAGGCCATTAGCACCCCTGGTTCCCAAAGCGGGAACCCAGGTTGCTGAAACATAGATTTTCCTTCCTATAGTGGGATGCCTGCGGCGTCCCGCTGTAAGAAGGAAGGAAAATCCTTTTCTAAGACAGCCAACGTAGAAAGAGAAGGCGGGGCTCCGTACACAGCCCCTCTTCCCTTGCCATGGCCGCCTGTAATACCCTATGAAGATATTACCACAAGCACTTTTTTTCCCTTTCGAACCTATCCTACCTTCGAATAATTTTACCACATAGCCGGTCCCAGGTAGACATAGGCACTTTAATACAATTTTTCATCCCTAGCGGCCATGGCCAGTAGCCAGATTGTCCGTGTCATGACCTTATGCCATGACCCAGACAATCTGGCTACTGCCCACAGCCACAGGCTGTGGTATACCTCAGTCACCAAAGATATATGACTATTGTGTTTACCTACATTATGACACTTGTCAAAAAATAAAACATGGGCACATTTGCAAAACCATGCTTTAATGTCCTTGCCAAATCTCCTCTCCAGTTTGCTCAAAATCCTCCCATGTTTTTTTTAAAGTGTCAAAATGTATTTACATACAATACATACAATAGTCATATAACTTAGCCCCCACTTGATAAAATCCATTCATTCTTTTCACAAACATTGAAGGTTGGGTCTATAATCTTTCTCAAAACTTTTGTCCACATTCGTCAAATAGCAACAAAGTTATAAGCCATCTAAAAATGTTGAGACCCCACCTTTAACTTCTCCCCCTCTTGAGAAAATCCCACCAAACTTTAGAAAACCATTTATATATAGATCCAAAATCGTTTTGCCAAATGTTGTGCAGATTCGTCAAATGACACCACATAAATATGCCTTTACAATATTTTGGACCCCCACTCTAATTTTGCCCCCTCTTGACAGAATCCCACAGAACTTTGCAAAACCATTCAGGATTAGTTTTACAATAATATTGCAAAATAACATGCAGTTTTATTGAGTGGCACAAACGTTATAAGCCATCCAAAAACTGCTTTTCCCCAACCCTGTAATGCAGAAATAGACATCTGAAGTGTCCGCGAACACCACAGGACTGCCTGAGGACTGTCGGGGGGGACACAACCCATTTTTTGGCTTATAATGGCCATATCTCATCCCATCCTCATCCCCCCCACATCCCCAGAGATTGTTTGTTGAGTTTGACAAGAGCAATGTTGCTGTTTTTTATGCTTTCACCGCGCTATCCAAGGACCCCAAAAAAAGTCTGCAAATCCAAGATGCCAGGCATTTCAGGAAAACCGACGCATTTCATGTTTTCCCACCACCCAATCAGCAGTCGTGTTCCAATGTCTGCGGACCACGCAAAAGTCAGCAATTTTTTTTCGCTCAGAGGCCAGTCCACGGACCGAACAGGGAAGTGAGTCCGCGGAGCAGACATAAATATCACATTTTTTTGCCTAACGTTTTGGTCATTTAAAAAAAAACTGCTGGACGGATTTACACCAAGTTAACAAAAGCATTTCGGGACCAAGCCTCTGCTCCTGCCACCAATTTGGTGAAAATCCATCCAGCGGTTTGGGATCTAGGCGTGAGACAAGTTTTTTCCCATTATGTCTATATGAAAAAAATACATTTTGGGACCCCCCTATTAATTTTCCCCATTTGAACCAATGTCACCTAACTTTGCAAAAAAATTCAGAGTGGGCCATATACTTTTTTTGCAAAGTTTGGTGAGGCTTCGTCCAGTGGGAGCAAAGTTATAAGCCACCCCAAAAGTGCTCTTCCTATGGGTTTAGCAACGTAACCATAACTACATGGCCGTTAACGCACATAACTTTGTTAAAGGGACGTTAAGGTTAAGTTGCACCAGTAAAAACCTATCAACTTCAGTGAAAAAGCTTTGTTAAAGGGATATTATGGTTCAGTTGTCCTAAATAAAATCGATCAAATTCAGTGCAAAAACCTTTTAAAGAGACATTATAGTTACTTTGCACTAATAACAACCTATCAATGTTATGGTTCCAAGTAAAACCGAAAACCCCCAGAAATTCAACAGTTATGGTAAGCTAAGGAACCATAACTTGTGCCACTACTGTGCACTGCTACGACTAACACCCATGACATCAAAGATGACATCACACATGTCATTTGATGACAGCAGAAAAAACTGATTACTAGCATCAGTAAGATGGATTCCATCTCTGCGAAAAATGTTCATACTACGAAAATGTAATATTTTCATTATGGAAGGACGACATGCCAACATCTCTCAAAAAGGCTCAAACCAGCCTCGTTCACATTGCGCCTCGGTTTCTCCATTTGCGGACCAAATGAAGAACAGCAAAGCCACGTCTGTCTCTTTGCCCAATGCGAGAAAGAATTACTCGGGAGTTAATAACATGTCCATGACTCACAAGTGCCTCCTTTATTGCAAACTGCAATGAGATTCCGGTAACATGTCCTAAACTGTTCCCTCCACAATGAATAATAATAATGTCTGGATGATGGTGTGTCACCATAGTGGCAAAAAGAGGAACCAAATCCGGTCACTACATTCCACACACTCCATACTAATACCTATCCACAAACTGGAATCCAAAATGTGCAGCCACTCCACAATGCGTTGCAGACACCTGCAACCAATGTACCCAAGAGTCTCCCAAAATGCAGACACGCTATCTCCTGAAAGACACATCCATAGCCATAGCCATCTGCACTCATCTCACCAAACAGACCTTCTGCCACCGTCTCTCCTTACACACCAAACCCAGAAAACCTTATTGACAAATCCCCTAGCCTCCAGAGTCCCATCTACATGGCTACCAGCTTCAAATGCCCCGGATGTGGCACATGCGATCTGCGGACTACCACGGTGTCCACAGACATATCGTGCAATTCACGAGGGTGGAGACAGAAATTTCAACCAGGGTAGGAGATTTCCTCTTTAGAGGTGACTCTGAAAAGAGCTTTTTTTTAAAAAATGCCTCTAAAGAAACATCTTTTATATTGTATTTTTTTGTTTTTTCCACTTATTTTCCTCCACATTTCTTTACATGTTTTATTTTTAATTGTTATAGTGGTTTTTGCTGATTAATCAACTTTACAACAGTTTAAAAGAAGATCACATATCAATTATAACATTTCTACTAAAAGCAATTTAAAATGTACGATTTCCTTGACATAATAAGATGAAATGAAAATTAAATTAAACAGACAAATGGAGAGTGCCATTCTAGCCATTTCACATTATTGATCGTTTCTTAAGAACAATGTGTTCCAATCACAAAGTGAGCACTGCCTCCAGGAATCTCTTTATGGCAATATATACTGACATTAGATTTGTTGAAAAAACAGATTCCATCTATCATCTTGATTAAAGGTTCGAAATTGCTGACAATGCTTTTATAAAAATAACCAGTTCTCTCGATACACCTGGGCATTCTATAAAGAGATGTCAGAGTGTTTCTTTCTGTTCCGTATTTTCACATTGCCGACTAAAGTCGAATGATTTACTAATTAATGTTCATTTTACCATTATCGCTCCAGTTTGCCATAAATTAAATCTAAAGTGCAATATTGCAGTTTTCAAGGACACAGAAGGATATCAAATCAAATAGGGTTCACATTCTCCAAAATGTTTTCTCCAAAATGGATTGTGCCTAAAATCTTTATATAGAGAACATAGTTCTCGAGTTTGCATCCAATCATAAAGATATAATGTTTTCTTTGCTCTCTCAGGATTTTCAAGAAGGTGTGCAATGATACATCTGCAATAGACATTATATCATAAACAGTCCTACACCAATTAATCGGAAAGGAATGTGTCAATTTCAGCATGTACGAGGCGAGAGAAAACAGCAAGATATTGGGGTTATCAGCCAAAATACATTTTCTCAGCAGAGCACACTGATGCCACTGGTATTTAATGGAAAAAGAAAGCAAGCCAATTTCATGCCTTATAAGTGCAATTGGTGTGCACTGGGGAAGATTCAGACCTCCCTTCCAGTATCTACCTTTGAGTTTTTGTAGAAGGGATTTTTCCACTTTTGACCATGTTTCAAGGCCATAAAGAAGAATTGGTACAGTTTTATGATTATAATAAGTGATTACTGATTTTATTGAAAATTTGCCATATTTACGCACTATCAATTTTGATTGTGAAATTGCAGTAATTAATCATTGATCCAATATTTCCAAGTGTGCTCTGTTGAGTTGCTGATTGTCGATTTGCTTCCTAAATAGGTGTACTGGCTAACCACCTCTATTTCTGAGTCTTGCAAGAACCACCTATATCTATTCGTTCTCTTTTCTTTTGCATTGCAGATCATAATTTTGGTCTTCTTGACATTCACTGTTAACTGATTGGAGTTTATGTAACTAGACAAGGCATGCAGGTGATTTTGTAGGTCACTCTGGGTTTTAGATATTAGAACTAAATCGTCAGCGTATAGTAACGCTGACAATTTCTCCAGACCCAAATTTGGAGAATCAGAATTTAGATTTTGAAAGACATCTGGCATGTCATGAAAAAAAAAAATTAAAGGGGGCTGAGGAAAGGATACATCCCTGCCTCAGCCCCCTTTTAGTCCACAATGGCGCAGATAGCAATCCCTCTGCATTCAATCTAACCTGGAGCGAGGTTGCAGTATGCAGTATGCAGTTCTTGTATGATGTCCACAATAGTGCTTGGGCATTCTCCTTTCTGTAGTTTGAGAATCAGCAGCTCACGGGACACAGAGTCAAAAGCCGCATTAAAGTCGACACATGCAAAATACAATGGTTGCTTAGAGGTGTAAGAATAGTTCTTGAGGGAGTACAATTACATTAGATTAATGCATGTCCCCATCCCTGGTACAAATCCGATTTGGTGCAAGTCTCTCTTCTGGCGTTGAGCAGTCCACAGGTTAAAGTATCATAGAACAAAAGGTGAGAACATTTTCCCTGCGACATCAAGCAATGATATTGATCTAGCGTTTTGTGCTAGGAGGCGATCGCTGCTATTATAAATTGATACTACTACTGCCTTACGCTAGGAGGTCGGGATGGTTCTTTTCTCCACGATGTTAAGGAAAATATTATGTAAGATCACCGCCCAAATATGAGGGTGTGCCTTCAACATGGCATTACTTAACCCATCTGGGCCCGGAGCGCGTGAGCCAGAAGACTTTCTGATAAACTCCTCTATATCCTCTACAGAGATATCTAACTGCCAGATGTCACATAGCGTAGTTGGAAATTATATGATGTTCCATTTGGTTATATTATATAGCTCGTGAAAATGCTTTAACCAGTGCACTTCTGTAACTCCATTGATTTGGGCTGAAATTTGTTTTTTGTCCAAGGCTTTATTAAGGAATGACCAAATGCCAGCTGTATGTTTTGCTGTCCAGGTTTGCATAATGATCTCTCCATCTCGCTGGCATCTAATGACACTTCTCTCGCACGTCCAGTTCCTCTAACGGCACTTGATGGAACGTAGAGAAGTTAGTCTGTCAGCTTCAGGCAATAGATTAATCGCTTTTTTGTATCTTTTTGCATTTTTCCTTTTTGTTCCTTTGGACCAAATCAAAGCTGTGGGCTTTTTGTAGTTTGTCATTAGAAATGCTACTGCTAGATCTAAATAATAGTAGAGCAGTCATATAAATAGTATTATCATGGGTACTATTCACCTCAATAGCATGTGTGTAATAATCTCTTGGGATATTTTTCACCTTCCAGCTCCAAAAACATTGTTAATATGTTATGATCACTGTAGACTTGGTCAGCTACTTGAAATCAGTTAGTCTGATTGTACAAATCTCTATCAGTATATACAAAGTAAATTATGCTGTTTGACTGACCCCTGGTCCATGTTGCTCGTGGTGGTAAATCTCCAGGGAGTGATCCAATGATCATAACAAATTCCTGCTCTGCCATGAGAGCAATCCATTTGAACACATCTGGTTTTCTTTGTGACATCTCATCAAGACAACGTATATTTAAAATGCCCACCAGAATAGTATTGGTAATTTGTGTGTGAAGCTCAATTGTGTCTAGTGTATTAATTAGATCTTGACAATACTTCAGAGTCAGAGATGCCTGCAGGATTTTTTTAAATGTTTATTAATGCTAGTAAATGTTCTTGATGGAAGATTTTAACTAGCTGTATAAAATTGTTAGGAGTTATCCACGGTTTCAGGATACAGCCTGAGCTGGTTTTTGTCACTACCATCAATCTGGAGCTTGATCAGCCTTTTAAAGCAGGGATTGCAGGTACTAACAAGATATCATGGTCATTCCACACTGGGGAGTTCACTAACCAAGTTTCTGGAAAAGCAAGTATATCTCTGAGGTGAGTATCAAGCGATTTCATCAAATGAGAATGTCTGTGAGTATTCCAACTAGCAAGACTAATGGATTTTGAAATGTCAATATAATCTTGCTTATTTAAATTGTGAGACTGAAGTTATACCTGGTGAGTTTCACGCTTTGTACATGAGGATAAATGTCGACCAACGCTGATCTATTTTTCCACTGGTGTTTTTTTAATGTTTGAAGTTTTGTTGGTCAAATGATCTTGAAAAATAATGAATCCCAGGTTAAACAACTCAGCTTTCACACTCCAAATCACATGGGCTACTATCCCTGATGGAATCCACAGTCTGAGAGTCTCTGGCTCATATAGATTAGGGAATTCTACCTGCGCCATGTCGACAGTAGTGATGTTGTCCAGCACAGAAGTGTCTTTGAAGTTGCTCAAAATGTTTGTACGATAAAGAGTGAACTGTTTAAATGGGGCAGGGCTACATTTCATGATCAGTGTATATGTTGGTTCAGTTTGACTTTGGTCTTGATGTAGTTTGCACTTCTGTTGTTTCCAACGGCACTGTTGGTAGTTTCATATTTATCTATGAACTGGTTTTCCGGGATTATCTGGCTCATATAGATTAGGAAATTCTACTTGTGCCAGGTCGACAGTGGTGATGTTGTCCAGCACAGAAGTGCCTTTGAAGTTGATCAAAATGTTTGTACGACAAAGAGTGAACTGTTTGAATGGGGCAGAGCGACATTTCAGAATCAGCATATGTTGGTTCAGTTTGACTTTGGTCTTGATGTAGTTTGCACTTCTGTTGTTTCCAACGGCACTGTTGGTAGTTTCATATTTATCTATGAACTGGTTTGCTGGGTTTATCAATGGCTTGGTGTCTCTAGCTTCCTGCTGTAATCGATTGCCTGATTGTTTTGTTTGATTCTTAAATTTGCAACTACAATCTAGAGTTTGTGAAATGGAACCGCGGTCTGGTTTGTTTGATTCAATGAATCGCTTCCTCTTTTGGGTGTCATAATTTCTTTGGGCATCCAAATATGCATTGACCGCCTCACAAAATTCTCTTCTGCATGATTCCATGTCAAGTTTATCTGTTTCATGAGTTGCTGTAGCCTTTCGCTGGTTCTTACTTCTGTTTCCATTCTTCTCAGAGATATGTTCATGTTCCTTTCTGTTAAGGCGGATTTCTGAACTCTGTCCTGTGGCGCAGAAGTTCAGAAGGCCAACCTAATTACTTGGAACAGGGTAACCTCTGGACAAGCCAGACCAATCAAGGTAGCGATCGCGGCGGTCAAGACTAGGTCTCAAGAGGGGTGAGGGTGACTGAAAGCCCGCAATGAGCACACAAAGCAAGAGCGCTTACAAACTACTCCAAACAGTTGTTATATCAAAAATAGATACACATTTATTTTAAGGCCTTTAAAATAATGACCGTAGCGAGAAAATCACAATATCACAATATTAAACCAACACATACCATATCAACCCAATATATATACAAATACACAGTCGCAAGCGTTTAAAGCACGAAATATGTAGTCCACCTGCCAGGGAAGGAAAACAGGCAGTGCGATAATGCTTTCGACTCAGTTCGCCTTCATAGGCACCTAACTAGATGGAAGTCCGAGCCCTGCGAAGAGTGGAGCCTTGTGCTCAAAGTACCTGCCACGCCGGTGCCAACGGGCAAAAGGGGAAGCTCTTCGGAGGAAGTCAGGCAGTTCGGGTTAGTGCACAGCAGAAGGAGAACAGGTTCCGCAACTCAAGCGCAGCCTCCACAGCGGGCAGAAGCAGAGCGCGAGCGCGGCAAAAGGGTGCTGTTTTTACACAGCAGGGAAAAGCAATGGGATACTGCAGGAGGGCGACCAGATCCTAGATATACTACTCACCGGTCCCCGAAGCAAGCAGACCCAGGCTTCTCCACGATAGTTTCAGCAGCTGGCAGGTTCAGAAGAGCAGGGAACGCCTCGTAGTCGTGTAGAGCAAAAAGACGTCCCAATCGACGAAACCAGCACAGTTTTGCTGCCGCACAGGACAACGGAGCGGCCGTGTGTATTCGAGCCAAATGAACCCTCCTCCCTTCAGACCTGGGAACGCCAAGCGTACGAAGCGTGGGAGAGGGACAAGGACTCGCAATACAACACAACCTGGCGGCGGTTGCAGAGCCAAACCCCTTTGTAAGCTGGTCAGTCAACTGGATGGCCCAGAGACGCTTCCGAAGGCTTACTTGGCGGGAGATGGTTGAAGATGCCGGGAATAGCTGTTTCTGCTATTCCAAAGGTCGAAGCACCAGTACAGGCCTTCTGGTTCGATCAAAGGAGGACAGGGGCTCTCCGGACGACAGCAGTGCAAAGGAGGATTCCTTCAGCGGGTCACCAGCGATTCCTCGGTCCAGCCTCGTAGTTGCAGGATACTTGGCTCCTGTATTCCTTCGTTCGTGAGAACTCAGGAGATCGACATGGTAGTGGTGTTTCCAGCCCCCTCTTATCCACGGTTCCCTTCGCGCCAAAACGGAGGGGAGCCAATGGGAGATCTGCTCATCAAAACACATACCATACGTGGACCAATCACGGACCACGGTGGTCCCAGGCATTCACACCACCCTAGACTCTCTGGCACCCAGGATGTGTATTGGGACCAGACATCCCAGCCCACACCCTGGAGGCACACAAACGACATGTAGAAGCCCGCGAAAGCAACCACGTTTCGCGGGAAAGTACATGCCCAAATAAGGAAGGCCCCGGGTCGCCGGACCTGGGGAAGGTGAAGGGAGCAAGACGGTCAGTGGACAAGACAAAGGAGCCTCGCGGCCTGGCCATTTTGGGAGCCAGGCCACCATTTTGGGTTCAGTGCAAAAACGTGCTCAGAACGCCAAAAGGAGCTCAAAATAAACAATACGATCGCTGCCACCATTCGAGTCCCTGAATGACTTGCACCGATCAAATACATTCCTAAAAGAGTATCTAGGGCCTGTAGAAGGCTAGAGACCCAAGAGAGCTGTAACTTAGCTTACAGGGCCCTCTTGTGTCGTGTTGCACTAAAGCTGCGACACGATAGAAGAAACTACGGGAAACCACGTTCCCCGGTACTGACTGTCTTAAGGGCATGTCAGTTTCCCCGTAAGAAAGGAGCGAAAGCCCAGAGAAGTGCGGCAGAAGGCTGTACTTCTCTGGCAAAGTCAAGAACCAGTTTAAAAACAATAGCAAAAAGTTTAGGGGTTGCCACATGGAAGGAAAATTCCCTACAATAACGAAATCTTTCCTAACACTTTCTAATATCATCAGCAGGTCCCCTCTTTTGTTTGTCTATTTCCTCAATCAGATCATTTAATGGTTGGTGACTTGGAGCACAGGTCGAGACAGAATCAGCAGACTCTAACAGCTTGCTGTTTTTTTCGCATATTTGTTTATGACTGCCAAACTTGGATTCTACTTTTGTGTAGATAGAATTTTCTTGATAAACTGTCTCCCAGAAGATTTAACCACAGCTCCTGTGTTCTTTATGTTCTTGGTCTTTTTCATCTTTTTAGTATATAACTTGCTCACCAGCTTTTCAGAATATCCTTTAGATGGTTGTTTGATTTGATGATCCGGCTGGAAGATATCATACGTTTTTTTGCTGTTTTCACTTTCAACCACAGTGGTAGGTTTTTGTTTGTGATGTCAATATGTGTGTTCCCCTCTTCAATTGGACATATCACTTTATCAAAGACCGGAAGAACAGGGACTAAATTTGTCTCACTGCTCACTGCTTGAGGCTGTACAGCAGAAGTAATTTCTTCTTTATGGAAGCTGTTTTCCTTTGATGTGTAACTAATTGTTTTTTTTTTGTTTGCACATTTTTCACTTTGAATCCACTCAAGAATCTGATTTATTTGGATGGATTGCTGTGTGATCTTATTATCCAATGTTTAAAACAGCTGTCCCAAGCTGGCTAATGCCATATTGATAGCTGAAAGTGTAATATCCAGCAAGGGTTGTTGCGAGCTGTTCTCATTAAGGGGCGGCATGAGAATTGGTCGCCTTGGATTTGGGAAAACAAACGAAACTGACACTGAGGAAGAGTGGTTATCCTCATATTGAGAAGCACGCAACGAGCTTAGTCACTTCTGCCCATGTAATGCCTGTGAGAAACTTCCATGTAACGATAAATCAGGAAATGGTGTATGGGCTAGATCAAGCGTTGGTGGTACACTAATAGTCATAGGTGTAGAAAAATTAGCGCTTTCATTAACTGTACAAGAAGCACTCAGTGATATAAAAGAGCTGTTGATTTGCTGTCTTTTGTCTTTTTCTCCCTTCGTTCTGGAATGGTTAACTGATGCATTTGAAGTTCTTGATTCTTCAATATTTTCACCATTTGTGTGGATTTTAGCTTCTTTCTGGCATGACATCAGTTCTTGGTCACTAACTGTAGAATTCCGAGTGCCATCTTCACATGATCTACCGTGTGTGGGCAAGTCACCAAAGTTCTTAGCGGCTCTCACGTTTGTTATTGGCGTTTTTTTACACGGACTGCGCAAAATGCAGTATTCACAAATTTCAGCCATGATTGAGCTTTCTGATTCGCGGGTGTTAGCATGATGGATTTTTTTGAAACTTTCCTTAAAGTTTGCAGACTTGGTCGCGTTATCGCGCCAGATAAGGCAACCGTTGATGGCATATTCGTTTTTAGTGTGTAAAGTGCCTTAAACATATAAATCATAAACCACCCAATTTAGCGTGATCACGCTACGTTAAACAGTGACTACAGTCCTCGACACAGTTAATCAAATTATTAGTGCATACACAGGACCAAAAACAGAAATGAAATAATCACTCATACAAAGCACGGCTCAATGATCACTGTTTGCTCCATGCCTCAAGGTAACACAACCATGTATGATTTCAATTAAAACTCACACATATGCAGTAGATGAAGTCCAAAAGGAGACCCCCGGCACCCTTGCCACCCGTTGACAGCCGTGGACATCTCTTTCCCAACAGCACTTAAAGAAAAAGCGTGTGCACGCATAAATTGCAAAATATCCGGTCTATAAGGATTGTGGGGAATGTGGGAGGAGGCAGAGGGACATAGAAAAAGTTCAGTTTTTTTTCCTGTGTAAAACAGAAAAAAGTGTGAGTAAATGTTAGTGACTCAGTTACGGGCACATCTGCAGCGTCCTCTTTAAAGGTTGTAAACTCGTACCAATGTAGAGTTCTCAGATGATCCAGGTAATCCAATGAACAGTGGAGACAGCCATGGATCCCCTTTCCCAAAAGAGCTTCTGCAAAAAGCGCGCGTGCATAAAGCGCAAAGTATCCGGTTTTTAAGGATTGTGGGGAATGTGGGAGGAGGCAGAGGCACTTATAAAAAGTTCCTTTTTTTTCCAATGTAGTAGATGCAGAGTTCTCAGATGATTCAGGTAATCCAAGGAACAGCAGAGACAGCCGTGGACAGCTTCCACATTAACCTCTGTTAAGCATTCCTCATATTGTGGAATAAAATGGCATTTCCCAGTAAGGATAAAGCAATGCCATCTGCTTTGAAATAATGAACATTAACAGAATCAATATTCTCATTATTACAGGACAACATCCCCCTGCGCAAGAAAACAGACATGCCTTTGTTAACCAAACACCTTGCAACATTTTGCTGGGGAGAAAAAACATTACAATTGTCCCATGCTACCCTAGGTAGCATCTCAGAAAAAATAACCTCAGCACTTGGAAGAACCACCATCACTGCCTGAACCAATTTCCATAGAGCACTCAACAATTTAGGAGCACTGATATTCCCCAAATGCACAGCGCCCCCAATGCAGTACTACTACAACTGGACTGTGCCAAATGGACATACTCTTACAAACTCCAACCACTGCCTGCATATTGGAGCGAGGCACAGTTGACCACAAAACCACTCCTTCAAAACCAAAATTGGCAGTCATATCTTTAGACTTAATATACATCTCTGAACTTTTACAAATAGATCTACAACTACCATCACCCTGACTTTATGCACCTCTGCCATCTTCACCACACACAGCCTCTCTTCCTACAAAGCACAACCTCAACACCTGATTGGCTAATCCTCACAGTCCCCTTTCCATGGCAGGCATTCTATAAGGACTTGGATGTGGCACACCCTGTCCACATAATACAAGGGCAGCCCTTCTTCCCTTTCCACATCACTCTCTGCACCACTCCCTCATTGGCAACAGATAAGCAGTTACACAACCATCCACGAATCACATCCAAGACCTCTACATCTACCTCTGTGATTACATTTCAGCACTTTAGATCTACTGCTGAACACTCTGGCCACAAGTCTGCTGTGATTGCAAAGCACCTCCAGAAAAAAGTACTGTACAACTCTCCAACATATCTGCTTCCAGAAGTATCCACATCTGCATCCATCCACACAAACTACAGGTATGCATATATTTTGCAGAGTTTATTTCCAACTATTTTACAAATGCATGTGAACAGGGTACCTGCCAATTACCCTGCATAACCTACTCAATAAGCATACTGTAATTTGTCCCATCTCCTACCATCAAGTGGCACTTACAATACTGTGTGCTTTCAACATTTTTTTTACCCATATCACCCATGTTAATGTTCAAACTGTTATTTATTTATTTGTTTTAGTTGAATCCAACTTTACAAACATCAGAAATTCCAATTAGTTAAAATCACAATCAAGAACAGATAAATGAATACATAAGTAAAAGCGAAAACCCAAATACAATGAAAATAATAACAAGGGATTAAAATGAATGAACTTGTAAGCATAACAGTTCGTTTTTTTATGATTCTCATTTGTGAGAGATTCTCCTTTCCATATGGCATGTTCCAAATCTGTCTTGTAACATGTCAAACCTCTTGTCTCACAAGTAGATATGTTAAGCATGACCTTTAGGGTGAACTAGAATTAAAATACTAACAATATATGGCAAAACTGTAGACATAGGCCCTCATTCCGAGTAGGGCGGTAAGTGATACTGGGCACCGGTAAGGGGACCAGTGCCCGTAATCCCTTACTGCCCTACTACGAGGTCCCTTAGCGGGTCAGACCAGGCGTTAAGGACGGGACCCGTTAAGGGACCTGGGTGCAAATAACGGGCTTGGCATACACCGGCCCGTTATTTGCACCCTCCCCATTCCCATTGATCCCTATGGGGGCTCAAATGGGAATGGGGAATGGTTTGGTAAATGGGGACTTACCGGTCCCTCCAAGGTCGGAATGGACCGGTAAGTCCCCATTGAACCAAAGCAGAGTCGGTACCGGTATGGGAGGCAGTCATGGCGCAACTAGCGCCATGACTACCACCATACTTGAAATGAGGGCCATAATGTACAAAATAGAAGACAATGAGGGATCCCAGTGGTTCCAATTAGCTCTCTATTTTATAGCAAAAAAAAATACAAAATGACTAACCCCTCAATACTTTGCACATACTGCACTGCAAAACGTGACAATAACCAAATGCCTTCATGGGTGTCACGATCTGAGGTCCACGATGATTATAGTACCTACGTCCCCAAGTACCAGTCAGAGAAGAGCAATTAACTCACTGACCAATTATTGAGGCCACAGGTGGTTGGCAGGAACAGGAAACACCGGGTCCCGGATGACTGTAAGGGAGAGGGAAGGGTTAGCAAGTAGGTACAAGGAAACTACTATAGGCACCAAATGGTAGACAGAAAGAACACCTACCCTAGGGATATTCGGTGACAGCTTGAAACCTAGATGTTCCTCTTGAAGTGGAGAACAGGATAGTGTCCTCAGGGATGGGAAGTACCACCTGGGAGGGTGAGTTAGGAAACAAGACAATCCAGTAGCAATCCAGAGGTCTTGAACAGTTCAAATGAGGTAGTCCTTAATAACCAAATCCGGAGGGCAAAACCAAAGGCAGTCCAAGAAGCAATCCAAGGGTCTTGTTCAGTTCCAATATACAGAGTTCCAAGGGGCAAATCCAATAAGAAGGTCCAGAAGCAAAACAAGGTCAAGAATCCATGAAATCCAAGAAACAGAAGTACAAGGAGCACAGAAACGCTACTCGCCGAAGGAACAGCTGAGAAGCACTGACTGAGAGGGCTGGAACTCTCTTATAGGGTTCCTCCGAGTCACGTGACTTCCCTCCTAGTCATGTGACCGGTAATCGGCTCACATCTCCTGCGAGGCGCCGTGCCCAATGAGCTCCTATGATGAATGAGAGAGGCTCGGCATGCCTACAGAAGCCAGGGTAAACCCCAGCGTGATCGGGGAAGCAGGCGCCAAGGACACCACAGCATGCAACATGTTCTCGGAGGCCGGGAGGGCAGAGGAGCAGATGCGATCCACACAGCCACCGAGAAACCGCCACGAGGAGTTCCGGGGTCCAGGCTGTTGCGAGGAATGCATGACAGAGTCCCCGCTAAGGGCACACGTCCTCGTGGGCTGAGAGGGTAGTCCTTATGAAAACGAGAGACTAACTGTGGTGCATGGAACTGACTTGCGGGTTCCCAGGATCTTTCTTCTGGACCATAACCCAGCCAATCAACGAGGTAGTAGAGGCGTCCCTGAATGACATGAGGACCAAGAATACCGCTAACCTCGAATTCTTCGGAGGTGCCTTTCAACTGAGGAGAAGGGGGCAAAACAATACGCATTCTGTCTGGACATGGTTTGAGGAGTGAAGTGTGAAAAACCGGGTGAATACGCCAGGAGACGGGCAGTGAAATCCTATAGGCCACAGGGTTGATGACTCTCGTCACCCTATATGATACAACAAAACAGGGAAAGAGTTTGCGACAGCCTGGTATCGGGAGATGCCTAGTGGAGGGCCATACTTTATCCCCAACAGCATATGTGGGGGCTGCTGTATGTGTCCTATCGGCCGTCCTACACATTAAACCCTGTGTTTCTCGGAAGTGTATTAAGGTCTCTGTGTGTATGTCCCTTAAATTCCCTATGCAAGAGGAAACAGAGGGTGGTAGTATGGGAGTCAACTCTGGAAAGGGAAGGATGCAAGGGTGTTGGCCATATAGAGAATAAAAAGGCAAATAACCTGTGGATGAATGCAGTGCATTATTGTAGGCAAACTCGGCTAAGTGGAGCACTTCGTACCAGGACTGCTGATCTTGCAAGGAAAGACACCGTAGATATTGTTCCATGGTCTAGTTGACACGTTCCGTCTGCCCGTCCGTCTCGGGATGATATGAGGACGAGAAACGCGTGTCAACACCTAGCAGTTTGGTAAGAGTTGCCAGAACCATGAGGTAAATTGAGAACCTCGGTTAGATATTACAATGGAAGGTAGTCCAAAGTGACAAAAGATGTGGCGAAAAAAAAGATTAGCTAGAGCAGGAGCAGTGGGGATGCCGGTGCAGGGAACAAAACAAGCCATTTTCGTGAAGGAGTCGACCACCACCCATACTGTATCAAATCCTTTTACTCGAGGCATGTCTGTGACAAAATCCATGGTGATAGTGTGCCAGGGCCTTAATGGGAGAGGTAAAGGTTGTAATAATCCTAAGGGCCAACCCTTTCTGTTTTTACATTGTGCACGCACCGAACAACAAGTCACATAGGCTATTGTATCTTTGTGCATGGAGGGCCACCAACACCATTGTTGTAGCAGGGTTACAGTCCGTTTTTGGCCGGGATGGCCGTTTATGACTGCATCATGAGACCACTCCAACCCTAATGTACGTGTGTCTGGTGTAGGTAAGTAAAGATTCCCTTGTATAAATGGTAAGCCTTCTTGTAACTCAATCTCCCAGTCTTGTAGTTGTTCTGGATGTGTGGAAACCCATTGACGAATAAGGGACAATAGATCCAATGGAGGTGTACATAGACAGACAATGTGTTTCTTTTCCAAGAGTGTCTCAGGAAAGATCGGAAGGGAATTGCCCCCAGGCATACAGGACAGGGCGTCTGCTTTACCATGTGCAGTGCCTGGACGATGTTTAATAATAAAGTCGTAAGCTAAGAAAAACAAATGCCAACAGACCTGTCGACTATTGGTGCTCTTAAATGAGGCCAGGTCTGGAAGGTTACGGTGATCATTATAAACTGTGACTTGATGTTTAGCCCCAAGCAGATGATGTTGCCATACTTGAAAGGTATCTTTAACAGACAAGAGCTCTTTCTCAGTGACTGTGTAGTGACTTTGGGCTGGAGTGAATTTCCGTGAGTGGAAGGCGACCGGATGTAACAATCCTGTGGTTGGACAAGGTTGGGACAAAACAGCACCTAAAGCATACGATGAAGCGTCTGCTTGAAGGACATAAGGGAGTTCCGGATTTGGGTGCTGAAGAATGCGGGCAGTGGTGAACGCCGTCTTGAGGGTTGTGAATGCGTTCTGGTGCAAAGAGGTCCATAAATACGGATTACAAGGACTTGTGAATTGAGTTAGTGGTGCAGAAATGGCCGAGAAACCCGCAATGAAACGGCTATAAAAATTGGCGAAACCAAGAAAGGATTGTACCTCTTTTACCGTTTGCGGAACGGGCCACTCGACAACTGCTCAAACTTTGGCTGTGTTCATGGCTAGGCCTCTAGGGGTGATGTGGAAACCCAAAAAATCCACTTCATGGACATGGAACAGACACTTTTCGGGCTTGGCATAGAGATGAAGAGTACGTAACCGGTTTAGGACCTCCCGAACATGTGAGACGTATTCTTGTTGTGTGTGTGAATAAACCAATATGTTGTCCAGGTAAACCACTACATAGATGTCCATGATATCGTAGAAAATCTCATTCATGAACCTTTGAAAGGTAGATGGTGCATTGCAAAGCCCAAAGGGCATAACAGTATACTCAAAGAGAACACACTTGGTACAAAAAGCCGTCTTCCACTCATCACACTTTCGGACGCGTATTAGACTGTACGTCCCTCGTAGATCGAGCTTAGTAAAGATTGTAGCGTGTGTTAACCGGCCCAATAGAGGTGTGATAAGAGGAATCGGATAACAGTCCTTGATTGTGATATGGTTGAGACGTCGATAATCAATGCATGGGTGAAGATCGCCTTCTTTTTTTGGTACAAAAAAGATAGGGCTGGCAGCAGTGGATTGAGGTGGTCTAATGTGACCTAGCTGAAGAGAATGGTGTATATACTCCTTCAGAATCGTATCCTCTGATGGAGAGAGAGAGTATATACGCCCACAGGGTACGACAGCCCTTAGAACCAAATCTATGGGGCAATCATAGGATCTGTGAGGGGGCAAGTGTTCCGAAGCCTTCTTGTCAAAGACTTCTAGGTAGTCATGATACTCTGACGGTATTTGGGTTGCAACAAGACCGACTACATGTCCTGGAAAATCTACCTCCATCTGTTGTGATTTGTGTATGGACAAATGGGCTAGTGCCCTGAGTGCCTGTGCTGGTGTGGTTAATGGTTCCGGGGCAGCGAGGCAATGTTCCTGGCAATACAACGATTCAAAGACAACTGTACCTTGAGACCAGTTAATGACAGGGTTGTGTGTGCGTAACCAGGGAATGCCAAGGATCAAACCGTATTGAGGGGTAGTAATCAAGTCAAAGGTACGGAGTTCTTGGTGTATGTCTTGTAGCAAGAGGGTTACCGGGGCTGTTTTCTGCTTAATAGGACCTGAAAGTAATGGAGAACCATCCACAGCTTGTACTGGTTCGGGGTGTTTCTTGTTTTGCAGAGGCAAGTTCAATGAAGCATCTAATGCTATATCAACATAATTGCCTGTGGCTCCGGAGTCTATGACGAGGTGCACCTGGTGTTTGATATTATCAGCAGAAAACAAAAGAGCCGAGAGAAACAAAGGCCGGGTGGGATCGGACAAAGATGGGGGCATGTGGTGTTGTACAGGCAGGCTCGTCCTTGCCCCCTGATCTAGGGACGAGCCTTCAGAAAACCCAATGTCTTTTGTTTGGGTCTTCTGGGACACTCCATGACAAAATGACCATTCAAACCACAGTAGAAGCAGGCATTAGCCTGTCTACGTCTTTCCCTCTCAGCAGGTGATATGGGACTACGGATACCCCCAATCTGCATAGGTTCACTAGAAGGTTCAACAGAGGAAGGGCTTGAAAACAAAGGGAAGACATTTTTAGACTCTGTTTTTCTTTCAGTATGCCTGGCATCGACTTGTAATGCTAGATCCACTAGATCAGGATATTGTGTGGGCAAGGAAGGGACTACAGCAAGGGCATCTTTCATATAGTCACTGAGTCCCTTATATAAGACAACTGCTTGCTTATCTTCTGGCCAGGCCGTCTCGACGGACAATTGATTAAACCGTGTAATATACTCAATCAATGTGGTTTTCCCTTGTGTCAGGTCAAGGAATTCTAGATCACGCGTCTGTGCTTTGTGACGTGTATCAAAAACCCTGGTCATTTCTGCCACTAGCCTCTCAAAATCATACAAGACGGGGCTATCGTTTTCCAACAATGGATTAGCCCAAGTAGCGGCAAAACCAGTTAAATAGGATAAAGTGAATGCAGCTTTACTAGTGGAATCGGGAAACGCGTGTGGGCGGCATAGAAAGCTTACATTGGTTCAAGAAAGTACAGAATTTCCGAGGATCACCCTGAAATTTCTCAGAGCAGCTAGTGGAATGGGGGTAGGTACATAGACTGGGGCTGAGGCTACAGCTTCAACAGGATTTTCTATTTGTGGAGAGTGTTGTGGGGGTACATCCCAAAATTCCTCATCCGGGGGTAGAGCTTGTCTTTCACTTTGAATCAAGTCTAGACACTGATGGATGGCTGCGGTGGTGGTCGTCATATCAGTCCTTAAGACAGTGATTGCTTGGACAAGGGCAGCCACCGGGTCCCCGTCGGAGGTATCCATAATCCCGTGGAGGAAGGCTTCTCAGTCTGTCACGATCTGAGGTCCACGATGATTATAGTACCTCCGTCCCCAAGTACCAGTCAGAGAAGAGCAATTAACTCGCTGACCGATTATTGAGGCCGCAGGAACAGGAAACACTGGGTCCCGGATGACTGTAAGGGAGAGAGAAGGGTTAGCAAGTAGGTACAAGGAAACTACTATAGGCACCAAATGGTAGACAGAAAGAACACCTACCCTAGGGATATTCGGTGACAGCTTCAAACCTAGATGTTCCTCTTGAAGTGGAGAACAGGGTAGGGTCCTGTAGGGTATTTTGTGGAGATTTGGGGCCTGACGGTATTTTCTTACCGCCGAAAAATAACTTAGCAACAATCACTCCTTGCCATGTACAACAATAATACAGTGGATATGCATTATTTCAGCACACAGACATGCGTATTTGGTATGCGTGGTTGGTATGCGTGGTTGGTGGTATTTTGGTGAGCATAATTCCCTTGTTTTATTTGTGGCCCCAATATCCAGAACCCCTTATTTTTGTTTAGATTTTTCGTGTAATCACTAGAGAGACCTCAGGCTTGCATTTCAGGAACACCACATTTTCATTTTTAGTGTGCCACCATGGGCAATTTCTCTCTGTCTTATCTACGGCAGCGAGCTATCATGTGGTATTTTCACTATCTTATATACGGTAGTGAACTATGTCCCGGGCCTCCATTTTTGCCGACTCATAGACCTCCGACAAACTACAACACACACAGTTAGTTACAATTGCTCATACTGAACTACATTGTGCACACGGCTGCAGCCAAATTTGATGTTTAGCTACCTTGAAAATGACAATTGCACCGTCTAAACATCTCCCCACATCATCAGCACTGTATTGGTAAACATAAAACACACCACCCATCTGCTTTCAAATATTTTTGTGTATTATAAAAGTTGCATTTAAACATGATCTCACTCTTTACAGAAATAAATAAAATAGCACAGTAACAGCATTGTCTGTGATACACTGAAAAGAGAGTGGTGGAGACAAGAACTCAATTTGCAACATTAAACATGTGAGTAAAGCACAGGAATCTCCTTTCCTACACTGACTGAATATTCTCGTACACACTCAGCCCCCACACTTCTGTAATTACCTTATCTGTTCAGCATGAGTTTTCTCCAGCTGTTCTCTTTCTGAATTTGGCTCCCTTGAAGATTAACCCCAGTGAAAACAAGCTTCTTTCATTCTCAAACCGGGGTTATTGCCTGGAATTCTCAGCTTTTGCAGCAGGAATGCTTCAGCCAGGAAACAGGTCCTTCTCCCAGCTCTGCCAAATCTCGATTGTCCTCCCCCTCTCCTCAAGCTCCCCCAGCAAAACTCTAATCACTGCCTCTAGCATGATACTTGCTATGACGCTGCTCCAATCAGAATCAATCATGCCATTTCCTCCCTCACTACACAATGGCTCATTTCTACAGTAACCATTTGTAACCAACTGATTTCCTGTTCCTTCGAGTTCTTTGCCTCCTGTAGTTATGTGGACAGAGCAGCAGAGAAAAAGAAAAAAAATGAATGTGCGTTTAAAAGTTCACTTTCAGAGTAGGCCTAATTCTGCAGTGGAGACACATTTTTATTAGTGGGTTATGTTAAATGCAGTTTTATTAGTCAGGTTAGTTATTAATAAGGTTAGTTATTAATTTTCAAATGTGTCTCTTGCACCATAGGCATTTCAGGTGAAAAATAGTGTGCATTTTTGAATGTGCACGTGTGCTTTTAACTGTAAAAATAGATTTGCATCTTATATGTTAAAATCGTTTTTGACTGAATAGCCTGTCTTTACTTATATGTCCATGTTAATCTGGCAACACATATAGCAATGCACCACACCCATGTGGTGGTGCTGCATCAAAAAGAAAATTGCTACCTGTGCAGTAGTGCTGGACTCTGTGCTGTAACACGCCAAATATCCTTACATACCCTCCTTTTGTTTTTAGAACTTGGCTACGATCCAAGCCAATTCCTAAAAACAACTTGTTCTTTTTTTCTTTTAAAATGCATGTGTATTGGGATATCTTTCTCTTCCTGACGTAGCTAGTAAAATCAATAACATTTTCATTTTTACTGATAGCACAATCAACCATCCACCCATGATTAGCACCAGGACAGCCAAACCCACTATTGAGCGTTCCCCCCAGGTTCCCCAATTAAATCTTTCCACTTCTATTATCCCCAGATTACTAATTGTAATATTGTTTTTTCTCAAATTCATTTTTATAACATGTCTTTCTTTGTGATTCAATAAATATTCCACATCCGGATCTATTGGAAAAGTATCCCTTTGAAAAAAATCGATATTTTCCACTTGGCTTTCCCAAACATCATTTGTTACATGAAACAATGTTAACCCCCCAATTGACACAATTGTATCCTTTGGAACCTGTAAATAAAAAACATTATATTTCACCTGTTTAACCACGTATGTTCCATGGTTTAAATGTACTACCGTCATGTTCTTTAAACAGGTGCTGACCAACCATTTACCTCTGACCATCTTAGCCTGTGCCATTTCTTCACTCCCCATATTGCTAATAATCACTTCACATCCTTCTGATATACTTGGGTCAGATTTCAAACCACAGATAGCATATGTGGCATCAGGAACAAACAGTTTACCTGGACACATATAATTTTGTTCTTTAAATTTTACACATGTTTCCAGGTTTGGTATTAAATAAACTTCAGGTTCCCATGACTGAAATGCCACCACTTCTGGAGTCTTAATCTTAATAAATTTGTCCTCTTGCCAAAATCCCACGTTGTGTACCCACTTCGTTTGGTAAATAAGTTCAGGGGCTACATATGGGATGCATAGCAAAAATCCGATCTCTAGTCTTTCCAAGTCCACATATAACGGCATTGCATTACCCATTTCAAATGCAATTTTTACCTGTATTATATCAATTTCTCTCCTGGTGAATCTTTCTATCATTTGACGAATAATATCCTGCGAAACAAAATGCAAGGGGATATGTCCTTGAATCAATTGTGAAACTGCCGTTTGAACTTCTCTCATATAATTCGTTAATAGTCTAACAACAGGACTCATTATGTTCAATATTTCATTTAAAGTTCTGTCATGCTTAAGTATTATTTTAGTCGGCCGTTGCATTACATCCGCTTGTTCATTTAGAATGATTGCAGTTTCATTTATGAATCTTACTTGTTCATCCAGTCCCCCTCTAATTCCATCTAATGTTTTTTGTATTATTTCTAGGTCAATACTCAGTTGTTGCGCTTTAGTACTCAGTGTTCCTACCGAAATAGAATTGGCTGTTGATATTGTGGTACCTATTATGGCTCCAACTATAGACATTACCAATAATATCGCGAGCATCACCGCACCTCTCTTTCCTCTCTTCTTCTTAATGTCTGCTGAATTAACGAATGTTTTTTCCAATTGCATTAATATATCTCTTATTGACTGCTTAGTGTCCTCTTTTCTTATTTCCAGCCACTCTTTAGTCTGTTCAATCTTAATTCCGGTATTGTTCAAGTGTTTTTCAATCAAAATCTCAGGATTCAATGGTATGTATATATTTTGGAAAATCATCCTTCTATCACTCATGATGAATCCTGGTGCCTCTTCCACCGCGATACCAGATGCTGGTCCAGGTTCAATGACAACCTGTGCTTCTGAATTCTTGATGATCCCTCCAAATATCATCATCATTAACCATATCATCGGTATCATCTTCAATGCTGATCGCTTTGCAGCCTTGGTCTTCACCCCTCTTTGGGGCTTTCCCGGAATCCGTCCACGTGGGCTCCAGGACTCCATCGTCTCCCGTGGGCTCTGATCCCGGAACCTCCGACCAAATAATGTTAATTTTCTAAATCAAATAGAAAATAAACAAATTAAGTACATAGCACAATACTAACTTCACCCTTTTGCCAAAAATAAAACATGCTTGGTAAAAATATTTCTTTTTTTTTCTTTTTTTTTTTTTCTGAAATTAAACACAAGTTAAAAAGAAAACAAGCACATATAAAACAGCATTCAATATTTAAGACATTTTCTCTCTGCACACCAACCATGAGCTTCCATTATATATATTTATTTATTTGTTTTATATTATATATTTTTATATATATTACACTGTTTATGTGCCATTATAACAATCAACTTTTTAACTTCTTTGTCACTGCCTCCTGATTGTACCCATTTATTTTCTCTTTTTGTGTTCAAGGGACTTTATCTGTTTCTACATGCTCAAGCTGCCTGATCTCATGTCTCGGATGTCATGGTTTGATTTGATTTACATGGACAAACTGCTCTATTGCCGTTTCACCTTCATTTTTCAAAATTTTATAAACTACAGGAGAGACCTTATCTATAATTCGAAATGGCCCCTGCCAGGCTGCTAGAAATTTAGAATTTTTCTGTTTACTTTTTCCAAAATGAAACTTGTACACCTGATCCCCTACACTGTATTCCTTTACTGATGTCTTTTTGTCATAATAAGACTTTGCACTGTCAGCAGCTCTTTCCAGATTTCTCTGCACAAAAGCAAATGCATGTTGCAAATGCCTCCTCAGTTCATCAATATATTCATGAACTGTGGATGCACTCACAAGTGTCTGCTCATGTGTTCTGTATAGTAGGTGTTGTGGTAACACCATTTTCCTACCTGTCAAGACCTCATGGGGGCTAACACCTGTTGCTTTGGCAGGAGTTGATCTGATTGCCATCAAAACCAATGGTAAACGTAAATCCCAGCTGTAACCTGCTTCTGCCACAAATTTCTTTTAAATATCCACAACAGACCTATTGCTTCTTTCAACTGTACCTGAAGACGCTGCCCGATATGCGATATGTAGTTTCCTTTTCACACCTAGTATTTGCCATACCTTACTCATTAGAGTACTTGTGAAATGACTTCCTCTGTCTGACTCAATTCTTTGTGGCAACCCAAACCTTGAGAACACATGGTTCACCAGCAATGTGGCTGCTGTTTGCGCACTACAATCTGGTGCAGGAATGCATTCAATCCACTTCGACATCAAACATACCACACTCAAAATATGCTCGACCTTTTTAAAGGACCTACATAGTCTATTTGCAAATCTGACCATGGGAGAGTTAGGCCTCTTTTCATCAATGGTGCTCTATGCATTGGTGAAGCAGGTTTAAATTGGGCGCATACTAGACATCCTCTAGTATATAATTCCACATCTTGGGACATATGTGGCCAGTAAGCATAATCTTTTAGTATTTCTAATGTTTTTTGTGAACCTCTATGGCCTGCAGTTATGGCATCATGTGCATGGTGTAGCATTAGTCCTCTGAATGAAAGGGGTACTACCCACCGTATTTGTCCTGTTATGGACTCTCTAATCATGAGTCCATCCTGTAATCTAATTCGTGTTTTGTTCTTTAATAGCACCCTCAACTCTTCTTTTCCCATACAATCATTTTCTGTTAAAGAATTTTGTTCGGGATCTATCAAATGATTATAATAGATTCCCAAAATTCGATCATTCTTTTGTGCCTCAATCAAATCTTGATCTGGCGTGTCATGACTCCACTGCACCACCGGTTGATCTACCTCCTTTGGTGCTTTAGAACGTGTGACTGCATCAATTTGTATTTCTTTTTTTTAAACTTCTTTTTATTATAAGCGTGGCAGCAAAACACAGGCGAACAGCGCCAGGCGAAACATTGTAAAAGAACAGTATACATAGCGTAGATATACAGAAGTTACTACACATATTGAACAGTCGAAGAGCAAAATGCAGTGAGATCGTGAAGAAGGGTATCAGGGAACTATGACTGAGCTAAGGACCCAAGCTGGCTAGGGGAAACCGGAGAGGAAGGGGAGGTCTGAGTCTCGACCAGGTCAGAGATATAAGAGCGGAATCGGAGCCAAATATTTCTCGGTCTGGAACGTGTGGGTTGTAGGTGGGACCAGGTTTCTTCCGTGTCAGAGGCCCACGTGACCGCTTTCAACCATTGGGCATGTGTAGGAGGGAAGGGGCGAAGCCAACAGAGCAGGATAGAGCGTACCGCGAGGAGGAGGCAAAGACCAGCTAATTTCTTGGAGTCTCGGGGGAGGCCTGGGAGATCGTGAAAGAGGCATACCAGCGGGGAGAGAGCAATGGGGTGGTCTGTCACAGTGGACACAGTCGAGCAGACGGCCTCCCAGAACTGGGCCAGGCGAGGGCAGGACCAGATCATGTGGATATAGTCAGCCCCATCCCGACCGCATCTGGGGCAGCTGGTAGGATAGTCGGCCGACATACGATGTAGTCTGATCGGGGTATGGTGGAATCTGTGAAGAACTTTGAATTGAATAAGTTTGAACCGAGAATTGAAAGAGACCCGCTGCGTGCGGTCGCATAGATGGGTCCAACGATCCTCGGACATCTCCACACCAAGGTCCGCCTCCCAGGCGAGTTTCAGTTTGGTAAAGTCTGGGACCGATCTGGACTGCAGCATGGTGTATAGCCTAGAGATCTTGCCCCTCCTAGGGGTGGGAGAAGTGAGCTCCTCAATTGCGGGGTCATCAGGCGGTAATGCAGGGAATGTTTGGTAATGTCGTTTAAGGGTCTTTCGAAGGGATGCGTATTGGAGCCATACGCTCCGGTCCCTTCTCAGGGATAAGGGGAGGTCAGGCCACTCGACAAATATACCCTGGTCGAACACGTCGCGTAGCAGCTCGAAGCCCAAGTCCGCCCATCGGCGCACCGCTACCAATGGGACCCGCGGGACCCCGGGGAGAAAATTCCAAAGTGGAAGATTGCAATGGAAGGCATAGGCGGTCCCCAACAGACTCCACGTTTTTGCTAGTGCAACGGCTGTGCAGGCAACCGGGTTCTGCGAGTTCCGAGTCAAGGGGGCGGGTTGTAGCACCAGGGAGCGGATGTCTCGATCAGCTACTGCGAGCCTCTCAAGTCGGACATGCGGGGCTGGATCCGCGGTATCAAACCAATAGGAGGTATATTGGATTTGTGACGCCATCCAGTATTTAAGAAAGTTAGGGGCACCGAAGCCCCCGTAAGACATGGGGGTGGAGAGGGTCCCGATTTTAAGACGAACCGCGCCCGAGTGCCAGAGAAAAGAGTTCACGGTGCGGTCCAATTCGCGGAAAAAGCCCGCCCCCGGCCATAAGGGAACATTAGCGAACCTATAGAGCAGCTGGGGTAATACCACCATCTTCAACAGGCCAATTCTGCCAGCCAGAGATATTGGGAGCTTGTCCCAGACCTGAGTCTTGGCTGTCAAGTGCGTAAGATATTTCTGGTAGTTTTCGTGGAATGTCCGCTCATATTGGCGAGTCACCACCGTCCCAAGGTAAATAAGTATGTCTTGAGCCCATGTGAAACCAAAGGTATCAGGGAGGTGAGAGGTGCATTCCGTCAGCGGAAAGAGGGTAGATTTCGAACAGTTCACTTTAAGGCCAGAGATCTGGCCGAAACGGCTAATGTCTGCAAGTACAGGGGGTAAGTTGGCCGAGGGAGAGCGCACAAATAGCAACGCGTCATCTGCATAGAGGGACACTATATCTGTGTATCCTGCGGAGCGGAGACCCTTGTCTGCATGGCGTTGGCGGAGCATGTCGGCAAACGGCTCGATTGCTATCGCAAAGACCAGGGGAGAGAAGGGACATCCCTGTCTCGTTCCCCTGGCGATCTTGAAAAGGGGAGAATAGCGGTCCCCCGTACTGACCCTGGCAACCGGTTCAGAGTAAAGCAGTCTGATCCAGGAGATAAAAGAGGGGCCGAATTTACAGCTCTCAAGGACTCGCCATAAATACTTCCATGAGACCGAGTCGAATGCCTTTTGCATGTCGAGGGCAACAGCCACAGCGTGTGTGTCGGGGCTGATTCTATCAATAATGTTGAATAGCCGCCTCAAGTTCAGAGAAGTGGAGCGACCTGGGATAAAACCGGCCTGGTCTGGATGGACTATAGATGGCAGAAGGGGAGCCAGCCGGAGAGCCAGAGCCTTGGCAAATATTTTGACATCGCAGTTTATGAGAGACAATGGGCCATACGAGCCGCACTGTGAAGGGGGTTTGCCGGGCTTAAGTAGCACTGCGATCGTGGCTTCACAGAGAGAAGGAGGAAGCACCCCAGCCTCAACAGACTCCTCCCAGAGAGCCAGCAAATGAGGGAGCAGTTGTGACTTGAAGCGTTTATAGAACTCGACTGGGATACCGTCCGAGCCAGGTGTGCGGCCCGAGGATAGGGAGTCAATTGCGGTCGAGAGCTCCTCCCGTGTGAGTGGGGAGTCAAGGGAGCCCGCGGCCTCCGGGGACAGAGTAGATAGAGGGAGGGTATCGAGAAAGGAGTCAATCTCCGCCAACGAGACCTCATCGGCATTGGAATACAAGGATTCGTAGAAGGTGAAGAATTCCCTATTGATCTCTTGTGAAGAGACCGCCATGTAACCATCAGATCTCTCAACCCCGAGAATGTGCGGGGGCCCCGTCTCATGCCGGATCAACCTAGCTAGGAAGCGGCCGGGGCGTTCCCCCTCTCCGTACCTCCTAGCCACACCAGGGTTATCGAGGAACCTCTGCTCGCGGTCCGCAAGAGAACGGAAGTTATCTAGTTCCTCCCCAATATTAGCGAGGTTACCTGGAGTAGAGTGTAGTGAGCATGTGGCTTCCAGAGATGAAAGTCTAGATTCGCTGGCGGCGAGGTCCCTGCGGATTGACTTAAGGGCCCAGCTTTCCTTAGACAGCGCAATCCCTCTAGTGTAAGCCTTGAATGATTCCCATAAGGTGGCGTGGGACGTTACCGAGCCCGTATTGGTCTCGAAGTACTCCTCAATCGACAGTTCAAGTTCGGAGCAAAACTCTGGGTCCAGCAGGGAAAGGGGTTTCAATTTCCAGTGTCGAGAGCGGGCGGGATCGGGGCCCCAGTCTACTGTAATGGTGACAGGAGAGTGGTCAGAGAGGGTTCTCGGGAGGATCATTAGTTGTGTTACATTCTTGACTAGTATGTTAGAGATCACCCACCTATCAATACGAGAATAGGAGTCGTGAACCGAGGAGTAAAAGGAGTAGATGCGGGAGTCCGGGTAGAAGAACCTCCACGCGTCCACCATGGCCAGGCGGGGAAGGGAGGAAAGTGCCGCATAAGCCGCCCTGGAGAGGTGACGGGGCCTGGAGCCCGATCTATCCAGGGCTATATCGAAGATCGTGTTAAAGTCCCCTCCCCAGAGGATTGGAACAAGGGGGAAGCCATCGAGAAGGGAGGTGACCTGCACGTAAAATTCCGGGTCATCAAGGTTAGGGCCATAGATATTCAGGAGGATCACTTCCTTATGGTGCAGCATGGCGTGAAGAAGTACATATCTACCCTGGGGGTCAATTTTCGAGGAGATGAGGGAAAAGTGGAGGCTCCTGTGAATGAGGGTCATGACTCCTCGGCTCTGGGAAGAATACTCAGTGAAAAACCGGTGAGGACCCCAGGACTTGGCAAAGTGCATGCAGTGTATAGAACGAGCATGAGTCTCCTGAAGGAAGAGAATCTTGGATCGGTGGCGCTCGGCCTGCAGCTGGAGCTGTCTCATCTTCCTATAGTTCCCCAGACCTTGCACATTCCAGCTCATAAAGGTCAGGGCACTCTCAGTCACAGCATGGCGGTATTAGGAATAAAGCAGAATGTCGGGGACCGAGAGGTCAAATTAACAGTTCCACGGGAGCATATCCCAAATGCCTCAGCACAGTTCGCCTTCGCTGCCATCGCCACTTTTCCAATAACAAAAACCCAAACAACCCCAACATAGCCCACCCCCACCCACACCCCCCTCCCAATCAGAGGGATGACCAGCCCATCCCTTAGTAAACAAAACCAAAGCAGAGGCATCGTCGCCTGGGGGTCTGAAGGCCCGACTGGCCGTAACGCTCCGGGTTGCAGCAGAGCAAATAGTGCATGGGAAGCCCGTGACGGACGAGAAATGCAGATTAGACAAAGTTCTCGCCAAGGGAACAGCGGGCGAGCACCAAGGTCGAGCTGAACAAGCAGGTTGCGGGAAAAAGGATTGACATGGTCCCAGTTCCGGGGGGGCGAGAGGACCCATACGCCTCCCATCGGGGACCAAGGATCACCGCTGTGCCGAGATCAGGGGAAGGGGATCAGCCAGGGAAGTGTTCATCGATGAATTTGGAGGCCTCTTCCGGAATCGTGAAGAACAACACCTGATTGGAGTACTCTATACGAAGCTTGGCAGGATAAAGCATAGCATATTTTATGGAGTGGTCTCGCAACCTGCGTTTCACCGCCTGGAAGGTTTTGCGTTCCCGCTGGACCGCAGTCGAGAAGTCGGGATAGAGGTGGATCCCCGCGCCGCCCAGGAGTAGCTCACCCTTGAGTCTCGCAGCCCTGAGGAGGGCGTCGCGGTCGCGGTAGTTTAGTACGCGGGCTATGATGGGTCGAGGAGGGGCACCAGGTCTTGGTTTCGCCACCAGGGCGCGATGGGCCCGTTCAATTGCGAAGTGTGGAGAGAGCTCAGGCTCGTCAAGCAGCGACAGAAGTGTGCGTTGAACAAAGTCTTCCATTGGCTCATGGATTTCATCCTCAGGGACCCCGATGATGCGGAGGTTATTGCGCCTCGAGCGGGATTCCAAATCCTCGTTTTTCTTTTCCACCTCCGTGACTCGGCTGGAGAGAGCGACGACCTCGGCGCGAAGGGCCCCCAGCGCATCCTCCGCAGAGCCCACCCGTGTCTCGACCTCCAATACACGGCCGTCTGTCCTCTCAATGTGGGCCTTAATAGAGGATATGGTGCCGGTCATGTCGTCAAGTTTGGAGTGGAGAGCGGTGAACCCCTCACGCATAAGATCAATCATATTTCGGGAGTCCGGGGATGTGTCGAGGGGGGCATCGGAGGCCGACTCGGAGGCTTCCTCAGGTGGCCTCGCCGCAGCTCTCGCAAACATATTGATGGAGCTCTGTTTCCTTGCACCTCCCCTGGTCATCCTGGCTTATGGGTATATCAGGTAGAGAGAAGAGGGAGAGATGAGAGCTAGAAATTAGTGCCAAGGAGCGTCCTCCGGGATATAGGGGCCAATGCGTGTCCCGGGGTGATGTAGGCACAGAGCAGCAAGCGAGCACACCCCGAGTCCGGAGTAGAGGTTGTGGCCCCTCTAGGGCAGGAGAGTAGATGTCGCCGTGATAGGCCCAGGCGCGCACCGGTGAAGCGGCGCACAGTGGCCGGAGCGCGGTTCAGGGAGTCCAGTGGAGGCAGCTACAAGGTATGTTCGCCAGCGCCTCAGCCCCAGGGCGCGTGCAGCCCGGGGGGAGATGGAGCACAGTCCAGCGGGTCACAGTGGCTGGGTAGACGCAGCAGGAGTTAGCGGCGTAGAGAGAGAGGCAGGGGGGCGGGAGGGGACAGCAGCGCCGGCACCAGGGAGGCACCCGCAGGGTATGGTAGGTGCGGGCGGACCCGCCAGAGTCACAGCAGTCAGGCGCAGTCCCCTCCCCGCGCTCCCCCTACCTCTAAGCCGCCACGAAGTTGAAGTGGCCCCTCGGGGCCCGGACCAATGGCACGGGGCTGGTCGGCTCCCGCGCCAGTCAGGAGAGGAGGCAGTCGGTCCAAGAGGTCGCGGCTGATCGGTCCACAGGATCGAGGAGAGGCCCGGCCGGCCACAGCAATCCGGCGCCCCTCGCCGGGCGGGTGCCCCTCCCCCAAGCGGCCCGCAGCGCCGCGGCCTCAGGTCGGAAGAGGGCCGACGCTGTCGGAGCCGCGGGTCGGGGAGGGCGGAAGGCTGCAGCCGCAGGGCAGGAAAGAGGGCGCAGCCCCATCCACGGGGCACGCAGCGGCTCCAAACCGCGTCCGGTCGCGGTAGTAGTGCTCCCGAAGGATCGGGTGTAGGAGGCAGGTCCGCAGATGGCGTCGGGCAGAGAAGAGCAGGATCGAACGCTCTGCTGGCCCGGAGCACAGCGTTTAGGCGGCCATCTTGATTGCCGCGCAACAGCGCCCCCTTCATCAATTTGTATTTCACCCATTAAATAATCAATAGGTAGCAATTCTCCCATCACAGCCCCAATCTTAGCCAGGTGGTCTGCCTTATCATTTCCCTCCTTATCCTCTCCTGGTGTTTTTAAATGCCCACAAATTTTTCTCCAGTATATTGTTAAATTATTCTCTGACACCAATTTGTCTATGGCTTGTATCATTTTTCCATGTTTAAGTGGCTTTTTGTTGTATGTAACCATGCCTCTTGCTTTCCAACCAGGCAAATACTCCACAAAGCTATTCCATGCATAGTCAGAATCAGTCACCAGGACAATTTCACTGAACTTTTTATCAACTGCAGTAGCAATTGCTTTATAAATGGCTGCCAATTCCGCCACCTGACTGCTCCTATCGCCAATCCTCATCCCTATACTGGGGACGCCTTCACATTTCAACCAGACATTTCCTATTCCTGCCACTAACTGTTTATTACTGTCATTTTCAATGTGAAAAGCACAACCATCCACATATACAGTTGGCAAATCCTTGCATGTTTTTTCATCAAAAGCTTTGTGTGGTGATTGTTCAAATTCCTGCAAACTAGTTTCCACTTCCATTTCATTTGGTATTTGTTCAGCTGCACAGTCATGTAAGTCAGCTAACCCTTGAGCAATTGGGTTCTTTTTATTTTGTCCATATCTCACTTCTACGAGAAAACCTTGTAATGCCAGCGTCCATAAAGTGATTCTGGATTGCGCTAGATTACCTGATCTAATTCTTTTACTCTCTAAAAATTGCAAAGGTTGATGATTTGTTTCAATAATCACCTTTTCTCCCTGAACAATGGGGCGGAAATGTTGTAGCGCCCACACAGTGGTTAATAGGGCCTTTTCACATTCATTAAATTTAATTTCAACTTGGGAAAATGCCTTACTTGCATATGCAATGGTTTTGTGATTCAAATCGTGTTTTTGTGATAACACTGCTGACATACAATGTTCAGAAAAACCTATTTCTATAAAGAAATCCCTGTCCTTTATGGGGTATGCTAAACATGGTGCCTTTACAAGACATTCCTTTAATTTAGCCACTGCATCCGACTGCTCTTTTTCCCATTTCCAGGGAGTATTCAGTTTAAGCAGTTTAGTCAATGGTTGAGTGATTCCTGCATAATTTTCAATGAACTTTCTGTTATAGCCTGTCATCCCTAATAAACTTTTTACTCCTTTCACATTTTTAGGATCTTTTAATCTTTGTATGGCCTCTATTTTCTTCTTTTGTGGATTTAGCCCATGTTCAGTCACTTCATGCCCTAGAAAGTTCACTTTTTTCTTGCACCATTGTGCTTTTTGCAAAGATACTTTGGCGCCTGCTTTCTGCAATTGGCCAAGTACATGTCTTATTTCATCAAAATGGCTTTTCAGGCTTTCATTTTTTATCAGGACATCGTCCACATAAACTATTGTTCCTCTTTCCGCTGCATCCGGCATGGCCTTTCTCAAAAATATGCCAAATTCACTCCCACTATTGATGTACCCGAACGGAGCTCTAAGCCAGGCATATTGAGTCCTGTCAAATGTAAAGGAAAATAAATGTTGTATCTCCTCTGCCAATGGCACACACCAATATCCAGAGGTGAGATCTAATGTGGTAAATACATTTGAACCATGTACCTGAGCTAGGCCCTGATCAATGAATGGCAGTGGCCATCTAGATACTGGTACTCTTTTATTTAACTCTCTCAAGTCTGCACATAGCCGCCATTGACCATTTGGCTTTAACACACCTAAAATAGGTGTATTGGATGTGCTATGAATGGGCCTGATGATTCCCCGCGATTCCAACTTTTTAATAATCTCTGCCAATGATTCTAAACATGCCAGCGGTAGTCTATACTGGCATACAAACACTGGATTTCTGCTACACCCTTAAGGTAGTGTGGCCACATGTAAATCAGTTAAACCACAATCATAAGAATCTTTTGCAAATACATCCTTAAACTCCATAAATATCTCCCTCAGATTGTCCCTATCCTCATTGCTTTCACACGCATCCGCTAAGGAGATCTGCTCCTCTACCATTTTGGAAAATTCTGCAAAATCTTCTGGTAAGGGAATCTCAGCGCTTTCCTCTAACTGTGTGGCTGTGTCTTTTTGTAAAGCTGCCACTTTTAAATATTTTGGCATATCAGCTTCCACTTCAATGGGCTGATTTTCTGTTTCATTTTCATTTAAATTAAATATTATGCAATCCTCTTGATGGCAGCACACTGTCTCATTTGAATCATAAGGATACACAGAATGAATTTTAAATATTCCTTTGGGCTGAGAGTCCAGGTGTTCTGGCAACTCACCCTTGGCATCTACATACTTTTCAGGAATATTTCCAATCACCATGTTATTTAAATCTGCCGTATAATGTGATTTTTGTATGGCCATTCCTAGTGGGGAGTTTTCCTCTAAATGAATATCCTGACAACCTTTATTATTTACCATATTTTTTACAGATCCTTCACCAATGTCTACCAATGGAATGTATTCATAATACAGGCCTTGCAATTTTATAGATTCATTCAGGCATACAAATGCATCAGAGCCTTTCATCTGCTGTCCATTTTTACATTTCAGTGTTATTGCAAACTGTTTTGTAAATGCAGGAATAATAGTATCTTTCCTCATGTGTAATTCGATTGCATAAGGAACCAGTTGTGCACAATAATAAGCCCTTCTTTTGTCTTCAAATTCAGGTGCCGGACCACCTAGGCGTGACCATATTTTTTGATTAAGGAAATCTAACACCATACACATTCTGTGCATGATGTCATTGCCCATGTAAAATTCATTTTGTGCTCCACTCACTATCGATACATTATGGTAAATTGTTTTCTGCCCAATGCTAATTTTAAGCATGCATCTGCCTGCAATTCGGTTTTCAAAGTCTGGACTGTCCAACCCAGAAACATATTGGTTTTTATTCCTAAATCTCGGGATTTCTTCCCTCTCCATTATTTTTTGCAACAATTTATCATTAATGAAACTCCTTTCATGTCCAAGCGCTAAAGTGGCTTTTATTGTTTTAAAATAGTCATTTATACCAACATGAACCCATGGTTGCTCATCTTCCATGTGTATTTCTGCCAGAGTGGTAATGTGTTTTTCTGAATCTGTTTTAGGAGCAATATTCTGTTTGCATGTTTTCTCTTTTAAATAAAAACGTAATGTGTGCTCATCTATGGCAGTCTGCAAATTTTTCCTTGGGTCCAAGTATATTTGTACAGGTAGTTTTTTATTGTCGCTCTGCATTTTGTCTTGACACATTAATATAACAGTGACACTAGGTATGCAGCTATTCTGGAGATATACCTCCACAGCATAATTTGTTTTGGCAACGGTGTGACATTCATTTATATTGCTGTTTTGTGATTTTAGTTTCTTAGGCCTCAATGGTTTTTTGGTTAAGGACCACAGCACTCCATTCACCCCATCTATTAGAGGAGACAATCTTTTCAGGCAATCTGTCCCCATCAGAAATGGAATTTCACAAATAGATGTGATCAATACCTCTTGTTTCATTCTGTGCTTTCCTATTTTTATGTCAACCTCAGTTACACCTATGATGGGCACCTCCTCCCCATTAAAGTTATGCACTGGGCCTTGATTTTCCTTCACTGTGATCTGACTCTGTGGGGGTCTCCCTTCATTGATGCTCTTTACCAGCTCCTTGGACATAATTGTGGCCTGTGCGCCAGTGTCAATCATAGCAAAGGTGTGGCATTTTTCTTCTACAGTGATGGGTGCATAATATCTGTCCTCAACTTCCTCTAATACACATAAGAAATGTGAATTCTTACTGATTTCAGGACTCACCTTTCTCAGGTCTTTTTCACTTTTGGCTAAACACATTGGTAAATGGAAAGACATTTTTCCCTCCTTTTTACCCATTTCTGCGCAAGAGACTTTATTCATTTCTCCATGATCAGAGGTTTTTTGGAGTGTGGCCACTGTTCGCCCATCCATCTGGGTAACATCAGAGACCACATTACAACCTTCCAACTGAACATGTGTAACAACATCATTCAGCAATTTGTCATTTTTTAATTCTGTGCATTTGTGATCATTTAGTGTGATACCAGCCCTTTCAGCCTCTTCAAAAATATGTGGCTCAAAGAATTCTTCAGGTGATTGACTTGTAC
The DNA here is from genome assembly GCF_040938575.1 of Ambystoma mexicanum. Classification (NCBI taxonomy): domain Eukaryota; kingdom Metazoa; phylum Chordata; class Amphibia; order Caudata; family Ambystomatidae; genus Ambystoma; species Ambystoma mexicanum. The sequence continues at coordinate 343,333,524 of NC_090934.1, read as the reverse complement.
CCTCCTTGTGAGTATTTCCTTTTTCTGTCTGTGTTTGGTCATTGTTTTGCTTGCCCAGGGAAGGAGCTATAGCATCCCCACTTACTCCCTGTCCACTGGTATTCCCCATGCATGAGTCATTTTTCTTAAATCTGTCCCTTTGTTCTTTTGGAATTCCTAATGTTTCTTTTTCATTTGTACAAATCTTTACTGTTTTATTTAGCTCTAGGTTAAACCGTACCTCTTTTTTAGAAGTATTTGCACTTTCTGTCACAAGTTCATTTACTGGCACTTTCACATTTAATCCATTAGGCATCTCAGAGTCGTTATGCAAAATTATATCAGAGCAATCTGTCATTTTGGCACTGCAGTTATCATGAGTACTTAGTCACTTTTCGGAAGCCCCCCGGTCATTGCTATGGCCATCAGCCCCCTCTTTGGAAGGTTGTTTTTGCGCTGTACAGAGCTTTCCTATTTGCTCAGCTAACATTTTCACTTGGGCCTCAAGGCACTGTAACCTTTCCATCTCTCTAGGATCCTCTTTCTGTCGCCTAGGTCGATATTGGTTGTTTTCCCCCTGATTGGATCTATTCTGATACCTCTCAGGTGATTGATGTCGGTTGGGATGGTTTCTGAACTCTTGATTCATTTGTGGAGGGGAGCGGGTTGCACCCATCCTTTGATTATAGTCCCCTGGTGGGGAATCATTGTACTGACGTGGATTGTAGTTCACGTTTTGCCTCATGTCCTGTCTCTCAGATTGTGGGTACAGGCCCCTAGGTTGATTTCCATTATCAGTAAATCGATACACATATCAGGGCCTATCCTGATTACCATATATCATGGTGTTGGGATCAAATCTGCTCTGTGTCCCCAATGACTGGTAGGGACCATCATTTCTTTGATCTTGATTTTGTCTCTGGTTATTGTTCATACCTGCCATATCAGGCCGATATCCTACCCGGGGTCTGTCCCCTAAATACCTAGGGCTGATGTAGCTCTCTCTATTACTAGGATCATGTGATTGGAACATTGGTACAGGAAATGGCGATCTTTGTTGATTACCCCTTTGTTCAGGTGTCACATTATTTTTACCTTGGCTTTGAGCAGACTCAAGGGACATTTTGGCTGACCTGATTTCCACTACTGTGGCTGAGGGTTCTTTAGATTTAGGTCTAGTATCTTTCATTTTATCACTTTCTCTACCCTGACAATAGAGTACCTCATATAGTTTTGTGCTTTGATGTACAATCCATTCAAGGGACTTGTCACGGTCAAATTCACGGACCAATTGGGATATGATGTCTTTCTGTAGCCCATAGAAGTATGCAGTTTTAAACTCATTGGAATTTGAGTCAAAAGATACATCAAAGCGAGAAAATGCTCTTTTTAAGTCTTGTAAAAATTGGCGAGGGGATGTATTAGGTCCAGCAGTAGTTGTGTAAGCGACTTTCTTTGCCTCCTGCAATGACTGAAAAGGAGAAAAATGACGCCTAATTTCTTTTTCAAACTCCAACCAGGTCAGATTCTGCTGTTCATTTAATCCCCTTATGATGCTGGCCGTCGGGGCATCTAAAGTTAAATGAAAATATTGTCTGTACTGTTCCTTAGGTATCTGGAGTGCTTTAAAAATGTCATGCACCGCTTCTAAGTGATCCTCAATGCAGCATTCACCTCCCTTTTTAAATGGTTTGATCAGGGCTTTAATGGATTTCATTATTTTTATGGGGCTACTTGTTGCAATGCATGGAATTGCACTATTTTGTGATTCAATCCTGTTTTCATGTGTATGAGATTGGTGGCTGCCCCCAATGGGAGTATCAAATCCCCCAAGGGCGCTGCAACCAAGTTCAGTCACCAGCCCAGTCACTGGAGCACTAGCTCTTTGGGCAGAGCTAGAATTCACCTCCACTCCATTGAATGTGGTACCCTGCCGCCTCTCCTGGGACCTGGGAATGCACATTTGCTGTTCTAAGTCCTTACACTTTTTAAGGAGTCTGTTTGCTTCATTTTGCAAATAGTTGTTTTCATCACTCATCTTATTAATCACCTCCTGCATGTCGCACATTTGCATTTGGCATTCATTGAACTCTTTATTTCTCTTGTCTCTTTCTTGAATCATTTTAATCATTTCTTGTTCTGCACTCTGGAGATCACATTCTTTTTCACAATGTTCTTTTTGTAAAATCTGCATTTCTGAAACAACCTCATCTTTATCCTGTCTAATGTGGTCCACTAAGGCTTTTAAGTGTACCAATTCTTGCTCACTATCCTCAAATTGTTTCTTGCTTTTGGATAACTGAGCATCAAAGTCTCTGCATTTTAATTGCATGTCTTTTTGGCATACATCCAATTCTGCTCTTAACATTTCCTGATTTTTACTTGCCCCATCTAATTCAGTCTTTAACCTGTTAATTAGCTGAGTATCATTCTCCTGCATATTTTTGCCGCATAGCCGTATTAAACAGTCTTTCTCTGCACTTTTATCGGCTGCATTCAATGATCTTGTAAGGCAGACCTGAATTATGCTGCCTTCTGCAAAAATATTGTCTAGTTTTTCTTTCTGCACCTCACCCTGAATGCATTCACGCCATTCTAACGTGCTATTCGACGACCAAGTCCCATGTGCAAACAACTTTGCCTCTAAATATTGCACTAGGTCTGAGAATGTGGTTTCCCTTTGTGACATTCTGAAATTCGTTTTTAGTGCACACTGCTATTATAAAATGGGTTCCCTTTAATGTGCAAATGGCAGTGTGAGACACGCTTGCCACGCCCAGTAGGTACTCTATGATCACTTTCCCGGCCTGCAACGCACCATAAATATGTAGGGTATTTTGTGGAGATTTGGGGCCTGACGGTATTTTCTTACCGCCGAAAAATAACTTAGCAACAATCACTCCTTGTATTCAGATTGGGCCATGTAAAACAATAATACAGTGGACATGCAATATTTCAGCACACAGACATGCGTATTTGGTATGCGTGGTTGGTATGCGTGGTTGGTGGTATTTTGGTGAGCATAATTCCCTTGTTTTATTTGTGGCCCCAATATCCAGAACCCCTTATTTTTGTTTAGATTTTTCGTGTAATCACTAGAGAGACCTCAGGCTTGCATTTCAGGAACACCACATTTTCATTTTTAGTGTGCCACCATGGGCAATTTCTCTCTGTCTTATCTACGGCAGCGAGCTATCATGTGGTATTTTCACTATCTTATATACGGTAGTGAACTATGTCCCGGGCCTCCCTTTTTGCCGACTCATAGACCTCCGACAAACTACAACACACACAGTTAGTTACAATTGCTTATACTGAACTACATTGTGCACACGGCTGCAGCCAAGTTTGATGTTTAGCTACCTTGAAAATGACAATTGCACTGTCTAAACATCTCCCCACATCATCAGCACTGTATTGGTGAACATAAAACACACCACCCGTCTGCTTTCAAATACTTTTGTGTATTATAAAAGTTGCATTTAAACACGATCTCACTCTTTACAGAAATAAATAAAATAGCACAGCAACAGCATTGTCTGTGATACACTGAAAAGAGAGTGGCGGAGACAAGAACTCAATTTGCAACATTAAACATGTGAGTAAAGCACAGGAATCTCCTTTCCTACACTGACTGAATATTCTCGTACACACTCAGCCCCCACACTTCTGTAATTACCTTATCTGTTCAGCATGAGTTTTCTCCAGCTGTTCTCTTTCTGAATTTGGCTCCCTTGAAGATTAACCCCAGTGAAAACAAGCGTCTTTCGTTCTCAAACCGGGGTTATTGCCTGGAATTCTCAGCTTTTGCAGCAGGAATGCTTCAGCCAGGAAACAGGTCCTTCTCCCAGCTCTGCCAAATCTCGATTGTCCTCCCCCTCTCCTCAAGCTCCCCCAGCAAAACTCTAATCACTGCCTCTAGCATGATACTTGCTATGACGCTGCTCCAATCAGAATCAATCATGCCATTTCCTCCCTCACTACACAATGGCTCATTTCTACAGTAACCATTTGTAACCAACTGATTTCCTGTTCCTTCGAGTCCTTTGCCTCCTGTAGTTATGTGGACAGAGCAGCAGAGAAAAAGAAAAAAAATTAATGTGCGTTTAAAAGTTCACTTTCAGAGTAGGCGTAATTCTGCAGTGGAGGCACATTTTTATTAGTGGGTTATGTTAAATGCAGTTTTATTAGTCAGGTTAGTTATTAATAAGGTTAGTTATTAATTTTCAAATGTGTCTCTTGCACCATAGGCATTTCAGGTGAAAAATAGTGTGCATTTTTGAATGTGCACGTGTGCTGTTAACTGTAAAAATAGATTTGCATCTTATATGTTAAAATCGTTTTTGACTGAATAGCCTGTCTTTACTTATGTGTCCATGTTAATCTGGCAACACATATAGCAATGCACCACACCCATGTGGTGGTGCTGCATCAAAAAAAAAATTGCTACCTGTGCAGTAGTGCTGTACTCTGTGCTGTAACACACCAAATATCCTTACAGTCCTCAGTGATGAGAAGTACCACCTGGGAGGGTGAGTTAGGAAACAAGGCAATCCAGTAGCAATCCAGAGGTCTTGAACAGTTCAAATGAGGTAGTCCTTAATAACCAAATCTAGAGGGCAAAACCAAAGGCAGTCCAAGAAGCAATCCAAGAGTCTTGTTCAGTTCCAATATACAGAGTTCCAAGGGGCAAATCCAATAAGAAGGTCCAGAAGCAAAACAAGGTCAAGAATCCATGAAATCCAAGAAACAGAAGTACGAGGAGCACAGAAATGTTACTCGCCAAAGGAACAGCTGAGAAGCACTGACTGAGAGTGCTGGAACTCTCTTATAGGGTTCCTCCGAGTCACGTGACTTCCCTCCTAGTCACGTGACCAGTCACGTGACCGCTAATCGTCTCACGTGACCTTCTCCTGCGAGACGGCGTGCCCAATGAGCTCCTATGATGAATGAGCGAGAATATGCGTGCCTGCAGATGCCAGGGTAAACCCCTGTGTGATCGGGGAAGCAGGCGCCAAGGACGCCACAGCATGCGGCGTGTTCTCGGGGGCCGGGCGGGCACAGGAGCGGATCCGATCCGCGAACCACACCGCCGCCCAGAAACCGCCACAGCAGGTGATTGGGCTGAGTTCCGGGGTCCAGTCTGTCGCGAGGAATGCATGACAATGGGCTATAACTAATAACTTGGAAATATTCCCAATGCTAAAACAACTTAACTTGTATCAGAGCATTATAATCCAAACAGTGCACCCATTTCAAGCAATAATAGGCCTTCAACCAAAAACAGCAAAACTGCCTCCCTCTTAATTACTGAAAGCCATTTGTGGCAAAGTAGTTTATTTGCCATTAGATCTCAAAGAAAATGTAGACACACTAGGAGTGCAACAGCCAATAGATCAATCTTTGATTATCCTAGTGAATGGTGTACCTTCAAAAGACAAAAAAAAATGGCAGCACCTAATGGACTTACATAAAGTTAGGGAAGCCCTGAAATATCTAAAATACAACAATGTATACTACAAAGAAATACACATTGTAGAAAACCTGAGGGAAACCACCAAAATAATTCAGGACTCCTCAGCAACTGGCCAATTTGAACTTCTAGATCCTACTACAGTCTCCAATATTTTAAATCACTACACAATTCACCCACTGCACTCCAAAGACACCATAGGCGATGCTCTGGAAACATATCAAATGTGGCAAGCCAAAGGATCTCAATCAGCATATGGGAAAAAATTGTAGAAGCACAAGCCTTTCCTCAACTTTTTCCTACTGGAAAAGGTGGAAGGTACGATGAAATATGCACACAAATAGCAACATCAGAATAACGCTCTTTATGAATGTATTCTGAAGATCCCATATTCAGACAAAACGTTGAATACATATTCCATCTCCTCTTTGAAAGTGAACTAGCAACTCTATGTTATGGAGTTGCACACACATTCAAAACAGGTTCCAATTTTCAAAACATGTCTGCTACACAGCTACTTCAAAAGGAGAAAGAGAAAGATGAAGTTTTACAGTCAAGTATTACAAATCTCTTGGCAAACAGGTGTGGTACAAAGGAATACTGGTTCCGACATCACGCAGATGTATGCTGTGTGAAACGCAACCTTGGCCCACCCACATGGTTTGTGACTTAAGTTGTGCAGAGTATGCATGGGAAGACTTGCATGATTTCCTATGCATAGCAAGCAAAAACAAAGCAGATATAAACATGAAAACACCAGGAGAACTCTGCTCTCTTGATTCTGTAAATGTATCAAGGTATTTCCATCATCGCTTTATTGCTATGCTGCACTTCATTTGTAATAAAACACCTTCTCCCCTCGGAGAAGTGGTACACTTCTCTTGGAGAAAAGAATATCAGCCAGTGGAGCACCACACATCCACATGCTTATGTGGATTAAACATGCTCCGAAATTTGGCCAGGACAGTGATGCAACTGTTTTGCAGTTCATTCACAAATATGTCACTTGCGAAATCCCTTCTGAAACTACACATAGCGACCTACATTTTGCAGTTTCAAAGACACAAGCGTGGCAAGTATTTTCGGTGCAAATATAAATACAAAGGCAATACTACACCAAATGCTGCTTTGGTTTCCCTAGACCAGTTTCAGCACCAGGACAAGTAAACATCTCCATATCTTCAGTTAGACACAGTGGCCCTCATTACGACCCTGGCGGTAAGGGGTTTACGCCAGCGTTAGCTGCGCCGACCCCTTACCGCCAACTACGAGTTCCCAGAGCGCCATGGTCACTTTTCCGCCCGCTTTTTGCGGGCGTAAAAATCCATGGCGCTATGGGACCTCGGTGTTAATTACGCCACCGTAGTGTACGGTGGCGTAATTAACACCTTCCCCACTCCCATTGAGCCCTATGGGGCCGAAATGGGAATGGGGAAGGGTAAATGGGTCAATGGGGACTTACCGCCCCGCCGACCTCGGAATGGGGCGGTAAGTCCGCCATCCGCCATGGCGTAAAGGGACTTTGCGCCATGGCGGAAAAGTCCGCCGATGGCGGAAAAAATCCGCCAGGGTCGTAATGAGGGCCAGTGTGAAAAGCACCACTGTCTGCAATACAATGCAATAACACAATACAAAGTACCTACACTAGTGTTATGCTTTCTTTTATCACAGAGAATGAAAGAACAATGTCTGCTACATTTCCACATACCATGCAAAGAACTGCATAGAGCCTCAACAATGCAAACAGTAAGTATACAATGATTGGTGTCATACTTCTTTTTAATGTACAAATTTCATTCTGTACACATATTTGTACAAACCATATACTAGTATCACAACGATCAGTGCATACATGTATTATATTGCAATAGTTGTAGCCAGTTGCACCCAATAGTCTAGGGCCTGGCCACAACCACCACAGCATAATGCAGTCATGCATGCAAACATCTGCCCACTAACCACAACTCACACACATAACACATCCACCTGAGGCCCAATCCACTTCAGTTCATATACTGTTCCAATACTTACAGCCAATCGACAGACCCCAGACTCTACTAACTGCCCATAACCAATACAGCATAATACATTGAAATGGCCAAGAATATATCCAATGGCTACAACCCAAACACATAACTCATTCAAATAAACTCCTGTCCACTTCACTTCATATACCATAACATTACTCCCACCCACTGCGCAGTTTATGATACACCCAAAAAACACAGGCCACTCCAACAAACCACTTGCCACACAACCTATCCACTTCTGGACACATACTATTACACTACTTGCAACCACTGAAAAGACTCTTGGGTGCATAGCCTCTGGCCATGCACCCAAGAGTCTACTAGCTGACACAAACATCACACCATAAAACAACCATGCACCCAACAATCTGTACACTGGCCACTACCATGGGTTCCATCCTATGCCATGCTGTGAGCCCTCCTCTAATACCCTCTCCCTCCGACCCCTCCTCCGACCTCCCATCCCGCCTGAACCTCCCATTGACCCGTGGGTCCGGCAACTTCTTCTGTGTGCCCCGAGTTCCCTCATTGTTGGGGCTGACTCCGGCGAGGTGACGTTTCATTCTATGCTCTGCTGTGAGCCCTTTCTGCAGGCCCCGGTCAGCCGTTTAGCACACTGGTCCCCTGTGACCATGTGGTAAGTGCTACCCTCCTCCGACCCTCTTCTGTGTTGTTCTGATTTGTGTTTCTCTCTGTTCCTCCTCCAATCCCCTCTCCCTCTGACCCCCTCCTCCCATCCCGCCCGCACCTCCCATTGTCCCGTTGTGTCCTCTTATCTAGCCCTCCCTGGGCAGCCCCCTGCCCAGCAGCCCCTGTGGCTATGGGCTGGGCTGCTAGGCAAAGGGCGGCACTAACAGAGGCGGTTCCAGTTGGTGTCTGCAGGTGTCTGCAGGGGATGCCAATTGGCAGCAATCACTAGGGGTGACACACACCCTACCCTGTTACCCCTGTCCACCTAGCAGACACTCAGACTCAATTTAGGCATGTGTTTTTGTCTCCTGTTAAAAAATTGCACTGGAAAGTATTTAAAATTTGCATTGTGAACCTAGGCCTTTTCCCCTCTATTAGGACTCTGAAACTTAGGTGTTTTGACTCCTGTTTAAAAATTGCAATGGAAAGTATTTAAAATGTGCATTGTGAACCTAGGCCGTTTGCCCTCTATTAGGACTCTCAAACGTACGTGTTTTGCCTCCTGTTTAAATATTGCACTGGAAAGTATTTCAAATTAGCATTGTGGACCTAGGCCCTTTGCCCTCTTTTAGGACTCTCAAACGTAGGTGTTTTGTCTCCTGTTTTTAAAATTGCATTGGATAGTACTGTGTGGGAGTGGCTGGCCATTCGGGCCCCCCCTCACCCATTCAGCTTAAAATGCATCACTTGCTTGACCAACAGCGGGGGATGCTTCGTTCACCCCTGTGTGCATAACCAGCCCTCGTGCTGACGACAACATAGGTGAGGCTGTTGCAGAGACACTTGGCATCCATTTTTAGGCAACCCCGACTCCATCTTTGGACTAGGCCTCACCGAGATAATACAAAAAGGCTTCTCTACCCTCTGCAGCACCATGCACAGCGCGCTCAAAGGCCCCCACCTTTTCTCCCTGAGCCTGAAAGCTTTGCAGCTCCATTCTCACGCCTGAGCTGGAGGCAATTGCAACAATATAAATGTACCACCTCACCCTTCCTCTGAGATCACTGTCCTGTGCATGAACCGGCTCGAACCAGGCCCTGCAGCCCATCCATCTCCACAAACCTGCCTGTGCCCTCGTACCCCCGCTGTTGGAAAATTACTGCCAATATAACCCCATGACCCCCGATAGGTATTTTCTTGATGTGCCAGGCGTGTAACCTTGGTGTGATGCCCACCCTAATGTGCCCCAACCAACAAAAGCCAACCTTTGTCACAGTATATTGCACCTTAGAACTAACAAATGTCAGCATGCCCCCTAGTTCTTTTGCTGTGCTCAGACCTGCCCCCTGAGTCCTGATAAACGCCACAAGCCCCAGTGAATAATGGTGTTATCATAAACCTAGAATTTATAGAGTATAATGATTTGCTCAAAGGAACCTTAGTGACTGTTATTTAGTGCATGTTCGAAACTATATGTTATGTTAGATTAGTTAGCGCCTGCTCTGCTTCATCGTGACCTGATCCTCACCCCACCCAGACAAGACAACTGGACCTCGTGGCACGCGCCCTCCCACTAACCGAACAACCAATCAGCGGGAGCAACTTCATCAAAGATATATGTAGCCGACTGTTTTACCCAATCCTGTGCCCATGTAGCCCCCTATATGATGATGTCAGTTGTAACGATGTTTACCTTCTTAAGCTGACACATTTGTAATGTTTGCCAGACCGTTCTCGGGCAGCAGAGTTCTGCCAATTTCACATAAACGACTAACCTCTTCAAGCCTGTTCTCCTAGTCTCATTCCCCGCTGGGGTGTGCCTTATTCCTTGTATTTTGGAAGTGTAAAACGGGAAGTGGGCCTACATTTTTGGTGATCTCTGCAACGTGATCAGGACAGGTGGCCCGAGGCCCCTGTGCCGTGCGATGAGATCCGGGACACCCCCCATCAAAACCATCGCCAGTTTGTGTGCACTAAAGAGCGGGTCCAAGGGTTCCCATTTGCCAAATACTCAACTAAAAACTGCTCGCCAAGGCGGGCCACGGCTTGGTTAGGGTGCGGACCAGATTGTAGATAAACCATGAACGGTGGCTCTCGGACCACCCAACTGAACACTTGAGTACCAGCATTTCAGGGAAGGAAAAGGGCCAGGGAAGAAGGGAACAGATAACGGCTTGGGTAAAGATACAGCAGAGTGGGGACAAAGTATAGGGTATGTGTGAATACTAATGAGGGTTTTTCTTATCTATCCTTTATATGGCCATTAGGTTTTTGTGGTAAAGAGGAGTAAAAGAGAAATGAGGGAGCGAAGCCCGAACGGGGTAGAAGGCGGCGCCGCGTATCATTGTCTCGTCCAGTGCAGGGAATAAGTGAAAATAAAGAGAAACAAGTAGGAGTCTCATATATATATTGAGTAGACTCAGAGTAGTAATTTAGATTATTCTTTTTCTGTGTGAGCAGAAGTCTTGACAAGGTAGCCAGGGGGGCTTAGAGGTGGGGATTGCATGAGACAGCAAGAGTGAGGGACGATAAGGTAAAACTAGCAAAAAGGGGGACAACGAGAAGGTAGTTTATGTTACATATTCTCTGTGTGTCTGTTACATGTTGGTCTGTCAGTAAGTGCCATTTTATCTGTGGTTTGAGAAATATAATGGGTAACAGGAGAAGGTGCTGACAAAACTGTGATTTTTGACCAAAAGTGTTTTGAATAATCAAAGAACAATTAATGGTAATTGTCGATGCAATTGAATTCCAGAGTAAGAGGTGTAATTGAAAGGGGATTGGTTACATTGTTTTCACGGGGGAGGTAAAGAAAGTTGTGAACGTACATTCCTTTTGAGAAAAAGAAAAAAAGGAGCTAAACCACAGCCAGAGCAATACACGTAGCACAATGGGAAGTAACACACCGTTAGCGCACATCTGTCAACATCATAAAATATCATGATCAGTGGTGGCAGAGATAAAAGGAGAAAGTGTACAACCTATACGGCCAGAGGGAGGGTAATTTGATAAGAGGGTACTAGATCTGGTGTCAACGCACCTGCTGGTGAAATACAGAGGTAAGTGGTTACAGAATAGAAGGGAGGTACTAGATCTGTGGCGGATGTTTGAAGAGGTAGCACCTAGTAGTGAGGTGAGTAAGAATGAAACTATAAAAAATGAAGCAGTACAGGAGGGGGGAGAAGGGTGTGCAGGGGGAAGATGTGCGACACCGCCAAAAGAGAACGAGTGCACAAAAATCTACCCACTATTGACAAAGCCTGCGGTAGGTTATAGCAAACCCCTGTATGTTCCAGCGAGCACTACCTCCACACCCAGATCAGCAACATCACCCACCGCCCCACCTCCCTATGAGACAGGAGGGCTGTATGGACCAACCATTGCCCCTCCAGTGGATATTGCACGATTAACAGGGAACTTAGATAGACAGCCTACACATGCACAGATGGAGATTACACGATTGAGAGCATTGTGTGATCAGGGCCAAATGCTGCCGGGGAGGGGAAACACCACCATTGACAGCAGGTGACCTTACACCTCTGCCGAGTGTTGCCGGAACAAACATTGCAGGGGCAAGTGTTGCAGGGGGGTCTACACACCCCCTGCCACCAATGGCGCAAATTCCAAGGGGACAAGAACAAGAGTGGCAGTCGGGAGAGTTCCTGTTTCACCTAAACAGCAAACCTGTTAGGATAATACGAACTACAACCCCAGACAGCCAGCGAGGGGAAGGACAAGGAGGAAGGGAGTCAGAAAAGGCAGTAGAGGAAGTATGGAGTGACTTAGACAAATATGAAGAGGTAGCAGCAGCGGGACTACCGCTGCCCTTCCACTTTGATAAGGTGGATGCTAGGTCACCACCCAGGTGGCAAGAGAGGTTGAGACAGAGAGTAGGAAACATGCTGGCAAGTAAAACTAAGAAGGGAACGGTGAGTGAGTGAGGGGAAAAAACAAAGCTACAGATGCCTCTGATACACAAGGGGGGAGGGAGGCACAACTGCATACCATGGGCACAGATGGACAAGACCAACTTGTTGAAACTTCTCCCCCCACTTTCGGGTGGCGCGGGGAAGTGGATACACACATTTGAAAAACACACGGTAGGGGTCCCTCTAGCTATAGAGGATGTGAAGAGCTTGTTAGTGTTGGCTGTTGGAGATCAATCAGATGCAGTGTGGGTAAAGGCGGTATTCCCAGGAGTAACTATGAATTGTGACCACCATGACGGGTCAGCATTTAACAACGTTAGGGCCCAAGTATGGGATGCATTGCGAGGGACGGTCCCAGATACTCCAGATTTACACTTAGTGATGCAATGCACTATGGGAGAGGAGGAGGAGCCTACGCAATTCATCCTCTGGGTGCAAGACCTGTGGAGAAGTGAAACTGGTACACCGTGGGACCAATCCACCGCCTTTTTCTATTTCAGAATAAAAAAAGGGCTCCCAAAGGAGGTACAGAAGGCCTTGGATAAAATAGCTGGGATAGAAGCCAAAGGATGGCCAGAGATTCAACGTATAATTGTACACCATTGTAGGAGGATCAAAAAAAGAGAGAAGGAGATAGTGCAGCGAAGGTTGGCAGACGAAGCGAAGTTGGTGCAGAATAAATTAGTGAAGGTCGCAGCCATGAATGCTACAACATCAACAGCCAGACAGGAGGAACGAGAAGAGGGGGGAGGAAGCAGCCCAGTAAGGATGGCAGCAACATGGACAGGAAACGGGCAGGAGCAGTGGGATGGAGAGGAGCAGTACGGAGGGCCACAATGGCAGGGAAGGCCTACGAGATGATGAGGTGGGTACAGAGGACCAAGAGGGGGGTTCGGAGGAATGGGAAATAGAGGATTTGGAGGTCCTGGAGCAAGGGGGGGACCACAAGGATTGTGTTGGAACTGCGGAAGATGGGGGCATTACTCATGGGAATGACGAATGAGACCTATGGGATATTACCAAGGGCAACCCCCATGGAAAATGAGCAGCAATAAAGCCATCCATATCCAGGTAGTCCCTATGGGTTACCTATGAGAAGGAATGGACAACAGGAACCATGCTATAATGAACCACAACTGCAGCAGAGGCAGCCGCCACAACAGCATTCACAGCAGAGAGGTATGCCACAGCCAATGGCAAGACAAAACACCATGGCAAACGCAAACACTCATATTTTTGGAACATCTGCAAACGGTACACCAGCACCTTTCCGTGGTGTGGCAGTGGTGGGACGTATGCAGATTAGGACAGCCCACAGAAAGCACTTGCATGTACAGTCCTATCCATCACCCTATGTGCAGAAGAGGAACCACTAGTGGGGGCGGAGATAGGCAACACACAGTTTATCTTAATGGTGGACTCGGGAGCTGAAACATTTGGAGATGCAGGGGTTCTCTGGGGCTATTTTAAAAGTTCCTTACACAAAAGATCTTGACATAACAGTGGGGGGGGGAACAATGCGAGCACCCCTATTGTATCATGAAGACTCGCCAATCAAGTTGTTAGGAAGAGACCTCCTGAGCAAGTTGAACATGACCATATCCTTTACTGAGAGGGGAATAGTTTGTTCCACCAAAGGAGTGGGCCCCGTGCGTGCAATGTTGATGATTAGCACCATGACAAATGAAGTTGGGTAAGAGGTGTGTCCATCGATATGGACATGTTTATTTATGGCATCAGGGTACTGGCAAGAGTGGTGCCAGAGATAACAAGAAAGGAATGGAAGGTGCCTTCAGATTTTGTTTTCCGCCCAATTGTAAACACAGATGTTGTCCCGGGAACGATTTTGTCTATTTATTTGGAAGGGATACAAGTGTCAAGCAAGTGCATTGCGGTGATAGGACTGGACACACATGGGTGCGAATGGTAGACAGCGTTGTGTATAGTCCCAAACATACTGTTGCACAATTTAACGGATGAAGAGCTATTTACTGATAATGAGTGTGATGGGGAGATAATAATGGAAATAAGTGTGCCATGTGACATCATGATTCAATACAGAGAGGTACACAACCCCCTCATGGCCAGTGTTAACATACCACCCACTATCTTTGAGAAAGAAATGAAGAAGGTATTGCCAGAAATATGGACAACAGGCCCACATGACGTAGGGTTGTTGCAAGAGGTCACGCCAATCAGGATAAAATTAAAGCCAGGTGCCCTAGCACCTAGAGTAAAATAGTACCCAATATCAAGGGAGGCAGAAGAAGGAATACGAGAAAGAATAAATGCATTACTGGCACAAGGAATAATAGTGCCATCAAATTCACCATGTAACACGGCAATTTTCCCAATCAAAAAAAGCGAAAGGAGGGGCTTGGTGTATGATCCAAGACCTACGCTCACTCAATGACGTGATACAGAAAGAGTTTCCATTAGACCCCAATCCAGCATCAATATTGTGCAGCATACCAAAAGATGCTACGTGTTTTACAGTGGTGGGCTTGAAAAACGCCTTTTTCTCAATACCACTCGACACAAGCTCCCTGTACCTCACAGTGTTTACACTGGGGGGAAACAGATACAAACATTGTAGATTACCTCAATGGTATTGTGAGAGCCCCAGCATTTCTAACAAAATATCGCATGAAGATCTTGGCAACATTGATGTAGAGAGCACAATAATACAATACGTAGATTTGCTTGTCTGCAGTTATAGCGAGGAGAAGTGCAGGGCTGATTCGATAGCACTGCTAAATTTATTGGCCACGAAAGGATACAAAGTGGACAAAGGGAAGCTGAAATATTGCCTAGCAGAGGTGCTTTACCTAGGGCAATTGATTTCAAAAGATGGTAAGAGAATTCTACCAGACAGGTTAGCAGCAATGCATCACATGATCATAACAAAAACAGTAGAAGACATCCAAACATTTCTTAGCATATGTAATTACTGCCGTGCATGGATACTGGACTACGCAGCTTATACGCGCCCACTGTTACAGGCCCTAAAAGAAGCGCAGAAGAATAATGTCCCAATAAAATGGTCGAATGAAATGATGACACAGTACTTCAAATTAAAAGTCCTCATCACACACGCACCAGTTTTAGCGAACCCTGAATATGATCGGGAATGTTATCTCTTTTCACACAGCAATGGCATACTTATGACTGCAGTGCTGACTCAAAAAACTTCATTAGGTCACAAGCCATTGGCCTATTATAGCAGCATACTTGATTCTGTAATGCAGGGTCACTTCGCATCCGAACAAGCTCTCGCTACAGCGGCCTTCGCAATAGAAAAGAGCACCACAATTGTCATGGGGTGCTCAGTAACTCTGTATGCTGAACACTCATTATTTGCAATCTGGAAAAGATCAAAATCAACCTTGACAACTCAGAGAGCTACAGCTTATGAGATAATCATATAAAGCCCCAATGTCCATGTCGTCAGGTGCAAGTCAGTAAACCCAGCCACGTTTATAACAGAGCCCTGCACAGTGGAAGACATTAAAACACATGATTGCGCTACATATGAAGGTGTAGGGGATGATATTCCTAAGGCCAGTGAAAATGCACTACAGGAGGGAGAGATATATTTTGTTGACAGATCAGCGTCAATAGACAGTGAAATGGGAGAAAAACATGTGGGGGCGGCAGTTGTAAGAATGGAAGAGGAAGAATATGAGATCATTGTACAGAAACACCTATCCTCTTATTACTCGACTCAAGCAGCAGAATTGACAGTGCTAATTGAAGTGCTGCGCACTGCTAACGGCTGTACAGTAACAATATATTCTGACTCAGCATATGCAACAACCACAGTTCACTCAGGGCTATCACGATGGAGATGAAGAGGGTTTTGCAGGGCAGATGGGTCACCAGTGCAGCATGCCGCCCTGTTAAATGAATTAATAGAGGCACTGTCAGAACTGTCAGTAGTGGCTGTGGTAAAATGCCAGGCCCATACAGCAAATACAGACTTCATCTCATTGGGAAACACGGCAGCAGACACAGCAGCGAAAGATGCCGCGCATTTCAATATGCCAGCAACAACAGAATGTATCATAAAAACACCAACAACAGAGATACAGGGAGAAGGATATAACAATACGCCAATTTCCCAAGTGATAGAACTTCAAACGCGTGCACCCGCAGAAGAGAAGGAGTTATGGGCTAAAAGAGGGTGCAAACCATCAGCGACTTATTTAATATGGAGGCAAGAGTTAACAGGAAAAGTAGTGATGCCAGTGGAACAACTAGAAATTGCATTCCAGCAGTTGCACTTCCCGACACATGTGACAAAACAACACATTGCCGCAGACATACAGGAACATTGGTTCATCCCGAACTTGCAAGAACAGCTATCAAAATTCACAATAGAGTGTACTATATGTCAGACATACGGCTCAGGAATGACACTGAGGACATTAAGAGGAATGCTGCCATGACCAATACAACCATTTAGAGAGCTCCATATTGATTACGCGGACATGGGAGAAAGGTACAATGGAGTGAGGTACTTAATTGTGATTGTGTACCCATTTTCAAGGTGGGTTGAGGCTGGACCGTGCCCCCACCCTGATGCCAAGTGTGCCGTGAAGATTTTGGTACGGGAGGTGTTTTCAAGATGGGGCATTTGTGTTGTGATAAGATCAGACAATGGCACACACTTTGTGAATTACCTCTTCAAAGAAGTGACAACGTTGCTGGGGGCGAAGCACAAACTGTGTTCCATTTATCATCCGATGGCTAATGGAATGGTGGAGAAGCTCAACGGCCTACTGAAAAGCAAACTTTTCAAATTGTGTAACACTTTAAAAAAGAACTGGGTATATTGCTTACCACTAGCACTTTTCCAACTCAGAACACAACCCAGCAAAGACCACCATTTAAGCCCCCATGAAATAGTCACGGGCAGGTGCATTCATACACCACTATCCCCAATAAGAGGAGGTTCAGATGCTCACAGAGCTGCCACAGGTATACCTCACCAATTTCACTTGCGAAGTGCGTAGCATAGCAAGACAAATTGCACCGCCATTCACAGAGAATGCTGCGACAGATACTGCCATGCCAGCACATGACAGCCCAAAAGGTCAATTAATGCCAGGTGAAAACGTGTATGTTCGGAGTTTTGTAAGGAGATGGAATTCTCCAAGGTTTCATGGCCCGTATGAGGTCATATACTGCACCCCCCGGCAGTGAAGGTGAAGGGATTGAAGTATTGGGTGCATTTGTCAGATGTGAGAAAGGCACGCAATAGTGCAATCCCTCAAACTGACCAAGGTAACAGCAATGAAGTTGCAAGTGGGTAAGAACAAGTATGGGAAAAGTTTTAAAAGAGCAAACAAAAATGACATAAGATGATCAGGAACAAAGTGGAGCTATGTATTTATCAATTGATATCTCTCACTATCTCACTGTCTCACTGTGTTTCTTTCTCTCCCCCTCTGTCTCCCTCTCACACTGTCTCCCCCTCTCTCCCTTTCTCTCCCTTTCTCTCTCTCTCTCCCTCTCTCTCTCTCTCTCTCTTTCTCTCTCTCTCGCTCCCTCTCTCTTTCTCTCTCTCTCCCTCTCTCTCTCTTTCTCTCTCTCTACCTCTCTATTTCCCTAGCGCAGCTTCTCCATCCAAAACAGGTTCTGTGGTAAATGGTTTAAGCAAATAATAAATGAGAACAATATTTCAAGATGATAGAAGAAGTAGAAAAGGTGTAAGCAAAAGTACTGTGTCTAAGATAAATAAGATAGAAAAATAATGTAGAGGTGTGCACATCTAAGAAAAAATAGTAAATGGAGTAACAAAGTATGGGAAAATAATAACTATAAAAATGAAAATGATTTTTATGCATGTTACTTAACCAATTTATATCGCCCCTTCAGGTAACACAATGGCAGAAAGGACTGCACTCACCGAGGACGACACAATTTTAGTTAGTGATAGGGTAGTTATTAGGAATGACAAGTGGTACAGTTACGAGTGCGGAATAAAGTACTTGATTATTTTATTTTCTGTGATGTTATTTTTTATGGCGTGGTATTACACTGTGTCTTTTATTTTAGAGGACATAAAAGAAGGGGGGAGTGGAGTAAACCTGATACGAGAAGGCTCAACACTAATATGGGCCAGGGTAAAAACAATGTGCAGACACAGTCCCTCTGATAATACAAATCTCACCACGCTGCATACCAATCGTACAAATCCCGTGCCTCCCTGTCCACTGGCAGCAACTGTAAATGAGACCAATCAGTATGATGGGGATTATTTTTGGGAAAATGAACCTGATACTAATGTACAAGCAACCACAGAACCTACCTCTCAAAACACTATAATGCACTTTAATATTGTTACCACTAATGAGCCAGAAACTCCAGATCCACAGGCCTGGGAAGCTGCTAATGACCCCAATAACACAGCATGGGCTGGGGTATTTTCCATACACTACTAGAGAGTAAAAATGACTAATGATAAAAAGGGAGGGAGGAAAAGATGGAAAAGGGGGGCAGGAGGGAAAAGATATGATGTTTACCACGGCTGGGACTAGATGAAATAGAATACCCCCGCCACCCTGACCAGTCTAATAAATGGTATTCAGATATGAGTGCAACTGCAAAACAAGCCACTAACAAGAGCTGCTACGTTCGCTCCCTCATACCGCACGCATCAGGCACACCTAAAATACTTATACCTCAGGAAGTGACCTTGCAAGACGCCCAATGTTTAATTCAGCTCGTGTTATGTAGGATTCTAGGATTCGGAGCACCTTCCAGGCACACACTGTTACAATAGAAATGCTGCAGAATGCATCAAAGAGCCATTTTTCGTCATAACGGGAACAAGATTCACAGAAAATAAGTGGCAGGATAAGACAATCCAGTGCAAAGCTGAAGGACTAGTGGGACTCACTGAAGAAAATTTCCAATGGGTTAAGGAAACGTACACCCCCGTCTGGTCCCAACATATTGCAAAACTCACATGGGTTACTGCTCTTGAAAAACCCATCAAAACACAAAAAGAGATTCCACATGAACTTTGCTTCCATGGAGAAGGAAAAGTGCCAATGGGTACCAACAAACAATGCAACAAAACCATCATTACCCCAGACATGAAAAAAGGTACACCTGCGCTCATGGACATGTATTGGGTGTGCGGTAAACAAGCTTACCAGCAACTTCCAGCATCTTGGAGGGGCATTTGTACCCTGGAAACTCTGCACTCCGTGCTTATGGAGATCCCAGAAAGCAACATCTAAGGGGGGGAAACATTTGGCTGGCAAATCGGCAGCAGGAAAATCGGCAGGCATATCGGCAGCAGGGCAATCGGCTGGCACGTCAGCAGCGCACAAACCAGCACCTATAGAATCGTACTCATATGATATAATATCTGAAAATGACCTGAAAGACAGACTGTCCCGCAGAAAGAGGTCATCAAACTACATATCCACACAATCCTCCAACCTTCTAGCTGAAACTCCTGCAATATACAAGCTTTTCAACTCAGTCGAGACATTCTTTGCGTCTCTTCTAACGCCGGGGCTCCAAGCACAAACCAACGCCAAATGGTTACAGATCGTCCGCTGGGAGCTGATCCAACTGGCCAACGATACTGAAGAGGGGTTCAATGTCATCAAGGAAGAACTCTGTGCCTTGAGACTAATGACAATGCAGAACCCGTACGTCCTAGACCTTCTCACAGCGATGGATGGTGGTGTTTGCTGAAAAATCGGGAGCGTGTGCTGTACATTTGTACCTTCTGAGGACGCAGATAATGGGACCCTATCTCATGTTATCTCAGCGGTACATTGCCTGGGGGAACGAATGTGGGAAGAAGGAGGAGTAGATCCAAGCAGCTGGTTTGACAACATGTTCGATTGGGTACCATCGTGGTTCAGCATCATGATGAACTTTTTTGTACCAGTCATCATTTTTATGTTACTATTTTTCTGTGTGTGCCAATTAGGGATCCGATGTTGCGCAAAATCTATGCCTTATTCAGCAATGATGGTGGTAACAATAGGCCGACAAGCAACGGCATCAACCATTATAGATGCAGAACTACAAACGGGAGAGCCAAACCCCTCAAAATACTGCATGATGGCTGTCTTCCGTCAACATGGGGACAGGGTAGATAACTTGTATCATACTACAATCAAAGAGCCAAGGGAGCTGCAATGGTATAGGGAAGTGTGGGTGGACCTGGATGTGGATGGAGGAATTTACATGACCTGTACACCTGATGAGTACGCCAGGAAGGGGCATAGTTTGGGAAGTGAATGTAGGGCATGGATGTCAATAAAGGGCACACCTGCATGGGATGAATCACTGGCTGAAGAAGAGTATTATCGCAGTGAGAGTAAAAACAAAAAGTAATTTGTTGCTTTAGATTTAACAAAAGGGGGTAATGTGTGGATGTGGCGGGTCATTCGGGCCCCCCTTCACCCATTCAGCTTAAAATGCATCACTTGCTTGACCAACAGTGGGGGACGCTTCCTTTGCCCCTGTGTGCATAACCAGCCCTCGTGCTCATCGCCTCACTGCGATAACACAAAAAGGCTTCTCTTCCCTCTGCAGCACCGCACACAGTGCGCTCAAAGGCCACCACCTTTTGTCCCTGAGCCTGAAAGCTTTGCAGCTCCATTCTCACGGCTGAGCCAGAGGCAATTGCAACAATATAAATGTAACACCTCACCCTTCCTCTGAGATCACTGTCCTGTGCGTGAACCGGCTCGAACCAGGCCCTGCAGCCCATCCATCTCCACAAACCTGCCTGTGCCCTCGTACCCCTGCTGTTGGAAAATTACTGCCAATGTAACCCCATGGCCCCGCTAGGTATTCTCTTGATGTGCCAGGCATGTAACCTTGGTGTGATGCCCACCCCAGTGTGCCCCAACCAACAAAAGCCAACCTCTGTCAAAGTATATTGCACCTTAGAACTAACAAATGTCAGCATACCCCCTAGTTCTTCTGATGTGCTCAGACCTTCCCCATGATCATTGATCTAACCCAGACCAAGACCCCCCAGTCCTGATAAACCCCACAAGCCCCAGTGAAAAATGGTGTTATCATAAATCTAGAATTTATAGAGCATAATGATTTGCTCAAAGGAGCCTAAGTGACTGTTATTTAGTGAATGCTCCAAACAATATGTTATGTTAAATTAGTTAGTGCTTGCTCTGCTTCATCATGACCTTACCCTCACCCCACCCAGACCCAGGCAACTGGACCTCATGGCATGTGCCCTCCCGCCAACCGAACAACCAATCAGTGGGAGCAACGTCATCAAAGATAAATGTAGCCAACTGTTTTACCCAATCCTATGTCCATGTAGCCCCCTATATGATGATGTCAGTTGTGATGATATTTACCTTCTTAAGCTGTCCCATTTGTAATATTTGCCAGTGCGCTCTCAGGCAGCAGAGTTCTCTGTATGCCAATTTCACATAAATGACTAAACTCTTGTAGCCTGTTCTCCTAGTCTCATTCCCCGCTGGGGTGTGCCTTATTCCTTGTATTTTGGATGTGTAAGACAGGGAGTGGGCCTACAGTACTTCAATCTAAGTGACAGTCATCTTGTCCAATTGTTCATCTTGAGTCGCCTCTCTGTCTCGTCTGCTTGCATCCTGCGCTGTCTCCTTCACTAGTGTTCTCCCCTTCCTCTTCTGACCTCTCACCACCTACTCCATGGTGCTCTCTGTCTCTCCTATTTTCTCTAACTGCTTCTCTATCGACTATCCTGCTCCGCTCACTAAATCTGGTAGGCGAAAGCTTCAACTAACATGTGCTTCATGCCACTCTTAACTCTCGCTCTGCTGTCAAACACTCCTCTAACATCTGCCGCCTTCAGGAGGAACTTGACCTCGATATCCTCGATCTCACCGAGACATGGTTCACGGCCAGCTATTTCACCTAAATCTGGTAGGAAGAAGTTTAAAAAGGATATCCTGGTATCCAACCCAGGCCTCCCTATCACTGACACCTATACTAGTGCCTCCTCCAGGCAAACCTTCACCGACATCCTCTTTGTCGTTCCCTCACCAGACCTATGGACCCTACACATGGTCTCTGTGCACTCTTCTTCTCCCATTAATGGTGGCACCTGTTTGGAGGCCCTCCTGGCTTGCTTCCACTCTTCCAAGATGATCATTAATATTTATGTGAATGGCACCTTCTTGGTCCAAAACCCTCAGGCCAACTTTCTTCTCTTCGATAGACGCTTCTTGCGCCTCATCAATTTCCTTTCTTCACCTGCTGTCCCTTCTCTTTCCTCCAGGGCTTCCTCACACTCCCCTGCTGTCTCCTCCTCGGCTACCTTGCCCTCTCCTCCTTCCCTTTCTGCCCCCCTCAGGCTTCTTCTATACCTCTGCAGGGCTTACCTCTGATTTGTACCCCTCCCCGGAAGTCTTTCAAGGATGGCAACCTTCTCCATATTGCCACTCTTAACTCTCACTCAGCTGTCAAACACTCCTCTGACATCTGCCGCCTTCTGGAGGAACTTGACCTCAATGTCCTCGGTCTCACCGAGACATGGTTCACGGCCAGCTCTGTCACAAGCTTTGACACTCACCTCCCTGATGGCTACAAGATCCTCTCTGTGCCTCGTCTGCAGGCTCTCTCTCTCTCTCCCAGCCATTCCCTTACCGTGGCTACTATCAATCGGCCAACTGGTCAGATCTCCTCCTTCCTCTATGAGTGGTCGGACCTCTACTCTTCCCTCCTGGTCTCGACCACTCAACTCCTCCTTCTTGAATACTTCAACATCCACCTGGATGCTTCCTGCCTTTCCTCCAGATTCTTTTGTGACCTTTGCGACTCTCTCTCACTCTCTGTTCTCCCCTCTGGTCCGACTCCCTGTGCAGGGCATACTCTGGATATTCTGATCTCCTCAGACCTTCCTCTTTCTATCCCTCTCACCACCCCTCTCTCCTGGAGTGATCACTTTCTCCTTTCCTCCCAGCTCACCCTCTCTACCCCTCAGGCCAAGCCAACTCCATCAATGCCACCCACTTTCTCGGTCATTCGACCCATGAAGCGCATGTTAGTTGAAGCTTTCGCAACCACTTTCTCTCCCCACTCCCCCTTTGGCTGACTTACACCCTGACACAGCCCTTTCCATGCTCTACTCTGCTATATCTGACACTTTCAATGTTCTTGCCCCTGCCATGAGGATCCGCCTGAAGCCAAAAGCCAAGTGCAACTCCTGGTATGACTTAGACCTCGTCACCCTTAAACACAAGTGCAGGGTGGCTGAGAGGAAATGGTGTGCTTCATGTACATCCTCTGACAAACAAGCCTGCCGCCTGCTCCTAAGGCAATACTGGCTCTCTGTTCACACCAAGAAGAGAGGTCACATCCAAGCCTGTGTCTCTGTGGTATCCAACAACTCGGCGGAAATCTTTAAAATCTGCAAGGAGTTGGCCAATCCTGCTGCAGTCTCTACCTCTCCTATCCCTTCCCAGGCCATCTGCACAGCACTGGCTTCTCAGTTCCTTTCTAAAACTCAGGACATCCTGTCCTTCTCTCTCTCCCTCGCCCCCTTCTCCCTCTGCTCTCTGCTCTTCCTCTGGTCCCTCTTCGGCCACCTCTCCTCCCTCCTTCTCTGCCTTTCCCCTGTTCTCCTCAGATGAGGTTTCTAGACAAGTCCGATCTATGAAAGTCTTGTCAAAACAGGTTCTTACCTGCTCCTCCAAAACCATCAAGGACCACATTGACTCGCTAGCTCCTGCCGTGGCTGATTTCTGCAACCACTCCTTTGCCACTGGAGTCTTCCCCTCCCCCCTAAAGCACTCCCTTGTGCACCCTCTTCTTAAAAAAAACAATGCTGACCCTTCCTGCCCGGCCAACTATCACCCAATCTCTATTACTCCTTTCCTGGACAAACTCATGGAAAAGCTGGTCATCTCCCAGCTTAATGCTCATACTGAATCTGTTGGTTGTCTCCATGACCATCAGTCTGGCTTCAGAACTGCCAGAAGCTTGGAATCTGCTCTCCTGAACATCCGTGAAGACCTTCTCTCCAACCTTGACTCCAATACCCCCTGTGTCCTCATCTTACTTGATCTTTCTTCTGCCTTTGACATGATCAACTATGCCATCCTGCTCAACCATCTCAGTGACAACCTGAGGATCACCGGTCAGGCCCTGGCGTGGCTGACTTCTTTTCTCTCCTATCGACCCTCCCAGGTTCAACTCAGGTCCTTCCTCTCCTCCATCTCTATCTCTACCTGTGGTGTTCCCCAGGGGTCTAACCTCTCTCCCGGGCTGTTCAACGTATACCTTGCACTTCTTGCCCACCGCAGTGCCACCCTCTGCCCCAACTTCCAGTGCTATGTGGATGACACTCAGCTCATGTTCAGGCTACCCTCAGCCACCTCTTCTCCCTCTCTCATCTCTGACTGACTGTCCGCCATCCAGGAGTGGTGCGCCGCCAATGATCTCTGCCATAATGCCAGCAAGACCGAGATTCTCCTCATCAGAACACCCACACCCTCCTTTCCTGTCACTCTCTGGCTGGCCTCCCTTGCACCTGCAGGTAGAGGGCCAAGGGAGGCCAGCCAGAGAGTGACAGGAAAGGAGGGTGTGGGTGTTCTGATGAGGAGAATCTCTGTGAGGCTAAAAACCTCGGGGTCATCTTCGACTCCACACTCTCCTTCTCTCCGCACATCTCCGATGTCTCTGAGAAGTCACACTAACAGCTGTACCTCCTTAGAGGTATTCTTCCTTTCCTCTCCTTCTCCCAGAAGCTCACTGTCTCCAGAGCTCTGATTCTCTCCAGGCTGGACTATTGCAACAGCCTCTTTCTAAATATGCATGCGTCTACTCTCCGCCCTCTGCAACTCGTCCAGAACCTGTCCTTGGCCTCAAGCCCAAGGCTGCGAGGATTAAGTTCAAAACCCTCTGCATTATCCACAAGGCCTTCTGGGGCATGGGGCCTCAATACCTTCAACTCTCTCTTCCTAAATATCTTCCGTCGCAAGCTCTTCACTCATGCGCGCCTTGAAACACTTGTGTATAGTCACGTTATAAATGCCAAATCATATCATATCATATCCGCCTCCAATTCCCTCAGGGTCAGTCACTTCTACAAGCAAGAAGTTGGTGGTAGATCTCTTTCTTCACGTGGGGCCTCCCTCTGGAACAGCCTCCCTGCCCCCCTGAAACTTGAGGAAAACCGTCTCCGGTTCCGGAAACACCTCAAAACCTTTCTCTTTGCTTCTGCTTTTTCTCTTCCTCTCGTCTGCTGTTTGCCTGGCTGATACTGAAACTGCACTGGTTTACTTAGCCACCCTCTGACCTTGGGCCCAAGTCCACTCTGCTGCCAGTCGGACTCCTGCACTGCCCTCCTGGCAACCCTCACACTTGGGACTGTTTTCTGTATCCCTACAGTCCCACTGCTAGCACTTTACACCTGATGCCTGCACTTACCTTTTACCATTACACTTGCCACCTGCTGGCCATACTTTACCATTGTACTTTGTTATTTATTCTTCCCATGTACTGCACTGTCCCCTCCCCGATCCCCTTGCACTTCCCCCTTTCCCCCTCCCCTGCACTTGCCCGATCTGAATGACACCTGGCCTAGTATGATCGTTGTCTGTTTTCCATCTGTTCCCCCTCCCTTGCCTCATCTCACCTTGAAACACTTGTGTATAGGCACGTTATAAATGCCACATCTTATCATAACCCACACGCATAAGACACCTGCCTGAGGCCGTATCCACTTCTATACACATAGTATTAAAATACATGCAACCAATCACCAGACTGTTGGGTACAGTATGCAAACCACCCGAGGTCCTCTACACTCTTTGACACATACCATTACAGTGCTTCAACCAGCGAGTACACTCTTGAACTCTTGTGTGCATCGCTTCCAGCCATGCACCCAAAACTATAGGAGCTGGCCAAAATCACCTCCCACTACATACTCTATCATACACCCAAGAATCTTGAGACAATCCAACAAACCACCTAACACACACCCTCGCCATTTGAATACACATACTATTACAATACTTACAACCATTGTACAGACTCTTGGGTGCATGTCCTCCACCCAGACACCCAAGAGTCTAGTAGATGGTCACAAACACCACAGCATAAGACAGACATGCACCCAACAATCTATACACTGCCACAACCCAAACACATAACCCCACCACCTGAGGCCCTGTCCACCTCTGTACACATAGTATTCAAGGACGTACAAGCACTCAACAAACTCTTGCATTCATTAATCCAGCCACCTAAAGCTCTGTTCACTTTTCTAGACATACTATTACAATACTTCAATCAGTGGCCAGTCTCTACGACTCTTGGGTGCATACACCAAACACTATAGTAACTGGCCACAATCACCTCCCACTGCATAGAATATCATACACCCAACAATCTCAAGGCAGTCCAATAAACCACCTTGCAGCCAGTGGACAGACTCTTGGGTACATGGCCTCCTATGTGATCCACATGCCACCGTCAAAATGTTAGCATGCATGGGTCTCTGGCCACGCACCCAAGACTCTAGGTCCCGGCCACAACCACTGCAGAATAATACAGCCATGCATACAAACATCTGTCCAGTTCACTTCACGTACTATAACATTTCTCCCACCCACTGCACAGTGTATGATACACCAAAAAAACGCAGGGCACGCCAACAAACCACTTGCCACACAACCTATCCACTTCTAGACACATACTATTACACTACTTGCAGCCACTGAAAAGACTCTTGGGTGCATGGCCTCGGGACATGCACCCGAGAGTCCTCAAGCTGACACAATAATCACACCATGATACAACCATGCACCCAACAATCTGTACTCTGGCCACAACCCACACACATAAGGCAACTGGCTGAGGCCCTATCCACTTCTATACACATAGTATTACAATACATGCAACCAATCACCACACTATTGGGTGTAGTAAGCAAGCCACCCGAGGTCCTCTCCACTCTTTGACATATACCATTACAGTACTTTAACCAGTGGGCTCACTCTTTAACTCGTCAGTGCATCACCTCCAGCCATGCACCCAAGACTATAGTAGCTGGCCACAATTACCTCCCACAACATCCTATATCATACACCCAGGAATCTTTAGACAATCCAACAAACCACCTGACATACACCCTGTCCACTTTTATACACATACTATTGCAATACCTACAACCAGTGTAAAGACTCTTGGGTGCATGCTCTCCACCCAGACACCCAACAGTCTAGTAGCTGGTCACAATCACCACAGCATAAGACAGCCATACACCTAACAATCTATACACTTCTTCAACCTACAAACATAAGCCAACCACTGAGGCCCTGTCCACATCTGTACACATAGTATTCAAGGACATACAAGCACTCAACAAACTCCTACATCCAATAAACCAGCCACCTTAGGTCCTGATCACTTTTCTAGACATACTATTACAATACTTCAATCAGTGGCCAGACTCTACGAATCTTGGGTACATACATCAAACACTATAGTATTGCCCACAATCACCTCCCACTGCATAGAATATCATACCCGCAACAATCTGAAGACAGTCCAATAAACTACCTGGTACACACCTTGTCCACTTTTATACAAATACTATTACACTACTTGCAGCTAGTGGACAAGCTCTTGGGTACATGGCCTCCTATGCAATCCACATGCCACTGTCAAAATGATTGCATGCATGGGTGTATTATGCTGCGGTGGTTGTGGCCAGGGCCTATAGTCTTGGGTGTATCATACACATGAAACGTGTTCACCGATTGGCTGGGGTGAGGCGTGAGGCGTGTCACATTTTTGGATGTGCCCACCATCTTGGATTTGCCGACAGTGCGGCGGCGAACAGAGGCAAAATGCAATTTTGGGGACTGTGTTGGTGTGCAGGAGTGATTGGAGAGGGTTTAGGAGTAAGAGATGGGTCAAATACTGTATTTGTTTAGGGGGCAGGTGCTCTGGATGTGTTCACCATGCCTGCGGTCGTAGTGGCTGTACGCAGACATAATGAATGCACTACTAGCTAATTTACTTTAGTATGATGTTGGTTTTGAGTTGTTAGTACAGCATTGATTATTATTAATATGATCTATAAGCAGCCCACATACCACAGTCAAAATGTTTGGTAGTATAGGTGTGTTATGGTGCGGTGGTTGTGGCCAGGGCCTAGAGTCTTGGGTGCATGGCCGAATGCTGTACATGAAGTTTGTATGTGAAGTTTTGTGGTTGTATGCCGTTTTTTCATGACATGGGTACTGGACCAGACATACTTTTTCGATCTCTGTGATAAAAGAAACATATGTTAGAGCAGGTAGTTCATAATGAATTATTACATTTCTGTTTTTTTTTCTTACCCTCATATTTAGTACTTTACAAGTATTCTAGTTCAAACCAGTGTATTGCACAATTTGCTCAGTTTCTGTGTTTGTTTTCTAAATCAATTGGTCTGTGGGAAACAAAATCCATGCTGAATTAAAAAAAAAACCTTCTATGTTGTGGTACAATATATTTCTTTCATTTATTACTGTTTATTTCTTGTTTCTAACTAATCTTCTATCTGTTGGATTGTTGCAGATTTTTGGGGCAATTAGATACCTGTTGGCGTATTCTAACTGTATATTCCTTGTTTGATTTTAGTGGTATTTATTTATCTCTTTGCTTGTTGAGAATCTTGGGGCAGTTAGATACATGTTGGTGTACTCTGTGCATAGTTCGAAGTTGAAGTTTTGCTTAAGGTCATACACAGATTACGTATTACATTTTGGTTTTAAGAATATTAAGTAAGCGTTTACAAGATTTGCTGTCAATCTCTGCTTTAGAGTAATGGTACTATCATTACATTCGAACCATCCACAATTATTTTTGATATATGCAGTGTAGTTACCTGCATTGGTTGTGGCTCCTGTGTGGTAGATTATACCTATTGTTGTGAAAGTTTTATTACCAAGTGATACTTGACCAGGTGTGAATCCAGTCAGCTTATAGTTGTTTTAGTACCATCTGCTTTGTAATGTAAAAGCATTACAATTACGTATTTACTATGGGCCTCATTACGACCCAGGCGGTAAGTTACCGCCTGGGCCGTGACTTTACCACCATGGCGTAAACTACGTTTACGCCATGGTGGTTGGCGGACTTACCGCCCCATTCCGACCTTGGCGGGCGGTAAGTCCCCAATCCCCATTTACCCTTCCCCATTCCCATTTTTGCCCCATAGGGCATAATGGGAGTGGGGAAGGCGTTAATTACGCCACCGTAAATTACGGTGGCGTAATTAACTCCATGGTCCCTTAGCGCCATGGATTTTAACACCTGCTAAAAGCAGGTGTTAAGTCCGCCATGGCGCTAAGGGACCTCGTACTCAGGCGGTAAGGGTCGGCGCTGTTTACGCCGCCGTAAAACCCTTACCGCCTGGGTCGTAATGGGGGCCAATGTGTCTGTATTTGTAAGGTGGAGCGATTATCTGAATTGTAGGTAGTACATAATCTGCCATGGTTTGCATTTTGTACAAGTTGCAGAAATGGAATGGAATCACAGTTAGGTATGGATACATACACAAAGCATTCATTAGGGACTTCTTCCTGTGCCACATGGTTGCAGAGAGTGCATGTATGTTTCCACGTGTATGAAATCTGAAAGATTTCATTCATAGGTATGTTTTGGTTTTCCAGTACTTGTAGTAAGTACATTAGACATTCTTGTGGATCTTCTTGTGAGTGTATAGTGAATTTGATAATTCCAGCACAGTAGTCCAATTCTTGACTAGGGGCCTCATTACACGGAAGGCGGTGAGCCATGGCGCTATTAGCGCCATGGCTCATGCCGGTAAAATACTGGCACCGCCGTGGCGGAAAGGGGATTTACCGCCCCATTACAAGGTTGGAGGGGCGGTAAATCCCCCTTCGGCCATTGCCCTTCCCCATTCCCATTTCTGCCCCATAGGGCTCTATGGGAATGGGGAAGGCGCTAATTACGGCACCGCAATTTTGCGGTGCCGTAATTAGCTCCGAGGTCCCTTAGCGGGTTGGTTTTTAACGCCTGCAAAAAGCAGGCGTTAAAGCACCAACCCGCTAAGGGACCTCGTAGTAAGGCGGTAATGGTTAATGGTCACAGTTACCATTAACGGTGGCCGTTAACCATTACCGCCTTCCGTGTAATGAGGCCCTTATTCAATGAACACTGTACGTGTTGTCAGGATTGTTGGTTGCATTTCTATGAAGGACTAACATTTGCAAACACAATTGGTCTGTACTGTGTAAGTACATTTTCTCAATAATTGGTGGCAATTGGAATAGAATATTTATTGCTACATTTGTGTAGCAATTTACAACATTTACATTTGAAAATTTGAATGGACCTGGTAGTTCTGTGTGGAAGTCATTTGTTTGGAGTGTGTTTTGCTTCTTTGAAGAAATAGTTGAGTTACTTTGACCACTAGATTCTTGTTTGATTGTGGTACTACTTGATGAAGTATTAGTTTACTTTTTTTTCTTCTGAGGAATTGTAGTGTTATCCTGTATCATTTCAGTTTGAAGTAGTTTTCTTTTACAACATTTTGCTTGTTGTGGAACTGAATGGGTTTTCAGATGGGGGTATGGGGTGAACGCAGCCTATTGTATTCTAGATTGCAAGGAATATCAGCATTTATTTTACTTGCATTAAATTTGATTAGAAATAGCCCGTCAAGTGTACGTAAGCGTGATAGTGCTACGTATCTCATCTCTCTTTTAAAGACTGTGCTAGCAATATCTATTAATGCTTTATCTAGGGTAAGACCTTGTGATTTGTGAATGGTAACTGCGTATGCTAGAGTTAGTGAAAATTGTTCTCTGCGTACATACATGTCTTTGAAAAGAAGGAAGCGGGCTGTTGAGCGTCCTATCCTTTTAACTTCTGATAGTTTGTCAAAGAGAATATTGACTAATTGAATTTTGTTGTCACGTGGGTATGTTTGAAAGCCAACAACTGTACCAAGTGCTCCATTAACTGTACCAAGTGCTCCAACACATCAAGGTTATGTTTAAGCATTACTCTACAGTTTAAATATAAATTTAATATTTTCTCCAAACCAGCTGTGTTGGAGATAGAGTTTTCTAGAGTATTTAGTCTTGGTGTGGCTTGTTGACACATGGGTAGTGTCATAACATGTACGTCCGGTTTATCTGTGGAGCAAATTTCAATTATTGGTTGCATTTCTTTTTTCAACATTGTTTCATTGAATTTGGAACCACTTGCAAGAGTTGGCATCAAGGACATACAATTGACATTTGTGTGTGCTAATTTTGCATGACATCAGTAGCACATGAGTTATGGCCATTTAGTGTATGGATGTGCCTGGTTTTAATATTGATGTGCTTCTTGAGATAGTACACCAACTCTTATACTTTTTAAAATGTTGGCGTATGTGAGGAATGCAGACTGGCACATTTTTTCAGTTAATTCTCTGTATTGGAAATGCTTCCAAAGGTTGACATGTCCTATGACAGTTTGTGCCCTAAGGTTTTAAAAATAGCTTCAGCTTTCACTGGTGTCAATTGAAGAAGATCTCCCAAAAAATAATGGCCCTCATTAGGACCCAGGCGGTAAGGGGTTTACGCCGACGTAAACCATGGCGCCCCTTACCGCCTGAGTACGAGTTCCCTTAGCGCCATGGTGATTTTAACGCCTGCTTTTAGCAGGCGTTAAAATCCATGGCGCTAAGGGACCTTGTTGTTAATTACGCCACCGTAATTTACGGTGGCGTAATTAACGCCTTCCCCACTCCCATTATACCCTATGGGGCAAAAATGGGAATGGGGAAGGGTAAATGGGGATTGGGGACTTACCGCCCCGCCAAGGTCGGAATGGGGCGGTAAGTCCGCCAACCCCCATGGCGGAGTTGGCAGCTTAGCGCCATGGACCATGGTGCTAATAGCGCCATGGTCCTCCGCCAAGGTCCTAATGAGGGCCAATGTGTTTTCCTCCAAAGAGCTGGTTGTAGTCTGTTTTGAGGACATCTTGTAATCTGAGGTGAATCAAAGCCAACATTAGGTTGGAAACCATGCTCACCTCGTATATTAGCAGCATTTTCATTTGTTTAAAAACTCTGCGTAGTTCCATTGCAGCTTCCGTAGAAAGTTTGTAATAGTCTAATTTGTTTTGTGTTCTACTGGAAAGAGTACTAATCGGTGTAAAGTGACACCGCCTATCTTGTAGGCAGCTAAACCTATGGGGGCAGTTACAACAGCTGACAGTTTGTTGTTTGTCAATAGTTGAAGGAACTTGCTGATGATTTTGATTAAGAATGTTTTGCCTGAACCAGCTTCACCACTCACATATAGCAGTATAGGTTTGTAGTTTGGCAGGTACAGTTTTTATTTTCATGTTCAACACCATGTTCAATTTGTTGTGTTACGTCTTGGAAAATGCAACACGGCTCATTGTTCAGTTGTGATTAAAGTACAGCAAAGTCTTCTGTAGTGTGTTCATACTGACACATGGTGTTTTCTACTTCTGTCATGGCTAATTCTGCCTCATTTGCTATTAGTGGCTGTCCAAGTGGTTCTTGGCTTTCTTGCTGATGATTTTGATTAAGAATGTTTTGCCTGAACCAGCTTCACCACTCACATATAGCAGTATAGGTTTGTAGTTTGGCAGGTACAGTTTTTATTTTCATGTTCAACACCATGTTCAATTTGTTGTGTTACGTCTTGGAAAATGCAACAGTGCTCATTGTTCAGTTGTGATTAAAGTACAGCAAAGTCTTCTGTAGTGTGTTCATACTGACACATGGTGTTTTCTACTTCTGTCATGGCTAATTCTG
Organism: Ambystoma mexicanum; assembly: GCF_040938575.1. Taxonomy (NCBI): domain Eukaryota; kingdom Metazoa; phylum Chordata; class Amphibia; order Caudata; family Ambystomatidae; genus Ambystoma; species Ambystoma mexicanum. The sequence goes on along the minus strand of NC_090934.1, from coordinate 343,300,692 downwards.
CCTCATTTGCTATTAGTGGCTGTCCAAGTGGTTCTTGGCTTTCTGTTAGAGAAGGTTGACTACTGTCGGTAGTGTCCAGTTGTAGTTGGGCCTGGAGTTCTTCTTCGTGTTGCTGTTCATTGTGCAACATTGTTTGGTACAGTGTAAAGGTTACACCTTTTTTAGTGCTTTCATTTGCTTTGAAAGCATCTTCATAGGAGTCATATGTATCCAGGAACTCTTCTTCTTTTCTCCATGGTCTAAAATGTTGTAGCAGGGACATGTAGTACAGTTCTTTATGTTGAGGAGTTTTTTATGACAATTTGATATGATTAATTAAGCTGTGTTTGGTAAATTTTACTAAGCTGCCTTCACAATTTACCACTCTGTATCTATCTTTCTTTTCATCTGGTTTAACATTATTTTTGTATGTGAAGTTTTGGGTTACATGGTATAGGCACATGGGGCCTCATTATGACCCAGGCGGTAAGGGATTACCGGTACTGGTAGGGGCACTGGTGCCGGTAATCCCTTACCGCCCAATTATGAGGTCCCTTTGCGGGTCCCTACCATCACCAGCTGTTAAGGGACTCGTAAAGGGACCTATGGGGGGAAAAATGGGAATGGGGAAGGACCAATGGTGAATGGGGAATTACCACCCCTCCAACCTTGGAATGAGGTGGTAATTCCGCCATTCACCATGGCAGATTCTGGCATCAACCATGGCGCTAATGGCGCCATTGGATAACGCCTGGGTCGTAATGACTCCCATGGTTTCCAAACTGGTACTCCTGTTTGGGTAGTATGTGTCCAGTAAATTGTTTTTCAAAATTTCTTGGCTGTGGGGATCATTTTTGGCTATTGTTTCTATGTCTTCATATGATTTCAGAACTCTTTTTCTAGATTTAGCAGGACCAAGACTTAGCCATACTATATTGTCAGAGTTTCCATACAAGGCACTACCGGTTAAACGGTCTGCAGCTTCATAGCAGACACATTCTCTATGAGAGAGCATTTTTATGCCTAAGCTGTACAATTTCTGTGATAGTATTTTGTCAGATGATACGTCATCCCAGAGGTCCTGAAGCTCTGTTTTCACTGCTTTGGTTAAGTAGACTGTGACATATCGTGCAATTGCAGTGGAATTGTCTGCAATGTACTGCACATATATGTTTGCATTCCATAGGAGGGCAATGATTGCATTGTAATCATTGATGTATTTTGATGTATTTTGATTCTTCTGTTCTTTTATGTAATATGTGTTCTTAGGTGATTTAACTTTGACACTATGGGCCTCATGCCCGTAAAAGGCTGTGGCGCCGTTAACCTATTAGCTCCTAATTACGAGGTCCCTTTGCGGGACCCGACCTTAACGGCTGGTTTTACCAGCCATTAAAGTAGGGACCCGCAAAGGGACCTTGGTGCTAAGTACGGTGCCGCAATTTGCGGCACCGTACTTAGTGCCTTCCCCATTCCCATTGAGCCCTATGGGGCAAAAATGGGAATGGGGAAGGGCCATGGCGGCATGAGGAATTACCGCACCGCCAACCTCGGAATGGGGTGGTAATACCCCATTCCGCCATGGCGGACTCCGGCATCGACCATGGTGCTAATAGCACCATGGTCTTCCGCCAGGGTCGTAATGAGGCCCTATGTCTGATTGAAGACATGAAGTTGTTTACTTGACCTGTTGCTGAAACTGGTCTAGGGCAAACAAAGTGGAATTTGGCGTAGTATTTCCCTTTTTTTTATATTTGTGACATCAATATTTCCCACATTTGTGTTTTTCAAATTGTAAAATTTGTGCAGGATGTTCACTATGGGCCTCGTTCCGAGTACGGCGCTAACCAATGGCGCTATTAACGCCTTGGTTGACGCCGTACCCGGACCGGCAGCGCCTTGGTGGATGGCGGAATTACCGCCCCATTCCAAGGGTGGCGGGGCGGTAATTCCCAAATCCCCATTTACCCTTCCCCATTCCCATTTATGCCCCATAGGGCATAATGGGAGTGGGGAAGGCGTTAATTACGCCACCGTAAATTACGGTGGCGTAATTAACATCAAGGTCCCTTAGCGCCATGGTTTTTAACACCTGCTAAAAGCAGGTGTTAAAACCTCCATGGCGCAAAGGGAACTCGGAGTATGGCGGTAAGGGATTACCGCCACCACTCTCATTAGCGGTGGCCGCTATCCTTTACCGCCATACTCGGAATGAGGCCCTATGTCTTGTTTGTGAAGGAATTTTACAAGTGACATAATTTTGGATGAACTGAAAAACACTGGCATCACTGTCCTGACCAAATTTAGGAGCATCTTTAATCCATAATAGCATGTGGATGTGTGATGCTCCTCTGGCTTGCTATTCTTTTCTCCAAAAGAAGTGTAGAACTTCTCCGAGAGGAGGAACAGTTTTATTACAAATAAAGTGTAGCATAGCAATGAAGCGGTGATGGAAATATCTTGATACATTTACAGGATCTAGAGAGTTAATTGCAAAGTATTAAGGTGTCAGTAATGTCATATTTGTTTTCTGCTATCAGGTAGAGAGCTAATTGGAATCATTTAGAATCTTCATTGTCTTCTATTTTGTACGTTATGTCTATAGTTTTTGTGGTACTTTTATAAGAAGTCCTTCAGCAACACATGCACACATACAAAAAAGGTAGCAGGCGCCCCTCTCTCGAAAGAACAAGGCATGATAACCTGTTCAGTGGTTATTAACCACATTGAGAGTTCGCAGCCATTGCTTTTTGCTCACTGTACCTTCACAGATGGGAAATATCCATTTGCATATCAGTCTTTGTCCCGCCCACAAGGGCAGTCCAGCACCGAAATGCTATGGCAATTCCTCTCTGAACAAGAGTACCATCAGCAACCCCATACACGTGTTTCAGCCTTGTTGGGCATCATCAGTGAGGTGAAGCTGAGCCTCTCTAAGCACAGTGAGCAGGGAGTCCACGTCTGGTTGCCCCCAGGTAACCTAGGGTGACCAACCCCAAGTTCCTTTCAAAAATACAAAAAAGGTAGCAGGCGCCCCTCTCTCGAAAGAACAAGGCATGATAACCTGTTCAGTGGTTATTAACCACATTGAGAGTTCGCAGCCATTGCTTTTTGCTCACTGTACCTTCACAGATGGGAAATATCCATTTGCATATCAGTCTTTGTCCCGCCCACAAGGGCAGTCCAGCACCGAAATGCTATGGCAATTCCTCTCTGAACAAGAGTACCATCAGCAACCCCATACACGTGTTTCAGCCTTGTTGGGCATCATCAGTGAGGTGAAGCTGAGCCTCTTTAAGCACAGTGAGCAGGGAGTCCACGTCTGGTTGCCCCCAGGTAACCTAGGGTGACCAACCCCAAGTTCCTTTCAAAAATACAAAAAAGGTAGCAGGCGCCCCTCTCTCGAAAGAACAAGGCATGATAACCTGTTCAGTGGTTATTAACCACATTGAGAGTTCGCAGCCATTGCTTTTTGCTCACTGTACCTTCACAGATGGGAAATATCCATTTGCATATCAGTCTTTGTCCCGCCCACAAGGGCAGTCCAGCACCGAAATGCTATGGCAATTCCTCTCTGAACAAGAGTACCATCAGCAACCCCATACACGTGTTTCAGCCTTGTTGGGCATCATCAGTGAGGTGAAGCTGAGCCTCTCTAAGCACAGTGAGCAGGGAGTCCACGTCTGGTTTCCCCCAGGTAACCTAGGGTGACCAACCCCAAGTTCCTTTCAAAAATACAAAAAAGGTAGCAGGCGCCCCTCTCTCGAAAGAACAAGGCATGATAACCTGTTCAGTGGTTATTAACCACATTGAGAGTTCGCAGCCATTGCTTTTTGCTCACTGTACCTTCACAGATGGGAAATATCCATTTGCATATCAGTCTTTGTCCCGCCCACAAGGGCAGTCCAGCACCGAAATGCTATGGCAATTCCTCTCTGAACAAGAGTACCATCAGCAACCCCATACACGTGTTTCAGCCTTGTTGGGTATCATCAGTGAGGTGAAGCTGAGCCTCTCTAAGCACAGTGAGCAGGGAGTCCACGTCTGGTTGCCCCCAGGTAACCTAGGGTGACCAACCCCAAGTTCCTTTCAAAAATACAAAAACGGTAGCAAGCGCCCCTCTCTCGAAAGAACAAGGCATGATAACCTGTTCAGTGGTTATTAACCACATTGAGAGTTCGCAGCCATTGCTTTTTGCTCACTGTACCTTCACAGATGGGAAATATCCATTTGCATATCAGTCTTTGTCCCGCCCACAAGGGCAGTCCAGCACCGAAATGCTATGGCAATTCCTCTCTGAACAAGAGTACCATCAGCAACCCCATACACGTGTTTCAGCCTTGTTGGGCATCATCAGTGAGGTGAAGCTGAGCCTCTCTAAGCACAGTGAGCAGGGAGTCCACGTCTGGTTGCCCCCAGGTAACCTAGGGTGACCAACCCCAAGTTCCTTTCAAAAATACAAAAAAGGTAGCAGGCGCCCCTCTCTCGAAAGAACAAGGCATGATAACCTGTTCAGTGGTTATTAACCACATTGAGAGTTCGCAGCCATTGCTTTTTGCTCACTGTACCTTCACAGATGGGAAATATCCATTTGCATATCAGTCTTTGTCCCGCCCACAAGGGGCACTGTGCTTAGAGAGGCATCAGCTTCACCTCACTGATGATCCCCAACAAGGGTGAAACACGTGTATGGGGTTGCTGGTGGTACTCTCGTTCAGGTTGGAATTGCCATTGCATTTCGGTGCTGGACTGCCCCTGGGCAGGACAAAGACTGATATGCAAATGGATATTTCCCATCTGTGAAAGGCACAGTGAGTAAAAGCAGTGGCTGCGAACTCTCAAGTTGTTAATAACCACTGAACAGGTTATCAGGCCTTGTTCTGTCGAGAGAGGAGCGCCCGCTACCTTTGCAAACTAAACACATGCACACATGGTTTGGTACTTCAGAGGAGGTACTTTTAAAATGTAGTATTTCTTTTTTGTATGTGTTTAATAGAAGGTTGCTATTTGTACAGTAGTTGCTAGTTTGTTGTACACCTATTTCGTTTTGTAAGTGGCTTTCAATTCCAAAATATTTTCTCTGGATATGGTCTATTTCTTCGAGTAGCTGTTTGGCTGTACCATGTAGAAGATTGTTATTTAAGTTGGCTAGTGCTAAAGCAGGACTTTTATTATAGTACAGTTTTTGGACTAGATTTCTTATTGTTAAATGATGTGTTGATATCATTTTGATATGATGGAAGGTGCTTTTGCAAATAGGTCCTGAAGTGCAGGCTAATGAATGTCCTTGTAGTCCTGTATATTTGCGCACTGGACAGGCATCCATATTTTGTAGTAGTTTCATTTTGAATTTGTCTTTGCTCTTTACTGATTAAGGTACTGCCGTAAATATTTGAAAGATTTTTTCCGGGGATATTTTTGTGAGCAGAGTTTCTTGTTCCTTAATGGTGTTATTAACTTTTTCATACCCTCATCCACTGTTATGTATGCAATTGGGTTTGTTTGCTTTTGTTTATGTGCTTCTTCATTAAAATATGATTCTGTGGTTGTGGTGTGACTCCATTCACCTCCAAAGGTGTTTAAGAAGCTAGTTTTGGTGACTTTCCGTTTAGAGAAGTCTTTTTTGTAGTTTAGCAGTTAGTTTTGTTAGTGGTTTCATCCTGTTTAAAACTAAAATAAATAACTTCCTTTTGAGAAGGATTGCACTGTCTACAAGAGCTTCTAGGATTCATTTTCTACGGTAGGTTTTAAGGGTTGTCCATGATTTGTCTCCTGTTTTTAAAAAGTTCTGAAGGACTCTGGGGCGGAACATTGTTTGTGAAACTTTTTTTTGGTATGCTTACTTGCAAATACATCATGATTTATAGGTCCCGTGTTAGCAGTAGTGGTAGTTGAAGTCTTGCTAATCACTTTCTGTTTAGTTTTACATTTTGATAGAGGAGGGAAGGTTTCTGTACTGGAAGCTTGTTTTGTTTCGCTTAATGACTGTATTAGCTGTTTTGTTTGGACTTTTTGTACAAAATCTGCTAGAGATGGGTGCTTATTTTGGACACTTTTATTTTGATTTGTTCTACTTCTGCGTTGCTTTCTATGAAGTTGCTTTTTGGTAGGCATTCTTTGGGGTCTGTTGGAGAAAAAAGAAAGTGTGGGTTGGGCTGTTGGGCAGTGTATGCATGCTTTGTGCATGATTGTCTGAGTATGATGGTAAGTATGATTGTGGAGGTGTGTGATTGTGCAATGGGCAGGTACATCTAGTTGGGAAGGCTATTCTTGTATGTGTGTGTTAATATTCTGGGCTTCAGATGACAATATAATGTATGTAGCTGGCAATGGGAAATCTAATACTAAATCTAATGGTAAAGGGTTAATATATTTGTTTCTTCTACAACACTAAAATGCTAGTGTGTTTGAGTAACAGAAAATATGTCAGTTTTGTACCTACTTTTTTGTATGGAAAGAGTAGGTTTCTTCTAAATCCTTGTTCGTACTTCAGACGCTGCTGCTTTTCAGGAGACTGGTGTTCACTGAAAGTGTAAAAGAAAGAAGTTAATGCATATGTGTGTTTATAGCACTTTTATTAAGATATACATTGTTTTGCACTTTTCTTTGACTATGTGCATCCTGTATATTTTATTTAGGATCTGTTAATTGAATATGTTTTTCGAATTAGTACAATAGTAAACGTATAGAGCACACTTGGATGTTAAGCGATAGAAGAAATAATCATATGCATTTTGTGCTTTTTTACAGGGTAAATGGCATTGATTGTAAATAAAAGCATTCAATGCATGCCTTTGTGAACGTGTGGGTAATAAAGTATAAGGATTTGATATAGAGGTAGTGGTGTTGTTTGACGTGGGAGCCTTTCTAATGACATTATCTGTGTGTGTGCTTGAATGAAGATGTATGTACTTATCTTGGCTGCGTGTAATTTTATAACACACTGGAGAGTCTTTTTCATAATAATACTGTTATTTTTCTCATGTTATAATATGAAACAATATTTTTATAGATAAGTGTGTGTGTAAACAAAAAATAAAAAATTGGAGAGCTGAAAGCTTTGCAAGTGACACTTCATCATAGCAGATGGGAGAAATGACAGTAAGTTCATTTTACAGTTTATACAGGGTCAGTGGTATTTACTTTGTTCATATTTTTATTTATTTTGTTTTACATTTTTAAAGCGCTTACACAGCCCGCGGGCATCGAGGCAATGATACAGGAATTGTTTGTTTTTTAGTTGCATAATTATTTTGTCTTAGTTGTGCATTTATAACGCATTTAAACACCCAGAGGTTTCTAAGCGCGGACCTGGATCGAATCTGGGTTGCTTCGTGTCATCTTGATTTCAAGGCGCGCACGTTGCCGCTGAGCTATGCTCCTGGAATGTATTGTATTTCTAGATGAGGTGTACATGTACTGCGTAGAAAATACTCATACCTGTAGTCTGTGTTCTTGCATGTGGATGTGCTGAATCTGAAAGTGGAAATCTTGCGTTGTGCAACTATAGTAGTTGTTGCTGTAGTTCCTTTGCAGTCACAGCCGAAATGTACTGAGAGTGATCAATAGTACATCTAAAGTGCTGATCTGTGATGACAGAGTTAGATGTGAGTTCTTAGATGAGATTGGTGGATGATTGTATGACTGCTTAACAGTAGCCAACGAGGAAATGGTGCAGAGAGTGCTGTGGAAAGGGTAGAAGGGCTGACCTCAGTGTTACTTATGTGCTCCGCAGACAGCGTGGCTGTTCGCAGACAGGACATGCTACATCTGGGGTTTCCGTGCATGAAGTGGGAGTGTATTTTGAGTATTAGCCAATCAGGTGTTGAGGTTCTGCTTCGTATTGAGAGAGGCTGTGTGTAGTGAAGATGTAGTGAAGATGGCGGAGCTGCAGAAAGTCAGGGTGTTGATGGTTCGAGACATGTTTGTGCATAGTTTGGAGCAGTGTGCAAAATCTAGGAATGTGGCTAACCATTTTGACATAAAAGGAGTGGATGTGGTGTTGAGCAATGTGCCTCATTCGAATTTGCAGGCAATTCTAGTAGTTTGTCAGGATGTGACTAGTTTTCATAGTCCACATGTAGTTGTCCTACACTGTGGTGCTGTGCATTTGGGCTATGTTAGTGGCACTACTCTGTTGCAAGATCTGCAAAATGTGGTTCAGGCAATCACGAAAGTCCGTCCAAATGCCAAAGTTATTTTTTCTGGGTTGACACCTAGGGCAATATGGGGCAATAGTTCTGTTTTTTGTCCTCAGCAAAATGTTGCTAGATGCTTAGTCAACCGAGGCATGTTTGGTTTTATGACTAGCAGCAACAATGACAACATTGAGTCTGGTAATGTTGATTACCTTAAGGAAGATGGCATTTCTTTATCTTTTATGGCAAATGCCATGCTGTTTTGGAACATAAGTGTTGATTTGGAGAAAAAAATGTAAATAAAAGGTTTTTCTGAAGTATCTGCAAAAACACCAAAAAAGGCTCTTTTCAGAGCCAACCTCAAAGGGGAAATGGGGCACACTATTTAAATTTTCATCCCCATGTTCAGATTTTTTGATTTGTCCGCAGAGAGCGTGGTTGTTCGCGGGCAGTGCGTATTACATACAGGGATTTTGGGGTTGTGAGGCATGCAAATGAGACTGAGCAGAGAAGGGATTGGTCAATAAGGTTTACTGGGTGTGTTGTGTAAGGAGAGAGTTTGTCAGTAGGTCTTTTTCCTGATAGAAGAGCAGATAGCTATGGCTGTGTGTTTCAGAAAGCAGATTGTTTGGATTTTGGGAGATTTGTGGATAAATTGGTTGGAGGTGCATGCAGATCGCTGTGGAGTGGCTGCACATCTTGGATTCTCTCATGTGGAAGTGCACTGGCATGTAGTGTGTGGAATGAAGTGAGTGGATTTGTTACCTCTCTGTGCTTCTTTGGTGACACAGGGTCATCCAGGCATTATTATTATTTATTGTGGAGGGAACAGTTTAGGACATGTGTCTGGAATCTCTTTGCAATGGACATGTATCCAAACTCCAGAGTAATTGTTTCCCGTATTGCACAGAGGCAAATGTGGCTGTGTTCTTTTTCATTTGGTCCACAAATGGAGAAAGCAAGGAGAAAGCAAGGTGCAATGTTTACAAGGCTGGCTGTGCCTTTTTGAGAGATGTTGGTATGTCCTCTTTTCAGAATGAAAACATTGGCCCTCATTAGGACCCAGGCGGTAAGGGGTTTACTCCGGCGTAAACCATGGCGCCCCTTACCGCCTGAGTATGAGTTCCCTTAGCGCCATGGTGATTTTAACGCCTGCTTTTAGCAGGCGTTAAAATCCATGGCGCTAAGGGACCTTGTTGTTAATTACGCCACCGTAATTTACGGTGGCGTAATTAACGCCTTCCCCACTCCCATTATACCCTATGGGGCAAAAATGGGAATGGGGAAGGGTAAATGGGGATTGGGGACTTACCGCCCCGCCAAGGTCGGAATGGGGCGGTAAGTCCGCCAACCCCCATGGCGGAGTAGGCAGCTTAGCGCCATGGACCATGCTGCTAATAGCGCCATGGTCCTCCGCCAAGGTCCTAATGAGGGCCATTATGTTTTATAGCACACACATATATGCGAAATATACAAACTGCATTGCAACCTTTTTTGGAATTAGAGCAATCCATTTTGCAGTAGGTGTTGACCATTTGAAGTTTTCGAAACACAAAAAAAAACACAAAAAGGCTCTTTTCAGAGCCACCCAGAGAAAAGTGCAATGGTTGTGACAGGGCAGCACTGCACAGTTTTTAGATGTCCGCGGACTTCTAAAAAATGCACAGGGCTCTGCACTATTTATTTGTCACTTCTGTTTTTAAACTGTGAAAGGCAGATCTGAAAAGAGTCTTTGTTTTTTTTGTTTTTGTTTTATATTTTTTGGGGGGTTTTAAACATGACACACAAGGAAAGGAGGGGAAAGAAGGGTAAGGAAGGGACACCAACCCCGGGGATGAGAAAGGGCAGGTGGAGAGAGGAACATGTAAGGTGGGCCTTATTCAGGTAGGTTGCAGACCTTCTGATGCTCCTTGACTGTACTCTTGAAAGAAGTTCGAAGGTTCTCACCCCTGCAGAGTACTGCGTCACATGCACAATATTGTGACCCTCAAAAGGTAAGGGTCAACAGCATCATGAATGGCCTGTGAGGCAGCTGGAAGGATGCACTGTCCCACAGGAGTGCCTTTTCTAGTGACAGCAGTGGAAACGGAGGATGCTGCAGAGGAAGTCAACCTACTACATTTCTTCGCAAGGTACAACCTTACGAATAGCCCCATCGTGGAATTACTTTAGGTGTCGCTTCATTCCTGTAGTACCAAAGCTATACGAACCATCTTTGCCACGACTCCGCACCATGTGGCACTGAGTGCAGATCACCTTGTTCGCTTGAGCTTTTGACTTTCCATCAACGGTGGTAACAAACCGCCACATCCAAGACTCACGATGAGTGCTAGTAGTAGGGACTTGCACTACCTCATCCTCTTCATCCATCTCCTCTGCATCCTCACACCATTGGGGGCGTGGTGCTGGGGGTGCTGATGTCGAGGCAGTAGCAGCAGAAGCAATTTGGGATGCCATCTGGAAGATTAACAACCAGGAACTAGGAATGAGGAACCAAGAACTGCAACCCGCACAATTGTCCTGTTGTAAATCTTGGAAATCCAAAAGCAGAATGAGGATCACCTCTGGGGTGTGGCCTTTTATAGAGGTGCTGGGGCGTGTTTTGTGGACACCTACGCCATCCCTGAACACTTCGAACACCAAGAACGGGCTCAAAGAGTTCCAAAAGGTATGTTGATCGGCAGGGACATTGTCTGGGACATGTGCAATGGTTAACCTGTATTGTAAAATAGCTTGGATTGTTCAAAAAACAGTTTTAAAATGTTCGGGGGCCCAGACAGTGTCCGCAAATAAGGACACACGCTCAGCATGGGTGCAGTCACATGATGACGTTGCGGACACATTCACAAATGGGACGGATGTCGCAGGACACCAAATGCACTGTGGCGGTTATGCGCATGTGTGCGGGTGTTCTACGGACAGTGTATGGGTCCCTGAACTAATTAAAAGTGCAACACATGTGCGGCGGACAGTTGCGGAGAGGGGTGATGTTCATAGGACCCAAGTGTGTGATGTGCATGTGCGCGGGTGTTCTACAAACAATGTTGAACTCCTCGAATAAAATAACTGTGTGTCAAAACTTTGCGGACAGGCGGACGGGATATGTGTTCTACAGATATATACATTCTGGTTGCGGACATTACATTACATTAATGTGTGTTCTAAGGACATCTCCATTTTAATTGAGAACAGTATGAACAGGTATGTTGTCCTTAGGAAACCCTCATTTGGGTTAATTGCAGACAAGCGGACATCTTGTGTGTTCAGTTTTACTTCGAACCATAACGTCCCTTTAACAAAGTTTTTTTTACTGATTTTTATAGGTTTTTAGTAGCGCAACTTAACAATAACGTCCCTTTAATAAAGTTTTTTTCACTGAATATATATATATATATATATATATATATATTAAAAAAAACGTTGTTGCCCTACCAAAAACCTGTGCAGTTCACAAAAAAAATAATTTCAACCTCCCCTTCATGGTTCAAATTAAAACCGAAAAACCCCTGAAATTCGACAGTTATGGTAACCTAAGCCCCCAAACCTGTCACCGCCCCTGTGCACTGATAACACTAACACCCAGACCATGAAAAATGTCATCTCAAATGTCACTGATGACATCACTGATGACATCACATGTTCAGTCCCTTTGTTTTCGTTCCCTGCCATATATATATATGTGTACATTCAGTAAAATAACTTTGTTAAAGGAATGTTATACTTCACAGCGAAACCAAAAAATACTGCTCATTCCCCCATTATGGTAAGCTAAGCAACCATAACTCACACCATCTACGCGCATTGCTAAGACTAACACCCAGGACATCAAAGATGACATCACAAACATGGCTGTGTGGTCTCCTGTCAGGGAGAAGACGGTCTTACTAAAGTGTGCCATTCAGAACACACCTACTGAACTTTATGGACCAATCCCTAGCTCCACTCATTCTCATTTGCATGCGTCTCCACCCCAGAATCCCTGTTGGTGATATGCGCTAGCTGCAAAGTACCGCCATGTTCGTGGACATGTATAGGATTAAAGCGTGACGACGGTATATTAAAGTGTTATTCCCCTTTTTTTACCCTTTAAGGTGGGCTCTGAAAAGAGCCGTTTTTTTTGGCCAGATACCGTACAGACATCTGTTATTTTATTTCTTTTTTTGTATTTTTTGTCCTTGCTTTACTCCTACAACCATTACAAAACCTTCTCTAAAGCAAGCCTTATGTTCCAAAAGAACATCGCATTTCCCAAAAAAGATAGCGCAACACCATCTGCTTCAAAATAATCTGCATTGCTTGTGGCTGCAGAAAAACATACCAGCTCGTAACATGAATGCACACATGCCGCGATTGATGATACACCTCCCAATACTTTGATCTGGACAGAAAACAGAATTGTTGTCCCGTTTTACTCTAGGGAGTAAAGCAGAAAACATGACTTTCGTTGTTGGGAAGATGGTCATGACTGCTTCAACCAACTGTGCCAAATCTGCCAACAAAGTACGTGAACTCACGTATCCCAAATGGGAAGCACCATCGTGCAAAATTACCACATGAGGAGTGGTCAAACTTGTAGATTTGCTGCAGCATTCCACACCACCTCCACTCCTCTCACATCGAAATGGTGTGCCACATGCCTACTCTCGGCAAAGTGTTGTAAGCCATGCACAAAAATGTCTCCAAGCACCAAAACCCTGACCCTCTCCACCTCTGTCATCTTCAGTGTACGCACTGTCTTTTGACACAAAGAGTAATATGAACGTTATGGTTAAGTTGCCCTACTGATGCCTACAGTCCCCTTTCCATGCAGGATTTGCTGTAGAAACCCATATGTGACACGCCCTGCCTGCAGACAAGCATTGCCTACATGCGGCATGTAACTCTTAGCCAGTCCTACCACCATTTCCACAGCGGTAGCAAGTCGAGTCCTTCATTGGACACAACTAAGCAGTCACACAACCATCCACCAATCAAATTGAACATCGCTAATTCTAACTCTGTCATCAACATTGCGCACTTCAAAATCACTGTCGATGATTCTGAATGGAAGTCGCATATCATTGCAAAGCATCTACTTCACAAGCTACTGTGCAAGTATTGCAAATTTCTACGTACAGCTCCATGCATGCATACATGCACGAGTATAGAATACAGGTATGTATATTGTAACTAGAGAACACGTGCAACCCTTATGATTTAATTTAGACAAATTAATGCCGCTAAATGTGCATAGGCAATACATCCCAACGCTCCCCTTTTAAGTGCAAGATGTCCGATTTATCATTGACAAACCGCACAACTGCTTACTGTCTTCTACATAACCTATGCATACGTTGCAAGCATGCCTATTTAGGGCGGAACTCAATTTGGTATGTGAAAATGTCAGAGTTGTGTACTGTGTACGGGCTACAGTAATGCTACTTGCTATGTAATCGTATGAGAAAAGTAAGCGCTCCCAATTGCTGGGTGACATCTCCCTCTGAGGGTCTTCCGATTTCTTGGCATTGTGCTTTTAATTTGCAAGTAGAACATTTTTCCCCATCTACTACTGTGCCCTATCACTTACAAACCTCTCTCCTCTACATAGTATACCTTGTAAAAAATAAGGCATTCCCATAAACTTAAAATTGTTAGCAATTGCAAATACCATGCAAAGACTGCACAGAGTGAAGTGAAATGCAAACATGCACTGGGTTGAAATATGAAAGTAGAATGCTGTGACGAAAGAAGCACAATTAATGTGTGCAGTATCATCACTGCTGTAAACACACAAAGTAATTGATTTTGGTTTTTTTGCACCACAGTGAAGACTACTCTCCTGAGAATCAACAGCATCTACACTGCAGACGACATATCCGAAGAAATCTGGTTATTTTGCAAAAAAAAGTAAGTACATTGCTACCTTTATATTGCAACTACTCCTCAAAGAGGCTGTGTGGGTTATTTGTTTATTTTGGGCACAAAAGCAAACATTGATTTCTAAACCATTCTACCTACAAATATCCATTTATTGAACAAAGAATAACAGGCAGAATGGCTCACAAATCTGTGTGTGTTTGGAACTGAAATAACATACGTAATCCTTAGAAGGTTAGATTTAGAAAAGAAGTTAATGTTGCAAGTTTATGGCATTTTGTTTATTAATAATTGTTCTCGTCACAAGTAGGCCACTTTGTACTCTCATCTGAAGCACATTGTAGTAGTATACAAACAATAAAGTAGCCTTACCAAATCATTGCAAGAATCCAATACACATCGACACACCATGACAAAGAGCTTCCCCATCAGACTCATGCACACATGCACACAGCACGCAGACATTGGACAACAGACCAAAGTATACCTTTTTTTCAACAGACACCAAAGAATGCCTACCAAAAAGCAACTCCATAGAACGGAACGCAAAAGTAGAGCAAATAAAAATAAAAGTGCCCAATGTAAGCATCTACCCTTTGTAGAGTTTGTAGAGTTTGTAGAGTTTGTAGAGAATGTTGGAACAAACCAGCTAATGCAGTTGGTTAGCAAAACAAAGGAATGTTGTTAAAAAAACGACTGCCAGTAGAGCTAACAATGCTCCTAATAATCCTGATAGTGTAACAAGAACGCATAGTAAAAAAAGTATTTTATCAAAATTGTTTCATCACAGAATCCTTCAGAATCTACTAAGAAGAAGCCCGAAATCATCCTCATCCCTTAAAACCTACTGTAGAAAGTTTTACCTACAAGCTCTCGTGGACAGTTCAATCCTTCTCAAAAGGAAGTTGTTTATATTAGTGTTAAATAGGATGAAAGCACTAACAAAACTAAGTTCTAAACTACAAAAGAAACTCAGCATTAAACGGAATGTGAACACAAATAATTTCTTACATGTTTGTGATGGTGAATGGAGTCACACAACACCACAGAACCATATTTTAATGAAGAAGCATACAAACAAAATCAAACAAACACAATTGCCATCCATAGCAGTCGACGAGGGTATGAGAACATCAATACTACCATCATGGAAAAAGAAACACTGCTTACAAATGTATTCCCTGAAAACTCAGAATTACCTCTCGATTCAGCAGAACCACACCGTCCAGTATACAAATGGCCGTGCACATCAATGTGTACCATTCCAAACAAAGCGTTCAAATCTTTACGCCAGTTCCTCAATCAATATGTAAAAGGTAAAGGCAAAAGTAAAAGGAAAGTGCTGCAAAATATGGATATTTGTCCAGTGTGGAAACACACAGGACTAAAAGGACATTCATTAGCCTGCATTTTTGTTCCTATTTGCAAAAGCACCTTCCATGATATCAAAAGGATATCAATACATCATTCCAATGTTAGAAATCTAGTCTATAAAATATACTATGCAAAAAGTCCAGCTTCAGAATTAGGCAACTTAAATACCACTCTTCTGCATGGTTCACCCAAATACTTACAAGAGGAAATTGACCGTATTCAGAGAAAGTATTTTGGAAGTGAGAGCCACTTACAAAATGCAACAGTTTTAGAACATAGTAGTAACACTTCTGCACATAGCAACCTTCTATTACACACATACAGAAAAGAAATAGTAAAATTTGAAAGGTCATCGGCTGAAGTACCAAACCATGTTTGTGTGTGTTGCCGCAGAACGTTTTACAAAAGGAACACAAAAAATGTGGACATAGCATACAAAATAGAAGACAATGAAGATTCTAAATGGTTTGAATTAGCTCTCTACATTTTAGCAGAAAACAAATATGAACTAACTGAATGCCTAATATGTTGCAGTAACTGTACTACAAAATTAGAAAACATCCACACTCCTTCACGTGCTATTACAAATAATTTGGAATTGTTTCCATTACCAAAGATCCTGCAATAGCTCAATTTGTATGAGAGCATAATAATTCAAACAGTTCACCCATTTCAAGCAATTATACGCCTTCATCCAAAAACAGCAAAATTACCTTCCTCTGAATTGGTGAAAGGCATTTGTGGCAAAGTAGTTTATTTGCCCTTAGATCAAATGGAAAATGTACACACTCTAGGACTCGAACGTTCAATAGAGCATTCTTTAATAGTGTCGGTAAATGGAGTACCAACAAAGGACAAAAAAATCTGGCAACAATTAGTGGACTTATACAAAGTCAGACAAGGATTGCAATATCTAAAAGACAATAATGAGTACTACACGGACATAAATATTGGTGAAAGCTTAAGGGAAACAACTGAAATAATTCAAGAGCCATCAGTAACTGGACAATTCAAACTTCTGGATCCTGCTACAGTATCCACTCTTTTGGACCATTACACAATTCATCCATTGCATTCCAATGAAAGCATAGATGATGCACTAGAAACTTACCAAATGCGACAAACCAAAGGGTCACCAATGAGTATATGGGAAAAAAGTATAGAAGCACGTGCTTTTCCAATGCTATTTCCTACTGGCAAAGGTGGAAGATACGATGATAGACCCACTCAGATTGGGGCATCAGAATACCGTTCATTACGAATGTATTCGCAAGATCCCAGATTTAGACAAAATGTGGAATACATATTCCACCTACTCTATGAAAGTGAATTAGCAACACTATGTTACGGAGTTGCACACATTCTTAAATCTGGTACCCACTTTCAAAATATGTCAGCTACGCAGTTAATACAAAAAGTACAGGAAAAAGATGAGGTTTTACAATCAAGTATAACAAATTTGTTTGCAAACATGCGTGGTATAAAGGAATACTGGTTCCGACGGCACGGAGACATGCGTTGTATAATCAGAAACCTTGGACCACCGACTTGGTTTGTTACGCTAAGTTTTGCCGAATATGCATGGGAAGATTTACGCGAGTTCCTACGCATAGCAACAGCAACAAAAACAACATAGATATATTAACACCTGAAGAACTTTGCTCTCTAGATCCAGTTAATGTGTCAAGATATTTCCATCATCGTTTCATTGCCATGCTACACTTTATTTGCAATAAAACTGTTCCTCCCCTTGGAGAAGTGCAACACTTCTTTTGGGGAAAAGAATATCAAGCGAGAGGAGCACCACATATTCACATGCTGTTATGGATCAAAGGTGCACCGAAAAATGGTCACGACAGTGACAGCACTGTTTTGCAGTTTATCCAAAAATATGTCACTTGTGAAATCCCTTCTCAACAGACACATGGGCCCTCATTACGACCCTGGCGGAAAGCGAAAAACGATGGCGGAAATGCAATACCGCCATCGAATAGCGCTCGGTGCGACTATGACCCGTCACCGTAAAGTACGATGCCATTAGCGACACCGTAGTGAACGCCAACGCTAACTGCACCAAGTACGCGCGCGCGCCATGCCAAACCGTAATTAGCACCATGGCGCAAGGGTACGCGAATTCCGACCCTAGCGGACATGTACCTAACGCCATCAAGCACGGCGGAAAGTACCATTCCGCCATGGTGAGAAGTACGGCATCGCGAATCAACCGTAAACGGCCCCACTGAGTGCCTGTACACCGCTCCCTGGCCACATAGTACAACTCCCCGTAGGTGCAACGAAGACACAATGCAACCAGTGAAATGTACAAGTCACCCATGCATGCCAACGAACAAAAGAATCACAAGAGGGGCCAATGGGAGCTGCAGGGCACAGATGGCACGAATACAGAAGCTATACCAATGGACATGACCTCAGTCTCCCACCAAGAAACGCACGCAAACACAGGCAGCATAATTCCGATAATCACATCATTCCACCAATCCACCTGGCTGACCGGCATCTGTTACACAAAACCTAATCCCCCGCCCCTGAGCATGACATCATCCAAACAGTCATATTGGCAGCCCTCACCCCTGACCTCACTGGGCTTCGTAGGCAAACGCGCCCAGCACAGTACCACGCAACTATACTCCGAAGCTGGAACCCAATGCAGATCTCCTCACAATACATCGCTCCCCAAATAGGAATATGCCACATCACTTGCAAAGAAGAACGCTACACGGCCCATATCAGAATAGAAATTTAATGCACAACAGATTCACCAAGCCCATACAGCCATTAGGCCATGAACTCCAAAACACATTTCACCATTGTGGGCTGCATCCGCAAGAAATGACCAGCTACTTCCTGTGTGACGCCCTGTTCCCTCATGGTACACAGGGGCTACATTCCGTACGAAAAGGCAACATGGAAGCGCCTAGAACCGCAGGGCCGTCCCAATAGGGAGGCACTAGTCCAGCTGAAAGGCCGAAATGTTGCTCCGAGCCACTAGTACTGCGTAAGGGCATGTGGCCCATTGGCGATCGTCCCATAAGATCGTAATGCTGCTCCACTGATTAACACGAAGCAGCAGGTGTCGGGAGTAAAACCCATCTGCAGGAGTGGCATACAGATGGCAGTGGCAAAAGGGGAGGAGATACCTGTCAACCAAAAGAAAAGAAAAAGAATAGAATGGCCATCAGAACTACATCCGAACAACTCACCTCAATGATCACACTAAATCCACAGCCATATGCATGCAAGCCCACTCCAAAGGATCATCACCACCCCAAAACCACTTGCGACTCATAACTATCCATATCGAGGTGAAAACACCATCACAAACGAGTGTACCTGTGCATTCGTCTGTGAAAACAGAATCCATCAGATGGGATTGGTAACGTGCATGGACACAAGTGTCTGAAGGCGCGTCGAGACAGGGAGGGCTCAACAAGGCCAGATAGACGATGGTCCCACTATGGCAGCCCTGCATCACATAGCGCAGGGGAGGCGGACAGATTCTAAGAAGCCCTGTACATGGCAAACACTGTATCAAATCATCTGCCCATGCATCCATTCATCATTCCCTCATCCCGTAATGAGAACGCCTGTTACCATACTCACATAACATGTGAGAATTCCATTGAGTCTGTGCGTTATGCAGCCTGCAAAATCCACTGTGCCCCAGCCCGTAATTCCAGTGTTGTGAAGTAACATGTATTTGGGAACGTCCGGCCTCATCGTCCACTTCGCTATTGCGCATCCCAAACTATTCATATCAATCATTGCATCCTCGCCATGGCCCCTGTCCCAAGGACACTGAACAATAGAACGTTATATTTGCAGTCAGACCTGTGGGCATCTCCTCGCCGCTAGCTGAAGACCGAAAGCGCCGCCCTTCGAATTCCTCATTTGCAACATCACGTCGAAAAGGCATCTGTGGCCGCTTGAAATCACAAATTAAACCATCTAGTGCGGCTGTGTGTGAAAAAGGCAACTGCCTTCACCCACAAATGGGACGCCCCGCCCGTCGGTGCAACTCGGTACAGTGATGCATGAGGGCCCACCGTTACTCGAGTACTACGTTCCACTGACCCTTCACAAGTCTGTTCGCGACTGCAAAGAATGCATGTGAAACAATGGGACCATAGCCGAATGAACATATCAACCAATGTTACACGGCCATCGGGTACTAATACATGATTGTAATAGCAAGATGCCATTCCTCGAATTGCAGCGTTGTGTGCGGGACGTGCTCGCCCAAAGGGGAGAGCAGCTTGCACAGGTGGAATGAATCACCAAAGGTGGAGGCCATACAGCCTGAAAACACATAAATTGCACGCCCAGTCTCCTCCCACAACCACTCCGAAATGCTACCGGCAGGACTCGCGATGTTGGCCCTGGGGGACCTGATAGCACTGCAAGTACTCCAACTCCAAGAAGAAGACGAACACCAACTACAACCGGCCGCACGGAGGAGACGCAGGAGGAGGAGGAGGGCAAGGCAGGGCCAGCAAGGGCCGCCAGCACAGCCACTACCACCACGCAGGCAGCCCGCAATCCCACGCCTCCGAGCACATCCGTTCAACCTCACTGCTGAGCAGATCCACACCCTCTACCGTTTGGACCGGGACACCATAGCCGCCATTGTGGACATGACACAGGCTGACCTTGTCAGCATGATAGATAGCCCAACCGCCATCCCACCCCTACTGAAGGTGGTGTCTGTACTCCACTTCCTGGCCACAGGCACCTACCAGCACACAGTCGGACAGTTGCATGGCATTTCTCAGCCACTGTTCTCACGGACACTATTGCAAGTGCTCGATGCCCTCCTGCAGCACGCAGACGACTACATCTCTCTACCACGCTCGGAGCAGGAAATTACCAACACAAAAGTGGGATTCCATGCACTTGCCGGCATACCGGGTTGCATTGGTGCCATCGACTGCACCCATGTGGAATTGGTCGTCCCACATGCCATGGAGGCCCAGTACCGCAACCGGAAACAATTTCATTCTCTGAATGTACAAATTGTGTGTGACTCCAACAGGATCATTACACATTGTTGTGCCCGATTCCCTGGATCAACCCATGATTCTATGGTCTTGGGGAACTCTACAATACCACGCTACATGGAGCGACACGCAGGGAACAGATCCTGGCTACTCGGTGAGTCTCATTTCATGCATGATGATGTGGGGTATGTGATGCGGCAATGACCTGGCAGGAAGGGGGGGGGTGCGTACGTAGCAATGGCATTCCACATAATTCGTTTATCGTCCACATACAGGTGATGCCGGATATCCACTGAAGAGATGGCTCCTCACACCAGTCCGGAACCCACGGGACCAGCATGAGGAGGACTACAACCATGCCCCCTGACGCAGAACTGCAAGCACCTGAAGATGGTCATGATGAGGGTGGGGATGTGGCAGCACCTCAAGGAGTCTGCGAGGCACAGGAGGGCCGTGAAATTCGTCAGCATCTCATAGATGCATGCTTCTAGCACTCACGCCTGGTGGCTGATACATGGACACGGGACTCGTGGCACTGTGTGTGTCTGGTACATGCACAAAATGGACTGTACGCCTATGATGGCCTAGTACACAAAGATCATTGTCCACACATCTCATTGTTTGATCGTGCATTGTTTATGGCATATGTGATATCATGTTGAACACCCTATCGACCCGCCACCCAAGTGAGCCCAACACACCCCCTCCACCCTCCTACCTCCCCCCCGAACACCAGTGTCCAAAGATGCTCATTGTCAGTGGGCAGTCGCTATTGCAAGCCCCCTCTGCGGGTATCAGGGGCACCCCTGCCTGTGGAGCGCAGGTTCCTCCCAGATCTACGTTGGGGGCTGCCCTGGACGGAACTTGCAACGGATGATGTCTCTGCCTGCTCACGTCCATGCATGTCCCTAAGGGTTTGTGAGAGCTCAGTGAGCACACGGCGCACTGCGGCAAGTTCGGCACATACGTCTTTGGACGTCGCATCCAGTTCCCCCCTGAGGCTCTCGGTGCTTCTCTCCATTTGGACTCTCAGGCTCTCGGTGCTACTCTCCATTTGGACTCTCAGGCTCTCGGTGCTACTCTCGATTTGTGCCCTAAGTGTCTCAGTTGATGTTTCTATGTCTGCCTTAGTGCCCCCACATCCATCGGCATGGTCCTTGAGGAGCGTGGCCAGTTGCTGCTGTTGCACGATTAACTGGTCGAGGGACTGTTGCCTCTGCTGGGCCATGGCCATTTGCGGTGGTGTCACAGAGGGGCTGTTCGCCTCATGTTGCCCTGCCACAGGGCTTGTGGGGGATGGCCAGTCGTCGTCTTGTGGGTGCCCCTGCGTGGTATCCTCATGGTGTACGGGATGGAACAGACAGGGGGATTGGGACAGGTCATGGATGGATCTGACTTCGACATCCCCGTCTTCTGTGTCGGAGCATGCTGCCATTAATGGGGTGTCACCTATGGTGCTGCTGCCACCAGAGGCAGTACCTTCTGTGGCATCCATTGGGGGGACCTGTGGTGGTGCTGTTGTGGGCATGCTGGCTGCTGGGGTGCCTGTTGATGTTCCCTCCTGTGTGCTGCCACTTTATATGTGCTGCTGCCGTGTCTTGATGCGTGCAGCTGAGGTGGAGGGTCTTTGGCCGTCGGTCTTGGCCCTCTTTGCAGGTGTGCTGGTAGGGGTGTCCTGGAGCTCGTCGTTTGGATCGGACCCTGTGGTGGAGTAAAGGAGGGCGAGCGTTATTAATGGGTCTGTGGGAATTGGAATGGCAATGTATCACATGCATTGGGGTGGTACCTGAGGGTGATTTGGGTCGGGGCCTTGGAGGTGCTTTCATTTGTGTGTGGAGTGAGGGTGCAGTTGTTTGGCAGCCTGCAGTTAGGGTGTGCCTGCTGCACGTGTAGTGGGTGTTTTTTGGGTTTTTAATTATTTATGTATTTATTGTGGTTTTAAAGTGCGCTATCAGGCCAATGTGTGTGGACGTTCTCCTGGCCATGTGTTTCTGTTGCACTATGTGGGCACGTGGTACTTCACATGATTGTACATTGTGGTTTTGGCATTGTTTTATTTGGGCCACCTACCTGATTCTCCGGATGTCTGCACTCCTTTCTCCATCCCTCCGACTCCCTCTATGCTCTCCATTCCAATGGTGGAGGCACAGATTTCTTCCCAGGGGGTCAGCTTGATGGGTGATTCCGACCCTCCCCCGGTGGCTGTGGCAATGTTGCGGTTGGCAGAAAGTATGCTACGGACGCGTATCCGCAGGTCGTCCCACCGCTTCCTGCATTGCTGTGGGTTGCGGGGTGCGGTCCCCACGGCACTTACCCGCTGTGCCACCAGGGCCCATATGGCCTTCTTGTTCGCAAGTGCCGTCCTGGTCATTTGCGTGGAGAAGACGGCGGCGGCATTCTCCTGGAGGGTCTCTGTTAGCACGGTGAGTTCCTCACGGGAGAAGTGGACCTGCCGCTTGCGGTCGCACGCTTTCTTCGCTACTTTTCCCATTTTTCTTGGTTTCACTAGGGTGGATGACGGGTTGGGATGTGTCTCAGGGTGGTGTTTTTAGTGGTTGTGTGTATTTTGTGGTTTTATAGGTGTACGGGGTGTTGTTTCCCGTTCCGGGCCCATGTTTTTACTTCCGTTTCCGTATATTTACGGTCGCCGTACTTTCCGGTTGGCGCTCACTGCGGTGTCCGCTATGATGGGTGGCGGTATTGCACCTAGGGCGCCGTACGGCGGCGGTGTGGGCCGTTTTGGGGTCATTTCCGCCATCGCGGACTTTGCACTTCTGCCATGGCGTGGTGCTCGTGCCCGATGGGTCGGAATGGGCCGCACTTTGCTCCATCGTGCAATGGCGGAAACGCTATTTACGCTGTGGCGGTCCGGTCAGTCACTTTCCGCCAGGGTCGTAATGAGGGCCATAGTGATCTGCATGGGCAGATTTTACAATTTCAAAGATACAAATGTGCGAAATATTGTCGCCGCAAATACAAAAAGAAAGGTGAATACTACACCAAATGCTGCTTTGCTTTCCCAAGACCAGATACAGAAACAGGTGAAGTAAACAACTTCATGTCTTCAGTTTGACATAGGCCCTCATTACGACCCTGGCGGAAAGTGACTGACCGGACCGCCACAGCGTAAATAGCGTTTCCGCCATTGCACGATGGAGCAAAGTGCGGCCCATTCCGACCCATCGGGCACGAGCACCACGCCATGGCGGAAGTGCAAAGTCCGCGATGGCGGAAATGACCCCAAAACGGCCCACACCGCCGCCGTACGGCGCCCTAGGTGCAATACCGCCACCCATCATAGCGGACACCGCAGTGAGCGCCAACCGGAAAGTACGGTGACCGTAAATATACGGAAACGGAAGTAAAAACATGGGCCCGGAACGGGAAACAACACCCCGTACACCTATAAAACCACAAAATACACACAACCACTAAAAACACCACCCTGAGACACATCCCAACCCGTCATCCACCCTAGTGAAACCAAGAAAAATGGGAAAAGTAGCGAAGAAAGCGTGCGACCGCAAGCAGCAGGTCCACTTCTCCCGTGAGGAACTCACCGTGCTTACAGAGACCCTCCAGGAGAATGCCGCCGCCGTCTTCTCCACGCAAATGACCAGGACGGCACTTGCGAACAAGAAGGCCATATGGGCCCTGGTGGCACAGCGGGTAAGTGCGGTGGGGACCGCACCCCGCAACCCACAGCAATGCAGGAAGCGGTGGGACGACCTGCGGATACGCGTCCGTAGCATACTTTCTGCCAACCGCAACATTGCCACAGCCACCGGGGGAGGGTCGGAATCACCCATCAAGTTGACCCCCTGGGAAGAAATCTGTGCCTCCACCATTGGAATGGAGAGCATAGAGGGAGTCGGAGGGATGGAGAAAGGAGTGCAGACATCCGGAGAATCAGGTAGGTGGCCCAAATAAAACCATGCCAAATCCACAATGTCCAATCATGTGACTCACATGTGTCCACATAGCGCAACAGCAACACATGGCCAGGAGAACGTCCACACACATTGGCCTGATAGCGCACTTTAAAACTCACAATAAATACATAAATAAGTAAAAACCCCAAAAACACCCACTACACGTGCAGCAGGCACACCCTAACTGCAGGCTGCCAAACAACTGCACCCTCACTCCACACAAAAATGAAACCACCTCCAAGGCCCCGACCCAAATCACCCTCAGGTACCACCCCAATGCATGTGATACATTGCCATTCCAATTCCCACAGACCCATTAATAACGCTCGCCCTCCTTTACTCCACCACAGGGTCCGATCCAAACGACGAGCTCCAGGACACCCCTACCAGCACACCTGCAAAGAGGGCCAAGACCGACGGCCAAGGACCCTCCACCTCAGCTGCACGCATCAAGACACGGCAGCAGCACATATAAAGTCGCAGCACACAGGAGGGAACATCAACAGGCACCCCAGCAGCCAGCATGCCCACAACAGCACCACCACAGGTCCCCCCAATGGATGCCACAGAAGGTACTGCCTCTGGTGGCAGCAGCACCATAGGTGACACCCCATTAATGGCAGCATGCTCCGACACAGAAGACGGGGATGTCGAAGTCAGATCCATCCATGACCTGTCCCAATCCCCCTGTCTGTTCCATCCCGTACACCATGAGGATACCACTTAGGGGCACCCACAAGACGACGACTGGCCATCCCCCACAAGCCATGTGGCAGAGCAACATGAGGCGAACAGCCCCTCTGTGACACCACCGCAAATGGCCATGGCCCAGCAGAGGCAACAGTCCCTCGACCAGTTAACCGTGCAACAGCAGCAACTGGCCACGCTCCTCAAGGACCATGCCGATGGATGTGGGGGCACCAAGGCAGACATAGAAACATCAACTGAGACACTTAGGGCACAAATGGAGAGTAGCACCGAGAGCCTGAGAGTCCAAATGGAGAGTAGCACCGAGAGCCTGAGAGTCCAAATGGACAGTAGCACCGAGAGCCTGAGAGTCCAAATGGAGAGAAGCACCGAGAGCCTGAGGGGGGAACTGCATGCGACGTCCAAAGACGTATGTGCCGAACTTGCCGCAGTGCGCCGTGTGCTCACTGAGCTCTCACAAACCCTTAGGGACATGCATGGACGTGAGCAGGCAGAGACATCATCCGTTGCAAGTTCCGTCCAGGGCAGCCCCCAACGTAGATCTGGGAGGAACCTGCGCTCCACAGGCAGGGGTGCCCCTGATACCCGCAGAGGGGGCTTGCAATAGCGACTGCCCACTGACAATGAGCATCTTTGGACACTGGTGTTCGGGGGGGAGGTAGGAGGGTGGAGGGGGTGTGTTGGGCTCACTTGGGTGGCGGGTCGATAGGGTGTTCAACATGATATCACATATGCCATAAACAATGCACGATCAACCAATGAGATGTGTGGACAATGATCTTTGTGTACTAGGCCATCATAGGCGTACAGTCCATATTGTGCATGTACCAGACACACACAGTGCCACGAGTCCCGTGTCCATGTATCAGCCACCAGGCGTGAGTGCTAGAAGCATGCATCTATGAGTTGCTGACGAATTTCACGGCCCTCCTGTGCCTCACAGACTCCTTGAGGTGCTGCCACATACCCACCCTCATCATGACCATCTTCAGGTGCTTGCAGTTCTGCGTCAGGGGGCATGGGCACATTTCTACGTACGCACATGTTGTGGAGCATGACACATGCCATCACCATCTTTGCAACCTTCTCATGGCGGTACAGGAGTGCCCCGCCAGACCTGCTGAGGCACCGGAAACGGGTCTTCAGTAGGCCGAATGCCTGTTCAATGACTACACGGGTACGTGAGTGGGCATGGTTGTAGTCCTCCTCATGCTGGTCCCGTGGGTTCCGGACTGGTGTGAGGAGCCATCTCTTCAGTGGATATCCGGCATCACCTGTATGTGGACGATAAACGAATTATGTGGAATGCCATTGCTACGTACGCACCCCCCGCCCCCCTTCCTGCCAGGTCATTGCCGCATCACATACCCCACATCATCATGCATGAAATGAGACTCACCGAGTAGCCAGGATCTGTTCCCTGCGTGTCGCTCCATGTAGCGTGGTATTGTAGAGTTCCTCAAGACCATAGAATCATGGGTTGATCCAGGGAATCGGGCACAACAATGTGTAATGATCCTGTTGGAGTCACACACCATTTGTACATTCAGTGAATGAAATTGTTTTCGGTTGCGGTACTGGGCCTCCATGGTATCTGGGACGACCAATTCCACATGGGTGCAGTCGATGGCACCAATGCAACCCGGTATGCCGCCAAGTGCATGGAATCCCACTTTTGTGTTGGTAATTTCCTGCTCCGAGCGTGGTAGAGAGATGTAGTCGTCTGCGTGCTGCAGGAGGGCATCGAGCACTTGCAATAGTGTCCGTGAGAACAGTGGCTGAGAAATGCCATGCAACTGTCCGACTGTGTGCTGGTAGGTGCCTGTGGCCAGGAAGTGGAGTACAGACACCACCTTCAGTAGGGGTGGGATGGCGGTTGGGCTATCTATCATGCTGACAAGGTCAGCCTGTGTCATGTCCACAATGGCGGCTATGGTGTCCCGGTCCAAACGGTAGAGGGTGTGGATCTGCTCATCAGTGAGGTTGAACGGATGTGCTCGGAGGCGTGGGATTGCGGGCTGCCTGCGTGGTGGTAGTGGCTGTGCTGGCAGCCCTTGCTGGCCCTGCCTTGCCCTCCTCCTCCTCCTGCATCTCCTCCGTGCGGCCGGTTGTAGTTGGTGTTCGTCTTCTTCTTGGAGTTGGAGTACTTGCAGTGCTATCAGGTCCCCCAGGGCCAACATCGCGAGTCCTGCCGGTAGCATTTCGGAGTGGTTGTGGGAGGAGACTGGGCGTGCAATTTATGTGTTTTCAGGCTGTATGGCCTCCACCTGTGGTGATTCATTCCACCTGTGCAAGCTGCTCTCCCCTTTGGGCGAGCACGTCCCGCACACAACGCTGCAATTCGAGGAATGGCATCTTGCTATTACAATCATGTATTAGTACCCGATGGCCGTGTAACATTGGTTGATATGTTCATTCAGCTATGGTCCCATTGATTCACATGCATTCTTTGCAGTCGCGAACAGACTTGTGAAGGGTCAGTGGAACGTAGTACTCGAGTAACGGTGGACCCTCATGCATCACTGTACCGAGGTTCACCGACGGGCGGGGCCTCCCATTTGTGAGTGAAGGCAGTTGCCATTTTCACACACAGCCGCACTAGATGGATTAATTTGTGATTTCAAGCGGCCACAGATGCCTTTTCGACGTGATGTTGCAAATGAGGAATTCGAAGGGCGGCGCTTTCGGTCTTCAGCTAGCGGCGAGGAGATGCCCACGGGTCTGACTGCAAATATAACGTTCTATTGTTCAGTGTCCTTGGGACAGGGGCCATGGCGAGGATGCAATGATTGATATGAATAGTTTGGGATGCGCAATAGCGAAGTGGATGATGAGGCCGGACGTTCCCAAATACATGTTACTTCACTACACTGGAATTACGGGCTGGGGCACAGTGGATTTTGCAGGCTGCATAACGCACAGACTCAATGGAATTCTCACATGTTATGTGATTATGGAAGCAGGCGTTATCATCACGGGATGAGGGAATGATGAATGGATGCATGGGCAGATGATTTGATACGGTGTTTGCCATGTACAGGGCTTCTTGGAATCTGTCCGCCTCCCCTGCGCTATGTGATGCAGGGCTGCCATAGTGGGACCATCGTCTATCTGGCCTTGTTGAGCCCTCCCTGTCTCGACGCGCCTTCAGACACTTGTGTCCATGCACGTTACCAATCCCATCTGATGGATTCTGTTTTCACAGACGCATGCACAGGTACACTCGTTTGTGATGGTGTTTTCACCTCGATATGGATAGTTATGAGTCGCAAGTGGTTTTGGGGTGGTGATGATCCTTTGGAGTGGGCTAGCATGCATATGGCTGTGGATCTAGTGTGATCATTGAAGTGAGTTGTTCGAATGTAGTTCTGATGGCCATTCTTTTCTTTTTCTTTTCTTTTGGTTGACAGGTATCTCCTCCCCTTTTGCCACTGCCATCTGTATGCCACTCCTGCAGATGGGTTTTACTCCCGACACCTGCTGCTTCGTGTTAATCAGTGGAGCAGCATTACGATCTTATGGGACGATCGCCAATGGGCCACATGCCCTTACGCAGTACTAGTGGCTCGGAGCAACATTTCGGCCTTTCAGCTGGACTAGTGCCTCCCTATTGGGACGGCCCTGCGGTTCTAGGCGCTTCCATGTTGCCTTTTCGTACGAGAATGTAGCCCCTGTGTACCATGAAGGAACAGGGCGTCACACAAGAAGTAGCTGGTCATTTATTGCGGATGCAGCCCACAATGGTGAAATGTGTTTTGGAGTTCATGGCCTAATGGCTGTATGGGCTTGGTGAATCTGTTGTGCATTAAATTTCTATTCTGATATGGGCCGTGTAGCGTTCTTCTTTGCAAGTGATGTGGCATATTCCTATTTGGGGAGCGATGTATTGTGAGGAGATCTGCATTGGGTTCCAGCTTCGGAGTATAGTTGCGTGGTACTGTGCTGGGCGCGTTTGCCTACGAAGCCCAGTGAGGTCAGGGGTGAGGGCTGCCAATATGACTGTTTGGATGATGTCATGCTCAGGGGCGGGGGATTAGGTTTTGTGTAACAGATGCCGGTCAGCCAGGTGGATTGGTGGAATGATGTGATTATCGGAATATTGCTGGTCACAGGTGCCTGTGTTTGCGTGCGTTTCTTGGTGGGAGACTGAGGTCATGTCCATTGGTATAGCTTATGTATTCGTGCCATCTGTGCCCTGCAGCTCCCATTGGCCCCTCTTGTGATTCTTTTGTTCGTTGGCATGCATGGGTGACTTGTACATTTCACTGGTTGCATTGTGACTTCGTTGCACCTACGGGGAGTTGTACTATGTGGCCAGGGAGCGGTGTACAGGCACTCAGTGGGGCCGTTTACGGTTGATTCGCGATGCCGTACTTCTCACCATGGCGGAATGGTACTTTCCGCCGTGCTTGATGGCGTTAAGTACATGTCCGCTAGGGTCGGAATTCGCGTCCCCTGCGCCATGGTGCTAATTACAGTTTGGTATGGCGCGCGCGCGCGTACTTGGTGCAGTTAGCGTTGGCGTTCACTACGGTGTCGCTAATGGCATCGTACTTTACGGTGACGGGTCATAGTCGCACCGAGCGCTATTCGATGGCGGTATTGCATTTCCGCCATCGTTTTTCGATTTCCGCCAGGGTCGTAATGAGGGCCATAGTGTTAAAGGTAAATCACCTAAGAACACGTATTACATAAAAAAAGGGAAGAATCAAAATATATCAATGATTACAATGCAATCATTGCCCTCTTATGGAATGTACAGATAGATGTGCAGTACATTGCAGACAATTCAACTGCTGTTGCACAATTTGTTACAGCCTACTTAACAAAAGCAGAAAAAACAGAGCTTCAAGACCTCTAGGATGACGTAGCATCAGACAAAACATTATCACAGAAATTGTCCAGCCTAGGCATAAAAATGCTCTGTAATAGAGAATGTGGCACCTATGAAGCAGCAGATCGTTTAACCGGTGCTGCTTTGTATGGAAAATCAGGCAACATAGTATGGCTCAGTCTTGGTCCTGCAAAATCTAGAAAAAGAGTGCTAAAATCATTTGAGGACATAGAAACAATTGCTAGAAATGATCCCAACAGCCAAGACATTCTCAAAAACAATTTACTGGACACATACTATCCATACAGGAGTAGAACTCTGGAAAAAATAATGTAAAACCTGATGAAAGCAAACGTAGATGTAGAGAGACCGATTGTGAAGGGAGCTTAGTGAAACTTACCAAACAAAGCTTAATTAATCATGTAAAATGTCATTAAAAGCTCCTCAACAGAAAGAACTATATTACATGTCTCTGTTCCAACTTTTCAAACCATGGAGAAAAGAGGAAGACATACTAGATAACTATGACTGCTATGAAGATGCTTTCAAAACAAATGAAAGCGCTATCACCGATGTGAACTTTACGCAGTACAAAACAATGTTACACAATGAGCAGCAACAGGAAGAAGAATTGCAGGCCCAACTAGATAAGGACTCTTCCGACAGTATTCAACCTTTTGTAACAGGAAGTCAAGAACCACTAGGACAATCACTAATAGCAAATGAGGCTGAAGTAGCTATGGCAGAAGTAGAAAACACCATGTATCAGTATCAAGAAGATACAGAAGAGTTAACTGTACAACAAGCAAAACTTAACAACGATCAGCGCACCATTTTTGAAGATGTAACAAAACAAATTGTACATGGTGTGCAACACGAAAATAAAGAATGTACCTGCCAAAATTACAAACCTATACTGCTGTATGTCAGTGGTGAAGCTGGATCAGGGAAAACATTCTTAATCAAAATCATCAGCAAATTCCTTCAACAATTGACAAACAACAAACTGTCAGCTGTTGTAACGGCCCCCACAGGTTTAGCTGCCTACAATGTAGGCGGTGTCACTTTACACCAATTACTACTGCTTCCAGTAGAGCATCAAAATAAATTAGACTACTACAAACTTTCTGCAGAAGCTGCAATGGAATTATGCAGAGTATTGAAACAAATGAAAATGCTACTAATAGATGAAGTGAGCATGGTCTCCAACCTGTTGCTGAAGCTGGCCCACTCCCTCCAAGCCCACGGGAGGCAAGGCTTGCTCCTGTTTTGAGACTGCCAGCAGTCCCCTTCACCCACCTGTCGAGCAGGAGCTCCAGATCATCTCCCTGTAGGAGCAGTGGACCCACGGAGCATGCCAGCTGCCCAGCCTTGCTGACCATCTTTAATGGTAAGCGTGGATGCCCCCCGTTCAACCGTGCAAAAATCGTACGAAAATCCTTCATTTTACGCCTAATCCGCACGCATTGATTCCAGAGCCTGCAAAACGAAATTTGAGCGTTTAAATATATCCTGAAACGCCTTTCTGAGCATACTGCCGCCATCAAGGTACACAACGTACCCAACGTTCTAAGATGGCCGATAGTCTACTGCCTACAATACCTGCCATTGAGTCCAGGACCCTGCTGTGAGCTGATTGGTCTCCGGGCCCACATCCTTTCCCATTGGTCACTGGCAGGCAAAGCCGGCCCACTCCCTCCAAGGCCCACGGGAGGCAAGGCCAGCACCTGTTTTGTGCCTGTTCGGTGCCGTCTGCCAGACCCCCTGGCCCTCCTCATACAAGGTACTCTTCCATCCCTCTTCAGACACTGCACTGCCACAGTAGCCCAAATCTGCCTCAGTGCACATACGTGTGACCACTTTTTCAACATGAACTGATGGTCCTGCCTATGCCTATGCAGCCTGACTGCTATGACCATGCCCATAGCCTGAATCATGTGCACTGTCATCCTCCTCCTTACTCATCTACTCCCACTGCCAAATGTGTCTTGTGGGTGATGTCGCTGCATGTCTTGTTATAACTGGTTTTCTCGCCCTACTGCGCCATTTAGCGCCTACTGCTCAGCAGGACTATTATACTATGTACTTTATCTAAGGTGTACTACGACACTCAATGGCTGCATCGCACCCAAATGTATCTATATTTAGCATCAACTAGCCTAGATGTGCCCTGCGCCCAGATTTGCATTTAGCCCATTTGTAATTGCATTGACTAGCCAAAGGTGCCCTGCGCCCTGAATTGCATTTAGCCCATTTGTAATTGCATTGACTAGCCTAGAGGTGCCCTGCGCCCTGAATTGCATTTAGCCCATTTGTAATTGGATTGACTAGCCTAGAGGTGCCCTGCGCCCTGAATTGCATTTAGCTCATTTGTAATTGCATTGACTAGCCTAGAGGTGCCCTGCGCCCAGAATTGCATTTAGCCCATTTGTAATTGCATTGACTAGCCTAGAGGTGCCCTGCACCCTGAATTGCATTTAGCCCGTTTGTAATTGCATTCACTAGCCTAGAGGTGCCCTGCGCCCTGAATTGCATTTAGCCCATTTGTAATTGCATTGAGTAGCCTAGAGGTGCCCTGCACCCAGAATTGCATTTAGCCCATTTGTAATTGCATTGACTAGCCTAGAGGTGCCCTGCGCCCTGAATTGCATTTAGCCCGTTTGTAATTGCATTGACTAGCCTAGAGGTGCCCTGCGCCCTGAATTGCATTTAGCCCGTTTGTAATTGCATTGACTAGCCTAGAGGTGCCCTGTGCCCTGAATTGCATTTAGCCCATTTGTAATTGCATTGACTAGCCTAGAGGTGCCCTGCGCCTAGAATTGCATTTAGCCCTTCTGTGGTGTGCTACTGCCCCTGCATTCATACTGCTGCTTTTTCATACCCAGGTGCTTCACGACTGTATGCTAACTGCCAACAACCACCCTGCACCTATCCTATCCTATCCACGTACACAATGTTTCTCCATACGCTCTATACTGTGCTATTTAGATCACTTCTTTATACTATGAATATCCAATACCCAACCATAATACCAAACTCACCTACACACGAGTCCCCACCGAATTTTCACAAACCAACTGAAATGATCTCTGCACCCTGCACTGTCCTCCAGAGGAACCTCAAACTACGTGCAAGGCTCCCAAGGCTTTATGACCCCTTAACCAAATCAGCCCACAGCAAGGCTATTACTAGCCCCCACAGCCCCTCCCAGCACCCTCTTCAACTAAACAGTAGACTCTATCGTGAACCTATCCACACCCAGAAAGACACGCATAAATCCTCATTATCACTTTTAAAACCAGTACAACCTGAGACCAAGGGAGCACTGATAAACGCCCGCTCCATGGTAGCCCACGCTACAGACATTGCCGACCTACTCTACAATGAAGACTTGGACTTCTTAGCCGTT
Organism: Ambystoma mexicanum; assembly: GCF_040938575.1. Lineage (NCBI taxonomy): Eukaryota > Metazoa > Chordata > Amphibia > Caudata > Ambystomatidae > Ambystoma > Ambystoma mexicanum. Next base: position 343,267,447 of record NC_090934.1, on the reverse strand, counting down.
ACCGAATCCTGGCTACATCCAACAGCAGGCCCCGCAATTATGTTAGCCATAACAGATGACTATACTCTGCTAAGACTTGATCGTACCGCCTCTCGAGGCGGAGGTCTTGCCATTGTAGCTAAAACTAAACTCCCTCTGACCACGGAGTCACCAGCCAACATAGGATCTTGTGAATCCTTAACTGCAAAGTTAACCTTATCTAATACACAATCCATCTCTATTCACCTTATTCACCGACCACCTGGCCCTTTAGGGTCATTTGAAGAAGACCTCACAAATATTCTATCAAATAAACTCAAGAACTCCTCACAAAGTATCATATTAGGAGGCTTTAACCTTGGTTTTAGTGACCCCGCAGATGCTAACGCCACAATAATTAATAATACCTTAGAGGAACTGGGCTTTACACAGAGGATCACAGAGCCCACTCATACCAAATGTAGAACCCTGGACTGGCTAGCTGTGCACAATTGCCCAGTCCTGATCTCTTCTATACTTCCACAGCCCTGGACAGACCATCACCTGATCTTGTTCACCGTAGAGCCGACACCAGCGCAAATTGACAGTATAGCTCCAGCTGTTCAGACCAGAAATAAAAAGAACATCACCCCTGAAAATTTGATCCCATTAATCGCACCGACCTTGAATGCCATTCCGGACCACTCAGATCCCTTAATGATGGTAGACATATATAATAGAGTCATGCTCTCATCTCTTGATGCCATAGCCCCACTGAAGTTAAAAAAGAGCAAACCAAGAAAACACATCAACGCCTGGTTTTCTCCTCATCTTAAAGCCTTCAGACAGGAAAAGTGACGCTGTGAAAACATTTGGAGATCACTTCCCTCAGAAAAAAACAAGAAAATCTTGAGTAGACTAGCCTCTCATTATAAAAAAGAAATCATCCTGGCCAAACAAACGTCCTACAGCACTCGAATCTCACAAGCCAAATCCAACACCAGAGAGCTCTTTACAATACTAAAAGAGGTTGAATGGCCCATCCAAGCTCCTGACTCGTGCCTCAAGGATAAAAACTGGTGAACGGGTATACAAAATTCCCTAGCTAACAAAATCTCCTCTCTCAAGACAAAGATAAACATTAAAAAGGACTCCCTTCTCTCTTCCACTAAACCCAGCATCCCCACCCCTAAAAAGATACACCCAACTCAGCACACCCCCTTGTGCACATTCCCCATTTTAACTTCCACAGAGTATCCACCAAAGAGGTAGAAAAGGTCATTCTCACCCTCAAACTTTAGAACTGCCATGAGGACCTATGCCCCGCACAATCGATAAAGGATGCGGCTCGTGATCTCGTACCATTTATTACCAAACTAATAAATGCGTCATTCACCTCAGGCAGCGTACCTAACAATCTGAAACAATCATGGGTCCTCCCCCTGCTCAAAAAAACGAATTTAGACCGCTCTACTCCCACTAATTACTGCCCCATCACTACAGTACCATTTCTTCTTAAAATCCTCTACAAAATAGCATACCAACAAATCCAACATTACCTTGAGCACTTCCATCTCTTAGGAGTCAGACAATCGGGTTTCAGGCCTCAACACGGCACCAAAACCACACTCATAGATCTTAAGGCACAGATAGATGAGCTGAGAGATCAGGGTAAGGTGGCACTACTGCTACTTCTTGATCTCTCGGCTGCCTTCGACCTGGTCGACCACGAGATCCTATGCGACCACCTTCAAAAAGGCGCCCACTTCTCTCAAGAGGCAACTGACTGGATCCAATCCTTTCTAAATAACCGCACAATGAGAGTCTTTTCCCTACTAGCAGCAGCCGACTCAACACCCATCACCTGTGGCGTGCCTCAGGGATCTTGCGTCTCCTCGACCCTGTACAACATCTTCACAAAGCCCCTTTTTGATGATCTAGATGGTCTGGGTATCACCTACACTAACTATGCTGATGATACCCAGATCCTCATCCCGTTGACGGGGGATTATGACAAGGATTTGGCCTTCGTCAACAAAGTATACCTCATTATCCAGGCATGGATGGCCTCACACGGTCTATGCCTGAATGACGACAAAACAGAACTCCTCATTCTAGGGTCCTCACATAACCTTAACAAACTAGACCAAGGGCCTCATTACAACCCAGGCGTTAAGGGGTTAACAGCGCCGTAAAAGGTGTCTGCGCTGTTAAACCCTTAATGCCTGATTACGAGGTCCCTTTGTGGGTTGCACTTTAACGCCTGCTTTTAGCAGGCGTTAAAAAACCAACCCGCAAAGGGACCTAGGAGCTAATGACGGCACCGTAATTTACGGTGCCGTAATTAGCGCCTTCCCCATTCCCATTGAGCCCTATGGCCCAAAAATGGGAATGGGGAAGGGGCCATGGTGAATGGGGAATTACCGCCCCGCCAACCTTGGAATGGGGCGGTAATTCCGCCATTCACCATGGCGGAGTTGGTAATTTACCGGCGTCAACCATGGCGCTAATAGGGCCATGGTTAACGCCAGGGTCGTAATGAGGCCCCAAAACTACTCCTCCTTCGTAATTGACAACAATAAGATCACTGTAGCCAAGGAGGTCAAAACCCTTGGCTTCTACCTAGACTCCACTCTCACCTTTAAAAAACAAGTTAATGCTATGGCATCCGCCACATCTTATACATGCAAACTCATCAGAGCAGCCAAACCTTTTCTCTCCCCATCTAACTGTATCACCCTAGCCAGGGCTCTGTTCCTGTCCAAGCTGGACTATTGCAACGCACTTTATGTAGGATGCAACAGATATATTACAAACAAAATTCAGATCCTCCAAAATAACACCCTATGAGCGGCCCTCAGTATCCCAAAGAAAGTCCACATCTCTGATTCTAGAAGGTCGGTCAACTGGCTTTCTACCAAAGACAAAACATTCCTCAAATCGGTTTCCCTGACCCACAAATGCCTCCACCAAGCAGCCCCTCAATACCTTATCACTAGATTCACCAGACCTACCTCCTCTCGCCCCTCTAGAATGGCCAACTCCAATCTCCTCCTGGTGCCCAGGTTTAAACGTTCTATGTCGGGTGGGAACAGCTTTCCTGTTAAAGCAGCACAATACTGGAACTCCCTTCCACCACCTTGGAGGGAGGACCTCCCCTACCGCCTATTCAGAACTAAGACCATCCATTGGCTCAAGACTCACAACACATAACAACCTCTTGCTCTCTTGCTACCCTAATGCTCCACCACTATGATTGTAAATATGTACATTTAGGTTGTCAACTGCTCAGTGTAGATACCTTTTCATGAGACAACCGATGTATTGTGTATAGTACTACTTATATTGTATATTTCTGTATCCCATGCCTCATCGGCGTTCATTGTTTCTTTTCACGCATCCAGCACTGTATCCACGGCTGGATTTCATTCCTTGTATGTAACCAAGCTTTGCAATCCTCTTGTTGCCTCTGCGCATTGCTACCCCTCTAGGGGTTAGGTGCACAATATAAATAAATAAATACAAATACAAATACAAACCTATGTTGGCTTTTATTCATCTCAGATTGCAAGAAGTATTTAAAAGTAACAACGAAGAACTCTTTGCAGGGAAACACATTATCGTTATCAGAGATCTTCTAGAATTGACACCAGTGAAAGGTGAACCGATTTTTAAAACCTTAGGCCACAAACTCTGCCGGAAAACTGTTGGTAGCATAGGTAATGTTAACCTTTGGCAACATTTCCAATATAGAGAATTAACTGAGAACATGCTGCAATCTGCAGATCTCACTTATGCCACATCTTAAAAAGTATTAGAGTTGGTGTATTATCGCGAGAAGCACAAGTTCTATTGAAAAACCGGCACATACATGCACTTTATGGTGACAATGCATGTGCAACTGATGTTATGGAACAAATAGCGGACAAAAATGTCAATTGTATGGCCTTAATGCCAACTCTTGCAAGCTGTTTTAAATTCAATGAAACAATGTTAAATAAAGAAATGCAACCAATACTGGAAATTAGCGCCAGAGACAAACTAGACGTACATGGTATGACAGTACCCATGTGTGAGCAAGCCACAACAAGACTAAATAGTTTAGAAAATTCAATCTCCAACACAGCTGGGTTGGAAAAAATATTGAAATTATCCTTAAATTGTAGAGTAATGCTTAAACGTAACCTTGACGTAGAGCAAGGGCTAGTTAATGGAGCATAGGGCACAGTTTTTGGCTTTCAATCATACCCACGTGATAGCAACATTCAGTTTGTCAATATTCGCTTTGATAAAGTTTCAGAAGTGAAAAGGATAGGGTGCTCAATTCCTCGATTCCTTCTCTTCAAAGACATGTATGTACATAGAGAGCAATTTTCTCTAACTCTTGCATATGCAGTTACCATTCATAAATCCCAAGGTCTTACCCTAGACAATGCATTGATAGATATAGGAAACACAGTCTTGAAGGAAGGCATGAGCTATGTAGCATTATCACGCTTACGTACACTTGACAGTCTATTGCTAATAAACTTTGATGCAAGTAAAGTCAAAGCTGGTATTCCTTGCATTCTAGAATACAATAGATTGCGTTCACTGTACACCCCTCATCTGAAACAATACCCTGTTCCAGATAAAGTAAAACATGTTAAAAGAAAACTAAATGAAACAGAAATGCAACAGAATCCAACAGCAAATTCCGGAAAGAAAAGAAAAGAAGCTAAAGTTTCATCAATTACCGCAAACATAGAAGAACCCATTAGGGAATGTAAACCAAGGACATCGGCAAAGAAGCAACAGAAATTCCGAAAAATGCACTCAGATGCAGAACTTGCTGCACCATTCAAATTTGCAAATGAAAGTGGGGTAAGTTGCTATGCAAATGTAGCAATTAATATTCTATTTCAATTGCCACCAATTGTTAACAATATTTACCTGCACAGTACAGACCAATTATGTTTGCAAATGTTAGTGCTGCATAGAAATGCAAGAAGCAATCCTGACAACACATACATTGTTCATGGAGTAAGGCAATAATTGGACGACTGTGCTGGAATGGTGAGATTCACTATGAACTCACAAGAAGATCCACAAGAATTTCTAATGTGCATACTATTAGTATTGGAAAACAAAAGCATACCTGTAAATGAAATCTTCCAGATTTCGTACATGTGGAAACATACATGCACTCTCTGTAGTAAAGCAAATTGTGAGAGCATTCCATTTCAGCAACTTGTACAAAATGCAAACCATGGCAGATTATGTACTATTTGCAATTCAGACAATCGCTCCACCTTACTGATACAATCACATAGTGCCTACTTATGCTTCTACGTTATAATGCAGATGGCACCAAAAACAACTGCAAACTGACTGGATTCACACACGGTCAAGTGTCACTTGGAAAGAGAACCTTTACAACAGTAGGTATAATCTACCATGCAGGAGCTTCAAGCAATGCAGGTCACTACACTGCATACATTAAAAAGAATTGTGGATGGTTTGAATGTAATGATAGCACCACTACTCTAAAGCAGAGATTGCCAGCTAATCTTACAAATGCGTATTTAATGTTCTTAAAGCCAAAATTTGCTAAATAATGTGTACTTCAAGATTTTTAAAAAAAAATATGTGAAAGACTACAAACAGTTAGAATACACCAACAGGTATCTAACTACCCAAGAGGATGTAAGAATGACACAAATAAATGAATATCACAGATCGTTGGGAAGAAATGCACAGGTAGAATACGCCTACAGGTATCTAACTGTTGTTAAAAATTGGCAGGAAGACAACAATCATAACATTAATGGGAAACATGAAGGAAACAGGATATAACAATGACACAAAGGAATGAATATCACAAAGCTGTAGGAACAAATGCACAGTTAGAATACGCCTACAGGTATCTAACTGTTGGCAAAAATTGGCAGGAGCGCAACACACATAACATTAATCAGAAAGATGAAGGAAACACTCAAAGGAAACAAGGAATTAGTACCATAGCAAATGAAGGTTTTTTTAATCCGACAGGATTCTTTTTCCCCAGACCCAAGGATTAGAAAAGCAAACACAGAAACTGAGCGCAATGCACAGTACACTGGTTTGTAAACTAAATATGAGGGTAAAAAAAGGTAAACTGTCTATTAAGCAATGTAGTACATTTTCAAAAAATGCAAAGACTAACATACCTGTTTCTTTTATCACAGAAATGGAAAAAGGGATACTTCCGCCAAGTACGAAAACCATTTACAAATTGTATGTGGATTCTGAAAAAAGTAAGTATATTGGCAGTCATTTTCTACATATGCAAATCTACACGTCTAATATATGGTACTAATATGCTGCAGTGCCTGTAGGCTGGCCCTTGCATCTTCGGTGTGTAACCTACCATCTACGCCTTATGACCAAGGTACAAGGAGTATAGGTCCTAGCCACAACCATCGCTGTATAACAAAACCATGGTCCTTGTAAATTAGCTACTTATAAGTTTACTTTTCGGACCATCGTCTGCAGCCATGCAGGCAAGACATAAGGGCGTCCACACAACTAGCGCATTACACCACACCCATATTCACTTGTAACTCCACTGCTTATGACTTCAGTCTTGGGTGCATGGCCTTTGGGCATGCAGTCAAGAGTCTGGGTCCTGGCTAGAAACACCACAGCATATCGGAACCATTGTGCCTTGTCATTTTACTATGTACAAACTTGGTTTTGGGAGCATGGCCAAAACGCTACGCCCTCCTCACATCTTAATGATGTTGCATAGTACAAATGTACCAATAGCAGTGATATGGTGCAGTAGTTTGTAGCCACAGGCTACAGAGGTGAGTTTGAGGCCATAGCATTTTGAATGTATGGATATACAGTATTTAAAATGCATAGTTACTTACAACTGCAGTGCTTATTACCATTGTGGCATATAAGTACACTACGAACAAATGTACTTTTGGGGGCATGGCCTTTGGCCATGCACCCATGATTGCAGCCCCTCCCCACAGCCGCCAGAGTGATGCACTACCACACCATATCGTACCCATTGTGCCTTGTAAGTACACTACATATAACTGTGCTGTTGGGTGCATGGCCTGCAGCTCTCCCCACAGCCACCTGACTGATGTTCAATACTAGGGGTGTCTATGTAGCTCTGAAATGCTGCATTGTTTGTGCAGAGGGCCTAAAAAATTAGGTGTATGGCCATACATTTCAATATATGGTTGTGAAGTGTCTTATAACTCCAGTGCTTGCAAGTTTCCTGTTGGGTGCATGCTTGGGTGTGTGGCATGCAGCCTGCAACCATGCACCCAAAAGTACACATCTTATCCACAACCACCGCACTACATGGAACCCATGTGGGCTTGTAAGTGAAGAGGTTATAGCTTTGTTGTTGGGGGCATGGCCTTCAGCCTTGCACCCAAGAGTACACACACTCCCCACAACCAGGCAATCGATACGCATTAGTAAGGGGGTATCCATGGGGGTATCCATGGGTGTGACATGCTGAAGTGTTGGTGACCAGGGCCTAGAGTCCATGCATCCAAGATTCTAGGCCCTGGCCACAACCACCGTAGCATGTGCCACCCATGGCAGCGCACTGATGAATACAATAACCATAGGAAAATTACGGCATGGTTTCAATTTCAATGTTCCCGAACACCACACATGTCCTTACAACTGTTACAAATTCCCTGTGCACTGCACGGACTGAAATACTGCCCTTATTGGACCCCTCATTTTCTGTGCATACAAGGAGGCCATAGAAAATACATCATGAAGAAGGTATAAGTGTGTTATTGGGCGCATGGCAGACTACAGGGTCTCCCCACAACCACCTCAGTCTGTGTGCTAGTGGGAGTTTTTCTATAGGTGTGGTATCCTTCACTGCTTCTGGCCAGAGGCTTCCCTCCTAGCTGTATGTCCATAGATCTTACATGGGATGGGTGTGCAGTGGCTTCCACATGTTTGGCCATGCACCCAAGACTGCACTCACTCCCCACAACTTGCCAATCGAAACGCAAGTCTACGGGTGTATCCATGGGTGTGACATGCTGCCGTGGTTGTGGCCAGGGCCTACAGTCTTGGAAGTAAGGCCTTTGGCCTTCGGCCGATGGCCATGCATCCAAGACTCTAGGCCCTGGCCACAACCACTGTAGCATGTGACACCCATGGTGGCTTACTAATGAATATAATAATAGCCATCGGGAAAAGTAATGCAATCACGGCATTTTGTCAACTTCAATGTTGGCTACCACTAAGCATGTGCGTTCAACAGTTAGACGTTTCCTGTCCACTGCATGGACTGAAGTGCTATTGTTATTACACCCCTAATTTTATGTGCGTACAAGCTGTCCATGAAAAGTATATCATGAAGACCGACCCCCAGAACTAATGCATTGATCACCCATGTCTTACTGTCTGAACCTTTCCCAATGGTCTGTGACACAGCAAAAGAGTTTTATAAATAGAGCATATGTACGCTGGTTGTAGCTCCGCTTTCGGCGGATCCAAGATGTCGGGCGCATCCAAACAATCTGACGCAGAACACGTCTCGCAGCAGCCAATAGCCAGAGACGTCACGTGTCCGCAGTCATGACGCCAGCCCCTTAGCCAATCGGTATCTTGTCCATGGACCGAACAGGGAAGTGTGAGCACGAAGCGGACATAGATATCACTCATTTTTTCAGACCTACTTTTTGATAATTTTAAAGAAAAGTACTGCAGAGAAGGTCACCAAATTTACAAAAGCATGCTTTCTGGACCAAGCCCCTGTACCTGCCACAGATTTCGTGAAAATCCGTCCAGCGGTTTGAACTGTAGCCGTATCTATATATATTCAAGGACATAACATTAATGATGGTTATGCCATTATTGATGTAATCTGATATATACAATGTAATTAGTTTTGTCACCAGTGATGGCATCAGCGATGCGATCTGTGATGCCTTCATCGTTCTCATAGAACATGTAACTAGTGATATCATATGTGATGTCATCATTGTGGTCATAAGCTGCGCAACAGGGGGCGTGAAGTTAGGATAGCTTTAGCTGAGTTTCAGGGGTTTTGTTGCGTCAAGCTCAAACCTTAACACCCCTGCCACTAAAGATTATATCTTGAATTTCAATTTTTTGATACAATGTATTTGCTCACCTTAACGTTCCTGCAACTAAAGTTATTTCCTTGAAATTCGATTTGTTTAATTTTTTTATTAGCACTTTGGCTTACAAAAAACAAGAAAACCTTTGGCTATTCAGTTAAACGTGTAAAAAATGTACTAAACTTCAAAATGTGATTAACTTAAAAACATCACATACATATCTCATCAAAATTTCTTCTTCCTTAACCAAATGTCCACATACGTCCACTGTGATTTCTTCTTCTTTCTCAAATCGATTCCAATGTTATGTGCATATACTCAAGTTTTCCTTCTCTTGAATGTTAGACTTCAATCGCTCCTGTGATCATAAACTCTTCCGTCATTGTCTTCTCGAATTTTCCAAAAATAATCAACACAAATTTTGCTATGGCTAGATTAATTGACATCTTTTCCATTTCCAGCAGACTTCTCCACCACAGATCAATCTCTCTGGACTGATGGTCCTTCCAGATATGTCCTAGGTAAGTCTTTCCTGTCTAAGAGTCGGACATTCAAGAGTCAAATGTTTCAAAGATTCAACCACCTTTATGTTTTGACATAATCTGTTGTGCATCGGTTCTTCCTTGGTTCTAGTCCTATAGTTGTTGTCTCTACATGGCCAGAGATTAAGACGAAATCTTAGGTGAATAGAACTCAAAAACCAGTTTGGGAATAGCGACAGGTACTTTGGTAATCTATTCAACTTGCGGAGGTCAGCACAGAAATCTTTGTAGCCTTGATATTTGTATAGATCTTCATTCGTTTCAATCCAGTCAAGCACAAAAAAAAAATTCTTGACCGGGTCTGGGCTCTTTAATAACGATTCTTCAGATTCGTTCAGATTTCGTAGGATTGCCTGACATGTTTTAACCCATTGCAATAATATCTGCTCAGTATGGTTGTCTATAGCTTTTTCAAGAATATGAATCCACCCGTCGAAGTTTCTTTCAAGCATTTCCGTAAAAAGCAAATTATCTTCCACTCTGAGATAGTTTTCAGTGAAGTTAATGCTAATTCTCTTTGTGTTATTTGGATTGGATAGGATTTGGCAAGTTGAAGGGTCGTTCTCCAGAATATACCTTCTAATATTGGCCATATTTTGGCATCCAGTAGAAGAGAGATTTCTGCTCCATACGTTAGAATTGCCACCACTTTAGCTCTATAGAAGGCAACCAATGGTTTCAGGGAAAATCTACAGACTTGAGACAAGATCTTTGCTTGTTCGTCAGATTTTTTACTTTATTCCTCAGATCCGTGATTCTGGGTAGTTCACTTCTATTGTTTTTGACACAGACCCCTAAATAGGTAAAGGCAGAAAATTCCATGATTTTTTTGTTGTTTAATGACCATTCTTCTCTCTTTGTTTTTTTGCCCCTCTTAGGGTTACCAAATCTTTGAATTCTGAATTTTTCTGGATTGATGATCATCTTCTTAGCATCCACATATTTCTGCAGAGCATTTAGTTGATGTTGTCCACGTAGATTAGTCTGCCGACTGTCGTGCTCGCTATTTTTGCTGGAAAGATTCTTAAACCAAGAAAAGCATCCTCCATGTCTGAGGTAAAAAGGTTATTTAATTTGGGCGCCAACGGGCAACCTTGCTTTAACCCTATGTTCGTAGGGATAAACTCGGACAATGGGTCTGCTTTATTTAGCCTCACTCTGATTGAAGTATCTGCTTGTAGGTCTTTTATGTTAACAAGAATAACTTCTGGGCATTCAATTTTTTAAATTTTTTTCCATAGATCAGATCTTTTCACCATGTCAAATGCCTTAGATAAATCGAAGAAGGCCACGTAAATTGCCACCTCCTTATTTCTTATTGTTCTTGCTTTTAGTAAATTTAGGATGAATATATTCAAGGGAGTTTCTCGCACCTTTACAAAACCTGATGGCCATTCGTCTCTATGGCCTGTTGATTCCGCCCATTTGGTCAGGGCTGTTAGCAGGATGGTGGCAAAGATTTTTCCCGCCACGTCCAATAAGGCAATTGGCCTATAATTTTCTGGGGTAGTTCTTAATCCTTTTTTAAAAATGAAGACCACTACACTCGTCTTCCAGGAGTTTGGGACTCTTCCAGATTCTAGGACATATTTGTATAGTCGATGTAAGACTTTAACCCATTCTATTGAGTCACTTTTAAGCTCCTTGTTAGTCAGTTCATCCGGGCCTGGTGCTCTCGAATTCTTACATTTTCTGATGATGTCTTCCAATGTAGTTGTGTCAATATCTAGTAGGCCTCCATCTATTCTCATTGAACTCGTTATGCTTAGAGGTGACTCCAGTGGATCTTGCATTTGTTTATAGTACAATTGCCATTGACTTTCCAGAATCGGATTGGCTGTTAGAGCATCTTGTGATGTTTCCCTTTCGTTTATCAAGGCCCACGTGTCAGCAGGATTTCTCTTGCAGATGGTGGATATCATTTTCTGAGAGTCATGATTTAACATTGTTTTCTTATGCATAATTATACAGTTATGGTATTTCTGTTTAATTTTCGGGATTTCTGCTGCTCTGTAGGTCACATCGGTTTCCTTTCATTGCTTTAGTTTTTTTCTTAACATTCTTTTCTTTAAGACCACTGCCCTATCGTATACGTGGCGGTTTGTCATTGTTGGTTTTGTACTGCCATTCATTATCCCCTTTAGAATTATACAGTCTCAAGATTGTATTGTGAGCCTCCACGCTATTCCTCTTTTTTGTTTCAGGATTACAGTTACCGGTTCATCTCTAATTGCGTTATTGCTTTTGTCTAAGCATGTACAATTGAGGTCACTAACAATTATTATCAAAGGGTCAGGCCATTTTCCTCTTTGGTCATCAATTAAGGTTAAGATATCTTTTGGAAGGGTATTGTTTATTTTGGCCCCCGGCGTCCGATATATGTTTATAAGAATTAGGCACTGTGGGTGTGTTTTGGTGGCCACTTTTGGTACTTTCACCACCAACATCTAAATGTAAGGTGACGGATTTGTAGCCATTGGTCTTCCTTTTAGCCCTTTCACAGCTGGATTTAGAAATACACAATATCCTTCCATCAGCGGGATCTCTCTTAGCCATGTGTCTTGTAGGCATAGTACTTCTGGTAGTTCTTTTATAAGTACATTTTTTGCTAGTAGGTGGCTAAATCCCCTAGTGTGCCATGTTATGAGGGACCAGTTTTCTGGTCGGCGTTCCTTTAAACATTATTGGGTTTTCACTTTTTCTGCTGCCAATTTGGCCAGCCATTCCCATCTGGCGTGCTCTCCATCCGGGAACTGGGTCGAATGGGCTTGATGCATGGTTGTTTTTGTATGTGTCATATGCCTCTTGAAATTGAGCTTTCTTTGTTAAGTTTCCCTGTTCTTTTTCAGCAACAGCCATTGGTTCTTTAATTTTTTCAATTAGCTTGAAGCCCATGGACCATACATTCCGCTCTTCAGTCAACAATAATTGATGGATTAATTGTGAGCAAGTAGCGACCCGGACTCTGTCCATGTATGTTTTGTCTGGAAATTCAATTAGTGCTATGTCATTGGAACTTATCAAATTCAGTGCTGGCACATGATGTAGTAATCTTAGCACGTTGGCCCGATTTAGAATTAAACCATCATTTAAATGTAATATTCTTTCCAGCAATAACACTCTGCCCTTCTATTCAAAGTACTGCCTCGGTTTAGATAGTCTGAGTGGATTTACCAATACATTTTTAGCTCCAGTGCTTTGGTCTTATTCCTCTTTGTTGTAATCTTGATAGTTAAGCGTGTGTGGGATTTTCTTCTGATAAGGAACCCCCAATTTCAAGACTGGTAAGAGCAGCGGTATTCCTGGCATCCCATTCACAATAGGGTTTTGTTTTTTTGACACCAATATTGTGGTTTTTGTTTGGCTTCTTCTAGTTGGTTTATAACTTTTATGCCCTGGCTCTGCTTTATTAGGCACCATTCTATTTGATATGTGTTTATGAGTCAGATTTTCACCTTCATTTACTGCTTGATCTGGTTGGGTCATTTCTTCCACTTCTGACTTCTCGCCCTCTTCTTGTTCACTTTCATTTTCTGATGATTCATTACCAGATCTATTCGCTTGAGATATTGATCGCTCCTCTTCCGAAATTGAGTACGTTGATAGATTCATCAGGTCTATGTCAGGATTGTCCTTTGAAATTCCGTCGTCAACCACTATGTTTGTTGTGACCAGGTCAACAACTTTATTTGATTGACTGAATAATTTGGCAGACACTCTCATGTCTTTTGGCATTGTCAAGCTTTTATTGAATGTTCTACTTTTATTAGAGTTACATAACATCTGTATTTCTTGGTTCTTCGGTTTCTTAACTGTCTGTAGTATACGGGCCGCTGTTGGTTTCCGTTCGGCATTGACATAAGTTTTCTCCTTTGCCAGTATTGCGGTTACAATTAACGGCATCTTAACTTTCTTCTTGAAAATTTCACATATCTTTGGTTCTGAATTGTCCCATGTTGATAAGTCAGGTTGCATCACGACTTGTTGCGCCATGTTTGTCCTCTGTTTTAAGCTCTTTCTTTTCCTAGGTGTCCATCTGGCTCAAAACAATTTAGCTTCTACTTGAGGCATGTTATGGTCCTGAATTTTTTATTGAATCACCTGGCTTTTATTCATTGGACCGAACTTTGACTCTGCCGACGATGGTTGCTCCGTAGTTGTTTGCTTCTGTTTGGGGTATCCCTCATCAACTTCCTCCCTCTCATTATGAACTGGTGTGGACGTATTGTGCCTGGGTTCATAAGTTGAGGGAATTACAGCTTCAATGATAGTGTCTCCCGATCCATCTATTATCTTTCTTTGTACCTCCTTTAGTGGGGTCCTCTCTGTTGGAGATTGTTGAGATAGTGTATCTTTATTTGGTTGTATATCCCCCATTTTCATTGACGGGAACACAGGGTTACCAAATCCCCCTCTTGACTCTCTTTGCCTGCTCTTCCATCGCTCTCTCTTTTCTTTCATAATTGGGTCCAGGATGGTGTGCAGTATTTGGGAGATTCTATGTTCAACGTTTTCCATGTTATTTTATAGTGCCGTAATAAAGCCTTCAATGAAAATTGTCTTTGAATGTACCATTGTGAGAAGTGTAGTATGATCTTTTAAATTATCCGTAGCTTCTTCATGTAATTTCATGAATGGGGCCGGGATTACGACCATTGCTGTCACCATCAGTAAGTTATCTTTTTCCGATATTTCTTGAGTTGACCCGTCATTTGAAGGGTTTCCCATAGTCGTTTGTGGGGTCTTTTTATTTGTTATTGCTGCTTTTATTGGCAAATGTATCATTTCTGGATCCTCCGATTGCTTTGTTTGTATATGTTGGTTTTTTGTTCCCCTCAAGATCCTTTGCGTGGCTATATCAGTGGTCGATATATTTTTTTCCATCAATGAGGATTTCTCTAACATTATTTCATCCGGGATTTCACTTGTCTGTGATATTTTTTGTCGTTCTCCTTTAAGGTAAGGGCTGCTATCATCCTTACCTAGATTTAGTAATGATAGTTTACCGAAGAAAAAGTTAGCTCTATCCTGGCCATCTGCTAATGATAGGGATTGAGGTTTCCAGATCCTTTTTCCTGACCAAAATATATTATAAATTGTATTTTGTTCGGTTTCAAACCCGTTCTTCTTCCATTAGGTTGCGATTAACATAAGGCTAATTGATTGGGCATTGTGCATAATCATTTATTTGGAAGCAGGCCTTTATAGTGTGCCTTTCCATGGAGCTGATTGCCCTAATCTCCATTTCTTTTAGCATAATTGGCGCTCCTTCCTGTGAAGTATGCACCCCCGCGGTACGGCATTAATTTGACCTCTCTACAAGACTTACAAAGTGTAAGGATTGTTTGCTACTGTTAATGTTTACTTCCTCCTGTCCATAGAACATGTCATTTAGACTTTTGTTGTTTTGTTTTTCCATTTGACTTAGGTTTAACTTGTTTCGAAGAACTAACTCCATGATGGTGCTTTCATTTATCATCTCCTGTTTGTCATTCTCATATTGACTTTCTGATGATTTCCCCGAGTGCATATCGCAGCCTAGTAGCTTGGTCGCGTTAACTGTCATGATTGAATCCAACCGTTTTTCAACTTCTCTGAGCTGTGAGGTAAGTAAGTCCATATATTGCACCGTGGAGTTTTCAATGTTCATGTTAATCGCAAATGGACACGTTGTTCCAATATGTTTTGACTGTTCACCCCGTACAGGTGAGTATGTTATAGGGTCACTCTCTCCCCGGGGCAAGACTTCCTCTAGCGTTTTCCCCTCTGTGGATTTGATTCCCAATAGAGCCACTGGAGTTATTACTGATGTTGTTAGTGGGGGCGGGGGGCGCAAGATCCCATCATCCGTCCCAGACCGTAGTGTTACAGTCATTTACCTCATCATTTTTAAGCTATCGACTTACTGTGGAAGGGAATCCGGCCCACGGCTTCTCCTTCTCCTTTGAAGCCTAACACTGGACACTCTACTACACACAGACACGCTTTGCTAAGTAGCCAGGTTATGACTACCAGCGAGTCGTAGCAGGAGGAGGGGTGTTCCGGCACAAGTAGTAGGCAATGAAGAGCGACTTCAGTTTTGTCTTCGTTGTTTCAATGTATTCCCCGCAGTATTTACCTTATGCTCCTCAGACACAACCACGGTATTAGACAGATATTGGACCAGCTTCCTTGTCACACCGTTTAGGGTCAGCGGACTACACCAAAAAAGATGCGGCAACATAAAATAATGATGCTTGGCGGGATCAAAGGGGACAAGACCCCAACAGTCTCCTGTCCTGTTTTCAGTGATCGGCTGGTTTAGGCACAACCATGTGTAGTTGTTTACTTCTCTTTGTGCCTGTCCCTGTCAGATGTATCTTATCGGAGAGCAATGGAAATCAAATCACACTATTATCTCTAGGCACCCCTTAGCAGACAGGAGGCCTGGAGACCCTTCCACTAATCTAGGGGAATATGTTCAGACAAATCACAATGATGTTAGTCTCAATTAGTCCGACGAGCCGCCAGCAATGGGCAGCAACAATTGTTAAGTATACTTTATATTTTCTCAACAAACATTTTAGTGACCAATCATCTGTTCAAGAGTTAGCATGGCCAGTGACCGCAAGGGGGAAATGAAAGAACTACTCACATCACTAGTGCTCTTTGTGATTTATTTGTCTGCCTGTGTATCCACCCAGACCGCCCAGCTTCCAGCCGAAAAAGACAAACAGATAGCAGCCCTTTACGTGGCAGGTCTGCTGGGTCCCCAATTTATACACACTTCAGCCTTCCTCCTTCTGTCACAGGGGGCGGGACCGGAGGGTGTTAAAGGCACAGCACGACATGGGAGGTAATGTCCTTTTGTTTTCCTTCTTCCAGCTGGAAACAAAATTATCCTGATTCGAAGTGCAGCAGGTAGCGAAAGGCAGATGAACAGATAGCAGCCCTTTACGCGGCAGGGTTTAAACAAGGGTTCTGTTATTCCATTGATTTTTGCTGCACATGGCCAGTGGCCACAGCCTTCGGCCATGCCCTCTATCCATTTTAAAACACTACCAGACCACTAGTCACAAACCAGGTTGGACATCCCAAGTTTCTGATCATGCAACTAACATTGGAGTGTCTCCTATACCAATATTCTTTAGTTCCTCTCTTTGTAGCAAGAATATTTGTAAGTTTGCCCTCTAAAACTTCATTTTTTTCTTTCACCTGTTGCAGCATCACACAAGCAGAAAGATTTTGAAATATAGTTCCAGTCTGAAGTGTATAAGCAACAGCATAACATAGTGTTGAAAATTCACTTTCATACAATGAGTGAAAAATATATTCAACATTGGTGCAGAACTGTGAATGTTCCGAAAACCCGGAATGACCTACCTAAGAATATACGGAACACAACAAACCACCTAGCATTCAGGAAACTCCTCAACCCCTGGCTCTTCACAGAATAACTACAACTGCGATGCACAAGAATGCCCACCCCCTGAAACTAATTGGTACACCTTTCATTGCTTCTATTTGTTACAATTCTAAACTGTCGCCCATGACTTCATCTGAGTGTAGAGGATGAATAGTGTAATGTTCATACAAACTATTCCCTTCTACAACAAAGAGACACTGAAACTGTTTGCAATGCAATCACTTCAAACACGTTCAATTTTTGAAGCACCATGGGATATCAGGCAGTATGACCATAAAGAAGGAAACCCAAAAGACACTATATTAGCACCTGCTATTAGTGTCCATTCTATCCTTTCTGGGAAGAATAAAGTATTAAATATGGGGAAATAGAACTTAAAAGGACAGGTCAGTGCGTAAATATTTTCACAAAAGTAGTTTAATAATACAAAAACATTCATAAAACCCAAATGTAATCCGATAGAATTTTCTAACGTCTAACCATTAACTGGCCAGATCTCAATTAGGAGCATAGAAAAAAGGCAAAAGATGATCAATCATTTTTCACAATCATTAATAAATTGACAAATGATGTCCCTGTGGTCACTGTTCTTTTACAGAGATAAACGATCTCTCGACATGTTTCAGTTCACAATGTCTTTTGTACGGAACTTTCATCAGAATGAAATAGTGTGCATCAAATTCCTATTCTGCATCCATCATGAGTAAAGATAAAACCAATAAATCACGACCTCTGGGAGGTTCTTGCAGGGGCGTGCAATCCTTCAATGGAAATTGCGGGAGAGGGCCGAAATTCCCCCACTTATTGACTGTGGTGAAACTCAGTGGAGTGAGTTGTGTTTAAAGATGGCGAGACATCCTGTATGTCCAGTAGGTGGATGACGTATCACGGACTAGTCCGTGTATCCCATCTAACCGAGTCCTAAACCCGTTAGTCCTGTAGTGATCTGTGGCTGTAACTATAGATGGCCTGTCAGGTGATTGTAGGGAGGTCGCTGTTGTGAACTTCAATAATCAGGCCCACAAGAAGTAGCAAGTACTCCTCGAGTCTGCTTGTACGTGCAGCCGTTATTTCGCCAAACGTCTCATCTCTTCGCTGCCCCGTGTCTACTGTGTGTACTGTGTGATATCAGGCAGTAACATATTGTTTAAAGCACTTCTTGGTGGAATACGTGTTTGTTTATAAAATCCAACACATTGTCTAAAAACATAAGTACCTCATTGTGTCTTATTGTTCTTCTACAAAAAATACAGATTAAGTTATTTCTAAACATCTTCTACAGTATGTTTAATTTTGTTCAACATGCACTAGTTGCATTTGAGACTTACAAAAAGTTTCTCGACAAAATTCACAAACAATGTCAGGTCTTTCAGTAGAAGACAACACATACATTGCAATACTTCTTTTATACTGTTGAACAATCTGATCCTTTGAGAGCATAGGATCATCACTTCCACTTCCTGTAAGTGTTTCATCTACGTACACATAGGGCTTCATTACGAGTTTGGCGGTAGCCATGGAGCTATTAGCTCCATGGCTGGCGCCATACAGGGCTCCTTTACCGGGTTCCGAGAAGGGGAGATTACCGGCCCATTCTGAGTTCGGAGGGCCGGGTAATTCCTCCCTCTGGAACCCGGGCCCGGACCTTCCCTATTCCCATCTCAGCCCCCCAGTTCCCAAACACCAATTTTCCTGAACTGCCCACATGTGATATGCCATGTGTGTCACCCATTGGGAGGAAGCAAGTCTTCTAGAACTGTAACCAATAGCAAACAAACCCTAAATTTAAAGATGACATGTGACACACACATGACCTGCACACACTGTTTCACCAGGATCTCTAGGTCCACACAGGACTTCATGGCACTGGAAAACATTAACCTCGATGCATTCACGGCCACACACATGGGACAACTGGCATGTCTCCTTGGTAAGTGAAACATAGAGGGGGCCAATGGAGTGACTCAGAGGTTCAACACTGATTGGAGGTGGACAGTTATCATATGACCCATAATTATCAAATATATCCCCAAGAACATCCCAAATGATATTATATCATAACTCATTTATAATGCACCTGCACACAAGTATTTCTAGGTGCAAAAAGACAAGGGAGGGAAGACAGAGGGAAGAGTAGACAAACAATCTTACCAGGCCTTGTTCAATTCAGATTATACAAGTGCAAGAACAAAAAGTGCAAACAGAAAATGAGGGAGGAAGTGCAAGGTAGAGAGGAGGGGATAACAGGAAACAAATACTCTGAGTAAGTGCAGCCAGGGCAGCGTGGCGCTTGGTAGTGCAAGGAGACTACTAAATGCTTATCCTCTTTCAACTATAATGGTATTATTCTTAGGAATCTTGTCATCTGTTCATGAAGAGAGGTGAAAACAATGTACTCAGTGCTTTACTCAAAGATGATGGTGATAGAATGTCTGCAGGACATCAATCCAGTAAATACTACTGCCATATATGGTAATTAGAGTTGTACTGGATTATCAGACGTTTGCCGCCACACATCCAGTAACAGTAATTACTGCATACAAAAACACAACAAAATTGCATTTGAGAAAAACAGTAATGTATCATTGCTTCCAGTAATCCTCATAACAGATGCAGAAACACCACATATGCTGAAGTAGACACCTCAGAGGGCAGCCAGCATAGCAGTTCAATCCATCAATAATAACAGCCAGGGAAATACATCTGCTTAGATACCTGTAATTAGTAAGTCGACATCCAACAAGAACTCTTTAGGGTAACATTTATGGTTAAAACCTTTATGCCCATCATATGCACCCATATTCCACATTAACAAATACAATATAAAGAAGTTTGTGTTTGTTTTTGTTTGTACAACATATTAGGCCCTACCACACTCTTGCTTCTCACAGGACCCATTTAATTACTCCTTCTTAGCCATCCTCAACAAAAAGCATACACAATTAACACCACACCTGATTCCACCCATCTCAGCATAATCACACAATTACACAATAGCCTAATGCACTATCCTGCCTTTACCCTATAAGCTAATAACAACTACTGCTAATCAACAAAAAGACATCAGCATTTATGTCCTCCCTTCACTGTCCATCTCCACTGTGGTAAAGTTTAAATGGCTGTTTGCCCTAAACAGCCCCAGAAAAGTTTCTTAACAATCCTCATCAATAATACTGTTTGCCCCAACCCACTATGCAACCCCAGTAATTTGACATTCTACACCACATTACTCATTTTTTACGGTATCCGGTAATAAAATCGTGGCAAAAATGTCACCGGTAAAAAAAAACGCAGCAAAAATACTGTGGTTTTTACATGGTAAAGGTGTACCCCATTATACCGTTTAAGGGGAGCAGGGGTTGCGGGGGTGTCCCCTGCATCCTTTACATGATTGTGGCGGCAAAACAACAGCATTTTTGCCACAATATTTTGTATTCACAGCCATTTTTGCCACGATTTTAAGACATGGAACAATTTTTACATGCCATAATAAATTGGCATCCACACCACATCCAGAAAAAAAGGGTGTGATATGTCAAAACCCAATACATGCCATAACAGAGAAAACAGGATTTAGAAAAAACTTGATGTAGATAAACTGACACAACAGATGCTGGAAATTCAGCCATTTGGTCTACCTGCATTTAAAACATTGAACCACCAAAATAACCTCCACCACTAAGGAGGTGGGTATGACTGCCACGTGCTCTGAAAGGAAACAGAGGTACAACTACCCATTAATGTTGCTAACTTCTAATATATCTGTGCTTGGGACCATACATTTTCCAATGATAAACCTAAATGAAAAGGGAGCTAATTGTATAAACCACACTACCCATTTCTTACATAACATAATTCTTAATAAAGCATACAGATAATACAAACAATATATACATAAAACATTCATAACAAAGATATCAAGAGAAAAAAGCTAAAAAATAATGTACTAGCATTGAGTTACTCCAACCAGCTCCAGTTTTCACACGTAATAACCCTCTGTTTAAGGACTGTAGGTCAACTCCAGATAGACAACATACACTCTACTGCTACTCACATAACTGTGATCTGTCACCACCTTCATCCTCCTAACACCCATTTAATCAGTCCTTCTTAGTCATCCTTATCCAATAACATTTAAAGTCAAATGCATCACCTTTGTATATCTATTCAACTATTATTGGACCAATAGGCAGACCCGCTATCCTACATTACAACTACAAATGAATCACTACTACTACTAATCAACAACACATATCAGCGTGTATGTCCTCCCTTCACTGCCTATCATTACTGCACTAAACTTCAATGGCAATGTCACCTAAGTAGTTAGCAAACCTCATCCATACTACGGTTTCCCCCAACCCATTATGCACCCCGATTAATTTCACATCTCTCTATCTCTATATCACTGCATGGCATACCAACATATTGCATTACATAGCATGTGACCCAAACCGATTCCTATTCTGCCAAAGCACACCGTTTGCAAGCAAATTGGAAAAATGCCAACCATGATTGTTCATTATTACTTCTAAATTACGACCAACAATTACATGACAGTGAAAATCCTGCAGTATAAAAAAAATTCCCATATACTATGAAACCCTACCCGATTAGCCACTATAACTTCACCTTCTTCACTTCGTAATTTCACACTTCCACAATTCTAACACAGTAGAAAATTACCAATACAGGGTCACAAAAAACAGCTTACTATCCAACTACAAAGCACACACACTGCCACAATAATTGTTAAAGGTAGAGTTATACTGCTTTGTTCACACTACGATTTCTTACGCACCCTCATTCATATCACATCTTCAAATGTCACTGAGAAACAACCTTTATTTGCAAATATATTTTCTAGCAACCATAAGCATAGTATACCACTCTCCTAA
The DNA here is from genome assembly GCF_040938575.1 of Ambystoma mexicanum. Lineage (NCBI taxonomy): Eukaryota > Metazoa > Chordata > Amphibia > Caudata > Ambystomatidae > Ambystoma > Ambystoma mexicanum. The sequence goes on along the minus strand of NC_090934.1, from coordinate 343,245,549 downwards.
AAGCAGTGAAGTAAAATATAGAAAACCCTATTTTGCAAACAATGCTTATTAACTTGACCAAAAGAGACACCTAAGCATACTTCAGTTATCTTACAAATACAAAATTCAAACAGTGCATTTAAAACACACTATCACTCACCTTCAGCTGCTCCAAATAATGAACAGATCTTCACCAGAGCCATGTGCACACTCTGAGTTCTTGAATCATGCAGTCAAAAGTTCACACAAATGTCACTTACATAGCTTTCACAATTCAATAGCACAAAAAGAGGATTGTAGAAAGCAAACAAGTAAAATTATAACACATATCTATTATAAGCTTTATCAATCATTACACCCAACACAATACTTCAAAGAATACTTTATACAATATGTATACGCTACATTAGAAAAAACTTTTATTTTCTTCCTAATTTTTCCCAATAACATAACCTCGGCTATAACCCTGATTACACAATGATAAGTCACCTATAGGCGCGGCTACCTGAAAAACTTTCAAATGCGTTCAAAAACACATATTACAAAGACATTATAATCAATTCACATTAGCCTTCAGGTGAGAACATCCAAACAAAAACACGCGTACAAATCTGTCTGAGCAAAAACATCCATAATATAATATGATCACTGAACCAAAATACAAAAAGCTGTAGTCGCGCGTATAGCGATGATCCATACTTGCAGCTACCAAACAGCACAAAAAAGCATGACGTGTGATTTAATAGTCATGGCTATCAAACACTGCAACATGCGATTGGTGCATCCATACCCACAGCTATGGTGCAACAGTTTTAGCCACGGCTGTACCCACCAAAAATACACAAAGTGCCATTTGCCTGCTCATACCCGAGGCTATCCTGTGGTTGGTACCCACGGCTATCGAAGACCGCAACATGCGATTGGTGCGTCCATACCTGTGGCTATGGCGCAACAGTTATAGCGGTGGCTGCACCTGCAAAAAATACATGACATGCCATTTACCCACGGCGTAGCCTGTCCCATGGTCCGTATCCACAGAGAAATCCAAAGAGAAAAAAACCTGTGCTCCTTGTCAAAAATATTTCTCATCAATCTCAGTATATACCTCCCATTTCAAACAATGCATCTGAAATAATATTATAACATTTTTAAAAAACTTGTATTCCAATGCTTTGAGAACTCATCACCTATGTCCTCAACATCACTATTAACCCCAGTCTCAAAAGAATGTCCACAAACTTCTGAACAAAGAGATTCCTCTCCTTCTGGAATTGGCTCCATGTTTCGAATATCAAATACAATAAATATACCCCAAAAAAGCACTGTTTCCTAAGGGTGCACCTTGCCCATCTAAAATTCTATTGGCATATATAAACATCATTCAAATAAAATACATTCTCTTAAAGGCTCTATACAATTCAACTGCATCTGAGGTACTTGAAATCCTATTGGCACCCACCCACTACACGCACAATGAAAAACCAATCACAAAGCAAACACAAACATTCCATCTTCTCTCCTCATTAATCTTCCTCCATTCCAAATTTGAACTCTGAACTGACAAGAAGTGATTCTCCATACCACTAGAACAATGGAACAATACATGGAATGGCTAGAGGAGAATTACCCTACAGAAGAAGAGATTACAAAAGAAGACGCTCAAAACAATGCTCCAGAAGAAAATACACCACAATCAGTACTTTGTAAGTACATTCTATATATTTATCTAAAATGTGACCAACAATTACATTTAAATTAACACATATTAGTCACCAAACACATGTAATGTATCTACCTATTATCAAACTATCACATGTATATACAACCAACACACATATTTTGAAAGTGTATTATATCTTCATTTGTTTAAACATATTTCTAATATTTTAAAACAGATGAAGAAGTGATTCAAATCTCTAGAAGATTCACAAAGGAGGCACCACAACAAAGACCCACAAATCTGATTATGGATTCCTTGATAGAATTAAAAGAAATAATGATGAATATACAAAAAACATGGAATCAATGAAAAAGGACATTGACAATGTAAAACTAATCATGGAGAGTAGAAATGCACACAATGTGGCTACAGAACAAGATATATCATGCATTCTAACTAAAACTGAAGGAAAACGCACAACCACATCCCTCCCAAATAAACTTGTTTTCAGCAAAATGCGTGTGAATATTTATTTACCCATTTCAAGTACATACATCTATATGCATTATTGTTGATTAAAAGGTATTTTAAATGTTACACTAACTGTTTGCAAACACTGCACTCAATAGATATTTAAAATTTTCAAAAAAATATGTTTAGCCGCGGCTACTAATAAATCCAATTATGCCCCAAATCTTATAACCGCGACTATGTGATTGCATGTCTTCCCTTCCATAAATTGTATGCATCATATTAATAACAAAATACACAGTAAAAAGGGAGTTCCAGAGCGCCAGGGGACCACTCCGGTGGTGGTAGTGCGCGGTACAAATATCCTTTAACATTAACATTAACAGTACGTGAAGCATGCACTCTTCACATATTGCAGTTATAGCCCCGGGTATGCATCATTGAAATCACGGCTAGGACACCTCCCGGTCATTGCTGTGGTTACCCGTGTCTCCAAATGCCACTGGCTCATTGGGCTGTATCATAGCCACGGCTATACATCTATATTTAAAAAAAAATATATGATATCCTTCTATCTGAAAAAAATAAAACAGAATCCGTTCAATGACACACACACTTTAATAAACACATTGCTATGACCCTCATATTTATATGCAGTGCATCACATGCACTATATAACAGATACAACATAAGTGCATAGTAAACTGTTGTTCTCTTTGCACATACTAATCATTGGGTCATTTGGGAAAAGAACTCCAACCTGGATTTAAAAAACTCATACAATATAAAAACTATAAGAAAACATCACTGCAAAAAACAAACTGGGTTAACGTAAACAAATAACATTATAATGGTAGCATGCAGAACCCATTATGAGAAGGTTTGGAAAATTTGGAGAGCAAGAGAAAATAGGGCAGGAAAAATAAACTTGAAGAACAAGTCATCAAGTAAATATAGTTTATCAAACTACTTTTTTGTACTTTTTCATTTTTTGCAACATTTATTTTTTCATGTTGTCATTTTCATTGTTTTATATTTTCCTCCCTACTAAGACATTCCAACATGTCTGAAGATGAGAGCACAAGTAGTAACAACTACATCATTTGGACCAACAATCCACGTGAATAAAAAACAGTTGGTGCTCCTTCAAAGTGAAGGAACACTGTGCAAATAAATAGGCAGATGAGGTACTCTTCACCTTCTAATGTTCCATCGCAAAGTCTAGGAACATCATTAATGATGAATCCATCATAAAAGATAAATGCATGGGTCCCGTTCCTTACATAGACAGAGATCAGCACCACCTGCAGCATCTCCATCCACTAATCCAAACAGCGGTTTCAAATACACAGACTCCTCCTTTACTGACTCCAGAACTTTCCATGATGCAAATCATGTGTAAAGAAAGCGTCCCATACATCTGCTGCGTACATCTCCAGCAGTAACACTTTCTTTGGAATATAAGTTGACCTTTCACCGGAGTTAACTGCACAAAATCTAGTGCAAATCCACTGCAATGATGATAACAATGCAGCTACAAGAAAATACATAAATAAGCACATGAACTTGGACAACACCACCAACTGAATTACCTCAAAAAACACTTGAAACACCTACAAGTAATGCATAGCTCAAAATACATTAGAAGTACAAGAAGTAGAATCAAAGAAATCTTCAACCTTAATAACAATAGAAAAGTTACATGTCTACATTTTTCAAACTTAAACAATACATTAAAAAATATGTGGCACTCAAACACAGCAAATGAAGAAAATAATAATGAACACCATATGATAGCAGTGGTCAGTAGACCTAACACACACACAACACTGCAAATAAACCTTCAAATGTGTAAATAATGATTAACACTTCTTTTCTCATCAGCCACATTCCCGCCATGTGCAAACTGAGAGTTCAGGAATCAAAAGGACAAAATTGCAAACATTGTGGCTTTTATACTTTCCAAAACAAATACCAGAAAAAGAGGAATATATGAAATGAAATGAAATTTTCTTTTATTTATATCGTGCTCGTACACAAGTGTTTCATTGTGCGACCAGGCAAAAAGGGAGGGGAACAAGGGAGCAAAAAACAGAAAAACAGCAATCTTGCTAGGCCCAGTGACATTTAAGAAAGCGCAAGTGCATGGGAAAGGAAAATGGGGGAAAAGTGCATGGAAAGGGGGCGTGGAAAGTGTGAGGCAGAGGAGAGAAAACCTAAATAAATATTAAATAGAATAAATAATAAATAAGGGTGATAAACCATGGTAGTGCAGCCAGCAAGTGGCAGGTGAAAGTTAGTCATATCTGATAAGTGCAGAAGAAAAGTGGGAGGGAGACTGTATGGGTACAGATACAGAACCCTAGTGCAGATGGTGTCCTGGAGGCAGTGCAGTAGGGTGGCAGGGTGAGCAGATACCTGGGCCCGAAAAAACAGAGGGTGGCCAGGTGCACGGTGCCAATAGAAGAAACAGATCAACAGGGGAGAAGGGGGGGCAAAAGTAGAGGCAAAGAGCAAGGTCTTGAGAAGTTTCCGGAACTAAAGATGTTTTTCCTCAGGTATCAAGGTAGCCGGGAGGCTGTTCCAAAGGGAGGCACCAGCCGAAGACAGAGATCTGCCCCAGCTGTTTTTTTTTTTTTGCAAAACGACTAACTCTGAGGGAGTTAGAAGTTGAGGAGCAATGGGCTCGAGAGGGGAGGAATTTACTGAGGGGTAGTTAAAGGTATTTTGGACGCATTCCCCAGAAAGCCTTGTGGACAACGCAGATGAAGGGATTTCAAGGCTGGAGAGATACGAACCCAGGGCTTGAGGCCAAGGACAAGTCTCGCAGTCCTGTTCTGGATAGTCGTAGAGGGCGGAGAGTGGAGGCAGGTAGATTTAGAAAGAGGCTGTTACAGTTATCCAGTCTGGAAAGAACCAGAGCTTGGGAGACAGTGAGCTTTTGTGGAAAGGAGAGGAAAGGCAGAGTCCCTCTAAGGAGGTGAAGTAACAAGTTTGATTTTTTTGAGACATCAGAGATGTGTGCGGAAAAGGAAAGTGTAGGGTCAAAGATAACCCCAAGGTTCTTAGCCGCGCATGAGGGGGATGGAGGAGGGCCAAGGGAGGCTGGCCAAAGAGTGAAAGGATTGGATGGAGATGGTGTAACAATAAGGAGGATCTCAGTCTTGTTGACATTTAGACATAGATCATTGGCGGCACATGAATTTTGAATGGTGATTAGACGATTGGCGATGAGGGAAGGAGAGGTGGATGCTGAAGGAAGCCTGAAAATGAGTTGGGTGTCATCAGCATAGCACTGGAAAATTGAGCAGAACATTGAGATACAGTAAGCAAGAGTTGCCAGGTATTGGTTGAAAAGCCAGGGTGAGAGGATAGTCCCCTAGGTGAGGGTGATAGAAGATAGGAAGGACCCAAGTTGTACCTGGGAGAGTCGATCAGAGAGAAAAGAGGCCAGAGCCTGATCAGTTATACCCAAATTGTAACGAAAGCGATTGAGCAGGATGGTGTGGTTGACCATGTCAAACGCAGAGGCGAGATCAAGTAGAATGAGGACAGAGAGAATGGGCCTCATTATAACTCAGGCAGTCCGGAAATAACGGTGGCGGTAAACCCACCGCCACCGTTGTTTCCGGACCGCCTGATCCTGACTCCTGCAGGCGGGAGGTGATGTTCCTGCCAGGTCTGACCTGGCCTGCAGGCGGACGAGGAAACACCGGCAGCATTACGAGATGCTGCCGGTGTTTCCATGATCCCCATTCCCATCGAGGCCCATAGGACTCAATGGGAATGGGGATTAACACCATTCCGCCTCCATGATTCCCGGAAAACCGGGGTTGTAATGCCCCGGTAATTCCGGGAATCACGGAGGCGGAATGGTAATACGAGTCTGGCGGTAACCAGGCGGTTTTACCGCCACGGTTACCACCGGACTCGTAATGAGGCCCAACGTTAGAATCGAAGTTGGAGAGCAGGTTTTCACGGATGCAGTTTCCGTACTTCTGGCAGCTCTGATTGGTGGTCATGAGGGGAGCCAACAGTGTCGGAATGGAGATTAAACTGAGAGATGGCCAGCTTTTCCAGGAGCTTACCCAAAACGTGAGTAAAGGAAATTGGGCAGTAGTTTGCCGGACATGATGGATCAGTAGTGTATTTCTTGACGAGAGGATGCACAAGGGAGTGTTTAAGAGGGGAGGGGAAAGAGCCAGAGACAAAAGAGAGGATGTAGAAATCAGCAAGGGCCGGCACAAGGGTGTCAATGTGGTCCTCAATGGTTTTAGAGGAACAGAGATGGACCTGTTTTGATTAGGTTCTCATAGATCGGACTAGATATCTCATCAGGGGAGAAAAGAGGAAAGGAGGAGAAAGGTGTTGGGGGTAGCTGAGAGAGGGTCTGCAGGACGAGAAGGAGAGGTAGGAGGAGGGGGAGCAGAGGAGAGGGTGGGCAGGATGTCCTGGGTTTTAGAGATAAAGTGAGAGACAAGGGCATTGCAAAGATCCTGGGAGGTGAGAGGAGGGGTGGAGACTGCAGCAGGGTTGGCCAGCTACTTGCAGATTTTGAAAAGCTCTTATGTGGACTCTCTTCTTAGTGTGGACAGCAAGTCGGTATTGCCTTTGAAGCAGGCAGCAGACCAGTTTTTCAGAGGATGTGCAATAAGCCCTCCATTTCCTCTCCGCCGCCCTACACTTCCTTTTAAGTGTGGCTAGGTCAGAGTCATGCCAAGAATTGCACTTGGATTTGGACTTCAAACAGATCCTCATGACAGGGGAAAGAGTATCAAGAGTAGCAGAAATAGAGGACTAGAGAGGAGAGAGGGCTGTGTCAGGGTGTGAGTCAGCCTGTGGTGGAGGAGGAGGGGGAGAAGGTTGCAGCGAAGGCCTCGACTGACACACGCTTCATGGACTGGATATCTGAGAAGGTGGGTGGTAATCTAGGAGTGGACTTGGCTTGGGGAGGCGATGGAGAGATGAGAGGAGAGTAGGCAGTGATCACTCCAGGAGAGAGGAGTGGTAAGGGGGTAGAGAGGGGGAGGCCGGATGAGATCAAGACATCAAGTGTGTGGCCAGCCAAGTGACTCGGGCTGGAGCTAAGGATAGAGAGGGAGAGTGAATCGCAGAGGTCATGAAAGAGTGAAGATGAGGGACAGGTAGAATCAAGATGGATGTTGAAGTCACCAAGGAGGAGAAGTTGAATGGTTGAGACCAAGAGGGAAGAGGAGAGGTCAGCCCACTCAGAGAGAAAAGAGCTGATTTGACCGGGAGGCCGGTAGAAATTAGAAACAGTAGGAGAGGGGCTAGGAGAGATAGAGACCCTGCAGACTAGGCATTCAAATGAGGAGTAGGCTTGAGTGGGAATGAGAGAGGCAGGGTTCCACTCAGGGAAGATAAGGGCTACACCCCCTCCAGGCCGATTGGATCTGGGAGCTGAGAGGATCGTGTAGCCGTCGGGGAGGGAGTGTCAACACTCGTGATAGAGCTGGTAGTGAACCATGTCTCGGTGAGACCGAGGACATCAAGTGTGAGTTCTTCTAGGAGGTGACAGATTTTAGAGGAGTGTTTAACAGCCGAGCGAGAATTGAGTGTGGCAAAATGGAGAAGGCTGCCAGCCTTAAAGACCTTTCGGAGAGGGGTACAGATCCGAGTTACGCCCTGTGGAGGTGTGGAAGGAGCTTGAGATGGGGCAAAGGAGGAAGCGGAGGAGGGCAAGGTAGCCAGGGGAAGAGAGTAGGGGACAGCTAGAGATGAGAGGAAGTTGATGAGGTGAGGGAACCGCCTATCAAAGAGGAGGAGGTTAGCCTGAGGGCCTTTAACCATGACAGTACAATTTAGATAGATGTTAATAAAGACTCTGGAGGAGTCAAAGAGATCCATACGTACTTCCCAGCGGGTGCCACCATTAATGGGAGAGGAGGAGACAGGACATAGTATAGAGATCATATGAGGGGTCCAGACATCTGGTGAGGGAACGAAAAAGAGGATGTCATTGAGGGTTTGTCTGGTAGAGGCGCTGGAATAGGTATCAGCGATGGAGAGACCAGCGTTAGAAACCAAGATATCCTTTTTGAATTTCTTCTTACCAGATTTAGTGAGAAGGGAAGGAAAGTTGATAGAGAAACAATTGGAATAGATAGGAGAAACAGATAATGCCATGGGCATGTAGAGAGAGGAGACAGTAGGAGAAAAATACAAGATCATAGATATGGATCGGTCACTGGGCTAGCAGGTAACAATTTAGGGCCAAAATAAGGTGAACAAAAAAACAACCCCAAATTTGACTTTCCCAAAACACACCCAAATTTGACTTTCCCAAAAACACATCCAAATTTGACTTCCCCAAACACAATCAAATTTGACTTTCCGAAAAAACACACCCAAATTTGACTTTCCTAAAACAGATCCACATTTGTCTTTCCCAAACACCCAAATATGACTTTCCCAAACACACCCAAATTTCACTTTCCAAAAAACACACCCAAATTTCACTTTCCACAACACACCCAAATTTCACTTTCCCAAAAACATACCTAAATTTGACTTTCCCAAACACACCCACATTTGACTTTCCCAAAAACACACCCAAATTTGACTTTCCCAAAAACACACCCAAATTTGACTTTCCCAAACACACCCAAATTTGACTTTCCCAAACATTGAAATTCAAGGCAACAGCTAAGGCACCAATTGATAAAAGAAATGAGGTAGGATTATAGGTAAGTGCTTAGACGGGAGCATGAAGGGAAGACCAGTTCAAAAACAAGAAGAAGGTAGAGTGAAGGTCAGTGAAGTGAAAATAGAAAAGGTTAGGCAGAAAGAGGGAAACTAACCAATAGATGGGGAAGCGGGACAGTCTTGGAAGTCCAGGTTCATAGTTGAAAAGAGCTGGCAACCCCAGGGAGGATCAGGCTGTTGTATTAGCATCCCGGAAAGCAGACAGTGAAGCTGACAGGAGCCTTAGAGGTGGGCCTTGGGAAGGGGGCCAGCTAAAGCCTGTCAGTCCCTCATTGGTCAGGAAGAGAGAGTCCCCAGCCAACGGCAGAGCACCGTAGGGGCAGCCAGGAAGGCACACAACAGCCTCAGATGGAGATGAGGCCAGGGCGGCCATGTTGAAAGCACTGCATGGTGCATAGAGTTTGCAGGCAGAAATCCAAATAAGTTCCCGATTTCGTGTTGCAGCAGGCAGCAGGATGTTATAAATACTGCCAAATGGCGCGATGTGGAAGCGCTTCAAATAATGGCATTCATGCACCAATTTTCAGTTTTCACATATATTTTTCAAAAATGCTCCCACAATTCACACAAGGTGCAGAGGGCAATGTATTATTGCACCTACCTCAACCAAGTGGCTGCAACAGCCCTGCACAGACAAGGATGGTGGAATGTATATCAATAAAACTACTAATATGGCTGACACATTTTCAGCACAACCTATCACTAAGCCCCACATAAATGCAAAAGTAACAACAACCAATAAACAATGAAACTGACACAAACCCACATAGCATCTTTCATAGGTGTGGCTATTTGACGCAGCTACAGATCCTGATTTGTACTTGTGGCTACACGCACATTTTTGTGCAAGCTCCAAATCAAACTAAATTGGCTTTCAAACGTTCAAATCAAATAAGTGAACTACTAAGTACATAAAATAAGACACACAAATAAAATCATGAAGTATATCATCCATATGAACATATGATTATTGCACAGAAAATGTATATGTATAGATGCGACTTTAAATATAACTGTTGCAGCAGACGTAAAGAATGAAACATAGGATAGTATTGACGCAAATGCTTTTTATAGACGTGGCTATATGGGAACACCTTCTAGAAGGCTGCTGTAGCCGCAACTATTTGCAAACATTGCAAACATTAATTTCCACCGCACCAAACTCCAAAAACTGTCCCCAACATGCCTACCAGCACCATCAGCACCACCTCCACTCCTCATGGTCCTCCTCCATTCCCCTAGTCGCTTACAATAACCCAAAACACTCAATGAATATAAGATGCCACCCCACCCAAAATTGTAGGTAGCAATGGCTACCACACATCCACAAAGATGTGACATGTCACTTGCTCTAATATAGCCGCAGCATCAATGTGGGAGGTGTAGCACCATCGACCAATTTGAAAGTACAACACACACACATCAGACTCTCCTCAAACAAACTACTAGAAATTCAAACTAGGAATCATTTTCCTGGAAACATAGAAATACTACTGATATCATGGCTGGTTTGAAAACTGTGTGGCTGATTGGAGACAGTTGGCTGTTTTGGTTGCTGGCTTTTTGTGAGAAACTAAATATTAACATGGACCGATGTTTGAGAGATTCAATTAAATGGTTTGGATTGCGGGGGAAGGCATTGGTTCCAGGTTTTTCTAAAATTGTTAAGTTTGAGAAGTACAGAGCACCCAGACATCATACTAATACACTGTGGAGGAAATGATTTCGGAAATGTACAAGGGGTGACACTTACTTTAATGATGAAACAAGAAATGGGAAAACTAATGAAACTATTTACTCACACCATCTTTATCTTTTCCAATCTCATTCATAGGCAAAAATGGAGATGGACCACCAGATGTAATGCTAAAATTGAGAAATCCTGGAGAAATGTTAATAAAGCAGTTTAAGCATGTATGATAGACCACAACCAATTATGGATTGCAAACAACAACATACAGTTCTACATGGCCAATTTCTATAGACCTGACGGAGTACACCTAACCGATGAAGGAAATGCAATGTTCCTTGATAACATTAAAACAGTACTCCTGATGTGCTAGAGTTCTACAATCAGTGTACCAAAACACAGTCCTTTAAGGACTACTCATCAAAAATACAGAAATACAATACATAATGACAATATATAACGTGGCTACAGTTCATTGCCCCTCATCAGGACCCTGGCGTTAAGGGGTTAACAGCGCCGTAAAAGGTGTCAGCGCTGTTAAACCCTTAACGCTTTACTGCAAAGGGACTCTCGAGGTAAGTACGGTACCGCAATTTGCGGTACCGTACTTACCGCCTTCCCCATTCCCATTATGCCCTATGGGGCAAAAATGGGAATGGGGAAGGGCCATGGTGGCATGGGGAATTACCACCCCTCCAACCTTGGAATGGGGTGGTAATTCCCCATTCCGCCATGGCCGACTCCGGCATCCAGCATGGTGCTAATAGCACATGGTTTTCTGCCGGAGTCCTAATGAGGGCCATTGACTTTTACCATAGCCGCAGCTACAAAAAGTCAGTTAAAGGGGTGACTGACTTCAAGTTTTATACTACAATCCAACTTAAATGATAAATACAGTCCAACACTACGCATGTACTTATGAAAAGTAACAAACAATCATGAAAAAATACATAACAGTAAACATTGCACACACAACATAATACAATAAGTGAAAATACACAACCTAAACTAAATTGTATAGTGCATCTAAAAGTAGACCCAACATCACTATACCTATACAAAGTACTTTAAAAAACAAATTTGCACGGTAGTGGCTTGAGTTATGGATGCTTAGCTTACCATAACTTTTGGATTTCTGGGGGTTTTCGGTTTTACTTGGAACCATAACGTCCCTTTAAGTTTTTTCACTCACTATATATACATATATAAAGAATTATTGAGATTGCAATTAATGGTTGCTAGTAAATTATACACCTGTTGAATTTTGAATTGTTTAGGTTGTATAAAGATTGCAGCCATTAATTTTTGGTATGTCAAGCCATTTGATTTGTTATACCTAATTTTTACAATCTGCCAATGTACATTTTTATGTTAATTTCATAAATGTTTAAGGGGGGGTGTGGCTTCGCGCTGGACGGGATGGTGGGCTATCTCCGAGCTCCACTCTACACACAAATAAAAACACTATTTAAATATGTAAAAGGCACATTTGCATACCTTTTTTCTCTCATCCGAAGTGCTTGGGCAACAAGTAGAACACAGCGCCTGACTTTATTGGTGGTTTGCAGCATGCTATCGTAATACTGCAGCAGGGAATCCAGCAGCTGTTCTGGTGGACGCACAATATAAGTCTCATCTGCTTCAGGAAGGGATCAGGGTTGAAAGCCTGAGATGAAAATGTTCAAGGGAGAAAGGACCGAAGATTATTTTTCCAAAACAACCTTTGGTTTTTTCTCCCCTGAACATTTCTGATGTGGCCCCGCCCCTATTAACCTCCACCCACTACTTACCTTGCTGCTGACTCGCTGTGTCCCTGCAACGCCTATTCCCTTTCACTTCCGTGATCGTGAACTGGCACTGCAGAGTCCTTTCCTTTTTTTGGGACCAGCTGCGGGGGACACTCACGCAACCCCCACTCACAATATAGTGAGCAAGGGTGTGGGGGACACCCCCTCAGTCCCTGCCACAAATGGGGGATTTGGTCAAACTTTTTAGCCGTTCGATATTTTTGAACGGCCGAACATCTGCCAAATCTCCCAGTTGGTCTTTTAATCTCTGTCTTTTTGGAAGATTCCTTCAAGAAGGCCTTTTCTTTCACAACACAAGCCTCTTAAAGCAAAGAGGGAAAAACACCAGAATACCTATATTATCGCTCTATGTACTGATTATTTCCTGCACCCTAAACTGCTCTAAGATGGGAGCCGACAGTTCTTTAGATGTATTTGAGCAGTTCTACACGAAACCATTTTTCTTACTCTTCACTTTACTTACCTTGAATATTTTGGACATTTAACTCAAAGGCATCTTAGCAAATTGATGCTCAGCATTACCAAGAAGTGAAACTTTGTGCTAAGGGTACATCTCTTAATTTTATCACTTACGGCCAACTATATAAAACTATTATGTTTAAGTCTAAGAAAAACCATGGTAAAGATTCTTCCTCAGGAGTGCTAAAAAGACAAAAAGTGATTTGCCAACTCCCAATGGGGAAAACATATATCCAGCCATGCTTGCCATCTTGACCGGAATGAGGGCCCTGAAACCCTTCATGGAAGCAACCAACAACAAACTGCAACTTTTGGATGGTAAATGGTCAGCTTTGGAATTGAGAATTTCCAAAGTCGAGCGTAGAGTGAGTGACTCAGAAGACATATTTAATAAAGTTGCCCATCTGGAGAACCTAGTAAAGGTACTTCAAAAGCCTTCAGAAATATTGGAAAACAGGAATAGAAGAAACAACCTTCGCATTGTCGGTCTTCCGGAACGCATTGAAGGGGAAGACACTATTCTATTCCATACAGACATCGTGCCTAAATTACTGGATCTACGCTCTTCTGTGCTATTCAATATCAAGCTAGCACACAGAATTGGCCCTTTACAGCTATCTAACCCGAGACACTCCTCAATAACTGGATTGTACAATTTATAATGCAAAAGGTCAAATTGATCAAACACCTCACCTGAAATGGAAACACTATTTTCTTCTCTCAAGATGTTGCAAACTCCACTACTGTCACAAGAAAAGAACTCCTTGCCTTAAGGCCAGTATTGAAACAACTTAATGCTAGATATGGCATGGTTCATCCTGCTTCCTTAAAGGTAACCCTCAAAGGGCATACCACTTCCTTGGATGATCTTGCCGATCTAAGAAAATGTCATCAATCCCAAAGGTTGGATGACATGGATACTGCTGGTGCTTCATCAAATAATGTACCTTAAAGCCTTCGAGTATATTTTTCTCTTTTACTATTCAAGTATGACTGTGCAAGTGTATTCGCATGGAGGCCCTAATCGCGCCGGGTTCCCTGCCCTCATCTTCGATTTATTCTCTTCAACATGAAATGTTTTTGCTTTTTCCTGCTAGTCATACAGTTATGTTATATTAAGAGCTATGGTCAACTTTTACTCAAATTCCTGTTGTTGTTTGTCATCCCCATCTCCTTATGTCTCTCTTTATCCTTATGTTCTTTCCCCATGGGTACAGCAATACTTAAAACAAATGGGTGTCTCATCAAATCTATCTGAAAATCTATATATTCATTGTTTCCTAATTCACAATCAAATATGTGCATTAAGTTCATATTGGTTTATGTTGAAATCCTATGTCTTTAAATATATCTTCTTGGACTGTCAAAGGTCTTCACAATCCCGTAAAGTGACAAAAGGTGTTGTCTTATCTTAATACACCTAAACCTGCAATAGCATGCATACTTGAAACTCACCTCTCTAATTCAGAAGCTGACAAACTTAAGAAGGAGTAAAGTGTATGGTAGTGAGGTAAGGGATAAGAAAAATGGGGTCATTACCCTGATAAATAAAATATTTCAGTGCATAGTGATGAATCTGATAATTCAGGCAGATGGGTCCTTCTCTGATGCATCAGATCCTGTTTTCTGGATACACCTTAAAGAATGCTTGCTCTGCTCAAATATACAAAATATTATGTGGTGACTGTAATGAAATAGTAGACCCATTCCAGGATAGAAAGCCTAAAGTTCCCTTCAAAAACTCAAAGTCCCATAACCCATTTTTTAAGTTTATCTCTGAACTAGGTCTTGTTGATGCATGGCGATTACAACACCGGTCAGATAAGGAATGTACCTTTCCCTCTATTCCTCATGATTCCTTTTGGAGAATCAATGATATCTTTCTGGCTAAATTCATATCTGCTAATCTAGTAGAGTCTACAGTAGATTATATATCCTTATCAGACCACACTCCTGTTCACATTACATTGAAGCATATCAACCCTGGTGCCAAATCAAATAGATGGAGATGTAATTTGTTCTTGTTAAAAGATGAGAAATGTACCTTCTTCTTAACTAAAGTACTTTATAACAACTTTGATATTAACAAAGTGAAAGATACAGCTATGCCAAATAACTGGGACTGTTTAAAGCAGTAATAAGAGGAGAAATATTTGATTTTGTTGCAAAAAATTAAGGATATGAAACATGAATCAGATGAGATTCTTAGAAAATTAAAAATCATAGAGAAGCAATACATTTCTTGTCCTTCTCAAGAAATTAATCTTAAAATAGTATAGTTAAGAATTAAAGATAATACATTTATCTCAGAATATTCTTGTGCAAATCGGCTGAAATACCTGTCCACAATCTATATATATTCTAATAAAACAAGCAAATCCTTACCTCGAAATCAAAAAACAAAGAAGTAAAATTACAGTTATAAAGGATTCAAATGGTACCGGAAAATGTGCAGACAATGAAATTATTTAAGTCTTCAGTACATTTTATCATCAATTATATTCCTGTGAATCTACACCCAACAATACATTGACACATTCTTAAAAAATGCTATAAGGACAAGTTACCCGAGTATCAATGTAGATTCACTTAACCCACCCATTCCGCAAAATGAAATTATCAAAGCGTACATGCACTTAAAAAAGGAAAGGCAACAGGACCTGATGGTTTTTAAATTGATTTGTATGCTCATTTTAAGGCATTCCTCACTCCTAGACTAGATTAACTTTTCTCTCACTTAATCTCAAACTAAAAAGCAGAATGTACCTTTACTGAGGCTATGCTCTTGGCATTTCCTAAACCAAATACAGTCCCAGAATTGACAAAAAAGTTACAGACCAATCTCTCGAATTAACACAGATTTTTCTTTTAATGTATTTATTTATTTGTGGCACTGGTTAGTACAAACCTTTACACATATTAAAATACAAAATAGAAATCAGTCGTATTATAAGTAAATAAGAAATGTACTTGTTAAATTGATGGATATTGGAGCGATGAATGTATATGTTGAACAACATTTGATTTAATCAAAAGTTAAATTGTAAAAATAGAATAAACAAACATTAAAATCCAATGATATATCAATAAATGGGAAATTGTTCTAGAAATGGCCTGTTTCCAGACATACACAATGGCACTAGACACAACAATAGATTCGGCTGAAAAAATTGCAACCCAAAGTTATGTTCCTGAATGTATATAATATTAGTGACTAAACTATTACAACCTAATGCATACTCCTTCAATAATTGATTACATTGGGTAAGAATGAGTCTCAAGGTTTCAATACTGTTACCACATAATCGACATAACCTTTCCATTCGGGGGATATGTGTCCAACACCCTTTGTGCTCAAAAGTGGGTAAGATGTTCAAATGAAGATAAATAATACATCTTGTAATTTCTTTAGAGCAAATTTTAGTCAAGTAAGTACAGGGAGTCGCTGATCTAAAGGCTTGTGTACTATACTCTGTATACATAACAGTGGTAGATATATAATCTAGATTCATGCAGTGGTCATATTGTTTGGCTTTCCTTTTGATATTGATCATCCTATTAAGATTAGATAATATCTCTTCCAAATGCATATTAAGTTTATCAAGCAATATCTTGACGGTTTCTTTCAAATTGACTAGAAAGAAGTTATCACTGTTTTTGTTGTACTGTTGCGCCGAGAGACCATAAATAGATTTTTCTTGCATCGCTGTCAATACAATGGTGAAATAAAGAGCACATTTTTGTACCATGCGGGTAATTCTAATAGATGTGGTGTCAAGTTCTATATGGAGCGCCACCACATGAACCACCTGTGGCACATTCAAAATGGTACGTACATTTGTTTCCCTCCAATTTATCTATTTGCTGCAGTTGTAATTCTGGAATTGTTGGAAGACCAAAGACAATGCTAGGAGTAATGGTACCCATATAAACCTTTAGCAGTCCCTCAAAATGATTGCCACCTTTCTTGTTCATGATTCTCTGGAGTAAGAGCCACTTTTTTAGAATCTTCAATCGAAGGTTGGTGCTGTAGAAATTATTGGAAGTGACATTCTTAATGGGGACACCAATATATGTATATGTATGTACCACCTCTAATTTGGTACCATTTATGTTCCATTTGGGAATGCCAATTTTAGTGTTATTACCAAAAATGTGCATTTTGTTTTTTGAGTCATTCATTTGTAGGTGGTTTTTTTGGGGCGTACTCTGCTAAAGCATTAAGGGATCTTTCTAATCCTATTTGAATACGATCCATGATTATGGTGTCATAGCTGATCCATGGGACTGTCGTGGTCCCAATGATTGGAGAGAAACATGTCCACCACATATAGATTGTATAGGGTTGGAGCAAGGACACATCCCTGTTTGATACCAGTATTTGTAATTATGTCTTGGGTGAGAACACCATCATTGCTGACTTTAATTCTAGTGGTAGAATAACAAGCAGTGATAAAATACAATAACACAGGATTGATACCCCAAGTCATAAGTTTAACCCATAACTCAGGTCTGGAAACCGTATTGAACGCTTTATTAAAATCTATAAAACAGACATATAATCGATCATTTTTCTTCTGCTTGGAAGCCATAATGAAATAATGCAATTAGCTGATATTGGTCGAAGGGTTCATACCGCTTCAAAAACCGGTTTGAAAAGGTGAAAGGATCCTATTTTCTCGAATCCAAAGATTTAACTTTTTCAAAAACAAAGTGGAAAATACTTTCTGACTTGCATCTACAATAGCCAGAAATCGATAGTTGGCAGTGATAATATGATCCTGCCTCCTTTAAAGATGGGGACCATAATAGATTGTTTCCAGCTCGATGGAATGATACTATAGGATTGGCCTACATAGCATTATTAGCATAGAGGCCCAAAAGGGTATGTGCTCCTTGAATATTCTATCAGGAATCATATCAGTAGTGATTATATCATCCAGGATGAATCCAGCTGAAAAATAACTGGATGGTGAATAGTAATACCTATTATTCATGATGGTGCAATTCGTACAATATAATTCTCTCACAGCATGGGTCCAATCCTTAATGCTAATTGCATTGGTTGAGTATGTCTACTGGTTCTAATCATCGCCCACAATCTTTTCTCATCTCTCAAATTCAATAATTTGAAGATGTAAATCCAATTAGCATTCTTAATGGAGGATTTATGTAGCTTCAACCATTTTTTATTTCTTGTAGATAATTAGGCTTTATATAATTGTTTTGCTTTCCAACTAAGAGAAGGATCCTTATCAATTGCTCTACGCTGGTGTCGGTAGAACTCCTTATTTATTTTAATTTCTCTGTCAAAGCAGCCGTCATGAACATTAGTCTCCCTGCCCTGTAATGTATTCAATTGAAGATGTGATTTCAATAATTTCATTGTCTTGTTCAAATCCCATTGATTTTCCTTAACCCAAAGATAGACCAATGCGCTATTCCCCAATATAAACATATTCAGTCTCTCTAAATGTTTGTTATTCCAGTTAATAGTATTCCCACTAAGAGTGACATGAATAGGTTCATTATAGTGACTCAATATGTGTTTTTGAGATATCTCTAGTGGCCACGTTAAAATCGCATAGTCACTTAAAGTATTGATATATTCCATAAATCCTGGTCCATGGAAACATAGTCCAGGGTAGATGTACTAGTACCATTGATCCAGGTATTTCTGGTTAGTTTGGAGATGTTATATTTATAATTTAAGCATGGGTTGTCAGAAGTGTGAAAAAGTTGGGTGTTACACATCGCTGCAAATGGTCTTTATGGGCACGTACCCGTCTGTGCGGCACTCTGCTTTCGAGCAGTTCCAAGATGGATGCCCGTGAGATTCCCCGTATTACCTGCAGCGGTCCAGTTTTTGCACGTCTCTTCGACGTACGCCCAACTGCTCACGTGATCCTTTATCCGGAATCGAAGCGGACAGTGCTTCGCGTCGCTTCTGCTTTTGACGCTCCGTGAGTTTGCTTCTGAATCTTCTACCTACCTCCACTAGTCAAAACGACTTGTACCTTCCGTTTCTCCTAACTCTGTTCTCTCCCCTCATTCAGATTCTCCCTTCAGTCCTCGCCTGCACACTGTTCATTCAGGCCAATCCGGCAGACTTGTTTGTTTCCCGTCTCTCCTAGACTTCCTTTGGAGTAAGTTTAGTCCTTTTAGGGCTCCCCTCTCTCTCCGATTAGCTTACTCACCTGTTCATTCCTTCCAGAGTCTCCCGCTGCTCCACGATACTTCCGACCTCCAGTTCTGAACAGTCTTCCTCCAACTTCGTCCCTTCATTGGTGAGAGGATTACTTTCTGCTTACCCTTCACTGTTCTACTTTATTCCTCTTCTGACATTCTCATAATTTCCCTCTCCTGTGCTTGTAGGAGAAGCCTCCCGTGTGAAATCCTTTTCTGCCATCCGTTGGGGAAGCTTCCACTTCAACTTCCTCCTGATCCAGACGAAGAGGGACTCGACCAGGGTTTTCTTCCCATTAGAGGGTTTCCCTGGCGGTCCTGCCCTTTCTCCTGGGTTACTTTATCCTGGGTAGGAGAGGTCAGGGCTGTCTCAGGGTAACTTTCACGGCAGCATTGGTCCTCCCATTTGGTTTCATCGATCTGTCAAGGTGAGCTCTGGTATGTACTATTTCATTGACCTTATCGTCACCTGGGGACGAATATACATTGATAATCAGGATATCTTTGAGAAGTGGGACAAAATGTAAAACAGCAGGTAAGACATTTTGTGAGTTAACTTCCATGCAGTAAGGACTAATAGATAGAAAGACTGTGCTCCAATAGCGAGTCCCCCATTGGTCGACCATGCAGTCCTTTGGTAGAATGTCAATATTTATTTATTTTATTTATTGAAATTTATAAAGCGCACAACGGCCCTCAGGCAACGTGGCGCTGTTACAAGAATATTTGCTTAGGTGCTGGTTACATAGGTGAAAGTCTTGGTGTTAAGTTACAGTGTAGTTGTTACATGCATGCAGTTACGTGTTGGGTACATTGTTGGTTGGCATACATGTTATACAGTAAGGCGGTAGTTATACGGTACATAGTAAGGTAAGTAGATAAACAGTAAGGTAAGGTTATAAGGCATGGCAGCTGAGAAAGTGTGGTCTACTTAAAAAGAATTGTCTTCAAGGCCTTTCTGAAGGCCATGAGAGAAGATTCTTTCCTAAATCTAAGCGGGAGTGCATTCCATGATTTAGGTGCGAGCACTTCAAAACTAGAGCCTCCTGCTTTGGCAGCTTTATTCAAAACATGATCAAATGCTGATCATGAGTACATACAAAGGATAGGTACCTTTGTCCACAAGAAAGTTTGATTCAGTATTTCAAACATTGATTTTAATTGTGCATTTTGTTTGCTTTAATATGAAAGTATTTTTTTCCTTTGTTTCTTTACCCTTTACTGCATTTATATCTTGAATTATCCTGTTTGTAAACATTAACCATTCAAGTGGTCACTCTTTTGTTTTCCCTTTGTTTAAGTTTTTGTCTGAATATCTTATGTGTATATTTTCATGGCACTGTTCAGAACCATTACTCTTTACTTAAATTCAATGTATAATGAAAACATTTTAAACTTCCCTTTTTCTTGTTTACATTAATAAACAATATGTATGACTAAATATATACATGTAGTTTGCCCTAATTGTTCACTCTGGAAGTTTCGTATTTTTTTTCTGACTTCTCAAGAAGCAGAACATTCATTGTTTGGGAAAATTAATATATTAACCTAGACCATAAATTGTTTGGTCTTATGATAGTGAGAGTTACAACCCCGTGTTTATTTTTTGTGTTGCCCCAAACTCTCACTGAACACGCAGGGGGCTTCCCCTTTTTTGTAAAATATTGGCTCTGTAAAAGGCAGGGATTATGAGTTGGTGTGAGTATATGTCACGTTTGAGTTTGGTGGAAGGTGCTTGGTGTATTCGTTCGGTTAGTTAAGGGGGTGCAACTTGTGAAAGGCATTTGTGGGTGATTGTGAGAGCCTTGAAAAGAATGCGCTCTTTGATAGGGAGCCAGTGGGCGTCTCGTCTAGCCTGAGAGATATGCTCTCTCTTAGGGATACTGAGCGCGGCTCTGAGGGCATTGTTTTGGGATATTTGTAGTTTATTAATGTTTTTGGAGGAGGTACTTAGGATGTAGTCCAATTGTACCCCTATGGTAGCTCTTGCAATATTGAGGCAGTTTTTGGATGAGAGGTGAGGTTTGATGGCATTGATGATTTTAGTTGTGAATGCTGCTGAGGACGCGATATAGCTAACTTGTCTGTCCATGGAGTGGGTGGAGTCCAGGAAGATGCCTAGAGTTTTTACAGCAGTTGAAGCAGGGATTATAGCAGTTTCAATTTGGAAGTTACAGTATTTGGTGTCTAGTTTTTTTAAGGTCTCCTTGGGGCCAACTAGTAAGCTTTCCGTTTTGTCCCCATTGAGACAGAGGCCGTTAGCTGCCATCCAAGCCTGGATGATAGCGTAGATATGCTGTAGGGTTTTCAAGTCTTGCTCATAGTGACCGGTAAGAGGGAGAAGAATTTGTGTATTGTCGGCATAATTGGTGAAATTTATGCCAAATTCTTCTAAGTCCTTGAATAGTGGTAGAGTGAAGAGGTTGTAGAGTGTGGAAGAGGTGCACAAGCCTTGTGGCACTCCACACCCAATAGGGGATGGGTTGGCTGAGGCCTGGTCTGAGAAAACCCTCATGGCACGGCCTTCCAGAAAGGATGTAATCCAGAGGGTGGCTTCTTGGGAGAAGTGGGCAGAGTGTCTGAGGTGTCTAGCTAGGATCTCGTGGTCGACCAGGTCAAATGCTGCAGAGAGGTCGAGGAGCAGGAGGAGTGCGGCCTTGCCTTTGTCCATGTTTTCTAAAATTTGATTTTGTAGGTCTAACAGAGCTGACTCTGTACTGTGCCGTGGGCGAAAGCCAGATTGCCTTTTTCCTAAGATGTTATGCATTTCAAGATATATTATCCTAAAACCATCAACTATAAAATCATATGTCGCCCATGTTTCCTGCAACAAAAAAAGGTGGCAAGACTCTATAAGAATCTCACCTTCCCGCTGATTGAGAAATTAATTATATCCTCTTGTGTTCCAAGTCAACCATTTGATTGAGTTCATACTACTACACCGTCAATTGGTGAGGATGTGAGGAGACTCCCTTTAGCTTGTTCTTTGTATTGCCTATACTCTCATCCTTTTCGAGTGAAATTGGAAGTACTGATTCCCTTGAGGTATAGCTTATGTTCTGTTTCGCTATAACTGGTGGTAAGGTGAAAACCCAGATGCACAAATAGATCTGAGGATGAATGAAAGAGCGCTTTAACTGCCTGTGAAGAAAATTCCAACAGCACTGAGTTGGTAGCATTATCTCATTTAGGGTATTCCAATCTCAAGATGTCGCTATTACTAAGTATAAAGATGGTAGGAATGGAACTCAGTAGAGCTAGCAGCGGGATTCTGTTAAGGAAAGGGCTAGCCTGAGAAGGATTAATATCCTTAAGATTAGCAAAAGAACTAAGTCTATTCCAGATTTGTTTACTCCCAATAGTATGGCTCACAGGAGGATTTACCTGTCCATTTTTGTCTAAATGGATGGTTTTAGGAACAGAAATCCCAATAGTGTTAGAAATAGAACTAGAGTTAGATTTCAGTTGTGACTGAGGCAAGATATCTACAGTCCATTGTAACAATTGTGCAGATCTACCAGACATAGAATAGTTTGTGACCCAGCCAGGCGCCCTCTAAGGTCAACCTTAACCCATCATCATTAGATTGTGTGATAATTGTGTTAGTAGATTTCAGTGGGATATGGCAAGCTATTGTGTCACTAACACTATATCCCCCAGAACCTTTCCTGCTATATTGAATTCTTTGCAAAGGGGTATATGTTTCTGGGACAGAGGTGGTTTGTGGTTTTTACCGTTAGAAATACTTGGTTTGTTTTTTCCATCATTGCATTTCATGACATAACGGGCCTAATTCACAGAAGCATTTTATAATGGCAAAACACCATTGGAAAACGCTCTGTACATTAGGCCCAAAATGTCAATGCCATCAGCTTCATTCGCTGCATAAATAACAAACCAGTCATCAATCAGCCCAGTATTGCCAGTAGAGGGTAATGAGTTTGTATTATCAAGAGATAACTTAGGGTGCAAATTCTGAGTACAATGACAATGAGTGGCTGCAAGTGGAAGATTGGCCTGAGGGTCAGCAGGATTTACAGTATTCACACTAAGGGGTAAATAGGCACCAATAGAACCTGTGGCATTAATAATTCTGATTGCATAGGATTTAAAATCCTGCTTATCCTGACCATTCTTGTAAATAGTTGAAATAGTGCCTCCATTTTTGCAACCATCAATGTTACAGTTGAATGAAGATCCACCAGAGCATCCTTATCATTAATAATAGACACTTGAGATTGATTAATTGAGTCACCTCTTTCAGTTTCGTAGTCGGATTCTTCTGGTTCAGAATTTAAACCGATGAAATAAGGACTTGCGTACAAATCTGTTGATTTAATGAAGTCACCATCCATATCGATGTACGGTGGTCCCAACAAGTTCCTCTTTAAATTATTACAAACCATTGTTGTCAATTGGAGTGTAATGTGTCAATCATAGTTACTTTACTGGGAGTATAAGCTTGTAAATGCATAGCGGAGTGGTCCGTCATAGTCATAATCGTAGCCAACAAAGGCTGATGGCTAAAATAAAATGTGATCGGGTAAGTCAAATTAACTGTACCTTTCTTTGTTCCTTTGATCTCATGTTTTCCTTTTTTAACTTTTGAGGTGTGTTTCAGGTTGTCATGTATTTTTGAAGGGCTACGCATTCTCTTACCGGGTCTAGATATTTCACTTCTCAGACCCAGGTGCCTGTGTCTCTTTTGTAGGGTCATGGTTAAGAACTAGGAGCGCAAAAAAGCAATCCAATTTACTGGCAGTAAATCCTAATATATGAATAGATGGATGAGTCTTTCCAATGTAAGGGAGCACAACAATCTGTTTTACCACCCGTGGGTCTAAATGTATAGTAAATTATTAAATACTTCCAATTCAGAAGGAGCACAACAATCCAGATTACTGGCAGTGAATCCAAATATATCAAAATACTTAAATACTTCCAATAAAAAGGAGCTTAAAAATCACTGCCATACATATAAAATATGAAAAATATCACAAGCTAAAATTTTAATTAATTTTCAGTCGCTCATTGTATATCAGTTCCAAGAGGACATATGCTGATAAAAGAAATGTTCCAAAGGTAAAATTCGTAGGTTGCAAGAACAATGCAGAGCTTGTTGTTTATAAAGAATACACAGGAGCTTGGTGGC